>NC_090924.1:426369819-427719309 GCF_040938575.1 Ambystoma mexicanum
GCTGCTTCTAAGCAAAGGCTCTAAATAGGTTCAGTCAGGCTCTCAGAACTTTAGGATTGGACTCATATTATGTATAGGCTAGATCCATAAGTAGCACTGGCCATGATACAATGGTAGTAGTGGGCACATACCAAATCAGATACTAATACAGATGGGATACATTACTCACCGTAATCTTATTTCTGATGCTTGTATCTACTTACATTCACAGTGCATAGGCCGACATCTAGTGGAAGCTGCGGAGTATTACAGTTTGTTTTTCGAAACTCGAAAAAGGGCATCCGCACAGGGCGTGCCAGTAATACTATCCCTAGTGTGACGTCCACTGTACCCATGATCCTTCACGCATCTGGGACCCTGAGATTGTATTTTTTCTGACATGAGGTAGCATGAGGAGTAGCGCGAGTACAGATAATCCAAGCAGATAGATAGAAAGGTAAGACTACAAGCATCCATGCGCCTTCTCTCAGAGGGGAGGAAGGGTGGGTCGCATGTGTATCTAAGCAGATACAAGCATCAGAAATACGATTACGGTGAGTAATGTATCCCTTCTGAGGCTTGTGGAATCTGCTTAGATCACATGCTGTGCATAGATTAGCGAGCAGTACCTGAAGAAGGAGGTGGGATGTGAGAAGGGTCATGAGCAAATAAATGTCTTAGATCCGCTTGTCCCACTTGTGCATCTGTCTTGGAATGAGTGTCAATGCAGTAGTGCTGAGTAAAAGTGTGAATAGAGCTCTAAGTAGCTGCTTTGCAAATGGTGTCAAGGGGTACATTTGCAATGAAAGCCAGAGTGGCCCCAATGCCTCTTGTAGAGTGGGCCCTAGGCGTGAACGGCAGAGTCTTTTCAGAAAGTGAGTAGCACAGCTGGATACAGTTAATAATCCACTTAGAGATGGCACCTTTAGAGACGCGATCCCCCTCTCCGCCTGTAGCTACGGAGACAAACAGCTGATCTGTTTTCCTTAGCGGTCTGGTCTTTTTTACATAGTAGAGGACGGCCCTACGCACCTCAAGTGTGTGTATTTTCACCTCAGCCGAGCTTTGGGGGTCTTGGAAGAAAGCCGGAAGCTCGATGGACTGGTTCACGTGGAATTTTGAAATAAACTTAGGTGAGAACGTGCGGTCTGGGGATGGAAGTCGGCTTCGTCCTCCGACAATCGAACTTCCGTTACCTTGGGGAGCAAGGCACTCTTGGCAACAGTGGATGATTGCCTGAAGTCATGCGGCAATCTTGATCGAGAATGCCCAGAGGATGCCGATTCGGAACGTTCTCTATGTGCCTCTTTCTGAGAACTCGACGTGCGCGTTGAGTCCCGGTTGGACTTCATGTGTTTTGTGGAAGTGCTGTGGGAAGCGCTCGTGTCGCCGGGGGTCTTCCCCATAGCCGCCCTGCCGGACAACCTTCCGAGGTCGGGGACTTGCGCTCGGCTGTCTTTCGACGCCATAATGCCCTCGTCATCCAAAAGCACGGCGTTGCTGCCATTGCTGAAGGTGCCCTCCGCTGCCATGGCCTCTTGACGCCTGGCGTGGTGGGCCCAACGCTTGATCGAACGGTCCTCAAGTGTTTTGGGTTTAAACCTACTACACGCTCTGCAGTTCGCCTCAGGGTGGTCCCTTGGCAAGCAGAGATTGCACGTGGCGTGCCTGTCGACCCAAGGGTATTTGCGGTTGCACTTGGGGCAGAATTGGAAAGGGGTACCCTCCATACGCACCTTGTGGCAGCGGGCTTGTAAGTGTAGGAATATATAAGAATGTACCTATATACCAAAAGAGTGTAGAGTATGTCCACCCCCCACTCTCCCTACTTGCGAGGCCAGAGGCCTTCCTAGGCCCAAATCCGTCATGCAGCTGTCGACGGTCGAATTCTTCTCCGGGCCGGCGTCAAGTGTGGAAGTTCGGTGACTCGACGTTGGGGTGGAGAAATGGGTACATTTAGCAATATTTAGCAAAAATATGGCTAAGGCCAGGGAACTCCGCGAAATGCTTCCGACCAGTATGGCGGAAAAAAACAATCTGAGGGTCCTAGACACGTGAGGGATCATGGGTACAGTGGACGTCACACTAGGGATAGTATTACTGGCACGCCCTGTGTCGACACCCTTTTTCGAGTTTCAAAAAACAAACTGTAATACCCCGCAGCTTCCACTAGATGTCGGCCTATCCATAGCATGTGATCTAAGCAGATTCCACAAGCCTCAGAAATATATATATATATATATATATATATATATATATATATATATATATATATAATGAATGCAAATGTTGGCATATAGCTAAGGGCATGAGGGAGATCAGTTGCTAGTGGCTAATATCAAGCCAGATGCTAGTGCGATTAACAGTATGATATGGTACGTACATTCGTATTTAGTTAAAGGCAAGGGGCAGATCAAATACTAAGGGCATTAGACAACTCAAATGCTGAAACCGATCACTGCAGCAAGCAAGACAACCTATATTGGGTACAGAACAGATCAAATACTTGTTGCAATTGTCTGTCGTGTGATACGTATGTTAGCATTTAGGTGAAGGCAAATCAGATATTCATGGCACTAAGCATTGCATACGCTAGTACAGCTCATATTAGCAAGCAAGACACAACCCATAATGGGCACAGAACATATCGGATACTTTCGCAGTTGTCTCCGACGTATGATATGTGCGTTAGGTTAGGCAAATCAAGTGCTAAGGGCACTAAACAATTCAAACGCTAATACCGATCCCCATGGCAAACAGGTCACAGCCCTTACTGGGCACGGCGCAGATCGAAGGTGAATGCAATTGTTAATATCAGACGGTACGTGCTATGGCGTTTGGCTAGGGCATACGACAAATCAAGGATTAAAGGCTAGATGTGAACGCAATGCTAGTGCGGTTTATAACAGGCAGGTCACCACCCGACTAGGGTGCAGAACAGATCCGTTACTAGTGCAGTTAACAGAACAATATAGTTGGATCTAGCACGTGTGTTAGCATTTGGCTGAGGGGTTAACACAAATCAATTGGATGCTTACTCATCTGCATGTCCATATCTGAGGAAGGCGATTCGCAGTGAGCGCACATTTTTGGGGAAATGTCCAAAAGTCTAGGTGAGATGAAATGGGCAGAGTGTCTGGCTCCAGCGAAGTCTCTGGACAGAAAGCAAAGCCTTTGAAGTCGTGCCTTAGAAGGCAGGCCGGCTCTCGCCTTCCGGCGTATCGGCATCCGTTAAATAGGATGGCTCCAGCCAATCCTATGAGGTCTTGCAGAGGCTAGAAGCCAGCACAGGTGAAAAGCAGCTTACGGTTGCTGAGCTGCCATTTTTGAAAGGCGAACTTCGTGGTTCAGCTACTGTGTATGCTGCTGAGGAAGTGTGCAACAGAAGATTTGATCCCGCCACTTTCACTCACAAGGGGAACAGCCTCTGCTCCTGCGTGTCCCACAGCAGCCCCAAAAGCAACTGTGCTTGTGTAGGGTAGAGCTGAGACTTCTGGAAGTTGATTGAGAACCTCAGTCCATAGAGTGTAGTCATGAGTCTGGCTGCTGAGAATAAGACCTGCTCTGGGGAGCCCCCTTTGACTAACCAGTCGTCGAGGTAAGGATATACATGGAGGCCTTCTGACCTGAGCAGAGCCGCAACTGTGTTCATCAGTCTTGTGAATACACTCAGCATGAATTCAGGGCGAATGGGTGCACCTTGTATTGAAAGTGCAACCCCATGACCCGGAACCAGAGGAATGACGGATGAGACTGCACTATGGGGACGTGTAAATATGTGTCTTTCAGATCCAGGGAGCACGTCCAGATCCCCCCAGCCCCCTGACACAGCGCCTCCGCTATAAGAGCTCGAATCACCATTTTGAACTTATAAAGAGCTAGGTACAGATTCAGGAAGGAAAGATCTAGGACCACTCGCAGGCCCACCTGGTTCTTCTTTTGAATGGCAAAGATGCAGGAGTAAAAGCCCTACCCCTGCTGAGGGAGAGGAACCTCCTCCACCGCCTCACTCTCCACAAGGGAACGTATCTCTGCCAAGAGTGCAGCAGTCCCGATCTGTGGGAAGGGAGGGAGAACTCAGGTGATGGTGGCAAGGGAAGCCCAAGGAGACTACCAAAATCACCCAGGAGTCTGTAAAATGTGAGCACCAAGCTTGACCCTGCAGGGCCAGGTCTGCCCCCGACTGGGATCCTGTGGACCGGATAAGAGCAGTCATTGCTTTTTTGGGTCGGAGGCAGATGACTGGGTGGGGGACTGAAAAACGCCTTTCTGCAAAGACTTCTGGTATTGGCTGGGTGACCTGTCCGGCTGCCTGACCCGTCAGTCCTGAAAACTCTAGAAACCGCAGAAGGATCGCCCTTTGTCTGATCGAGAGTGGCCCTGTGTGAAGGTTTTGGCTGCTGGCTTGGTGAGAATTGCCAAGGATTTGTCTGTCGGCGAGCTGCTCTTCTTTTTATCGCGTTCCTCGCCCGTGGAGGAGTGGAACAAGTCCCTACCCTCAAAAGGCAGGTCTAGGATTCGGTCCTGAATGTCAGGGTTGAATCTGGTCACCTTGAGCCATGCTGTCGTTCTCAAGTCAGTCGCCACACTGATTGCCCTGCTAGCAATATCTACGTGCGCCACAGTGGGTTCCATGAGGTCTTGTGCCACGAGTTTCGCTTCATGCGAGTCCTGTTTAAAGCGAGGCTGGCTTGTCGGATGGAATATCTGGGAGGAAGTCTGCGATCTCACTACAGTCATTGCTTAACCACTGCCATGATGGCATCGGCGTTGGCCTGACTGAGGAGAAGGCCTGCATTCGAGTAGACCACCTTCGAAAAGGCATTGAGCATTTTGTCCTCCTTGCCCAGCAGAGCTGAAGTTGCGGTGCTCGTGGTAGAGGTCTCGGGTTTGGAATTCATAGATGCTGCCGCAATGATTGAAGACAGTGGCTGTGGGTGCACTGACAAGAGCAGAGTGTCACCCTTCACCTGCCTGAATTTTGCATCGAGCGTCTTATTGGTTGGCTGAGTGGAGTGGGGCTTGAGCCATTCCTTCTTCGCCAGAGCCTCCATATCCCTTTGTATCTGGATCCCAGATCTGGATTCTGCTTTGAAATTGAGCACTTCAACCAGTACCCCTGACTCCAGCAGCTCCTTCTGGGGCTGAGATATGCCCAGATAATCCGCTAACCCGGCAATCCTATCATGAAATGCCATAGCCCAAGAAGGCGTGTCCCGCTCCTCATCAGCGTCTTGGTGGTCACCAGAGTTAGAAGGGGCTTCTGGTCCGTAGGTGTGGTTCTGCTGCTGAAGAAGGCCAAGGTGCTAGAACTTGAAATGTAGGCACTGCAACCGGAATTACTGGAGGCATGGGTAACAGCTGCGCAGGCACCGGCTAAGGTGGTGGTGTGGGAGGCAGCATTTCCTGGATTATGCCCTTAAGGATGTTCCCCCATCTGTGGAGACTGCATGAGTGTCAAAAATGTGTTGAAAAAACGGTCCTCAAAGCGGGCTGGGTGTGATCCTGCAATGGCACCAGCTGGGGTGGAGTAAAGGCCTGCAGTCTGTTCCCACCTTGCGATTACATGTCCTCGTGGTACCGTGAATGACCCGTGAATGTTGGGTATGACGTGGTCCACGTGACCGGAGTCATAGGACCCCAATCTGCCCTGGCCGTAGGCTCACGCCTTTGCAGTTCACCATGTTGGCGGGCTTCTGTCTTGGGCGCCATCTTGTCTGCGTGTGTCGCCATTTTGTCCATGCCTTCCGACCGTGCAACTGTGGACGACGTGGGTCTGGACTTGTCCTGCATGCCTAGAACAATCAGCTCTGCCCCACCCTATACCTCAGGTGTGGGCCTGGCAGGCAATTGGCCCTCGGCCATCTGGCCGGTAGTGCTGTCTGCGCTGTGTGTAGGCGTGCCCTTAGGCGTGTGCCCGGTAGCAGAGCTGTGCCCCTCAGGATGTGTCCCAGTACCAGAACCAGTACCCTTGGACCCCTAGGCCGTTAAACTGGTAACTACAAGAGCCTCGGTGTCCTTTATGCCAATGTGAGGGTCCGACTGACCCCTCATGTCAATAGGCTTCCCCGGGAATGAGTCGCCCCCGTGGGGTGCTTTTGAGAAGAGTATGCTTACCTTCTTGAACTTCCTGTGTATGCGTTCCTTAATACTCTACGGCGTAGTCCAAGAGAACAACTCTCTCCACTGCGCAAGCCAGTTTCTGAGGGACCGTGGCGTGAGAGCGTTGCACGCTGAGCAGCCTTCCCATTCATGGTCTTCCCCAAGGCACCGGAGGCAGAGCGCATGTGGATTCGAGGTGGGAAAAGAACAGCTGCACCTGCTGAAGCCAGCCACGGTCGACATGCGCTGGAGATAGACTAAGGGGAACCGGTGGACGGTGTTTCCAAATACCTGAAAATTAGATAAACAAAAGATTAGGGAAAGTGCATGGAATTAAGAGGCTTGAGGCCTCACCCAGGAGCGCTGGTGTAAGCGGTCCCCTCACGTTGACGCAGAAAAGAGGACTGAGTGTGGCACCGGTGGGCGGGGTTAGGGGAGTGCATGCTTCCAGTGCCACGCCCTCACACGCATATACATTTAAAGGAAAAGTGTAAAAAATGGTTCCGTTCCCATCCCTAGCAAGGGACACCCATACAGGATGGAGGAAAAGGGACGGGAAGTAAGAGTAAGAAGAAAGATGGTAGAACATTCCAGGAATGCAGCTCAAAAGACCAACATAGACATAATCAAATTTATAGTACTGGGCCTGAAAAACAAGTAGAAACAATGAATCTGCTTGTGGTTACCGTAGTACTTATTAGGTAAACTGTAGTGATGTATCAATCTATTACAATAAAACATACAATGAATCACTGGTACATTCTACTATTCCAGTTTTTTGTCCTAAAAACTCCAGGACCCAAGGGGGACCAGGAAAAATCTCTCAGTTCAAGTAAGTCACTTAGGAGTTGAAAGAGTTTACAAAAGTTCTCCCAAAGGGGCCACATCTTGTAGGCTCGCTGCCATTAGGGGGCAAAGTCAGTTAAGTTTTTCTTTTACCTCACAGGTGTCGCAGAAGAGACAATCATCCAGATGGGCCACCAGAGGAGATTGATCACCCAAGTACAGTTCTAACTCAGACTAAGACTGACCAGAATGCCTACTCCAAGCAGCAATCGGAAACAAAGGTAGGGGCGCAGGAATCCATCAGAAATCCACTAATACTGGATTCAGATTATCCCTGCAGGCTAAACCAACTATAGGAACAGGACCCCAAGCCAAGGGGACAATTATTTATAGCACTGGATCTGAGGAAATGATGCCTGTGATCGTCAGTTGCATGGGTGAGTGTCAATGCCTGGTTTAAGTATGGCTGGCTGTGGTTTGGGACTGAAAAGTAGGGACTCAAACCCATGACAGTTTCAGATGACTAAAAAGAGCAACAAACAAGAAACCTGAGAAAATAACCTATAAAGCAGAAGCTTTCTCAAGGTCAGCAACAGGAACATAGAAGAACCAGACCAAGTTTCGAGGACAGCTCAAGGCGACAGGAGGGGCGGCCAGCAGAAACACTCCCACGACAAGGACAGAGGCAGTTGGCAACCCTTTACATCCTTGATATGGAGCCGAGGCAGGCAAACAGCAAATCACCCAACCTCCAGTCTAAGAAGATTCCCAACAAAGGCATTTGGACCAGAAAGATTTGCACGGGAGGCAGCACAGTAGAGGCCATTAAGATGTCTCATGAGGAAACTACTAATACAACCAGGTAGGACGACAGCAGAAAGCAACGGAAGAGCCCAGGATAGGATTACACAAGCAGCAAGTAAGCAGGGAGCAGGGACAAAGTAGCCAGGGACCAGGAAATATGATCACACAAGGGTCCTACACAGCAGCCATCTTGAGCAGCAGTCCTGCAGGAAATCAGGCACAGATCTGAGGATTGCAGTGTCACCTACTGATAATAAATGCATTCAGGGGATGGCCTAAAACAGCCCGCCAATCATATCGCAAATGAGAACACAAAGGTCTTTGGCAGCCAGCCAATTTCTCCTAAAGGTCACCAAACACACTAGCCCTCCCACACTGGATGCAGACTGCCAAACCTAGTAGACTATACCAGTTTACACTAGGGCTGTGCCGAATAGTAGATGAAGTATTTGGCCGAATACCCAATAGTTTGAAAAGTATTTGGCTGAATACAGAGACGAATAGTTGTCTTTTTAAGAAATAAAGTTATAAAGATAGGAAAAACACTGTAAATTAAAAACACAGTTTAAAAACTAAGACTAGCACAAAAGTATATTATGCAAGTGGAGACTGGGATGTCTCTACTCATAATTTCAAATGCTACTTTTGGGCCTGTCCATCTTTAGCCTTCTCGCTCCAGCAAGACGCTGAAACATAAAAGAAGTGATTAAATCAAATAGCACCCTGATGACTGTTAAAGTACTAGTGAATACAAACCTTTGGGGTGCTAAAGAAATGCTTTCTACCTTTGGGTACCGAGTAATTTGAAAAATGTTTTTCATTAATATAAAGTCTTTTTCTTTCGTTTTCGAGTGTGTTTGTGGTGCTTTTGGTAAGAGACAACAAACAAAAATATATAGGGAATGCAGAGTACTCCATGAATCTCAACTGACCATATAGGAAAGGGACAGTGCCGATTTTCAGATCTTTAATTGGCATCTGCATGTATGCTTTATTTTTTTAACTTGTACATCCATTTGCTCCAACATTTCTAAATTGTAAACTTGCATCACTTTTTCTTTATTACATAAATATCCCTACTTTTTAACTCTCTTTTTAACATTGAGAGGAATATTTCTGCTGCCACACAATGGGGCTTTTTGTTGAAAAGAAATATAGCCACGTGCTTTAGTAACATCTGTCACTTTTACTCCATTCAAAGGGACTCATTTTGGCAACATGAGAAAGTTGGAGGGCAGGAATCGTAATCTATGTTTTGATATTACAAGCACATCTCTGCCACAGGCACACATCCCAAAAAGCCATATTTTTTGCTAGAAGACCTTGGCATGCAGGCCTACAGGCTGAATACAGTTCTTTGCTACAGGCACACTCCCTTCTGAGCTAATTTACTTGGACTTTTACTGGGAACTTATTGGGATCTCTACAACAGCTATATTAATCCACTCAATTATATAATTTACCCTGTGGAAGCCCGTGAGGGAAATGGGCACAGAGTTGGCATCTAGCAATCAGGAGAGGCAAAGAGGAAGTAGCTGTTCTCAGCTAGGACGCTGCTGCTGGTCGTTTGTCATGCTCACCAGCCTTCATATACACCGGACATCCTCTCGAGAGGGCAAAGCCAGCGGGGGGAAAGGGTACAGGTGGTGTTGTCCTACAGGGTGTTCGTAGCTTCGCAGGATAGCAGGAGCCTTACCATCTGGACCGGGAATCTTGGCCCTTTAACTAAGATTCTCCTGGACTTTCCACAACTTGAATTACAGATTGTCGGGCGAGGAACTCCAACAGCTGATCCAAGTTGATATTAGCTGCACGCTGTCACCGCAGGCTTTCAGCACCAGAAGCATTCCTCACCTCCATTGAGAACCAGGCGAGGCGTGAACAGCATTAGCTCGGGCAGCTTGGATACATTTTAAACTTCTTTTTCTCACAATCTCTAAGGATCAGTAATAAGGGCATGTGGCTAAATTGGATTCAAGAGACTGATCCTATTAATCGTTTCACTTCTGTGACCAGGGGTGGGGGCGTGAGACAAAGGAAAGCTGTAATAAACAAGCAACTGTTGACTTCTGGAGTTCAAGAGGTGGCATTGGGCGATTATTGGACAATTCAGAGGGTGCCACAGGGTGAGGGAGAGGGTGACAGATGCTGACGCCCCCTTCAGCTGTCAGGCGTGCATCACCCTGAGTTGGCCAGCTTATTTTGGATGGAGTAACAGCATCTGGGGGAGGTGCTTCTTGTCCTCCATAGCCACTGCTACTTGAGCGATTTATAAACTTATTGTTAATGACTTACTGATTTATTGAATTTTTCTTGTTTCCTGGTCATCCTGATTGATGAAATATAAGAAGCAGAGTGGTGTATGCAATTAACAGGGCTCTGCAGGGGAACCTAGCGAAAATAAAAAACACAACACTAGGCGTTTAACATTTTATGGCTCACAGTTTTAATAGATTATTGAATTCTAACATTGCAGTTTAACTTTGTTCATTCATGATTTTATTTGTACTTGTAAATGGTTAGTGTTTTTTCAAGCCTTGGACTGCGAAACCTTAGGTCAACTCCAGCTAGAAGTTATATTGTACCAAAGGAATTGGTAACTAGCACAAGACCCAAGCCTTTTTTAGCAAATATCTTCAACCTTATCGCCCCGCAAGGGCAAATAGATTACATGGTACTGTTCTTGTACTGTGGTATTTGCACAAGCGGCAAGCACGTTTAGTTGTGTTATTTAACCTATTCCTAAAATTGTGCGCCTATTCCTTTCTTTCACGGAACAAGGGGAGTGAAAGCGCTCCAACCGTAATTTGCCCTGTAGCGCAGGTTTTGCACACAGCACAAGGCACTTTCGCATAGGGTATTTGGTTAATCAGAGTGAGTGAGTTTGTAAAATTCACAAAATGGCTAAAAGGAAGTCTGTAAGTGTGCCATCCAATTGCACTGCTGGGAAAAGAACCTCCAAGTTTGTCGACTGAATAGTTGAGGCTAGTGCCATGATCGACTTGAAATTGCAGGGCTCTTATACAATATTGATTCCCAGGAGAACTGACCGCCTAATAAGACTACTATCAATTTTGAGAAACGGGGAGGGGGTTGTAAGGCATTAAAGTCTAATTCCGAGTGCAGTGTAGTCACTGCGGAGGTTTCCACCATGGGCAGCAAGTAGGTTGGTCCATCTGAGAATATTAAGAATAGCAGACAAAGAAACCCACCCCCACTCAGGTTTAGAGTGGAGGAGATGCGCAAAATGGCCTAGGACAACCGGAGGATCTCCAAAATCGCACTCACGGCCCTAGGCAAAGTAGGGAAAAGGTTGCCAGGATATGAGGTTGCCAACCGCCCTGACCAGCAAGGCGGGAAATCATTTAGCATCCCAGTTGAGGTCAACCACTATACTATTGCAGCCATACCCCGGGGAAGGGAGGGTGGCGATAGGGTTCGGTGTGGAGCAGAATCTGGACAAGAGGTGACTCTGGTAACTGCCCATCCTTCGGAACTCAAGATTTGTAACAGGTTTGAGATTCTGAGTAACCTGGAGATGGACCCTACTCCAAATCCGGAACCTACCCTTATTGTTCCTATGTCGAGGTGGTTGAGGCAGAGGAAAATAAAAGAGCAGTTGGTGGTTTGCAGTGCTGTGGGGGCGTGAGCGTACATTATTCCTTGTTGCTTCTATGCAAAAGGATCAAGAGAAATTGAGATTAGAGCTGAGCAAGCGACACAGGATGGTGGAGATGGCGCTGCACCCACAGCCATAACTGGAGCACCCTCTAGCAAATATCACCCTGGCGAATAAGGATCATGGGACTGGGGGTGAGGTATCAGGAGCACTAGACATCAGTAACGGTTGTAAGTAGTAAGGACAATTCCTAGGGAACACGCAAGGCCAGCCGATAGCAACCCTCGATTGCATGGACTGGGTCGCGTAGTAAGATCCTACTCAAGCATGTGCCCGAATGATCATACAAAGCAAAGTCCCAACAAAGGTAGTAATCCATCGCCCCATTCCTTTAACCTGGTAAATGTCCCCAAACCACTGAACCCAAAATACGAACAGGGGGACAATTTCATCTACAAAGTGACTCACTGGTTGAGGACTAAAAGGGGCTGCCTATCGATCATTCCTAGTGACATAGCAGCGTGTGTGAGATAGGAAGGCCCATATGGTATGGACCTGATTAAAGTTTGAATGAATGACGACAAAATGGTTCAAGACATATTGGGGATTGAGCAGCGGTCACTACCCCAGAATGGTCTTGATATAAAAATCTAAATGATTCTGTTATTCTGGCACCTGGGCCAGGTTGGGGGGTGTGGGGATGACATTAGTATCCAAGGGGTGCACAGTGGGCCTACTGACCAGCTGTTGCTCCATCAGCCTCAGGAAGTGGAGGCTAGTGACTTTGAAAGGTGATGGTGTAATTTTGGGGGTCAAATTTGTGATCCAGCGTGAACCCCTTAAAGTAGGCTTTGGCGCAGGGGATGCTTGCCATCTTCTCCCCCCTCTTACCCAATGAGATCATGTCAACTTGAGTTTTAAACTGTGCAATTTCCTGCCTAATTTCACACAAACATTACCTAAAAAGCATTAGGTTTTGGGTCCTAATGATGGTAAATTATTCTTTCTTGTTCAAGTTCAAGAGGGGGTTTTAAGGTAACTTGGATTGTTTATAGCTTCTTTAAGGTTAAAATATGTTTTACTTGCCACAAAAAAAAATTGAACTGGGAATGACTTCCTCCTAAACAAAATTTCACTACCAACTCCGGGAAATGGTAAGGCACTTTCCTGTTCAAAATAATATCTGGAGCCCTGGTTTCCACTGTGTATGAAGCAGACACTAGGCCCTGGCATCTATCGAAGACTGCTCCCTGAACACACGATATTCTCTTTATAGTAGGTAATTAAGGGACAATTTATTGCAGTGGAAGCTACATTGTGAATGCAATTGCAGGGATGAAGGCATGCTCTCTGCTGCAGGCCTCTTCATGTTGCAATGACTCAATTTACAGCAGCCCTCAAGCTGCCTCTTGTGAAGTATGTTTCCCCGTGGCCATATCGCACAGGAGCAATGCCTTCTCACGTTTTCTTACAACTCCATGTCTCCCCCATACATGCACATTAGTATGAAAAACATTTCTGGCATGGTTCACATACCTTCCTAGTTGCAGCTTGACCCCAGTTCTGTCTCTCTGATCAGTTTTGTTTCAGATGAGAAGAAAGGAAATGGTTTGGTAAAGGTTGAACAGAGGTTTTTCAGCTGAATGCCGAAACATACTGTGCCTTCTTGCTTACCCTTTACTCCCGGGCTAGCCCCTAGCCTGCACTGGTGTTCTAGCAGAATCTCGGCAGCAGAGACACTATTACTGTGACACTGGTTTGCCAGTATGTCAAACCTTTCTACAAATGCCAGCAGGAATTGGACTTTCTCCGCATGAACACGTCACCATATGCCAACTCTTGAATTTCAAAGTGTAAGGACAACAGAAACGAGTCTAGAACTCTCCTAATTCTGTGCAAAATTAGCTTTTGTCACCTCCAGACACTGCATTATTAAAAACCAGCCCGCTTCCCTGCATTAACACTCCACACCGGATTTGAGCTTTCACCTACAATAGTGTGATACCCTGTGTCTTCATGCATGATTGATGTAGTAAGAAATTAAAATATCCAGTCTGTGCTTGAAAGCAATCGAGGCAAACTATGTACATGCACTGAACACGTTTGGTATAGCTGATGAAACTCCATGTCTATTTCGACAATACCATGAAAAGGGCCCACCTAATGGCACAACATAATCTTCTTCATTCATGCCATTTGGTTAGCAATACCAAACTGCCAGGACGCTATAACAGCCGAGGCGGTAAGGAGTGAAACAAAAAGGCAAGTGTGAAGAATATGGGTTTATGATCACAATAGTAACAAACTTCTATTTTCTTTCATGACATAGACACGAGAACGAGCCACTCAAAACACACGGTATTGATTCGGGATTAGTGTATGTATTGCCCACATGGGCATGGAGACGGATAGGTGAATGAAATGAAGGGGCTTGCCTGTTAAGATAGTCCATGTAGACACGAGTTATCAAATTTGAATCGTGTGCACTTGAATGCAGATATCCATCTCTATATTCAAAAGAAGAGTGGGTGCTGTTCAAACAAGCAAGTTTGACAACTCGTGTGGACATCGGCATCTAAGCAGGCAGAGCCACTCCATTTGATTAGTCTCTGTGCACCCACGTGGACAACCAACCTTCTGCCAAATCGCAATAGGAGGTTGTGTGATGGGACTAGCAGTTAGTGATCAGTTTCCTCTGCTCTGCTCTAACGAGACCGACAGAGGCGAGCGTGTTGCTTAAAGGGACTAATACATTATTCTGAGTTATAGCGAGTAAAATCGCCAGGTCAACAGCTCTAATCTGGTTAGAGACTAGCTGGACCTAAACTAGTGACATTTGTTAATGTCAACAGGTGAAGGAAATAATACAACTATAGTCAAATATAAATCCAGGCGGCCTGGCCATTATTAGCGCAGGTTGGCTGCTCTTCTGTTTAGCATACAGCAGTACAAGGTCTTTTGTGCACATCTAAATTGCTGGTCTCAACATGAAGGCGGCCGCACATTTGATGGTCAAATCCTGCTCAACCTTTTTCCTTCAGTGGTCGATAAACCGAGCACAGCTTAAAATGTGGTCGTAACAGATTGCTTAGAAACGGCAGGCTTACAGCATGAAGCGCTATAAAAAAGCTAGTGCAATTAGTGTGGAACTTTATTATGGTTGAATTAATCTGTGGAGGCCTATATGTAGATTGACTGGCAGAAAAACCAACCATCCAGGATGGATGGATGGATGGATCAGAAGGCGACGTACCATTAAAATACTATGACGACAACAGAGAGATTGACCATGTATGTAAAACAATTCCACATGTTTTCATAGTGCTAATGTAACATTGTTAATACAACAATATACGGTATTAAAAGGATAACCAGCATGACAGACTGAGATGTGAATAAGCAATTTCAGCCAGAATGTTGACAACAATCACTACCTTGCAGCCAGCACCCAAACTACGTAAGCTAGCTCACCAAACAACACAATGAACAGCATCTAACTGAGGTTCGGATCACTTAGCAAGTGTGAGAGAGAACGTTTACTACATTGCACACAATACACCCTAAATAACTCCATTCTGCGGGCACCTCGTATAACATACAGGCAATGAGCATCCAGAAGTTGATATGATGCGGTTATTTCCCAGATGCTTGCAACTAGTGCGTTTGCACCATTACAATGAATATTTATGTATAGTCTGGTCAGGTGGGATGCCTTCTGCATGAACGACGAAGGAAAAGTTGGGATGCTGTTCCTACTGGATTTGTCAGCATCTTTCGATTTGGTGGACCACGACTGCCTCCTATATTCCCTACGTCATCTGGGTAATTCCTCCGAAGAAGCGGCCAATTGGTTTCACTCCTTTCTATCGGACCGCTAGTTAGGAATCCAGTGGGGCCCAGCTTCCTCGCCAACAGCACCTATTCGGTGTAGAGTCCCCCAGGGGGCGTGTTCATCACCTATTTTATTCCATCTATACATCGGGCCATTTTTCTAGCATCAAGATCAAGGTGTATTTTTCACAAACTACGCGGACGACACAGCTAGTTATGGAGATTACCAGCGACTATATTCTAGATTCTACCACCCTAAACAAGATCCAACAACAAATCGAAGCCTGGTTGTCCATAAATTGGCCCTGACTAAACAGCAGCAAAGCAGAGGCTCCTTACTTTTGGATCACGGCAGGCATTGACAAAACAGAGCTCACATTACAGTAGCTTCCAAATTGGAAATAGTACCATTCAAGAACATAACAAGGTTAAAAAACTCTGGCCGTCCAAGTGGAGGCCTCCTTAAATGTAGATGCATACGTTAATCAGCTGAGCAAGAACTTTAACTACCATCTTCAGTTGCTCAAGAACATTTGTCCATATATTACAGAAAATAACAGCGCAAATATTGCTCAAGCTACCACCTTATCGAGACTCGATTACTTTAACTCATTGCTAATTGGAGCCCCGCTGTAGAATCTGGAAGAAAAAAAAAAATCAGGTCCTGCAAAACGATGCAGTGCGCGTTGTTAAGAAAATCACAAGAAGTGAAAATATCTGAGATCGTAGGAGGCACCTTCACTGGCTCCGATACAGGAACGCATAAATTTAAAAGTAGGCACTCCGTTCATTGGTGCATTTTTGGATCAGCAACTTTATACTTAAAATCACTGATTTCTCAGAATACACCAACCAGAGTACTACGTTCCACCAACCAACACAGGTTATCTGTTAGGGCTTTAAACGCTCTAATGATCTTGTAAAATCTTTCCCAGTAAACCCAGCAATGAACAAGTTACTTCCTTACCTGGTAACGTTCTTTCGATGGGATGTTCCGACGACGTATTCCACATCTATAACAGGTAATCACCACAGCTGTGCTGCTTCGGAACATTTTCGGTGTCTGTGTCCTGCGTCGACGTCGATAGGCTGTCCCTCAAGGGCCTCCGTCAAGCCGACGCCACCGCATGTTTTAAGTAGGACACATGACGCCCGTAGCCTCAGTTGTAGTTTTTTCCCAGAACATGTGGCACCAATCTTCTGCCAGTATAACTACAGAAAGCCTTGCGGAAATGGAAGCTGCAATCGCATAAGAAATTCTGTAGAGGGGCAGTCTGGGAGGGTTCAATGTGGAATATGTCGTGGGAACATCCCATCGAAAGAACGTTACCAGGTAAGAAAGTAACTTTCTTTGAAGGGATTGGTTCCTCCAACGTATTCCACATCTGTGACAGACTCCCAAAGCAGTACCAACATAAGGAGGTGGGAACGAACTTAGAATTTTAGAATGCCCAATTAAATTGCAGAATAAAGGACCGACTTGCCAAAGGCCAAATCTTGCCCATGGATAGAATCCAGGGAATAGTGTTTAACAAAAGTATGGACAGAGGCCCATGTGGCTGCTTCACAAATGTTACGAATGGGAACACCCCTCTGCAGAGCAGTAAAGGCAGCCACACCGCTGGTAGAATGGGCCCGTAAGCCTACCAGAGGGTCCTTACCCGCCAAGCGGTAACATTCAGAAATGGTCAAGATAATCCATCTAGACAAAGTCTGTTTACTAACAGCTTGTCCCAAACGCCTTCCAGCATATCCTATAAAGAGCTGATCGTCCACTCTGACCCGGGATATGCGAGAGATGTAGAAACTTAAAGCTCTCCTAGGATCCCACCTATTGAGCCTCTTCTCTTCCTTACCAGGAATGCGGAGGAGTTTAGAACGCTAGAAGAAGGACCTGAAATTCCGATACAACTTTTGGAACAAAAGAAGGACGAACCCTAAGGACAACCCTGTCCTTATGGAACACCATGAAGGGTGGCTTAACAGAAAGTGCCTGCAACTCACTCTGCGAGCGGAAGTGACCACAACTAAAAATACAGTTTTCAAAGTCAACAGTCTCAAAGGATAAGAATGTAAAGGCTCAAACGGATCTCCCATCAGGAATTTTAGAACTAAGTTCAAATCCCAACCGGGCACCTGACGGTGGGAACACATTAGTGAGCCCTTTCAGAAACTGAGAAATCAAAGGAATCTTAAAATAAGAACACTCCTCAGACGAGCGCTTAAATATGGACAGCGCCGCCAGGTAAACTTTAATGGTACCCACTTGCAGGCCATTGTGGGCTAACGAAAGCAAAAAAGACAGAACCACAAGAATGGCACATGAAAAAGGATCCACATTCTTAACCCTGCACCAGTCGCAGAACTTCCTCCAACGGCAACGGTACAGGGACTTTGTTGCCGGTCTTCTGGCCGAAAGCAACACCTCCATCACGTCTTCAGGGAGGTCCCAATCCTTATATCCTTATACCTCAACCGTTCAGAAGCCAACCATGAAGGTTGAGGGACTTCACCTCTGGGTGGAGAACCTGACCCCCCCCCCCCCCTCCCGTGAGAGCAGGTCGTCTCAGTAGGGAAGACGGCGTGGAGGGCAGATGGACATGTCGAGAAGGTCCGGGTGCCACGTTCTCCGGGCCCATGCCGGTGCAATGAGGATCATTCGGGAACCGAACCTCCGTAACCTCCGCAGCACTTGCGGAATGACGGGGACTGGAGGACCAATCCACTACGAACGCGTTCCCCTAAGGCTCCTCTTGGAGGAAATTCCTGCGAGCAGAATCTTTCGCACTCCGGTTGGAACTGGTGGCGAAGAGATCCACTTGTGGGGTCCCCCAAAGGGCAAAGATCTCCAGGAGAATCTCCTGAGCCAGCTCCCACTCGTGAGAGATCGTGCTCTGCCTGCTCAGAGCGTCCGCAGCCGCGTTTTCGTCTCCGGCCAGATGACCTGCCAAGATCGAAATTTCCTGCTGGATGGCCCAGAACCAGAGCTGCATCGCCTGCACAGAGGGAGAGACCCTGCCCCCCCCCTTTTTGTTGAGGTAGTGCATGGCCACTGTGTTGTGACAGAATCAGGACATTCTTCCCCCGCATGGACAGCAGAAAAGCCTTCAGGGCTAGCGAGATGGCCCTCAGCTCCAACAGATTTATATGGAGTCTGGACTCCGACGGAGACCAACAACCGCTGACTGTCAACTCGTTGGCATGAGCTCCCCATCCCGTGAGGGATGCGTCCATCACGATCGTCACCTCTGGCCAGGGAAGCCAAAATGAAGCCCCTTCATCAGATTGCCTTCGACGGCCCACCACAGAAGATCCTGGGCGACCGAGAGCGGCACCTGAACGCGAGCCAACACCCTGCCGGCAGCTTGCAACCACTGCATCTTGAGAGCCCACTGCAGAGATCTCATCCACAGCAAGGCCTCTGGCACCAGGAGAAGGCAGGATGCCATGAGGCCGAGCAACCTCAAGAACTCGAACTCCGGGAGACTCTGAGCATGTTGAAACTTGCGCACCATCTGCAGAATGTGATGAGCCCTCACCTGAGGAGGAAAACACTGCCCCAGGGATGTGTCGAGCACTGCTCCGATGTACTGGAGACGCTGGATTGGCGTCAAGTGGGACTTCTTTAAGTTGAGGGAGAAGCCCATCCTGTGAAGGGAGTGGCAGGTAACTGACAGATGATCCAGGACTTGGTCGGGAGAGCGCGCCCTTATCAACCAATCGTCCAGGTTGGGGTAGATGTGAATCCCCCTTTTCCTGAGATACGCTGCCACCACCACGAGCTTGGAGAAAACCCTCAGGGCGGAGGTCAATCCGAATGGCAGGACCCGAAACTGAAAGTGCGAATCGCCAACCGCGAACCTCAGGTACTTCTTGTGCTTGGGATGAATCGGCACATGAAAGTAAGCGTCCTTGAGGTCGAGAGACACAAACCAGTCCTGAAGTTGAAGGCCCTGGAGGACTTGAGAGAGAGTAACCATCTTGAACGTGTCCTTCCTGAGGAGCTTGTTCAAACCACGCAAGTCCATGATGGGTCTCAAACCCCTGTCTTTGTTCGGGATCAAAAAATATGGGCATACCATCCCTTGTTCCTCTCTGCTACAGGCACCAGTTCTATGGCGCCCTTCGCCATCAGGGATTTGATTTCCCACGCAAGGAGCGGATCCAGACTATTCAAAGAGAGATTCCGTGGTGGATTGTCGTGAGGCCTCTGCCGGAAAGGAAGACAGTAGCCGTGGGCTATAATCTCCAGAACCCACACATCTGAAGTAATTGCACACCATTCTACAAGATGCTGCACTAGCCTTCCCCCAACCGGCGAACCATGGGACATGTCCTCATGACTGAGCTGAAGTGGCTGCGGCAGTGCCTGTGGGCAAAGAGGCAACTGCACGAGCGGCCTTGGCACCTCGAGTACCCGATTTTCCACCTCTGGTACTCCTACGTTGGCCCCTTTGATTTGCAGCTCCCCTCGATCTACCAAAGGTAGAGTAGCATCGAAAGGAACCTCCCTTCCATCGCTGTCCCCTAGGATGAAAAGGCAGAGGTTGGCGGACTGCAGCGCACAACGATTTCGCTGCAGCCTTCGAGATCTGCAACCTCTCAAGGCTCTCGTCAGCCTTGCTGCCAAAAAGATGTACACCATCAAAGGGCATGTTAAGTCGGGCTTGTACATCAGGAGCAAACCCAGACTTCCGCAACCACGCAAATCTGCGCATCACAGTGCTCATCGCCATGAACCGGCTGACACAGTCTGCCACGTCCAGACCCGATTGAACGATTCACACATGGCATCCTTGCCATCCTGTAAAAGGGCAAGAAAGCCATCCGGTTCCTCCCCTTCGGGAATATGTTCAGCCGCTAACGAAACACAATTCCACATAGTGTGAGTGAAACGTGCTAAGGCACACACGGAGTTGGCTGCTTCTAAGCCATACCCCCTGAAGAAAAGACTTTCTTCGCCCAACCATCAAAATGTTTGTCGTCCCTATCAGGAGGGATGGTAGGGTACGACGCCTGTATTGCTGGGGCCGTAGGGTGCAGGACAAGTAGCCGGGGTCGCCACTGGTTGGGCGGTACTTTTTCGGCAACGACTTACTCACTGCCGGGAGACTCTCGGGAGCAGTCCAAGCCGCCGCCACCCTTCTTTGTAAGGCCATATGGAATGGCAGTACCGGGTCAGTTGCTGGACCTTCGCCAAGATATCTGTCAGGTCATACTGCAGAAAATCTACTAGTGGTGCAGACCACCCCAAGAACTCTGTCACCCTCGACATGAGGCGCCTGTACAAAGAGTCAGCATGCGTACCAGGCTCAGGCCTGCCAAACTCGACCTCCGGGGAGGTATAAAGACCATTGCCGTTGTGCAAAGACTGACGCCGGTCTTACAACTGGCTATGAGCAGATAACAGGTCGTCGGGAACCTCATCAGGTACCAAACCTTCCTCAGACCCTTCTTCCACCTCAGAAATATAATCCAGAGGTTGGAACAAATCCCTGGAAGAGGGCACAGAAAAAGGCTCAAATACAGACCTTACAGACTTCTTCAGGGCCTTCCTCGGAGTTTCCACCGACATACAGGTTACCTCCGGTAAAGCCGCCACAAAAGGCTTTGAGGGCGTCGACGGATTCGGCGATGACATCGAGCGTGGCGCAGATGGCTTCGACACAGGCCTCGAGGGAGAGCCCTGAGGGTGTCCTTCAACAGCCTCAGCGCCGACTGCATCAATGACTTCCTCGGAGGTGGAGCCTTGAGAGAGTCCCTCGACGGACATGGCGCCGATGGCGTCGACGTCTTCTTCGAAGACCTCACAGGCTCCGACGGTCTCGAGGGCTTCGAGGACTGGGACCTAGAGCGGGCATGGCAAGAGCAATCCACCTTGTCCGATCGGGACTTCGAAGGCTCCCGATGATCGCGCCGACCACACGAGCCCAAAGGCGTGCGAGCAGTGGCCCTAGCTCGTTCCCTACCAGCTCCTTTCGAAGGCGCGGACGGAACGGAGCCCTGCGATTGGAAAATCGCCATCATCTCTGTACGAAATGCATCCCATTCCGCAGGAGAAGAGTGCTTGTTGGGACAAGGACCCCGACGACGGGCAGAGTCCTCAGACAAGGACGGGGAAATTGACCGGTGACGGCGCTTCCGTGAGTGCCTCGAAGAGGCAGAGGAATGGTGGGACCCTCTCTGGGACCGAGACCCCTGGACTTACACCGACGACGCGGAGAGTCGCCTCTCGAATCGTCGGTCGAAAGCCCAGCGGATTCCGACTTTCGGTGCTTGGACACCCTACCGACAGGAAGCTTCTTCCGCTCCTGCAAGGCCTTCGAAGTCAACGACTGGACAAACAAGTTCGAAGAACCGATAGAAGTACTCAGAAGAACCGAGGCGCGCCGAGATCTCCGAAGCGAACACGTTCGCAGAAAAAACGGAGCTGAGGCTACGGGCATCGTGCGTCCTACTTATAACATCCGGTGACGTCGGCTCGAAGGAGGCCCTCGAGGACAGCGTATCGACGTCAACGATGCAGGACACAGAAAATGTTCCAAAGCAGCACAGCTGAGGTGATTACCTGTCATAGATGTGGAATACGTCAGAGTAACCAATCCCTTTGAAACGTTGGTACTCCCTGCCCCCGCGCTTAAATCAGAAACTGATTAAGAGCTTTCAGAAAAACATTAAAATCCTTGTTATTCAAGTAATCCGATAATCTCTGAGTACTTCCCCCTCCTGGATTCGACTGTCCCGTCCATTGATGTTTGTAATATTGTGTAAATGTCTTGCGCCGATGCCCACAGGCTTTCAGAGCATTATAAGTAAATAAACAAAGTAAAAATGAATGAACCCCATTTTATTGAGTGTTCCGCAGCATCCCTAAGAGCAACAGCCATGAACTGACCGCGGCACCCGCAGGTCTGGGCGACCTGCCTTAGTGAAATTATTCATTCGTATTCGTGTGTTGAATTTTTTTAAATTTTTACGAGCATATGCGTCTGACCCATTGGGCCTGGTACCATCAGGTAACCCATTGCCCACCTTCCCCTCTGAGGGGTATTTGTGTATTTTTGCAAACTCAATGGTCTGGCACGAAATGACTCCAAGACAAAGTCAATGATTTTTAGTGAAAAAAGTAGGAGAAAGCCTAAAGTGCTAACGCTAGAGCTGGACGAAGACCTGATTGAGCAGGTTGACTTTCATGATTACCTGGGGGTAAGGGTAATGTTGTCCTGTGACTATGCATCTGGACAAAGCCACAGTCACATTAGCAAGGTACAGTGCAGCCGTTGCAAGGTTTTCTACGAAGCAGGAAGATGACTCAGTTTGCGTCTGTCTAGAAGCCTAGAGAGCCCAAGATAGGCGTGCTGCAATTTATGGAATACAATTATGGGGGCAGGCAAATATCAGTAGATTATCTAATGTAGAAAATAAGTACCTAAAGAACATCTTGGGACAGCCACGAGCCACACCCAATTTACCTGTATTCCTGGAGACAGGTTGGCAATGTATTGAATCTATCTGCCAATTGCGGCCTGCCTATATTGAGCTGGGCTATTGTCGAATGGTTCCCTGCTCAAATACAAAGAAGCCCTGATGGATGTCATCGCTAAGGCAGGGGGTTCCACTGTACCTTGGTCGCTAGATGTGATGGGGCTTGGTGAATATTGGACTAATCCGAGCAAAATAACTAATTCCGCTAAAGCCACGATCAAGGCAGGAGTGTTGGTAAAGACTGACCGCGATAACCGCTCTAAGATAGCAGGATCATCGGTCCTGACACACTATTGGAGCTTGAAAGTCAATGGGCCTCATTACGGGTCTGGCGGTAACCATGCCAGAAATTCCGGCAGGTTAACGCCGGACTCGTATTACCATTCCGCCTCCGTGATTACCTGAATGACCTGGGTATTACAACCCCGGTGACCCGGTAATTCTAGAGGCGGAATTCTGTTAATCCCCATTCCCATGGAGTCCCATCATGGGAATGGGGAAGTGGAAACACCAGGACCATGCTGTAATGCTGCCAGTGTTTCCAAGCCTGCCTGCAGGCGGGTGGCGTTAAACCCGCCAGGTCAGACCTGGCGGGAATGACACCTCCCGCCTGCAGGACTCTTAATCAGCCGGTCCGGAAAGAACGGTGGTGGCGGATTTACCACCACCGTTCTTTCCGGACCGGCTGACTTGTAATGAAGCCCAATGTGTGTTATGAGTACTATTTATATTATGTGACCCCAAAATAGGAAAGAGCGCTGTATTTCAAGCTGCGCACAGGTATCTTACTGACTGCAAGTCTCTGCCATAAGTGGAACATCATTCTGTCTCCTGTGTGCCTGCTATGCAGTTATAGGAGTGAAACTGTGGTCCATTTTCTATAGACATCGTTGACCACAATGACATTGAGAAAACGCTACGTAAGGCCATTATTCTTGGCACAAGCCCGTTGGACCATTGATGAGGCCATACGGTTTTCACCAATTATAGCAATGTCTTAGTAGTTTTCACTACTTGTAAATATCTTGTGTTGGCATGGCAGCAACGATCAAAAAAGGTACAAATGCATTGATAGTGATACTGTGACATTTTATCCCCTTTTTTCTTATGAAGGTTGTTTTAATTGTTTTGTGAGCCTGATCGATTCTGGTTACATTTTTAATGATTGTGTCAAGATGATTGTTGGCTTTTATGGAATTACTGTTGAAGACATTATGAAATTAAATTAAATAAAATAAAATATATAATTTGTGTTGAGAATTGTTGGGATCGGAAACTATAATTTTCAGATCCCTCATGCATGTCATCAGCAAATCAATAAGCACCCAAAGAAAATACCATAAGCTATTGTTAAATGATTTTTAAATTGGAAAATACAGGGGATACCATAGATGCATTCAAAATATTGAGAGTTTTGCTTCAGTTCATCTCTCCCCAGCAAGCGACCGATGAAAGTGTGTCCAGAACATGAAGGGAGGAAACTTTGTTTGCACTTTCACACCTCTGCTGTGCCTGTAATCAATCAAAAAAAGTGACAACCTAAGTTCACCTACGCTTTGTGGGAGTAGATAGCCATGGCACAGGAACACATCCCAGAGGGTGAAGAAAGGGATGGTTTTATGAGCATTATTGAGGACAGTAAAGTTACTATGTGCCAATCATTACACTGAGGGCCAGACACTGCAGATTGCATTAGCCGTTCTATGGCTGCTGGTACAGTGCTTAGACAATTTGCCTGGCTTTGTAAATCAGGGTTTGCTTCTGACGCGCAATTCAGATTGTTGGATATGCCGTTTGAGGGGTCTTACTTGTTCGGATGTAAAGCAGACAAAACTCTTGTAAAGTTGCAGTCGTCTAAGGCAGCGGGAAAATCTGAATCAGGCCATTAGGCAGCAACAAGGTCAAACAGCTCCATCTTCTGCTCAGGGATGGAGAAATCATTAATTTTGTTACTTTTCCTCAATGAGCAGAGGAAGAGGTCAATTTAACGAAAGGGGACAGAGAAGGCAACCTCGAGGCAGTCGAGGACATACAGGCAGAGGAGCTGCAGCAGTATCCGCTGCCTTGCCCTCTTCACCAACCAGTGCCACAAAACCACTTTGAAACCTTGATTCAATCGACAGTGGTGGGAGGCAGGTTATCCCAGCATCTGACAGAATGGCGAAGTATTGCAACAGATGCTTAACAGTTGCCCATGGTTACTGCCGCCCTTTTCTAACGAGACAACTAGATTGTCCCCCAGGAGGCCAGTCCTTGAAAGTTCCAGATTCGCTCCTCCTACAGGAAGTTCAAACACTGTTCGACAAGGGTGCAATCGAACAGGCACCAGTAGTGGAAAGAAATCAAGGCTAGTACTCGCCTTATGTTCTGATCCCGAAAAAGGGAAGAGGGTTGTGACCCATCTTGGACTTGAGATGCTTGAACAAGTTCCTCAGGAAGCACAAGTTCAAGATGTCACTCTCTCGCAGATTCCCCAGGCCCTTCAGCTCCATGATTGGATGGTGCCCTAGGATCTTCTGGATGCTTATTTTCATGTGACAATTCATCTAAGCACAGAAAATACCTGAGATTCGACCGTTGGCAGTTATCACTATCAGTTTAGAGTTCTGCCATTGGGGCTGACCTCCGCCCCGAGGGTTTTGACCAAGCTGATGGCACTGGTGGCAACAAATCTACAGAGGGGCAGGTTGGGGGAACGGGGGGGGGGGGGGAGAATTCACATCTACCCCTCCCAGGACGATTGGCTGATCAGAGCACATTCACCCGAAAACCGAACGGGCTCTGGAACAACTGGACGGCACCTGTCATTCTATCCACAAGCTGGGATTCTCCCTCAAATTCAAGAAGTCCTGCATGACACCTTCCCAGAAGCTGCAATTAATTGGAGCAGTCCTAGACTCTTCCTCTGGAAAAGCTTTGCCACCAAGGTGAGGGCAAGAGACACAGAGCAGATGGCAAACAAATTTCAAAGTGCATCAAATCTACCGGCCTTTGATTTTCTGGTGCCAGAGGCCCGTCGAAGAACAAGGTCTCTTCAGTGGGCCCTCACGACTCAGTGGTCACAGTTCTCCGGCAGGATGATGGATGGTTGGATCTATTACGGAACAGGGTTGCGCAGGATCTCCTGTGGTGGTCCGTCAAGGATAATGTGTTGAAGTGGAACCCTTTAGGCAACTATGGCTGGAGATTACGGTTGTTGCAGACGCCTCCCTATCATGTTGGGGAGGTCAAACCAACGGTCAAACAATCAGCAGACACTGGTTTATGTCGGAGTCCAAACTGCATATCAACCTTTTGGCGCTGAGAACAATCAGACAAGCGCAGATGGCCTTCCTGCCCTCTGTACAAGGAAAGAGTGGCCTGATAATGACAGACAACACAGTGGCCATGCATTACCTCATTAAGAGAGGTGCAGGGTTGCTGCCTCTGTGCAGAGAGGCAATGCAGCTCGGGTTCTGCGCACTGCAAGAAGGAATCTATCGCCAGTTCATCTGGCCAGAGAAGAAAACATGGCAGAGGTTTCTCTAAGCAGGCAGAACAGAGTCTCCCACGAGTAGGAGTTAGCACAGGAAGTCCTTCAAGAGCTCATCACCCTTTGGGGAACCCCACAAGTGGATCTGTTCGCAAACAGTGTCAACCAGAAGTGTGAACAGTTCTGCTCCAGGGAAATTCCCCCGAGAGGAGCTCTAGGGGACCTGTTCATAGTGGACTGGGAATTTCCACTTATGTACGCGTGCCTAGATCCGGTCGACTATTTCCCACGAGGGCCTCCGTCTCAAGGATGACATCATCAAAGACATATATGGAACGCACAGCACCCTTTGGCTTCAGTTCTTGTTTTTTCATGTTTTTTTTTTTTACACTAGAACTACCAGCATTAATGTGGTTTAGACCATACGAGACTCTGAAGGAGCGTACAGTTTAAATCACGCAAATTCTAGCACGTGAAAGGCTGGGAGGGGCGATGAGGAATACGTGGGAGGAACATCCACTCGAAAGAATGTTACCAGGGCTAAGTAACTTGTTCTTCGAATGTGTTACATACATTTGTTTGATGTGTTCCTTGCGCTTATCCTTCAGTAATTTTGTTGAAAGTTATATTTAAACAAATTCTTACAAGCCTATAGAAGTAAATACAAGTCCAATGAACACAATATATATTCTAACAACCAAAAAATTCAGGAATTTCAAAGTTGTTTATTCAGTTATGGTGATTTTTCTGAATCCTGCCGACACCTGTTTCGACCTCAAATTACATTGGTCGTCATCAGGGCTGATATATCACCTTTATAGAGATCTCTATTTTAAGTACTTGACTAGTGCCAATCTTTTGCTCAAATGATTCTTCCAAAGTTCAAGCCAATCTCATTCCTTGAATCAATTTAAATGTTCATAACGCCGTCACTGTACCAACTGGGACAATAACTCCTAGTAGCTTGATCGATTGTTCTTAGCCTTTACTGTACCAATTAATATCTTGCCAGATCCCATTCAGTAAGTCAATCTACATATGCCTATATTGTGCTTCCATTAGCACTCTTATCCCTGCAGCAGCTGCAGAATTTGTTCCAACAGCAGCGGTACAAAGCCTTTGTTGCTGGCCTTCTGGCCGAAAGTAAGATCTCCATTACGTCAACCGGGAGGTCCCAATCCTTCTATCTCAACGTCTCAGAAACCATGCATGAAGGTTGAGCGTGTTGACCTCTGAATGGAGAACCCAACCATCCTCTCGCAAGAGAAGGTCCTCTCTTTGTGGAAGACGCTTTGGAGGGCAGATGGACATGTCCAGAAGGTCCAGGTACCACATCCTCCTGAAACAATCCGCAGCAATAACTTTCATGCATTTCCCGAACTTTCTCAACCTCCTGATCACTTGAGGAATGACGGGGTCTGGAGGAAATATGTATAAAAGTGGAAACTCCCAGTCCACTACGAACACGTCCCCTAGAGCTCCTCTTGGGGGAAATTCCCGAGCAGAACAGTTCACACTTCCGGTTGACACTGGACGCGAACAGATCCACTTGAGGGGTTACCCAAAGGGTGAAGATCTCTTGAAGGACTTCCTGCGATAGTTCCCTCTAGCGGGAGACTGCTCTGCCTGCTCAGAGTGTCCGCCGCCATGTTCTGCACTCTGGCTAGGTGAACTGCCGATAGGGAGATTCCTTCTTGTATTGCCCAGAACCAGAGTTGCATTGCATAGCTGCACAGTGGTAGTGATCCCACGCCTCCTCTCTTGTTGAGGAAGTGTTGTCCGTCATTATCAGGACATTCTTTCCCCATACAGAGGGCAGAAAAGTCTTCAGCACAGTGCTGATTGCTCTCAGCTCCAAAGGGTTGATATGTAGTTTGAACTCTGATGGAGACCAAGGACCGATGATTGCCAGATCAATGGCGTGGGCTTCCCAATCAGTGAGTGAGGCATCCTGACTGGAGACAATCTCCAGTCGGCTACTAGTTTGAACACCTCATCTGAACTGGAATTTGGCAGGCCTGACCCCTCTGAACAAGCAAATTCATCCAATAGAAAGCTCATGAGTAAAGTCACTGAGTTTATGGGGTGGAGTAGACCTTCTCCATCATACGAACATGATGACATGACCGACATCTTGGACCCAGGGTCCTCAGAAGGACCCTATATTACCATTCTACATGGCCCTGTAGAGGAAAGTCACTGCTAATTGGGAGACCCCAGAAGCATACACTGGAAAAATTGTTTTTTCTATTACTCCACATGTCTTATATATATATTTTTTTTTTACATTTCTGACAATGAATTGCATTTTAGTTTGGTTTGTTTTTCGTGTGGATGATCATTGTATCAATTCTTAGATTATTGAAAGCAAGTTTGAAGCCATGGATTGCCTTGACAAAGACCAGGTAGGTCGAAGAACATGTGTCAGCGGGGGCACTTTTTCATTTGCTTTGAAAAACAGATGCACTTTCACTGCGTGGACTTGTCCGAACTGCGAAATTAAAGTACACTATATCAATAATATTTTGGATAAGTGCAATTTTTCTGGTTTATAATATGTACTAAACTTTAAACATTATGGAATTACCATTGCCCCATATCTGCCAGCAATAAGACATTATCCCCGCCAGAGTGTGGGACAGTAACCAGAGAGTAGCAGGCCCCACATTTGGCCAGATGCTCACACTCCCGCTTTGCCCAGGAAATAGCTTACTATTTGGGGCATTTCATGACTTGAGAAGGAGGGAAGGCGGCCAAAAAGGACAAGCTGGCCAAAGGGCAGGACAAAACATGCAACACTGCCGTTTTGAGTGCACAATACTCAAAAAGACTGAGCAATGAAATGCAAAAGAGCTTGTGTAAAAAAGGAAAAACGGAACAAAAGTATCTGCTGCCAGCAGTCTGACTTCGACTCACTGTGAAAGTAATAACTGATACTAAAAGAAAAAGGGATACAAACAATCCCTGCCGCACTTCACGTTAATGTGATCTGTTCAGACTAAAAGCAACAAAGAATCTTGAAAAGGGAGATGGGGGGGTCCCCAATCACTGGCCACGTTAGCGACTGACCAGTGCCCCTGTTAGGCAAGATTGTGTGCAGTACCCTTTGGGAGACTACAGCAACATTGACCTCCTGGCAATAGGAACCCAACCTTTGGTACAATTCTGTACTACACAGGTTGTTAGTGTGGCCGAGTAGCCAGGTTTATCTCAAGAGGGGTCAATGTGAGCAGTAGAGTGGTTACACAGAGTTTCACAGTTACAAGTGTTCAAATAAACTCTTACACTGAAGACTTCTTGATTAAACAGTTATTAATTTAACAGCCAGCTATATAGACCCTCTTTAGAAGGGAGTAGCAAAACATGCAACACTTCAAAACACTTGGTTTCTCTAAATCAGATGATACCCATTGGGGATTGCACACATACAGGTCCTACACCTTTGGATGACTTCTACAGCTAGGACACTTTGGACATTGATTCATCACTGGTACATTTAGAGCAAGACTAAGTTTGGTACAAAGGTTGGCTAGGGGAATAAAACAAAGCTTCAGCAGAGCAACAGCGCTTCACCAGGCAACCCAAAGGTCCAGGAGTTGCAGCAGGTGTCTCTTCCAAGTTCTTCTTCGGATTCCTTCGTCCAGTGGTCGACTGCCTTCCAAGCTAAAAAGCCTCGTCTTTTATGCAGGTTTCTCCCATTCATTCCAGCTTAGCTGTCAATCACACAGCAGGGTGTTTGCCCTTGCCGGACAGCCAGCAACCCAAATGTTGGGGAGGAGCTAGCGCCTTCCTGCACCCCTCAAGCGCTTCACAATTAGGCAAGAAGTCTAAGCACTATAGCACTGGGGAAGCTTTTTTTCACGCAAAAATAATCACACAGAGGCGTGGCCAGTCACTAAATAAAGATAGTTATTTGCATCTTATATTTCAATCCTAACTATTAGTTGAATTCATTTGTAAAAATGTTACATTGTATTTAGTTTTCTCAGAGCACGGTAAAGAGCAGGCTCTCTGCCAAAAAGGAATGTGGCTTGCGCTAAGAACGGACCACAGAGCTCATGCAGTGTTGCGTCACTGAGGATGAGGCTTGTAGAGAGCACCAAGTGGCTGAGCAGCTGTTCCTGTCAATCACAAGCCAATGGAGACTAAAAAGATTCAATGCACGGCTACAGAGTATTAGATAAATAAGGGGTTTTTTGTAGCAATTACTGGACCACATCAAATATAATTATATTGAGAAATTGTTGAGATAATGGCGGGGAGATGTGTTTATGTATGAATGTTTATAACATATTAAATTATGCTAAACAAGAGAAACAAAGTATTCCTGCATATGCAGCATAATGTTATGTAGCTTGTCCCAAATGGAACCTGGAGGCAGAAACCTGTGCAGTTCCCTTAGGGACCACTGCAAAAAGTTTAAGACTACAGGAGTAAGCAGTAAACCCAATTGGTAGCAATCTGTACCCCCCAGATTTACCTGGTAGCTGTGGCTGAGCAGTCAGACTTCTCTCAAGAAGTGTTGGGCAGTACGTAGAGTATACACAATAGGGCTAAAAATACCGTAGCACAAGCAAACACTGACCTGTGCTTTGGTATAAAAGTATATAATTATTTATTTAAAAACACACTTGTAAAACTACACTGGCACTAATATGTCAAGCAAGTTCAAACACAGTCACTATAAGTATATACACCTCCCTATTTAATTATTCGACAAGTCTAGGTTAAGACACCACTTATTTAGCAAAACAGAGGTGAGCGTGTAACCGTAGATGGCACTCCAATAATTTGTTTAAAAAGGGAGAGAAAAGGCAGAATAAGAAAACACAGTACCAACACTTTTAAGAAACCCCAGCAAGTCAAGAAAGGCAGGGTCTAATGTAGAGCAAAAGGTTCATAGGCCATGCCCACTCTTGGAGAGAGCAAGGCAGAATGTGCCCAAGATCACACAGTGGAAATGCACTCAAAGTCTTTGCAGAAAAGTCAAAAGAGGTTGGATCAAGTCAGAAAGCAGGTCCGAGGTCACCCCAGGATAGAAAGTCAAGGATTTACGGGACACGTTGGTCAGTCTGTTGCAAGGGAGACCAGGCGGGACACAGTACCTGAAATGGTGAGAAAGCGGGGGCAGTTGTTCCTGGCAGCGGGTGCAAGTCGGAGCTTCGTCCAGGGGAAGAGATGATCTCGACGTGGAGGAAAGCTGGAGGTCGTTGCACTGCCAGGGAAGAAACCTGCCGCAGAGTTTCCCGGTTAAAAGGTACTACCCTTTTATTCGCTGTAGTGGTGAAGCGTGGCTATCCGGCCGCCGGGGTGCTAGAGACGGGCGATTCGACCACGAGACGATCCAGGAAGGTGAAAAAGGCGAACTGGTTGGTCCCACCAGCTCAAAGGGAAGAAGACTCTCCTGGAAGAAGATCTCCTCTGTCATCAGGAAAGTGGTGAGTTTCGTACAGCAGGACTCCACTGGAGGTGTCGTCGTTGTAGATGGCTCAGCTTCTCCCCTCTTCGGATTCTTTAGGTCCTGTTGCGACTTCTGAAGTTCCAGTCCCCAAAGCCCTGCTTTTATGCAGCAAAACCCCCATTCATCAGCCTAGCTGTCACTCAAACATGCTAAGTGGTGAACCGGGCAGCTCACCAATGGGCCAATCACACAAGAGTGCGACTTGAGTTGCCAAGGCAACTCAGTCCAGGGAGCCTAATCCCCCTCCCACACATCCTGTTGACCCCAGACAGAGTGGCACCATTTGGAGGGCTTTTGTGGAGAAGCCCGCCAAAAAGTGGAACAAAGGGCTCGACTTGGGTTAGAGTTTCAGAGGCGAACACAAACACCATTTTAAAACCGAGTCCTGGTAAAAAGACCCAACCGGGGAATAAATATTAAATAAATAACCCAGCGGTATCTTTAACATGCACCAAAAAGTGGTGAGTTTAAAATCAATGGGAAAATCCCATAGGAAATATTCTAGTGGAATATTTCGCGTGGTATCCACTGCCACCAGCCAGAAACTCGACAAGGGGGGACTGGACAGTGCCCCCTTGAAAAACAGACCAAGGGGCAATCGAATTACCCCTACCAGTACTTCCACAATATGATGGTTTGTACTGGTTCTGTTCACAATTTGAGACTAGTAAAGCCAATGGTGACTTTACATGCCCTGGGAGACAGTAGTCAGTCCCAGGGTATGGAGCCTATGTTTGGGGGTCACTATGACACCCCTGTGTTACTGCACTGAGGGTGCTGTGTAACACACATACCAAAAACACATGAAGCCCTATGGAGTAAAAGACCCCATAGCCCATAAAACACATTACATAGCCAAAGGACATGCTCAAATCATGCCTAAGAGTGTGAGAAAGAGAGTCTCACTCTTAACCGGAGAAAAAAATAAACCCTAAAAATCCAGCAAAGCTGCTGGGGGACTCACTAGGTTTGGGAAATTAGCCTTAACAGAGAATTCTCCCCAACACTGGCCATGCACACTGGAGACTCTGCAGCTTCCCTTGTATGGCAAGAAAGACAATTTTGGAGGAGCTCTGCTGGTATCCAGAGACCAAGTCAAGAGTATTTAAGCCCCAGGTCCAGCATCAGTCTTCAGGACCTGGGAGCCACCCAAGGACGACAGAATGCTGGTCTGAAATGGCAGAGTCCTCTGTCATTTCCCCAATCCTCATGATCTGTAAAGATTAAAGTCTTGTTACCACCTGCAAGATAGACTCATGGCTTTTAATTCCCTAGAGGAGTGAATTTACTCTGATTTGAGGGTGATGAAGGGGTACTCCAAAAATATTTAAGGGGCACCCCTGTAAATTGGGGAAAGCAAACCCCAATTTACAGGGGCGCCCCTTAAATATTTTTGGGGTATTTATTTTTATTTTATTTATTTTAATTCTTGTTACGCGCCACATGCCCGTGGGCATCGGTGAACAGAAAACGAAAACAAGACAAACAAAAGATTAAAAGACAGAAGCAGAGGAAGTGTGGAGAAGTCGTAAGATTACTCTATGTCTTTATGGCTCTTTTAAAAAGAGGGCAGTTTTGAACCTGGCGTATTGCAGGTGGAAGTACATTCCATAGGAGAGAACCCTGGAAATCGAGAGTGGTACCTCCAAATTTAGCAATTTTGAATCTGGGGGAAGCAAGTTCTGTAGCAGTAGAGGAACAAAGGTTCCTGCTAGTTGTCTTGACTTTGTTGCGTTCTGACAAACATGAGTGACTGCTTAAAGACACACACTTGTGTGTCATTGTTAACACTGTGTTATTCTGTGTTTCACCAGAAGCCAATGTAGCTTCTTTCTGTAGGTGGAAATGTGAGTGCGGCGCGATTGGTTAAAGATGGTGCGCACAGCATTATTCTGAGCCACCTCCAAAGATTGTATGTTGGCAGCGTTGGTGCCGGACAGTAGGCTGTTAAAATAATTTAATCTAGAATTTATCAACGCGGTGGACAGAAGTGCACAGTTTTCAGTTGTTATGAATGGGCGAATATAGTGTATTCGTTGCTCTTGTTTAGCATCATTTACTATGCTAGAAACATTCATACATACATAAACACATCTCCCCGTCATTATCTCAACAGTTACTCAACATAATTATATTTGATGTGGTCCAGTAATTTCTACAAAAAAAACGTTGTTTATCTAGTACTCTGTAGTCGTGAATTGAATCTTTTTTAGTCTCCATTGGCTTGTGATTGACAGGAACAGCTGCTCAGCCACTTCGTGCTCTATAAGCCTTAGCCTCAGTGACGCAACACTGCATGAGCTCTGTGATCCATTCTTAGCTCAAGCCGCATTCCTTTTTGACAGAGAGGCTTCCGTGCTCTGAGACAACTAAATACAATGTACATTTTTTACTAATTAATTCAACTAATAGTTAGAATTGAAATATAAGATGCAAATAACTATCTTTATTTAGTGACTGGCCACAACTCGGATTATTTTTGAATGAAAAAAGCTTTCCCAGTGCTATTGTGCTTAGAAGTCTTGCCTAATTGTAATGCGCTTGAGGGGTGCAGGAAGGTGCTAGCCAAAGATGCTAGCTCCTCCCCAACACCAGCCAATCACCTATGGGTGCATTCCTGTAGCCATTGGGGATGAATCACAGGGAGTTTCGGGCACCTCCCTCCCTTCCTGACCCTGCCAGACACTCTGAAGCCAGAAGTGGCCTTCACTTGCGAATCCCGCCAAAGCCAAAATGAACAAAGGGACCAAGTTGGTTTGGCATGCAGAGTAAATCTCAAGAAGGACCTTTCCAACAAGAAAAGGCGAAAAAAGAAGACCAGGGCCATTTTGACAAAATGGGCAACCACGGGTGCCTTAATGTAGCTGCGAGTGCAGCCTGCGGTAAAAACACACAATTGTAGTAAAAAGTAAACCACTGCAACTAATTGTACAAAGGGTAACAATAAAATGTTACATGAGAAACTAGACTAAGGGGATAATAAGTAACCCCTCCAGCACCGTCTGGTAAGATAGTGTGTGCTTGTCTAGAAAGTTACAAAATGTTAAGTTAAAGTCAATTTCACCTCACTGCTCTTGGAAACAGCAGTTTCACCAAGAGAAGGTATTTAAACCTTTGGGAAATCTAAAAGACTTCCCTGGGCCACTGCAATTAAGGTGCTGTGTGTCACAATGTAAAGATGATGCCTATGGAGTTTGTCAGACTCCAAAGTCAAAAGAAGCAGAGTCCAAATCAAACAAAAATACATGAGAGAGTGAGAAAAATGTCTCACTCTGTCCAGGTAAGAAATTAAAAGTCCTAAAGTCCAGCAAAAGTTCTCCCTAACAGCCCCCAAATTAGCTAAGCATGGAAAGTAAAGAAAAAAGGCTTAACTTTCGAAAATCAGGACAGCAATCAAATAATGACAAGCAGTTGAGGTTCCAATAAAGTCAATGAGGGAAAGCTGCAAAAATAAAATCTTTCCTAACACCCAACAAGCAAGCTGTGTGCTATAATCATAAGACTGTCAAGGAGGGGTCAGAGTGCTATAACCCTGTAACTGTGGGACCAAAATCCAAGTGAGAATCCGAGGGAAACCAGATTCCTGCCAGAAAGTAAAGCCCGGATGCACTTTCGTTTACCCCTCCCCTAAACCTTTTATTTTGATTGTTTAGAGGAACTAATTTACTTTTTCTTTCTAGAGGTTTCAAGGAAGTATAAAGATGTGCGAGGAGTGCAGTCTCTGCAGGACCATCTGATGCGTGGAGAACAGTTTCTGCTTTTGCCTTGTGTCACCATACGTACTGCTTTGTGTGTGGCATACACCTTGAAAAACACCTTTATGTGAGGAGGACTGCAATCTCTGGTTGTCTCCGTGGTACAGCACATTCTCTACATCCGTGTTCCCGACAGATAGGTGGGAAGTGCTGCCACTTTAGTCTTAGTTGGTGTTACCCATGGCGTCTTCTTATGAGCTACGTAGCAAAGCGGTGATGACAATTCACGCCGATCAGGGCACGATACAGGCAGCCACACCTGTCCCCGTACCTGAAAAACTGACAACTGCGGGGGAGTATGAAAGGACACAGGACACCTCAACCCTGAAACCCACTGCAACAAGGACCCTTACAAAGCAGAAAAACATTCTATGAAGAGTGTATTTCACTCCCTTACATCCTAAAATGACAGTGTTCCTTCCAAATATGCAGGCTGACATTTCTCAGAATAAAGGGACGCCGTCGCTGGCACAGGAAATCTCTGATGCAGAACTCATGAATAACTGAGAGCTTAAGCCCCCCGCCTATGGATCAATCTCGGGGGGGAAGAAAATATGGCTACTGTCTAATTGAATGCTGGCAAGAAGCAGCTAGAAACGTAATGATCTCTATATGGGCAACTCATGTGCTTTGCGTTTCCAACCGTGAGAACTCGCTGAATCCAGTTTTTAGCATGTAAGACAAAAGGGATGGCTTCGGAAATGTCTGCTTCGCCACCTTTATTTTCTCAAACTACAGGAGCCTTCAATAGTATGTCTCTCCTTTGGGAGCCACCACGACTGCAGCCCTGAACTTTGGTAATCAATGCGCGTTTAAACGAACAGTGTGGCATGCTTGTTCATGATAATGCTAAACTGGCATTCATTGAGGGCCCAAAACGGCTAGCTGCACAATCTAATATGAGTAGAGTCAAAGGTAAAAATGCACACACCGCCCTTACTTGGAAAAGTCTAATCTTGCCTGCTCGGAGGTGGTGGAAGTGGCACAGGCATCTATAGAACAGTTTGAGGTGCTCGAGGTGCCTATCACGAGGATTTTCAGCACGTTAATGAGATTGGAGAGGTACCTAATTCGAGGACGGGTGTGAAGATCATGGAAGTTCCCCAAGCCAGAGTGCGGGAGTGCCTGAAATCCAGAGTAACTACTCCATTTTCTATCAGTGGAAACCAAATAAATAGAAAAAGGGCACAGGCACTCACTTGAAAAAATCCAAGAAGAAGAAATCGGCTCCGGTCAAGTCCAAGCCGGGTTCCCCAACAATTTTACGTTAATTGAACTTGGTGTCTAATGTGCAATCTGATCATACTAAGTGCAAGACACAAAATAAGAAGGGGCCTTCTAATCCACAAACGATAACAAGCAAATTCTTCTCTTGTCCTCTCAGATGTGCTCAATCCTGGTGGAGCTCTGTTTTTTTTCTCAACAAGTACCCACACTTCTTGGGAGGCGCCACCCTACTGGTCCCACTCAACACTGCCGCCACGCTACCTCACTGCTATGGACCAGCGGCACAATGACAAAAGGAGTCAGCAAGAAGCAGAGTTTGATCAACATATTTGCTAGCCAGCACCCAAGGCTACAGAGGAAACTGACACTGAAGAGGCAGCAGGTGGAACTAACGAGCATGAACTCAGTGAATTACATTGCATGATGGAGTACATGCATGAGGGGTTCACCGCCTTCCACGCCAAACTGGATGACATGAGCGGAATGAACAGCACAATAAAATCCTGAATGGACAAGTCGGACGCCCGCATCGGCTAAGGGCCCCTTAGGCAAAGGGCGGCTCCTTGGTTGCGGCTCCCTGTGTCTGCAGGTGTCCACAGGGGACGCCAGGCGCCAGTTTTCACCTTGCTTTCTCCACCTACTCTCCCGGCCCACCCAACCTACACCTGTTCACTTCATCCGCATGGTGTCTACACTTGACTGTGTTCTGCAACTTGTGGTTATTAGGGCTTTTCTCCCCTCGCAGGATTCTCAAACTTAGGTGGCCTCTCCACTGGGTACCTAAGACGCATTTACTGTGTTACTGTTTCCTGAAATGTGGTAAACTAGGGCTTTTTCTCCCCTCGCAGGATTCTCAAGGTGGCTTCTCCACTGGGTACCTAAGACGCATTTACTGTGTTACTGTTGTTTCCTGAATTGTGGTAAACGAGGGCTTTTTCTCCCCTCGCAGGATTCTCAAACTTAGGTGGCCTCTCCACTGGGTACCTAATACGCACATACGCATTTACTGTTTTACTGTTGTTCTGAAATGTGGTAAACTAGGGCTTGCCGCTCACTTCCTGTCCGCTTGCTCTCGTCTGTCTCCCCCCCACTCCCTCCTATTCCATGGTGCTATCTCGCCTATCTTCTCTAACTGCTTCTCCATTGACTATCCTGCTCTCCTCACTAAATCTGGTAGGAAAAAGTTTAAAAAGGACATCCTGGTCTCCAACCCAGGCCTCCCTATCGCTGACACCTACACCAGTGCCTCCTCCAAGGAAATTCTCACTGACATCCTCTTTTTCGTGACTTCGCCTGACCTATGGACCCTTCATATGGTCTCTGTGCTCTCTCCATTCTCCTCCCATTAATGGTGGCACCCGTTGGGAGGTCCTCTTGGCCCCTTTCCACTCCTCTAAGGCCATCATTAATGTCTACGCTAACGGGACCGTCTTGGTCCAAGGCCCTCAGGCCAACCTTCACCTCTTTGATAGACGCTTCCCACGCCTCATCAACTTCCTTTCCTCTCCTGCTGTCCCCCCTCCTCTGCCCTCGGCTACCTTGCCTCCACCCTCCCTCCCTCCCTGCCCCCTCTCGTGCTCCTTCTTCACCTCTGCAGGGCGTACCTCTGATCTGTACCCCTCCCCAAAGTCCTTCAAGGTTGGCAACCTTCTCCACGTTGCAACTCTTAACTCTCGCTCTGCCATCAAACATTCCTCTGATATCTGTCGCCTTCTTGAGGAAAAGGACCTTGACGTCCTCGGTCTCACTGAGACATGGTTTTCAGGCCAGCTCTGTCACCAGCTTTGACACACACCTTCCTGACGGTTACAAGAGCCTCTCTGTGCCCAGGCCCAACCGTGCTGGGCGGGGGGGTGTGGCCCTTATCTTCCCTGAGTGGATTCCTGCCACTATCCCTCCTATGCAGACCTACTCCTCTTTTGAATGCCTTGTCTGCTGACTCTCTCCTAGCCATTCCCTTACTGTGGCTACTATCTATCGTCCACCGGGTCAAATTTCCTCCTTCCTCTCCGAGTGGGCGGACCCTCTCCTCCTCACTCTTGTCCTCAACCACTCAACTCCTCTTTCTTGGAGACTTCAACATCCACCTTGACGCCTCCTGTGCCCCCTCTGGGCTCTTTTGCGACCTCTGCGACTCTCTCTCACACTCTATTCTCCCGTCTGGGTCGACCCATTCTGCAGGGCACACTCTTGATGCTCTGATCTCTTCTGACCTTCCCCCTCTCTGTCCCTCTCTCCACTCCTCTCTCCTGGAGTGATCACTTTCTCCTATCCCCCCACCTCACCTTCCCCACTCCTCAGGCAAAGCCACCCTCATCACTGCCACCCTCCTTCTCGGTCATCCGACCCATGAAGCATGTGTCGGCAGCGAAAGCCTCAACTACCTTCTCCCCCCCCCCCTTCGGATGACTCCCACCCTGACACAGCCCTCTCCACGCTCCACTCTGCTAGATCTGATACTCTGGATATCTTTGCCCCTTTCATGAGAATCCGCCTGAAGCCCAAAGCCAAAAGTAACTCCTGGTATGACTCGGATCTCCGCACCCTAAAACGCAAGTGCAGGGTGGCAGAGAGGAAATGGCGTGCTTCATGTTCATCCTCTGACAAACTGGCCTGCCGTCTGCTCCAAAGGCAATACCGGCTCTCCGTTCTCACCAAAAAGAGAGCCCTTATCCAAGCCCGCATCTCTGCAGCATCTAACAATTCGGCCGAACTGTTTAAAATCTGCAAGGAGCTGGCCAACCCTGCTGCAGTCTCTACCTCTCCTGTCCCCTCCCAGGCCCTCTGCACGGCACTGGCCTCTCACTTCATTTAAAAAACTCAGGACATCCTGTCCTCGCTCTCGCTCTCCTCCCATCACCTCCCTCCCTCTATTCCCTGCTCTTCCTCTGGCCCTTCTGCAGCCACCCCTCCTCCCTCCTTCTCTGCCTTTCCCCTTTTCTCCGTTGACAAGGTTTCCAGACAAGTCCGATCTATGAAAGTCTCGTCAAAACAGGTTCACCCCTGTTCCTCTAAAACTATCAAGGACCACATCGACTCCCTGGCTCCTGCCCTGGCTGACTTTTGCAACCACTCCTTCGCCTCTGGAGTCTTTCCATCCCCCCCTTAAGCACTCCCTTGTGCACCCTCTTCTTACGAAACCCTCTTCCGATCCCTCCTGCCTGGCTAACTATCACCCAATCTCCATCACTCCCTTCCTGGGCAAGCTCCTGGAGAAACTGGCCATCTCCCAGCTTAATCACCATGTTGAATCTGTTGGTAGTCTTCATGACCATCAGTCTGGCTTCAGAGCTGCCAGAAGCACGGAAACTGCTCTCCTGAACATCCGTGAGGACCTGCTCTTGAACCTTGACTCCAACACTCCGTGTGTTCTCATTTTGCTCGACCTCTCTTCTGCCTTTGATACGGTTAACCATGCCATCCTGCTCAACCATCTCCGTGATAACCTGGGTATCACTGGTCAGGCTCTGGCGTGGCTGACCTCTTTCCTCTCCAATCGACCGTCCCAGGTCCAACTGGGGTCCTTCCTCTCTGACATCTTTTTCTCTACCTGTGGTGTCCCCCAGGGATCTAACCTCTCTCCCTGGCTGTTCAGCCAGTATCTGGCACTCCTTGCCCACCGCATTGCCGCTCTCTGTCCCAACTTTCAGTGCTATGCGGATGATACCCAGCTCATTTTCAGGCTACCCTCGGCCTCCTCCTTCTCATTCCCTCATCTCTGTCTGTCTGCTATCCAGGAATGGTGTGCCGCCAATGACCTCTGCCTTAATGCCAGTAAGATGAGATTCTACTCATCGGCACACCCACTCCCTCCTTCCCTGCAGCTCTCTGGCCGGCCTCTCTTGGCCCTCTTCCTGCTCCTACCTGCAAGGCAAAAAACCTCGGGGTCATCTTCGACTCCACACTCTCCTTCTCTCCTCACATATCCGACGTCTCTAAGAAGTCACACTACCAGCTGGACCTCCTCAGAGGTATTCTTCCTTTCCTCTCCTACCCCCAGAAGCTCACTGTCTCCCGAGCCCTTGTTCTTTCGAAGCTGGACTATTGTAACAGCCTCTATCTTAATCTGCCTGCCTCTACTCTCCGCCCTCTGCAACTTATCCAGAACAGGACTGCGAGACTTGTCCTTGGCCTCAAGCCCAGGGACCGTATCTCTCCAGGACTGAAATCTCTACACTGGCTCCCAGTGGCTGCAAGGATTAGGTTCAAAACCCTCTGCATTGTCCACAAGGCCTTCTGGGCCTGGGCCCTAAATACCTTCAACTCTCTCTTCCTAAATATCTTCCTTCTCAAGCTCTTCGCTCATCCGTCTCCAACTCCCTCAGGGTCAGCCGCTTCTCCAAGCAACGAGTTGGGGGTAGATCTCTCTCCGCGGCAGGGGCTTCCCTCTGGAACAGCCTTCCTGCCTCCCTGAAACTTGAGGAGAACCATCTCTGGTTCCGGAAGCACCTCAAAACCTTCCTCTTTGCTTCTGCTTTCTCTCCCCCTCTCCCCTGCTAAATTCTTGACTGAAACTGCACTGAATCAGCAACTGGGCCACTCTCACCGATCTCGGTCCAGCCACTCTCCACTTGCACTGCCTCCCTGGCAACCCTTGCACTGCCGGAATGTCTCTGTATCCCTACAGCCCCCCTTCCCAGCACTTGTCTGCACTTACCTTGCACTTGCCACCAGCTGGCCCTAGTATTTATTTGTTCTTCTTCTTACCCTGTACTGCACTTCCCCCCTCCCTTTCCCCTTGCACTTTTCCCTTTCACTCCACCCATGCACTTGTGCGATCTGAATGACACCTGGCCTAGTAGGATCGTTGTCTGTCTTCCCCTTGTTCCCCCCTCCCTGCATCGTCGCGCCTTGAAATACTTGTGTATAGGCGCGTTACAAATGCCATATCATATCATATCCTATCATCGCAGAGGTGGAGACCAGAGTAGGCGCAATCGAAGATGTGGTCAGTACAATAAGGGCAGACGTCACCTCACTCACGAGCAGGTACAGTCCATTATCAAGAAGAACGACTACCTTGAATCGAGGTCCCAGCGCAACAACCTGCCATTCTTTGGGATCCCTGAAGACAATATTGCAGTGCCTATGGAAGAATATGTGGAGCGCACCCTCATGACACTTCTCTACAGTCCCAAACTGTCACAGCACTTTGTGATTTAGTGGGCCCACCGCACACTGGCCCCTAAGACCAAACCTGGAGCTCCTCCCCACCCGATAATAGCTTGCATGCTCAACTATCACGATAGGGACACAATGCTGCACACTGCTAAAGCAAATGGGGAGCTTCTACTGGGCTCGAAGAGAGTTCATCTGTACCCAGACGTTTCATCATCGGTACAACTGGAGCGCAGGTCCTTCATGGCCGTCAAAAGAAGACTTTGCGACCATAACTTGAAGTATGCCATGCTCTATCCGGCTAAGCTGCAAATAGAACACTGCAATAAAGTGCACTTCTTCACTATGCCAGAGGAGGCCATGAGATTAATGGATGTTCATTTCCCAGAATGACCTCAGCTAAGGCTCTCACGCCTTACCAAATCCCTATCCACAGATCCTAATGGGTATAACTACTGCGGATGAAGGTCGCCGGTAGGCACCATGCTATCTACACTATGTTACTGATGCTATTGGTCTACTTGGTGACTGGACACTAGACGCACCAGTCAGAGTTTGATGATACAATTCTATGCTGTTTGATGCCGGGCTGCACTCGGCCTGCAGCCCCCCCATGCAAGGTTGCAATTGTTGTTGGAATGTTTTATGGGGGCGGTTCATTCATCTGATGGAGAGAGGGATGGAAGAGGGGGGTTTGGGGTTCTAGGATAGTTAAAGAAAATGTGCTTGGCATGCAGGTATTGGTTAATGAAGCGACAGTATGGGGTGTTTAAAATTGCTGAAATGTTCAAAACCTAATCCAGCGACACGTAGTCACTATATCAATCTGGCCCAACATTGCATTTCATGAGCTGGAACGCGCATGGCCTTGGCAGCTTCATAGACCATAGAACCACTTAAGGTAAATATCCTGTTTCTACAAGAAACTCACGCACTAACCAATAACAGCAAAAGATTTGCCAGAAGCTGGGGCACACAACGCTATTACACCTCTTATTCAAGTCAGTGCAGAGGGGTCATGACCAGTCTACATAAATCCCTACAATACACTCACATTTTTTTTCAAAATATATATTTATTGGTTTTTGTACATACTTTGCATCGAGTGGTTGCGAGTACATAAAGAGCGCTGCGAGCAGCGACGTTGAGCTTCGAGGTACAAGTAGTAAAACAACAAGGACAATGTCCTTCATAACAAAACAACAGTAATAACAGGTCAGGGGACAGTTCAAGGGGAAAGGCAAGCGGTTAGTCTAGCCCTAGTGGGCGGTGATAGATTACAAGTGGGCGAGAAGGGATCCTTGTATGTTCTTTAGGCACTGGGTCATACGTGGGTGGCGATGAGCGTCAGATTGTCCGGGCCTTGATGCGTTATTCCTGGGTTTAATAGCCGGCGGGACCTTAGGCCAATCTGTACCTCTGCTTCTGCGTTGTCCCCTCTGTATTTATTCAGTTTTGTCCATCCATTTTAGGGAGGGGGGTTGTCGTGCCAACCCTGGGAATTTCTGGGTGTAGTCCAAAAAGGGAGCCCATGTTTGGGAGAATTTGTCTCCATTTCCGAACCGGAGGGCAGTTATTTTTTCTGCTGCAATTATGTCCCAGCATTTTGTCCACCACATTTGTACTGCTGGGCCCTCTGGATTTTTCCACAGCCTAGCTATGGAGATTTTTGCGGCCGTCAACAGGTGGGAGCATAGCTCTGCTCTGTGCCCGGAGAGCGGGAATTGGCCCTCCCCGCTTGATCCCAATAGAGCGATGCCCGGGTCCCATGGGATGGTGAGTCCTGTGATTTTCTTGATGTGATCCAGCACTGATTTCGAGAATTGAATAGCCTTGGGATATGACCAAAACAGATGGAAGAGTGTGCCTTTGTCTGGGCATCCTCTCCAGCAAGCCGGGGGAATCGTGGGGTTGCATTTATTGAGTGTCTCTGGGGTCCGATACCACCTGAAGCATACCTTGAATGCCCCTTCCTTGTTGGAAACACACTTCGAGCTTCTGTTTGCTCTTGTCCAGATATGGTTCCACTCCTCCAAATCGATAGGCCTCCCGATGTCATTTTCCCACTTCAGCATATATGGTTCTTTGCGGGATGGGTCTGTTCTGTCCAAGAGCTTGTAGAGGGTGGAGATTCTGCCCTTTGGCAGGGAGCCTGTGAGGGTGAGTTCCAGGGCTGTGAGGGCCCTGCTTCCGTGACGCTTCATCTCCCTGCTCGAGAGCCAGTGGCGGAGCTGGGTGTATCTGAATCTTTCGCTCTCCGGCACGTCGAACTTTGCCTTGCAGGCCTCGAAGTCTAGGGGGTTTCCTTCCTCATAAAAATCTTGTACCCTCTCCAATCCTCCATCTTTCCATCTCCTGAAGTAACTGGGGTTACAGCCCGGGGTGAATTCTGGGTTTCCCCAAACCGGGGTGAGTGGGCCCGTCGTGCCGAGGAGGTTCCATAGTCGCGCCGCTTTCTTCCAGCTCCTTACTGTGTTTTCAGTTGCCGACAGAGGACCCGTGCCCTTGTTTGCGCTGGGTTCCATCAGGTGTGGCAGTGAGGTTATTGGGCTTGGACTCCAGGCCTCCTCCAGCTCCAGCCAGCGGGGCTTGGAGGCGGCGGGGAGCCAAGCGAACGCCGACGAGAGCGGAGCGGCCAGAACATATCTTGCAACATCGGGTGCTCCCAGACCTCCCGTCTCCCGACCCCGGAGCATGATCTTTCGCGGGATGCGCGGCTGTTTCCCCTCCCAGATATAGCTCATGATGTTCTTTTGTAACTTCTGGATCTCTTGCTTCGGGATTGTGGTGGGTATGGCAGCACACTGGTACAGGAGACTAGGGATGAGGTTCATCTTCAAGGCTGTGATTCTTCCAAACCAGGAAATCTCCTGTTTTTGCCAGCGTGTGAGATCGGCTTTGAGTTCTTTCAGGAGTGCCGGGAAGTTGGCTCTGTATAGTCTGCCTAAAGCGACGGGAAGCTGGACCCCCAGATACGGGAGGTTCTTTCTGGCCCAGGGGATCTGATATTCCTTCTCTAGGTCCGATAGTAGCTGGCTAGGAAGGTTGATGCTTAATGCTGTGGACTTGGTAAGGTTAACCTTAAAACCCGAGGCTTCCCCGAAATCTAGCAGTTCCTTCCATAGGGCTTTCATGGATTCCTCTGGCTTGGTTAAGGTGAGGAGGACAACGTCGGCGTATAGGGCGGCTTTATATGTTTGGGACTTGATTGCCAGACCTTGGATCCCTGCATTATGGCGAACCCTGATCGCGAATGGCTCCATGGAGAGGGCGAATACCAGGGGGGACAGGGGGCACCCCTGTCTAGTGCCTCTTGAGATTTTGATCGGTTCGGACTTAGCTCCATTCAATCTGAGGCTGGTGGAGGAATGTTGGTAATTTGCTAATGTCCATTTTATGAAGTTTGGGCCGAAGCGTGTGAGTGAGTTTCGGATGTAGCCCCAGTCCAGCATATCAAAAGCTTTGTGTGCGTCCAATGATAGTACCAGCAATGCCTGCCCCCTCCTATTGGCAGATTCGATGACATTGATGGTTCTTCTTATATTATCATGGGTGCAGCGGCCGGGTATGAATCCCGTCTGATCCGGGTGGATAATTGATGGAAGCAAGGGGGCCAACCTGTTCGCGAGGGTTTTGGTGAAGATTTTTGCGTCATAGTTCAAAAGGGTGATAGGTCTATAGGAGGCACACTGGCTCCGATCCTTTCCAGGCATCGGCAGGAGTACGTTTATTGATTCTTCCATTGAGGGGGTGGTCGTGCCTGAGGAGAGGAATGAGTTGAATAAGGTAGCCAGGTGGGGAGATAGGATATATGAACATTTTTTGTAGAATTGGGCTGTAAGCCCATCTGGGCCAGGGGTTGAATTTTTCAATTTAGATATGTTTTCACTAACCTCTTCTGCCGAGAAGGGGGCCTCCAGGGCCTCAAGTTGTGGGGATGGGGCGGCAATATGTGCTTCTGCCAGATATTTGGCTTGTGCTGTTTCGGCCGTGGGAGCACCCGACATGATCATTCTGTGATGGGAAGCCACGATTTCAATTTTCTCTTTGATGGAGTAACGAAGAGTCCCTTGCGCATCCGCGAGGCTATGGATGAGGTTTCTTGTTCGTAGCTTTTTTAGTTTGTGGACCAGGAGCCGGTTTGCTTTGTTGCTGTGCACATAGTAAAACTGTTTAGTGTATGTTAGCCGCTTTGTCGGCCAGATGCATTTCTAGGGAGCGTTTCGCCCTCTGGAGCATGCGGCTCGCTTTCCTGTTCGGGCCTCGTTTAAGGATGTTTTCCGCTTCTGCCACCTCCGCTTCAAGTGCGTCTTGTTGCAGCTTGCCAAGTCGTCTGAGTCGAGCTGTGCAGTCGTTCGCCGTGCCCCTGATGACAGGTTTCATAGCGTCCCATATCGTGGCCAGCGAGGAGTCTTTGGTGGTGTTTTCCCTGAAATAATTTTTGAGGGCTTCTGCAATTTCTGTTCTGTTTGCGATGTCAGATAGAATGTGGTCTTGCAGTTTCCATGGTCTCTGGGGCGGCTCCGGGAGGCCTGATACCCTCAGGTTCAATATGACGGGAGCATGATCCGAGAGGGCTCTGAGCCCGATTTGGATGGATTCGACGCAGGGTATGAGGATGCTTGAGATTAGAAGCAGATCGATCCGTGAGTGACCCAGGTGAACGTGGGAGAAGAAAGTGTAATCCCTTTCTCCCATGTTGGCCAGTCTCCACACATCTATAGTGTCAGTTTCCCTTAGGAATTCCGCCATGGCAAGGGCTTTGCTGAAATCCTCTTTCGATGGAGGGAGCGATTTGTCCAAGTTTGGGTCGGGAGCCAGGTTGAAATCGCCCCCTATCAATACACGACCTTCTATGAAGGCGGTAAGTATTGGTAGGAGATTCCGGAGGAATGTGCTTTGCCCGGTGTTTGGGCAGTATATAGCGGCGATCGTGATGGGAAGTTCTAACAGGAGGCCTTTTAGCCGGAGATAACGACCCTCGGGGTCCCGCTTGGTGGTGATATTGGATAAGGGTAAGTCCCGGCTTAGCAGAATGGCAACCCCTCTCTTCTTGAGATCCGCAGAGGTGAAGAATCTTTTGGTGTAGCGTTGAAAGGTAATGCCGCATTCGTCGCTCCTGAGGAGATGAGTCTCCTGCAAGCAAATGATGTCGGGTGCCAGTTGGGTGAGCCTATGCTCCACGGACTTCCTTTTCCTGGGGGAATTCAGGCCCTGAACGTTCCAGGTCAGGAGCGAAAGTTCCCTATCCGGCTGAGACATTATTGGGTGGGTTTGATAAAGACTTTACCCTGCGTCTTTTGGATTTCGGAGCTGGGGACCCCTCAGATCCGGCTGGCCCCTTCGCCGCTGCCTTGGAGCTATCGGGCAGAGAGGAGAGCGCATCGTCAGCTTGTATTTTGTCCGTCATTTCCCTCTCGCCACCCGCCCGAGCCCGAGCTCCAGCCCATTTCCCCCTGACCAAGGAGAACCAACAACATAAACTTGAACAGAACCTAAAACAACAAACAGATAAAGGTATCCAGTCCAGCCTTCTACCAACAGGGCTGTCGGCTGGGCCACAGACGCCATCTGTGTCGGAGACCAGGGGGTCTCATGCTGTAGTGGTGAAGATCTTGCAGATCGAGAGATCGCGCCGCCGGCTGCCTCGGCCAACAGGCATGTTAAGTTGGAGGATCACTCCATAGCAACCCGGATGGGCTAGGTGGTTGTGAGGCTCTAGGTTTAAAGTCTAGGCTCCCAGGGGGCGGCCAGGCGGCTGCTGTATGGCTCTGATGAGGATAAGCTTGAATCTGGGCCGATCGGGTTCTAAGTGAGTATTGGTTTTTTTCCCCCTTGCCAGAGGGCCGTGTATCCTGCGTCGGCCAACCACCCGGGACCAGGGGCGGAGAGCCCCCCCCCACAGCCCCCTCGGGGGAGCGGGCCGGGCCCTTTGGGACCTCCTCCTCCATGTCCGGGTTCATAAACGCTGCCGCTTCACGTGGAGATGGGATTTGCTGAGGTTTTCCCTCCCAAGTGAAGGAGAGGCCCGAAGGGAAGCTCCAGCGATAGGTGATCTTGCGTTCCCGTATCCAGTCAGCCATGGGTTTCAGAGCTCTTCGTTTGGCTAGGGTAGATGCGGCTAAATCTTGAAAAAGGGCTATCTCTGAGTCGCGGAAGTGGATCTGACCCATGGCCCTGGCCTCCTGCATAATCTCCTCCTTGAGCTTATAGAAATGGACCCTGACCAGGACATCAGTCGCCCCGCTGGGTCTCTGCCTGGGTCTAGCCCTGTGTACTCTGTCCAGCTCCAGGGGGGGGGAGTCATCTGGGATAGTGACGTGCGTTGTACCCACAATCCCTCACGCGTCGATGTCCCTCTGTTTGTATTTTTCTGCCCTGAGGGAGCCTTCTAGACGTGAGTCAGTACAGAAAAGAGAGAAATATAGAAAAGGATGTCTATGTTCCTTCCAACCCAGCGGGGAGGAAGGGTGGGCGCATGTGAATCTAAGCAGATACAACCATCAGAAATGCTTTTACGGTAAGTAATGCATTGTCTTCTGATGTTTGTTAATATGCTTAGAATCACATGCTGTGCATAGACTAGCGAGCAGTACCCGGAGTTGGCGGTGGGTTATGAGAAGGTACAGTAGAGAAAAGATGTCTTAATACTGCCTGTCCCACCTGGGAGTCAGATTTAGAGTGTGCATCTAGACAGTAGTATTTTGTAAAGGTGTGCACAGAACTCCAGGTAGCCGCTTTGCAGATGGACTCAAGGGGAACATTTGCAATGAATGCTATGGAAGCCCCAGTGCCTCGAGTGGAATGTGCTCTTGGCTTGAAGGGTAGTTCTCTCTTAGCAAGAGTGTAACAGAGAGTGATGCATTGAACAATCCATCTAGGTATAGTGGACTTTGAAACAGCATCTCCTTTTCTTCCTGCTGCCACCGAGACAAAGAACTGATTAGTCTTTCTTAGTGGTCTGGTTCTTTCCATGTAGAACATGACAGCTCTGCGTACATCCAGTGTATGCAGACTTTTTTCTCCCAAGCTGGAAGGGTTTTGAAAGAACGTTGGTAGTTCCATTGACTGGTTTACATGAAATTTCGATATGAATTTTGGTGCAAACCTTGGGTGTGTGCGTAGAACCACCTTATCCTTGTGAACTGTTACAAGGGGTCTAGTACAGAAAGAGCCTGTAGTTCACTTACTCTCCTAATGGAGGTGATAGCTATTAGGAAAGCAGTCTTAAGAGTGAGGTCTTTAAGAGTTGCCTTGTGCATGGGTTTGAAAGGCGGGCCCATGAGTCTAGAAAGTACCACATTTATGTCCCATCCGGGAGCTGGGTTAGCTATCGGAGGGTGTATTCTCTTTACCCCCTCCATGAAGGCCTTGATAACTGGTAACTTCCACCACGACACTAAGTTGGGAAGTGGTGTATGCAGAAAGTGCCGCTAGGTGGACTTTAATGGAATTGAAGACTAGACCTGAATCCAGTAAATGGGTCAAGTACAGAACAATGTTAGTGGGAGAGCAGTCAACTGGGTTGATGCTCTTAATTCTACACCAGATGACAAATCTTTTCCACTTGCTAGAATAGCAGTGGCGAGTATTAGGTTTTCTGGCTTCCCTGAGGATGTCCATACATCTCTGCGGGAGTTGTACATGTCCAAATTCTACGATCTCAGGAGCCAGGCTGCTAACTTCATGGTCTGAGGGCATGGATGCAGTGTCCTGCCCTTGTCCTGTGACAGCATGTTGTACGGGCAGGGAAGTTTCACTGGGGGAGATAGGGACATCTCCATCAAGTGAGCGAACCATGGCTGCCGGGCCCACATTGGGGCCACTAGTATCATGGTAACCTGCTCCTGGTGCATCTTGTGCACCACTTTGTTGAGAAGGGGAGTTGGGGGAAAGGCGTAAACCAATTTCCCTGACCATTGAATCGACAGACCGTTCCCCTTGGACTGGTTCTGGGGGTACCTGGAGGCGTAACTTTGGCATTGTGAGTTTTCCATAGTTGCGAACAGGTCTATTTCCGGGAATCCCCATTGCGTGAAGACGTCTAAGACGATGTCTTCGTGCAATTGCCATTCGTACTCTTCGGGCAGGGGGAAGTCTCTGCTGAGTTTGTCTGCTAGCAGATTGAGTTCCCCTGGTACATGTTGTGATAGTAGGAACATGTTGTGTTTGAGAGCCCACTTCCATATATTCTGGGACAGCTTGGACAGTCCTGGAGAGTGAGTGCCCCCTTGCTTGTTGAGGTAGTACATGGCTGTGGTGCTGTCTGTGAGAACCATCACTGTCTTTCCTTGTAGGTGTTCCTGAAAGGCTTTCAGTGCTTTGAACACCGCTAGAAGTTCCAGCAGGTCGCTAAGCTTGGATGCTAAGCTCGGAGTCCACGCTCCGTGAGCAGTCTGATGGGATAGGTGAGGCCCCCCATCCTGTGAGGGATGCGTCTGTGGTTAGAGTGGCTTCCACTGCGGGTGTGGCAAAAGTTTTCCCTAATAACAGGTTCTCTTTTGTCCACCACCGTAGCGAGAGAACTAAGGCCTGCGAGACCACCACTAGATCGTCCCATTGTCCGCTGGCCTGACACCACTGGCTGTTGAGCCACTCTTGCATTGGGCGCATGCGCAGGCGCGCGTGAGGTACCAAATAAATACATGACGCCATCATCCCTAGCAAGCGCATTGCTTTGCGTACCGTCACCTCTCGACCTGCCACATAATGGGGGATCTGAAACAGCATGTTTTGGACCCTCTCGTTGGAGGGGAAGACGAGGCCGTCCTTTGTTCGAATTAGAGCCCCTAAAAATTGTTTGACTTGGCTGGGGTCTAAGCTGGACTTCTTTTCGTTGATGGAGAAGCCCAGTTGGTACAAAAGGTCTACGGTTTTTTGGGTATTGGAGAAGCATGTTTCATAAGAATACCCTGTTATGAGCCAGTCGTTGAGGTAAGGGTATACCGGGATGGATAACCTGCGCAGGTGGGCCGCTGCTACTGCCAGTACTTTTGTGAATACCCTTGGTGCAGAAGCTATCCCGAAGGGTAGTACTCTGAACTGGTAGTGTTTGTTCTCTATCTTGAACCTGAGGTATTTTCTGTGTGCTGGCAACATTAAAATATGAAAGTATGCATCTTTCATGTCTAGCGTTGTCATGTAATCCCCTTGTGATAACAGTGGGATTACTTCCTGCAAGGTCACCATACGAAACTTTTGGGGTTTGACAAAGTTGTTCGCTGGGCGCAGATCTAATACAGGGCGCATGGTTAAGTCCTTTTTGGGTACAAGGAAGTACACTGAATAAATACCTTCTGTTACCTGAGATTGGGGAACAGCCTCTATAGCTTCTTTTTTCAGTAGCTCTTCTACTTCTTGAAGAAGAATGGTGAGGTGTTCCGGTCTTATGCTTCGGTTCCGTGGGGGTCTGTACTTCGGGGAACCGTTGAATTCGATGCAGTATCCGTGGGCTATGGTGGATAATACCCAGCGGTCTGACGATATTCCCTCCCATGCTGATAGGAACAATGTTAGCCGGCCCCCGACCGGTGATGCATGGGAGGGGACCCGAATCTTCGGGTCATTTTTGGTATTGGGCGTGGAACCTTTGGGGCTGGAGCCGCGACCTCTTCCTTTCCCACGCCGTTGGCCTCTTTGACTGAACTGGGTGTTGTTACCCTGGTTAGAGGGCCAGTTGGTAGCAGAGTAAAATTGCTGTTGGTTTTGCTGCTGGCGTAGGCCACGAAAGGAGCGTCTATTGCCATAGCCGCGTCTGTTAGGGGGCCTAGAAATTTGATCAAGAGTCTTGATGGTATCAAACTCTTTCTTCGCATGTTCTAGGGCCTCATCAACTGCTTTCACAAACAGATGTGTTTGTTCTATGGGCTTATTTATCACGGACGATTGGGTTTCCGGCTTAAATCCTGAATTGCGTAGCCAGACATGGCGTTTGAGAAGTATTCCCTGAAACAGGGAACGGCCAGCCGTCTCTGCGGCATCTAAGGAGTTCTTTACGATGCCCTGGTTTACAAGAGTTCCCTCTGATATTATAGCTAACAGGCGTGAACGCAGGGGTTCTGGTGCGTCCTCTGCTTCGCTGCGCAGCTTGCTCCACTGTGCATCCGCGTAGCTAGCTAGTAGGGAACTGTTATTTGCAATCCTAGTTGAGAAGGCGGCGGAGGTCGTGATTCTCTTTCCAAGTGCATAGAGCTTCTTGGCCTCTTTGTCAGGTGGTGCCTCACTAGTGGATAGTGGTACCCCCGATCTTTTTCTTGTATTAGTAACTATGAGGGAGTCCGGAAGAGAATGTCCTCTGATGTACAAAGGGTCAGAGGATGAAGGGCTGAAGAGCTTTTCTATTCGAGGGTTGACCCGTCTTACTAAGGCAGGATTGGAAAGGGAAGGAGATATTCTTCTCTTTATAGAAGCCAGGAGCGGAATAGACTGGCTAACAGGGGCTTTTTCTTTAATAACTTGCTCTACAAAGTCTATGTCAGGAAGAGTTTCCCCTGTGTCTATCTCAAAATGCGCTGCTGCCTTGCGCAATAGTGCATTGAGTGAAGGTTGGTCATCTATGGGAGAGGTGTTCCCAATATGTGAATCCTTGAGAGGAGAAGGGTGAAAGACATCAGGGTCTGAGTGCACTGATGGGGATTGCCAAGGCTGCACTGATGGGGATTGCCAGGGCTGCGAGGTAGCTGTATCTTCTTCAAAAGCTCCTGCAGTAGTGTAAGGATCTTCTTCGAACCCCTCTTCCTCATGTTCTTCCTCTCCACCCAAACACTCCTCATCTTCCTGGAGGTATTGCTCCTCTTCAGTGAGGTCATATACGTCTGTGGAAGGCGGAAACAGCCTAGGAAACTTGACCCTAGGGTCATCCTGGGGCCATTCTCTTTGTCTTTTGTGTGTGGGTGGGTCTTGGCTTCCCAAAAACCTTTCCATTTTCTCCATACAAGAATGGAGTCTTTCAAGGGTCTCATGGGGTACCCCTGAATAGTCTAGAGGGGGGAAATCAGTGTTTTCAGCTTCAAAACGCTTAGAACGCTCCCACAACGTCGAGGAGAGGTTTCCGTCTCGCTCTGAAAAGCCCTCCGGTAGTTCAGAAGTGCCCTTAGATGAAGGGGGCTGTTCCTGGCTACTTTTGTGCTTTTTCGGCGCAGTATTCGACGTTTGTTTCGTCGTCCGCATACGTTTGTCTTCGGAAACAATTCTCGCCAGGCTCTCGACAACGAGTTTGTCAGTCGAGGGCTCTGGTGTCGACGTTGCCTGCGTTGCGCGTTGTTCCTCGACGGCCGCTCTATGGAGCGTTACGTCGGATGATTTTGAGGTAGCGCCCGTGTTTGATGAAAGCCCAATCGCTGGTCGCGGCTGCGTTTGCGGGTGGGGCTTGAGACCTTTACGGTCTGAAGTAGACGCCGGAGTGCCCTGCGTCCCCTTCGGCGCTGATGGATCCTTCGTCCTCGACGAAGAAGAGCCGTGGGTTGTGTGTTTAGTCTTATGGGGTCTATGTGCGTCCTTGTCGCCGGGGTGTTCATCCCCATAAGCAGGGCGTGAGCCGAGCCCGTCGGGGCCGGGGACGGACAAGGAGCGCGAGCGCTCCTTCTGGGGGTTAATGACTTCCGTGACGGACGTCGAGTTATCACCCTCCTCGTCACTTTCTGTAACAGCGGCGGCGGGTGAGGAAACTGACTTCGACATAGCGTAGTCCGCCCACCTCTTAACTTTTCGTTCTTTTAGAGTTCTTGGTTTCAAGAGCTTACAGGCCGCGCAGCTGTCCTCTTTATGATCGAGGGGCAAGCAACGATTACAGAGCTTGTGTTTATCCTTCCAAGTGTATTTGCCCCTACAGCGTGGGCAAAACTTAAAATGTGTCCTCACCATAGCTGAGGCAATAATAACTGGTGATAACAACCCCAAGGGAAAGATAGGGGAGAAAGAAAGACATTCTCAAAGAGAAGATAAAAGTTTGAACCCCCACTCTCCCTACTGTATGTTGGCCGGCGAGGCCAGGCCACGTGTTCGGCAGCGCCGAAGGATCTCCTCTGCCTCTTCCCCTCCGTCGAAAACTTGCTCGGCGGAGAAACAGCTTTACAGCTAACGTCGAGGGGAGGGATCTTTAACAGTATAATAAGTATAATTAAGGACCGAGGTCCGTAGTAAGTATTAGCAATGTCTCTCTAGGAGCTCCGCATAAGGCGACCAGAAGCTGGGCGGAAAAAAACAATCTGAGGGACCTCGACGCGTGAGGGATTGTGGGTACAACGCACGTCACTATAGGGATAGTGTTACAGACACGCCTTGTCGACCACTGGATGTCGGATCTATGCACAGCATGTGATTCTAAGCAGATTAACAAACATCAGAAATATATATATACACATATCTATATCTATATCTATAAATATGATACATTACTCACCTTAATCGTATTTCTGATGCTTGCATCTGCTTAGATTCACATGCTGTGCATAGGCTGACATCTAGTGGAAGCTGTGGAGTATTACAGTTTTTCGAAACTCGAAAATGGGCGTCGACACAGGGCGTGCCAGCAATACTATCCCTAGTGTGACGTCCACTGTACCCACGATCCCTCACGCGTCTAGGACCTTCAGATTGTTTTTTTTCTGACATGAGGTAGCATGAGGAGTAGTGCGAGTACAGATAATCCACGCAGATAGATAGAAAGGTAAGACTACAAGCATCCATGCGCCTTCTCTCAGAGGGGAGGAAGGGTGGGTCGCATGTGAATCTAAGCAGATACAAGCATCAGAAATACGATTACGGTGAGTAATGTATCCCTTCTGAGGCTTGTGGAATCTGCTTAGATCACATGCTGTGCATAGATTAGCGAGCAGTACCTGAAGGAGGTGGGATGTGAGAAGGGTCATGAGCAAATAAATGTCTTAGAACCGCTTGTCCCACTTGTGCATCTGTCTTGGAATGAGTGTCAATGCAGTAGTACTGAGTAAAAGTGTGAATAGAGCTTCAAGTAGCTGCTTTGCAAATGGTGTCAAGGGGTACATTTGCAATGAAAGCCAGAGTGGCCCCAATGCATCTTGTAGAGTGGGCTCTCGGCGTGAAAGGCAGAGTTTTTTAGAAAGGGAGTAACAGCTGGATACAGTTAATAATCCACTTAGAGATGGCACCTATAGAGACGTGATCCCCCTCTCTGCCTGTAGCTACGGGGACAAAGAGCTGGTCTGTTTTCCTTAGCGGTCTGGTCTTGTTTACATAGTAGAAGACCGCCCTACGCACATCTAGGGTGTGTAGTTTCACCTCAGCCGAGCTTTGTGGATCTTGGAAGAAAGCCGGAAGCTCGATGGACTGGTGCACGTGGAATTTGGAAATAAACGTAGGTGAGAACCTAGGGTGTGTGCGTAAAACCTGTTTATCTTTATGGACAGTAAAGAAGGGACATTGCACTGACAGAGCCTGAATTTCACTGACCCTTCTTATAGATGTAATTGCTACTAAGAAGGCCATCTTCTAAGTCAGGTGTTTGAGACTGCTTTTATGCATGGGCTCGAATGGGGGGCCCATGAATTTAGATAGCACCACGTTAAGGTCCCATCCTGGTGGTGGGTTTGAAATTGGAGGGTGAAGTCTCTTTACTCATTCCATGAAGGCTTTAACTACTGGTACTTTCCACCATGACACCTTGTTATGGGAAGTGGTGTATGCCGATAGAGCTGCCAGGTGTATCTTCAGTAAGTTAAAAACCAGTCCTGCATTCAGCAGGTGGAGCATGTATGTAACAATAGTGGAAGGAGTGCAATCAACTGGGTTGATTTGTTTATTCTGGCACCAGATAAAGAATCTCTTCCATTTGTCAAAGTAGCAGTGCCTCGTGTTTGGCTTCCTAGATTCTTTTAGGATGTCCATACACCACTGTGGTAAATTCAGATGTCCGAACTCTATGACCTCAGGAGCCATGCTGCCAGGTTCATTGAGTTGGGTTGAGGATGCACTGTTTGACCTTGGTGCTGGGACAGTAGGTTGTACCAGGCCGGAGGTTTGATGGGTTCGCACACCGCTAATCTGCGTAAGTGTGGGAACTACGGTTGTCTCGCCCACATGGGCGCAACCAGGACGAGTGTCATCGATTCTCTGTTCATCTTGTTGACCACTTTCCTGATGAGCGGAGTTGGTGGAAAAGCGTACGCAAACATTCCTGACCAGTTCATCCACAGGGCGTTCCCCTGGGAGTCTGGTTGGGGGAACCTGGATGAAAATCCTGGGCATTGTCTGTTTTTGCTTGTGGCGAATAGGTCTATAGTGGGGAAACCCCTCTGAGAGAAGATATTTTCTACGACTTGTAGACACCATTCGTGTTTCTCTGGGAGGGCTCTCTGCTCAGAGCATCCGCTAGAGAATTGAGATCCCCTGGAACATGTTGCGATGACAGGAAGATGTTCCGTCTGAGTGCCCATATCCAAATTTTCTGGGCAAGCTTGGGACAGATTTGGGCGAACGAGTCCCTCCTTGCTTGTTCAGGCAAAACATGGCTGTGGTGCTGTCCGTCCGGATTTGAACTGACAGATTTAGCAGGTAAGGCTCAAACGCTCTGAATACTGCCACAAGCTCTAGCAGGTTGATGTGATTCTTGGCCACTGAGTGAGACCAGAGACCCTGAGCTGTGTGGTGGAGATGGTGAGCTCCCCACCCTGTCAGGCATGCATCGGTTGTGACTACCGCCTGTATCTCGGGATCGTAAAAGGGTTTCCCCTTGGACAGATTTTCTCTTGTCCACCAGTGAAGGCTTTGTACCAGTGTTGGCGAAACGACCACTAGATCGTCCCACTGACCACTTGCCTGAGACCACGGTTTCCCCAACCATTCCTGCATGGGATGCATGCGCAGGCACGCGTGGGGACCAGGTAAATACACAATGCCATCATGCCCAGCAAACGCATTGCTTTGTGTACCGTTATCTGGCGACCAGACTGATATTGCAGAATTTGCAGCAGTATATTCCAAATTCTTTCCTCGGAAGGAAAGGTCAAACCCTCTTGAGTGTCTAGGATAGCTCCTAGGAACTGTTTGGAGGTGCTTGGCACCAGACTTGACTTTTTCTCGTTTATTGAGAAGCCCAATTCGAAGAGGAGGTCAATTGTCCTTTGAATGTTTTTTCTGCTAATTACTGTGGTCTCCCCCGTGATGAGCCAGTCGTCCAGGTAAGGGTACACCGGGATTGCCTCCCTGCGTAGGTGTGCTGTTGCCGCCGCCAGTACCTTCGTGAATACCCTTGGAGCCGAAGCTATCCCGAAGGGCAGTACCTTGAACTGGTAGTGCGGAATGTCCACCTTGAAGCGCAAGTACTTTCTGTGCACTGGGAACATGCAAATATGAAAATAGGCATCTTTCATGTCCAATGTTGCCATGTAATCCCCCTTTTTTAGGAGGGGGATTACCTCCTGGAGAGTAGTCATGCAAAACTTTTGGGGCTTGACATACTTGTTTGCAGGCTGTAAATCCAATACTGGGCGCATTGTTAAATCTTTTTTGGCACAAGGAAGTAAGTTGAATAAATACCCTTGTTTACCTGGTGTCCCGGGACGAGTTCTATCGCGTCCTTTGCTAGCAGATTGACGATCTCCTTGAGGAGGATCTTCTGGTGGTCCAAAGAATGTATTTTTTGTCGTGGAGGATGGTTTCGGGGACGCTCTAACAGTTCTATGCAGTACCCTGTGGATACTGTGGACAGCACCCATCTGTCTGATGTGATCCCTTCCCAAGCTTGGGTGAAGTTGGAAATCCGTCCCCCTACTGGGCTTGTGTGAGAAGGGACCCTGAACGGAGCGTCACTGTTTTGGTGGAGGCGTGCCGCCTCCTCTACTGGGGCTGCCTCTACCTTTACCACGTCCTCTTTTATTACCCCTGCTGTAACCCTGGGTAGACTGTTGGTTATTATTGTTCCACGGTGTACCCTGCCCCTGGGAATAGTTAGATCCTCTGGGAATTTTGGCCGCGTAGGCGACGAAAATTGCCATTCCCTCTCTGATTAGGGGGTTTATTGGTTAGTTGGCCTAGGGATTTGAGTGTCTCATACTCGTCCTCTGCATTTTTCAGCGCGTCCTCGACCGCCTTACCAAACAACAGATCCGGCTCCACCTGTTTATCTAACAAAGATGCTTGGATTTCAGCTTTAAATCCAGACTGCCGTAACCAAGCGTGTCTCTTGATAACAGTTCCTTCTGCTATCAATCTGCCGGCGTTATCCACGGCATCAAAGGTTGCTTTTAAAATGCAACCAGACACGGCTCTTCCCCCCGCCGAAACTCGTGCCAACTGGCTCTTTGAGGGTTCTGGGGCGACTTCTTCCCACTGATGGCAGTTGTAGCTGGCCAACAGGGTGGTGGAGTTGGCAATCCTTGCCTGGTAGGCGGAAGTGGAGACTACTTTCCTGCCCAAACCATACAGTTTCTTGCTCTCCTTGTCGGGAGGAGCTTCAGACGATGACAAGGGTGTTCCAGCCCTCTTACGGGTGTTTGTAACAAACAGGCAGTCCGGCTTCAGATGTCCCCTTATATACAGTGGGTCTGATTGGGCTGCCCTGAAACGTTTCTCAATCCTGGGGTTCACTGCCTTGGTGAGGTTAGGATTTACAAGTGAAGGGTCTATTCTTCTCTGAATAGACTTAAGGATAATGATGGCCTGAGCAACAGGCCTCCTTTCTCCCACCAACTCCTCGGCGAAGTCCCTCTCCTCTTGAGCACCCTGGGTGTCAATGTGGAAATGTTCTGCTGCTCGAGACAGAACTTCATTCAGGAGAGGTTGGTTGTCGACAGGGGAGTCGGTAACCGGGGGTTCCTTCTCTACCGGGGAATCTACTCTGTAGGTTTCAGGGTCTTCCTCTTCCTCTTCTTGGTCCTCATCATCCCCATAGTAGCCCGTACCAGTTTGCTCTTCCAACATGCCCAAATCTGGATCCTCAGAAAAGGATGTCTCTGCTTGATACTGAGAGTAGGGATGTACATAGAAGGGGTCCGAAGACCGTGTTGGTGTTTCAAACCGGGACTTTTTACTTGGAGGTATTGGATCCTTAGGGTCTGAGGGTGCTGACCTGTCGGGAGTATAAGAGAGAAAGTGTGTTCAGGGTTTTTTGCGTGCAAATCTGCCAATGATGACATCCTTGACATGACTGTATGTCATAACTAGACCATTCTCTAGAACTGGGAATGACTCTTTCTGGAAGTTTCTCTGACTTATCCGGACTAGACTTGCTGGTCTGAGCAGGGGTCTTTGTGATAGCAGAAGACTTGGACCTGTCTGCCTGTTTATGAGGAGTGGAAAGAGGCTGAGGCTGCTTCCTTTGTTGTTTTTCCCCCTCCCCGTGAGTGGAAGAGTGTTTTCCCTGCTTTTTCGCCCCTTCGGAGCCTTTCGATGCCTGGCGTCGCTCTTCGGGGGTAGTGTCCCTATCCTTCGAACGTGGAGGTAGGGGCTCGGGAGCCACCGTAACGCGGTCTGCGGGCGCCGACTCCTGGAGTGCGGTCTGGGGGTGGAAGTCGGCTTCGTCCTCCGACGATAGAACTACCGTTGGTGAGCGAGGCACTCTTGGCAACAGTGGATGATTGCCTGGAGTCATGCGGCGATCTAGATCAAGAACGCCCAGAAGACGCCGATTCGGAACGTTCTCTATGTGCTTCTTTCCGAGAACTTGACGTGCGCGTCGAGTCCCGGTTGGACTTCATGTGTTTTGTGGAAGTGCTGTAGGAAGCGCTTGTGTCGCCGGGGTTTTTCCCCATAGCCGCCCTGCCGGACAATCTTCCGAGGTCGGGGACTTGCGCTCGGCTGTCTTTCGACGCCATAATGCCCACACCGTCCGAAAGCACGGCGTCGCTGCCATCGCTGAAGGCGCCCTCCGCTGCCATGGACTCCTGACGCCTGGCGTGGTGGGCACAACGCTTGATCGAACGGTCCTTAAGTGTTTTTGGTTTAAACCTACTACACGCTCTGCAGTTCGCCTTGGGGTGGTCCCTCCGCAAGCAGAGATTGCACGTGGCGTGCCTGTCGACCCAAGGGTACTTGCGGTTGCACTTGGGGCAGAATTGGAAAGGGGTACCCTCCATACGCACCTTGTGGCAGCGGGCTGGTAAGTGTAGGAATATATAAGAATGTACCTATATACCAAAAGAGTGTAGAATATGTCCACCCCCCACTCTCCTTACTTGCAGGGCCGAGGCCAGAGGCTTTCCAAGGCCCAAATCCGTTGTGCAGCTGTCGACGGTCGAATTCTTCTCTTGGCCGGCGTCATGTGTGGAAGTTCGGTGACTCGACGTTGGAGTGGAGAAATGGGTAAATATAACAATATTTAGCAAAAGTATGGCTAAGGCTAGGGAACTCCGCGAAATGCTTGCGACCAGTATGGGGGAAAAAACAATCTGAGGGTCCTAGATGCGTGAGGGATCATGGGTACAGTGGACGTCACACTAGGGATAGTATTACTGGCACGCCCTGTGTCAACGCCCATTTTCGAGTTTCGAAAAACAAACTGTAATACTCTGCAGCTTCCACTAGATGTCAGCCTATGCACAGCATGTGATCTAAGCAGATTCCACAAGCCTCCGAAATATATTATATATATGTTCCGAGATAGCCTTCTGCTGGCAATACTGCCTGTAGATGCCAGGAATACTCTCGACCAACCCTTTACTGTCGATGAACTTTCCTGTGCCATTGAAGCACTCCCACCCAGCAAAGCCCCTGGCCCAGAGTGTCTGACGATGGAGTTCTTTAAACACTTTAAATCCTCTCTCGCCCCTAGATTGCTCGCGGTATGGGATAAGGCATGCACCGTCGGAAACCCCCCCCCCTCCCTAGCCTCCGAGAGGCAGTAATCACCATCTTACTCAAACCCGATAAACCTCCCGAGCAATGTTGCTCCTACCACCCGCTCTCACTTAAAAATTCTGATGTTAAAATAATCACTAAGGTACTGGCATTACGGCTAGCCTGGACATGGAACATATTGTCCATCCAGAACAATCTGGTTTTGTCCCGGGCCATTCCACGGCACTCAACAACTAAGGCGCCTTTTTAATATCCTGGCACAGATTGACCAGGGCACACAGGCGGCAGCAGCCCTGGACGTGCAAAACGCCTTTGATTTCCGGGCAATTTATGTGGGCAGTGCTAAAAAAGGGCAACTTCGGGCCCGGGTTCATATCATGGGTTCGACTGTTGTACACGACACCCACCGCCAATTCAAAGTAAATAGAGTACTCTCACCCCTATAGACATCAATAGCGGGACCCATTGTCTCCCCTACTATTCATGATGGAACCGTTTGCAGATGCAGATCGCAGCAGGCACGCACAGAAAGGGATCGGACTTACTGGCGAGCCAGAAATGATCCTGCTTTACACAGACAACACCGGATTATTTATTTGTGACCCAGTGAGGCATCTGGCATCCATCATGCAGGAAGTTTTCTTCTTTGGCATCCTGTCTGGGCTGCGTGTCAACTGGACCAAGTCAGAACTGTTTCCGCTTACCGATGCAAGCACCCCCTGCCCAAAACCATGGTGCACACTTGCCCCAATTGACGGCTAAATTACATATCTGGGCGAAACTCCCCCTCGCAATAGCAGGCCTTGTGGCACTTCTTAAAATGATTACTCTTCCCAAATGACTATACTATTTCACGTATGTGCCACTGTGGACGGGAGCAATATTTTTCGATACACTTAAGTCGGAAATCAACAACCTCATGTGGCACGCTGAAGCAGTCCAGCTAAAATGGGAGACCCTGACGAGACCCGATAGGCAAGGTGGCCTTGCCGCCCCAAACTTTGTACAATACTGGATTGCCTGAAGGACTGACGGCGATGAAGCCGGGTTAGCCGGCTGTTTCCTCATGGGCGCCCACACAACTGAGTCTGGCGATGGTTGCAACCTCTGGCGCTTGGATGCAGAGTCTGGCACCCTATATTTCTTCAAGCCTATCCCGCTTGGCTGGAACCGTGCAAGGTTCCTCCCAAATATCTTCTAGGAAAGGCAGTGCCATGATATTCTTCCTTTTGACCTCTCGCCATTGATACAAGAAAGCGTCCTTCTTGGTTTCCTCAGGCACCTGCTTAATAGCTTGGAGGCCCTGACAATCATGGAGTCGAATGATCCCACCTCGTCTGGTGCGGAATCTCTACGAGGAGCATACAAATGTGGCGATTCATTGTCCGCTGGGATGAAGTCCTCGGCTTCATCCGTACTTGTGGCTGTATCCATCCCAGTATCTGTCTCTGGGTCCGCTGGGGGAGTTGTCAAGGTCGGGTTCTATGTCTGGGAGGACCCCCAACTCCTCACCTGTTTCGTCAGGGCTGGAAGAGGAGATTCCCTTCTTCTTTCTCTTGTTTCTTACGGCTGGTCTTCTGCTCCTTGAAGATGTAGGGCCTGTCGCAGGGCGAAGCCACTATGTCTGCTTCTTGAATAGGCAAACTAGCGGCCCCTTCCCCAAAACAGACCAGCAGGGGAAAAGCCTGGATATGCACAAAAACCCCTGACTGGTAGTTGATCTGAGAGAGATCCTCTGGGACACTCCGGGGTGTTGGGTGGTTCTGTAGTAACCCAGCCACGAGGATGACAATTGTGTCCACGTCAGTGTTTATGCTGAAGAGAGGTGGAGTATACTGAGTCCCTAGGCAGATGCTGAACGTGCAGGACGGAATGCTAACTTGGCAGATAATGCTGTTAACGAGGGGAGAGCACAGTAACAGAATAACATGTCCCAATAAGAGCACTGCCACAGAGGGAGAAGACAGTAAATGAAAGGTGTACCAGACAAAAGGACAGCAAGAGAAAGAGAGCCTGAACTGGAGGGTCTGCAGAAAGCAAGAGAACCGGAAGGGGGGGCGGGACCAGGAAGGAGCGGCCCGCAGAGTGAAGGAGAATCGAGGAGAGAGATCCATGAAGCAAAAGGATTGCAAGCGAAACTCAAAAGGAGAGTGAACCAAGCACAGGGTCCTAGAACTAGCATCTTCCCCAAAGAGGCTGGAGGGTTGCAACACACTGCCGCAATGGTCCTGAGTCATTAAATCGGTTAGAGCGGCGGCCATGTTGAAAATAGACTAGAATGCTGCTGCGTGTTTACAAAGGAACATGATGGTAAGGGTGGAATTTCCATTGCTTCCACAGTCGCCACGGGGAATAGGATTTGACAGGAGTTGGGGCACGACGTGGTGGAGGAGGTTGTTACGGGGGCTTCAGATGGCGCTTCCTCTTTTTAGGCAGAGGCTGATCAGGAGCCTGGTGGTGCCGGGGACAACCTCTGCTGGATCTCATACACCAATGTCTGAAGAGTCGATAGAATGTCCAAGGAAATGTCCCTCGGCTGAGAAGTAAGGAACAAAAACTAGGCCCTGTGCCGTCGTCCCCTTGGACCGTAAGCACTGACTCTTGATCGTTGTTGTCCATGGATGAGACGTCCATAGGTTCAACAGCAACCTGGGAGGACTGTTAGGGGGCCTCCTCACCCATCCCTCCTCCCCTGCCCCTTTTCCTCCCTGAGGGGTCTGAACTGGGACCTGGCATGGTACCTTTACCCCTTCTGGAGTGCCTGCAGCCTTTGTCAAAGCCTCTGCGATGGTGTCGCATTGTGGGTGTAGGGAGACTTTCTGTGCTGCAGGATCCACCCTCGTAGGATAGGCGCCCAAAGCTGCCGTAGTGTTAATAGATGTCGACGAAGTCGACAACGAGGATTTGAGCCTGCTTGGGCTGCGCAGCATTCTTTTCCTACACTGTCCTTGGATTATCAGATTTCTCCCATAGCTTAGCGGGGGTGGATGACTTCCTCTTTTTAGAGTAGCTAGATGGTAGGCTGGCTATGGAGGCAGAAGGTAATGCTGATCGCGCCCTATCCAACTTGGGACCCGCATCAGCGGCGAACCCTGTGGACTCTGACTTGCAGATCTTACCCTCATCTTGGACCCCCCCCGATGGGGCAACCTCAAAGGACTTAGAAGACCGCTCTTCGGACCGGCTGGTCCTGGACGAGACTTCTAGGAGCACGGGGCAGAGGCCGAGTTCGAGTTAAGCCATACCGCCAGCCTACTATGCCTGTCTTTTGTTGTTTACTTAGAGAAACCGAGGCATATTTCGCCTTGTAGGTGCTTGTCGTCCACAAACACATTTCATAGCGCGCACTTAGTGCAGGATCTGAAGAGGGACCTTCACCCCTTCTCTTCTGTCATGGTCGTAGAGTGCAAAGTAAGCCCAAGATGGCCTTCTAGAAACGTCTATGAATCTTTGCCCTTGAGGGGCGCAGAGCTTCACCAACAATGGATCCCCGTTGCCGGCAGATGAGGAAAAGAGCACACAGGCTCTTTGGAACAAAAGTTGAACTTTTATTGCAGAAAAACTTACAAATAGCTCGGAAAGCAACTCAAGGATTCCCAACACTGAAGCGTGCAGTAAAAATCTGACGATGGCTGCCAGAGGTGGGGCTTAGGGAGAGGAATGTCATTGGATGAGGGCAGTATGAACCAGAGTACAGTGATTGGTTCAGAGGAGAAGAACACGTTTCTTACCCATGGTAACGTTCTTTTGACTGGATGTTCCTCCAATGATTTCCTCATCTTTGACATGTAGTGTCCACAGCTCGGCTGCTTCGGAAATTTGTCGTCAGAGGGCGCCCTGCGTAGATAACGTCGGGTCGATGTCCCTCGAAGGCCTCCATTGTGGGTGACGTCATTAGATGTTATAAGTAGCACACGGCGCCCGTAGCCTCAGTTCTTGTCCATCTCCCCTCGTTGTGCAGCAGAAGTGGCGGCAAATCGGGCCTGACCGTACTGAGCCTTGTAGGAACGAAAGCTGTAATAGCATGGGAAATTCTACAGAGGGGCAAGTTGGGAGGGCGATGAGGTATACGTTGGAGGAACATCCAGTCGAAAGAAGGTTACCAGGGGTAAGTAACTTGTTCTTCAAATGGATTGTGTCCTCCAACGTATTCCTCATCTTTGACAGACTCCCAAAGCAGTATCCATGATTGGAGGAGGGTGAAGAATTTAATAAGATTTAAAATTAAAGGGCAGAATAAAGGACTGCCTTACCAAAAGCCACATCTTGAGCATGGGAAGTATCCAGAGAATACTGCCTGGCAAACGTGTGTATCGAAGACCACTTTGCAGCACCACATGTTCTTTATAGGGACACCCCTCTGCAGGGCCATCGACGTAGCCATGCCTCTGGTTGAATGAGCACGCAAGCAGGAGGGACCTTGCCCGCCAAAGTATAGCATTCAGAAATAGTGATGATGATCCACCTAGACAAAGTCTGCTTAGTCACAGCCTGGCCTAGTTTGTGCCTGGTATACCCCACAAAGAGCTGGTCATCCACTCTTACCTTGGAAATATAAACGCTCAAAGCTCTGCTAGGGTCATAACTATGCAGCCTTTCCTCTTTCTTACTAGGATGCGGAGGATAGAAGGCAGGTAGCACAATATTCGGAGTCAAATGAAAGTCCGAAACTACCTTAGGTAGAAAGGAGGGTCTGACTCTCAACACAACCCTGTCCTTGTGGAATACAGTAAAGGGTGGCTTGGAAGAAAGTGCCTGCAACTCAGTCACTCTACGTGCAGATGTAAGAGTAACCAACATAATAGTCTTAAAGGTTAACAACCTCAACAGGCATGAGTGCAATGGTTCAAATGGAGCACCCATAAGAAACTTTAAGACCAAGTTGAGGTTCCAAACCGGAACCTGAACTGGTGAAGGCGGGAACACATTTGTGAGCCCTTTTAGAAATTGAGTAACCAAAGGAATCTTAAAATAAGAATATTCCTCAGATGAGCGCTTGAAGATAGAGAGCGCTGCTAGGCAACCTTTAATGTTTTTCCACCTGAAGACTCTTGTGGGCTAAAGAAAGCAAAAAGGAAAGAACATCCAGAGTTGAACAATGAAAAGTATTAACTCTGCACCAGTCGCAGATTCCAACTGCAATGGTACAGAGACTTTGTTGCCGGCCGCCAAGCCAAAAGCAACACCTCCATTACGTCATCCGGGAGGTCCCAATCCTTGTATCTCAACCTTTCAGAAACCATGCGTGAAGGTTGAGTGTTCTGACCTCTGAATTGAGAACCTGACCTTCCTCTCGCGAGAGAAGATCCTCTCTTTGGGGAAGACGCATCGGAGGACAGATGGACATTTCCAGAAGATCCGGGTACCACGATCTCCGGGCACAATCCGGAGCAACTAGGATCATGAGAGACCCGAACCGTCTTAACCTCCTGAGAACTCGAGGAATGACGGGGACCCGAGGAAACACATACAGTAGCGGGAATTCCCAATCGACCAGGAACACGTCCCCTAGAGCTCCTCTCGGAGGAAATTCCCTTGAGCAGTATTACTCGCACTTCCAGTTGGCACCGGTCGTGAACAGATCCACTTGTGGGGTTCCCCAAGAGGCGAAGACCTCTTGAACGACTTCTTGAGCTCGTTCCCACTCGTGGGAGACTGCACAGAGCGTCTGCCGCAGGGTTTTCCTCTCTGGCAAGATGAACTGTCGCCAAGGAGATTCCTTCTTGAATTGCCCAGAACCAGAGCTGCATCGCCTCTCTGCACAGTGGTAGTGACCCTACACCACCTCTCTGGTTGAGGTAATGCATGGGCACTGTATTGTCCGTCATTATCAGGACATTCTCCCCCATGCAGACGGTAGGAAAGCCTTCAGTGCTAGCCTGATTGCTCTCAGCTCCAAAAGATTGATGTGTAGTTTGGACTCCGATGGAGACCAACGACTGCTGATGGTCAGATCTTTGGCGTGAGCTCCCCACCTGTGCGATGGAAGCGTATGTCACTACAGTTCCCTCCAGCCATGGTTGCCAAAAAAGTTCTCCCTTAATGAGGTTTTCCTCTCAGGGCCACCAGAGAAGATCCTGCGAGACCCTGACCGGAACCTGAAGGCGATCCGACATCTTGCCTGAGAATTGGGACCACCGAGTCCTGAGCGCCCATTGAAGGGACCTAATTCTCAGACAGGTCTCTCGCACCAGAAAAATGCAGGATGCCATGAGGCCGAGCAACCTTAATTCGAAGGCTGGAAGACTCTAGGCATTCAGAAATTTGGTTGCCATCTGGAGAACGTTCTGAGCCTTCACCTTGGGTGGCGAGCACTTCCCAAAGGACATGTCTAAGACAGCCCCAAGGTACTGGAGAGCTGTTGTGAAGGTGTCTCATGGGACTTCTTGAAGTTGAGGGAGAAGCCCGGTCTGTGAAGGGATCGACAGGTAACGTTGAGATGACCCAAAGCTTGTTCGAGAGAACGTGCCCTGATCAGCTAATCTTCCAGGTAGGGGTAGACGTGAATCCCCCCTCTCCTGAGATGTGCTGCCACTACCACCATACCCTCGGGGTGGAGATCAACCCAAATGGCAGAACTCGAAACTGAAAGTGTGAGCCACCAACGGCGAACCTCAGGTATTTCCTGTGCTCGAGATGGATCGGCACATGAAACTAAGCATCCTGAAGGTCCAATGACACCAACCAATCCTGAAGTTGGAGGGCCGGAAGGATCTGCGAAAGAGTGACCATCTTGACATATAATACCACTTATCATACTGCAATACAAATGAGCCCTTTTAAGTGCACATATGTGTACCACCCTCAACATATTCCCTGGTCTGCACTTTCCACTTCAAAGGCTCCTGCGGTTGACGGTCTTCTCTCAGAATTGAAACATGTGCACAAGACTGCTCTAGATTCCTTAGAGAACAGTCGCAAGGTGTATAAAAGGAACACAGATCGCAAGTGAACAGCCAATCCGGATTGGAGACCAGGGCATAGGGTTTGGCTATCGACAAAGTACTTACCGAGATGGGCACATGCCAGAAAGTTCTGGGCCATCTTACTGTATGAAGCAATGGTTACCAGAACGGCTGTCATGCCTTTGGATGGGGGTAATTCGACTATGAAGTAGGTAGACACGTGTAACCAAGGCCTGGAAGGTAGTAGCTCTGGCTGTAGTAGTCCCAGTGGTTTACTTCTGGATACCTTACTCGTGGCACAAATGGGACAAGCAGATACATATGAATTAACATCTTGACCCAAAGAAGGCCACCAAAAATCTCTGCCCACCAGCTCCAAGGTCCCCTTCTCACCTCGGTGACCTGCTAGGGGAAGATCGTGATACCATCCCAGGGCTTGGGTCTGTAGCGACTTACTGGGTAGGTACAGGGCCTGCTTATGGAATAGGTAATCACCTCTTGGTTCCAGCTGGAGTCGTTGAATGTTTATCACTCCATCAGTCTCAATCCTTTCTCTGAGTTTTTGTAGAAAAGGTGTCACCAAGGCCAGAATCATCTGGTCTGGGAGTAACTTCTCCTTATCCTTGAAGCTATCAGTCTCCTCACATATGCTGCGAGATAAGGCATCTGCAACTACATTCTTAGATCCGGGGATATGGGTGATGACAAAGTTGAAAAGCGAGAAGAAATAAGCCCATCTGGCATGCCTTGAGTTCCGACACTCCATCTGCTGTAACACTCTTAGGTTGCGATGGTCAGTGCGTATGGTGAATTGATGGGTTGCTCCCTGGAGTAGGTGTCTCCACTACTTGCATGCCTCGCTAATGGCCAACAACTCCGTCTCGAGTACCGAATAGTTTCTCTCACTGGAGGATAGAGTTCGGGAGAAATATCAGAGGGATTTTCCAGCTTATCTTCACCCATCTGCAGAAGAACTGCATCTAAGGCCCCCTACAATGCATCAGCTGCAACGATGAATGGCCTTGACTAGTCTGCTTGCATCAGAATAGGTGCAATGGTGAATAAAGTCTGGAGTCTTTGAAAGGCTTCTTGAGCTTCATGCGTCCTTGAAAACTTCACACCCTTCTTAAGCAAGAAGGTAATGGGCAGAACGGTTTCCTAAAAACTTGGGATAAATCATCTATAAAAGTTGGCTAAACCCAAGAATCTCTGCATCTCCTTAACTGAAGTGGGTTCGGCCCATCTCAGGATGGCTTTCACCTTCTCTGGATCCATCCGTAAACCTCCTGCTGATAGGATGAACCCTAAATAAGGAACTTCTGGGACTTCAAATGTGCATTTCTCTAACTTGGCGTACAGTTGGTTCTCCCTCAGCCGTCTCAATACCTCCTAAACATGGAGATGGTGCTCTTTTAGATTAGGAGAAAAGATGAGAATGTCGTCCAAATAAACGACAACGGAGACAAACAACAGATCCGCAAATAGCTTGTCCACAAACATCTGGAACACAGCTGGGCATCGACTATGCCGAAAGGCATAACCCGGTATTCAAACAACCCCAGCGGCGTCCTTAAGGCTGTCTTCCACTCGTCACCAGATCTCACTCTCAGCAGATTGTATGCTCCCCTAAGGTCCAACTTCGTGAATACTTGTTAACCTTGGACGGCTTCAAGGATGTCACCTATCAAGGGCATCGGATACCGGTCCCGGGCTGTGATCTGGGTAAGTCCCCAGTAATCAATGTAATGGTGTAACTCGGTGGAACCCTTCTTAGAAATGAAAAATAGGGAAGCCCCACCTGATTACTTAGACTCCTGAATCAGCCCATTCTGAAAGTTAGCCTCTAGGTAACTCCTTAAGGGCCCTTCGCTCTGGTAGTGAGAGGGGATACATTCTACCAAATGGCACTGGTGCGTCCTCATTCAATTCAATGCTCGGCTCTGTGTGGAGACAGTCTTGGAATCCGATCTTCGAACACCTCTGAATACTCTTAATAGTGACTGGGTAAAGAAGCTACAGTGGAAATGGGTAACCAAACAGGGTTGCCCTGTTGAACCTTCTCTTCCAGTCCCCTCAGACAATGGAGAATATATTCATTTGAAGTAAATCTGATGATATTGGCCTTCCAATCGACAAAAGGATTGTGGCGCGTAACCGTGGGATTCCCAGAATCACTGGAAAACGTGCCGCCCGGATCACATCAAACACAAGGGTCTCTTGATGGTCTCCCATAGAGATCAGAACTGGGTGTGTCTCTTTCGAGATGGGACCAGAGGACAGGTGTCTGCCATCGACTCCCTCTACAGGTTGAGGTCTTCTTTTCCTGAAGCAGAATAACATGCTCTTCGGCCCATGTAACGTCCACGAAGTTTCCAGCTGCTCAACAGCCTAACATGGCCAGCACCTTCAGGTTAGGAACAGGAGGGATGAAAAACACAATCTGAAAAACCATGAGACGGTTGTCTTCTTCCTCGGGTAAGGGCTGAGCAAAGTTGCAAGGGTTACAGCGATTCCTCCCGTTGGTTCCCCTGCCTAGGAATGGGATGAAGCATTTCCCTGATGCCTTGGTGGTACTTCGGGGCAGAAACGTAAAAGGTGCTTGGAGTATCCACAATACATGCAGAGCCCCATCTCTCTACGTCTCCTTTCTTCTGTGGTTAGGGGTCCTGCATGGATTCCTCTTGCGATCCCGGTCTCTTGGCACAAGAGGTGTCATTGATGGTGGTACATGGCTTTGTCCCAGTCTTCTCTCCTGACGTCTTTCAGAGAGTCTGAATTCAATCTGCAGAGACAATGTGACCAGCTCTTGAAAGGTATTGGGACGGGCTCTTCTGGCGAGCTCATCTTTGATGTCATCATTCAGCCCCCTTCTGGATAAAGTCTGCTGAGCTGAGTCGGGCCAACCTGCATGTACCGCAAGCAGGCACATAGGTCTGTACATCTTGGAGGCCTTGCCGGATTTCTAGTAGAGCTTCATATGAGGAGAATTGGACTTCCGGACGATCAAATCGGGATCTAAAGTTGATAAACTGGTCATAGTCTGTCAGAGAAGGATCCGAATGAGTCACCAGAGGGGTAGCCCAGGCCAAAGCATTGCCCACAAGGTTAGAAATCAGGAAGCCTACCCTAGCTCGGCGGGTTTCAAAAGTCTTGGGTCTGAAAGTAAAGTACAAAGAGCATGCATCCAGGAATTCCTTCAGGGATCTCGGGTTGCCGACATAGTTCCCCCAAGGTAGAGGCATAGGAGGTAGATCGCTGCGATGATCTTCTCTGGCTGCCACCTGTTGGCAGAGACCCATGTTCTCGGGTTGCAATGCATGTACCTCCATTCTCAGGACCTGTATGGCATTAACCAATTCTTGATACTGTTTTAAGGAAGCCATTGTAGGAGTTGGCCGTTGTATGCTGTCACGCTCCACAAATCGCTCCCGTGTGTCCTCCTCACCTGTCTCTTCAAAAGGCTGTCCTGAACCTCAGAGTCCATCTTCTGAGGTTATTTCACTTGCTTCTCCTCCTTTTGGTGCAAATAAGGGTGAGCCCCCTCGGGATCCACCTTTGCCCGAAATAGACCCAGGCCCAGAGGGATCCCAAGGAGCAAGCCCCCAATAAGCAGGGAAAAGCCTTCTTGGCAGAAAAAACCCTGATGGATGAATTGGCAGTCCCACAGAACAATCCTTGTTCCAAACGTATGTGAAGTGCAATGTTGCTGAAGAGTGCTGAGTGGCAGCTGAATTACATCCAGAGTCCAACAGAAGTACGGCCCTGATGTGTTCTTGAGAGTCACACTGAGGGTCTGAAACAGAAGCTACTAGAGGAACCTTTAGAGATATGCTCCCAGAGGAAAGCATGAATGGGGGGAAGATCTCCTTGCAGGAAAACAGGCTAACCAACTGAGCGTTCCAAAAAGGGAAACCGAACTGACAGAAAGTGATCACAAAGTTATGAAAACAAGAAGGTTTTAGGGAAAGGGGATGTTATTTTCCAGCTAACTAACACAGAAGAATAACACCGCAAGTGCGGGTGAAGCAGCTATTAAGGAAAAAGCAAAACCAAGTTGTGCGAGAGATGATGTGATACCGCCAGCGTGCAGTAGAACGGCAGAGTGAACACAGTTAAGCGCGGTGAGACAGTTAGAATAGGATAGTCAGAACACCGTCCACAGCGGAGCAAAGAGGGGCAATACCGAAGTATGCCAGGACAGAAAAAGAGGTTAACCAGACAAAAACGGTGCAAGGTGAGATATAGAGAATTACAGGAAACAGAAGTATACACAGAGACAAAGACCACGAACCCAGAAAGCAAGGCAGAATCGTAGCAGCTAAGAGGGCAAGAGCGAGATAACAAAACAAAAGGGATGTAGGAAAAAAGGCAAGATACCGGGAAGATCAAAAAGGCAGAATCTCTAACAGAATTCTGAAGCGTCCTCCTAGAGAAACAGATACAAGGCAATGGGAAGATGGCTCCGCCCTCCCTTATAGAGGCAGTGGCCATCTTGGAACAAGACTAGACCGTAGTGTACAGATGTATTTCCATCTCTGCCAGTATCTCCGGGGCGGCGCATGACCCTCGTCCACCAAAAGGAAACTTATGTTGGCCTCTTTGACTGGCCATTCCTGTTGTCCTTCCAAATTAAGATTAGTAACGAAAGGATATACCCTTCCATTGCTGTCCGCTAGGACGAAAAGGCGGACGCTGCCTAACAGTGGCGCCAAACAACTTGGCGGCTGCCTTAGAGGTCTGCAGCTTCTCAAGGCACTTGTCAGCCTTGCTGCCAAAAAGGTGAGACCCGTCAAATAGCATGTTCAGAAGTCTAGCCTGCACATCCGGTGCGAAACTGACCTACTGACACAGTCTGCAACATCCAACCCAGACTAAAGGGATTCACACATGGCTTCCTTGCCGTCCTTAACAAGAGCTAGGAAGCCCTCCCTTTTTTCCCCTTCGGGAATATGCTCAGACGCAATAGATATGCAATCCCACAGAGTGTACAAAAATCTTTCCAAGGCACAAGAGGAGTTGGCCACCTTCAACGCATACTCCCAGCTGAAAATACCTTGCGAGTCCATCCATCTATGCGCTTATCGTCCCTATCGGGAGGGACGGTAGGGTACGTAGCTGCGGTTGCCTGCACCACCAAACTCTCAGGAGTGGGGTGAGATGACAGATAGCCGGGGTCGCTACTGGAGGGGCAGTATTTTCACGTCAGGGACATGTTAACTGCCAGATTAGTCTCCGGGGTTTCCCAATTTGTAGCCACCCAGTTCTGCAGAGCCGCATGAAATGGCAATATGGGATATGTAGGAGGACCCTGATCCAAAATGTCTGTAAGATCATCCTGATCATAGTGTGCAGTAGACCTGGCCCAGCCCAAATACTCCACTACTCTTGACATAAGGTGTCGGTAAGAGGAGTCGGCATGCTCACCAGGGTCTGGTCTGCTGAACTCCAGCTCAGGAGAAGTGTCTATATCACTTGCATTATGCAAGGTATCAAAGATCCTGCATCCTACTCTCCTTCGAGATGAGGCATTCTGGCACATTAGGGGTCCCAAACTGGAGCCCAAAAGGAGCCTCACCTTCATCATAATGTTCCTCCTCAAAAATGGAGGTGAGGGACTTAAAAAAAAAGTCTCTCTTTGGCAGAGGAGTACACCTTTTCTCAGGAGGCACAGCCTGAGGCTTCAAAGCTGACGACTTGGACTTCGACACCGTCTTTTTAGGTGGTTCTACTGTTACCAGGGACTGCGCTGGTAAATTTGGCGTCGACAATGGCTCCAAATGCATTGAGGGTCTGATCGGGGTGGAGGACCCGACAGGCACTATAGATTGGCGTGGTGCCGACGGCATCAAAGGTTTGGATGGTTTCGATGGAGACGAAGAACGTGACCTCGCTTCACGTCTCGAGCGATCCTTATGTACCTTATCCGAACGAGGCCGCAAAGGCTCTCGATGAGGATTGCAGTCTTTACTCGGGCTCGAGGACAAGCAAGTATCCGGCCGAGACTGTTCCCTGCCGGCTTTAACAGAAGGCGAGGACAGGGCCTTGCCCTGCTTTTCGAAAATGTCAAGCATTTTCACCCGGAAAGCTTCCCACTCCGCGGGCGTCGACTGTTTGGACGGGCAACTCACCCTCTCGGGGGTGCCACCTGAAGAAGACGAGGAAGGCGACCGGCGGTGCCTTCTCCTTGAGCACTTTGACGAGGTTGTCGAGTGGCGGGAAAAACTCTGGGACCTTGAGCGCTTGGCCTTCTTCCTCTGAGGAGAGTCGCCTCTCGACTCATCTGTTGAAGGCACAGCAGGTCGGGATTTATGGGGCTTGGACACCTTGCCTACCTTGAGTTTCCCCCTTTCATTCCTACAAGGCCTTTGCAGTCATTGACTGGCACTTGGAGCACGTATCCGTGTCATGGCCCCCACCGAGGCACCACAGGCAGACATGATGCAAATCCATGATCGACAACTAGTATCCGCAGTCCCGGCATTTATTGAACCCGGACAGAGGTGTCGTCGGAGTGGAAGACAAAGACATATCAACGAAAATCTTCACAACAAATACAAGTACAAGGCGCGTTTCACAAAGCAAACACGTTTGTGGAAAAAACAGAACTGAGGCTACGGGCGCCGTGCGTGCTACTTATAACATCCGATGACATCACCCTCGACGGAGGCCTTCAAGGGACATCAACTCGACGCCATTGATGCAGGGCGCCCTCTGCCGAAAAATTTCCGAAGCAGCCGTACTGTGGGCACTACCTGTCAAAGATGAGGAATACGTTGGAGGACACAACCCATTCAAAATATAGTTTTAAAGTGAAAGTGAAACTGTTTTTTCTTTTTACCGAGGATTCTCAGCCTGACAACGCGAAATATTCATGAGCATGTGAATCCATGAAAGACCCCATGCTGGAGAAAGTCGCGGTTGCCTGTATAAAGAGACCCTAAAGTTTGGATGCACTAGAACATTTCTAATAATCTGCCCCTGTTTATTGTTAGGTCACCATTTATATGGGAGATATTTTCCCAGCCAATAGATTTTATAGTTAGATGGCTTGGATCAGGTCCTACAGAACTATATAAAGTTGAGAGGTGCCAATGATATTACAGATGATTTTAGTTCAGCCTTCCGGCCTTGAGTAGCCTGACTTTGTAGAAAATTGCTAGTTTAGGGTGCAGGTTCCATTGTATGGTGTTAGGCAGAAACCTGTGCAGTTCCCTCTGGGACCATTGCAAAAGATTTAAGACTACAGGTGTTTGGCGGTAAACCCACTTGGTAGCAGCCTGTACCACACAGATTCACTTGGTAGCTGTGGCTGAGCAGTCAGACTTCCCTCAAGAAGAGTTAGGCAGTATACAGAGTATTCACAATAGGTCAAGAGAACAAAATAGAACAAGTAAACACTGACCAGGGCTTGGTGTAAAAGAGATATAATTATTATTATTATTCTTTTTTTTTTTACTTTGTATTTAATTACATTAGCAATTTTTACAAAACTCTTGTTGCTCATCTCTAAAGAGCCACATAATAGAAAATACCGAAGAAACAGGCGCTGTTTTCAATCGGCGAGAGATCGCAAGGGGAGCTGTATCACTGCCAGTCTCTTGTTAGGGTAACTCCCTCACACTTTGGTCTTCAGAATTGGTCACCAAAGTGGATCGTAGGGTGATCATTTCAAAAGCGCTTTCCAAGATTTGTACAGACGCTATAGTCCACTTTGTTTTCTCCCCTGACATCAACCTATTCCACCAAGTTGAGTCTTCATCTTCAAGCAGTTCTAAATCGTTTGTACGAAGGTTGTGTAGGTATATGGCTCTTACATTTGTCAACTCTAAACAGTGCAGTAAGAGATGCTTTATTGTTTCCAATTTGGATAGTTCCTTACAGAGACAAGCTTTGTCGTTGGATTGCATCCGGATCGCCATGATTTCACGTGTCGGAAGAAGATTGAATCGCGCTTTCATGTACATTTTCCTTAGATGTTTGTTTGCGAATTTCGCACAGTATGCCACCGGCTCCTTCAGTCTGTTAAAGTTAGGTGGAAGATCTCTTGTCAGTTTGTTTGCATGCGCTTTCTCCAGGGTCATTATCCAGTCTTGAGCCTGGAGTTTAGATTTCACTTTTACTGGATTTATTTTCAAGTCTTCTTCTGTGCATCGGATCTCAGAAAGCTTTTCTTTGAGCCTGTCTGTCCATTTGTTGAGAATGATTAAGTGGCGATTTGTTATTTCTGCTGCTATGATCTTGTATATGGGTGGACTATCTGCCATTAGAGTATTCCTAAAGAGTTGCATTGCGCTTTGGGTCACTGTCGCTTCCAGAGAGAGTAGTCCCAGCTCTCTTCTGATGAGATCCATTGACACTGAGTTTGGGAGTCCTAGGACCGTCTTCCAGACATAACTCTCGAGCTTCCGCCAGATCTCGTTTGGCATGCTCAGTGTTGCCCCCATGCCATAAGTCAGTGTTGGGACAATTTTCCCTTTGTAGAATGCTATCACCGGACTTAATGAAAATTTGCCATATTTTCTGTCGATGACTTTCATTTGAACAGCAAGATTTTTTTGATATAATTATTTATTTAAAACCACATCTAGAAAAACACACAGGCACCAATAGTAAGCAATTCAAAAACACGGTCGCTAAAAGATATACACTCCCTTAAAAGAATATTAGACAAGTCTTAAGTAAAGCCCCACTTATTTTCAGACAGCGGTGAGGGCTTAACGTAGATGGCACTCTTAATAGTTCGTTTTTAAAAAGGGAGAGGAAAGCAGAGAACAAGTTGAAACCGATCCCAACACTTTTACAAGAACATAACAAGGGAGGAAGGCAAAGTAAAACCGTGAAGTTAGAGTTCAATAGGCCGGATCCACTTTCAGGGGATCAAACGAAAGGTGTCCAAGGTCACACGGTTGCAGTGCACAAAAGTCTTGTAATGGTTGAAAAAGGAGTTGGACCAAAAAAAGGGACCAGTTAGAGGGTCAAGGCGGCCAGCCCAGTCCAGAAGGTTAAGGAGTTATTATTACCTTGTAGCAATCTTTAGAAAGGGAGGCCTGGTGGACACTATACCTTAAAGTGGTGAGAAGACTCCAGCGGGGGCAGTTGTTCCTGGCAGCGGATGCAAGTCGGTGCTTCGTCCGGGGGAAGAGAGGATCTCGTCGGGGAGGAAGACAGGAGTCCGTTGCACTGCCAGGGAAGAAACCAGCCGCGGAGTTTCTCAGGTACAAGGAGCGGTCCGTTGATTCGCGGTCCAGTGGTAAGTGGCTATCCGGCTGCCGGGGTGCTTGGCACAGGCAATTCGACCACAAACCGGTCTGGGGTGCGAAGAGAAGAAGGTAAAACTGGTTGTGCCCACCAGTCAGGGGAAGAAGATTATCCAGCCGGGAGATCTTCTCTGTCGTCGGGAAGTGGTGAGTCGGTTCCGCAGGGCTCCACCGGTGGTGTCGTCGTGGTAGGTCGGCTCAGATTCTCCCTCATCGGATTCTCAGGTCCTGTGGCGACTTCTGAAGTTCCAGTCCCCAAAGCCCTGCTTTTTTTTTTAACAACTTTATTTTCAATCATTTTAGCATGTAGGACAACAGCTAGCTTTCGATTACATCAGGAATACAACCATTATTGACTGTGTAAACATATTATTTTGGCTTACCCGAACTTTGGCCTTGAAACTATTGTCTTCCAACTTTTCCTCCCGAGAACCCCCCACCCTCACCCGCCCTATCCCACCCTTTAGTCCTTAGAGAAAATCAGAACCAAACTGTATCAAGGTGATAACCAAAGCAAAAAAGTTTCTTGAGCTTCTCCCTCCACAATGTCTTCTGCTGTCATTACCTGATGTGAATGTTTCTTAAAATCCTGGGTTTAAAGAATTGGACCTCCCTTTCCCCCACGTAGTCCTGAAGTGGATCCCATATGGCTAGGAATTTCAGGTATGTCCCTGACTTTGTGGCGCAAATGTTCTCCATCGCCATAACTCCCCACACTTTCATCCACCACCAAGGGGCTGTAGGGCCTTCCACTGTTTTCCATCGTTGGGCGACTGTCATCCTTGCAGCAGCTAGTAGGTGGCTGATGAGGGCTGCTCTATTCCCTGAAGCTGCGTAAGTCCCTTCTGCCACTGCCCCCAACAGAATGACCTTAGGGGATTGTAGTAGGTCTGTACCTGTTATGTCATTGATTAAACTCAGAATTTCTTTCCAATACACCTTTATCTTTGGGGACGACCACCACATATGGAAAAGGTCACCCCTTTCACCACACTGTTGCCAACAGTCTGAGGGGTAAGTGGGATTCATTTTATGTATTCTGTTTGGGGGCAGATACCATCGGTAGTATAATTTATATGCGGATTCTTTGATTGCAGTGGATTTGGATAATTTGTGAGCCCTCCTCCAGATTTGACTCCATTCTTCCCGAGTAATCTCTTCCCCCATGTCCCGCTCCCAATCCTTCATGTATTGGAGGGAATTGTCTGCTTGCGATTTGTCTAGTAACTTGTACAGTCTGGTAATCCCTTTTCCTTGTGCGCCCTCCCATATCGTGAGTTCTAAGCCTACTGGGGGGCGCAGGCCAGCCCTTTTTACTGCAGGGTGCGAGATCCAGTGACGCACTGGTGTATATTTAAATCTATGCTGTTCAGTGATGCCAAATCTTTGTTTGCATAAATCAAAGGATAGTGGGGCATTGTCTTGGTACAAGTCTCGTAGGGACATTGCGTCTGCTCCCTGCCGGCCATCCCAGAATCTCAGTTGAGCCCAGGCGAGAAATCCGGATTATGTAAAATAGAGGACATAGGACCCAGACCTAGTTGGATCGCCATGTCCCAGGTGTGAAGTGTCGTTTTTGTCGCTTCCCGTAGGATACCACCCCTCTCTCGTGCTTTTGGTCTAAGGAATGGAAGCACACGTAGTGTGGTGTCGGTAGCAAACTGTTCTATTTCCCCCCCACCCTGGGAGGGGGTCACTGCCTGCCCATTTCAGTGCTGGCACCAATTGGGCAGCTAAGATATCTCTTTATGTCCGGCACTCCTAGCCCCCCCAGAAGGGTTGGGCGCATCATAATCTTTTTTTGGATTCTAGGCTTCTTATTCCCCCAGATAAATTTGAGCACGGCTTTTTGGAGTTGCTGAATCTGTTTCGGGGGGGGGGATCACCACCGGGGTGGAGCTGACCACGTACAGCAATCTGGGTAGCAGAGTCATTTTTATCGCCGCTATCCTAGCGAACCAAGCTAATTCCTGGAGGTCCCATCTCTGTAAGTCTTCTTGCAGGCGCTTCCAAAGGGGAGTGATATTCGCTTTAAGCAGGTTTTTTTGTGGATCTAGTGATGCGGATTCCTAGGTATTCCAGGGACTGTTTTCCCCACTGTAGGGGGTAGCGTTCCTCTAGGTATGTTATGTTTCCTCTACCCTCAGTTATATTCAGTGCTTTGGATTTAGCGTAATTTATTGTGAACCCTGATGTTTTTTCGAATCTCTGCAGTTCTATAATTATATTGGGTAACGTGTGCATTGAGTCTGCCATGTAAAGCATAATATTGTCTGTGTATAGGGCTATCTTGTGTTGGGTCTCACCTGTTTGCACTCCACTAATACCCGGGTTCTCCCTAATCCTGTGGGCAAATGGCTCCATTGCCATGGCAAATATAAGGGGGGAGAGGGGGCACCCCTGTCGAGTACCTCTCTGGATATTGAGTCTTTCTGATGTATAGCCGTTTACTATTAGGTGTTTGGATGGAAACTGGTAATTAGCCAGCACCACCACCTTGGTGATTGTTGGCCCACAGCCGAAACCTTCTAGCACCTGCCTAATGTATTCCCAGTCTATGCTATCAAATGCCCGTGTGGCATCAAGTGCAGCGATAGCGAATTTCTGGGCGCTTCTGGTGCCCCAGTCTATGATATCTATTACCCGCCTGACATTATCCTGAGTGTGTCTTCCCCATACGAAACCCGCCTGGTCTGCATGAATTATCTCAGGCAATACTGTCGCCAATCGATATGCGAGTATTTTTGCATACAGTTTTGCGTCAGTATTGAGGAGGGCAATGGGGCGGTAGCTGGAGCATTCCACCAGGTCTTTCCCCGGCTTTAGGGGAAGAATTGTGACTGAGTGTCCCATGTCTTTTGAGACAGCTCCCTTATCCCTAATTAGGTTGAAGAGACGTGTGAGGGGAGTTGTCAGCTGGGTGAGGAAAACTTTGTAGAACCCGTTCCCCAAGCCATCTGGGCCGTGTGCCTTTCCCCTGGACAGTGCTGCTATCGTGTCACCCACTTCTTGTGTTGTGAAAGGGGCTCCTAATTGTACTTTCTGCTGTTCGGAGATCTGTGGTAATTGTACGGCCGACAAATAGGACACTTGATCCGCTGCGTTTAGGTTCCCACTAGACATCAGGTTTTTGTGGAATTGGACCATTGTTTCTAATTTCTCATCATCTCCCATTTGTAATACTCCCCTACTGTTTCTTAACCAGGTAATGTGGTTACGCGCTGTTGGCGTAATTTGGCTGCCAAGAATGTGCTCGCTTTCCCCCCGTGTATGTAGTATGACCGCTTAGTATTTAAAAGCAATTGCGCTGTTCTGTCCGCCATGTGGTTTTCCAGTTTGGATCTAGCTTTTTTGAGGTCTCGCCAGGCTCTGGGCGTCTGACGGGTCTTATGGAGCTTTTCAGCATTTCTAACCTCCTCTACTAATTTCTGCGTTATAAGGGCTTTCTCCCTGTAGTATTGTGTTGCTTGAGCTATGAATTCGCCTCTAACAACTGCTTTCCCCGCGTCCCATACAACCCGCCAATCCACCTCTCCATTGTCATTTTTCAGGAAGTAATTACTTATGACTTCCTCCATATGTGCCCTAAGCGCTACGTCTCGCAGGATTGTTTCATTCAGCCTCCATTGTGGGTGGGGCTTGTACGATGTTTTCTGCAGTTCTATGCGGGCTACCACTGGGGCGTGATCCGAGAGGTATTGGACCCCAATTTCTATATCCTTGTCATGGGGGATCAGGGTGGAAGACACCAGGATCATGTCAATTCTAGAATATCCTCTGTGTGCTGCCGAGTAATGTGTATATTCCCTGTTTTCTGGGTGGAAGAACCGCCACGTCTCTATCACCTCCAAGTCTCTGAAGAGTTTTTCCAGGGCCTGCCTATTTCGCTGGTCTGCGGCTGTCGGGGGGAGTGTTGTATCCATTTTTGGGTCAATAACGCAGTTAAAGTCTCCTCCTATTATCACTCTGCCCTCGCACCAGCTCCCTATCTTCTGGAGCAATTTGGGGATATACTGGTCCTGTTTTTCATTGGGGACATATACTGCTATAATTGTGTACATTTGGTCATAGATGGTACCCTTCACCCCCAAGTATCTGCCCTCCCGGTCCCCCATGACCTGTTTGTGGAAGTCTAGGTCCCTGCTACAAAGGATCGCCACCCCTTTCGTTTTAGACTGGCTTGAGGCAAAAAATTGGAGCGGGAATGATCTACTACGCATCCTTCTTTCATCTTGCTGGAGCAAGTGTGTCTCCTGCAGGATCGCTATTTTCGTTTGCATGGTTTCCAGCCTACTCAGAATCGATCTTTTAGCAGGGGAATTCAGACCATGGACGTTAAGCGAGATTATGTTCACTTCTGTCATTACACTCTAGGAGATGGGGTTCGGCTTATTGGATCTTGTGTCTTGCTACAGAATTTACCCTCTATCTGAAGTCTTTCTGTTAAACCCAGTTGTGGAGGTGGCTTATCTTTGCTCCTTGTTTTTGGTTCCTTGCATTTCCCAACTTTGAACACTTTCCCCTGTTTAAGGTGTCCCTTGCGGGGTTGTGGGTCATGGGCAAGTCCAGCCCAGCGTGGTGTTTTCAAAGCAGGGCCCTTCCTCGGCTTCTGTGTTCTAGCCCTGTATCAGTCCATGAGCTTCCACCAACATGAAGCGTTATGTGCAGCCGGCCTCCCGCCGGCCCTTCAGTGCTGCCCTCAAGGCAGCCACCTCAGAGAACGTTGGGGGCTGCAGGGGCCAGGCGGTCGAGTCCCGCGCTCAATTCGGGACTTCTTTCCTGCTTAAATGCCCTTCAGAGCGTTCGGGAGGCTCTTCTGTTTTCCAGTATCCCCCTTCGGTGCTGACTGTCGCTCACAGCTGTCTGCCGGTGCAGCGTTGAGTCAGACTCCACTCTCGTCCCGACCCAGTCATCGATCAGCTCCCGGCCGCGGCTCCCGTTCGGCCCCTCGCCGCGTGCAAGCCGGGGGCTGCGTTTACGGGCAGCCCGGTGCCCAGCAGGCACAGCTGGTGTTCCGGAGCGCCTCTTCTCTTGTCGGCCGCTTCCGGTCAATTCGTGGGCTTCCCCCGTTGTAGGCTTGTGTTGTCAGGGGCACCTCGAGTGCAGCACCGTGGCTTCCATTCCCAGTTGTGCCCCTCCTCCTGCGCTCCTTGGACGTCTTTCAGGCCGCAAACTTCTGCGACTCCGTTGTGGTTGAGAACCGCTCCGGTTTTCTCTGCCTCTCGGAGCAAGGCTGCAGATCCACTTCTGCTAACTTGCGGTTACGTACGCAGGGCTGTAAGGTGCTTAAATTAGCAAGTGTAGAAGGATCTTGACAGGATCGGGACGGAGCTCTGTGGAGACTCGTCTTCACTCAATGAGTCTCAGCCCGGATCCAGGGCCTCTCCTCCGGTCTGCTTTCCCCCCCCCCCAACTGTCTGGATGACTGTATAGACTGCTGGGCCAGCCAAGCACTTGCGCCCTGGTTGTTAGCAGGGGGGGGGGGGGTTCGACGTTCGTCCTTTCTTACTCACTGTTTGCCAGAGCCAGGTCTTGGGCCTCTACCCGCTTCCCTGGATCGGGGCAGCGCTCTACTGCCTCATGCCGACCCAGGCCCCGCCGTGTGATCAGCACTCTCTCGCTGGGTTCTGGGTCCACGGTAGGTGGCCATAGCCGGTGACTCTTCTTACCGCTACCTTCCGATGCGGTGCCGGCCCCCTTCACGTCCGCTCGCAAGTGCAGTGTGTGGCCTTCACCTACTTGCTGTCCTCTCCTGGCTCCGGTATCTTCGCCTCACCGCCGACTCGGGGTGGTTCCCGGCTTTGGTGCCTCTGGCTCCGGCTTGCTGGGCACAGTGCTGCGTGGCCATTTGAGACGCTACCGCTGGACTTGAAGATGTGGGGGGGGGGGGTTGACTGCTGCGCCTACACCCTTTTGGTCACACTCGAACCCCGCAATATGGAATGGGGTTGTCTTTCACGGCGCCGGGAGGGCGGGATAGTCCGGGGCCCGGTTCAGGGCTGTGAGGTCTTCAGGTCTGCTTCACCGCAGGCCCACAGGAGAGAGTGTGATTTATTTTGGCTAGGAGCGGCTGATGTGCTGTATTGGGCGGATGGGGAGGGTTATGCAGGGTGTTGTTGCGGGCGCCCACGTACCTCTGATCCAATGTGATCCTCACAATTGTGGGCAGGGTTGTCCTTTACGACGCTGGGGAACGGGATAGCCCGGGGCCGGCCCCAGGCTATGTGGTCTTTGCAGCCGCTACTACCCGGCGCCCGTGTGAGCCCGTCGGCTCCGAGGTTTGTATTCCGGCGGTCCGCCAGTCAGCAGGAGGTTTACCGTTGGCGTGGTAGGGGTGGGTGCCCGCTCTGCTCCGGGGAGCACGGTGTGGGTAAGAGCCTGGGGGGCGTCAGCAGCGGCGTGATGTGAGACCCAAAGCCCTGCTTTTATGCAGCATACCCCCATTCACTCAGCCTAGCTGTCAATCAAACATGCTAAGTGGTGAGCCGGCCGGATCACCACTTGGGCCAATCACACAAGAGTGCGACTTGAGTTACCAAGGTAACTCTGTCCAGGGTGCCTAAACCCCCTCCCACACCCCCTGTGGTACCCAGACAGAGTGGAACCACTTTTGGAGGCTTCTGTGGAGAAGCCGCCAAAAAGTGGAACAAAGGGCTCGGCTTGGGTTGGAGTCACAGAAGAGAACACAAACGCCATTTTAGAATAGAGTCCTGGCAAAAAATACCAACCGGCGAATTATTAAATAAATAAACCGGCGGTATATTTGAGGCTATGAGAATTAAATAATTAAAGTTGGTAGCCTCTAACAATGGGAAATCCCATAGGAAAATATTTGTGGTTGAATATAAAAAGTAGTTTCCACTGCCACCAGCCAAAACTCGATCAGGGGGGACGGAGACGTGCCCCCTCGACTAACAGACCCCGGGGCAATCGAATTGCCCTGACCAGTACGTCCACAATATGATGGTTTGTACTGGTTTCTGTTAATAATTTGGGACTAGTAAAGCCAATGGTGACTTTACATGCCCTGGGAGACAGTAGTCAGTCCCAGGGTATGGAGTCTATGGTGGGGGGACACTATGACACCCCTGTGTTACTGCACGGAGGGTGCTGGGTAACACACATAATAAAAACACATGAGACCCTATGGAGTAAAGGACCCCATAGACCATAGAACACATTAACAGTCAAAGGAACACCATAAACATGCCCAAGAGTGGGAGGAAAAGAGTCTCACTCTTGGCAGGAGGAAAAAAACAGACTCCAGAAATCCAGCAAAGCTGCTGGGGGACTCACTAGGTTAGGAAATTCAGCCTAAAGAGAGAATTCTCCCTAACGTATGGTTAGTCATAATTCCTTCTACCTCACCTGCATCGGTGCTTTCAACCGATGGATAGGTATGGGGGTCTTGAGCTACAACCTTTGTTGGCTCAAGATAGGTTGTGATTTCTCTGGTTCCCTTTTTCCAACTGGAGACCCCCTCACAACATGCATGCCAGATAAATGTCCTGCATTTTCTCTATGGTGGTCTTGAGTGCCTAGGCCAATAACCTCACCCTCAGATGGCAATGATCGTAGAAACTTAAGTGAAGATTACCGTTTGTTTCTTTTTAATGCTGTTAAATTCTGAAAGTTATTTTTTTGTTGACCCTTCATTCTTTTTGCTTTGTTTTTCATAATAGGTTGAGTGGCTGTACAGGGTGACTTAGATATGCTTAAACTGTGCCCTATTCCATCCTGAACCATTGCAATCTCAACTCTAGGTGTGACAAACAAGAAAGGTGAAGCGCTCAAACCTGAGTAAAAGGCTACCAAAAGTGAATGACTATTTGGGGTGTGGCTGTCCACTAATATCGGTTGCACTTCATCCATCACCATCCTCACTTCATTTCAAAAACTCAGGACATCCTGTCCTCACTCTCCTCCTATCACCTCCCTCCCTCCATTCACTGCTCTTCCTCTGGCCCTTCTGTAGCCACCCCCCCTCCTTCCTTCTCTGCCTTTCACCTCTTCTCTGCAGACAAGGTTTCTAGACAAGTCCGATCTATGAAAGTCTTGTTGAAACAGGTTCACCCCAGTTCCTCCAAAATTATCAAGGACCACATCGACTCCCTGGCTCCTGCCCTGGCCGATTTCTGCAATCACTCCTTCGCCACTGGAGTCTTCCCATCCCACCTGAAGCACTCCCTTGTGCACCCTCTTCTTAAGAAACCCTCTGCCGACCCCTCCTGCCCGGCTAACTATCTCCATCACTCCCTTCCTGGGCAAGCTCATGGAGAAACTGCCCATTTCCCAGCTTAATCTCCACAGTGAATCTGCTGGCTGTCTTCATGACCATCAGTCTGGCTTCAGAACTGCCAGAAGCATGGAAACTGGTCTCCTGAACAACCGTGAAGACCTGCTCTCCAACCTTGACTCCAACACCCTGTGTGTCCTCATCTTGCTTGATCTCTCTTGCGCCTTTGATACTGTCAACCATGCCATCCCGCTCAACCGTCTCCGTGATAACCTGGGTATCGCTGGTCAGGCTCTGGCGTGGCTGACCTCCTTCCTCTCCGACCGACCCTCCCAGGTCCAACTTGGGTCCTTCCTCTCCGATATCGTTTTCTCTACCTGTGGTGTCCCCCAGGGATCTAACCTCTCTTCCTGGCTGTTCAACCAATACCTGGCTCTCCTAGCCCAACGCATCACCGCTCTCTGCCCCAATTTTCAGTGCTACGCGGATGATACCCAGCTAATTTTCAGGCTACCCTCGGCCTCCTCCTCTCCTTCCCTCATCTCTAACTGTCTGTTATCCAGGAGTGGTGTGCTGCCAATGACCTCTGCCTTAATGCCAGTAAGACAGAGATTTTACTCATCGGCACACCCACTCCCTCCTTCCCTGCCGCTCTCTGGCCGGCCTCTCTTGGTCCTCTTCCTGCTCCCACCTGCAAAGCTAAAAACCTCGGGGTCATCTTCGACTCCACACTCTCCCTTCTGTCCTCACATCTCTGACGTCTCTAAGAAGTCACACTATCAGCTACACCTCCTCGGGAGGCATTCTTCCTTTCCTCTCCTTCCCCCAGAAGCTCACTGCCTCCAGAGCTGTGGTTCTCTCCAGGCTGGACTATTGTAACAGCCTCTATCCAAATCTGCCTGCCTCTACTCTCCGCCCTCTGCAACTTATCCAGAACAGGACTGCGAGACTTGTCCTTGGCCTCAAGCCCAGGGATCGTATCTCTCCAGGATTGAAATCTCTGCACTGGCTCCCAGTGGCTGCGAGGATTAAGTTCAAAACCCTCTGCATTGTCCACAAGGCCTTCTGGGGCCTGGGGCCACAATACCTTCAACTCTCTCTACCCAAATATCTTCCTTCTCAAGCTCTCCGCTCATCCGCCTCCAACTCCCTCAGGGTTAGTCGCTTCTCCAAGAAACGAGTTGGTGGTAGATCTCTCTTCGGCAGGGTACTCCCTCTGCAACAGCCTTCCGGCCTCCCTGAAACAGGAGGAGAACCATCTCCGGTTCCGGAAGCACCTCAAAACCCTCCTCTTTGCTTCTGCTTTCTCTCCCCCTATTTCCGGCTGAATTCCTGGTTGAAACTGCACAAGTTATTTTCTTTTCTGATCTCCGGCCCAGGCCCTGCCATTTGAACACCTGCACTGCCACCCTGGCAACCCACGCACCTGGGGACTGTTATTCTGTATCGCAACAGTCCCCCTACTAGCACTTATGTTCTGTTCTTACCGTGCGCTTGCCACCATCTGGCCGTTTATTTATTCTACTATCCCATATACTGCACTTTTCCCCTCTCCCTTCACCCACGCACTTTTCCCTTTCCCCCTTCCCACGCACTTGCGCAATCTGAATGACACCTGGCCTAGTAGGATCGCTGTCGGTCTTGCCTCTGTTCCACTCCCTTGCCTCGTCGCGCCTTGAAACACTTATGATATGGCATTTATAACGCGCCTATACACATCAGCTGTGGTATTGGTTGTCCATATCCGTATCAAAAGTCAGGACACCAGACACTTTCTTCTGCTGCCTGTCCTTTTTCTTGACAGGCAAGTCCAGCAAGCTTTGGATTTTTGATTAAACAGACGTAATTTTTCCTGCATTGGCCTGCACTAAGTTCATAATGTTGTCATACAGGCTCAGCCGTGATTAAAGGACTAGGTGCAAGACCTATAAGGAGGCAGGACCCAAGGTATCCAGATTGCGTAGTATGTTGGATTCTCTTCTCGTTTGTGTTGTTTCCAAGTGTACAATAATCCATATTACATGATGGTTTGAGACTGAATTTCCTTGTTGAAGGTTCAGCGTCCCATCCTGCCAATGCAGCTGAATTTGTATTCCGTAATACTGGATCACTTATGACACAAACTTCCCTGTCATTTTAATTCAGATCCCCCATTTTTCAACACAAGCTTGAAAAGGATTCGGCCAGGATGATGGAGTGGTTTAGCTCCTTGTTTGAGTTAATATTCACCCTAGAATCCAATGACAAACTGTTTGGAAGAGATGTATTTAGAGCTGGTGTATGGACTTGAGCAACCACCTGCTTGGCCGTAAAGCTAACAGTAGAATGGTGTGGGGTTCTCTATGTTAATATTTAGGGGGTAAGATAACCTGTTACTTTGGTTGTTGCTTAACGTTCAATGGATGCGTTGGTGGAGAAACGTCGAACAAAGGCTGTGGCAACGTTGATTTTAAAGTTCTTGTGGGGTCTGGAGTTTTGCCAAAAAAAGTTATTTGTACTTGTTTGTTTGATTTGAGTTTGATTATGTAACCCCCTTGAGATTGTTCCACAGTATCAATGGCGTCTTGGATTGAATCACCCTGCTCACGATTCTTTTGCTATGTAGTGATGCCGCCATAGTTTTAAAGTTATTGGGTCAAAGTAAGCAAACGCAGACAATGAGCGTGATTAATTTGAGATTACTCCCCAACTTTTGCAGGTGATTTTCAGTTGGATAACCAGGTGATTAAATAATCAATAGCCCATTAAAGCATGCAGGAAGTCAATACAGGCTACAGCTGCAATAATTGTGTCATCTAAACAACATGGACAATAGTGGTTTTTCAGTATGAATGCATGTATCAGTCGGCGAGAGTACAATAAATGCAGTAATTATGGTTGTTTGAGAGGGGCCGCTGTGAGAACGGCATATCAAGAGATGACAACAACAGATTAAAAGTTTCCACAAGACTTTTTATTAAATGTCAGGATGGAGTAACGCCTAACTTGCCCTATTTCTTTGATGGCATTTCCCTCAACTGATGTATCTAAACAGATTGAAGGTCTGTAAATCCAAATCAAAAGTCTGCCTGTGTCAAAACCTATACTTGCCCTCACGAATAACAAAATTTACAGCGTAGAGATATTCTTAGTCAACTGAACAGTTTTCAAAACAAAAAGGGGAGCTGCTTCCCCAACTTCAGGATGCATTTCAAATACTCACGAGTTCCCAAATGTTCACCAACTGTCGGGGATCCCTTCCCAAAGTTCTGAACCACTCTTTGTTCCATAACACCTAATGCTCAAAATCTTTACCAATTCTTGGGGATTTTCAGACCCCCGCCACCTCCCCTCTCCCCCAACTCCCCCTAAAGTCTGAAATACTCTTTCTTCAATATACGATTCAAAAGTTCCCTGGTGTTTCAGGGTCTTGTGCACCAAACTTTAGATGTATATTAGTTCATCAACATTCTTAGTTTTCTCCAAAAGCCAGAGGGGTTCCCTTCCCCCAAGCTTTCTATCTTTTGCTTTTAACAGTTTGTGCCACGTAGAAGACGAAATGCACTAGACCAACATTCATGATACCCCAGCAGCATTCTTGGAGATGTACTGACTAACGATTAACCCAACACACACAACAAAAACATCTGAGACATAGTTATGGTGATTCACTTGCGACAGTCCGGACAACCTGGTAAGGACTGAACTGTACCGTTCGCACACACCTATATAGATCTGAGGGGACCAGCTTGCGTCAGGTGCAAACTGGGATACAGGGGCAGGCCTTACTAAGAACAAAGATGAAATTGTAGAGATAAACTAACGCAACATATTGGCATAGAGGAGAGACAGCCTTGTCGTGCTGAAACTATATCATTGTAAGGAAGAAATCTTGACTAAATCTCGAAAGACACACAATATGAGTGTGCGTTTCTCCAGACAACAATGCTAATAACCAACCCTCCTAAAACGTCACCCTCAACACACACACCTCTCAAACCCTACCTAAACACAACTATACCTCTTAAACCACAGCAACCCGCACACACTTCACCACACCGCAACAACAAACACACCATACAGAGCCTTACATAACAGCACACGACAGACTGCGACCGGATACCACACCAAAAATCTCAGCGAACAGTGTTAACCGAACTGAAGCTCCACATCACAGCTCCCTTGCTCTTTCTCCAAACTTTGTCCTACTAACACACGCTAACCTATCCCCACTTTCTTTCAGACCAACCAGAGCACCACTACGGTGGTGATAGTGGGCAGTATAAATATCCTTTAACGCTAAAGTTCAACAACAAAATTAACAGGAGCTCTGGCTTCCTTTTCCCAAAGGGAAAGTGTTTGCTCACAAATCTTCATGATAATTTCACAAGCTCCTAGCGGTTCCCTTCCCCAAACTCAAGATACTTGCTTCTAAGGGGGCGCTGTTGCGCGGCGATCAAGATGGCCGCCTAAACGTGGTGCTCCGGGCCGGCAGAGCGTTCGATCCTGCTCTCTTCTGCCCGACGCCATCTACGGACCTGCCCTCTGCACCCGATCCTGCGGGAACACTTCTACCGCAACCGGACGCGGTTTGCAGCCGCTGCGAGCCCCGCGGACGGAGCTACGCCCTTCTTCCTACCCTGCGGCTGCGGCCTTCCGCCCTCCCCGAACCGCGGCTCCGACAGCGTCGGCCCGCCTTCGACCTGAGGCCGCGGCGCTGCGGGCCGCTTGGGGGAGGGGCGCCCGCCCGGCGAGAGACGCATCAACTTGGTGGCTGCTTGGAGGTAGGGGGAGAGCGGGGAGGGGACTGCACCTGACTACAGTGATTCTGGCGGGCCGGCCCGCATCCTCCATACCCTGCGGGTGCCTCCCGTGTGCCGGCGCTGCGGTCCCCTCCCGCCCCCCGGCCTCTCTCTCTACGCTGCTAACTCCTGCGCCCTCCTCCCAGCCCTGCGGCTACGGCCTTCCGCCCTCCTCGACCCGCGGCTCCGACAGCGTCGGCCCTCCTTCGCCCTGGGGCCGCGGCGCTGCGGACCGTGAGGGTGAGGGGCACCTGCCCGGCGAGGGACGCCAGATTGCTGGGTCCGGCTGTGACCAGGCGAGGGACGCCAGATTACTGTGCCTGGCTGTGACCACTTGGACCACCACCTCTTCTCCTGACTGGCGCGGGAGCCGACCTGCCCCGTGCAATTGGTCCGGGCCCCGAGGGGCCACTTCAACTTTGTGGCGGCTTGGGGGTGGGGGGAGCGCGGGGAGGGGACTGCGCCTGACTGCTGTGACTCTGGCGGGTCGGCCCGCACCCATCACACCCTGCGGGTGCCTCCCTAGTACCGGCGCTGCTGTCCCCTCCCGCCCCCCTGCCTCTCTCTTCATGCCGCTGACTCCTGCTGCTTCTACCCAACCACTGTGACCCGCTGGACCGTGCTCCATTTCCCCCCGGGCTGCAGGCGTCCTGGGGCTGAGGCGCTGTTGAACATTCCTTGGAGCTGCCTCCGCTGGACTCCCTACACCGCGCCCCGGCCACTGTACGCCATTTCACCGGTGCGCGCCTGGGCCTATCACGGCGACATCCACTCTCCTGTCTTAGAGGGGCCACAACCTCCACTCCGGCCTCAAGGTGTGCTCGCTTGTTGCTCTGTGTCTACATTACCCCGGAACACGGATTGGCCCCTATATTCCGGAGGACGCTCCTTGGCACTAATATTTGGCTCTCATCTCTCCCCCTTCTCTTCACCTGACACACTCATAAGACAGGATGACCAAGGGAGGTGCAAGGAAACAGAGCTCCATCAATATGTTTGCGAGAGCTGCGGCAAGGCCACCTGAAGAGGCCTCCGAGTCGGTCTCCGACGCCCCCCTCGACACATCCCCGGATTCCCGAAATATGATTGATCTCATGCGTGAGGGATTTACCGCTCTCCACTCCAAACTTGATGACATGACCGGCACCATATCCTCTATTAAGGCCCACATTGAGAGGACGGATGGCCGTGTGTTAGAGGTCGAGACACGGGTGGGCTCTGCGGAGGATGCGCTGGGGGCTCTTCGCGCCGAGGTCGGCGCTCTCTCCAGCCGAGTCACGGAGGTGGAAAAGAAGAACGAGGATTTGGAATCCCGCTCGAGGCGCAATAATCTCCGCATCATCGGGGTTCCTGAGGACGAAATCCACGAGCCTATGGAAGACTTTGTTCAACGCACACTCCTGTCGCTTCTTGACGAGCCTGAGCTTTCTCCACACTTCGCAATTGAACGGGCCCACCGCGCCCTGGTGGCGAAACCAAGACCTGGTGCCCCTCCTCGACCCATCATAGCCCGCGTACTAAATTACCGCGATCGGGACGCCCTCCTCAGGGCTGCGAGACTCAAAGGTGAGCTACTTCTGGGTGGCGCAAGGATCCACCTCTATCCCGACTTCTCGACTGCGGTCCAGCGGGAACGCAAGACCTTCCAGGCGGTGAAACGCAGGTTGCGAGACCACTCCATAAAATACGCTATGCTCTACCCTGCCAAGCTTCGCATAGAGTACTCCAATCAGGTGCTGTTCTTCACTATCCCGGAAGAGGCTTCCAAGTTCATCGATGAACACTTCCCTGGCTGATCCCCTCCCTCTGATCTCGGCACAGCGGTGATCCTTGGTCCCCGATGGGAGGCGTATGGTCCACTCGCCCCCCCCGAACTGGGACCATGCCAATCCTTTCTCCCGCAACCTGCTTGTTCAGCTCGACCTTGGTGTTCGCCCGCTGTTCCCTTGGCGAGAACTTTGTCTAATATGCATCTCTCATCCGTCACGGGCTTCCCATGCACTATTTGCTCTGCTGCAACCCGGAGCGTTACGGCCAGTCGGGCCTTCAGACCCCCAGGCGATGATGCCTCTGCTTTTGTTTTGTTTACTAAGGGATGGGCTGGTCATCCCTCTGATTGGGAGGGGGGTGTGGGTGGGGGTGGGGTATGTTGGGGTTGTTTGGGTTTTTGTTATTGGAAAAATGGCGATGGCAGCGAAGGCGAACTGTGCTGGGGCATTTGTGATATGCTCCTGTGGAACTGTTAATTTGACCTCTCGGTCCCCGACATTCAGCTTTATTCTTAATACCGCCATACTGTGACTGAGAGTGCCCTGACCTTTATGAGCTGGAATGTGCGAGGTCTGGGGAACTATAGGAAGATGAGACAGCTCCAGCTGCAGGCCGAACGCCACCGATCCAAGATTCTCTTCCTTCAGGAGACTCATGCTCGTACTATACACTGCATGCGCTTCGCCAAATCCTGGGGTCCTCACCGGTTTTTCACTGATTATTCTTCCCAGAGCCGAGGAGTCATGACCCTCATTCATAGGAGCCTCCACTTTTCCCTCATCTCCTCGAAAATCGACCCCCAGGGTAGATATGTACTTCTTCACGCCATGCTGCACCATAAGGAAGTGATCCTCCTGAATATCTATGGCCCTAACCTTGACGACCCGGAATTTTATGTGCAGGTCACCTCCCTTCTCGATGGCTTCCCCCTTGTTCCAATCCTCTGGGGAGGGGATTTTAACACGATCTTCGATATAGCCCTGGATAGATCGGGCTCCAGGCCCCGTCACCTCTCCAGGGCGGCCTATGCGGCACTTTCCTCCCTTCCCCGTCTGGCCATGGTGGACGCGTGGAGGTTCTTCTACCCGGATTCCCGCATCTACTCCTTTTACTCCTCGGTTCACGACTCCTATTCTCGTATTGATAGGTGGGTGATTTCTAACATACTAGTCAAGAATGTAACACAACTAACGATCCTTCCGAGAACCCTCTCTGACCACTCTCCTGTCACCATTACAGTAGACTGGGGCCCCGATCCCGCCCGCTCCCGACACTGGAAATTAAAACCCCTTTCCCTGCTGGACCCTGAGTTTTGTACCGAACTTGAACTGTCGATTGAGGAGTACTTCGAGACCAATATGGGCTCGGTAACGTCCCACGCAACCCTATGGGAATCATTCAAGGCTTACACTAGAGGGATTGCGCTGTCTAAGGAAAGCTGGGTCCTTAAGTCAATCCGCAGAGACCTCGCCGCCAGCGAATCCAGACTTTCATCTCTGGAAGCCACATGCTCACTACACTCCACTCCGGGCAACCTCGCTAGCATTGGGGAGGAACTGGATAACTTCCGCTCTCTTGCGGACCGCGAGCAGAGGTTCCTCGATAACCCTGGTGTGGCTAGGAGGTACGGGGAGGGGGAACGCCCCGGCCGCTTCCTCGCTAGGTTGATCCGGCGTGAGACGGGGCCCCCGCACATCCTCGGGGTTGAGAGATCTGACGGTTCCATGGCGGTCTCTTCACAAGAGATCAATAGGGAATTCTTCACCTTCTATGAATCTTTGTACTCCAATGCCGATGAAGTCTCGTTGGCGGAGATTGACTCCTTTCTCGATACCCTTCCTCTATCGACCCTATCCCCGGAGGCCGCGGGCTCCCTCGACTCCCCACTCACACGGGAGGAGCTCTCGACCGCAATTGACTCCCTATCCTCGGGCCGCACACCTGGCTCGGACGGTATTCCAGTCGAGTTCTACAAACGCTTCAAGGCACAACTGATTCCCCATTTGCTGGCTCTCTGGGAGGAATCTGTTGGGGCTGGGGCACTTCCTCCTTCTCTCCGTGAAGCCACGATTGCTGTGCTACTTAAACCCGGCAAACCCCCTTCACAGTGCGGCTCGTATCGCCCACTGTCCCTCATAAACTGCGATGTCAAAATATTTGCCAAGGCTCTGGCTCTCCGGCTGGCTCCCCTTCTGCCATCTATTATCCATCCAGATCAGGCCGGTTTTATCCCAGGTCGCTCCACTTCTCTGAACTTGAGGCGGCTATTCAACATTATTGATAGAATCCGCCCCGACACACACGCTGTGGCTGTTGCCCTTGACATGCAAAAGGCATTCGACTCGGTCTCATGGAAGTATTTATGGCGAGTCCTTGAGTGCTGTAAATTCGGCCCCTCTTTTATCTCCTGGATCAGACTGCTTTACTCTGAACCGGTTGCCAGGGTCAGTACGGTGGACCGATACTCTCCCCTTTTCAAGATCGCCAGGGGAACGAGACAGGGATGTCCCTTTTCTCCCCTGATCTTTGCGATAGCAATCGAGCCGTTCGCCGACATGCTCCGCCAACGTCATGCCGACAAGGGTCTCCGCTCCGCGGGACACACAGACATAGTGTCCCTCTATGCAGATGATGCCTTGCTGTTTGTGCGCTCTCCCTCGGCCAACTTACCCCCTATACTTGCAGACATTAGTCGCTTCGGCCGGATCTCTGGCCTTAAAGTGAACTGTTCGAAATCTACCCTTTTTCCGCTCACGGAATGCACCTCTCACTTCCCTGATGCCTTCGGTTTCACTTGGGCTCAAGACACATTTACGTACCTTGGGACGGTGGTGACTCGCCAACACGAGCGGACATTCCACGAAAACTACCAGAAATACCTCACGCACTTGACAGCCAAGATTCAGGTCTGGGACAAGCTCCCAATATCTCTGGCTGGCAGAATTGGCCTGTTGAAGATGGTAGTATTACCCCAACTGCTCTATAGGTTCGCTAATGTTCCCTTATGGCCGGGGGCGGGCTTTTTCCGCGAATTAGACTGCACCGTGAACTCCTTTCTTTGGCACTCGGGTGCGGTTCGTCTTAAAATCGGGACCCTCTCCACCCCCATGTCTTACGGGGGCTTCGGTGCCCCTAACTTTCTTAAATACTGGATGGCGTCACAAATCCAATATACCTCCTATTGGTTTGATACCACGGATCCTGCCCCGCATGTCCGACTTGAGAGGCTCGCAGTAGCTGACCGAGACATCCGCTCCCTGGTGCTACAACCCGCCCCCTTGACTCGGAACTCGCAGAGCCCGGTTACCTGCACAGCCGTTGCACTGGCAAAAACGTGGAGTCTGTTGGGGACTGCCTACGCCTTCCACGGTAATCTTCCACTGTGGAACTTTCTCCCCGGGGTCCCGCGGGTCCCATTGGTAGCAGTGCGCCGATGGGCGGACCTGGGCTTCGAACTGCTACGCGACGTGTTCGACCAGGGTATATTCGTCGAATGGTCTGACCTCCCCCTACCCCTGAGAAGGGGCCAGAGCGTATGGCTCCAATACGCATCCCTTCGAAAGACCCTTAAACGACACTACCAAACATTCCCCGCAATACCGCCTGATGACCCTGCTATTGACGAGCTCACTTCTCCCACCCCTAGGAGGGGCAAGATCTCTAGGCTATACACCATGCTGCAGTCCAGATCGATTCCAGACTTCACCAAACTGAAACTCGCCTGGGAGGCGGACCTTGGTGTGGAGATGTCCGATGATCGTTGGACCCATCTATGCGACCGCACACAACGGGTTTCTTTCAACTCTCGGTTCAAACTTATCCAATTCAAAGTTCTTCACAGATTCCACTATACCCCGATCAGACTACATCGTATGTCGGCCGACTACCCTGCCAACTGCCCCAGATGTGGTCGGGATGAGGCTGACTATATCCATATGATCTGGTCTTGCCCTCGCCTGGCCCAGTTCTGGGAGGCCGTCTGCTCGACTGTATCCACCGTGACGGACCACCCCATTGCTCTCTCCCCGCTGGTATGTCTCTTCCACGATCTCCCGGGCCTCCCCCGAGACTCCAAGAAACTAGCTGGTCTTTGCCTCCTCCTCGCGGTGCGCTCTATCCTGCTCTGTTGGCTTCGCCCCTTCCCTCCTACACATGCCCAATGGTTGAGGGCGGTCACATGGGCCTCTGATGCGGAAGAGGCCTGGTCCCACCTACAACCCACACATTCCAGACCGAGAAATATTTGGCTTCGATTCCGCTCTTATATCTTAGACCTGGCCGTGACTCAGACCTCCCCTCCTTCTCCGGTTTCCCCTGGCCAGCCTGGGTCCTCAGCTCAGTCATAGCTCCCCGATACCCTCCTACAAGATCTCACTGCTTTTTGCTCTTTGATTGTTCGAAATGTGAAGTAACATCTGCATACCAATGCTATGTATACTGTTCTTTTACAATGTTTTACCTGGCGCTGTTCACCTGTGTTTTGCTGCCACGCTTATAATAAAAAGAAGTTTAAAAAAAAAAAAAAAGATACTTGCTTCTTTGGTTCATAGAGTTATGCAAAGGTATTGAGGAACTATGGTCTAGGCGCTGCTTACAGACCACACGGTCCACCCATCACAGGCCACACAACCAGTTGCCCCTACGATTGAAATAGGTTTGTCCAAGCTTCTATTTCTCATGTACTTGATTTCTTTCACTTTATCTTCTTAGCTTCTACCTTTTTACTTCCACCGCCTTTTACAGGGTTCGCAGATTAAGGATTTCCCTTCTGCTCACACTTCACTGTTCCCGCGCTGGGTTTTATGCAGTTTTCATATTCATTCAACCCTTCTATTTGGTTACAATCATTGGATACTTTTTCATTAATTTCCCATTGTGCAGAGGCTTTTGAAAGTGTGCGATTCTCTGGCACGTGACCACTCTGATACCAAGCTGCACAGCATTTACTGGTTCACTGTTGCATTCGATTGTCGTACTCTCAGGCTTCATCACAGGCATTCTAAATCTTTTTCGGTAACACAGGCTTGTCCAGTTACAATGTAGCCTGTGCTTGCATACCGGGTTTCCCAGTTGACAGAAACTCACGGCTGCGTTGTCGGGATTCAGGCTTCTTCCTTCTCATAGCTTCCAAAGGATGATGTCCGGGTTTCAATCCCTGCCCTTCGGACACTCCTGGGCTGGCGGCTCTTCCACCCAGGGGAACGAGCATTGCACAGCCAACTGAAAGGGGCCGATGCGCCACACAGCACCCCTGTCCCCAACCTCGCTGGCTCCTTGGGAGACACGACTCCCTTGCCACGCTTGTGCAGAGCAGTGCGCTCTGCAGCTCAACATTATTCTCTATCTCGCTCTCCTCCCACTCACTACGGTCTACTCTGGCTTCCTGGTTTTCTCTCTGCTGTCCTCCCTGCAGCTCTCCCTCCTTCCTCAATTGTGCTCCACCTTTTATGCAGCTGTGTTTGAGCAACAGGTGCAAGTTCTGGGATTGTCTTGCCTGGCTGTAATTAAGCCAATCAGTGGGACATGCCTGACCTTCCAATCTGTATTCAGTCTGTTCCCTCGTCTTCATCCCAGTACTATAGTGGAGTCTTCTAAGTGTAGTCTGTACTACTCTTTGTGTCTTCTTCACAGTATTTTGTGAAATTTTACAGCAATCTATAGGGCATGATTGAAAATACCCCATGAAGACAGAGGTTGGGTAAGGTAGATTGGTGTTGGAAAGGGGGGTTGCCATGTCTGGCCTTCCGGCACCCTTTTCCCAATCCTCAAGAACCCTCCTCTCAGGTGAACCTCCCTTGCTCGCCTGCCTCCAATCTCGGGATCAAAAGGCAGTGGCCTTTCCTTGGCAACCTGAATAGAAGACCCCTGGGCATTACTTGTCAAAGTACCTTCAGGTTTCTAAAACCGCATGTACAGAAATCAGAGGAGAGCGCCTGTGACGTCCAACGTTGAACACAGAACCAGCAGTTGAAGAAGTTGTAACAATTTGACTGCAATTGATTATTATAATCAGCAATGGAGTCCTATAACAATAAGCACAGAGGCAACAATTGTCCGAATGGTAACGTTTGATGCAAAGTCAGAGTTTGAATGTAGATATCAGAAATGAGAAAAACAAGACTCACTTCCGGACTTCTGGCCTGAGCTTCTAAACTTCCGAATTGCCTCGAAAGAATTCTCCAGCTTCCACACACCGCTAAAGTCCGTACTAGGTTCATGTGGCTGCTCACTTCAGACTGCAATCCTACAACAACACAGAACACTCTGCACGCTATGCAGCAGCAAGGCTTTTTCAGCTGGAAACACCTACACAGTTATGGAAAGAGTAAGCAGACTCCCTCAAACAGCAGAAACACTGCAAGGCGTTTCAGGACAGAGCACATATAACACTCTGCTCCAAGTGATTTTAAACAGAGCTGATAATCTTTTACTCATGCTTTTCAATGTATTTATTTCAGATAGTAGAGCGATCTTAACGCAATGTCGCTCCTTTCCCCCATGTTTGGTTCGCTCAGTGATCAATTGGCTGCTGTATGCAGATGATTTGCCAATTTTCAATGATGCTAAGCTTAAACGGTACATGAATAGCACTACACTAGAAAGATTTTCCGGCATTTGTCCATTTAGGGTTTCATCTATTTTCGGGGGGCTAAATATCTGGAATTAAGATTTTTGCAATCTTTAATTCTTAAGCTGGCAGCTCAGGCCGCAATTGTTAATGGAAGGTTTGGCCAATTAGCTTTTCTCATAGTTCTCGAAGTTTATAAAAAAAAAAGCAAGTGATGCCGGTTAGAGTTCTCATTGCTGTGCTAATTCCCTTCTGCCTTAGAGACCCCCAACTCCTTTGCTGGACTTTAGGACTTTTAATCCTGGAGAGAGTGAGGCCTTTTTCCCACTCTCCCATGCATTTTTCTTTGATTTGAACCCTGTGTTTCTTTAGGTTTTGGAATCTGACAAACTGCATAGGCATCATCTTTTTGTATTGTGACCGACAGCACCTTCACAGTGTCACAGAGAAGTCCTTTGGATTTCTGTCACGGTTTAAATACCTTCTCTTGGATAAACTACTGTTTCCAAGAGCAGTAAAGTGAAATTGACTTTACTTACCTTTTTTTCTTTATAGACCCAGCCCACACCATTTTATGTGGAGTGCTGGGGGTTACTTAGTATCCCCTTGGTCTACCTTCTCATGTAACAAACATTGTATTTTACCCTTACTACAATGAAGGGCTGGTGGCAGTGGTTTAATTTGCCCACGAGTGTTTTTTTACCGCAGGCTGAACCCTCAGCTGCAGTATTGCACCCATGGGTGCCCATTTTGTCAAAATGGCCCTGGTTTTCTTTTTTCACAATTTGTTTGTAAGGTTCTTCTTCAGATTTAAACCAGGTTTGGTCCCTTTGTTTGTTTGGTCTTTGGCGGGGTTCACTGCTGAAGCCTGCCGCTGGCTCCAGCGTGTCTGGCAGGGTAGGAAGCGAGGGAGGTTCCCGAAACTCCCTGTGCTTAGTCTCCTTGATTACAGGAATGCACCCAAAAGGCGATTGGCTGGCTGGCTTTGAAGGACAGCCACCCTGCTGTGTGGGTGATAGCTAGGCTGCGAATCAATGGGAGAAAGTTTCATAAAAGGCAAGGTCTTTTGCAAGGAAGGCAGAGTTGACCACTGGACGAAGGAACCGAAGGAGAAACTGGAAGAGAAGCTTGCTGCACCCTCCTGAACCGTTGGTTTGCCCGGTGAAGCCCTGCTGCAGTGCTGAAGTTCCAATCTTAGCATCGACTAGAAAAGCCCAGAACGGACAACTTCTTCCCTTGGGTTGGTGGGACCAACTGATCCCAAGACGAACTTGACTGGAACCCCTCTCCCTGCAGGCTGTACTTCTTAGCTGCTGCTGGAACCGAGTGCCAGGGGTCGGGAACACCAGAATCGAGTGCATCGGTTTTAGCCGGACCCGAGTTCCAGGAAGATCCTCCAGACTCCCTCCTATAAAAGCCTGAGCCACCGCAACAGAATGCTATACCCCAGAAGCAAGGAGAGCCAATAAGAAGCCCAATTCATAGAAGTTACCTATACAAAGGTAATCTCCCACAATTTTTTGTTAAGGGGGATCAGTTTCTCGGAACGGGAGAACAATAATAGATATACTATACAAGGGTGAGACAACTGATTACCCCGCTCTATATCAATTCAGAGTAAGGCTTGGTGATAAATTATATTATCTTAGATGTTAGTACACACCTCACATCTAGGTGGTACTCTGATCTGTTGATCTTAATACTTCCTAATGTCACTTGTGCCACACACTAATGCAAGAAAATTGAAAGAAAAGAACCACATCTCTATTGCACACTCATAAATTCACCAACATTTCAAGTAAAACAGATCATAAATAGGTTCATAGAAATGTATTTATTTTAAGACAAATTTAGAAAAATTAAAAGAGAGCAAGATTTGGCATGTATATAACATAATTAACAATGCATGATCTTCTCAATCCATTCTTAAAAACAGTATCATCTGTAAAAGGGTTAGTTGAATCAATGAAAACTAGCTATATTCACTTTAGCAGTATTAAATATGAGACTTCAATAGTTAGAACCATGTTTGTATGCAAAATTATGTATTATTTGTTTTTAGATATTGTCAAACCTGTTATGGGGTATATGAAAGAGTTTAACTACTTCATCTAATGAAATGGTCTGTCCTGAAGAAGGCCACGAAAAATCAATGGTTGTATAGACACTAGAGATAGTGTTTTAAAATCCAGAAAGGCCAAAACATGTCGACAACTGACAGACTTATGAACTATTGAAGTCTCATGATGTTGCCAAAAGCACACGTGTCACACCTCTCACATGGCCACGTCCAGACACATGTATGCAACCATGCCCACGTAACATGCTGCTGCGCATCACACATTGCAATAGAAACGCTGTTGATGTCACATGCTCGAATTGACACACATGCAGCATTGTATGGGACATGCACACAGACATCTGTACAAGAGACATTCCAGATATAAGGCCAAGGTGCAAATTTAAACCATACATCAATATGCACATGCACTATGGTGGACAAGCACACATGGACACTTACAGGTCGACTCCAGACGGAGTTCCCTGACCTGGGCGTACAGCTCCGGGTAGAACCGCTCCAGGACCCGTATGTTGTCGGTGGTCAATACCAGCCTTGACGAGACCCCGGGCCTTGTTGCAGGTCCTGTCTTTTAATTCCTCCCAGTGCTTGTGGACATGGATGTAGTTGCAGGATGCCACCCCCTCCGCCTTGATGGCACCCACGATGTCCGCCCAGATCTTCATTCATCCTTTCTTGCAGACTTGCGATGGTCCGGAGAAGAGGGCATCATAATGCACCAGGACTTGCTCCACCAGGATGTCAACTTCCCTGGCGGAGAAGCCGACAGCCCTCTGCGTCACTGCCAGAGGGTTGCCACTTGCCTCCAATGATGTTGCTTCAGACATGGCAACCCCCGACGCAGGTGTGGGTGGGCAAGGTGGTACTGGTGCTGGGCTGTGGAGCGGTGGTCTGGCAAGTCGGGAGTCTTCTGGATCAGCAGATGTGGTCACAGGTCCAACAACAGGTGCTCTGGCAATGCATTGTACAGCAGGCACCAAAATTGCAGAGCAAGTGGGCAGCAGCTGGCTCGTAAGCGGCAACTCGGGGCACTTGGAGGCAGGAAAATTGGCTGGTAGGCAGGAGCATGGGTCTTCCGTGTTACTCACGTGGCCCGCCGGAAACAGTGACTCGGCACATGCGGAAACAGCATGTTAGCGTGGATTTAGAGAAAAGGGCCTATGCGCATAAGTTACATGGCCCACATTGGGCGTTCGCATACAGTATCGGGATAAATCTGTGCGTAGGAGACCATCACACGCTTCAGTTAGCGATAGCTGACGGACGTTTGGAATTCTGCGATTTTAGCGTTTCCGCGCCATCTCTACCCTACAGCGAGAGATTCTAGCGTTTCCACGCGATCTCTACGCTACAGCGAGAGTGCAAGCTGTTTCTTTTGCTGGTGGATTTGCCTCCGAAATCCCTGCACACACGCTTGCCTTTTGATTTTTGTTTTTGAGGCCGACGGCGAGTCGCGTATGCATTTTGCATACTGTAGGTTGCCCTGTGTCTCACGTACACCCATTTCCATGGTCAAACTACCCTAAGTGTCCTATAGCGTATGCAATTTTTTGTGTTGCTGGGTGCCAGAGCATACTGCGTTAGGTTTTTGCTTTACATATGAGTTAACGAGGGGTTGCGTACACGTAATTTTCGTTTTTGGGGTGCCTATGAGTTACACAGCCCGTTTATTTTTCCCCAGGGGTTACATTGAGCCTTGCAGGAGCACACTGGAACGTTTAACATCACGTAGACTGCCCCCTCACTCAAATTGGCCAGGACAATTTATATCTGCGCCTCCCATTGAACAATTCCATCAGAGCCATGATGGGAGGGCAACAAGTGGGAAGGGTGGCCAAGGTGGACGAGGCCGATGTGGCCAGGGACATGCAGGGAGAGCTGTGCTCCCCACCCAACAGGGTCAGGGATATGCAGCTGGTGCTGACGTCCCCAGCACCCAGTGTCCCAGAGCAGCAGTGCCATCTGCTGTCCCTACCAGCCTGGGTCGGGAAGCTGCAGGGGCAGCTGTAGCCCCCGCTGCCCAGGCTTAGGGTCACACAGCCAGCCCTGTTATGGTCCAGGCACAGGTCCAGAGGGACCCAGGTGCAGTAGTGCCGGTCTCGAAGGGGAAGGGACGTGTTGGGGAAGTGGCGGCCAAATGCACACAGGATACCTTCAAGGCAATCTCCTGTCCAGACATCGGTGGGTGATGCCATGGTCCAGTCCACCAGTGCTCCAGCCACTACTGACCCAAGTGGCCCCAGCCACTCAGGGTCTACACCGTCTCGCAAGAAGGCAAAGCGTGCAGTAGCGGGACAGGCTCCAAGGCACGGCACAGGATACCCACACGTCGAGGAAAAGTACCTTCAGTGATGACAAGCTCAAGATCCTCGTGGACTACATGCGGGAACACAAACGTGACATGCTGGTGCAGGCAGGCAGCACACATACGCAATCTCAGCGTATGGCCCACTGGCAGCACGTCCCTGATCTAACCAACGCCTTAGGCAATGAGAGGCGCACAGCTTCTGAGGCATTGAAGTGTTGGAATGACCCCCGACGCTGAGCCAAAGAGAAGCTGGGTAGACCCTACGCCTCTACTCTGGTGACTTGAGGTGGGCCAGCACAAGAGGACGATGAACTCACTCAACATGAAGAACATGTCAGTGATATGATTGATGTGGAGCAGATCCAAGGCATGGGAGCCCTGCCAAATTATGAGGACACGTCCGGTGAGTGGTGATACATGTGCATCCATGACGTGTTTGTTGCTTGGATGGATTGTTGTGATTGTCCGGCAGTTCTGCCTGTATTTACATGACTGACATGGGTGGGCATGTCATGGTGGACTGACAAATGCTTGTTGTCCTGTAGATTGCATGCATAAGATGTGCTGCACACCGTGACACTCGTCCTCACCACACATTATCATCCCTTCCATGTCACTCTGTGCAGCCTCGCAAGGCACTCTTCCTGCTCCAACCTGTGAAGGCGGGTAGCCTGTGTTGATCTTCCACTCCACACTCTCCTTCTGTACTCACATCTGTGATGTCTCTGAGAGGTCACCCTGCCAGATGCACCTCCTCAGAGGTATTCTTCCTTTCCTCTCATTACCCCTGCAGCTCACTGTCTACAGAGGTCTGGTCTTACCTATGGTGGGCTACTGCAATAGACTCCTACTAGATTTTGGTGGTTGAACTCTCTTACCTCTGCTACTCATCCAAACCAGGACTGTGGGAAGTATCCTTTTGAGTTGGGGCTGGGAATTGTGTCTCCCTCAGACTGTGATGATGCCACTGTCTCCCAGTGGCTACCAGTGTTCTTTCCTGATCCTTGTGCATTGTCCACAAGTCCTTAGGTGTGCTTGGGCCAATAGTACTTCAACTCCATCTTAAAGATTTGCTTATCTGTCATAGTCTTCACTCATCCATTTCACAATCACTCTTGGTCAGTAGCTCCTCATTGCAATGAGTTGGTGGTTGATGTCTGTCTTTGGCTGGGTCTTCTCTCTGGTACAGCCCCTCTGGCTCAATGGAACTGGAGGTGAACCTACTCCAGGCATGTAGGCACATCTGATCCTACCTCATGTGTTGTACTTACTCTCCTCCTCTCCCCTGCTGGAGTCCATGATGACTGAGATGATGCACTAGTCACTTGGCTACAATCTGATCTCTGACACGGTCCTCTGAGCGTACGTTTTCACCCATGCACTGCATACCGGCCATCCCCTGCACTTACTGTATCCCTACAACCCACTACCGCCACTTCGCACCTGATGTGTGCATTTGCCCTTCCACTACCAATAGGCCACAACATTTGCATTACTGGTGACGTATTCATGTTTGAAATTGAGGCCGTTCACATGTTCTGCACTTCCCCCTCATTTCCAAACCCAGGTAACCCCTTCAACATGCCTACTGACTGGCGCAATGTCATTGTGAGCTCGCATCATGGTATCAGTGTGCTTGTCTTCACTCTATTCCAACACCCTAGCATCGTTGAGCATTGCGACACTTGTGTATTTTGGTTTTGTGAGTATAATGTAATGCAATGTCACAACGGTTGTACATGGCTCTGGGACTGTAGTCATCAGGTTCCATCTCATGCTGTTTGGCAGTTCATGCATGGCCAAGCGGCATCAGTATACTGCACATCAGGTGCTTGTGTGTGAAGCAGGTGCTATGCACCATGCACTACATGTGTTGTTGAGCCCTTGATCACACATCTATGGCTGCATTCATAGTTCCCTTCCCTTCCATTTACACTGCGTATGTCCGTGGTTTTTTGTGCCATGAGTGACATGGCAGGTTAATGTGTTGCATGTGAACATTGTGGTAGCTGTGTGAGTGGACTATGCAATTAACATGGGTCTTCATTTCCTTTTCTGTCCATGTGCAGGTGATGAGGCACTTGATGCAGAGGAGGATGGGGAGTTGGCACAGGATACACTTGTGTATAGGCGCGTTATAAATACTATATATCACCAGTGGAGGATGTGGTGTGGTAGCCCGTGAAGATCCACGGGTGCTACAGTCCATCCTGGCCCTGACTCAGTCAGACTTCACCTCTGATGATTCCTTTGGATCTGGTGGTGAACCAGATATGGCTTCCTCAAACACTGTCACAGGTGACTGGATCAACTGTGGGTGCTGTTGTGTCCCAAATGTCTGCAAGGGGTGAAGACCCCTCACAGGGCCAGTCAGTGTTTATACGTCAGTCTGTGGTGGTTAAAGATGCAGGGTCACCCTCCACAGTATTGGCTCCTGGTCCTGGGACAGCTGATCAAGGGAGGGATGCAGTCCTGCAGCCACAGACAGGCCCATCACATCAAGGGCAAGGTTCCCTTGGGCCTGACAGGTGTGGGGTCCGCCAACACGGTGGCCGTGTGTCAGCTGGCAATACTGTGTGGGAGCAGTCCATGTATTGTGTTGCACTGCAACAGGGGGCTTCCTATGGAATGTTGACACAGGGCATGGAAAGGGTGGCCAATTCCATGATTCCCCCAGAAAGACAGGTGGAGCTCCAGCGGCAGGCAATGCGGTCCACATGCCACTCACACCCGCTGCACATGGAGGCCAGCAACAGGAGCCTATGGCCGGAACTCCGAGTTCTGCGGGCATCCCTTGATGCAGAGGGTCGTACACACAGGAATGCCCTGAGGGAAGAGTATAGATCCCTCAGAATTACACTGACTGCACTTGAGGAAGCCCACAGTAGACGGTTTGAGCAGCAGATGCAACAGTTGACTCATACCATCAAATGCATGGTTGCCATCCCTTTTTCTTTGTACATTGGGATCCATCGTTTGATCATGTTCCATCTTCATGTATTAGCTTGCCTATCTATATTATTGTTTGCCTTCAGTCTGTATGTGCTTCCCTGCCCACTTTAGTTATCAGGGTCACCCAAAATGATGGAAGGGTGGCATGTGCAAGTTACGACATGTTGAGGCACTTATGCAATTATGATTGGTCACTGTCAGACATTCACTATTCTGGCCTGTATACCTGATATGTTGTACTGCCCAATTGGTGTCCCTGTGTACATTGATAGTTTGATGTGTGAAAGTGACTTGTTTATGAACTGGTTCCGTTGATTGTTGACCACTTTGTGACAGTGGAGTTGAGCGATGGCCTTTGATTTACACTTTTGACATTGCATGCCATGGCAAGGTGTGGCGACCAGGTGACATGGAGTGTGTTACTCACCACCTAGCTGAACAGGCCGGGGCGTTGCTAGACCGCGGAAAACTAGAGGAGAGGGAGCTGCTCCGGAATATGTTCAGCCTAAGATGGAGTAATTCCCTTTGGGAATGTCCCAGAACCAGGCCTCGTCAACTTGAGGATCTCGTTTATGGAACACACCCCTTTGTTATGATAACACAGTCAAAGGAATTGGTTACCCAAAAGAGCGGGGATACCCACACCGCCACACCAAGGCTGTAAGGAGAAAACAAGAGCACAGTGATATATATATACAAATAAACAACAATTCTTGATAAGTAGGCTACCTGAAAAGACCCTTAGAGAATGATGAATGGCAGCAAAAGATGTAAACAGGACCCATTTGACTAAGAGAGAAGATAGGTGAAGTTATTCCCTAGAAACCTGTACAGAACTCAATGGCAAGGAAAGGAAAAGAGCTTACCCCCCTAGCAGGAGGATAGTTGTCTCATATGTAGCAGATACGACAGGAAAAAAATTGGGAAGGTTAGTATAGGAGATTTTCCCGAACGGCACAAGGGACGCAACTAGGGCCGGGATGGTGGACTTTTATCAGTATAGCGTTCACAGCAGCAATCCGTATAGGAAAAGTCCAAGTCTCTCAATGCAGTAGAGGTCAAGATAACCACAAAACAGGCAGTAGGTAGTCCCCAGTAGTGCGATGACAGGAGTTTGAGTGACTGAGTGTTTTCAGCGTTGTATATGGAACAGACAAAATACAACGTACAGTGGTTGGAATTCCCAGAGAGCAGACAGGAGGAAAAGAGGCTTACTGCACTATGCGTCAAGAATGTTCCAGCGCTGGTCGTCGCGGAGCACAGGTAGTTGGAGATCAGAACAGCAATGTCCACTAAGGAGAGAGAAGCTGCCGGGACAAAACCGACATGGAACGCTGCAAGGCGTGGGGGCGCGTTAGTCAGACGGGACCGCTGACAAGCGGAAGAAATCACAGGTAAACAAACCAAAAAGGGGCTGGCAAATAGAGTCGAGGGACGGTCCATGGTCAGGTAAAGATTTGTAGAAGTATATCCGTAGGTATTCGCAGTAGCAACGCTAATTAGAAGCAGCGTTAGTACGTTGAGAGTTCCTTTTTAATACCCCGCTATGAGCGGGGCGGGCCTTCCACAATGTGACAACAGCTGATTGGTCACATGACCAGTATGGAGGCTAGAGGCTGAGAAACCTCGTCTCCAAGGCAACCGCCAGCGTTACAAGAAAGGAGAGGCACAAAAACGGGCTACATGAAGAGGCGCATACCGCAGGGATTTCGTAACAGTTTTCGTAACAGTATCCGCCCGCAAAGGCCACAGCAACCCCCTGGCGGCATGGAAGGCCCGTAACTGGGCAGGAGAATGTAGGTGCGACAGCAGTTCTCAAGTACAGTCCTCCGGACCGTAGCCCTTCCAATCCACCAAATAGACGATTTCTCTAGATAACTTGACGTCCAGGATAGCAGACACTTCAACCAAGACAGGAGCAGGGCGACGGGGCAGGCGAGTACCCGTGAGTTAAGGCTTCACCAGGGATACGTAAAAAACAATGCACCGGCCAGGCATTCGCAAACACAGACGCACTGCAACCGGGTTAACAGCCTCAATCCTATAGGAGCCTACGAACCTGGGCAGCAGGGACTTTTTCCCAGGAATCTTAAGATTGCGTGTAGATAACCAAACCATCATGCCCGGATGATAGACAGGCACGGGAGAACGATGAGCATCAGCAGATCTCTTAGCTCTCACTTGAGCACGCAGGAGGTCCAGGCGGACATCCCGATGTAGATGGTCCATGTCTCGTACACACACAAGGGCAGCCTGGTTATCGGCGGGCAGGGTAAGATCCAAAGGCAAAAAACACGGGTGAAAACCAAATAAAGCAAAAAACAGGGAACACCTGTGGCAGTATACAATGAATTTTTGTATGCGAGCTGAGCCAATGGTAGAGCAGACAACCAAGTAAACTGGAACTGGAGACACAGGCACCTCAGATATTGTTCCATTGTGGCGTTGACTTGTTCGGTCTTGCCATCGGTCTGAGGGTGGAAGGCAGAGGAAAAGCGATTGTCAATAAGAAGGGATGAGGTAAGTGCCTTCCAGAAATGCAAGGTGAACTGCAGTCCTCTGTCAGAAACGATGACCGAAGGTAGACCAAAGTGTTGAAATATGTGTAAATGTACCAAATCCGCCAACACCGGGGCAGAGGGAAGACCGGAACAAGGAATGAAAACTGCATATTTCGTAAAGTTGTCAATGACTACCAGAATGGTATCCAGTCCTTTAGCAGTAGGCAGTTTAACCACAAAATCCATGGATATCGTCTGCTATGGTTTGTAGGGCACCGGGAGCGGCTGGAGCAGCCCCATGGGTTTTGTTCTAGAGATCTTACACTGAGCGCAGACAGCACAAGTGGACAGATAGTCCACGACATCCCGTGACAGAGGGCCACCAAGACCAGCGACGAAGTGATTCCAAAGTTTTCTGGTGACCAGGGTGTACCGCAACAACCGAGTCGTGAGCCCACTGCAGGGCGTGTACGCGTGCTTTGCCCGGAGGAATGAATACACGCCCCTGAATGAAAGGTAAGCCACGCTGGATGTCCAAATTGAGCGAGACTACTTCAGATGGATTGGAACAAACCCAGTCCTCGATGATGGAACGCAACAAGGGTTGGACTGTGCTTTGCAGACCACTTTGTTAGCAAGTAAGGTGACAGGTACCCTGAGTTCCTGATGAGCGCTTGTGGTCTGTCTTGACAAGGCAATGGCAGGAACATGCAACCGTGCAGGACGGTAAGTAATGACAAACTGAAACTGGAAGAAAAAAAAGGTGCCAACGTGCTTGACGAGCAGTGAGGCATTTCATGGTTTTAAACGCCAGCAGACTCTTTTGGTCGGAATAGACTGTGACAACATGTCTAGCCCCCAAGAGGTGGTGCTGCCATTCCATAAAGGCTTCCTTAATGGCAAGTAGGCTGCAAGTCTCTTTCTGTGATGGGATAGTTCCTCTCATAAACAGTGAGCTTCCGGGAAAAAAAAAGCCACGGGATGCATCTCCCCCGTCCGAGGACAAGTTTGGGAAAGTACCGCACCCACGGCATAGCCGGAGGCATCTGCCTCTACGATGAATGGCAAGTCCGGATTGGGGTTTTGCAACACTGGGGCTGCAGTGAGCGCCTTCTTCAGCAGATCAAAAGCCGATTGGGCTGCAGCATCCCAGGCAAACCGAGTCTTAGAACTTGTCAAAGCCGCGAGTGGTGCAGCAATGGCCGAAAAGGAGTTGATAAACAGGCGATAAAAGTTTGCAAAACCAAAGAAAGGAAAAAGAGATTACCCCCTAACAGGAGGATAGTTGTTTCAGATGTAGCCGATACAATGACAGGAAAAAACAAATTGGGAAGGTTAGTATAGGAGATTTTCCCGAACGGCACGAGGGATGCAACTAGGGCCGGGATGGTGCACTTTTATCAGGATAGCGTTCACCCGTGCACAGCAGCAATCCGTATAGGAAAAGTTCAAGTCTCTAAATGCAGTAGAGGTTGAGATAACGACAAAACAGGCAGTGGGTAGTCCCCAGGGAGTAGTGCAATGACAGGAGTTTGAGTGACTGAGTGTTTTCAGCGTTGTACATGGAAAAGACAACGTACAACAGTTGCAATTCCCAGAGAGAAGACGGGAGGAAAAGAGGCTTACCGGACTATGCGTCAAGCATGTTCCAATGCTGGTCGTCGCGGAGCACCGGCAGCCAGAGATCAGAACAGCAATGTCCGCGAAGGAGAGAGGCGCTGCCGGGACAAAACCGGCATGGAACGCTGCAAGGCGTAGATGCTCGTCAGTCAGATGGGACCGCTGATGAGCGGAAGAAACCACAGGTAAACAAACCAAAAGGGGGCTGGCAAATAGAGGAGTCGAGGTACTGTCTGTGGTCAGGTAAAGAAGTGTAGAAGTATATCCATAGGTATTCGCAGTAGTAACGCTAATTAGAAGCGCCGTTAGTACGTTGAGAGTTCCTTTTGAATACCCCGCTATGAGTGGGGCAGGGCCTCCCACAGCATGACAACAGCTGATTGGTCATATGACCAGTATGGAGGCCAGAGGCTGAGAAACCTCGTCTCCAAGGCAACCGCCAGTGTTGCAAGAAAGCAGTGGCACAAAAACGGGATACATGAAGAGGTGCACACCGCTGGGATTTTGTAACAGAGTGTGGGATGGTTTAGGTGACATACCAGCATTTAGAGGAGTACTTTGCCATGGTGTTAGTGACATGCTACATCTTCCATGTGCTACTTTTGTGCACACCAGATTGAGTTGCTTTAAATTCAGAGGGATGCACACAATGTGGCACTTCCAAGGACAGGTTCCCAGGGTGGTAAGGTTGGGACAGATGATAGTCCCTTTGTCATTATCGATTGTCACCTGGAATGTGCCAGGGCTGTGTGCACTCTGCAGGTGTTGGATTTTAGGTGAATAATTGTGCCACAAGCAGGGTACGGGCAGCCTTGCCACGTGCCCTTTCCCCTCCCATGTGCAGCTGCCGTGCATGTGGTTGGGGATGCCGGGACACCACCATGTCCACCGGTACGCCACACAGTGTTGCAACGTTGTACAGGACACATGCTGCCACAATGATCCTGCACACTACTGGTGGTGCATATAGTAGCTCACCACCAGAGTGGTCATGGGAGCGGAAGCGTGACATTAGCACTCTGAATGTGCGCTCCACTATGCCCCTAGTTGCAATATGGGCTGTGTTGCATCTTACCTGGGGTGGTGTGGTGGTGTAGCGTAGTGGCGTCATCATGTAGGGTGCTCAGAGGGTAGGCACTGTCCCCTGTAGAGGTGAGATGGGTGGTCAGTGGTGTGGTTTTGTCTGTGTGAGACATGCATGCATTTGCAGGGCCATTTGTACTCACCTATGAGCCATGTGTTGCCATGCCTCCCAGCTTTCAGGGCCCCGTGAAGGGGTGACATTCTGAATATGAAACTATCATGGGTGCCTTTGTTGCTTTAAGTAGTATTCGTTAGTCATCTGAGTTGCAAAGGGTCCAGCCTTGGCGGAGACTCTGTTTAGCTGCTCGTTACATTCGCTGGCTGCCGCACTGCGTCATGTAATCAATAAGAGATAACTTTGACCAAAATTGGATTTGTATGGCATTGGGTGTAGTGGTGGAGTGGCATACAGAGAACGCTGGTGATTTCCAGTTGAGCCTCTGCACTGTGGCCTCTTGAGGAGGATGAAGAAAATAATGTATTATCAAGCTTTCACTATGTTATTCCTCACTCTTAGTCAATCTTTTGTGCCCACACTACTTTTTAATCTTTCTATAATGGACAAATGTGCCTTGAAACTTACCATTTGGAAACATGTTTCTCCACATTCTTAGATTTGGTCTTGCTCCCTACATTTGGTTGCACAGTGTAATACGAGGCCACTTTGAAAAAAATTTCCAGGGCCAAATTTTGTTTCCAAGTCCATCCCTGATTGGGTGATAAATAGTGGTACTAAGCTTACCATTCAATGAACATTCAGGGTGTTCAGGTACTGGGGCCCTCTAAACTCCCTCACCCCACCTCTAGAGTAGGATTGGTTCTGGTGTTCGCCTTGGTAGGGTACTGTGAATGCATCATGAAGTAAGACACATACAAAAGACAAAGTTCAAACAAAAGGTGTTTAACTTCAATGTCAGGATGGTTGAAGGCATAACTTGCCCTATGCTAATGTGGGATTTGCCTACCTGAACGAATCCAAGGAAAGTCCGAGTCAGAGTTCAACTTAAAAGTCTGTCCGTGTCCAGAACCTATCCTTGCCCTCACAACTAAAGCTAAACAATATGTAGGGATGTCGATAATTAAAGTAATTGTGATCAATAAAGTTCTGAGCTTCTTCCTGCTCTTAGCTTCTTCTTCAGCTTCCAGTTCCCCAAGTTCCAAGCAACAACGTTTGAAAGCAAAAAGGTCTTGAGGCTTTTTTCTCAAGACAAGATTCACAATTCCTTGAGTCTCAGGGAGCCCTTCCCCAAGACTTTAGTTTACACAATGTCTTTGGTTCTCACAGTGCCGGCTCACCGAACTAACCTCAGTTGTCAGACCTCACGATCCACCCATCACTAGTCTTGCAACCAGGATCACCTCAGCCCACAGGTTTTTCCTGACTTGTCCATGTGTACACTTAGGTTCTTGTAGTCTCTCTTTGTTGGACTCTTGGCTTATGTGCAATATTCACACTCATTTGGCTTCTCCCGATTAGCCATTTGGCTCTGCCCCAAAGTGTCACACACGTCTTGCCAGTCTTCGGCCTTGCCACACTGCAATTATCTGTAAAGCTCACTTTATGGTGGTCTTGCTCATGTCCGACCTTCCTATGACACTCTTTCACACTTGCGCACTTTTCTATGCGCTGTTTTCACATGGGCACTTTCTCTCTGGCTGTCCTTTGCTCTGCCCATAAAAAGTGTTACTTAGTTCCATATTCAATAACCGGAATTTCAAGGTTGTGTTCAGTTCGACACCCAACAAATATTCATTTTACTTATTGTCAAGCTTTCATTTAGTTTGATATACAATGTGCACTCGTTATGCTTGATTTCAAGTTTTCCTTCAATTTAGTATTCAATATGCACTTGGTGTGGTTTAATTTCAGGTTATTCAGTTCAGCAATCAATAAGTGTTCATTGTGCTTACTTTCAACTGTCCGCATAGTTCGGTAATTAAGATGCATTCATTACTTACTTGCAGCCTGCTTAGGAACGCCCTGGTTATCAAGTGCCTCTCCCGGACACTCGCCTGTACTCATCGTCGCTGCTGAGTGGCTCCTGCTGCTTCTTTCTGCCTTGCAGGTCAGCGGGCCAGGTTTTGCGAGACCCGCTCGCACTCCAGGGCCCGTCCCTCACATGCTAGAAGCTATGCTGCCTCGGTGGGCACACCGACGGAGGCTCATTCTCTGGGCTGCTGGCCGGCATCCTATCTCCTCGACAGGTCCCACCACAGCTGCCTCCTCCTGGAAAGAGTTCCCTTGCTGGTCTCTCCCCCACAGGCCTTCCTATACCATTCTGTGGCTCTCATTTTATACACCTGCAACGCCCTAACAGGTTGCAGGGTGTGGACCCTTCATTAGGTTCGCCTGACTATGATTAAGGGGACATCCCTGACTCTCCCAATACTCTGCAGCCATCTTCCTCGTCCCAGTACCAAAGTAGTAAACTGTTGGTGTACTCTTCCCCGTCCCAGTACTTTTAAATGTCAAATGTAGGGAAATTAAGGGGGATCTACGTTGGTGAATACTGGCAATAGATTGCATTCCAGGTATGGCCATAACTCTGGTTTAGGTTCTAAACTTGGGGAATCAAGGATTGCGGTCACTGGCCACTAAAGAATTAAGCATACAGTTGCACAGTTTTTGTTCGCGATTCTGTGAACCTATGCATAGAAGATGAGAACTGTCAATCTTAGAAGCCTACTTTAAAACGAGTAATACAATATTGGCTCCAATAAAATACTTCAATAATGAGCAAGACAAATCTAAATAACAGAAGAAAAATACCTAAAATTTTAATAATAATTATAATAATTACACACAATAAAGGTGACAATTACATGCTAGGGACGGCCTTCAAATGGCTACACTACACTTAGAAAATGCTAGCCAGGAACCTAAAGAGATTTATCAAAGAAATACACCAACATGCACAAGCTTTAATGTTGACCACAATTCGCGAAACGCTGCTACCATTATGCGCATGCATGATGAAATGTAGACTCCCGCTAGAGAAAACGAAAAGAGGAACGCAAAGATCAACCTGATTAAAGAATGCAGCAGAGGAAGGGGTGAGCAACCAAGCTTACAGAGTAAAACTGTTCACAGTAATGTAAATACCTCAGTGTAAAGGAAGAAGCTTGTGGGAAGAACCACAACAGGGAAAACGGGCCTGTCCAGAGTAGAGAAAGGTAGAGGCATTAAAACTTGCACACAAAGGACACAGTGGTGGACGTCTGTGAGGTGGTGCAGTACCTGCAGGGAATCCCCCTACTGAGCAGGACTAGGGGGGAGATAGAGGAGCTGGAGGGGCCCATTATGGGAAAGGAGGTGCTGAAGGCGATCCGTGGGATGAAGATAGGGAAAGCACTTGGGGACAATGGATACACAGTGGGCTTTAAGACCTTTGCTAGTGAGCTGGTACCGCATTCCTCCTACAAGGCTTGCCCTTTTCTTCCCTCCTTCTTATAACTTTTGCTTCCTCTATTGACAATATCTAAGTACTCCTGGCTACGTTGAATCTTGAACTGTCCGACTGTGTGATCATCGACAACAGGAACCCGGTTCCACTTGACACTGGCTCCGGCCTATTGACTCTTGAATTTCTGTCAACAAGTGTTCACTGATTCTGCCTGTCTTGACAACAGTATTGCCTATAATTTTTGCCTTCAACTCTCTGGTGAAATCAGGTGCCAAGTGTGTTTTTTCCCCGGTAACATTTCTTGCTGCGGTTACGCGTATCTTTTGTAAGACGGAACTGTCATTACTGTCAAAAAGTAATCGCATATGTATTCTCGGTAACGTCTTTTGTTTCACAACACCGGTCCGTTAAAACCTAGGGTACTGCCGCGGGCTCGTTGCTAGGCAACGTGTGTTTGTTGTTCTACTTGAACAAACACTTCCGCCGGCAGGCGGAATAGCCGGCGGTCACCCCAAGGCCACTATAAGGCCAGCTACCCTGTTTGCCCACCTTAGTGCACCCATCCGTGGAGCGGGCAGGAGCCCCACCAGACACCAAGGCCCAGCCAGGAGGCCAGCTGCCCCTCTGCGCCGTGGGACTTCACGTGTGCCATCCGGAGAGGAAACCACCAGGATCCTCACCCCACGCCCCTCCTGGGCTCTACCCTGCACTTTGTAGTGCTTTTTATAGTTATTTAACCTGCCTTGGGCCCACAAACCGCATGCGCCGACATTTCTGAAAAACAAAATGTCGGGCGCGATGTGGGCTGAAAACGAGGCTCTGCCTCGGGCCCATTGCTAGGCAAAGCGTGTTTGTTGTTCTACTTGAACAAACACTTCCGCCGGCAGGCGGAATACCCGGCGGCCACCCCAAGGCCACTATAAGGCCAGCTACCCTGTTTGCCCCTGTTCGCGCCTAGGCGCGCAAATGCAAATCTACCCTACTGACTTTGTGGAATCTGATCGACTATCTCCACGAAAACCAACGTCAGCCCTGAACACTACCCAGGCGAGAGCCGGCCTTCGAGAGAAAGCACAGAAAAGGCTCAGATCCTGTCTGAGCTGACCGAGCATCAGGCTGCACCAGGACACTAAGCCTTATCACCACTAGTCCTGCTTACTGCCCTACTTGCACTTGCCCCCTGGCTCCTCAGCCCACCCAGATCATCCAGAGCCTGGTCATCGCCCCCGCAGCACAACAGACTTCATTGGTGCTCCGATGCCGCATTGTACTCCATAAAGGTAACCTAGATGTGATCATTGAGCACCTGTAACTTGCAACTATGATACCATCTATCTCATCTGCAGTAATACTTGATAACTGCTCCCAAGTTTGCCACATGCTATCTATACCCAGCCATCTGCTGTATCATCTCTTGCTAGCTATATTCATTGTATTGCCTTACAGTTGCATATGCACATGCATTTAGCCATTTGAAAGTATACTGCCATTGAAAGCTGCATCTAGCCTGCCACTACATTGTAATTTGATAGTTGCATCTAGCCTGCCACTACATTGTGTTCTTTAGCTGCTTTTAGCCTGTCACTACATTGTAATTTGATAGCTGCACTTAGTCCTTTAGTACTTGACTATCTAAACTACCTCAATAGTCAACATCTAATGTATTGTGCACTGTGCCCGCCAATAGCTCTACAGTTACAAATCACCTACTGTGCCACCCTGGGGATCCTGTGTTCTCAGCCTACCTATCCATACGTCACAGTATATGATATAACATCCTCCACTTCAGCAGAATGCATCTTAGCACGACTATCAACATACGCCCCACTTCTGTTACTACATCTAATGCTGGTAACCATGGACCAATTTAAACATGTACCCTGCCCTACTCTCCATAGAAACTCTAGGCTTCGCGCTAGACTCTCCACTCTCTATGAACCGCAGGTACCTAGCAACGCCTATTTGAACCGTCGCACCACTCCCAAAAACCAGACTAGGAACTCAACGCATCCTAACCCACAATTACCTGCTAGCACCATAATGAAAGAACCCATCCTGGTTACCTCTGTCACCAACTGTCTTCCTAAAACAACTCCCGTAACAGGAGCACTGATCAATGCTAGATCAGTCGTGGCCCACGCCACTGAAATAGCCGACCTCCTTACATTAGATAACCTCGACCTCCTAGCAGTCACAGAAACCTGGCTACACGATGCAGCAGGTCCAGCCCTCTCCTTAGCAATACCCAAGGAGTACCAACTTCTAAGAAAACAAAAGATACAAATGAATAGGTCCAAGGATGCTAGGCTCAGAACAACACCTCCACATGTATTATCAAACTCTGCATTGCTAAGGAAGGAATCACTCTTCAATAGTATGTTGTAGAGATAAATCTAATTTTTTTATATTAAAGTTGTGTGCAAAAAGACATAAATCCAACATTTAGAGAAATTAAGACATCAAAATGGTTTGCTAAAACAGAACAATCAGACAAAAAAACAAAGATAGTTACAACACACAGCGCCAAAAAAACATTTTTTGGGACAATCTCCAAATTGTGGGTGTGCAACAAACCCGACTCCTATTAGGAATTGCCAAGAAATTCACATATTGCAGTGTACATATTCAAGTCAACATTTGTGGAAAACACATAGAACAATGGTGGGTACACAAAATTATTTTTCTTACGAAAACAGCATTAATGTGCTGTACTTTTGGGGGGAGAAGTGCGTCTACACCAGGTGTTTCAGCTGTTTCTAGGTGGGCTAGGTGGGCCTCATCTTTAACACAGCCTTCATCAAGACGGAGTTCTGTGTAGATTGACATCTGTGCTGCAGGGGAAGGAGACTACAGTCAGGGGGGTGTCTGAGCCAAAATTATTTAGTTTGAGTGAATCACTTCTAAGACTAGACCGCCAGAACGCCAGAGGTGGTGGCTTAGCCATCATCTCCAAATCCAACCTGAATGCAAGATTAACTACACCGCCCACCCTAAAATCCTGCGAACTCCTGACCGCTAAATTACCGATATCCCCATGCCAAACCCTAACTATCTATCTCATTTACAGGCCACCAGGGCGTTTAGGCCTATTCGAAGAGGAATTATCCAGCCTCTTAGCGAGCAACACAAAAAAGTCATCCCAGACAATGATCCTAGGTGACCTTAACATAGGTCTTAACGACCCAGATGACAAACTAGCGCAAGTCATTGCCACCATGCTTGAGGGACACGGCCTCACCCAAAAAGTTCTCACCCCCACCCATGACAAAGGGAGAATACTAGACTGGGTAGCCACTTCCAACTGCCCTACTACTATCACCAAAATTACACCCCAGTCATGGTCTGACCATTTCATCATTAATTTCTACTTAACATTCAACAAGATGCTCAGTATTGAAAATATAATGGCACCATCGGTCCCCACTAGATCCAGAAAAAACATCACACCCAACAATATCTTACCCTTGCTCCTCCCTACCATCAATGCCCTGCCATCTGACTCTGACCCAGATACCTTGGTCAAAATATACAACGACACTATGGCCATAGCCATGGACACTGTTGCCCCACTGAAGAACTATAAAAGTAAACAACAATCCCACCTCAATACATGGTTCACCCCCCACCTAAAAGAACTGAGATTGGAAAAAAGGAAGCTTGAAACTGTATGGCGGCACACCCCTACAGCTGAAAACAAACTTAAACTCAAACTATGCACTACTAACTACAAGAAAACAATCATCCAAGCTAACAAAAGACGTCTATAACGATAGAATCTCCAACGCATGCTCCAAAACAAAGGAATTATTTGGAATCCTGCGAGAACTCGAATCCCCCATACCACCACCCGATAACGTACCCAAGGACAAGCAATGGTGTACCAATATCCAAAATGCCCTCGCAAATAAAAGTTAGTTTGTTTGTTTATTTTATTTAGTATAGCGCCTCCGACCCAGGGGTAAATGGGCGCTTAAGGACAAGTTTACAAGGAATACAGTAGAAAAAACAGTTATATAATTATGGCGGAGAAATGCCATATATGGTGTGTACAGGCAGGAAATAGGAAACATATCAAAGTATGTACAATATATACAAAAAGTACTGAGCTTAGTCTATCTGAGGTTTACCCTCTCCAGAAGCCAACTAATGACTAGTTTTCTGAACAATTGGAAGGATTTTGCCAGTTTAATATTCCGTGGTAGGGTGTTCCAGAGTTGAGGGGCGAGAACCGTGAAGCTCGAGCCTCCCGCTCTTTTGGCTGTGAATCTGGGCACAATGAGGCAGAGAGTATTGGATGATCTAGTGACTCTTAGGTTAGGTTTGAGAGTAAGTTTGTTGGTCAGATACTGTGGGGTTAGGTGGGTTAAGGCTTTGTAGGTGAGGCAGAGGGTTTTTAGGTCAATTTTTTGCTGAATGGATAACCATTTACAAGATATTCTTGTGTGGGAGATATGCTCTCTCTTGGGAATATTTAGTGCTGCTCTCAACGCGTTATTTTGGAGGATCTGAAGTTTCTTGATTATAGCTAGGTTGGCACCAAGATAAAGGCTATTACAGTAGTCAAGCTTTGATTGTATGAGGGCCCTCGCCAGAATGAGGCAGCTGTTTGTAGATAGAAAGGGTCTACAGGCCCTGATTAGTTTTCCCGTGTATGCGGTGGCTGAGGCAGTCATATTGACTTGTTTGGCAAGGTTGGTATTGTCATTGAGGTAGAAGCCTAACGTTTTCACATTTTTCACAACTGGGATGATGTTGCCATCTATGGTGAAATTCGAATATTCAGGGCTGAGTTTCTGTAGATTATTAGGGGACCCGACCAGGAGGAGTTCGGTCTTCTCATCATTCAGGCAGAGGCCGTGTGAGGCCATCCATGCCTGAATGATGGAAAAGATTTTGTTAATCCTGGTGGTGTCAGTGTTGTAGTTGCCAGAGATGGTGAGGAGTATCAGGGTGTCATCTGCGTAATTGGTGTAGGTGACACCCAGATGGTCCAGTTTATCAAAAAGGGGCTTCGTGAAGATGTTATAGAGGGTAGGGGAGACGCAGGAAAAGTGAACACATTACAATCCAAAATGACTATAAAAAAGCCTCGCTCCTGCTCAGCCAAACTCCCAGTACGCCCATGCCCACGCCCAACCCTAGCCTGGCACCTTTCAAATTCACGAAAGTTTCCATTTTCGAAACTGAAAAAATCATTGCCTCGCTAAAACCTTCCAATTGGAAAGGTGATCACTACCCGGCCCAGATAATTAAGAATGCCGCCAGAGACCTAGCCCCCTTCATCACCAAACTCATCAACGCCTCCTTCTCATCTAGCACAGTCCCAAGCAGCCTAAAAGAGTCCTGGGTTCTCCCCCTGCTAAGAAAACAAACCCTAGACCCCTCCATCCCCACCAAATTTAGGCCCATCACTACTGTCCCTTTCCTCCTGAAGACAATTGACACAGTGGCCTATCTCCAAATCCAAAAATACCTGGAGACTAACCAACTCCTTGGCACTTGTCAATCGGCTTCAGACACATACTTATAGATCTTACAGCCCAAATCGACAAGCTCAACGACAAAGGAAACACAGCTATGCTACTCCTCCTTTATCTGTCGGCGGTTTTTGACCTAGTGGACCACGCAGTACTTTGCAAACACCTAGCGTCAGCCGCCCACTTCTCAAAAACTCTTTCGACAACAGAAGCATGCAAGTCTTCTCCACTTTACTCTGCAGACCCTATCCAGAAAACATGTGGAGTCCCACAGGGCTCCCGTGTCTCGCCAACGATGTACAATAACTTTACTAAACCTCTATTCGACAAATTGGACAGACTCGGTGTCACCTACACAAATTATGCAGACGACACCCAGATCCTCATCCCTCTTTCGGGCAATTTCATTATGGATACAGCTTTAGTAAACAAAATGTACACCCTCATTCAGTGTAACGCTCACCTGATTCCCGCAGAGGCGCCGGTCTTGACTGGGTGAATGCCGTATCTTCAAAGGTGATGTGTAACACACGGTTGGCTCTTTGGGCTGGACCTCTGTGCACTGTATGTCTGACTCGAAGAGTAAGATGTCTGCAGATAGAAAATATGGGATTAATGAACTGGGGTTATTGGGTGCCTCTCTCCTCTTCCCTTTCTCTTCCCCTGTAGAACCCCAAAGGTTAACGCCCTCACCTTAGGTAAGTGAACGCCGAGCTCTCCATCTGCCTCGGGGCAGGGTGCCGTAACCAGTTTCTTCACTGGATAAGGGTGCAGGCCTCTTGACCTAAGAGGACTGCTGTCCGTTGTTAACTGCACGAACGGTAAGTTCTGGGCACTTCAAATGTCTTAAAAGTCTTTTGTAATGATATCTCTTGTTTTGCAGGGTTCCGGCGATGGCGGGCTGATGAGAGTTGAGGATCGAACCCGCGTGAGGAATAGAAGCGCCTGGAAGCACGTAAGTAAGCGCTTGTAGCCTGCTTCACGATGCGCACTAACTGTCCCTTTTATCTTGCAGGTACAAGTTCGGAGCTTTAGAGAAGCTGAAGGGTGCTGGAATACCCACTGGATTCGGCGTGGGAAGGAGTAATGGCACGTGAGTAATAAAGTTGCCCAATGTCTTTAAACGCACCTTCTTTTGTCTTTCAGATGCGGGATGCAGCGCCGAAGGCCTCCGGAGCGTGCGAAGAGCTGGTAAGCTTTTGTCTTTCAGATGCCGGAATGCAGTGCGAAGACCTCCGGAGCATGCGAAGAGTAGGTAAGGCTTTGTCTTTCAGATGCCGGAATGCAGCGCGAGGCGTTGGTGACAGCCGATTGACCAGGTAAGAGATGCGCTGCCACTGAAGACCGTAGTGCTAACCTGTTCTTTCTTTGTCTTTACAGGTGCTGCTGAAGACTGGATTCCAAGATGGTAAGCCTTTGTTCCCTTAGGCCCAGGATCAGAAGCAGAAGACACAATGAGCGTTCTGCTGCAGAGAATGCAGAATAACGCAAAAAGATTCATCCATCGGGTGTGGTTTAAATAGCCTCCTGTAGTGCTTAGGTGTCTCCTTCCACAGCCACGCCTAGGTAAGAAAAGAGTTCCTGCTTTCCAGAAGAGTTCCAGTGTTCTGAACCTAGGGAGTGGCTCCTGCCCCACCCAACAGGAAAAGTAGTCCCAAACAGAAGAGGATCAGGGGTTCAACTGGCAGGTAAGTAAGCAGCATGGTCTGCTGCAGGTAAGTCCACCCAAGCATTATGAGCCTGGCGCTTCCAGCGCTGGGACTGGGCATCTTTATGAGCCTGGTGCCACTGGCGCCAGGACAGGGTCCAAAAGGTCCCAATTGGGACTGGCTGGCACTCGGAACCGGGGTTATGGGTCTGCTTCCAAGGGAGTCGGGCAAGTCCTGATCTTTTGGAAGCAGAGATCATGACATTCAGGCATGGATGGCAACCCATGGCCTCTGTCTGAATGACGAAAAAACAGAGATCCTTATTCCAGGCTCACTTAACAACCTAAACAAAAACTTGATTCCAACTACAGCTCCTTCAATATCGACGGAAATATAATCCCCGTCGCCAAAGAGGTGAAGACCCTTGGTTTCTACTTGGACTCCACTTTATCCCTAAGGAAACAAGTGAACTCCCTGGCCTCATCCACTGCCTATACAGGTAAACTTATTAAACCATGCAGACCCTTCCTCTCACCAGCTAGCTGCATCATCCTAGCCAATGCACTGATCCTCTCAAAACTGGATTACTGTAAATGCACTTTATGCAGGAGCTAACAAATACATCATCAATAAACTCCAAACAACGCGCTCAGAACGGCCCTAAACCTCCCAGTCAGAGAGCACATCTCGAATGTGCGTAGAAATTACAACTGGCTAAAAATATGTGATAGGATCACCTTCAAAATTGTCACACTAACATTCAAATGCCTGAACAATGCAGCCCCCCCCCCATACCTCAGGGACAGAATAATAAGAAAAACCTCTGCACGGCCAACCAGAACAGCCAACTCTTTCTGCCTCCAAACCCCGAGATTCCGACAAAAAAAAAAAAACAGGAAGCAATAGCTTTCCTTTGCAAGCAGCTCAGTACTAGAACACACTACCAGTTGAACTAAGAAGGGACCAGCCTTATAACAGCTTCAGGCACCACACCCGCACCTGGCTCACACGCAATGACCTTGAAACCTGAGCCCATGTGCATTGTGACCTGATGCCATACTTACCCCTTCACTCTCACATGTAAAATGTACATAATGCATTTACTGTTTATAACATGTTACCCTCTATCCTTACTTGTAAAGAATGTACATAATGTAATTACTGTATATAACAAATGACACCAATAACCTGTAATCTGTAACCTGTAACCAAGTTCTAAGTATTCTTGTTATTCTGCGCGCCCACCTACCCAAGGGTTTTCTGGTGCCCTATAAATAAACAAACAAACAAACTCACCTTGAGTTATATTGTACAAAGTGAATTGGTTGGTTGTAGTGTATTTTACGTGTGCTTTTGAATTAATAGAAGTGTTGTGTTTGTAGCAGATGGTTTAAAAATAAATATACTTCTATTTTTTACCTGCAACCTTGAGTCAGTGTTTGCTTGAGACACAGTAATTGTGGTCCCTTTGTGTAATCTCTGCTACTGCTCATATATTCTTAGATAAGCCTGGCTGCTCCGCTACTGCTACCACTTTAACATAGAAGTACAGGTTTGTACGAAAGGTAAACTTGTATTACCACCTGTAGTCTTAATTGTGTGTGGTGGTCCCTAAGGGCACTGCACAGGATTCTGCCTAACACAGGCCTAATCAGCTTGTGACCCATCAAATGATTATTTTGCGAACAAACTACTTCTGAGAACTTTGGCAAAGACTTTACTGTTTACTACAAGAACTGCTCTTTCCTATCCAAGACACTAGCCCATTGACTTTGGCCTAAGCCTATTGAACTGAATTGAGTCCTCTAGTGAACTGAAACTATTTGCACTGCCTATGAATGTAATTGTGATCTATTCTATTAACTTGAGCCTTTGCCTTCCCATTCAAAGTGACTGAAATGCCCTTTGGCTCCTATTTCAGGGGAGCTTAAATCGTTCGGCAGCGTATTGGTTTTGTGTTGAAGTATATTTGTGTATAATATTAAGTTGCCTACCTCTAGTGAATGTTTTCTAAATGATTGTGTAATAAATGTATAATTGTTTTACCAAGAAACCTTGAGTAAAGTGTCTACTTGAACCACTGTAATTGTAATACCTCTGTGTAACTTGATTTACTGCCCACATTCCCTCTTGAGATAAGCCTGGCTGCTCAGCTCGCTGTTTACACCAAAGGTTGTTTTGGCTTACACCTGTAGTCCTAATTGTATGTGGTGGTCCCAGAGGGTACTGCATGCAATTCTGCCTTACAACGACCCAGTAAAGCTGTCTAAAATGTTCTCGGATGTGAGCCCCCAGTGTTGGCACAGATGTGGGGAAAGAGCAGACTTCCGGCACATGTGGTGGGGGCGTCGAGAGTTACAGGTCTTTTGGGAAGAAATCCTGGGTTGGATTAAAGAGGTAGAAGGGGCGACACGGGGATTGGACCCAATGCTGATACTATTTGGCCTGGAACAAGAGGGTGGCCATTGGAGAACCCTGCCCCATATGGTGGACTTTTTGCTGCTCGCGGCTAGGCCTTGCTTGGCCAGACACTAGTAAAGGACCCATCTCCCGAGGTTGGAGGAATGGGTTGCGAAAGCCAAGGACATATACCTCATGGAGAAGATCACAGCTGCAAGCCATGGCGGAAGGGCGGCGATAGAACGTGAATGGTTGTAGTTCCATGATACATACAGAGGCACAGGAGTGGGACAACCAGTGCCGTGAGCATGGTGCCCGACTCCTAGAAGTGTAGACGTTTTCTGTTATCTGTGCATCATGCTGCAGTGGCCCAACGTTGCATGACCCGTTGGCATTATGGGACCCTAAGAAATGTTGGGGGGAGGTGGGTGGAGAGGATTTGGGGGGATGGGAGGGATCCAGACAAAGATGTTTTCAAATGCATACAATTGTAACCGCGATTGTTGGATTTCAGTAAATGCCCTTTTCTGTGGTTCTGGCTTTGTTTAAACTAATAAAAACAGCATTTACAACAACAAAAAACATTGCGCACAGCATTACAAAGCAAACCAGATCTGGAGGTGAAAAGGAACAAGTTACTTACCTGTAACTGTTGTTCTCCAGCATGGGTCTGGCATGGATTCACATGCTCATGAATATTCCCCGTCGTCAGGCTGGGAATCCTCGGTAAAGAAAAAACCAGTATCAGTTTCGTTTCTGATCTGTCTTTCGTAGTAATAACCAATCACTGGTCTCTGCGTCATACTGACCACAGCCAATGACTGCCCTCTACCTAAGCACGACGAAGGCGACGGGAAGAACACAGGTAACACCAAGGGTTCGTTGAGATGGAAGTCCGACGGTACCTTGGGCATGAAGGAGGGGTGCGTCCTGAGCACTACCCTCGTGTCGTGGAAAGTCAAGTACGGGGCCTTGCAGGAAAGGGCCTGGATCTCTCCCACTCGTCGTGCGGAGGTGATGGCCACAAGAAAAGCTGTTTTCCACGATAGAAACTTCAACGGGGCCGAGTGCAGAGGCTCGAACGGAGGTCCCATGAGCTTGGTCAGCACCACGTTGAGCTCCCACGCCGGGGCCGGAGCCTTCACCGGCGGGAACGATCTGAACAGTCCCTTCATGAACACTTTCACCAGACGATGAGACCACAAGGACGTCCGCCCCGTGGTTCTGGTGTATCGGGAGATCGCAGCAAGATGAATCTTGATGGACGCGTGTGCCAGACCAGCTTTGGCCAGCGTCAGCAGGTACGGCAGTACTTGGGGAGCCGTAATCCGTAGAGGGTTAATCTTCTGTGCGTGGCACCAGACAGAGAACCTCTTCCATTTGTGTCCGTAGCATTTAAGAGTCGAGGACGCCCTGGCCTTTGCAAGAACCTCTCTGCAATCGGCCGGTATGTCGTATCCTCCAAACTCTAGCGCTGCAGGAGCCAGGCCTGCAAGTTCAGCGACTTCGGGTCGTGGTGGAGGATGGCGCCTCCTTCCCTGGAGAGTAGATCCGCGTACGCCGGCAGCTTGATCGGCGGGGACGCTGACAAGTCCAGAAGGTCCGGGAACCATATCTGCCTCGGCCACGCAGGTGCGACGAGGATCATCCTGCACCGTGACCTCTTGAGCTGGTTGACGAGCCGGATTAGCAGAGGCAAGGGAGGGAACGCGTAGAGGAACAGGCCCTCCCAGGGGAACGAGAAGGCATCGCCCATGCTCCTCGTCTGGGGAAACCTGCTGGCGAACCTCCGGCACTTGGTGTTCGTCGCCGTCGCGAACAGGTCGATCTGGGGTGTGCCCCACCGTCGGAAGAGGCGATCCACCAGATCCTGCCGTAGTTCCCACTCGTGGCACGAGCGCAGCTCCCTGCTGAGTGAGTCGGCGATGGTGTTTTTTATCCCTGCCAGATGAAACGGCACCAGAAAGATCCCTTGGGCGACGGCCCAATGCCACAGGTCCTGCGCCTCCTTGGACAGCGCTGGGGACCTGGTTCCGCCCTGTTTCCTGATGTAAAACATGGTGGTGGTGTTGTCGGTGAAGATCCTCACCACCTTGCCCTTGAGGGACGGAAGGAAGGACCTGAGGGCCCAAAACACTGCACGGAGCTCCAGGACGTTGATATGCAGGGACTTCTCCGTCGGGAGCCAGAGTCCCCTTGCGTGCAGATTTTCGGTGTGCGCTCCCCACCCTTCCAGGGAGGCATCCGTGGTCACAGTCTCCTGGTGGGCTGGGGTCTGGAAGTCCATGCCCGCCGTCAGATGCGCGCGGGTGCCCCACCACCGTATCGCTCGTCGGAAACTCTCGTCGAGCTTGATCCTTTCCTCGAAGCTGCCCGTCGTCTGGATCCAGCGCGCATCCAGGAATTCTTGCAACGGGCGCATCCGGAGCCTGCACATGGGGATGAGGTAGATGCAGGAAGAAGACATCCCGAGGAGGGACTTGATGGACCTCACTTTGGCCGCGTCGGCCACCAACATCCGTTGCACCTTGCCCAAGATGGTCCTGGTCCTCTCCTCCGACGGGGAGGCCAGAAGGGACACTGTGTCGAGCCTCGCTCCCAGAAACAGTGCGACTTGCGCGGGCACCAGGTGGGATTTGGCGTAGTTCACGGAGAATCCCAGGTCCGTGAGGAGTTGGACGGTCCTTGCCGTGTGGACCACGGCGAGATCCCTCGTCTTGGCGCGGATGAGCCAGTCGTCCAGGTAGGGGTAGACGTGAATCCCCTCGCGGCGCAGCTGCGCCGCCACCGGTGCGAGGCACTTGGTGAATACCCTGGGTGCCGACCGTAGTCCGAAGGGAAGGGCTTTGAACTGGTAATGACGCCCTTGGACCACGAACCTGAGGAATTTTCGGTGCCCCTTTAGGATGGGAATGTGGAAGTAGGCATCCTCCAAATCCAACGACGATAGGAAGTCTCCTTCCTCCAGTTGACCCAGGACGTGCTGGAGGGTGACCATCCGGAACTTCTGCGCCTTGATGAACTTGTTCAGCCGTCGCAGGTCTAGGATGGGGCGCCATCCTCCCGTCTTCTTCTTCACGAGGAAGTATCGCGAGTAGACTCCGGAGCCCCGAAGCCTCTTTGGGACGAGTTTGATGGCGCCCTTTCTGAGCATCGCCTTTACCTCCAGGAGAAGCTGAGGGACGTGAAGTTCTTTCCTGGCCACGGGGGGGACGCGCGGGCACCTTCTTTGAAACTCGAGCGCGTGGCCCCGGGCCAGGGCATCCAGCACCCAACGGTCGGTGGAGATGGACTCCCACACGCTGACGAAGCCCGCCAGCCGGCCTCCCACCGGGGTGCTTCGGTGGGGGCCCGACCCCACGGCCGGTTCAATCCTGCTTGGACGCGGCCTTGCCGCCTTGACCTCCTTGGCGACGACGGCGGGGTCCGCTAGACTTGCCTCATCCTCTGTAGGCCTCTTGCGACGACGAGCGGGCCGCTTGACGGTAGGAAGCGAAACCGCCGCCGGAACCTTTGGAGGCGCCCTTGCCTCCGCCGCTCCGAAAGGGCGTCCGTCGTTGCTGCAGGACTCCAAGGGCCCGGGCCGTCTCAGTATCCGCCTTGATGGCCTGAAGGGAATCGTCCACTGTCTTCCCAAACAGGTTGTTCCCGTCGAAGGGCATGTCCAGGACTCTGGTCTGGACGTCCTGCCGAAAGTCCGTAGCTTTGAGCCATCCACGACGTCGAAGGCAAACGCCGTTGCCCAGCTGGCGGAACCCAGTGTCGGCGATGTCCGTCGCCACGGTGATGGCGTGGTCCGAAGCCACCTCACCTTCCTGCAGGATCTCAAGGGCCTCCGCCCTCTTGTCGTCCGGCAGAAAATCCAGCAGGGGAGCTATCTTGTACCAGAGCTCCCTGTCGTAGCGGGCCACGATAGCCAAGGCGTTGGCCGCTTTAATCGTCGTCGCTGCCGACGAGATGACTCTACGTCCCATAGCATCCAATTTCTTTCCCTCGCCGTCCGGCGGGGAAGTCGATGTGGAGGCCGCACCCCCCCCGCTTTCTTCCTGGCTGCCGCGGAGATGACGGAGTCCGGGGTAGGCTGCGCCCGGAGGCATAGGGGGGCCGTATCCGGGACCCGGTACTTCTTCTCGTACCGGTCTCTTCTAGCTGGCGTCGTGGAAGGGTTCTTGAGGAGGGAAAGGCCCTCATCCCAAATGTCGTCCAACAGAGGCACTGCGAGGACCGTCTTCCTCTTGGCCTCGCGCCGCTGGTAAAGGAAGCCTTCCTTTTTCTTCTCCTCAGGGCAGAGTTGGAAAAGCTCGGAAGCCCTGGAGATCATGGAGTGGAAAGATCCGATCTCGTCGGGCGGAGAAGCCCTGGTGGGAGGCGACGACGGAAAATCCTCGTCGTATGCCTCGTCGTCCGTACCCGTCGCTGCCGTGTCAGTCCCCGTATCATCCCCTCGGGTGGACGGGGAGGAGGGCTGGACGGGGCGCGACGGTTGAAAAGGAGGTGGTGGATGGATCCTTCTTTTCTTGGTAGGGGGAACACCAGAAGGTCCCGGTTCTGGATCCCCCGACGGGAGAGGTTCCTCCGTCGGTAACGGTAGCCTCGTCCTTATCTCGGAGCATAAGGACTGTATGGCCAACAAAATGGCCGCCGAGTTGTCTTGCGGCGCTGGCAGAGGGGAATCCGACGGGCGAGCAGGGGCCCCGTCGGTATCCTCGACGATGTCGTCGTCGTCACCTGCGTCGGGGTCCATTCCGACGGGCTGGCCTTCTTCCACGCCTAGGCCGTGGCTTAAGACCTCGATCAGCTCCTCTTCTGAGGTTGAGGCCGAATCTACGACGACGCCCTGCCCCCCCTTCTTCTTCCCCACGGAGGGTTTCACGGGGGTCCTATCGATGGGCACAAAGGAAGACTCCCTCCGAGGAGGCAGGGAGATTCTGGGCCCTGAGGTCGCCACCACTGGTGTAGCCACCACAGGCTGAGCCAGGGCCGCCGCGACCGTTTCGATAGAGGGCTTGGTCGGATGGATCAAGGCCTTCACCACCTTAGGTGCGCTCACCGCCTTATCCTTGAGGGAGGGGGCACTGCCACGCTCCTCCTCTGCCTTAGAGCTCGACCGGGGCCTCTCCAGGAGCTTTGCCGGGTGCTCGGCCTTCCTCTTACCCGACCCAGAGCGTTGGCTCGTGGTTGATGGTGCGCCCTGCCTGGCGCCCGTAGAGCCCGACCGTTCGGCGCTCCCGGTGCCAGCGGACTCGCGGTGCTTGGCCTTATGTTGGGCCCCCGTCGCCGGGGCGCCCTCAAAGGTCTTAGAAGACCGCTCGGATTTCTTCTTCTTCTCGCCAGACGGGCTCTTACCCTCCAGCCAGTTGGCGAGACGTTGATGACGGTCCTTCATGGTCCGTTCCGACATGTTGCCGCAAAACGCACAGTCCTTCTCCACGTGCGTCTTGTCCTCATGAAGGCAGTAAAGGCAGAAAGAGTGTTCGTCCTCCTTGAAGACGTTCTGCAGCTGGCATCCAGGGCAGACCCTGAACAGCTTTCCGGGCGTCGAGCTTCCCTTCTCCTGGGCCATCTCCGAGACCGGGCCTGAGAAGCTTCTGGAGTCCTCCGAAGTGTAGCTCGACGAAATCTTCACCCTTGAGGGGGCACAGATGAATCCGACACGGGTCCCCGTTGATCGGATGTAGGATCGGTGGAGCTTGAGGCTCTTTTGACCGAAGAATCGAAGTTTTTGTGAAAAAAGCGCGAAAAATAGCACTAACGCTCGAGAGCAATAGCACGAGGATCCCAACACATGAACGTGCGGTAAAAATCTGAAGATGGCTGCCAGAGGCGGTGCTTAGGTAGAGGGCAGTCATTGGCTGTGGTCAGTATGACGCAGAGACCAGTGATTGGTTATTACTACGAAAGACAGATCAGAAACGAAACTGATACTGGTTTTTTCTTTACCGAGGATTCCCAGCCTGACGACGGGGAATATTCATGAGCATGTGAATCCATGCCAGACCCCATGCTGGAGAATAAATGTATATGGTAGACGAAAGGATAGAATGACACTTTATAAAGTGAGAGAACTTTGGTTAAAGAACTAATCAATTATCAGAAGAATAGAATATACAGTAGAGCACCTATAAGTAGCGACAAGAAATGGTGTGGATAATGGCTACACAGTGTTCTTATGGACGATTACCACTGAGCAGTGGATCATAATTGCTGCTTTACAGGACTGCTTCTGGTCTTTCACCTTGCATGGATTTATTTTGTTAATTTGTATCACTTTGTTGGTAACTGTGACTGTGAATGTAAAGTATATGCATGATGCAAAACCACAACTAATGTCATGACATTTAAGGCAATGATGGAACTATTTGGGCAAAGCACTGAAGCTCAGCTACACAAACACATTCCTAAAGGCTCCAACAGAAGGCCATGAACAACCTATTTTGCAATACTCTGTTAACTGTAGACAAAATAAGGTGAGGAAGGTAATTGCTTACCTTGTAACATTGCTGTTCCTTTTTAAATGTTCTTCGCTCAGCTGCAACAAAGCACAATTAAATCATAAGTGAGCAAGAAGAAAAATAATCTAATTACATTTGAATATCCTCCCACTAACCACAGACTACCAGGGATTGTGGGAAACCATACCAGCCAGAAGGAAAGGTCACTATACTATTAACTCTTCGGCAACGTTATCTTTCATAGACAAGCATACTTTTTCAAACATTTGATATAAAGCACAGATCATTTATTTAACATTCACTCAGTCCATTTTACAATCCTCGCAACCATGCATCAGTGGTGTCATAAAAGTTAAAATATGCCTTACGCCAAAGCAGGAACATAAGATTCCTCAAAAGCCATTGCAGTGATTACAGATCGGTCTTGATGGTAAGGCAGGGAAGTCACCAGTGAGTAAGGGAGCTGGTACAGAATACAAAGCTTGCATAGAGGTAATGGCACAACAGGCCCTGTTGATTCCACTGTGGGCATCCCCGTTCCAGGGAAGACCCTCATACCAAGATCACCAATACGACATGCATTACTTACCGTAAAAGCATTTCAGATGGTTGTATCTGTTTAGATTCACATGCTGTGCATAGTCCGACATCCAGTGGTCACTGCGAAGTATTGCATCCTGTTTTTCGAAAGCCGAAAAGAGGACGTCGACATAGGCGTGTCTGTAACACTATCCCTATAGTGACGTGTAGAGTACCCAAAATCCCTCACACGTCGAGGTCCCTCTGTTTGTAATTTTTCTCCCATGAGGGAGCCTTATGACTAACATGAGTGAGTACAGAAAAGAGAGAAGTAATAAGACGTCTATGTTCCTTCCATCCAAGCAGGGAGGAAGGCTGCGCGCATGTGAATCTAAGCAGATAAAACCATCAGAAATGCTTTTACGGTAAGTAATGCATGTCATCTGATGTTTGTTAATCTGCTTAGAATCACATGCTGTGCATAGACTAGCGAGCAGTACCCGGAGTTGGAGGTGGGTTGTGAGAAGGAATAGTAGAGAAAATATGTCTTAGTACCGCTTGTGCCACCTGAGAATCAGACCTAGAATGAGTGTCTAGGCAATAGTGTTTTGTAAAGGTGTGTACAGAACTCCAGGTTGCCGCTTTGCAAATGGACTCTAGGGGAACATTTGCAATGGATGCTATGGGTGCCCCAGTGGATTAAAGAGGTAGAAGGGGCAGTTGTTCCTGTTGGTTTCCGCAGACCCACGATTCCTGGAGCTTCGTTGTGAAGGAGGACGTCTGAAGGGGGTCTGCACCACACAGGGATGAAGCCAGCAGCAGCGACGAGAAGAAAAGGTGTGCTACTTAAAAACAGGAGAGGCACTTCAGGTGGCTATCCGGACCACCACAGCAGCGTGCAGCGATTTCAACCACGGAAGAGGATCCTCTGGCTGTAGAAGGTGAGCTGGTTATCCCCACCAAGCTCAAGGGAAGAAGACTCCGGACTGGATCTTCTCTAAATCGTTGAAGGGAAGATAGCTCAGGACTGCAGCAGGGCTTCACCGGGACAAGGTAGTTGCAGCAGCCGTCGTTCTCTCTGCTTCTCTTCGGTTCCCTGTAGTTCCAGTGGCGACTCTCTGACTTCTAGCCCAAGAGACCTGCCTTTTATGCGAAAAACCCCCATTCACACAGCCTGGCTGTCAATCACCCAGTAGGAGGGTTGTCCAGTCCGGACAACTACCCTGGCCAATCATGACAAAGTGCGACTTGGGTTTCCTAGGATACCCTGTGCATGGGGTGACTATACCCCTCCCTCACATTCAGCCCACCTATACACCCAGGCGCCTTGAGGAGGGCTTCTGAGCAGAAGCCCGCCAAAAGACAATGAACAAAGAAGGCGAACCTAGTTTGCCACGCAAAGTAAAACACAAGAAGGACTTTAACAAAAAGAAATGGGGAATAAACCCAACCGGAGCCAAAAGAAAGAGGATTTGGTCAAGCGGGTTTATCTTCAAGGCTAATGTAATAGCCAAGAACAGTACCGCGTTTATCTAATATAATCGCGGTAGAAAAGTTAGGGTAGATACCACTGCCGCCAGCCAAGTGTAAATGTTAAAAGAGCAAAACAATGCTCTAGGAGGTACAGATAAAAAGAGATATGAATGAACCCTTTCCAGTACTCCATGGAAGATGGGGTGTACTGGATCTGTGGTAGATTGACCAAGTAAAGTTAATGGTAACTTTACCCTTTTCTGGGGGACGGCAGTTGCCTCAGAAATAGAGTCGAGGAAAGTCTCAAAGACAACCCTGTGCCACGGCACTGACGGTGCTGTGTTACACACAAAAAGAAGAGGGCTACTGAAGTGGTGTACTTCAGAGTCCACAATCCCAAAAACAGGTAGAAACACATAGCAAAAACACAGGTAAGAGTGGGGAAAAGCTCTCACTCTTACCAAGTGGAAAACAATAAACTCCAGAAGTACAGCAAAGCTGCTGGGGGACTCACTAGGTGAGGGAAATTAGCCATAGATGATAATTCTCCCTAACATGCTTGAAGAGGGTCCGATGATATTCGCTCTATGGCTGTGTCCTGGCAACCTGGTTGACAGGTCCCCAGGGACTAACGGGTTAGACACCTTCTGGTTTCTCACACTTGGCACCATATTTCAGCCTGCTTATTGACGGTGTCTAATCCGATCTATTCCTCCTATGCTATGTCTGCCTATGTTATGTGACATCTTGCATATGAAGGGTGTCTAGCCCAATTCATTGCTGCTTATACTATACGAAGATACCACCTGGTGACTCCCAGAATGGTCAAGAGTGAGTTCAGGCATGATTAATGAGGTAATGGGGTAAGCAAGCCGGTGAACAAGTGCATGTTTTTTTGCCTATGAATCCCCCATACCAGTCAACTCACATTTCCTAATCCTCTTTGCGGTGTTCCTTGACTCCCCCTACCCAACATCAACCTCTCCCTAACCGCCCCCCCCCCCCCCCAATTTTCCCTTTTGGCTGCCACGTGGCGGCCTGTTGTGCTCGAATTAGGCACCCGTAACAACCAAGGTGGGAGGGGTTGTGTCCCATTAGGCTTCTGTGATTAGGGAGAAGGTGTGGATATACCCAACCCTCTCCTGGGCTCCGTTTCATCGGCATGCAGTAGAAAGACAGGGTATTGAGGTGGGATACAGTGAAAAAAGATGGTTCAGACTGGCCACAGCCCCTCAAGAGGCTGATGAACATGAGGGGGCAAATTCTATACTGCTCAGGTGATCCATTATGCTTCAACCTCACTGAAGAAGATATGCCAGGATCTCAATATAGTAATGATGGGTACAACCAACTGGAATGGTGGTGGTTTGGGAGGGTGGCGGGGTCTTAGGAAGATTTTCTTTTTGCAGATCTTTTTAACCTGCGCTACCCAGCACTACTGAGGGACTCCCCGGTATGTGTTCATTGACTTTGAAGATGAATTGCACTTTATTTCACTAGCCTCCTGCATTCATGTTTTTTCTGGACACTGGACCCTTTACATTGAGGGTCCCAGTTAGGGGAGTACTCTCCCCTTTGTTTTGACATCCCTGTTTTCCTAGGGCAGCATCCCCTACCCTATGCGGTTTGCTGGCAGAGTCTCCTAGGGCTCTTCGTGCAATGCCAATTTAGGTCCACTAGGTAGCCCATGTGCCTACCAGTGCAGTAGTCGTCACATCCTTTTCATGATGTATTTTTACATTTGCAGCACAAGCCATCTTTTAAGGAATGCTGTGAGGACCCCTTTTCCTTGCCCTACCTAACATTTAGGTAGTGGCAGTCAAATTTGTTTACCTTTTTACGGGCTCACTTCCACACACATTTTTTTGCTGTGATTATGCATTTCAGAGGACCATATACATAAAATGGCCTCTCTGCATCTTGGCCTATTCAAAATGACCTATCCTTCGATAGCCATCCTACCTTGCTTTGGGGCCCTCCACCATCTAGCAAGGTAGGACAGCTATAAAAGGTTAGGCCATCTTGAACAGGCCATTAAAAGATGCACCTTGGTGGTCTTCTTGCAGAAAGCCCACAAAGGTTCTCCAGTGTTTGTGAGCTGGTAGAAAGCGGGAGAAGGGCTCCCTGCCCCAATCCACATTCCTACAAGGGTTTGGGCTGTTGTTGGGCAGATTCTGGGAAGCAGGACAGGAGGACTGGTCTGGATAGAAGGGGATGAGCTGGGCCCAATAGCCAAAACGACCACTGAACAAAAACTACCTGAAAAAAGAAGACTATGCCAGATACTGCTGCAGAAACCAGCATTGCCTCAGTCAATACTCCTGCACTGAGAACCGCAACTTTCGGTTTGACAAAAAATACCTCTGCTAGGTGCCTTCCTTTGACTGGTGGGATTAACAAGCCACATATCTTGCTTGAGTTGACCACTTGTTTCCAGTCGGCAGAATATACACCTTTGCATTGTGTGTGCAAGGCACTGTTCCAGCTGTACTTCGTTGCAAGGATTTCCTTCTGGCCTAACAGCTGGAAATCATTGTGGGCACCCACAGGGATCTGCTTGGACACCCAGTGCTAACTCACCCCCCCCATTCCTACCGCCACACCTCACAACCAGGGTCAGAACATGCCAGGAGCCCCAAGCCTAGATTAGATGCTCAGTGCCTCCTGACACTGCTGGGTTCAATGCAAGAAGTGCATCCATCAAGTCATCCATGAGGATCTCTTCTTCAGAGTGAGACCGAACATGGGTGTCTCTCCAACCATCTTGAGGTATGAAGAAACAACCAGTGGTGATCACCCCTGAACCCGTGATTCTATGGTCCTGCCCAACTACCACAACAGTGAGGCAAATCTTCCCCAGCGATATGCTGTGGCCTGGGACCACGGCTAACTGTGCAGGGGTTTGGGGGCCAGAAAACACTTAAACCTCCTGAACAACCCCTGTCCCTCCCAATAGGTACTGCATGTTAGGGGATCTTTCCCAAAGTCCTCTGGAAGGAAGCACTGCACAGAACTATCCCAATGGCTTGCAGATCCCCAACTCTTAGTATCAGTCTGTACTACTCATGGAAGCTTGGTAGAGTGGGAGAGCAGTCAGGCTTATTTTAAGAGGAAGATGTGAGCTGTAGGTAAGTAGCCTGAACCTAGTTAGTAATGCACATCAAAGAAACACTTAATAAATGTATATGAAAATATATATGTTTACACAAGAATCACTATTAAATACTCAACACATTAAACCAAAACACTTTGGACTACTTTTCTATGGCCACAGCTTAGTTTGTAGTTGCTTGCGGTTACAATTGTTTTCACTTTTGACATTAATGACAGTTCTACCGTATTATTGGTAATACAGCTAACTCGCAAACCTTAGGAGACATATGTTAAGAGCATTTACTCTGCAAGACACCCAGCTAAGTTCAAATATGTCCTAGGGAAAGGTCAAAGGAAGAGTGCCCGATATGAGGCAGCAGAAGCCCAAAAGCATGGAGCAGGACCTTACAGTGTTGGCAGAGCAAATGGTTGCCCACTTTGAGGAGCTGTATGGGGCATTGCACAGGAAGATCAGCCAACAGCGCAAAAACAATATATGGGTGGAAATCAGGGACAGGGTGGTGGCCGTCCGGCACCTCCAACAGGGGGTTGAGGACATGAAGAGGAATGCCCTCAAGGCCAGGGTCAGGAGCCGCATCGCCATCCACCGCCAGGAGACAGCTGCCACTGGAGGTGGTCAGTGGAACCCCTGCAACTGACACCACGGGAGGAGATGGTCAGTGGGATACTGCACATGGTCGGGATCGAGGACGTAGGTACAGCAGAGTTAGGAGCCAGCAGCCAAGCTGAATCTGGTTAGTACCACAGTGACACATACACCTATAAATGGACAATCCCGCAGGCATCCACAAACACCCACACTGCCATGCAAGCAAGCGACGTGAACCCCAGCATGCAATCACCATCCATGTGAGCACAAAGGCCACAATGATCGCAACCAGCGGCCACAGGAACACCCTGACATGACACCCATGCACAGTCAATATAGCCACCATGCAACTTGTTCCTGCCCATGGATGCACAACTGTGGAAAGTTGCGTCACAACCACTAGCCCCTTGACTACTGTGGTCCATGTACACACAGAGGAGTACACATCTGACAACATGGCCACCTGACCCACACACAACCAAATGCACTGCACCCACCTGACTACACCACCGGACACCTGCCACGAACAGACCTGATGCACCACTGGACAGGACAGCCTGCAGCCAAACACAGCCCAGGGATTCACCATCAAATCAAACTGGCCATCCCACACCTGGGCATCCAGACGCAATGTATGCCATGTATACAGCGGCCGACGCATGATGCCAGCCCCAGCAGGAGGCCCAACACACACTGACAATGTACAATTGACAGTGAATGTTGATTTACCAAGCACCACATCACCAATGTGTTAATGCACATCCCAATTTGTCCCAACAGGAACGGAAGACAGCCAGGAAGGGGCTGACGATGCTGGCCCCTCCACGACACCAGCACCAACCACTGCCAGTAAGCAGTGAGGCCAAGGAAGTTCTGGGGGTGTGAGTGTGCAACTGCCACCAACAACCACGCTGGCCGTCTGTATTGCTCGCCCAGAGTGCACGGACAGTGATTAATCACCAGCGCAATTGCAGAGCCAATACTTGCAGGTAGACGACGCAATGACTTACAACCACACGCACGCTTAGAAAATAATTAGCACTTATACGGCTATTTATTCAAAGCTTGGAAGCAACAAGTGATAACACAGAAATAAATCACAGAAAAGAGAGCGATTTCCAAAGAAAAAACATCACCGTGAGCGTAACTGAATCCCTCAACTCGCCAGAAGCGGCTGGAAGACCCCGATAACAGCCAGGCCGAGAGCACAACAGCCCACAGGTATGCCAGACAAAGGCGTCCCACTTCCGACTGAGGTCTTTGTACTTGTCCCGTCTGACCGCTGAGGGGTTCTGCAAAAAGGGGTGGTAATTTCTCAAACCTTCTGGCAATGCACTTGCGCAATGATGGGCAACCGTTGGTTGCCAGCTGGGTCAACCGACAGTAACCTCAAGGAGCAAAGCGCTTCCCTCCTCCAAACGCCACGGAAAACAGGCCCATAACTCATAACACGACATAACAAAACCAGCTTTACCAGCAGAATGTCCTTGACTGCATACCAGGTTTGGAAAGCATGTTTTCTTCAGCAAAGTAAATTCAGCTCTCAGCAAAATACGTACAGCTTTTCACTGAGGCATGAAGTAAATATCCATTATGGCTCTGAGTGCCCCCAGAATACACTGCGCACCAGCGCCATGTTTTAGCTCAAGCATAACACCGTCCAGACGGACACGCTCATGGGGTCACCACAGACCTCAAGTGTGCGATCTGTGCCACCAGAGACAAGCCAGGACACAAACATCGGGTCTGACTGCATACGCACAGGTGGGGCAGAGTGTGGACGACAGCCTACCTCCACACTCCAGGCCATCTGGGAACGTCTGGACCTAATGCAACAGAGGCAGGTGGAAATGCGTGCCATTGCTCAGGAACACTTGGGGCACGCAGGGGCCATGCATGACTGCATCCAGGGGCATTGAGACGGTTGTCAAGGTCAATTGACCGTCTCTACAGGAGCAAAGTGACATGCAATGCCATTGTGTGCCTCACAGCCAGATGGTGCGGAAACTGGCTGAACAAATGTCCTCATCACACGAGACCATGGCCAGAGCTATACATCTCAGCATGGACTATCTACGGTGGCGCATGGAAGGGAGCTCACAGTCTGATACACCTACTGAGGGGTCATTGGCGAGCACCATGCCCAGGCGCTCACAACAGCGTGCCTCAAATGTTTGTAGTCCTGCTGACAAGGGGGACAAGCGATAATGGGAGCAGTTCTTGGCGTTGGGGAGTTGGTGTGTGGGGTGGAGAGTTGGTGTTGGGGATTGTGGCACCTTGTTGCCAGTAACACAGACACTTGAATCTTAATCCAAGGCACAAATTAGTTTTCAAAAATTGATTAGCAGAGATTGCTAATTAAAATTCTCTTTATTGGCAAACCGCCCATTTGATTAGCAATGTTGTACTAATATTTTTAATGTCACCAGAAGACCGTTATACCGAAGACATAAAATGAGGAACAATGCAGCATGTTTGTGTAAGAGTCGGGCCTTGCAAATTCTTTAAAATTCTGCTAGACCTTCAGATGGAGTAACTAACTTCACCTACTCGGCGTAAGAGAAATGCACTCGACCCATGGCAACGCATGACAAAAAATGTAAATGCGCTTTCCGTAAAATGGTGCATGTCACCGCAAACCCACTTTCTTTGGCACATTGCTGCCATCCAGAGGCCAGCCATGCGCAGTGAAACTTTTATTTGGAATTTACTGCAAACAAAGTAAATGTTATATACAGGTTTAAACATCCCCTGCAATCGTACTATTCCCAAAAACCTACTTGACTATGCAAGTGGGCAAGTAGATTTTGCAAGTACTGGCTGAGTGTCTGTAAAAAGTAAAGTTTAGCTGCATGAATGGACACAAATAAATACATAGATAGATATTGTAAAAAAGTCTCTGAAAACAGTTTGGCCATCTGTAACCCACAGGTACTCTTATATAATGCAATCCTAATGGTGCAAAGCAAGCTCTGGAGGCTTACTACAGTGCATGGTATTGCAGTAGATCTCTAGATGTATAGACTGGATGAAACTATTAATCACTACTTTGTGTAAACATCTTATTAGCTTTGTGTATTCATTATGTAAGAGGAAAGTATGACTAAGAAGATTGAATGGTGTAGCAGTCAGTTAACTGGTCAAACTAGGTGGAATATTGTAGTTGGCGGCCATTCACTTTCAAGGTAGTTGGTATAAAGCAACGGGGTGATTAGATAGAATGTCAAGAAGTATGGGATCAGCTCATGGGTTGAGTACCAGTTGCACAGATGCATCCAACCAGCAGGTCACATAATTAGGTTTGCCATCAAAAGCATTTGGCTGTGTGATCATGTAATGTTAAGTGTTCACTCGTCAATATGATGCACTTTCCCCAATAAAATGAAATATAGCTGACACTATGATTTAGATAAACTAACCTAAACTTTACTGTAAAGCAAAACAATGCTATGTTTTAAGTAGCAATACTGCAATTACGCTTTATGTAACAGCTTAGATTTTTAGGAATGGAATAATGGGGACTGTCTTAAAAAAAAATAAAGTTAACACATACTGCCCATTGTGAGACAGGATATAGATAACTTAATAAAAGTATCCTCCCAAATTACTTCTAGTTTGCAATTATTTGAAAAAGAAAATATTGCCTAGCACTCCCACACAGGCCTTTGGCACTTAAGAGTGGAGGAGATGATTAGTGCTGCACTCTCTCCCGCCATTAGAGAGAGCACCCAGGACAAGAGACGAATGCAAGGTGAGCTGTGCTTTCATTGAACACGGTAACTTAATTAGCTAGTTTTGCTACACAAGTGTCAATTTAATTAGCATAAGTACAGAATTGCAAAGCAAATTGCTATGCAACACTGCTTATGTTATGCCTTGTCATCAGTTTGACGGTTTTCATTAGAGGCAATTTTTGACATTTGCATGTATGGGTGTCATGTCTCTAGAGTCAGAAATAATTATCCTTGGGATGTGGTGCCCTGTTCCCTTCTCCAGCCTCTTCCTCATCAGAGCTAGGCAGGTCATTGGCTTAATCTGGAGGCATTTCAACATTCCACCATATGCGCCTGTTGTGAAGCATGGCGCAGACCACTACAATTTTCTCAACTTTTTTCGAGGCTGTACATCAGTGCACTGTGTGTGATGTAGGCACCTGAACATGGATTTCAGAAGGCCAAAGACAAACTCAATACATGCTCTTGTTCTCCTCTGCGACTCATAGGCTATCCCCTGTGGTGTAGCAGGGTTTCTCATGGGGGTCGTTAGCCAGGCCAACTGCGGGCGTCCAGCGTCATCTGCAAAACATGAATGGACTTTGTGAGCTATGGCGGGGTGTGGGCGGGGGAACAAGTTAATGGTCTCAACGTATGTACCCTTATGTGTCAATTCCTCCCACCTTAGAGCCCTCCAGCTCTTTTGCTAAACTTCGGGACTTTGAACTTTTTAATTCTGTTTGTTTTCTGTGTTTGTTTCATTTGATTATGGAGTTTTAGACAACTCATAGGCATCATCTTTTCATTGGCGTCACACAGCACCCTCAGTGTAGTGGCACAGGGAAGCCTTTCAGGCTTTCCCAAGTTTTAGATACCTTCTCTGGGATAAACCACTGTTGCCCAGAGAAAGTAAAGTGAAATTGACTTTACTAGTCTTTCCAAATTCCTAGACCCAGCACACCCCATCTTACAATAGAGTGCTGGAGAGGTTACTTAGTATCCCCTGTGTCTAGATATTCATGTAGCAGTCAAATGCTACCCCTTTCCTCTCGAAATGGCTGGTGGCAGTGGTTTTACAACGAACTACCATGATTTTTTCCAACCGCGAACACCAGTAGCATTAAATCGCGGGAGCCATGTTTTTCAAGATGGCGTCTGAGCCCCCTTTGTTTAAACAGGTCCCGGTCTTCTTTTTTCGCCATTTCTTTTTGGAAAGGTCATTCTAGAGTTTGTCACTGAGCGCCAAACCAAGTTTAGTCCCTTTGTTCACTCGCCTTTGGCGGGCTTCAGGACTGAAGACCGCCTCTGGCACTCGAGTGTCTGGGGTGGGCAGGAAGTGAGGGAGGTGCCTGAAACTCCCTGTGCTTAGTCTCCTTGGAGACCCAAATGCACTCTGGCGTGATTGGCTGGCTGACTGTCCGGCAAGGACAGCCACCCTGCTGGGTGAGTGGCAGCTAGGCTGAAATGAATGGGAGGAAACTGTATAAAAGGCAAGTCTCTTGGCTTGGAAGGCAGAGTCGACCACTGGAAAGGAAGAAATAAAAACGAGCTTGAAGAGGACGGCTGCTGCAACTCCTGGACCGTTGGTTTGCCCGGTGAAGCCCTGCTGCAGGTCCGAATCGCTAAGTTCATCTCGACAGCGAAGCCCTGCAAGGACGACTTCTCCCTTTGAGTTGGTGGGACCAATCAACTCGACACTAAGCCACCGAGATACCATTCTCGGACCAGGTTGTATTTTCCTCAGAGTGCTGCAGGAAACCGAATAACCAGGGAGAGGGACACCAGTTTGTGTGCTTGACTACAGCTACCGGAATTGAAGATTTGCCAGTACCAGCTTTTTGACCAGTCCCAGTGCAGGAGTCCCCCAACGTCCTCCCTCTTGTCCCCACGACTGAGGCTCAGGAACAGCGGGATCTGCAGGAACTGCCAGGAAAAGAAGTCTTCAGCTGCAAACTTTTATTCATTTGAAAGGTACTGTGAAACGAGAGAGTACTTACCTTTTGCTGTGAAATTGCTTGAAAACGTTTGCAACTAGCAGGCCTAATCAGCTTGTGACCCAACATATAATTCTTCTGCTTACAAACTATTTCTGAGAACTTCTACAGAGACTTTACCGTTTACTTACCAGAACGGTTTTTGTCTATCCAAGACTCTAGCCCATTGACTTTGCCTATCCGATTGAATTGACTCTTCTGGTGAACTCAAAGTAAAGTAACTGCACTGTAAGAAATTGTAATCCTTTTATGTTCCAACCTATTCCTTTTTTCTCCTCCTTCAAAGTATTCTGAATGCCATTTTGCTCCTCCTTCAAAGTAGTTTGAACGCCTCAGAAACTTAATGAGTGTAGTACTGAAGTGTATTAGTGTATGATATTTAACTGCCTCCTTCTAGTGAATGTTTTATAACTGACTGTTGAATAAATTAATAAATGTTTAACCAAGAAACCTTGAGTGTCAGTTTATTTGAACACCTGTGATTGTAGACCTCTGTAACATCCTTACAGCTCACATTCCCTCTTGAGAGAAGCTTGGCTGCTCAGCTCGGCTACTAAAAACTGTAGTACAGACTTATAGCAAAGGTTGGTTTTGCTTACACGTGTAGTCAGTTGTGTGTAGGGGTCCAAAAGAGTACTGCATACAAACTCTGCCTAACACTAGGGACAGTGCACCTTTGATGGGACATGGGCTACATGGCTCCCTTGCAGTCATACACGTTGTGGGAGTCGGCAGTCATGTGGTGTCTGTTACTGCTGCGACATTGGCAATGCATTAGCGAACTATGGTGTGGCAGTATGCCATGTAGGGTACATGGCAATGCTCACATGGGTTGTACATTGGCATGAATGCATGGTGCTGACTTGCATGGCTGGATGCCCTGTGTCATCACGTTTCAGGTCTGTGTCCTGGGGTGGGTCAGTCAGGATGCCTGGCCTATTCTGTGAACAGGTGTTGTTGCATCATGGGACTTGTGGTTCATTCACTTAAATACTGCTTAAATGCCCCAGGTGTCTCTCAGGGATTTTGGCAGTCAGGTACCGACGAGCCAGGTGTGCTTTCCGCTGTGCCTCTCCATGATCGCAGGCAGGGTGCTGATGCGCAGAAACAGTGAATCAGGTGTGGCCCCAGGATATCGGGCACAGCAGTGACTGATGGTGAGATCTGCATGGCAGGTCATATGCACATTTGAGTGATATTGTTTCCAGTTGCGGTATGCCTGTTGTGTTGCCTGAGGTGGTACTAACGCCACATAGGTGCAATCCAATGCTGCAATGGTGGTGGGGAAATGGGCAATGCTGTAGAAGCTTGCCTTGTCTGCATGCACCTGTGTCTGGATGATCGGCATGGAGATGTGCATGCATCATTAGGGCATCTAGGACTTGTCCCAGCACCTTGGAGAACGTGGGCTGGGACATACCATGCAGTGTCCCTACTGTGTGCTGGAAGGAACCTGGAAATGGCACTCTGCAGTTATGCCTGTGTCAGGGTGAGCTGGTCAGCAACGGTTAGACGGTCCAGTCTGTATAAGGTGACTGATTGGCTGTCCGTGAGTGTCCATGGGGATGGTCGAACACGTGGTATGGTTTCCCACCACAGCATGCATCTCCAATGCCTTGGTTGTGCCAGTTTCCTTCCCTGCTGTGGTCGAGAATGCTGCTGTAGCTCGATATAGAGTAGCAGGTTGTGGAGCCCGTAATCTACGTCTGCTTGTGGCTGCATGTTGCTAGAGTGTGGATGTGTGTTGGGGGTGGGTGCAGGGCTGGGCTCTGAACTAAAAGTGGCCCCTGAATTTTTGTTCAAAGTGGCCCCATACTTGGCCAAACGAGCGAGCACAGTGCACGAGTCCAACCCTTCTATGAGGGGATTGGGAGTATCCCCCAATAAAATGTTGAATACAATTTGTACAAAAATAAGCATGTTTCTGTTACACTGTTATGACTGTCAGGCGGCAGCATAACTTATTGCATGTTTAAAACCGGTTTGACATCAAAATGCATTTCTAAATCACTGGCTATGTTTTCAGAGATTTCCCAAGTGCTTATGGGGCATTTATTTGGAATAGTATTAGTAAACCGAAATAGTCAAGGCTTTCTCTGCAGAACATGGTGGGCGGCTGCTTTTAGCTGCTTATTCTCACAACAGGAGCAACGTCAGGCTGCTGTGTGAGGCTCTATTTGGTCCCTGTTTTCGATAGACCGTCAGAAAAATAATTTCCCACAACAAAAAAAAACATATTTGTATGTGATGTGATTGCGCAGTAGGCCCAAAAAGCACTCCTATGAACTGTCTGGTCGGGAACGGATGCAAGCCCAAACAACAAGTTCAAAAATGAATTAAAGCAAGAGGAAAGTGCTGTATAAACTATTTAGATACAGGCTTCGTCTACGTTCTTCATAATTAATAGAGGTCATATTTGTATTTATTGCCAAGTAAGCCTGGGGATAGTTGACTTAATTGAAGTGAATGTATCCATATGTGCTGGGGTTGAGGAGTGGGATATATTCCATCTAAATATGATGTTGTAAACACCTGGGTGCACTTTGATGGGGGGCAAGCCCACATACATTGTTTTACCACCCTTCTACTCCCCCAACGCTGTCGCCCCTCGCCCTTTTCCAACCATAAAAATACTGTGGTAAGGGGCGTGGCCTGCAGCGCCGTCGATGCGGACGCTCTGCTAATGAATTACATGCTATAAGTCAAATCCTGCCACTTCCCGCTTCTCCTCTTTCGGCCGGAACAAAGCAGGGGAAGTTATGAGGGACAGCTGCTGCGACGCGGAGACCAGAACCTCGCCTGTACGTGGATATATGCTGGAGCTGCAGCGGGACCCTGGCCGCCGTGGAAGAAACCCAACATGGTGCCGATGCGTAGACAACATTCACATCGTCCTTTAACTACTAACGGGAATGCTGGACATTAATTGGGTGTGCGCTTCATGGGCGGCACGGCTCGCGGAGAGCTAGTTCCTCCTCCTTCCTTCTTCGTGCTCCTCCTCAGCGGGGCGCCGAGGCCTGCCGGACTCCTCGGGAGCAAAGTCTTCAGATCTGGAACCTGGATTCTGTGGGGTAAGCACTCACTCCCCCTCAACTCACCCGGCCACTAAGTGGAACACTGCGTGATTACAATAGCAGGCCAAAAGTAAAGGAACCCCAATCCTGCTTTAAACCGGAGGACGTAGTGTGCCGGAGGAAGAGTCCTGTCAGCAGTCTGGTGGATGAAGTGGAGACCACCCCTGACCCCCATCAATAGCAGGCCCCGCTTCTTGCACGCCAGGGAGGCTCTGTGGGGTAATAGCTGGCAAAAACCCATTCTCCTGCTGGGAATCCCCATTCAGCCTCGACCATAGCGACTTTGGATCCTGTGATCACTTGGACCCTAGAGCGCTCAGTGGCAACAACTTGGCTGATAGGAAATTAGGGTGGGCAGTATATATCGATCGGATTCAACATCAGCCGGGCAGGAGTCACCCGGTGATGGGAGTCAACATGTCCCCGCAGTCAAAATCCCCCAAAAACGTTGATATATCCACAATGCTATTGCCATCGGATAAAGGGAAGAAAGCAGACCTGGCGAAATCTCTGCCTCAGAACCAACAGCCCCCTATTGGTCAGCTTGCCAACAAAGAAGATATTCAAGCCTTCATGCTAGGTATCAAATTCGATTTATGGAATTGCATATCCGAGATATTCATCAAACTAGAGCGGTTGGATCAGAGTTGTGGAGGTGGAGCAAAGAGTGGGGGAAACTGAGGACCATGTCCTGGATAATTCGACCAGACTGATGGACATGCAGCAAAAGATCTGAATTTTAGAGAGAAGGCGTGATATGCTAGAGTATAAGCAGGAAGACATGGAGAACGAGCAACAGAGAAGTGCCCACGTTGGTCCCGGATCAGGCTCTGGGTGAATATGTGGGTGACTTTTTTCATGCTCTTGTCACATCTCGACAAATCGATGCTCCTACTTCATCACACCCATAAATTACACACTCGCAGAGATTCAATTCCAGATTCCCTTCCTGATGTCCTCAACCGGATCCATTTCTATACTACTAAGCAAGACATTTTGGCAGTGGGTCATACCCGGGATGAACAAATGTTGCAGGGCTCTCCTCTACAGATCTTTCAAGACCTAGAAACTGTCAAAATCCAAAAACAAAGGTCAGCAGCGAATAACTATTTTTGTAGAATCAGCTCATCAGATACTGATGGTTATTTCCCACCTCTTTACAGTTTACATTCAAGGGAACTCTCCGCACCATTTCTAGTCTGGAAGACGCAGAGGTGATTTGGAGTCCCTCGTCACCAAACAAAGGGGAGGGGTGCTTGTTTGGGGCCACTGAAGAAGAAAGCAATAATCCCAAAATGCAGCAATCCACCTGGTTGAGGGTCCATAAAGGCCGTAACACAAGAAAACCCCCACTACAGACATGAATCATGGCTCCACATGAAGCTTCCCGGTATGAGAGGCAAATTAGCAACAAACACTGAAGAAGCGTCAACCAAATCTGAGTTAACAATGGGCAACATGCGGCATATGCCCAACCTCAAGTGACAAGTCACCTGATGGTCGTAGGGGTGTTCTGCCATTTATTTTTTAGGCCATTTTTTGTGGTTCTATTTTTGTTTCAGTTGGTTCAGTCAGTTAAAACCTCAGTTGAAATATGGCCTCAGATACTCTCTAACTCAGGATGGCGACTGAGTGCCAACTAACTTCCACACCCTCCCCTGCTATTGAAGATGACAACACGGGAGATGCTTCATGATCTCATCCGAACGTGTTTTGTGTCACTGAATGTGAAAGGTTTGAACCCCACAGTGAAACAAAAGTCTGTCTTGCGTCGGCTGAAGGACTTGGAGGGGTCAGTGATCTTTTTGCAGGAGCCTCGCCTCCTTCCTCTGGACTATATTCGCTTACGGAGCAGAAATTTCCCTAGACAATTCCTGACTTGGAGCTGCACTAAAGCGGGGGTGGGTGGGAAGCAATCCTATTTGCGAAAGACACCCAGTTTGAACGAACTGGACACCATACGAGACCCGGGAGGTGTCACACTCACCCGAGTCTCTGCAGGAGCGATGGATGAGCCTCCCTTGACCCCGAATTCTCACTTCCCCTGTTTTCACCCAGAGGGATTCCCATCAAATACAAGATATACACTCAGACCTGAATTCACCTGATTCCCCTGGGCCCTTCCCTTCTCTTTACTGTGTGCTGTGATGTCCCCTAAGGGCTTACCTTGATCTTTAGTAAGGTGTGCACTCCATCCTGCATTTGCGGGGGAGTGATTCGCTCATATGAATGATGCCAATGTCTGTTGGCTGAGTTCAGATGCCACACGCTGTTATATGCCTTCACAGCGAGGCCGAGTGTTCAAGGCACCAGTCTGTTCACTGGCTAGAAAGTCTTCTCCACAAGTGAACGTTGCGTGGAGAGTGTTTAGTGTCCTGAATTGTCTGTATTTACCAGGTTACTCACCGTAGTGACCACCTTACTCCTAGTCCATAGTCCCCTTTCCTCCATACTTATGGGACATCTCTCCGTCCTGTGGGACGGGACCGGAGCACTTTGTAAAAAGCATCCACATTTTTTCCAAAAATGTGTCCTTCCTCTCTTTCTTGCGTGGGGCCTGGCACGCGGCCGTAACCCCGCCCATCTTGGCTCCGCCCTGCGCATCGCCCATCAATCCTTTTCTATCGCCAGGTTAAAGACCGATTAGCAATAACAGAGGAACCTTATTAGAGGGGACGGCGGGCGGGCGTATGGAGGAAAGGGGACTATGGACTAGGAGTAAGGTGGTCACAACGGTGAGTAACCTGGTGATACTCCTACGTCCCGTCCCCTTTCCTCCATACTTCTGGGAGATTCCCAAGCACTCCTTACAGGAACTACGGGTGGATGGAAATATCCCTCACTGAAACAGGTTCTTCAGCACAGCCTGAGCAAACTGAGCGTCAGCCCTTGAGCTCATGTCGAGACAATAATGCTTACAGAAAGCAGATGGGGAGGCCCAAGTAGCTGCCCTAGCAATAGACTCCCAGGGGGCATATTTCTGAAAAGCAACCACGGCTGCCTTACCCGGCACCAAGTATGCATGAATACCCTTAGGAGGTTTCAGCCCTTGGACAGTGAAAGACTCCGGGATGCTGGTGGCGATACACCTAGAAATAGTTGCCTTAGACGCCTGCCTGCCCTGAGGAAGGCAGGCGAGAAGAACTCCTAAGCTCGGAAGTCCTGTCCAGGTAGAACTTAAGAGGTCTTCGGACATCAAGACAGTGTAGAACCCTCTCAGCCTCAGAGGCAGGGTTCGGAAAAAAGACCGGTAGGGAGATCGACTGATTCAGATGGAATTCGGTCACTACCTTCGGTAGAAAGGCCGGGTTCGTCCGAAGGACTACCTTGTCCTTGTGAAAGACCAAGAAAGGATGCTCCACCGACAATGCCTGGAGCTCACTTACTCTCCTTGCTGACGTAAATGCGACCAAAAAGGACACTTTCCAGGACAAGTACTTGAGGTCCACTGTAGCCATTGGTTCAAAGGGTTTATGGCACAGCGCCGTAAGGACCACTTTTAGGTCCCACGGCGGGTGCGGATTACGAACCGGAGGGTAGAGGCATGTCAACTCAGCAAAATGCCTCTTCACCACTGGGTTCGTCAGGGAATAAGAACACTGGTCTGTAGAAAGATAAGCGGAAACCGCTGAGAGATAAGTCTTGCATGATACAACATGAACCCCTGACTCTGCTAGGGAGGACACAAAGGACAGCAGCGTGTCAATCGTGGCCACCCTTGGATCCAACTTCTTCTCCAAACACCAATGACAGAACTTGAGCCATTTACTCCTGTATTGGGATCTGGTCGAGGGTTTCCTGGCTGCCTGGATAATACGCATGTTATCCGTAGACAAATTCAGATGCTCTGAAGATTTGAACTCAGGCACCATGCCGCCAAGCTGAGCGATTGAGAGGAGGGGTGCCACAGCTGCTGTTCCCCTTGCTGAAGAAGATCGGGAGTTACTGGTAACCTCATCGGCTGATACACCGACAGGTGTTGAAGCTCTGAGAACCAAAACCTGGCCGGCCACCACGGGGCTATGAGCAGAAGGGAACAGTTCACCGAATTCTTCAACCTCCAAATTGCCCGGTGAACCAGAGGCAGAGGCGGTAAGGCGTAAGCTCTCATGTTGTGCCCTGGAATCTCAAAAGCATTCCCCAGAGAGGCGGCTCCCAGCCCCCCTCTGGAGGCATACTGAGGAAGCTTCTTGTTTACCGCCGTCGCGAAGAGGTCCACCTCCGGTGTGCCCCAACTCGAGAAAATCCATGAGAGGACCTCCGCCTTCAACTCCCACTCGTAGCTGACCACTGTCCGCCGGCTGAGGGCATCCGCTGTGACATTCAGCTGGCCCGGGATGTGTACTGCAAGCAGCCAGACAACATGAAGCACGGGCCACTCCCATATATGGATAGACAGGTCCACGAGGGGGGGAGACTTCGTTCCCCCTTGTTTGTTGATGTAATACATTGACACCACATTGTCTGTGCGTATGCGGACCACCTTGTTGGCAATGAGCGGTCTGAACGCCTTGAGCGCCAGAAAAATCGCCAGAAGCTCCAAATGATTTATGTGCAGGAGCTTGTCCTGAGGCAACCAGAGGTCTGAGACCTGAAGAAGAACTAATGATGCACCCCACCCCAGAAGGGAGGAGTCCATCGTGATAGTCACCATGGGGGCCAGGTCCTGAAACCCCGCACCCACCAACAGGTTGCTGAGAGATGACCACCAGTCCAGGTCCACTCTCCTGGAATCCGGAATCATTATCCGCTTGGAATCCGGGTACACAGCCTGACGCCAGGAACTCCGAAGAGCCATCTGGATCCGTCTCATCTTGAGACGAGCAAGAGGAAGAGCCAGCACGCACGAGGCCATGAGGCCCAGAAGCCTCTGGAACCACCGGGCCGACATGCTCTCCAACTGCACAAACATCTGACACGTGGTTTACAGATCCACCATTCTGTCCCCGGTCAGGTACACTAAGCAGTCGATCGTGTTCCAGCGAAAACCCAGGAAAATCAGGTCCTGCAAGACCGCCATGGAAGATTTCCCCAGTTCACCGACAGCCCAAGATGGAACAGGAGCTGAAGGAGAGACTGGAGATTGCCCGCTGCTGCTAGCGGACAAGGGCTGCGTAAGAGCCAGTCATCCAAATACGGATACACATGGATACCCTGGAGACGAAGATAGGCCGCAATCACCGACATCATCTTCGTAAAGACGCGCAGTGCCGAACTCAGGCCAAAAGGAAGTACTCGAAACTGGAAGTGTTCCAATCCCAAAGAGAAGCAGAGATATCTCCTGTGTGGGTTCCAAATCAGGATATGCATGTACGCGTCCTGAAGGTCCACAACGCTGACCCAGTCGCCCGCCTGCAAGGAGGAGCGTATCTGGCCGGGCGTAATCATCGAATTTCTCTTGGGGTAGGAAAAGATTGAACTGGGAAAGGTCTAGGATGGTGCGAAGGCCAGCCTGGTTGGGTTTGGGCACCGTAAACAGCCGGGAGTAGAAGCCCTCCCCTCACTCGCCAAGGGTAACGGGTTCCACAGCTCTGAGGTCCAGAAGTTTCTGAACCTCGGCTTTGAGGGAGGGCGAGCCCGACAGCTGAAAAGGAGGGTTGCGGGGTGGGGTAGGGGGTAGAGGTAAGCGGAAGCCCGCTCCAGCGACTGACAAGACCCGTCTTCCTTCTGTGATGGTCTGCCACGCCTCCCAATGAGACGCAATGCGTCCTCCCACCGAGGTCTCGTGCGAAAACTCATTTAGTAGTTTTATCAGTGGCGGTGCCCCTGAACCTGAGGAGGAGGCTGAGGAGCGCGAGAAAAACCGCGTCCGTTGCTTACGGCAGTTATTCCCCACAGGGGTATCCATTCTGTGAGATTTGTGGTCGAGGAAGCCCCTAAAGCCAGAGGAGGGTCGACTTTGTGACAACAGTCTCTGGGTTTTGAAAGGAGCCTTAACCAGGACAGACAATGACTTAGCTGTCTGCGTGCTATCCTTCGTCTTGGTGAGCTCTACATCTTTTGTAGAATGAAAGAGCTCCTTACCATCGAACGGAAGGTCCAACACCTTCTCCTGCACTTCTTTGGAAACCTTAGTGGCATGCAGCCACGCCTGCCGTGAGGTATCAACCCCCAGCATAAGGCCCCGAGCCGAGGTGTCTACGTGATGAGCCGCAGCCTCCAGGAGATCCTGGGCCAAGACCTTGGCGTCGGATAGGCCACCCTTTAAGTCTTCCAACTTCACGACCGGTATGTGCTCCTCAAACTCCGACAGACCTTTCCACATCTGCATGTTAAGTTCCGCTAATATCAACTCAGCATTGGCCTCCCTGAGCTGCAAGGCCGTGTTGGCAAAGATTTTCCTCCCTAGGGAGCCAAGGAGCTTGTCCTCCTTACCCAGGACCTGAGTAGCCGTCGTGGAAGAGGATGCTGCAGGTCTGGATTGCAAAGTGGGCACAGCCCCCACTGTGGAGGAGGGAGGCGGACAAGACAACAGGGCCACCTCTTCCGAGGAATGTAGCCTGTACCTCGCGTCAATTTTCTTATTGACAAAGAGTCCCGAGTGTGGCTTTTCCTAGACTCTTCGGACCTCGGCCAGAACGTCCTTCTGCAGGAACAGGCCTGTACGCTCCAAGGGAGACAGGGTGAACGCCCCAGAAAGCATGCCCTCCTGCGCAGCGGGTGCCTCAGGCACCGGAACATCTAAGAAACTCATCATGTCCAGTACCCGGTCATGAAAGGCTCCGATAGAGCGGGGAAGGTCCTTGTTGTCCTGATTGCCTTGAGGGTCATCTGACAGGTCAGGATCCTGCTGAGCCGTGTCAGGCACTGCCTTGTCCACTGGGGACAACGGAGGCACAGGCGGAAGAGCCGGGGGAGGCACCACGGGCAAGGGAGGTGCCGGCAGAACCACCAGAGGAACGGGTGGAGCCGGAGACGTAGGTGGGCATATCTCCTTGAAAAGCCCTTTGAAATATTCCCTCATGGGGTTGTTGCGCAAAAGCGCCTGAAATTTACCGAAAAAGGCGTCCTCAGGAGATTGTTTCGGAACCTGAAGAGGCCTCTCATGAGGTGGACAAATCCAGGGACGTAACGGGGAAGGGTGCCACACTCGCCCCTCCACCGACGTATCCACATAAATCAAGGGTGCTGCCCCCGCGGGCAACGAAACATTGTGCGGAAGAGGCATTCGGGCGTTCCAATCATAAACCGGCCGGTAAGGATGCGCACAAGGGACCTTAGGTTCACCAAAGGGTCCGAGCTCTACACCAAAGGCCGATGGCGTAGTTGTAGGGGTAGCACCTAAAATGGCCGCCGTGGTCGTGGCGGGAACAAGTGCCATTTTGTCCTCATCTGAGGGGGAACTGCGGCACATGAGGAAGTGAGGCAGGGGTCCCTGTCGATGGATCAGGGGTCTTAATCTTAGCCTTAACATAAGGAACCTCGGCAGAGCCTGTACTATGAGGCCTGGAATGTTTTTGAGACATACCAACCGCCAAATTAGCCTTCGAAGGAAGGACCTCGGCATTGCCGGTAAAAGAAGAACTTTGCTTCTTTGCCCCCTCAACAGATCTGGTGTCACCACAAGAGCGGAAACGGTGAGCAACCGCTTTCACCGACAAGGCCTTGTCCGGCCTCTCAGAACTGTTGGTAGCTTTAGCCTCTGAACGAGGAACCTCGGACCCAAGCCCGGTAACAGCCTTATCAGCACGGACCTTGAACATCCGTTCAGTAACAACAAGTCCAGCCAAGGCCTCGGGGTGCACCCCGGTCTTGTTTTTGAGGGAAGCCGACAGATGCCTCAGAGCGAGCTCCGGTACCCCACGATTCAGTAGAACTGGGTCTACAAACAGCCCCCACAGGAGGGGCCTCGGAGCGTACTCCGGTGTTCACAGGCCCCTTATGGAGACCTTCAGAGAAAACTCCAGTAGAATTATTAGGCCCAACGGGCACCTCAGGGCGAACCCCAGTGACAGAGCGATCAACACTCCTCCCGGACCGAGAGGAACCCGGGAAAGGTATCCCCCGGCCGGGGAGCTCTGAAAAGTAAAGAACTTACCGGGCGTTTTTTCTTCTCGTCGTTGAACGCCTGAAAATGTGAAGGAGGAGTTCGTCGGAACACCTCCTCCCACCGCTCCAACCGATGTTGAAGTGCCCAGACCGAAAGGGAGTCACAGTAAAAACAGGAGTCCCAACAGTGTTCCGGACCCAAACACTCTAAACAAAGAGGATGGGGATCAGCCCTCGCGAAGCGACGGTAACACGAACAATCTGGAAAGTCTAACTTGAAAGACAGACAGGCTAATAAACGAATGCTAGAGAGAGCCAGAGAGGAAAAAGGGAAGAAAATCTTCTGAGGATGCAAGTGCGTCTGGCCCCGATCGAGCAGAGAAAAGGACTGATGGCCGATGCGCAGGGCGGAGCCAAGATGGCCAGCGTTACGGCCGCGTGCCGGGCCCCGCACAAGAAAGAGAGGAAGGACACATTTTTTGAAAAAATGTGTATGCTTTTTAAAAAGTGCTCCGGTCCCGTACCACAGGACGGAGAGATGTCCCATAAGTATGGAGGAAAGGGGACGGGACGTAGGAATATGTCTTTGTTTGCCAAGGTATTTTGTGGGTGAGTAGCGCTGCGTGTAGAAGACAGCTGCTGGTAGGTAAGCGCAGCGTCTTAAATTAGAGCGCGCCTGGTAATATCTCTCCCTTTCCTTTGCAGGAGTGGATGATGTAATATTAGCACCTCGAGTCCGGGTTCAGTGCTACCAGAGACTTGGTGGTCTGGTAAGTTTTCACAGAGGCTTTGGTAAGTATGTACTGCGTTATGAGAGGGAGCGCAGTGCTATAGTCTCTGCGTTATTGGGGCGAGCGCAATGACTAATGTCTCTTCTTTCTTTTGCAGGGGTTTGTTGGCTCGTACAACTGACCTGGATTCCAGCGTCGCGGGAAGATTCGGTGAGTATGTGCAGCGTTATTGAAGTGCGCGTGCGAACACTGTTCTTCTTTGTTTTTACAGGTGCCGGTGTTGAAGTCCCCTCTTGACCAGAGATAGCTGCAGCGTGAAGGAAGCACAGAATACCTGTAAGCAGAAGCAGAATAATCCAGAGCAGGTAGGCAGAAGCGGGCTGATCCAGAGCAGGTAGGCAGAAGCGGGCTGATCCAGAGCAGGTAGGCAGAAGCGGGCTGATCCAGAGCAGGTAGGCAGAAGCGGGCTGATCCAGAGCAGGTAGGCAGAAGCGGGCTGATCCAGAGCAGGTAGGCAGAAGCGGGCTGATCCAGAGCAGGTAGGCAGAAGCGGGCTGATCCAGAGCAGGTAGGCAGAAGCGGGCTGATCCAGAGCAGGTAGGCAGAAGCGGGCTGATCCAGAGCAGGTAAGCAGAAGCGGGCTGATCCAGAGCAGGTAAGCAGAAGCGGGCTGATCCAGAGCAGGTAAGCAGAAGCGGGCTGATCCAGAGCAGGTAAGCAGAAGCGGGCTGATCCAGAGCAGGTAAGCAGAAGCGGGCTGATCCAGAGCAGGTAAGCAGAAGCGGGCTGATCCAGAGCAGGTAAGCAGAAGCTGGACGATCCAGAGCAGGTAAGCAGAAGCTGGACGATCCAGAGCAGGTAAGCAGAAGTTGGACGATCCAGAGCAGACGATCCAGAGCACGGCAAGTGTGTTGCTGATGCAGCTCACAGTAAGAAACACAAAGCACTGGAAGAATCTTGGGTGTGGCTTATATAGCCAGCCACACCCAAACACTAGAGAGCTCATGAATAGTCATGCACTTCCTGTTTGGCAACAGGAAGTTACTACAAACACTAGGAAGGAATTAAGAGTAGGTATCTGCTATGGTGTTTTTTGTGTGCCTATGCCAGGCCTGCCAAGTCTCCACCCAGCTTGCCCCAACCACCTGCCTGGTACCCATGACAGGAGGCCGATATATTGGAGTAAACGGTAGTTGGGGTAGTTGTACTCTAATCTGGATGTATGCCCCCAATGAAGCACAGTACTGATTTTTCAAAGAGCTAGAGGCGACACTCCTCCCCTTTTTGGAGAGCCAGGTCGTTATCGGGGGAGACTTTAACAGGGTCCCTGACCCCATCAAGGATAAAACGCATGACCCCTCAACTAAAGACTTCAAGATCGTTGAGTATTCTCCACTTTTTCTAAGTCTTTTTCAGGGTGGTGGACTCTTGGAGAGTGCTACATCCAGAAGAGCGAGATTTAACTTTTTTCACTCATGTCAACCGATCCCAATTTTAGTATGCCCCCCCAACTTGTGCCATTTACTGACAGGGTCTCTATTGCCCCCAGGATTCTTTCCGACCATGCCCCCGTCCTCCTGCGGGTTAGAATATGGCATCCAGCCCCCCCCTTGTATACCTCAATCTTGACTATATGACCCAATCTTAAATGAGATGGCCTTGAAGGGTGGGGTAGCAAAAGCAGTACAGGATTATTTTTGGGAGAACCCTACTAAGCTCATGTCCCTCGCTACGACATGAGATGCCATGAAGGCAGTAATTGGGTGAGTCCTATCATAAGTGGAAAAAGCAGACCCGAATCCAACTCGTACAAGTAATCTCCGAGATGGAGGGAAAATATAAGAAAGGTTGGACCCCTAAACTTCACTTAGCCCTCCGTATTGCCCCAAATAAATGAGAGGCGCTTTACGCTGAATAGATGGGCTATTTTCAATTAATGTTGAAAAAAGATTATTATTCCAAAAAAAATAAGGCCAACCGATTCTTGGCGAGGAAGTTAGCCCAATCAAAAAAATGCAACATTATCATAGGCCTTAGGGATCAGCATGGGGCAACAGGATATGGGGAACAGACTAAACGCCAGCTAGCATAGGCTCATTTGATGGAAACAATGACATCACCGGCATGGTCACCTCAGGTCTAAAAAAAGGTATATTGAAGGAGCTGCTCTCCCGCAGCTTCCCCAGGAGAACATAGTAGGTTTAGAATCCCCAAAATCAGCTATAGAAGTGGATGTGGTAATCAAATCCTTGAAGACGAGAGGCCCGGTTTCCGATGGATTCTCAACTAAATTTGATAAACTCTTTAGAGGCCAGTTGTTGTCCCCTCTGACGGCCCTCTTTAACTCCATTAGAGAAGCAGGTACTACAGCTCTCTCTATGCAAACCTCCATCACTATCATGCTATTAAAACCAGGGAAATATCCTAAGGATTGTGCCTCTTATAGGCCAATCTCACTGTTAAACATTGATGCAAATATCTATTTGAAAGTATTGGTTAATCGCTTTGCTCCACTTCTACAGCATTGATCGACGCTGATCAAACAGGGTTCGTTCTGGGGAGGAAAATTAGGGATATCATTAGGCGAGCGTTGAATTTGATAGAGACAACCACCATGAGCCAGGGAAAATTGGCCCTTCTGGCATTAGACACCACTAAGGCATTTGATAAAATGGATTCAACCTTTATGCATCAACCTTGGAGACTTTTCATTTTGGGCCCTATTTCCGAAGAACGATTTCGGCCAACTACATTTCCCCGAATACATGACTCCAGGTAAATCGGATCAAACATGCCCTGTCCGTCTCAAGTGTGGGATGTGACAAGGATATCCCTTTTCCCCTCTCTTATTTGCTCTAATTATGGAGCCTTTGGCTCAACGCATACATATTGATCTAGCGATCCAAAGGGTCATGATTCGTTGCGCTCAACACAAGGTGTTGCTCTATGCTGATGTGTTACTGGAAAACTGTGTGTCTCGAAAACTAATATTCAGTCCTCCCTCCAAGCAGCCCTTCAGGACCAGCGGGATTCAAAACAAACTATGGGAAATTGGTGGCATTGGGGGTGGGACTATCTCTACAGGATATTAGGTCCTTTCAATCCCTCAGTTCAATCCGGTGGGATACCAAATCCATTCAATACCTGCTGGTTCGGATCACAGCCTCACCTAAAGAACTATTCGTGGCTAATTACCGCCCCCCCGCCCTTTAAGACACTTTCCTCGATGGGCCGCATTACGGCAGTTAAAATGAATTTACTCCCTCGCCTTCTTTAAATCCGTTTGTCCCTTCCAGTGGAAATCCCAAAACACTTGTTAGACTGTCTCCAGCATAAGATCTTGGGATTTATTTGGCGGGGCAAGAATTCGAGCATCCCAAGGAAGGTAATGATGAGAGGCACCCGGTTAGGAGGGCTAGGGGTTCCAAATTTACGTAAATATACGGAGGCCGCTCAAATTTCACCCCTCCTGATGTGGATGTCCCTTTACCCTCTACCAAAAAGGGTTGAGATTGAACAGTCCAAGCTCCCTCTCCCCCTTCATTTACTGCCTTCGTGCCCCCCCCACACGTTACGAAAACAATAGCAGAATCTGCTCTCCTCTTACAAAGTTACCTTGGAGGCATGGGGTGGGGCTCTGAAACGGAAAAAGATTCCTAGAGGCATGGGCCCACTCTCCCCGATTATTCACAACCCTGCCTGCTCCCCTGGCTTGCATCCAGGTGCATTTAGAAATTGGAGACAGCGTGGTCTTTAAACATTAGCCCAGCTATTTGAGGTGGATCAACCATGCACGTTTGATGACTGCAAAGTGACATTCCAACTCTCGGAGTCAGCTAGATTGTTAGATGCTCAGCTTCGGCATTGAATCATACAACCAGAGACGAGACAGAATGCAATACGAGCCTCGAGTCCGATTGAGCTAACCATTCTGGAGGGACCGGGGCCTGGAGGGGTCTCTAAAATGTATAAACTCCTGAGGGACAACATGCTAGCTGATCGCCCATCTTACATGAGCCGCTGGGAGACAGACTCACCAGCAACAAGCTTCTGATGTGTCCTGAAACTCTACTCTTGGGGGCCCCAAGTCAAGAGGTACACCCTAAATCTGCAGAGCGGGCGAAACTAATTACTCAATTATTGCTGGGCGCAAGCATTACAATTGCTTGCCGCTGGAAATGCCCAGAGGGGCCAGAGTGAAGTCTGTTTACTGTGGCTACTGAAGGAGGAGTGAACCAGCAACAGAATAATTGCAATTTCTGGCCGCGGGAGGCAGAGTGTGGAGTCTGCCGGAGTCCGTGGGATTAGCGGAACTGAGGAAACGACCTACGCAGGTAGGAAACCCCCTTTGTGCACAAACATCTAGAACTCAGCCATAATACAAAGAAATTCAGGTTGCTTAAAAAGCTAGCTGCAGTTGGCAAACTCCCTCGTACCAAAAGACTACATTCCATAGAGCCAGACAGACTCTATTCTTAACCATTTTGTCAACTGAAGCCCTGATAGACAGTGAGAGGGAGCAGCGAGGGGGGACTGCGGGACTACGTCCTTTGACCCCCTTGCGGCAACCTGAGAAGCTACTATAAGTACATTTGAAATACAGAACGGTATACAACTACCGTACATCACTTCTACATAACTGTTTAACATCCAAAGAAACCACTAAACAAAAGCGGACGCACTCGTAACATTCACCAAAGACACTGCATAGAGCACACTGAACTGAGAAGGAGAACTGTGAGGGGGGGACTGTGGGACAAGGTCCTTTGACCCCCACACACATACCCAAGAAACGACAGAACACCCCCCTGCCATTACCTGGTGCCGAGGCTGTTTGCAGCGGGAGCTCGCTCACGCGGGCTGGCGGGGAGAGGGGACGCCCGCGCTGGAGAAGAGGTGCGGGACGCGAGCAGTGCCTGCGGCGCGCAGACGGTTGGGTGTGGATCGCGGGACCGCCAGCTGACAGGAGGAGAACGGGGAGGGAAAACTGAGAAGAACGGAGCAAGCGAAAGCTCCTCCCATCAAAGCCAAACCAACATAATAATGACGAAAGCAGCAGAGGACACCAAAACAACATTAATCAAACAATTGTCACGGAGGAATACTAGGTTACGAACCAAAACTATGTCGGAGAACCAGGTGAAGCACGACGATAGCAGCAGCAGTGTAACGGAGGAGGGGCACAGTCCGTGTCAGTCAGAAATGCCTGGCTGTCCTCCATTTAAAGAGACAGGACCCGATAAAAGAGGAAACAACAATAAGAAAGAAAAGAATGATGACTCTGCACTTCCCATAAAAGACAAACCATGCGCAACGCAGAAATGCGGGCGATCCAAAAAAACTTAGACCAGCCTTGCAACAAGGGGCCAAACCATAACGAAATAAATACCGGAGGAAACAACCCCCAATTGCAAAGGGGGGAGGACCAAGACACTAAGTCTGAACCCATGCAAATGAGAGAACATGAAACACTTACAGAGCAAAATGACATTTCAAGAGAAATAACACAAGGGAGGGATACTAGTAAATGCGACAACACTTTACTATCGCAGAAAGAGAAAGCAATCAAGGCAAAAGAACAATGGAAATTATACTACCAAAGAGCAACCAAATCAGAACGATTTGCAAAAGAAACTGCACCAATCAGTCAATTTCGACTGGAACGCCTATCGCTTGATCTAACAGAAATTGAAGCACTTATGGAATTACAACAAACAAATAGGAAAAACAAACAACAAGCTAACTTATCAGGAAGGAAGATGGAAACAAGTAATGAAATCTATCACTCGTCATGCTACTCAGATTTTAGCAACGCAACAGTAAATAAGACTCAAACAGCAAACATTGAAACAAATTATAAGAAGACACCACATAAGACGGAAGAAACAGTCTGTCATTGTGTACCTAAGCAGCAAACCAACAGGAATCAGTTGCTACATCAATGCTGGATTTACAGAATATGCCGATTGCCGTAACAACGCAAACAATGATACCCTTCATAAAACTTCAAGAAGCAAGCAATGAAACAACTAAAGAACATACTACAATACTTAGCTCCAAATTCACCAAACTGAAGAGTTTAGAACAACTCATACATAAAATACAATAACGGCTGAGCATAGAAGCGGAAAACAGCTATGTATGCCAACAATGCCTTGCTGAGATAGCAAGACAAGACAGAATGGACAAAGCGTTGTTAATGGAAGCCTTAATCTCTTTTACAAAGACATTGCTAACAAGGAATAACACTGAAGAAAAAATCCAAAAGGAGAATGGTCGTATAAATGGAGTGCCAAAGGATGGCCTTTCTAAGACAAGATTGGATAGCGCACAGACCACGACCGAGAAGCATCACATAGAGGGTGCGAATATAGAGGATGATATTTTATTGATCGATTTGACACCTGAAGAGCTACGGAATAAAATAAGCAAAAAGCCCACAAATCGGAGTCTGGAATCAACTGCACATAATAGAGATCAGCACAGTAAAATAGCGCAAGGGAATCAGAACTATAGCATATTTGAACAACAGCCTCAGAATAATTCAAATAAAGCGAAAACGACAGCAGCAAAAAAACTGACCAAAAAACAACAAAGAGGCTCTAGAGCATTCCTCAGGAATTTGGCCCAGAGCGCCAAAGAAACCGCCAAAAAAACACAGCCACAAGAACATAAATAAACGAGAACAGCTGACCCTGCAATAAAAGAAAGACACTGGAATTGGAAGAATAGAAGAGCCCAACCAGACCCTGAAAATAATAAGAGTAGGCTCGAACACAGTCCAAAAATTCCACAATAAGTGAACAGTGAAACATTGAATCCTTGATGAACCTTTCCACATATTCAATACATGAATCAGAGTGTGCTCAAAATTAAGAATTTATTGGAATTGAGCAACAATAATTACAGACAAACACTTCCTCAATGATTGTAATCGACTGTTATGAGGAAAGTATTACAGGAACATATACATCGATTGAACTTTCCTGCGAAGAAATTTCAGATGAAGAATTTTACTCTGGAAACAGTACTCTGAGCTCCACAAGACTAGAGAGATCAGAGCATGAACAACAGTCTGAAGAAACAAGTAAATTGAGTCATGAACGCTCTGACTGGAATAAAAAACAAAATATTAATGAAGAAAGCCTCCACTCAGAACAACCACAATTTCTAGATCCTTACTACAAAGAAAAAATAATCAGATTGAAGTAGGAAGGAAAATCAGAAAAAGAGGCCAACATTGTGATGAATAGAACAAATGTATTACAACTTTTCAAGGCAATCCCAAAATTGAAAATGATAAAGTCAAAAGATCTGAAATTAATCGATTTTATAGATGAACAAAGATTGGATAACATCTGGATATATAGCTGCTCATGGGAACTGCAGAGCTTAATAGCATCATGTGCCAAAGAACTTGAATCCCGTGGTTTCAGAGTATCAAATGAAGATAGACTGGACAATGAGACTGAAGAAAACTTCAACATGACTCAGCAAGAGAACAGAAGAACATATTCTGACATAAGCAGTGCTTCAAGCTTTACGTACAATGATAATGAAGGAAAGAAAGAAAAAGAGTAGGAAAGATGGCATAAGGATTATCAAAAAAGAACGAACCCCCCGACAATATACAGACAAAATACCAACTGGATGGAATTATGAAAAATTCCTTTGGGCGAGTACTTAGCATAGAAATGAGCAGACAAGAAAAGACCGAAAAATTGAGGCAATAACAACGAACGGAAAAAAGCGAACGAACAGTAACACTTTGGCTCCTGGAATACAAGGGGACATTTGCATCTTTTCCAAATGGAACGACCAGAGCTGAACACAGCAAATGTGATATGTCTACAGGAGACATGGTTAATCGAACCACCAGTATGCGAAGTATTCCTCACATACATGAATCCTGCAATTACCACCAAAGCAGGAAGACCATCAGCGGATCTCATCACCCTAATCAGACAAGATCTGGCAATAGAAATTATTGAATACCAGAATATAGGAAATTGGGCACAAAACACGCTATTTAAGATGCAAGCTATGATACAACCTCGGACTAATAACATGCCAACAAGGCCTAAATATCTAAACATCACTAATGTCTACTGGAATCCGAAGAAATTTCAAGAAGAAATAGTAATAGATTCTATATTTACCAAGATCGATAACATTTCACAGAAACATCAAGATGTTGAATTCATTATATATGTGGCGATTTCAACTTGCACCTATTTGATGGAAACGGAGAAACAATAGAAGAACCGTAGCTCGAACATAGAGCTCGAAGATGGATAACAGACACGCAACAGAAACTTAGAAATATGGGATGCATTTAATGTATCAACAAATACACCGGCACCGACATGGTCACGAGGAGAAATCAAGTCGATCATCGACTACATTTACACCAGTAAAGGAATCACTCAAACTAAAATCAAAGCCAAGAATCTGTTTAGTTAGCATAGGGATCATTACATTCTTAAGCGCTCATGGGAAACGAATACAGGCAAATGCCTCAAAATAAACATTCCTAGTCTGACTTTAACAAATAGAATTAATCGACTGAGGATCCCGCAAAACAGACTCTTCCTCACCGTGGGGCGAGGGCAGGAGCCCCCCCAGCACCCCAGCCCAGCAGAGAAGCCACGAGACCACGAGCAACACGGACAGGGCCTGCCTGACCCTGTCCCCACACGCCGCCTGACCCACGCATGCCGGGCGCAGCGCGGGCTGAAACCGAGGCTGAGCCTCGTGAAAATCAGCTGTAACCGCCGGCAGGCGGATCACGCCGGCGGCCAGCGCAAAGGCCACTCTAAGGCCTGTTGAGAGCCTGCTCACCCCCTCATTCACTCTTCCTCACCGTGGGGCGAGGGCAGGAGCCCCCCCAGCACCCCAGCCCAGCAGAGAAGCCACGAGACCACGAGCAACACGGACAGGGCCTGCCTGACCCTGTCCCCACACGCCGCCTGACCCACGCATGCCGGGCGCAGCGCGGGCTGAAACCGAGGCTGAGCCTCGTGAAAATCAGCTGTAACCGCCGGCAGGCGGATCACGCCGGCGGCCAGCGCAAAGGCCACTCTAAGGCCTGTTGAGAGCCTGCTCACCCCCTCATTCACTCTTCCTCACCGTGGGGCGAGGGCAGGAGCCCCCCCAGCACCCCAGCCCAGCAGAGAAGCCACGAGACCACGAGCAACACGGACAGGGCCTGCCTGACCCTGTCCCCACACGCCGCCTGACCCACGCATGCCGGGCGCAGCGCGGGCTGAAACCGAGGCTGAGCCTCGTGAAAATCAGCTGTAACCGCCGGCAGGCGGATCACGCCGGCGGCCAGCGCAAAGGCCACTCTAAGGCCTGTTGAGAGCCTGCTCACCCCCTCATTCACTCTTCCTCACCGTGGGGCGAGGGCAGGAGCCCCCCCAGCACCCCAGCCCAGCAGAGAAGCCACGAGACCACGAGCAACACGGACAGGGCCTGCCTGACCCTGTCCCCACACGCCGCCTGACCCACGCATGCCGGGCGCAGCGCGGGCTGAAACCGAGGCTGAGCCTCGTGAAAATCAGCTGTAACCGCCGGCAGGCGGATCACGCCGGCGGCCAGCGCAAAGGCCACTCTAAGGCCTGTTGAGAGCCTGTTAGGAGCATCAGGAGCCAGGGGCCACGGACCCTGCCCTCACCATTCCGGCCGCAACAGCACACAACGGACTAGCCCCTGAGCCGAGGAGCATCTTCTGCTACACACGGTTCGGCCGTGCTTAGATCACCCTGCCTCATCGAACTCCCTCAAAGGCGAGGGTTGACATCTTTTCACAGCCAGGTATGCCCATCGTGCACACTCATTATTGCCAGCTGTACGGCGAGTTCTGAGGCGTAACGCTTCTTGAGTCTCGCCCGACCTCGTCAGATTCTTCCGCCTGGCCCAGCAATGGCGGGCGCATAGCGGCACCAGAGCGAGGCTCTGGCGCCCAGAGACCACTGTATTATTGCGTAGTGCCTTATGGTCGCCCAGAGACCACTGTATTATTGCGTAGTGCCTTATGGTCGCCCAGAGACCACTGTATTATTGCGTAGTGCCTTTTGGTCGCCCAGAGACCACTGTATTATTGCGTAGTGCCTTATGGTCGCCCAGAGACCACTGTATTATTGCGTAGTGCCTTTTGGTCGCCCAGAGACCACTGTATTATTGCGTAGTGCCTTATGGTCGCCCAGAGACCACTGTATTATTGCATAGTGCCTTTTGGTCGCCCAGAGACCACTGTATTATTGCGTAGTGCCTTATGGTCGCCCAGAGACCACTGTATTATTGCGTAGTGCCTTTTGGTCGCCCAGAGACCACTGTATTATTGCGTAGTGCCTTATGGTCGCCCAGAGACCACTGTATTATTGCGTAGTGCCTTATGGTCGCCCAGAGACCACTGTATTATTGCGTAGTGCCTTATGGTCGCCCAGAGACCACTGTAGTATTGTGTAGTGCCTTATGGTCGCCCAGAGACCACTGTATTATTGCGTAGTGCCTTATGGTCGCCCAGAGACCACTGTAGTATTGTGTAGTGCCTTATGGTCGCCCATAGACCACTGTATTATTGCGTAGTGCCTTTATGGTCGCCCAGAGACCACTATATTCTGACATCCTCTAGGCAACTAGCGCCTTGCACTACTAGAACCATCGCTGCTCAGTCTCGCCTCCCTCCACGTGCACTACAGAGTATTCCAGCATGCTACCAGGGCTGCACCACCAGATTAGCACACTACTACTCATAGGCGCACTCCTCGCCAATGCAATATATGAACGACACTATCTACACTCGTGCTTACCTAGCTCCAGCATCATGATGCAGTCCAACACAAATTCGACACCTCACCCCAGCCCCAACACCGCGCATCCTCACACCTCTACACCTAATAGCTGCACCAGACTGTGCAGACTGAGGACACGCACACTACCTAGGTCCTTCTCATCGCAACACATCCCAGCATCACTCAGAAACTATAGATTAGGTTCTCGCACATCTGTCTCTCACAACTTTGTGGGTAGGATTCCCCACATCCCCACACCGTGTTCCAACCTCACACCCACCACTATACCATCCACCCCACCCAACTTCAAGCTGAAAAAACAAACGAAACAGCGGCCTCCCAACAGAAGTCAGGTAGCACCTACACTCAAATGCGCATTACTTAACACTCGATCGCTCACTGCCCATGCCTTAGAAATCAACGAGCTCATCTCCAGCTTCGACCTAGATCTGCTAGCCATCACAGAGACTTGGCTGCATGAAGCCTCAGGCCCCGCCATTACCCTAGCTGTACCAGTAGGCTACTCCATCCTTAGACAAGACAGACCTACAAAATCAGGGGGAGGGGTTGCCATAATCTATAAAGACATCCACCATATCAGGCCCACACCCCACACATGGGAAGGGAATGCAGACATACTATCGGCCAAACTATCCCTCTCTCACAACAACACCATTAACATTCACGTCATCTACCGGCCTCCAGGACTCCCAACCGATTTTCAAGGGCAAATTACGCATATTCTCAGCGAAAACCTAAAAAAATCCACCAAAACCTTACTCCTAGGTGATCTTAACCTAGGCTATAATGACCCAAAGGACAAAACAGCAACCTCCTTCCTCAAGGACCTCTCCAACCTAGACTTCACACAAAAAATCCTGACACCCACCCACTCCAAAGGCAGAACTCTTGACTGGCTGGCCGACCATAACTGTAACTCCTCTATCACATCCAACACATTCCTCCCTTGGACAGATCACAGCTGCATACAATTCTCTATCCCTACGTTACCTACCAGAAAAACACCAGTACATAAATCCGCCACCCTAGCCAGAAGCTCCAAAAAGTTAACTGCAGACAATCTACTCCCCCTTCTCAACACCCCATGCCTCGCCCCTCCTTTCCCTCAAGATCCTAACATCCTAGCGGACATACTTAAGGATACGCTCACCAATGCTATAAACTCCATCGCTCCTCTAGAAGAGAAAAAAGAAAAAAAATCCTTCCACTCAAACGCATGGTTCACAGAGGACCTCCAAGCTCTGCGTGACAAAAAGCGCCAAGCACTTAAAAACTGGCAGGCCAACCCATGCGACATCACCAAAGACTTATTCAAAGTCACTGCAAAAAAATACAAAACCGCCATCTTCAATGCCAAATCTGAATCATACAACCGTCGAATACTAGACTCAAAGTGCCACTCAAGAGAACTCTTCTCTATCTTTAAAGAGCTCACAGTGCCTCCCACTTCCTCTGACGAGATCATCAAGGATGAAGGCTGGTGCAACAGTATCCAAGCCGCCATGCTCAACAAAATAGACCTCTTACAAAACAAAATCCGCGACCACTACAATACCTTGCCAAAACAGAGTCGACACTTAGATTCCCAATCCCATAGCAAAACCACTAACATTCCCAAATTTGCCTTTAAAGAAGTTTCAGAACTAGAAGTCCTGGACATACTGAAACATCTGAAACCATCGACTTGCAAAGCCGATACATGCCCCCCTAAATTAATCAAGGACTGCGCTGAACCACTTGCCCCAATCATTACCGCATTCATTAATGCCTCATTCAAGTCCTGCTCTGTCCCAGACAGTCTTAAAGAAGCCTGGGTGCGCCCACTTCTAAAAAAGCCCACTCTCGACCCCACGATGCCTAACAATTACAGACCTATAACAACTGTCCCCTTCCTTCTCAAGATTCTAGATAAAGTGGCACACAGCCAAATCCAACTATACCTCGAATCTAACTCCATCCTAGGCACCAGACAGTCAGGCTTCCGCAAAGGTCATGGAACAGAGACTGCTTTGCTGGACCTAAAAAACCAAATAACCAAGATATTGGACAAAGGTAAACCCGCCCTTTTACTTCTCCTCGACCTCTCTGCGGCATTCGACCTAGTGGACCACAAGACCCTCACCTCACACCTCTCCCACTCCGCACATTTCTCTGACCAAGCCACCTCCTGGATAACCTCATTTCTTGAAGGGAGGGCCATGAAAGTCTTTTCAAACATTTCGAGCGCAACACCATCCATAATACACTGCGGTGTCCCTCAAGGCTCCTGTACAGCACCTACGCTTTACAATCTATTCACTAAGCCCCTATTCGAGAAACTTGATGCACTTGGGATTGCCTACACCAACTACGCCGACGACACCCAAGTGCTCCTCCCTCTATCAGGCTCATACCACAAAGACGCCCTAGCTCTAAAACTCATATATGCCACCATTCAAGCCTGGATGGCCACTAACGGCCTATGTCTTAACGGGGATAAGACTGAAATCCTTATCCTCGGCCAAAAATCCACACTGGCCAGGCTAGACAGCTGCTATGCCAATTTCAACATCGACAACTGCACTATCCCAGTCCTATCCTCTGTGAAAACGCTAGGGGTCTACATTGATGCAACCCTGTCCATGGACAAACAAGTTAGTGCCATTGTCTCCGCATCTGCACTAAGCACTAAACTCATCAACGCCATTAAACCATTCCTTTCCAAAGAAAACTGCCTTTCAATAGCAAGAGCTACCATAGGCGCTAAACTTGACTATTGCAATGCACTTCTAGCCGGCACCTCTGAAAAAAACCTAAACAAACTCCAGGTCACCCAAAATAACGCTCTAAGAGCAGCATTAAACATCTCCAAAAGGGACCACATCTCACTGGCAAGGCAATCAGTTCACTGGCTCCCTGTCAAAGAACGCATCACCTTCAAGGTACTGACTACTACCCACAAATGTATCCACCACACTGCACCATCATATCTCTCAGACACCATTCTCAGACAGACCTCATCCAGACCTACCAGACTCTGCTACACTAACCAACTCACTGTACCACGCATCCACAAGATTACAGCCGGGGGGCTGGGTTTCCCCTACATAGCACCAAAACTTTGGAATAATCTCCCCCACGCTCTAAGAGCAGAAGGCTCCCTCACAGCGTTTAGAAAAAAACTCAAAACCTCTCTCTTTAACTAAAATTCCTCTACCTACTGCCATTCAGGCACACACTGCTAACTATTGCTACTGCCCAAACTGTATGCATGTATGCCTCTGTATGCTGTAACTAAGACGCGCTTTCCCTGTAACCAGCGCTATTCTGTAACCAGCGCCACGATGCCTCAGGGCTGATTCTGTGCGCTTAACAAATGCGAATAAATAAATAAATAAATAAATAAGTGAAATCACAGAAACATTAAAGAACTCAAAGAAAGAAGATTTCAGTAAAATTAATTATGGTTGGTTAACTAATCAATTTCAAGTGAAGCAGAGACAGAATAACCATTTAAAGCCTGAACGAAAGTATACATATAACAAAGCTATTGCGGAAAACAAACATAAAAAAAAATCTATTATAAAAGGAGCCCAAAAGAAATCCCCTAAGACCAAAAAAAGAATAATAGGTCAAGCAAAATAAAAATTCAAAAACTGGCTTAAAAATGCAAAAATTATGCAAGACCAAGAAAATGCTGAAACCATGTTGGATTCCCTAAAAAACTGTAATACCAGATGATTATGGGAACTATTGAAACAGAATAAAAACACAGAGGATGCAATGATAGTGGATGTCCCAGAATCAGCGTGGGTAAAGTACTTCACAGAACTTTACGAAGAAAGACCCACAGTACGGAACAAATTCCAGCAACACACGGAAAAGACATGGAATGTGAGTTATGATATCAATGAAATTATCAGCACAATAAAAAAACTAAATACATCAAGAGCCCCTGGCCCTGACGGCATGTCAAACGCTACATTAAAACAAAACCCTGAAGCTTGGGCCCAATTTTTGGGTAAAATCATAGATTTGATCAACTGTACCAAAAGTGTTCCCGAGTCTTGGAAAATAGCAACATGAATACCAATATATAAACAAGGATCATCTAAGGAGCCAAAGAACTACCGACCATTGGCACTCCTGGACCCTTTGGGGAAAATATTTGCCAACCTCCTACTGACAAGACTAAACACTTGGGCAAAACAAACAAACCACCTGGCAGATCGCCAGACAGGATTTGTACGCAATGCCGGTACAAATATAAACCTGATAATCCTAAATCTGATGAAGCACGAAGCTGAAAGAACAAAAACAGAAATAATAGTAGTGTATGTCGATCTGAGCCTTGCATATGATAAAATCAATAGGGACTTGCTTTGGACCAAACTCGAACAATGGAGATGCCCTAGCAACATCCTCGAACCAATAAAACTCTTGTATACTAATACAAAAACACAAGTGAGAATGACATCTAATGGCATAATAACAAATCAAATCAATACTTGGCATGGCCTAAAGCAAGGGTGCCCGTTGGCTGCAGCACTATTTAGCCTTTTCATGACAGATTTCAAAGAATCTATAAGTACACCGAGCATCAATCCGCCGAAATTAAATCCAACTGCAGTACCATGTTTGATCTATGCAGATGACATAATTTTAATGGCAAAAACACAGTGCGGACTACAAACAGCACTAAACAAAACCCAAGAATACATGGAAAAAAACGAACTTAAAATAAACATCAAGAAAACAAAAATCATGTACCTGACAAATAAGAAACTAAAAGGGAAGAAAGCCTTTTCTTATTATCTAAAGGAAGAAAAATTGATCCAGGTTAAAACCTATAAATATTTAGGAATATGGATCAACCAATCTCTCACAGAATCCACATGGGCAGAACAGCTGAAGTCCAAAACCCGGGAATTAGCTCGACAGGGTCTGTGGATTCACAATAAATTTGGGAAATTTTCTTTTAAACCAGCTGTAACATTTTACAAGCAAAAGGTGACAGTGATCCTTGCGCACTGTGCCGAAACTATGATCAATCTGGAACGATCCATATGGACAAAACTGGAGGCGATTTACTGGCGGAAAGTACTAGGCCTACCTCAAAATATGCCGATGGCCGGTATCCGTTATGAGCTGGGACTCCAATCGCTAGAATCAATATTTGAATGGAAAATACTAGACTTATTCAGAAAATTGAACAGCGAAGGAAAGATACCGGCTTTGGAAATATTAAGAACCTCACACTTACACGTCAATGATACAGTACTAAACAAATGCAAAGAAGCAACAATGAGCATATGTAACAAAAAAGGAATCTCAGAGACATTGACGAAGATGCCACAAAATGCAAAAAAGAAGTTGAGTCGCATCGATTGGATTGCGACACAAGAGCAGAAAGACAGATACAAACTGACCCTAAAGTGCAATGGAGAGGCACGAGCACTCAACCAACTACCACACTACCTAAACCTATATCCAGATAGAAGAATTAGAGACATGTTTTTAAGATTAAGACTGAACCTACTCCCAACAAGAGAAGTCCTGGGGAAATGGAGTCAAAACAAAGGTGCAAACAGCGACTCCAGATTCTGTTTAACATTGGGAAAAACAGCAACTTTATACAATGTAATTATGGAATGTGAGGCACTTATCCAAAAAAGACTGCTCTTCAGCGATAAATATCAAAGTGCCCTGGTAGAAATGGAAAAAGAAGAAAGATGAGTCAAATCCTGATGGGAAACAACAGAAAGATGGTCGCTACCATAATCCACTTCTGGGAAACTATTATGTTGGAAAGCAGCAGTAGCAAATAAGAACAGTAAAGTCAAAGCATTTTTTAAGAAGACAATGTAAATTGCTGTGAACCATAAATGTAAGGTTTAAGATGTAAACCAAATGCATTTAAAATAAAAAATAAATTAAAAAATAATACTGTGGAATGCCCCTTACTGAAATGCTGTAATGCGGCAGTGAGAAATTGGACAACACCTCACTGATATCAACAATCTCACAATGAGGTCCAATGTAATTGTTATATATTTCTGGGTTTACAACTTGCCGAGGTGGAAGACTATTAACATTTGCATTCAGAGAACTTGATCATTTCAATAACCGTGCCCGTTTCTTGAATGGCTCTCTTAAATCCAGAATTGGTCGGTCCTATTTTGCTGCAGAGCATATTAGTAACTGGAATTGATGACAGGGTGCTTTTGCGCAGGTGGGTCTTTCCGCTACCCACGGTGTCCCCTGTTCTTTCTACCAGGACCTCCCCACCCACCCTACCTCCCTCCCTCCCTCCCTCTCCCTTCCACACCCCTCTCCCTCTCCACTCTCCCTCCCTTCTCCTCCCAGAACCCCATTCAGTGTGTACAGTAGGCTCTGGTGCTTTGATGAGCAGCCCTGTTAATGCAGGAGAAGTCCTCAGCTACAGCTCGCATGGGCTTAATTAGGGCAAGACACAAACCAATAAACTCAGGCCTCTTCAGTGAAACTTTGCGCCATGACCCCCAGCAAGGCGTGCAGTCCTGTAGCTATAGCACACTGGATCTTTGCAACAGCATTCGTTCCACGCACCAAGCAAGGTTCATTTCCGACGCTTACATGTGGCCTGAATGAATTACGTAATTAAACAATACAGATCAATGAAGAACTGCTGGAGAATTGCAGAAGACTTATGACAACACATGCTCACAACAATCAAATACAGGGTGAGTGACTGTGGGCTATGGATAGCGGCGGACACAGACCTACATGCGAGATGGGGACCAGCGCCGTAGTACAATTTAACCCATTCCCCCAGCCTTTTAACCATTGGGGATGCAAGCAGGGCTATAATGAAAATCCAACACTCCTCAAGGCCAGTGGTCCAAGTGTAAAAATAAAGTAATGGAACAATGTTCTCTGCCCCACCCCCTTTTATGCCCCACCCCGTTCTCTGCTCCCTTCAATCTTCCATACTCAGTCACACTCCCCTCAATTCAAACCCCCTACCAGAGTGCTTAATTTCCTTCACTCCACCGCAAAAAGCTGTGATTTACAAAAGTCCTCATGACTAAAGAAAACGCGGTGAAACAATATACATTTAAATGACGCCATTAGTGTGTCATTGTGCCCTAAGCATGCAGCTTTATGTTACCTCCCCTTCCCTTCTCCCACTATTTGCACCTCTGAAGGGATATGCCCATGACTATAGCCACTGATGTGCCCCTCCAATTGCATGCAAACACCTTTGTGCCTACACAAGCATCCCAGCATCTACAGCAATTCCCAGATTGATGCGTGACTGCCTAGGAATAGGATTAATTTGCAAGCAGGTTATTGAAATAACAGGGCTTGACCAAGACCTGCGAGATAGCACAACTTTGTTTGAACAGGATTGACAACAACGAGCATAGGTTCAAGTCTCAAGCAGGGGAGCTTTTTATTTTAATTTTTAAGTGGCCTTTCCTACTGTCCTGGAACGATATGTCTGATTTCCCTGAGAAGTAAGGGGACGCTGTACCCTTGAATTCCATCCCACTTTGACCTCTGCTCAAGGCTTAGTGATGTGCAAAATATGCAACTCGTGCTGGGTCAAAATTGATGTGCAGAATAATGCAAGGGAATAGGTTGAAGCCGACTAAAATATACAAAAAGGCCCGATGATATGCAGACAGTGACATTCGGTACAAACTGGCTCCTATGTCACATCCTACCATTGCTTTGTATAAAATATTAACTCATTTGACAATGCTTGTACACTTTAGTCCAGGAGTCGTGCCCCTCTTAGGAATTATTGCATTGCTGTGTCCCTGCCTGCACATGGTGAAAGCAGCCCTTCTCGACAGGGGTCCTAATACACATCCCATTGAAGGAACCCTTTTGGCTTTCCACGTGTAGGAGCCCATCTTGTGTCTAGTGGGAAGACGCTCTGAGTGGAGTAAAGAGACACAGCAGGATCACAGTTCTGAAGGAAGCCCGTCATTCTTCCGGGCTCCCAGAGCAGGCACACTGGTGCCGATGGAAGGATTGCTTCATGTGTGTATGCTTTAAAGGGGGAACAGTCTGGATGCAGCAAGCGGCACACAGCTGTCGCCGGGCTCCGCAACGAGGACGGAAGGAAAAAAGTTGGTTAGTGTAATACTAGCAAGGCTTAAGGTCATAGAAGCAGTTTCTTCGCATAGCAAGGCTTTTAAAGACCAAAATGCTACCTTAGCTACAGGCAGTTCAGAGAGGGCTCAAAGTCTTGACAAGCAACGAAAACTCCTGCAGATATTTTCTAGTCTCTTAGATGCAAGAGGATGCAACCAACGTCGGAGACCCTGTTAAAAGACTTGATAAAGGGAAACAAGCAGCGGCTTGGGTCAGAGGTAAAAGGCGGTTGCCCTGGACACCTCCATGTGCACACCGCTATGGAGCGTCTTTTCGGATGAAGGAAAGTAATACCTTTTTCCCCACAGCTCCTTTGGTTTGAAGAAATGTTTGTGGCTGGATTCTCCTCCATGTAGCAGTACTAGACCCGAACTACGGATTCCTTGGTCTGGTGACGAAAGGCAGGACAATGGATGGTATCTCTCAGCAGCAGTCTCGAGGGAGGAACTCTGGCATGGATTTCAGCAACTTCTCTGGTCACTGCGGTTTTGGCGCCTTTTCTGCAGCACCAACATAGGATGTGATTCGCCTGGTCAATCTTCTTCGGTACCTGAAGTCCTGCACTCTGGTGAGGGGACTTGGATGGGTCGGATTATGTCTCTGGAGAATCACCTGGAGCTCAGCAAAGATGAACTTCAATTGGGTCGGATGTCTCGTGGTATTGGGGTTATCCACAGCTCTGGAAAGTCACATGACCTCGGGAGATGGCTCTGATTGAAGTTAGTCTTAGGACTGGTTGTTCCCACAAATAAAAGGGAACATGTCATCCTCTGCAGAGAAAACGGGGTCGGGACAGCAGTGGTCGCTTCACAATGTTGCAAATCTGCAGGTGTCTCTGGTCATCTTCTTCTGCGATTACTTCAGTTTCCAGTGGTAGACTTGCCTTTCACCTCAGGAACCTTGCCTTTTATTCAGTTTCAACACACACTCCTCTGCAATCTCTCTCAGCAGTTTACAGAAAGGGGCAGGGGGCTGTCCAATCAGGACAGCGAAACCCCCAGTGGGTGCTGGTTCCATTGAGGCAGACAGAAAGGACAGTGAAGTTAAAAACTAAGTATCCCCTTAGCACTACACATAAGGTGGTGAGTGCCAATCTCTCACAATATAACGTTTTAGGAGAGCTACAAAGTAGCTCTCTACTCTATCCACGAGAACTGTAGTTACTCTAGGATAAAGAAAAGAATCTAAAAGGAGAACCCAAAGGGTTCCCAGCAACACTGCCGGTAAGGAACTGTGTGCTGCAATAGTAAAATGCAGATGCCTTATCGATATATGGAAGAAACTACAGGTAAAACACAGAACAGAGGTCCAAAAGACACAGCACATAAGAATGAATGAGTGGAAAAAGGCTTCACGGATTCAGGATTAAGGAAAAAGGTCCAGAAGTCCAGAAAACGTGCTGCGTTCTCGAGAGGAAATAAATCATAAAAATGATACAGTTCCTTAACACTGGAGCGGGTGCTTACCTTAGCGTCAGCCAGGGCGAGACCAGGGAGCTGGTGTCCATGTCAATACTTCAGTGGGTCATCCTACTGAACCTCGGTGTTGGAAGCTGCTCCTCTACTATTGTAATAAATTAATTTTCTTTTATCTGTGTAGGTCTTTTTACTTAGTACTTCTGCTAAACATTAACTACTACAAAACAGTGACCCTTCCTTCTTAGTTCAGCCTTACTACTTGGTCTATGCTACTGAAGAGAATGGTTCAGCTCAACTGGGGCTTTGAAAAGCCTTGCTAATCCTAGGTTGGCTTTTCTAAGTCTTTCTAAGCCTCCTAAGAATACGTTAAACTTATGTACTGTTGAATACAAGCAAAGATGCATAATAAAATAAGTCTTGCGAATGAAGTGTTCGTTTTTCTGAAAGGATCAATGTTGTGGTTATTGGCAGTTGTTGTGCAGACCAGGGTTCAGTTTAGCCTGTGCACACTGATGGAATACCATGGTAGGACTCTGGTTCAATACCCACTCACATAGGGTAGAGAGCAATTTCAGGATGCATGCTTGCATTTAGGAGGTTAGTGATTGGTTGAGCAGGATATTGTTCTAATGTGAAGCCTTTAACATGGGAGTGATATTGACAATTGTGGTAAGAAACCTTTGACCCGCATACACCTGGATGAGCGGTCAACCACTCAGGTCAACTGTGGTCTGAACCTCCATGGGTTGATTCTGAGGAGTGGTCAGGGGCTCAGACTCTGTTAATGGGATTCTCTGCCATTTCCAGCATGAGCAGTCAGATGCTCCACAAAGGTTTCGGCCAGGGTCTGCAAACTAGCAATCTAATGCACCAAAGGGTTTGTGTGATAGATACCAAAAGCAGAATACAGACTGTGGTACGTCAGACAGAAGAGGCGGTCACAGGGGCATATTTCAACACTATTCTATTGATAATATAAAGACAAACCTGCTCTAGTCCCTACTTCTAAGATGAGTTTCCGGTGCTAAAAAGTAATAAAAAAGTGCTCATCAGGTTGTCTCATACCTAAAGTCAGTCCTCTGTCACAGACGTAAGCTAACCCAACACTATGCTATTCTATGCAAAAGAAGAGAGCAAGAAGGATCCGAAGCTGTGGCTTAGTTAAAGGAATGGTTCGGTCAAAAAAATTGTATCGTCCCTATGGGTCGGCCATGTGTTTTTAAGCCTAAATCGCCCGATTTTAGAAAAATTTCCTATGGACCTTACCCGAGTTTTCGTCCATTAAACGCACGTGAAAACAGGCACCGGCCGCTGCCATTTTGTGATAATCCTATCACTTGTCCCATCACCCTGCCTGACCTGCTTTTGCGGCACTAAATCATATCCCCCGCCTTTGAGCCTGTCATCAGCAGACGCGTACCACCCATTTCACAACGCCAAAGCACGTCTCGTGTCAACAATCGCTGCGCTTCAGCTAATGACGTGTCGCCATGGAAATGGCAAGACGCCTCTTTCCTCAATAAGTATAAACAGACCGTTTCACAACACACAGCAGCAGATTTTCGATTCCATTCCTCTCACTGTGTTACTTTGAGTATTCTGTGACTCGTTTCTGTGCTCTGGTCTGCTACCTTTGCCGCTTGTAGCCCGTGTGAACACCTGTACCATCGCTATAAATTATTTTAGTTTGTTTACCACACAATGGCTACAATAATGCCCTACATGTACGAGCCCGAGTAGATCGAGGAGGAACTACTGGAAAGGGAAACGCGCGAAAACGATGGGGCTTCGGACGGCAGTTGGCAGGACGAATCAACGGATGAAGACACTGGGCCTAGTCGCATGGACGGTGTTTCCACCTGGTGCACATGCAATCGGTGTGAGTTAATGCCATCCGAGGAGGAGGACTGCTGCTGCTGTGAAAACTCGGGATGCGTGGCCTACATTTCGGAAGGCGAGCCACGACCGCAATGCATCACCGAGCTGCCAGACTTCAGGGCAACCTGCCTCACACGGTCCGTGTTGAGGATAATGATGGTGCATATGCACTAACTTCACGCAACTGTTCGTCCTCGTAATCCGAGTAACGAGTAAGTATAATCTGCTTGTGATGCCACTACTATTTCATGGTCGTCTCCTATATCCAAAATTACATCTACATATCATTGTAACGCATGAAAGTCGTTCAATAGTGTGCAGTGCCTAGATAGCATTTGTCCGAGCAGAATGCCATTAGTTACAAGAATTGTCATTGACAACAAACGTTTAATCAACTTATCTTGGTCATTTAAAAACAGTCTGTATCATTATTTTTCACAGGTGGTACCGGCTGGTGGCCTATCGTTCCTTTAAATGGTGGCTTCACGGGAGGCTTGGACACCGCGTTCGAAGAGTAATACCCGCCTGTGCCGTTCATGCCATAAGATAAACTTTCCCGAGTGACAGCGGTCAGTACAGGGGATTTTCCCTCGCTGTGCTGCAACCTGACCTGTACAATGTGTACATTTTTTTTTTTTAAACAATTTTTATTATTTTATATAACCAACACACCAAACATTACAACTTTTAGGACGTTCATAATCAATATTTAAGCATCATTTTACATGGAGTCTTCTTCTGTCCTTCCCCCTCCCTCCCCACAAACTTGAGCCGTCACAACTGTGCCATCTACATAATCGTTTTCAGGAATCTCAGTATTTGTCAACTCATCTGAGTGTGCTGTTTCTTGATCGACCTGGTGGGGGTGTACCATTGAGGTCACCAGCTGCCTCCAGGCTACTAGGGGGCCGACTTCCTCTTCTCCCCCCCTGGTGACAGCTTCAAACCATACTGCAGTTTCTGCATCCGCCCATTTCAAAAGGTCCACACACCATATCTCCACCCTAGGCCTGTGGGCTGCTTTCCAGCACATAGCAATTCTACGCTTGGCCAAGATATAAGTCAGGTCCTTCATTTTACTGATGTGCTTTGAAGTACGTGGCCTGGGGAAACTCCCTAGCATGCATGCCCAAGCAGATCCAACATCAAGCGCCACTCCCCTACTGACCATTTTCATCCTTATTTCATCCCAGAATCTCCGTACCTCAGGGCAGGCCCAGAACATATGCAACAGCCCCGCATTCTTCTCCCCGCACCTGGGACATTTCTGTATGGCCAAGCCTCCAAACCCGGCAATTCTTCCAGGGGTCAAGTAAGCCCTGTGGGTGACATACAGCTGGATCTGCTGGAGTCTTGCATTTCGAGACACTTTTTTATGGTACCTCTGAACTCTATCCCACTGTCCCTCTGTCATAGGTTCTCCCATCTCATCTGAGTTGGAGCAGTTCCTTCTCTACCCTTGCCCTCAGGAGCTCATATATCCTGGATATCTCATGCCCCCCTTCTGAGACATCATACATCGTTTCTAGGGTGACATCAGGCTCCACCCCCAACGCCGTCTCAGGCCACCTTTCCCTCACCCGATCCTCAGCCTGATATAAGTAATATATTGACCTGCATGCACCCCTGTTTCTTCGTGGAGCCTCAGAAATTCCAGTGCCTCACCCTTCCTGCCATATATCACCAAGGGTGGCCAAGCCCAATGGCTCCCAGCATCTACGGACAGCTTTGAACAGTTCTCCCACCGTTCTCCATGCTCTGCGCCAAACTTCCCAGCCCAACTTCAGTAGTCTCCTCATCCCCGCCAATTGAGATTTGTGCAGCCACACCGTCTCTCTCAAAAAGTATGGAGCCGAGGCATCCTGCAGGAGCCTAGCTTCAGCCGAGTCTTCTGCAGACAACTACCTAACCACATACAACAGCTGCCCCGCCAAGTAGTACAGCTCAAAGTTCGGCAAATTTATGCCCCCCTTCTCACATGTGTTCTGCAGCTTCCACAGGGCCACCCTATTCCTGGAGTTGCCCCATATGAAGCCCCTGCACATGCTATGTAGTTTAAAAAAAAAACATCTGGGGATGAAGTACGGGACATTCACAAAAAAATGCAAGAGCCTGGGCAAGACCACCATTTTGAGCGGAGCTGCTCTCCCCATAATGGCTAGGGGCAATCTAGACCAGAACACCATGCTATTCTTAATTCCCTCAATTGCTTTCTCTGTGTTATGTTTGTGTTCTGTCTCTATCCTATGATAAATGTTTACGCCCAAATGCCTGAATGTCACAGTTCGCCAGGGTATCTGCAGGATGGGTAGCCTCTCCAGCAGGGTGCTCTTATACCTTCCTAAGGGGAACAAGCTAGACTTCCCGGGGTTCACTGATATGCCCGAGAGGGCGGCATAACGATCCATCACCTCCAGCACATATTGCAGGTTCTCCTCGGGTATCGCAGATAAAGGAGCATATCATCTGCGTATAGTGATATCAAGTGTGTGCCCCAATCGTACGGATCCCCACCTCCCCGTATTGTTGCCGCAGGTATATTGCCAGCGGCTCTAATGCCAGGATATATAACATGGGTGACCAGGGACAATCCTGTCTGGTCCCCCCTACTGAGCTGCCATTTGTCTGAAATTATGGTACCTGTTTTCACTCTCGCAACCGGGGAGCTGTATAACAACTGGGCCCATCTGATATATCCTGGTCCCATTCCATATCCTTTCAGGGTCGCTTTCAACCTTGGCCACCGCAAAGAGTTAAAGGCTTTAACCGCATCCAGTGACACGATATCCAGCTCACCCGAGTCTCCCTCGGTTTGGAAAATGATATGGTGCAGCCTCCTATGGTTGTCAGTGATATTTCTACCGGGGACAGAGGCTGTCTGGTCTGGGTGTATCAACTTGCTAATTACCCTCTTTAGCCTGTTGGCCAGCACTGCCGTGAGTATTTTGCTGTCCTGGTTGAGCATGGACAAGGGCCTATAGGACCCACATTCCACCTCCGGCTTACCTGGTTTCAAGAGCGGGATGATCACTGCCTCACGGAGGGACGCCGGCAGCTCCCTCTGCTCATATGCTTCATTCAACATAGCCAATAGCGGATGGAGCAGCTCCCTCTTATAAGTTTTGTAAAAGTCACTAGGTAGCCCATCAGACCCAGGCGCTTTACATGTAGGCAGGTGTTGGATCACCTCCTCCAGTTCATCTGAGGTAATGGGGGCGTCAAGATCTGCACGTTCTTGGTTTTCTAAGGTGGGCAGCCCTATATCCTCTATCGTTTCCAGTATTTCGTGACTCATATCCTCTCCTGTGTCCCCATATAAACGTCTACAATACTTGAGAAACTCCTCATTTACCCCTTCCTGGGTATTACAGGTTTGATCTTCCGCGTTCCTAACCTCTCTGATCACCGGGCGGGGGTTCTCGTTTTTGTATAGCCAGGCCAGCAATCTACCCGGCTTATCCCCCCCTGAATGTAGCCTCTGTGTATATTTCTTAATATCTATAATTTAGTTTACATAGTCTGTCCCAGAGTTCGCTGCAAGTCATCTGTAAATCCTTTATCTAGACGTTTTTTTCTCTCGGGTGGTCCCCTCACTTTGTATCAGGCGCTCTAGCTCCATTTCTGTTTCCTGTAGTTCCCGTTCAATACCCCCTTGGAGCCCTTTGGATTTAGATATAGTTACCCCACGTACCACCAACTTAAATGCCTCCCATACCGTTCCCACGGAGCGTACACTGCCCATATTAATTTCAAAGTATTCCTCAATGGCCTCCCTGAAATCTTCACGGAATCCCGCATCCTGTAACGCCTCAGTTCTGAGCTTCCATGTCGGGATTCGCGCTCTGGGGGGTTGGTGTAACCACTCCACTACCAAGGGCGAATGGTCGGATAATACCCGGGCTTTATATTCCGCGCCCACCAATTCTCCAATAATCTCTGCTGTGGCGAACACATAGTCCAGCCTCGTGTGCAGGTCATGCGGTGCTGCATAGTGCGGGTATTGCCTATCCCCTGGGTGCAGCCGTCTCCACATGTCCACCAGACAGAGGTCCATCAACAATGCCCTCTACGCTTTCGCTGCTGGTGCCGATTTTGTTGATTTTTCATCCGACCTGTCTAACCTGGGGTTCAGGGTACAATTAAAGTCCCCTCCCCACACCATCGCTCCACCCGCCAGGGGGCTAATTTTACTATACAGGGACCTAAAGTACGCTGCCGTATCAAAATTGGGGGCGTACAAATTTATAATGTTCACCTCTGTTCTCTAGGAGGCCCGCCACCATTCTGCCCTCTGGGTCTATTGTCGTACTAAGCAGCTGGAACGGCATGTGCGGTGGCACCCAAGTGATCACCCCTCTTGCATATGCCGGATATGTGGCACCTATAACGGTACCCCTCCATTTTCTCCTGACTACCTCCAACCTCTCCCTGGTGAGGTGGGTTTCCTGTAGCAAGGCTACGTCAATGCGCATTCTCTTTAGATACATCATAACTTTGTTACGTTTTAAGTAACTATTGAGGCCCCGCACATTCCAGGTCACCACACTGAGGTTACCCGATGCCATCTGCACGTTGTGCTCCCACCCCCCCCCCCCCATTTCTCCTTCCGATATCTTCCCCGATGGCCAGTTGTCTGACTCGTTTCCCACCCAACCTCAACAACTCTCCCCCTCCACTTTCCCCAACACCACCCCACTGCACACAACCCTCCTCCTCCCCCCACCCTACCCGGCCCCAACAAATGCCCAGCTCCATCCCTGGATCTCAGGCCCACCCGAGTCTGCTCCTGCCCTGTAAACGAGGACTAGGATCCCGTGGGGCGTCACCGTTCTACCAGTGACCTAACTAAATATACACCTACGGGGTATAAGGATTGCCCTACAGGAGCCCCCGCTCATCTGACTAAGATTTTTGCGTTTCACGGGTCCCACCCGCCCACATTTGTTACAGCACATTCCCACAAGCTTTATTTTAAAAACACTATATTCCAGTACCAATGTCTGAGCCATGTCACTAGAGATGGCCCATCCACGCACTACTTATCTTCTGCGCTTCCCGTCTGGACATCCGGTTCTTGGGGGCGACCCTGCATGCCCAGCCAGTCCATTGTATCTCTTGGCGCCTCAAAAAACTGTTTTGTTCTTGTAGAACACTTTCAATTTGGGTGGGTAGAGCAACATATAACGGTGGCCTGCTTCTCTCAACCTCCTTTTCACCGCCCCGTCGTTCATCCTGCTGTGCTGCACGTGCAGAGTATAATCCGGGTACGCCATGATCGTCGCCGACCCCCTTACGATTGTTCCTCCCTTCCGAAAAAATTCAAGTATCTTCTCCCGGTCTCGATAGTTTAGAATCTTAGCGATCAGCGGTCGCGGGGAGTTCCCGGGGGCAGTCTCCTCATCAAGGCCCTATGAGCTCTCTCAACTGCAAACCCAATGTTCCGCCAGTTATCTCCTGCAGGAGCATGGTTTCCACATATTCTGTCGGGTTAGGGCCCTCTATTACTTCCGGCAGGCCAACGATGCAAATGTTATTGTGCCGAGCGCGTCCCTCTGCCTCCTCTGCCCTGCTTTCCAAGTTGCCTACCCTCTGCACAAGGGCATGGAGTTCCGACCTGTGGGCGGTACATGCCGCTGTGTTCAGGGCCACTTCCTTTTCTAGGTTCCCAGTGCGCTCTGCAATCGTCCGCACGTCCTGTCTCAGCAAATTAACTTCCTCCTGGACCGCTCCGATCTTTAGGTCCAGGCCCTCTTTCAGTTCAGTCATTGCCAGGCCCAGTTTGGTTTCCCAGGCAATTTTCAAATCCGCTATCGCCGCCAGCACTTCCTGAATCGTGCCCGGTGCTTCCGCTGCTGCCGTGATGGTATCCTTGCTTTTGCTCCCCTCAACACCGGGGGGCGATTTGGCATAGGCCTCCAGTGTGGGTTGTTTGTTCCTGGGTGTGGCCACTTTAGTGGACGCCATGCTATTTGAGCAGGCGTAAGCCAGCAGTGCCACCCTTCGTGCAAAGAGTCTGCGTGGCGTCGGACCACTCTTGGCGTTGCAGGGGCCGTTACCGCTGTATTATGATGTGGCCTTTTGTTTGCCCCCCTTCTAGAATGGGTTGCGTCCTCCCACATGTCTGCGCACCCGCTGTGCTTCTTGTCTCTACTGTAATCCTGCTGTGACCAGTGGTCATGTGCACACAATGGCCCGGTGCACTCCCCTTCCGACGCTCCGTTGGCCCCGCGGCCGTCCAGTCCATAGGCTAGCCCAAAAATGTTGGCCGCACAGTACCCAGCTGGGGGTGGGGGGGTGGGGGGTCGGTCCAGCTATTGTGTCCGGGGACCAGCAATCGCTCCAGATTGGTCCCTCCTATTGACTGGCTACTGAGTACAATGCCACCTATATTACAGGAGATGGCCCTCAGATGTGTTCCTGGCTTCCAGTGTGCAGGCACGCCTCACAGCACTGGCCCCCACACTTCCCACAGGCAGCACTGCTTCCTGTTCTGTGGGTCATGTGGGGCCTCCGTGTTGAGCTGTGGGTGGCCCCTTTGTATACAATTCAGGTCTCCAGTGGCCCAGTGTGCTGCCACTGAAACGTTCCCCCTTACTCCAATCTCAGGGGCCACTGATACTTTGTAGCCGGCCTGAATGCTGGCACCGTTTTCCAGGTGCAGCGCTTGTTTGCACGTCTTTTCAGGGACACTGATACAATGTATTGTGAGCGGCATCCACCCGCAGCTTCACCGCGGGTCAGCGCCTGTCTCCAATTCGCTTTGATACCAGCAGCCTAATCAGCCTCCGGCTGTATGTGCGCTCGCTCGGGGTGCCCACGTCTTCAGGTGCTGCGTTGTTCAGCAGGGCACACGTTCCGCTATTGCTGTGCCTTCCATGGGTGTCTCGGGGCTTCCATTGTTTGCGCCGCCATTTTGCCTCCCGTTCCGCTCCGGCGCTCATGAACTCAAGAGCCTGGAACTTCGTGGCCGTGCAACGCACACTTCTCAGAATTTCAGCGAGTGTGCTCTATGTCTTCACAAGCAAGGATGTCGTTTTATCCGCGCCGGCGGGGATCCGCACACGCTCCTTTTCGACGGATCGACACAGGATCACGGGAGCTCCTCCGGAGCACGTCCAACTACATGGCCGCCTTAGCCACGCCCCACAATGTCTAAAGTTTTGTATTTTTGTGCCATCAAAAAAAGAAACAAAATAAAACACCACATATATTTTAAGAAAGGTTGATTCAATTTTTAAAATGAATCAAGTGCGTCTCCATTCAGCAGTCTTCCTGTGCCTTATCTGCACGCCCCAGGCCCATCCATCCCACCCCCCTCTATCAACGGCGGTTCGCGCCAGTGGATGCGCGCTGCCATAGGGGGCTGTCAGGGGCGCAAACGGCCAAGGTGCCAAACAGCATGTACACTTCAAAAGGTATCCCACGCCAAGGGACCATCGCTCACATGGCCTCCTCAGACTCCCCTCACGCTGGCCGGCCCCTGGCAAACCACATAATATCACGGCATACACACGTCATTCACTCACAAACACACCCCTGTTTGTAATACTTTATAAACCACTTGATATGTCTCATGAGAACATCTTTGTGCTTTGCAAGTCAACTCCTGAACGTGCTACCTGAGAACCACCAAGATCTATGCTAATCTGCTCGTCGTAGTGCTATCCGTGAACTTCAGTGAACGCTTCGAGCAAACTCGTCAGTGTGCTACCTGTGGCCATCTACCTGTTCTCCTGCAACATACTGCTCTGCCTGCTGAATCCAACTGTTTGTTGGCCATGGTAAGGCCATGTATCTTAGTCATATTTCGCTGATTTTTAAATTTCTATTTATTTGCGAGTAGAGTACTCAATAGTGCTATGTTCATTGGTCTCATTGATATTGACTTGAGTTTCCATTGTTATGCTATCAATAGATCTATTTATTTTCATCTGTGTCAATTGTCATCGAATTGCATCCTTCGGGGGTCCAGTCTATAATGTAAGCATGTTTCCTTCTCTGCAAGACAGAACATCCAAGGGACGAGTCACATGTTCAGAGTTTAGTCGCATCATCTATACATTTCTGCAACTTATGCAAATACTAAGCCGCACATGATGAACTGGTATAGTTCCTGCAATAAAAACAAACCTTGCATTGAACATTGTATGGTTCATTTACTTTTGTATCACATTTTTATTCATCAAGATTGTATAATAATGTCGATATTTACTTTTCAGAATTTTCAACAATGCCTGCCTGTTCGATTAGCGGTTGCCCTTCGAAGACCCATGCTAAATCTGAAGGCACTACAATGCATGTATTCCCAAAAACTATTGATCGAATAAGAGAATGGGTCAGACATTGCGGATATCCACTGGATGAGCTGGACAGTAGAGTCCAACAAGTCTTAGAGGACAAGAGGGGTGATAGATATGATAGATACCGCATCTGCAGCCGGCACTTTGACTCGAACATGTACACAACATCTTGGTTAACAAAGAAGAATAAACGGCGAACGACACGAAAATTGCTGGCGAACTCTATTCCCACTTTATTCGCCCACATGCCGCCACTGGTGAGTGAAGTGTCCGGATTTAGCTTTAGGCCTTGCAGTAGTGTGTAGGTAGCCAAATGGATTCATTGATATTTTAGGTGTTGTGTCCCTTGTAATATTTTCGACATTGATAGGAGTGTATAGCTTTTTGAATAATGACATTTATCAATATATTCTTTTTCGATTTCATAACCCAAAAACAAAATCTATATATGGGCACATGGAACTGTGCTATATTGCGCATTTTCAATAGCATTACTCTCAAGTATTCTGTCTCCTTACACGGCAATTTTTAATATTGGCATTTCATTATCAATCAATAATTTACCTTTACAACTGCTTGACTATCCCTTGAATCTGAAGCAAGAACATTCTACATCCGTGACGTGCTCGCAGTTATCAACCACTTCTAGCGCGTATCAGGTAATCTTACTTGGCTATTCCGCTACAGACTTGTTTTATGCATGTCAAGTAATATTTTTATTGTATCGTGTAATTATTTTACCGAATGTTTGGTTAGTGCTTTCCAATTGATATACACCTTAGTTATCGGCCACTGGTGTTTGTTTTCAGTTATGATTAGTGTTATCCATAGTAATGCAAGTACTGTCTTTCAGGGAGATGCTGAAGCGTCCACCACATTGACAACATCCCTAGATGTTCTTCAGCAGCACGAGGTATGGATACTGACAGCTCCATCGAACTAGATCATCAGAGTTGTAATACTTGTCGTTTGATTGTTCCACACAATGTTTCATTTGTGGTTAGCCATTGATATGTACCTGTGTGGTGGACCCCAAGTGTGTCTTATGTTTTCAATATTGTAATCCTTACTAATGCAAGTACTATCTTTCAGGTAGTTGATGGAGCGTCAACCCCTGCACTTGATGCAGAGCCTGACATTCAAGTAATTCCACGAGAAGTGGAAGCGGGACCTTGCGTATAAGTGCGCATTTCATTTACAACATCCCTACATATTCTTCGGCAGCACGAGGTATGGATACTGACAGCTCCATCGAGCGTCATCATATAACGTGATTCCATTTGCTATACTTTCTTCCCTATTAATGCAAGTACTGTGTTTCAGGGAGACGACGGAGCTTCCACTACAATAACATCCCATTTAGATGATGCAGATGTAAATAAATCGGAGAAATAAGTCGATGAAATCTGATCATATTTAGATATTCCTTGATTATTTTAGATAATGCATCCTTTGTGGTTATCTCTTTATATGTACCTGTGCCGTCGACCCCAAGTGTGTGTTATGTTTGCAATATTGAAAAGCATACTAATGCAAATACTGTGTTTCAGGGAAACGACGGAGCTTCCTCTACAATTACAACATCCCTTGTAGGTGATGCAGATGTAAAGAAATCGAGGAAATAAGTCGATGAAATCTGATCATATTTAGATATTCCTTGATTATTTTAGACAATTCATCATTTGTGGTTATCTCTTTATATGTACCTGTGCCGTCGATCCCAAGTGTGTGTTACGTTTACAATATTGAACACCATACTAATGCAAATACTGTGTTTCTGGGAGTTGCTGATGCCTCCTCTCCAATACAACCATTCATGGCAGTCCATGCGGAGCCAGAGGTATGGATACTGACAGTTCCATCGAACTAGATCAGAGCTCGAATACTTGTGGTTTGATTGTTCTACAGAATGTTTAATTCGTGTTTAGCTATTGAGTTGTACCTGTGTGTTCGTCCACACGTGTGTTTTATGTCTTCAATATTGTGATACATAGTAATGAAGGTACTATGTTTCAGGGAGTCGATGGAGTGTCATTCCGTGCGGTCTATGCGGATCCAGAAAATATAGTCATTGCAGCGCAAGAGGAAGAGAAGACATGCGGAAACGAATCGGAGCAACAGCGTGCATATGTTGACGTTCGAGTCAAGAAAGTTGCAAAGAAAAAAAACAAAAATAAGGTTAGTTACAAACAGTTCATAATTTTAGGAATTGTTTTGTGTTGGGGACTATATTATGTTTTTTTCCTGTCAATTGTACTATACTTTATATTGTGTTTAAAATGAACATCCCTTTTCCAATCAGTCCTCTAGTTACCCGTGGGTGTACGAACTACACATACAGACAGTGAAGCAAATAAGAGATGTTGCTTGCCAGACCATTTAGACTATGGAGGAACTATTAATTCAGACGCGGCGTGTTGAGACTCGGGATGCTCATGTCCAATGGCCAGAACATGAATTGAATGTGTCCGGAGAATCCTGTAAAGTTGTATTGGACCATTGACACAATTCGACTGCACCACCAAAAGAAGATGATACTGAATGTATTGAAGATAGCTCTGAAGTAGTTGCAGATCAATTCACACAATCTACATCCGCCAAAAAAATGCCACCCAAAAAGCTGTCAACAATGTTGTGTTCTCCCATCAATGCTGAAATAACAGATGTTCAAATGACAGAGAATGAATCAGCAGCAGCACCCAACGACGCATCAGAACTTGATATCAGCGATATTTCTTTCAAATTTCTTGATATGTCCTCAACGGCACAGTTCGAAACAACTTTCACGCCGGATGACAGTCTAATGAAAGAGGGCAAATACATAGTATTCGACAATTGTTTGATGGATATTATAAGTATGCTGAAATGTGGGCATTCAGTTGGAGGGGAAGTATGTGGGGAACCATTGATTCATGTGACTCGTCAAAAACAAGGAAGTAACGTCAAAATACATGCCACCTGTAGATTTAATCATCCGTTCTTATGGTCTGCACAACCGATGCTGGGGAAGCGGCCAGCAGGCAATCTACTGTGTACAGCTACCTCACTTTTTAGTGGGTCCAGTTTTAGAAAGTGAGAGTCTTTCTTTCAGTTTGTGGGACTCCATTTCATTTCTAAAACGCAGTACTACAAATACCAACATGATTATCTGTTTCCGGCCATTAGTGATGCTTGGAAAATTGAACAATTGTCTCTAGCAAGTACATTCAAAGGGAAACGATTCAGGCTAGCCGGCGATGGACAGTGCGACAGCCCTGGATTATCTGCCAAGTACTGAACCTACCACTTTCAGGACATGGATAGTAAGAAAATTGTTAGTTCGGTGGTCGTGCAGGTGTCCCAATGTAAATCCTCAGTGGCCATGGAGAAACTAGGATTTATAAAAATCATTGCAATATCTACAATCAAGGGGAATGCACATCGACCTCAGCCACGGACAGACACGTTTCAATTGCCAAGACAATGAGAGAGCAGTTCCCACATATTAAACATCAATTTGACGTATGGCATCTTGCTAAATCAATCAATAAGAAAATTTCGGGTGCAGGGAAAAAAAAAAGTTTTGAAAGTATTTCACAGTGGTCCCAGTCTATCAGCAACCATCTTTGGTGGAGTTCCAAAACTTGTGAAGGGTCAGTGGAAATCCTACTTGAAAAATGGCGGTCACTGATGCACCACTGTACCAACGTTCACCGCTGGACAGAAAACCAACATTTCCACCAATGTGAACATGGCCCTTTGTCCACAGAGGAGGCACGGAAGAAGAAGTGGTTGATTGCATCTTCACCTACACACAAAGCCATTGAGAAGATTGTTTTCGATAAAACTCTATCAAGAGATTTGAGGGGACTGCCAGAATTCTGTCACACAGGAGAATTGGAGGTGTTCCACAATATGTGCCTAAAGTACAGGCGAAAGCGATAGCATTTCAGCTTACAGGGCATGAAAAATAGGACTCTACTAGCGGTCTTGGCCCATAGCGAGAATGTGGGCCGTGAACAGTCTAGGACTACGGGAAATGTAGGGATGCCTCGCTACACTATGACCTTTGGAAAAAGAACTAAGAAATGGGGGGGTAAAACCAGTATATGAGGAAATGGAGTTCGACTTTGTTAAAGGCCTTATTGTTTGTGTACTAGAGAAGCACAGATATGGAATTTTGAGCGTTTCTGTGCAGAGCACTGATGCATTGCCACCAAGCCATGTCCACCCAAAGCAGAGCTCGTTGAGAAGTTCAAATCCCGGTTTAAATAAATCATTGTAATCTGATTGTCTTTTTGAAAATAATGTTATTGTACAGTGTGCATACAAAGGGCCTCATCACGAGTTGGGCTGTATTCCCGGCTGTAATACCGCCGACTGTAATAGCCCTAGCACCGACCGGTCCGGCTGTATTACCGCCGGATCACGAGTTGGGTGTTAACGGTAAATCCCCATTCCCCATTGGGTCCATTGGATTCAATGGGGTATTTTCAGCGCTACTTATGCGGGTTAATACAGCCGGCGGTAATACAGCCGAAAACAGGGGATTTTCACCTCCAGAGAAAGGCTGGAGGTAAAACAGCCCATTTAGCGCCCAACTCGTGATAGGGCCAGCCCTTAAATGCGTCTGTAATACCGTTACCACCGCATTGAAGGGCTACAGCCCAACTCGTGATGAGACCCAAAGTATGCTAACCCTAAACCCTCCATTCAAAATCCTGGGTGGCGAACAACACGGGTGTCATCTTTGACTTCCCTCTCTATTCACCTCATATCGCTGACCTTGTGAATATGTGTATGTATATATTTTTGTTGCTGTAACTAAGTTTCGCAATCTCATGTAAATGCTGCGCACTGTTAACCGAGGGGAGGCTTGCGTATTGCAAATAATAAAAAAATAAACAATAAATCTCACTTTCAACTGAACTCCGAGTACTTTATTCTTTCCCTGACCTTCCCCCAAAAAGTCAATGTCTCCATAATTATGGCTCTCTAGGGCTGCAAAGCTCGCCGACAACGAGGACAAAATTGGGGGCCTTAGAACGCGCCAAGCGAGGCGTTGCAGATGGGAGAGAAGCCAGTTTGCATTTGCACATTGAGGCCTAGTACAAACATGGAGTCGAAAATTCAAGTTCTCACAGATGGCTTTACACGGGATGTTGCAAAGTAACAATGTATGCTCACGCAGAGTGAAGGTCAGCGGCTTTGATTTTATGCTCGCGGGCTGAAGAGGTTCTATTGTTTTTTGACCTTGAGAGACAGGGACCATGCCGAAAGGACTTCATTTGAAGGAGGTGGGCAATAACGTAAGAGACGATAAGGCTGAAAATTCTGAAACTAGACAGTTTCATTTTAGTTCAGCATATGAAAAAACGTTGGCACGAACACAATGGGATTTACGGACTGCATTACGCAGAGATACAATGGAAATGGCAAATATAATGTAAGTAACTCTTTAGACGCTTTTATACCGGAATGAATGAATGAATGAATGAATGAATGAATGAATGAATGAATGAATGAATGAAGAGCAAGTACATCATTTGTGGGGTCGTCTTTCTACCGGGCACATGGGCATGCATGTGCCCATTCGACACGCATGTAGACAAACAGTCGTTTCTCAGTGGTTCAACAGTAAAAAAAAACATTAGTTTGTGTCTTTCCCTCAATTTATTTCTTTAGTTTTCGCATTGCTTTTAGAGCCGAACATGCTCCATTGCACTATGCTCGCAAGCAAATAGTTTCAGCTCGCCCGTAATAAATAAAATGAATAATAGTAATAAAGATCGGCTGGTGAGACTAATTTCAATTTTTATGTTTTCTAAACAGGTACATCCTACCATATTGCCACTGCCACCTATTCCAGACCCCGGGAGACAGCTTCTTCAACCGCCAGCTGTAAGCTTCTTGTAAACAACTGCACTACATTGACCATTTTATAGGACTATCGCCAAGGAGCCATATGCCCTTACGCGGTATTAGCGGCTAGAAGCAACATATCGACCTTTACAGTGGCCTAGTGCCCAGTTGATGGAACAGCCTTGCGGTTCACCGTGCATCCAAAGTGCTTCTTTTAACGAAAACCAACACCCTGTGTACCATAAAGCAACAGCGCATGACTCCCGATAAACTTTTACGGATTTGCGGATCGAGAGAAAAGAATAAAAATTCCATTCTGATTTTAATATGCCAATTGCTGAATATTCTCTAAACATTTAATGTCAAATAAGTGTACTTTACCAAATGTACCGTATTACTGTTTGATTTTAAAGTACAGCTTCATATTCCGATTTGTGGCGCGCTGTGTTGTGAGTTCATCTGTGTTGGTTTCCGGGTTCTGTGTGAAGTCGCGTAGAAGACGACTGGACGCGTTTGCCTGCGCAGCGCAGTAACGTCACGGAGATAGGCGGGGAATAAGAATGTTTTGATAATGTCAGGCTCAGATGCGGGGGATACGATTTAGTGCCGCAAAAGCAGGTCAGCCACGACGATGCGGCAAGTGATACGATTATCACAAAATGGCAGTGCCCTGGTGCCTGTTTTCGCGTGCGTTTAATGGACGAAAACTCGGGTAAGGTCCATAGGAAATTTTTCTAAATTTGAGCGACTTAGGCTTACAAACACATGGCCGACCCGTAGGGACAATAACATTTTTTGACCAAACCATTCCTTTAAGAGTTACCTCATCCCGGGAAGTAGTGGTGGCTAAAAATGTTCAGCCCCAGAATTCAACAAAAGCATCTTGAATAGCAAAATCAGGGAATGTCAAAAAAAAACAATGTCTCTCAATGTTCCTATGGTGTTCATTCAAATTAAATGTCCTTATCTAATCATCTCGTGTTATCCTTTCTCCAGGGATATGAAGAATTACACTGTCTCAGTAGGCCCTAGCCCAAAGATAAGTTTGATCTGGGCCTTCCTGGCCTCTCACACCTGATGTTCCCAGATGGACAACGGGCTTCTGGTTCTCAGTCTCTTCGGATTCTCGTTTTATACTGTGTTTAGCCCTCAGGGGACAGGGGTGTCTCTCTAGCCCGTCTGTTTGTGCTCATCATGGCCCATCACAGAGTCTTTGCCCGCTGGTGCAGACGCGTGCCTCCTTACTGCATTTGTAGTGTTTCCTCCTGCTGCACCTTCGGGCCCAGATCACGGGCTGATGCCGATGGCAACCGGGACAGATTTTATGCTGTATTCCTGTTCCAAATGTCATCTCAGTTTCTGGCTGGGTTGTAACATCGTCCAGGGCTGTATAAAGGACAGGCAAGGCTGGGACAGGTAACGCTGCAGCTACCTGCACCTTATTAGCGTATTTGTTCTCTACTACTTTGCTGCACGTCTGGCTGCTACTGTACCATAGAGGGTTTTTCCCCTTCAGGGGTTTTCCTGGATTCAGTCTCTGTCGTTGGGGGTCACCTGTCTGTGCTATACCAGACAGCATGGCTTCCGCAGACAGTCGGGCCCTTTTCGCCAAGACCAAGCATCGGTCAACCCGGGTAAGTCTTGCTATTGACAGTGCTGTTTTGGTTGCCCTGTCTTGGGGTACGTTTTCTGTAGGCCCCTGGAAAGAAACGCACTGGTGGGGCGTGTCTGTACTCCTGCTCTCTATATGGTAGAGGAGAGGCACAGAGGACCCCAGCCAAGAATCTCTATTACGGTAGCAATGGACGAGCAATCAAGGCCTAGCTTCTCAGGAGGTGATACGGGTTGGTTCTTAAGTACAGTGTAGTCCCCAAGCACCCACAAAGGAATGTCTACACACTGTATTATTTAAAACACAGTCTTTATATAAATAAGGTTAAAGGTTATATACACAATAACGATAATACACTTTGTGCTCTCACAATTCTAAAATGGTAAATATATACAGTTCTAGGTGGTACCACTATTACTCTGATTCCATTAAAATGCATCAACTGTACTCAGTTCAAATAGCATACGAATCAATACAGCAGACTTAGGAGGAAGATAAGTTGGTTAGACAATTGGCACAATACTGAGCCCCTACCTAGACAGTTCCGTACGAGGATACCCCCACCTGGGCAACCTGTAAATAAAGATTTAGCGTACAAGCCCAGTCCATGTATTGTCCATTAGAGTCTTATCTTCTTCTATAGTTCTTCAACCCAAATATACCTTGTGTTGTAGAGTTCTTCGTCCGGGAATCGATGGGCCCTTCTTGAGTGCGCTCCCTTTCAGGCAGGAGCCACGGGTCGTCTAACTTCCGAGATGAAGAAAAGGTTGAACGTTGTCATTGAGGCAGCAGCTTCGGTCCTTGCTGTGCTCGTAGACGAGTGATCAAAATCGTCCTGCAACAGGGGAGGCGCGCTGTGCACCTCAACGACGATGGTTTGTTGCCAGAAAGAGCTAGTTTAGAACTTTGGCCTAGCAAGGGCGTAGAGTCGTTGGCATCTGGCGTCGCCGAACGGGACGCGACCACGACTGGCTTTTGTAGCTTCGTCGGCGTCTGAGGTCTTCGGATGGCAGGAAACCCACCAGCGTATTCTCCTCGGTCGTCGGCGGACTTGACATTCTCTGGTAGGACAAAAGTGGTCAATGATGATGAGCAAGGGAGTCCTTGGATCAAAATGTTCTTAGCCAACGGGAGCACTGCGGCTACGGTCGGCGACAGCGGTCGTCGATGGTGGACAGCTGTCCAGTGCTTCTCTTTGGTCTCCTCGGCGGTCCCCTTCTCTAGTCGGCAGCCTTTCATAGGTCTGTCTACCAGGGAGGTTTGGCAAAGATCAGCTGGTGCACAATGGCCCTGGTGGCTCGGGGAGAGGTCTCCTTACCAGGTCCTCTCTTGGATCAGTTATTGAAGGCACAGCAGCTTTCAGATGACACGGAAGGGAACAGCGGTTCACCTTCTTCCTGCTCGGCTTCGAGAGTTAGCATCAAGTATAAACTTCAGCTTCTGATCGATTTCTAGCAATGCGAAGCTCCCAGATACATCATTGATCTCCCATTCACTCTGCTGGGTCATGCTCAGGCAACCAATCATCCAGAAGGGCAGTCAGGCAGCCAATCCGGCACACAGTGCATTCAGGTCATTCTTCTCAATCCAGACACTCAACACAGAATGTGGATTCGGTCAAGCACTCTGCCATTCAGCACTAAACACTGCATTCATACCAGTTTTGGGCAGAGCTGTCCCAGTCACTGTGCCAAACACCAGATACTAGACACCTATAACACAGAATGCGTATTCGTCACACACTCTATTCACCCAGGTCCCACCCCATGGGCATACCCACAAGATACGGTCGTTGGGAAGGCTCCAGCCAGTCTGGTCGGCACTTCCCCACACTACCATATATGGAACTTCCACCCAACAGCCCATCAGGGGGAAGGGACAGTCAGGGCTTCCCAGGACTTCAGGAAAAAACAAAGCTAACAGGCGATGGAAGGCAAGAGGCCCCCTGGCCCATCTTGTCTCCATCAGGAATCTACTGATTCCAATGACAGGGTCTGGGCATCCCAAAATGGAGGATGCGCAGGGCACCTGCCAATTCAGCACAGAGCTGCCACCAGCCCATACCCTGCTCTGTGGGCTACCCAGAGGTGCCCAAAAACATACACTAGGAGTACAGGGTTGTACTCCCACCCAAGGGTGCCATAAGGGTAATCCCAAGGGTCTGTTCACCAAACCAAAAGAGAGCTGCACCGCCAGGAGTCCCACATGAACTCCTGCGTGGAAAAAACGACGGAACACACGATAAAAAGCAATAAAGGACAAGGAGGCCCGTTCCCTCCGATGCATTTCCAGCATCACAGCCCTTGTGGGCTACAGGCTTCTCTAGCCCCTTCCTTGGGTTACTCTCATTCACACCGTCATGGGGTATGCTCTTGGTCTGCCTTACTCGGGTCATGGGCTATGCTGGACACTCAGGCTTGACAGGTTTCCTTCACCCCTTCCTGGAGTAGGTTTTCAGTTGTTCCTTCTCGGGTAACACCAAGCTGGCCCCTTGGTTTGTTCAGTCCTGCCTAAGGAATGCTCTTGGTAAGGCTTTGGCTATGGGCTCCACTGCCCCCTTCAGTATCGTGACTATGAGCAAGCTCATCCTGCGCTGGGAGCACCGCAGTCCTCGCTTCAGGACACTGGTACTGGTGGCGCTTCTTGCCTCTGTGGCCCGCCTTCATCAAAGCTACAGCATTCTCTGCACTGTTTCCACCCACCATGGCTCTGCTGCATACTAGACTACTCCTCTACGGGGTTCTGCAAGCATGCATTACCCGCTCTCATGTGGCTGCTCTGCCTCTCACTGCTTGTACGTCTGCCTTTAAGTTCGCCCCTGGGAAAGGAGAAGAAGCCCCTGTATATAATTATGCTGTCCACTTATCATAAAGCCAATTAGCATGTCAGACTTATGAGGAAGGGAAGCACTCCTCGTCTTGCTTGCTCCGTCGCCTAGGGTGGGTGTTGCGTAGCAGGCTCACCTTACTAGTCCCAAAGGGACAATTATTTGGATTTATCACAAGAGACACTCTTCAGCATAGCGGCACAGGTATGAATATAGGAGCTGGGCAAGAACCATACACCTATCAGTTTCATACAGCCTCTATTTTTCCAAATGGTTCCAGAATTGTTTAACGAACCAAATAAAAGAATTCACTGGAGAACAAATTTTGACCAAATTTTACAATGCAATTTATCAGAGATACAACTGTGGACCGGAGCCAAGTAAAGGAAGCTTTGAAGAGATCTAACATTTTAGTCTCCTGTTTAGTCTCCCGTGTATGGTGGCATGTATCCAATGTCCTCTCTTGAAATAAGCAATTATTTGTGTATAACCTCTTGCAGTCTGCCTAAATAATAGTATTCAATTCCCTTCATAACGTTAATATACATCTAAAACTAGGCATGCGTTACTCCTTTGGAGGAGTATTTAAACAGATCAATGCTGATTTTGTAAAAAGTATTTTCTACCTTGAATTAACTCAATGTATCATATTCTTAGAGTTTGCCACTTCTTCTGATTCTGAAAGAGTAGCATGTTGACTAGATAGAAAACTTTTCTGGGAAATTCTCTATAGCAGAAACTTTGTAACAGTGGTGTCCGCCTGATTTTCTCAGCCAGCTGTTGTATGAGCATTGCAGATAAAAGGGATCTAAAGGGACATCCTTGACCGTTCACTCTGGACATTTTCAGGGTCTGGGTGGTAAAATTATTGACCACCATACTTGCTCAGTGAGATTTATAGCATGCTACCAGTAAGAGAACAGAGGAAAGCCCACTCCATTATGTCCAATACTTTTTCATAATACAGACAGGCCAGGCTGAGTACAAGAGACTTCTTGGAGGCCAGGTCCAGAGCAGAAAATACCAAGTTGGTTTGCTGACCCTAGTTGGGACGAACCGTTTTTGGTCTGAATGTATAATAGGTTATTAGAAAGGGCACAGTCTACGCTTTAGGATTTCAGTCAATATTTTGCAATCAGTATTCAGAAGGGAGATAGGTCAGTAAGACCCAACCAAAATACCTTTGTGTTTTTCCCTTTACCTGTAATAAAATGTACTATTCTAGATTATTCCCAGTTCCCCAGCAGAATCGGAATGTACTATACACAGTGCATAGAAAACCCACAGAAAGCTTTAACACATTTTAAAATCTCATTTTGCGCTCATTGCAGAATTCCCCTTATACTTTTTAATTGAGGTTTCTCTGGCCTGGGCTAACACTGGGGGAGAAAAACCTTCAGATATCATGGATCTAACATTTGTGAGTAAAGTAACTAGAGATTAGAAATTCAGACTTCAACAGGGCTCAATACAATTGATATAATTCCTGCCCTATTTCTGCATCTGTGTGAACCTCTAACATGACCTTGGATAACAGCAGGATCATTTTCTTTTATGCTTACTTTATGGTTATGTGTACGACCAACGATTTAGAGCCCCGTTGCTACACTAATAATGGCTAATTTCTGTATTAAAGATCATCTCCAGTAATCGTGTCTCTAGCATGCCAGTCGTGGCCTACGTGTCCCCCTTGGGTTAGTCCAGAAACGACCCTAACCATGTATAATAGGTATATTATGTTGGCCGGAAACCAATCGCATCATGTGACCAACATCGCAAACACAGAAGCGTCAGTATAACCAGTATAACCACAGGGTGTCCATTTTGTGTAACATGTGCCTTTTGCTTTTTTCCTTTCTGTCAAATGCTTTGCAAAATGTATTTTATTCTGAAAGCTCATACACGGTGCGAGGCCACAGCCTGCATGTTGAAAGATCAACCCAGACAGGAATGCCGAACAGTACAGAAATACATTGTTTTCCTCCCTCACAAAGTCCTTGGAGGCAAGCAGAAACAGCATTTAATCAGTGGCCCAGGTGCCGGTCTGTCTCACTAAAGCTGTAGCAATAGGCAGTTAAAGCATGAATTATACTCTTCTAGCGGTCCTCCTTCGCGGATCTGCCTCAGAACAGGCTGACCCCTAGTTCACAAATAGAAACAGGTAGATAGCGTGCTATGGAATGTGTCTCTCTTGCGAACACAATATCCTTGCTGAACAAGTGCTTTAGGTTCTCCATAACAAAGAACTGTCTCTGCAACTGTTGCAAAAATAAATATAATTAAGAAACTTGTCATAATTGTCATGATTGTCAACTAACCAACCCTAGCTCTAGAAGATACATTATGGGCAGTTTTGATGTGCCTTCAAAGATTGTATGTTTGTATATATGTTGCTGCTTGAGCGATGCTTGCTCTCTTGCGTCTCACGGGGTCTGGGTGACACACGTTGCGAGACGTTAGACCCAGTCGGCCGACTGAGCATACTTTGCAATAAACCATAGTACTTGGAAAATCAAACCTCGTGTCAGTCGTATCACAAGTATATGGTGATTGTGTCTTAGTTTCCATATGCGGATGGTCTTCAGGGCCTAGCACTTGTATCCTTTGGGAAGTTGTCTGTTTCTTCATTCTTTTGCTTTTAAAGAGTGGCAATCCTGGTCTGTGGTTCTTCCATTTCTTTTCTATTGAAGATGGGCAGAGCAACTTATGCCCACTGTCAGAGCTCACAAAGATACATATTAGAAAGGCGATTGTGTCAGTGAGCTGCTATGTCAAGGATAACAAATGCATCTTTAAGAAAGCTATGTGAAGGCATTGGCCATTTTTAAAGAAGCAGTGTAAACGTGCAAGTTTGGGAGCAATTTCCTGAATGGCTCTCCAGCACCGCCACCATCCTTCCTCCACTACTAAATTACTAGTTCCTCACCGTAGTGACTAAAGTAATCTTAGTCCATAGTCCCCTTTCCTCGATACTGTATGGGCGTCCCTCGCAAGGGACGGGAGACAGGACCTTTTTCACCAGAAAAAACATCTTCCCCTTTAAATTTAGAGGCGCGCGGGGCACAGCCCTGGGAGCAACGGCTCGCCCGACCCTGCCCACTGGCGCCACTCCCCAGGCCCCATTGACGCCTCGACAATATTCAGAATTGCCTAATGACACCAGTTTAAGTTAGGAGGAGTGGGGGTGGTGGGACGTATGCAGGTAAGGGGACGATGGACTAAGAGTACGTTAGTCACTACAGTGAGTAACCAGTAATTACTCATACGCCCGGTCCCATTTCCTCCATACTGTATGGCCGATTACAACTGAATGTACCCCCAGCAAAGTCCCTCTGCTGTTGCAACTCTTTTTGCCTTACATAGAATAAGGACTATTGTGTCACCACTTAGGCGATTTGTGACCTAGGGTGCACTGCATACTTTCACCCACAAGTCTCAGCATCCTCAACCATGGTTCACCCCATTTATACACTCTCTCTGCAAAGATATTTGTCCACTGCTGCGCAAACAGAGGTGTACACAATCGCATGAGGACCAGCAACTGTACCTCTCTGGCCTGAACTCTCTCAAGTCCACTTTTAATAGAGCAAAAAAGGAATTCTACCTATCCCTCATTGACTCTCACTCCAACCTACCTTACCGGCTACAGGGCACCCTAAACTCACTTCTCCTAAGTCTATGACTATCAACTCCATTCTCAAAGCTAAAGGCACAGCTGAACACTTAATTGGAACAATTTCCAAAATTATAGACCCTCCTGATCTTCCTACATTTTACACTCTGCCTACTCCTCTGGCTCGATCTCCCACTTTAGGCACACTAATAATGACAAAGTTCCATCTCCACTGATTAAGGCTAATCCCTCTTGTTTGCCCCATCAGACCCTATTGCTCCTTGGCTAGTCAAGCCTATTGCCCCTTTAGTGGCATCTCACCTTGCAGAACTCTTCAACCTGTCCTTTGACTCTGCTTGCTTTCCCTCCATTTTCAAAACAGCCACAGTCATCCCTTTCCTAAAAAAGCAAGGGGCTAACCCGAACCCATCGGCTAACATGTGCCCTGTGTCTCTCCTTACGCACTACTCTAAAGTGCTCTAAAGGGTTGTATTCAACTGTCTTACCAATTTCTTAGATGCAACCTTCGAGAACCTCTACAAGCAGGTCTTCGCACCCGTCACTCCACAAACTGCTGAATGTCTCCAACTTCATCTCCTCAGATAAGCACTCCAATCTATCCTCTATCCTAATTCTCCTTGACCGGTCTCCTGCCTATGACACTATCAATCCCTCTGATCTCCTTTAATTCTTGTTGGGATTCACAATCAAGCTGTTGCCTGAATTGAATCCTACCTTGCACCTTGCCAATTCTCTGTCTCCTGGAACAACAACTCTCAACTCACACACCTAACAGTTGGTGATCCACAAGGCTCTGTCTTGGGTCTCCTCCTCTTTACACTCTGCACCTCTGCTATTCGGGCACTTATTTCCTCCTTTGGGTTCTCGTACCAACTCTTGGCGGACGACACCCACATTGTTTTCTTTTTTCCTATCTCTCCTTTGATCTCTCTATCAAAAGTCTCTGCCATTAAACATTGGATGGCTTTGTACTCTCTGATGTTAAACTCTACTAGAGCATAGATGCTCTTCTTCCCTGCAAAAAGATCCCTCTCATCTCTTGCTCTGCCTATCCAGCTCCCACCTTACACTCTGCCCACCTCTTCTTTAGCTAGAAACCTCCATGTCATCCAAGACCCTTCTCACAGCGTCTCTACTTTCATCTCCAAAACTGGAACAGCAGCTGCGTAAACCTCCTAAACATTAGGTAAATCAGGCACCTCCTTCCTTTCCACACCTTTAAGCATCTTTCAACCACTCGTGTCTTCTCTAAACTGGACTACTGTGCCAGCATCCTCTTTGGTCACCCCAACTATGCTTTCTATCCGCGTGACAAGAATGTTAACTTTGCTACCAGGGCTTTCTTTGAACTCCCTCAATTCACATCTACTTCCTCGTACCATCACCATGCTGGATGGCTGACAATGCAATATTTACATTTCTTCTATTGGTCACATTGTCTCGGGAGAATAGCTCAGGGGCAACATTCTAAGCAACACAGGTTCGATCCGAGTCCGCTCTTCGAAACCTCTGGGTATTAAGCGTGTTATAAATAACCAATTAAAGAAAATAAATATCTATCCACGGTAAGGCAACACTGTATCTATACTCCTCTATCGAACTCTACAAGCCTTCTCGTAATCTTCGCTGTGCCTTTGGCTCCTTGCCCACCCTTTGCTTCCTCTGGCTTCTGCTTTTTCTCTCTTCTTGATCCACTTGCATGGAATTTTCATCCCCCGGATATCCAAGGAGCGGTATCAGGATCTTCACATACACAAGTTCTCGCTTCCAATGTTCATCAAGGGTCTCCCTCATTCAGGCTTGGACCCCCTTTTATCACAATTGCTCTCCCTCGTTCGGGCTCAGATCCTCTTGGTATCAAAATCGAAGACTTTCAAACCAGTGATGGGTTTTGTTTAAACTGTCGCATGACCACTTCAACTCACTTCACACAATGTTTGTATCATTATCGTTTCTCTTGGATACCCAACAGATACCCAACAGAGACCTTCACGGTGACAGACCACTGTCAACGGTATCGTATCTTTCCTTCTCAAGTTCAAACATTCATCAGCAGTTTAGCTTTACTCGCGTCTTACATCACACCCATTTAACAATGTTCGTTCCAGCGCTCGTTATACAATGTTGCCGCTTGCAACCTTGACTTCAACACAGAACAGTCTTGCATCTGTCTCCACAACTCATCGGCTGTGTTGATCTATCTGGCGCTTCTTTGTTCTTGGGGCCACGGATGATACCACGGCGGCTGCTGCTCCTCTCCGCCTTGATTGGTTATGCGGGAGGGCCTCTGGTATCTCCGGCACACAATGTGGGATTCTTCACTCTGGTTTCTGCCGCAATGGTTTCTTGAAAGTAACGGTTTCTTGCGAAAAACTCAGGGGTATTTCCCTCCTTGCGAACCCTTCTTGGATAGGTGTCTTTCTCCCGTCGTTCAGTGGCCAACTCAAAACTGCTGTTCCTTTGTGTGCTTTGCCTCGCTCAGAGTGTGCTCTCCTTTCACCCGTGTGGGGAAGTTTAATTGTAGTTAGGTGTGAGTGATTGTAAATAATTGCCTAACTTTGCCGGGCCCTAGTATTGGGACATGTCAGGTACACTGCTTAGTTGGGAGTTTTTCTCCCAGAGCAGCCTGTCGGTGTTAAAGTGTTTGTTGTATGGAGGGGGTGGGGGAAATTCCCACGTATCCTACCTGGTAGGATGGGGTGAAGGTGTGACAGATAAAGGGATACTGCGTCTCGTCATCCGGTGTCCCACTCCCACAAGACCCTTCACCCAGGTTATCCTTCCACACGGGCCCACCCAGCATTTGTGGGTTTTTCCACAGTTGGGCCAAGCAGCATCTAGCAGAGACCAGCATGATCTGAAACATGTGCCCCTCTTCCAGTTCTGGCTTCTCTTCCAACCGTACCCCAAAAAGAAGCAGCCATGGCGAAAACTCCCTATGAATACCGTCCAACCCTTTCATCCAGGACAGAACCTCCCTCCAGTACGGCTGGACCTTTGGGCAACCCCACCACATGTGAATATAGTCTCCCTTTTCCCGGTGGCACTTCCAGCAGTGTGGGTCACATTCCTCACTCATTCGACCAATCATTGTTTTGGGGGAGGGGTTGGGGGGGTAGTGCACTCTATGCTATAGCTTTAGGGCCTCGTGTATATCCTGGAGTGAGGTTGTGTAGCGATTAGTCCTCCTACACATCTGTACCCACAATGAGTCTTCAATGTCCCTTCCCAGATCCCGTCCCCACTTGTTTCTCGTTGGAAGGGGGGACCCTGGTATTCGCCAAAAGGATCATCTTATACAACCCGGCTATGAGCCCCTGGAATCCCTCTTTGTGATCAAGAACCTTTCAAAGCATGTCAGTTCCCTCCTTACATTTTCACCCCATCTGCCCTCCGTCAGCACCCCCTTCAGCTGTAGGAAACGGAATGGCGACAATTTATTGAGGCCCAGGGCCTCCTCCAGCTTGCTCAAGGAGACAAAGGCGCCCCCCTCCCACAGTTGTCCCACGCTGCTTAGTTCTGCCTCGTACCAGAGCTGGAATGCCAATGGCTCCTCAATCCTGTCCCTCAACAGGGGGGCCCAGATACAACTCCGGGGTGACGGCCATGTTATGAGCCATCTATTGTCCCTGCCCTCCCTCCATAGGGACCACAAAACCTCCAAGACCAGATGAGGAATACAGGCTCTAGGGCCCACAACCATTCACCTAGAGTGACCGGAGCTAGTACTGCGTTGTCCATTGCTACCCACTGTTTGTCCGAAAGTGGATTCAGGTGATCTACTAGGACCCGAAGCTGGGATGCCCTGTGATATGTTGCTAGGTATGGGAACCCTACACCTCCCTCCTCCTTTGGCAGAATCAGTGTCTTGTAAGCAACCCTGTGTCTGCCCACTGCCCAGAGAAATCTCAGCATAGCCACCTACACCTCGGCAAACAACGAGGGGATCCCAACTGGTAACATCTGGAGTAAGAACAGGAATTTGGGCAGCACCACCATCTTTATACAATTTAAACGTGCCATCCACGACAGCCCTGATCTCTACCATCTCTCCATGTCTCGTTTTATAGTAAACCATAAAGGCAGGACATTTCTAGGAAAGCGGTCCTCGAAGCGATGCGTCACCTGGATCCCCAGGTATCGAAAGGCGTCTTCCTGCACACTGAAAGGTAGCGTCACAATATATTCCTTCTCATTATCGTACAACCCCCCCGCCACATAAAGCACTGATTTTCCCAGATTTACTTTAAAGCCCAATAGCCTCCCGTATTGCACCAGGCGACCCGATTGATATGGTTTGGTGATATAAAGCAGGGCGTCAATCGCAAAGAGACTAATCTTACAGTCCACCTCACCCACTCTGACGCCCATTATCCCCTCGGTACCCCCGATTGCCACCGCCCACGGCTCCATAACCAGTGTGTAGATCAGCAGGGAGATCAGACACCCTTGACGCGTACCCACTGTAGCAGGAATGCCTCTAATTCGGTCCCATTGACCACTTGACCACCACCCTGGCCGTCAGATTGGAGTATAGACAAAAAATTGGAATGGAAGGAAGAAATGACTACACAATTTGAGGACCAAAAAGACGCTATTTGCACGGCCCCCGTTTTAGCAACTCCAGATTATACACAGGAGTTTTATACATTTTCCCACTCTGATAGACGGCTCATGACAGCAGTATTGACCCACAAGAGCACAATGGGCCACAAGCCATTGGCTTATTTTAGTGAACACTCGATTCAGTATTGCAGGGACAGTTTGGTTGCGAACAAGCACTTGCAGCGGCTGCATTTGTAATAGCGAAAAATATCACGATTGTCATGGGGTGCTCTGTTACCTTTGTGGAACATTCACTATGCGCCATTTTGTAAAAGATCTAAATCGACTTTGACAACTCAGAGACCCTATGCATATAAGATTATAATATCCAAACATCATATTCATATAGTGAGGTGTGGGATGGTGAATCCCGCCACATTTTTGACAGAGGCATCCACTGATTATGACCTGAAAATGCAAGACTGTGCTACATACGAGGGTGAAGAGGAGGGTATATCTAAAGCTTGAGACAGTGCATTGACAGAAAGAGAGTCACTATACTTTGATGGGTCATAAACAATTGAAAAGGAGACAGGACAAAGGCACACAGGGGAAGCAGTGGTGCGCGGTAAAGGGGGGGCATGACGTTCTGATCATGTAAAAGATTACCTATGCACTATTCAGCTCAGGCAGCAGAACTTGTTACTCTCATTGAGGCACAGAGTCTCTCAAGGGCAGTGTGTCACCATCTACTCAGACTCAGCATATGTCACGACAACAGTGCATGCAGGTTTGTCTCGGTGGAACAGGAGAGGTTTTCGGAGGGCAGATGGCTCTCCAGTGCAGCATGCAAAGCTGTTGGAAGAAATGATTGAAGTCTTATCATGGCCCTCTGCTGTGCCAGTTAAATGTGCTGCCCAAACTAATGCCACGGACGGAATTTCTAAGGGCAACGTGGCTGCAGACCAGGCAGACAAATTGGCAGCCCATCTCACAGATACAAAGTTAACAGAATGTACAGTGACCACCCCTCTAGAGAGCGAGACCACAGTTCCATACACAGCATTGCCTATATGACAGATTATAGAGTTGCAAGGGAAAGCGCCTGAGGAGGAAAAGGAGCTATGGTTGCGGAGGAGATGCAAACAATCTCCCACTGATCTATTGTGGAGACAGGAGAGCTCTGGGAAGGTGGTGATGCCCCAAGAATTACTCTGTGGCATTTGAGCAACTCCACATTCCCTCCCACACCTCCAAACAACATATTGTGGCAGATATTCAGGAGGACTGGTTTGTGCCAAACCTCCAGGAGAGCATTTTAAAAAAAAGCAATACATTGTCTGACATGCCAAAGTTTCAGCACAGAAATGACATTACGGACATTAAGAGGTACATTGCCTCGCCCTATAGGGCCATTCCGTGAACTGCATATAGATAATGCAGATATGGGGGAAAGGTGCAATGAATATAGGTACATTATTGTGGTGGTTTGCAACTTTTCAAGGTGGGTTGAGGCAGGATCTTGTGTTGCCTCCAGATGTAAAGTGTCCAGCACGGTTCCTGGTCCAATAGGTGTTTCCACAATGGGGCATGTGTGAAGTATTGAGACCAGATAATGGCACACATTTGTTTAATGGTCTATTTCAGCATTTTGCAGCGCTATTGGGCATAAAACATTGAATGTGCTCAATTTAACACCCTCAGGCTAATGGCGTTGTGGAGAGCATCAATGGGCTTTTGAAGAGTAAACTATCAAAATTGTATTCCATGTTGAAGAGAAACTTGGTGCACTGTTTGCTCTTGGCCTTCTTCAGTTTACGCACACAGCCTAGTAAGGACCACCATTTGACACTACATGAAACAGTCACAGGCAGGCGCATGCAGACTCCCATAGCCCCTGTGAGGAAAGCGTCAGATGCACATCAAGCAGCGACAGTACTAGAGGAATTTAGGGAATATTTACCAGCACTAACACGTGCTATCAAATATATCTCTCGACAGATTGCCCCATCCAGAAGTGAAGAACAGGACACACCGGAAGGGACAGCAACTGCAAACATCTGTGCCACAACTGGACCATTAGTACCTAAAAAAAATGTTGTGCGTAGATGGAACAATCCAAGATGTCAAAGTCCCTAAGTCCCTATGAGGAGGTGTTCTTTACTCCTCTTACCGTCCGTGTGAAGGAGTTAAGTTATTGGGTGCACCTGCGACAAGACAAAGCTCAATAAGGACCTAGTCAAAGAAGACATTTGAAAAGGATCCATGCCATGGTGGTGTGCAGTCAATTTTCTGAAGGTCCAGATATCAGATATTATATATATACGCATATTTCAATTTTGATGTCTGCAACATGTATTTTGTAAACTTTTTTGACACCACATTTCAGTTCATGCTGAGACACTGTCGGCTCACTAGGGCTGAATTAAACAAGCCTAGTACAATAAAAGACGATGTACAATCGTTTCTCTTAATTTCGTTGGCATTGGCGAACACTAGGATGAAAATACATCATTTTATACCAGTAATTTCGGGCAAATTGTCCATCCCCAACCCACATGGGATAATTGGTTTGATATGACAAAAGCATTTCGAATTACTATAGTGCCTATAAAAACACTGTGTCTCATGAATGCACTGAAATGGGTGGTCATGCAAGTTCCAACATGGCTGCATTCTTGTCTACCACTTGTTACTTTACTTAAGTGCAAAACTTTGAAAAAGGACTTATACACTTTTTTCTATAACACCACAGTCCTCTCTCTGTGTCACATACCAGACGAAGCCCGAGTAGGGTGAAACGCGTCGTTCCTTTCTTGCATCCAAGACCGTTGCTGCCTCCTTTGTCCATGTATTTCAAATAATAAAGGACACTTTGACTGCACGGTACACAAGCCTGTGTGTGGATTTGTTGGAGACATCCAGTCTTTCGCTTTTATCACAGCCGGAGTGCCGATGTAATTCGGATTGGTTTCCAGTCCTTTTTTACATATATATATATATATATAATACATTACTCACTGTAATCATAATTCTGATGCTTGGATCTGCTTAGATTCACATGCTGTGCATAGGCCGGCATCTAGTGGAAGCTGCAGAGTATTACAGTTGTTTTCGACGTGCCAGTAATACTATCACTAGTGTGACGTCCCCTGTTCCCAATATCCCTCAATTGTATTTTTCTGACATGAGGTAGCATGAGGAGTAGCGGGAATACAGAAGTATCTAAGCAGATACGATAGACAAGCTCACAACTTTATGTGCCTTCTCTCAGAGGGGAGGAAGAGAGGGCACATGTGTATCTAAGCAGATACAAGCATCAGAAATACGATTACGGTGAGTAATCTACCCCTTCTGAGGCTTGTGGAATCTGCTTAGATCACATGCAGTGCATAGACTAGCGAGCAGTGGAAGAAGGAGGTGGGATGTGAGAAGGTTCATGAGCGAATAAATGTCTTAGAACCGCTTGTCCCACTTGTGTATCTGTCTTGGAATGAGTGTCAATGCAGTAGTGCTGAGTGAAGGTATGTACAGAGCTCCATGTAGCTGCAAATTCTGTCTAAGGGGACATTTGCAATGAAGGCCAGAGTGGCTCCTGTACCTCTTGTGGAGTGAGCCCTGAGCGTAAACGGCAGTGTCTTATATGATGGGGAATAGCACAGTTGGATACATCAGACTATCCACCTATGGATGGCATTTTTAGAAATGTGGTCACCTTCTCTGCCTGGCGCTACGGAGACAAACAATTGATCTGTTTTCCTTAGCGGTCTGGTCTTGTCTACTTAGTAGAGGACCGCTCTCCTCACATCTAGTGTGTGGAGTTTTACCTCAGCTGAGCTTTTGGGTTCTTGGAAGAAAGCCGGTAGCTCAAGTAACTGGTTTACATGAAATTTGGAGATGAATTTAGGTGAGAACCTAGAATGAGTCCGTAAAACCAGCTTGTCTTTGTTTACAACTGTAAAATCTCTCACGTGGACTTACTATCCTGGCATATGGGTGGTTGACCTCATAGTGTAGGTGAAGAATTCTTCCCTACAATACAACTTTCAATAGTACTGAAGGACTATCTTGGAAGGTGGATTGCCTGAAAGATGGAATGTCGCCCTAGGTAGACAGCGGAGTGTAGATTGTATTTGCCCCAGAAGACAGCTGGCTGCAATGAAAAACACGCAATCAGTTTTCACTGTGGTTCCAACAAAAAGGTATTCAAGAAGAACCAATAGTAACTCACGTGGTGATATTTGTTCCACTATGTCAGAATAAGGGGTGAACTAGCTGGGCGAGATCCTACAGGTGAAAGGGTAACAATTAGAAAAAGGAAGTACCTAACAACTCCTCCTCTAACTTGAGCAAAGATGTACAACAAGATCTTACCCACAGGAGGTGGATTGCAGGATCCGTGAAGCATCAAATAAATCCCAAAATGTCTTAGCGGTGTAGTCAGACAAAGTTCAATCCAAAAATGGTCCCAAGATGACAAACCTAACACCGCCGGCACAAGGACGCCTAATAAAAGGTGCTTGTATGGCAGTCTCTAGTCCAAGCAGATTAAAAGATCGTAAGGAAATCCAAGACCTTGTAGTTACAGGTAACCGGGAAGCAATGGCAGTCCAATAAGCGTTCCAAAGTTGACAAAGTTCCAAAAATACCCGAGTTAGCAAAACGTGAGGCAAAGCAAATCTGAAAACAAGAGCCAAGGTCCGATACAGCGTTTGAATCCAGGCAAAAACAGCAGGCAAGACAGGTCGTAGAGTTCTGAGATCTGGGTAACGGGATATCAATAGTAACCAAGCGACGTAACCAAGGAGCAGCACAACAGAGTTCTGTGAAGCAGAAATGGATGAAGAATCTTAAGAACCAACAATGAACCGATGAACGCGAGAGCTTGAATGAAGGTAGGTTCAGAAGCAACACTTCCAGGGTTGGGAGGGGTTTACATTGTTGTCACCTGACCTACAATGATCGGCATGACGTCGGGGGTAAGGTGACCCAGAACAACTGTGCAATGGCAGCCAGCGTCTCCATGGCAACCCCCAGCTTTGCGCGCTGCATTCAATGCTCGTGAATAGTTGGGAGCTGCAAGCTGCAAACGGGGAGAGGAACGGAAATGGCCATGATGAACTGCACTAGTTGAAGGAACATGTACAGTCTCAGAAATGGCCCAGACTGGACTCCTAAAAACAACAAAGAAAGGATCCTGCACTGACCAAGCTTGAATTTCAATGACCCTTCTTATGGAAGTGATAGCCACTAAGAAGGCAGTCTTATAAGTCAGGTGTTTGAGACTAGACTTGTGCATAGGCTCGAAAGGTGGTCCCATGAGCTTAGCGAGTACCACATTGAGGTCCCATCCTGGCGGCGGGTTAGAAATTGGAGGGTGGACTCGCTTTACCCCTTCCATAAACACTTTGATGACTGGTACGTTCCACCATGAGACCTTATTGTGAGAGGTTGTGTAGGCTGACAAAGCCGCCAGGTGGAACTTTAGGGAGTTAAATACTAACCCTGCATCTAGCAAATGGAGCATATAAGTTAGAATGTGTGATGGAGTACATTCTATAGGGTTGATTTGTTTAGTCTGGCACCAAATTACAAATCTTCTCCATTTGTCAAAGTAACAGTGCCTAGTGTTTCGTTTTCTTGATTCTTTCAAGATATCCATGCATCTCTGTGGCAGGTTGAGATGTCCCAACTCTATGACCTCAGGAGCCATGCTGCTAAATTCATTGAGTGCAGCTGTGGGTGCACTGTTCGCCCCTAGTGCTGGATGAGTAGGTTGTACTGGCACGGGAGTTTGATGGGATCGCACATCGCCAGTTTGCGCAGATGTGGATACCACAGTTGTCTCACCCACATAGGAGCAACTAGGATAAGTGTCATCGGTTCCTTGTGTATCTTGTTCACCACTTTCCTCATTAGAGGGGTTGGTGGAAAAGCATAGGCAAATATCACTGACCTGTTCTGACATAGGGTGTTACCCTTGGAGCTTGGCTGGCGGAACCTGGACGCGAAGTCTGGGCATTGACTTTTCGCTTGTGGCGAATACATCTATTGCGGGGAAAACCCACTGAGAGAAGAGGTGTTCTACGACGTCTTTGTGTAGTGGCCATTCGTGTTCCTCTGGAAGGGGATCTCTGCTCAGAGAGTCTGCTAGCGAGGAGTTCCCCTGCAACATGTTGGGTTGACAGGTAAATCTTCAATTTGAGTGCCCATTTCCAAATTTGTTAGGCAAGCTTGGACAGATTTTGAGAACAAGTACCCCTGTTTGTTTATGTAAAACATGACAGTTGTGCTGCCTGTAAGGACCTGCACTGACTGGTTCGATAAGAGGGGTTCGAATGCCGGAAGCGCTCTGAATACAGCTAGAAGTTCCAGCAGATTGATGGGGTTCTGAGCAACCTTGCGAGACCACAGACCCCGAGCTGTGTGGTAAACGTAGTGAGCTCCCCACTCTGTTAAGGAGGCATCTGTTGTGACGATGGCCTGAACCTCTGGGCCGTAGAAGGGTTTTCCTCTCGTTAGATTCGCTCCTGTCCACCAGCGAAGATTCTGTACCGGTGTTGGAGAAACAACCACTAGATCGTCCCACTGACCACTTGCCTGAGACCACTCCTGCATGGGTCGCAGGCACACGTGTGGAACCAGGTAAATGCAAGATGCCATCATGCCTAGCAAACGCATAGCTTTGCGCACCCTTATTTGGCGACCGGCATGATATTGAGGAATTTGCAGCAACACATTTCGAATTCTTTCCTCTGACGGGAAGGCCAGCCCTTCTGAGTATTTAGGGGAGCTCCTAGGAACTGTTTGGAGGTGCTTGGCACGCGGCTTGACTTTTTATCGTTGATGGAGAAACCCAATTTAAAGAGGAGGTTGATGGTTTTTTGGATGTTTAGTCTGCAAATTAGGGGGGAATCCCCTATAATGAGCCAGTCGTCCAGGTAAGGGTACACTGGGATTGCCTCCCTGCGCAGGTGCGCTGCCACCACCGCCAGTACCTTGGTGAATACCCTTATAGACGAGGCTATTCCGAAGGGCAGCACCTTGAATTGGTTTGGTAGTGCTGTTCTCCATCTATCTTGAAACGCAAGAATCTTCTGTGCGCTGGGAACATTGAAATATGAAAATAGGCATCTTTCATATCCAGTGTTGCCAAGTAATCCCTCTTTTTTAGTAGGGGTATTACCTATTGTAGCGTAGTCATGCAGAACTTTGATGGCTTGGCATACTTGTTTGCAGGGCGCAAATCTAACACTGGGCGCATTGTGAGATCTTTCTATGGCACAAGGAAGTAGGTTGAATAAATACCCTTTTACCTGATTTTCCGGGATGACATCTATGGCGCTCTTTGATAGCAGAGTTGCAATCTCTTTGAGGAAGAATTTCTGATGTTGCTGCGAGTGTAATTTCTGTCGTGGAGGGTGGTCGTGGTTGCGCTGTAGTAACTTGATGCAGTAGCCTCCGTACACTTTGAACAGCACCCATCTGTCCAAGGTGATCCCCTCCCATGCGTGGGGGAAGTTGATAATGCACCCCCGTACTGGGGATGCAAGGGAGGGGACCTGAAGCGGTACGTCACTGTTTGGTAGGTGGCGTACCACCTCTAGCGGGGCTGCCTCTTCTCTGCCCACGACCTCTGCGCTGCCATCTTGGGTAGCCTTGGGAAGATTGTGACTGGTAATTCCCCCACGATGAGCCCTGGTTTTGGCTATAGTTTGACCCTCTCTGGAAATGTTGGCCTCGAAAGCGGTGAAAATGACTGTTTCGCCTCTGTCCAGAGGGTTTGTTGGTGAGTTGACCAAGGGATTTTAATGTGTTGTACTCATCTTTCGCCGTTTTCAGTGCATCTTCTACGGCTTTGCCGAATAATACATCAGGCTCGACCGGCACGTCTATCAGAGTCGCCTGAGTTTCTGCCTTGAATCCTAACTGTCTTAACCATGCATGTCTCTTAATGATCGTACCTTCAGCGATTATTCTACCGGCATTATCAGCCGCATCGAAGTTTGTCTTCAGGAGACAGCCCCGACAATGCCCTCCCCTCAGCCGCTACTTCCGCTAACTGGGACTTTAAAGGTTCAGGTGCGGAGGAAAGCAATGCAGCTACTTCCTCCCACTTATGGCAATTATAACTTGCTAAGAGGGTGGCACTGTTGGCTATACTAGCCTGATAAGCCGCAGATGAAGCGATTTCCCTCCCTAGACCATAGATATTTTTTGCGTTCCTTATCTGGAGGGACCTCTGAGGAAGCAAGTGGGGTTCCCACTCTCTTTCTAGTGGTGTTAACGACCAGGGAATCTGGCTTTAGTTGTCCCCTGATATATGAAGGCTTAGAGGGAGCAGCGCGAAATAACATTTCAACACGTGTATTTACTGCACGTGTGAGGTTAGTTGTCTGCAAGGAAGGCAGAATTCTGCGCTGGACTGATTTTGGTAAAGGGATGGACTGAGTTACTGCCCTTTGGTCTCCCAGGATTTGCTTTGGTGAAATCCCTGTCCTCCTGAACCTCCAGTGTATTTATCTGCAAGTGTTCTGCAGCCTTAGCCAACACCTCATTAAGGAGAGGCTGGTTATCGACTGGAGAATCTTTAACAGGAGGGTGCTTAGGAATTGGGGAGTCTAAAGTGTAAGCTTCAGCCTCATCTTCAGCCTCCTGTCTTCATTATCCCCGTCGTAGTAAAGGTCTGCAGCCTGTTCCTCCTCGAATCGAGGGTCAGGTTCTTCATGGTAAGAATATGGGTCATAAGGCTCCACTACAAAGGGGTCTATTACTAAGTCCTGAAAGGGAGTATCAGAGCGAGCCCTCTTAGGAGGGGGTTGAGGAGACACAGGAGTGGCCCAGGTACCTGAAGGAGCTGAGGTTGGAGGGGTGTTCCTATAACTCTGAAAATAGTTGGGATCTTTTTGATAAAAATTTGCCATAAAGGTAATCCTTTTCATTACCCTGTCTATGTCATGAGAGCTCCACTCTTTGGAGCTTGGTATAAACAGCCTGAGGGGTAAGGCCCATGTCCTCGTCTGTGGGAAGTATAACCTTGGTCTTGGGGGCCTAGTGAGGTTCCTCTGATTTTTTAGTAGCCTTGTCCTCCCTATGCTTCTCTTTAGAAGTGTGGGTATCTTTAGATGACTTTTGGAGGTGTCTACGCCCTTACTCGACTTTTTGGGGCCTTCCGCTTGGTCCGACGCAACGCGTCGACTTTCGGCAGCGTGATCCGACGAAGAGCGTCGAGTGTCGTGAGGCGACCGCGATCGGGAACGCCCAGAGGACAAGGATTCAGTGGACTGCTCTCGGTGGCAACCGTTGCCGATCACTGGACACGCGTGTTGAGTCTTGGCTGGGGCTAATGTGCTTGGTGGTGGATGTTCATGTTGCGCTTTTGCCGCGGGGTGTAGTCCCCATAACATGGCCGCCAGCCAGTCCTACGGGGTTGGGGGTCTGCGCCTGGGTAGCTGAAGCCACCCTGTCGCCCTCGCCGTCCGATAAGGCGACATTGCTGCAATCGCTGAATGTGCCCTCTACGTCCATGGCCTCGAGCTGCCTGGCGAAGTGGGCCCAGTGCTTCGTGGAGCGTTAATTTAGAGTTTTCGGCGTGAAAAGCCTACAGGCCTTACAAAATGCCTCAAAGTGGTCCCGAGGGAGACACAAATTGCAAACAGTATGTTTATCCACCCTGGGGAACTTCTTGTTACACTTGGGGCAGAATTTAAACTGAGTACTCTCCATAGGTCAAGGTATGGCAGCGGGGCGAATATATGTAGGAATAAGGGGAATATATCTATATGTATGACCTCTCCCCCCACTCTCCGTACTGACTGGGCCAAGGACGTGGTGGCCTTCCAAGGCCTGGGGTCCGTCGCAGCATCTTCGATGGAAGTCTCTCCGATCGTCACCAGCATCATTCTTAGGAGTTCGGTGTACAAAGGATAGAAAGAGATCTAACGGTAATTGAAATATAGATAAGGCTTTATGCCGAAAGGAACTCTGCACACATGCTTCCGACTAGTATGGCGGAAAAAAAAACATCTGAGGGACCTACACGCGTGAGGGATCGTGGGTACAGGGGACGTCACACCCAGGGATAGAATTACTGGCACGCCCTATTCAACGTCCCTTTTCAAGTTTCGTAAACAACAACTGTAATACTCTGCAGCTCCCACTAGATGTCGGCCTATGCACAGCATGTGATCTAAGCAGATTCCACAAGCCTCAGAAATATATACATCTCCCTCCCTCTCTCTCTCCCTCTCCTTTTTTCCTCCTCTCCAGGAATAAGCCCAGATGCCGGACCAACGTGTTCAAATCTCTCCGTTATGTAGGGATAAGATTAAGATAAATGTTACAGAATATCTTTTTAGTATCATATTGTTTTGTGCGACACTGGTTGTTGGAGTGGATGAAGGTATGTCTGTTATATGTGATGGCCATATAAAGGGGGGTGGACAGTTGGAAAATAATGCTAATATGAAAAGGTCTATAAAAAAGAATTACAACATGTCTCACTTTTTGCAAGCCACCTCTACAAGTTTTCCTAGACGAAAGAAACGGAAAGTACGAATGACGTATGATTTATATAAGGGGTTGGGCTTTGACGGCATTTCTGATATCGAGTACCCAGAATCCTCCAATAGCTGGTACTCAGATATGCGCACTGCAGGAAGGAATGCAATCAATGAAAGCTGTTACGTGTGAGCACTTATCCTGCACACATCAGGGGCTCCTAAGGTTTTAGTTCCACATCCAGTTCCAATTACAGAGGCACAATGCCTGGTACATCTTGCACTATGTAGAATAAAGGACACATTCCAGGCCCACAGCGGGCAGTTGAGGAGCACTGATCTATACCCAGCGTTACGCAATGGCAACACGAAATACTGCGAGTGTCTACAAGTACCATATTTTTCCTTGGGAGGTTACACAAATGTCAACAACAAATGGCAGGGCACCAAAGTGACGTGCCCAGCAGATGGACTGATGAATTACAGCGGAGAAGCAATAGCACAAGTAGAGACTATGTATGCACAAGTATGTTCCCAAAACATCACAAGGCTGACAGGGATTACAACAATGGAGAAGGCAGTGCGTATAGAGACAGACTATGAACTTTGCTTTAGCATGAAGGAACAGTTCCTGTTGGCGCAAACACATAGTGCAATCACACTCTTGTGATCCCTGATTTGATGAAAGGTACGGCAGCAGTGATGGATTACTACTGGGTTTGTGGCCGATAAGCCTACTTTGCACCACCCACCCTCCTGGAGGGGCAAGTGTTTACTGGCCACCTTGCACTCAGTGCTACTAGTAATCCCAGAAGAACACCTGAAGGGAGAAGAAATGCCTGTCAAGGTGCCAACAGACAATCCGGCAACTAAAGAAGCAGAAAGTAACTTGCAGATCACACAAGAATTTGGTATGCTGCCAGAAAAAGGACTATTTCAAAAGCGGGGAAGAAAAAAAAAAAAGAGATGAAACTATGTCTCAAAGGACTCTTCCGCACTGCTCAGAGGAATACCTGATGAGTATCAATTTTTAGATCAGCAGAGACTTTTTCATCTTTTTTGACTCCTGGGGTACAAGCAGCTGCTAACGCCAAGTGGGTGCAGATATTCTGATGGGAGCTAGTCCAGCTGGCCAATGACACAGAAAATGGGTTCAACGCCATCAAAGTAGAGCTTTGTGCATTGAGATTCATGACGATGCAGAACCGCTACATGCTGGATTTGCTAACAGACATAGAAGGAGGAGTGTACTTTTATACTCCCCCGAAGATGCTGAGAAAGGGTCCCTATCCCATATCATCGAGGCAGTACACAATTGAGGTGTTAAAATGAAATAAGAAGGTGGAGTTCAGAACACGGATTGGCTATCGCCTGCCTTTGATTGGGTCCCGTCATGGCTGGGGGCAGCAGTAAAAATACTTGTGCCCATTATCGTATTCTTCTTGGTCCTCTTCTGCACGTGCCAATTGGGTCTTCGATGTTCTGTCAATATAGTCCCTAACAGTGCAAAGATGATGGTATCAATTGGGGGATCTAAAACACCTTGACATACAATAAACAGCGTAACTCAAACTATTATTTCTGGGGTTGTAGATATGTCGTGTGGGGATGAGTTTGTTACTGTAGAAGTAACAAAGTGGGTAATGTTGAGCAGGAACTAGCGCCTTCCTTCATTCCGAAGCGCTATAGAATTAGACAAGATTTCTGTTGACTGCTTCTATGCACTACAAGAGACACGGGTGGAGGATGGGCACCGAGAAAGCTTTTTCATGCAAATATAATCATATGCACAGACATGGGCAGGCACTAAAAGAAGGTAGTTATTTGAATATAAGGTGCAAATAATTATTAGCTGAACACATTTGTTAAATCCTATTTAGTTTTAAAAATCTCAAAGCACGATAGAAGCAGGCTCTCTGCCAAAAGGAACGTGGCCAGCGTGAACAATTGATCCCAGGGCTCATGCAGTTATGTGTCACTGAGGCTAGGTCTGGCAGAGCAGCACATAATTCAGCAGCTGTCTGCTGTGTGTCAAAAGCCCACACATGCTAAAAGGAGATTTTAACATACTCATGCACATTTTACAGAATTATGAAAACCAGCTTTAAAAGAAATTACAGGACCAGATACAAATATGAAGAGAATGAATGAGGTATGGAGAGAATGACTGAAACAGGTTTTTGTACATTAAATAGTCATAGGTAGCAAAATGAAGCTACAGTGTATTTTTGCATAGACTAGCAATATGTAAAGTAGCATGTCCTAAACAGACATCGCCGTCCAAGAAGGAAGGAAGACTGGAGTATCCCTTTTATGGAAGAAGGACGAGTTGGGATAAAGCCATGCCCATATCCAGAGATGCCACTACAGCAAGTTATGAGTATAAAAGCTCCTGCCTGGTACCAGGGTGCAGGATAAAGGAACGGTTGAGGGACAGAAGAGACCGTTCAGGCAGCAGAGTTATTTGCTCCTATCCTCATTTCTGTAAAGAAGAAATGTGTTATCCTTGCAAGATAGACTCTTGGCCTTACTTCCCTAGGGAGGTGCATTTGCTCTGGTGTGAGCGTGATTAGCGGTACCCTTATAATTAAGGGATACCCCTTAAGTTGGGCTACCCTTACACTAGTCCACTTGCATTTTGCAGGGACTCCTGTATGTTTTTATCCTCGATTCCTCTGAGATCAAAGGCTCAGGGACCCCAGGTGTTCCACGCTGAAGACAAAATGTTGTGAATCATCCGAAGAATGTTCTGCTTCTTCATAAAATCGAAGAAAGTGACTCAAAGAAGTCCTTCCTTGGTAATGGTGTATGCACCTTTTCTATGATCCTCGATGGCTGTGCCGAAATCGAAACAGTTGACGCTGAGGACTTTTCTGACGCTTTCGGTGTCGAGGATCTGTCATGGTCTGAGGAGGAGTCTTTCAGCGCCGATGGCTTTGATGACTTCTTCCTCGAGGAAGATTTGTTTCGACTCAAGGGATCCTTCGACCGCTCTCGAGGAGATTTTTTCTTTGCCTTCCGGGCCTGAGGGCGCACAACCTTTGCACTTATCCTTTTCCTTGTCAAGTTTTTCGACCTGGGCATGGCTTTCATACATTTTCGAGGGGGTCAAGGGCGCAATCTCAAAAACTTGCATCATTTCTATTCTGAACTTCTCCCACTTAGCTGATGAGGCTGATTTTGTTGGGCATTTAACCCGTTCTGGGAAGGAACTCAACGACGAAGGTGGCAACCCATGGTGCCTTTTCCTCGAACATCGTGAGGACGGCAAGTGGTGAGAACCTCTGCGTGATCTCGATCTCTGTCTTTTTACGACTAGGAGAAATATTTCTCGACTCCGAAGACACTTTTTTCGAGGGGGTCTTTGAAGGTGATTTTGCCTTACCTGCCGCTCATTTTCCTCTTCGCCCTTTCAGGGCTTTCGAAGTCATCGATAGCCAGGCCTTACAGTCGAAGGTAGCGTGAGAGGAACCGAGGCACCAGGCACCACAGACACACCCGATGGGCATCTACAAGGGACATCTTCGCCCCACAATCTTGGCACTTCATAAAACCTCGATATCGAAGTTGAAGACACCGATGATTATGCCATTTATAAGAAATATACTCGAAGATTCTCAATAGGGAACCGAAGTGTACCGTATCCGAAGAGATAACTTTTGTGGAAAGATTGAACTGTAGCCAACGGTCGCTGCGCGCGCTTTATACCATCGATGATGTCGACATCGAGTCAACCGACATCGACGAGCAGCGCCATCTGCTGGAAAAAGAATTTCCGAAGCAGTTGAAACTGGATATGGAAATATCATAAAATGAGGAATACGTGGGAGGACACAATCCGAAATATTGACTCCTGCACTTTCGATCCGGTCAGGACCACGTTATAGACACCTTATAACAGAACGGTTCCTTTATGGAACTTTTCTGGCATCCACCCTTCATTTGATAATGAGGTTAAAAGGGCATGGAATGCAGTAGGACGGCTGACAATGTGGCGTTCATCCCCCCATTCCATGGGCTGGAACAGGGGATAATGGCCCAGCAGCCCAAGTTATTGGCCTGTGCGAAGAGAGGGCTGAGGACGAGGGATCCAGCCGTTAGCCTCTGTTCCATTCCCTGGAACGGGTGAGGAAGGCCACTAGCACCCTGGTTTGTCAAAGCAGTAATCCGGAGTGCTAAAAATAAAAAAAGGGTTTTCCATCCTGCAACGGGACACGCACAGGATATAGACCCAAGGATATATGGAATCCTTTTAAGAGTATATCTAGCTGGTGTCGAAAACATAGGGGACAGCAAAGAAAATTGAACCATTGGGTTATGTAATTCATAATCCATAATCCATAAACTGATTGTAATATATGCATGGGTGTACTGCTGTTAACATAATTCCATATAAATGTGTCAAATGTACTCTGTAATACCATTGGTTAAATATAATAACTAGATTCTGGGTGTCTGTTTAAGAAATAAAGTAAGTTGTTTTTACACTATTCTGGACTGGAGGTATATTTAATCTAAACATGTTTTAATTGGGCTACTATCTTGCCAGGGCATTATCAAAGCATCAATGAAGGACATTATTTCAACATACTATAATAAAACAGACTAACAATTCCCTTGTTTGCAGTACTGCAAGCTATGCATGTCTCAAATACATTCTATACAGACCAGAGTTCACTTTTCCTGTTCAAGTAGGTGGGCAATCACATTATTAGTGCCCTCAGTTAAGCATCCCTGACCTGCTCTAGACCCCTTCCATAGGGTAGTTAGTCGGCGTGGTCATGCAGTAGTTGCATTTGATTTTTGAATCTGTAGCAGGTCTTTAAGCCACTCCTCCATTAGTGTGTGTCTATGTTCCTTTCACCTTGATGCTATGCATTGTCAAGCCAGGAGTGTGCCTGTCTAGTAAAGCGATGTTTACATATTTTAATTGTACTATCGAAGCCCAGGAAGCATTCAGACATGGATGGCTGGATTGGGGAAATTGGGTTTGTATATGCTACTTAGTATTTGTGATGCATTGTATAGAAGTTTTTGTGGGAAATTGTAGTGTGCATGAATCCTACTTCATAGAAACCTAGATAAGCGCTAACACAGTGATCAACCCTGAAGTAAGGTTTATACTGGTGGATATTAAGGTAGAAAATGAACTCCCACTTTTGTCAAGTTGGTACAGTTTGAGTTGCACTAAAAGATTATTGGAGGACCAAAAAAAGGGAGTCCAAAAAGTCTTTGTCACCTGCAATCTTAAATCGTTCAGTGTAGTAGGTTTCTCTGAGCACCCATATAGAGCAAACCGAACATTGTAAACGCAGACCATCAAACTAATTTGAATAATATTTCATTTCAAGCACTAACCTTTGCAGTCCCCACAGAACCACTTGACTGACTTATTACGAGCAAATAGGACTCCGGAAAACCAGGCCTTGCAGCCCTCGCAGCATCTGAAATAAAAAGAGAAGGTTAGTGCCCTGGTAAACTAAGATGAACAATGCCCAGCCATATCACATCAGGTCCACTCTTGCATCCAACATGGTATCTGAAAATGTTTGCCTGTAATCAGAGGTTCAAAGGTCCTGATGTATAGCTTGCGCATGAGAATTTCTGAACACAGGTCATGTGTAAGAAATCAGGTAAAGGACAAACCATTGGTTGACCACTTCATGAGAGCAAAACATAATGAAAATGACCTAAGATGGTTTGTATTACAAACTGTGAAAGCTCCTACTCGAGGAGGAGATCCGAGTAGCCTGTTGCATAATTTGGATCAGAGATGGATCCTCTCTTGATTCAGTAAACTCTGGGATGAATGTGGCAGTCGAATGGAACAGGCTGATATGAATGCAGCCACCTGTTTCATATTAGGGGGATACGCAGTGACTGGGTGAACTGATGTCACTGTGGGCATAGAAAAGATGGATAAGTGCATCATATATGGGTGAGATATATGTGTCAACAAGTTTGAAATGGGACGCTTTGATTTTTTAGGTAACTTTGGAGCAAGATACCAACAGTGATAATTGTTCAACTATGATACAAGTGCCTACCAAATTTTCCTTTTCTTTGCCCTGCCCCACATTACATCTGTTTATCAGTGACACTACTGCTGACACTATCATAGAAGGTTATCTCCTCTATGAGTAAATACCCAGTGGTTTGCAGATGCTAAATTCTGCATGCCCTCAATGCGAGATTTCATTAAAGTGGCCGACATACGTAGGACTTGGTAACATCCGACAAGTCCTATCTCTAGGTTTAGTTCCGGCACCCCACTGAGTCTCTTTCCGTGGAAGTGTACACGGTTGCCGGCAGAGACAGACGCCGTTTCTCCAGCGTACGCGGTGGTTCACCCTGCGACAAAGGGAGAAAGGAAACGTTCCCTAAAGGTAAGGAACATAGTCCCTTCGGGATGAGCATGACGTAGAAATGTGCTTAGTGCAGTTTAGCCGCCAGTGCTGTCATCAATCTGCAGAGGAGTCTACGTCATATAGAAAATTGTCAATTTCCTGAAGTTGATTTAGACGTTACATCGGATGTAGGACCCTTCAAATATTTATGTAGTTAACATGGGGAGAGTTCGGCGAAACTTTTTTTCTGCACCAGACGCAACTGGAGGGCATAATGTGAGAATTTGAGAAACACATTTTAATGCAGTGTGGCAGAGATGGGATAGAGGTAGCTCTCTGTTCTGATCTGTCCACCGACTGATGCTTATAATGCATTTTTATACATAATACTCTGAATTTAACTATGAGGCGTTAATGTTAGTCCTCTCCACTACAGACATCGCTAAGAATACACAGTGTCCCCATTTCCAGCAAAATAGTCGATTTTCTCGCTCGGGAACGGGTGAGTGCTTGTTCCTCCGTCTGTATTAAAAGGGTATTTGTTTTTATTACATCATTCTAAATAGGCCATTATCCTGCAGGTTGATGAACGTTTGTTCAGCGTGGCGGCAGATGTGCAACGTTACCAAATTCGATATCTAGAGGAAGCAAGTTTACCTTTCAGACGATCATATATGTTGGCTGTATATCACCTGGCTACTTGAGCCAAGTCAAAGATGAAGTAAGTTCACTCTAGGCCTATGTCTTTGTAGGTCATGTGCGGTGATATCCTATTCTGAAGGCTTCACATAGTTCGAAGACCACTACGGGGTCGTTTAGAACCAAAGGGACGGTTTTGCCCATTTCACACAAGATCCTCCTGCAAATAATAGCCGGAGGTGAGGATGAGAGAACACAACAGATTGATTCATGGTTGTGATGCATAAATTGACTATGCTGTAAAAAAGTAATAGAGGTTGGATGGTAACAAGTACGTTTGTTTTATTGTTTCTAGGTGACTGAGAACTATATAACCCTGTAAAAACATCTACAACTGAAATTTTGGCACAAACAGAAAAAGTTGACTACTGTTTATTGAATTTTGTCCTGAAGAAGGTCCTGAGTATTAGGGGCAATAATGGTGCCATTATAGGCCTGAAATATATGTAGACAAAAGGCCACCAGTTTTTGAAAGGTGGCTTGAGGAGGCATATAATTGAAAAGAAATATAGGGCCGATGAAATCTTTGTATACAAGTGAACCAAATCTACAGTGTATGTTACACTGGTGGTATGTGCTAAATTTTTGTGGAAAATATTGGAGTACGAGACAGTATGAATGTGTATGAAAGGTGGTAGTGAAAGGAATGGTCTAAAATATTTTTGGCATATATATAGTTTCTATGGTTGTTTTCTTTTTTTAACAAATGTATATTGATGTACAAAAATAAATATAATGTCTTTTTCTTTAAACCCAAATTTGAAGTGGAGTTTATTTTACTAGAATCTATCCAATCTCCCTGCCCCTGATCTATGTTTGATTATATTTGTAGCTTGCCATCATACATCTTTAGTCCTTTTGCTTTATCTAGACTACCCTAAAACACAGCTCACTCAATCCTGTGGTTCGCCCAAACTACCTACACCAGCTGCTGTTAAAGTGATAGAATATTGGGGGGGGGGAGCCCTAGGGATCCCGTCCAAGATGGCTGCGGGCCCGTGAAACTCTCCAGGACCCCATATATCCGGCTCATCATCTGGTAGTCTCTGTGCGGTGAATTGTATGCATGCTGTACGACTATGTGCCGATTGCATTGTGCCCTGCTGGAAGTAACCTTGGCCGGAATCGGTGCCGGAATCGGCACAAACTGCTGTGGCGAAGCAGCCGCTGGCAGCCTTGCCAAAACAGAGCGGGGGAGGGGCGTTTCTCGGAGCCTGTCTCCTGCACCAGGTCTGTGGAGTGCGGGAGCCGCGGGTGCTGTGCGGTGCCCCGACGAGACACAACGGCAGCTGGGGGCCTGCAGGAGCCGGGTGATATATTGAGGACAACCGCCTTACAGTGGTGAGGAGCCCTGGCAGGCGACTCGGCTGGGTCGCCTAAGCGGCACGGACTTGGCGGGGAGGAGCAGATGCGCAACGTCCAATTTCAGAGCAACAGAATCTGGACCCGGCCGGTCTGCGCAGACTGCGAGGTTCCCCTGCCTGGTCTGTGGTGCCTGCCAGCTGCGTGGGAGAGGGGTCGACAGAAGAGCGGAGGACCCATTGGGAGACAGCGCCGGGCCGGGGCACCGTGGCGGGAGCTGCTGGCCTGGAGGATGGGAGGTCGGATGCGTGGACAGCACCCAGGAGCGACGCTGCGTGTGTGGACAGTTTCCCGCCTGAGCGGGGCACCCCACTCGAGGAAACAAAGTGGCAGAGGACACCAGCACCTTGCGTGCCCCGCATTGTGGTGCCTGCGGTGCCTGAAACCCATCGACAGCGCCCGGCCTGGCGCTAGGCTGAAGGCCTGCAGCTGTGGAGGCAGGCCCTGCCGGAGCTTATACACACAGGTTGTAGCGCGGCGGGTACAGAGTGCCAGGCAAAATATACAAGGATCCATGCCCAATGCAATGGAAAAGGCTGACAAATTTAGCTCTTATCTACTGGACATGGACACACAAGATCACTGGAGAACATTTATGAAGCAATGTGCAGTGGATGAGATTTCTCTACTTTGTAGTTCTTTGGTGCGTGTGGCGGCCTGTGTGGATACTGGGAACCTCCAAAGTCACTCAAAACTTCCTGGACCCCACTGCGCAGCCTAGTGGACACCGGAGAGCCCGGACCCCGACTCGAATAAGGCGGAGGGAGACTCTCCATTGGGGGCTGCCTAATAAGGCCAGCCTCGGAAAAGGGCTGGTGTCTGAGGTCAGCTCGTCCTGCGCACCATGTCCAAATCCGGTAAGCGGAGCAAACAACAGTCAAAGCTGTGCTTTGAAGCACCCAGTCAGGCTAGGAGCGGTGGAGCAATGGTTGACTCGAATGTGCTCCGGGCCTCGGGACAGACCCGGATCCCGCGGCCGCTTTGCAGAACATCAAGGCCATGTTCTCGCAACTGCAGTCGGGAATACAATCGTTGGATGGGAAGGTTGACACACTAACAAGAAAAGTGGACCATATGCAGGTCTGTCTGGACAAACATGGGGAGAGATTGGATGAAGCGGAGGGGCGGATCTCTGGTGTGGAAGATGTGACAGCATCGACCTCGGGAGAAATGTCTAGGGGTCAAGAAGACCCTGAAAGAACTTAAGGAGAAACAGGAGGACCTTGAATCGAGGTCAAGAAGGAGCAATGTTCGGATTGTGAGCCTTTCCGAGTCGGGGGACCAGAAGAATATGGAGAGCCTGGTGGAGGAGATTCTACGGGAGGCATTGGGGCAAGAAGGCTTCTCCTCATTCTGTGTTGGGGAAAGAGCACATAGGGCGCCTAGCGGAAAGAAGCCAATCCCAGGGGCACCAGCCTGCTGAATTATCGAGACAGGGATACAGCACTACGGAAGGCCAGGGAGAAGGGGACGTTCTCTTATAAGGGTGACACCATCAAGTTCTTCCCCGACTTCTCTGATAAAGTGCAGGGGACCAGGAAAACATTCCTAGATGTTAAGAAGCAGCTTCGGGATAAGAATATAAGGTGTGCCATGTTGTTTCCGTCCAGGCTGCGGATTGAGTATAATGGAAGGTCATAATTCTTCCAAACTCCAGAGGAGGCCACCTCTTTCCTCGATATGTTGCCAAGGGCCTCAAGATTGCAAGAAAACAATGAATGACTAGCAGTCGGGACATATCCGATTCACAGAAAGCGTGTTCTTGATTTACAATCGGCTCTGTGCACTGTCTGGGAGACGACACATCCGCAGTGGTGCTATGGAGGGTCGTGCTTGTAGCTAACCCTCGAGCGAGAGTCGTCTATGTGCGTGTTCTGGGTAGTGGTGGAGCTGGATAGTTGAGGCATTCAGCGTGGGTGGGTGGGTGTTCATGTTTGGGAAGGGGGGTGAGAGAGGGCGCGGGTGGCTGGAACACTGACAAGTTGGGGGGTTGTTGGTAGGGGAGGGATGGGGGAGGTGGACGATGCACCGACAAGTTGTGGGGATGTTGGTAGGGCAGGGGGGGTGGGGAGCTAGAGGCAAGAGAGGTGTAGTTGCCGCAGTGCTCGAATTCTTCCTTTGCAAAAGCCATCTTCAAAACATATGTGGAGTCTCAATTCAACTAGAAAATCATATGACAGCTTCAATAGTGCTAGACCTATGTACTGGAACAGCACAATCAGCTTCTACACTTCTGTAGCTGTCGATTTAAAGTTCCATTCTGTTACCCTCATTGACGAGATGGATTTCCAAAATCAATCCTGAGGGTAGATTTTGAGAGGCCAACCCATTATGGTTAACAGGGAAGACACTGAAGTGTAGCCAAACCCAATCTAGGTAGGAGATCGGCAAAACCTAAAGTCAGGAGGGGTGTGCAAGTGTTCTAGGGCTACAATGAGACACACGCAGCACTCCAATAATTCCAGTTAGAGAATTATAAAACTATAGAATGATTTTTCAGGCCTTTAAAATACACACTAAGCAATGAAACACTAATGTAAGTACTGCCACACAACTTCTATTAAATGCATGTATGCATCCACCATAGGGAGTTCTAGGGAGAACAAAAACTTTACCTTAAAGACAGTTAAGCAACAGTTTAGCAGAGTTATCAACAATACTTTCAATAACTATATTTGGCAAGGTTGGCCAAAAGATAAGCAGTTGATTCGAAACCAGTGAAACGCAGATTAGTAAACAGGTTAGAAAAACACAGTAAAAACACTTAAGAGCAATCAGAGAAAGAGATCTCAGTCAGTTAATAAGTACATCCCTGAGCTGTAATAGTACCTAGTGCACTAGAAGAGACACCAGTTCCAAAAGTTATACTGTTCCGGTAGGTTTTGGATTGAGCAATGCGCTGGTTGCAATTTAGTGTTCCAACCACACTACAGAAGGCTTAAGGGGGGGATCCTTGATTAGACCACAACCGATCTGAATCGTGCAAGGGAGCGATAGGGCCAGGACTTAAGCCCATGTAACCCTATAGAGGACCAGTGGGAGCAAAACAGTTATTTTAACTTGCCCCTCTTGCTCAGATTTTCCCAGAGATTACTTCAGAGGTGCCAAAATCTATTTTGTTGGGGCTCTGTACTTCCGTGCCTGGTCCAGTCACGGGAGGCCTAGTGGTTGCAACTGCAGAGTTTTCGGGGATGGGATTTTGTTTTGTTGGTCGCAGGACCTTCATTACAGTTCCAGAGACAGGCCAGCTGGTCGCCAATGCCATGACATGAAGACTTCGGCAAAGCAGACGTTCTGAGGAGACCTGAAGGGAGCAAAGAAGGCTGGATTCAACGTGAGTCACCACAGTCTGGCGGCGACAGGCGATCTCTTCAGATGGTGAGCAAAGGAGCAGGCCCCTGCACAGCTTCAGTTAGGACCAGAAGGCTGAAAATGAAGGACCAGGGTTCTCGTAGAACAAGTTGAAGATCCTCCATCCAAATTACAATGATGCACTCGGAAGGGTGAAGCCAGCAAAGAAGTAGCCCAGGAGAGAGCTGGCAGGCAAGGACCATCGAGCAGGGTTCGAGACTAGTTGTTCCCACCAGTCCAGGACCTGAAGCACCAACAAGGGCCTTTTAGAAGATCAGGACAGAGGAACAGGGTTTCTCCTGGACTTGGCTGGCATCAATGCTTGTCAGCTGTAATTGTTGTCCTCTGATGTTCAGCAGGCTGGACTTCGTTTTAGGGGCCTTGGCTCAAATAATGATCTGTCGAATGGCTGGAGGAGGAGTCCTTTTATCGCCACCAGGTCCACCAATGGTAAGGATCGGAACCAAACTGGCAGGGGCTGTTAAATCGTCGACAGCCACTGGCCACACATTCTGCCCAGCAACAGACATTCAGTGACATGGATGTGGACTGGGATCTAACAGTCCCAGTCTCCACATCCAGCCACACACAGACCTCTTCCTATATACATGGCAAAACTGAATCCTAGAGGGAAAGAGGAAGGCCAAAGATCATAAGCCTGTATTCAACAAAGTCACTAGGCTACCGTCAGCAATAACTAATACAAAACAGAGACTCTAGGGAATATACGAGAAAGGTTGCCCCTAGAATTCATAACATAATACAAAAGCAGGCCTGTAAATCTGTAGTAGTGTCACCAGGATATGACTTAATATCCATAGAAAAGTATAAATCTTTAATTATATGACATCCATCTAAAAATTGATAAAAAAAAAGCTTTACATAAAAACCATCACCAAATGGTGACAATTGTATAACCATCATAAAACCCCATAAATGTACAGAGTATTCCAAAATGCCTAGTCTCACTTAATTTTCATTGTACGAGTCCAACACTTATTTGTGTGTACACCAATTATATCATATCCGATACGTGTTAAAAACATGCCCAACCCGTTTCATCCCTTTGAGTAGATTCGCCCAAATCCACGGGTTGGTATAATATGAAAGCATTTTTATACAGAGACTGACGTGGAATATATTTGCTTCAAACATTCAGAGTGACAACAGACTGCACTCCTAGAACGTTTCTAACAAAGTACCTGCAATGCAAATGTAGATTGCCACTTGCGGTGTGATGAACGACCTCACTCACAGAACGTCCGACAGTGGACTCGTGATACTAATGCAGATTGACCAAGTTACAGCATGCGTAGCATCTAGCTCTTATCCTAATACTTATTCACAAGTATATAGCTATTGAAATGTTGATCATTCGAAACAAACACTGGTTGCGTTTCATGTAGGTATTCTGACACGGGAGTGAGATAACCTTATGCACCAGTGGCGTCCTACTGATGCATTAACATACATTTGTGGGGACAAGGATGCGAATACCGCGCATGAGCATGTGAATCCATGCCAGACCCCATGCTGGAGAATGAGCGAACCTGTTGTCTGTGTGGAGAGCGCACAATCGAATCAACTGAGCGTATTCTGTGTGATTGTGATAGCCTAGCAGCCTTGAGAGCATGCACCCTGTGTGCATATTCTAATAAGTTAATTGACGACACTCAGACAATGTTGTGGGCAAAATTGATGGAAGGCAATGCTGCGAGTTTGATACACCACATGATGAAATTCTATTCAGAAAGTATGAAGATTTTAAAAATATTGACTGAATAATGAAGTTATTTTTAGTAACTAATGTGTTTCTATATATTTTAGTATAAATTATAAATTACTCACCATAGTGACTAACATACTCCTAGTCCATAGGCCCCTTTCCTCCTTACAGTATGGGGGCGTCCCACGCTAGGGACGACAGATGGAACCTTTTTCACCAGAAAAAATCTTCTCCCACTTTAAATTTAGAGGTGCGCGGGGGCGCAGACCTATGAGCATGCGCTCCCCTGAATCCATCCACCAGCGCCACTCCTTAGTCCCAATTGACGCGTCGACAATATTAACGCTGCCTAATGACAGCAGTTTTAACAGTTTTATTAGTGGGGAGGATGGGACTTATGGAGGAAAGGGCAATATAGACTAGGAGTATGTTAGTCTCTACAGTGCTTAACTTACAATTACTCCTACATCCCGTCCCCTTTCCTCCATACTGTATGGGCGATTACAACTGAATGTAGCCCCAGGGTGGAGAGGTGACCCTCCTTAAGAAAACAAGTTCCTTAATACCGCCTGCATATTTGCCGGAAGCGGTTTATGCTGCTCTTCATAGGCCTCCTTAATGGTCAAAACCATCCACCTTGCTATGGAGGCCTTAGAAGCCTGATATCCTGGCTTTGACCCACTGATGGTGACAAAGAGCCTCAGATTTGAGGAAGCTCTTGGTTCTGTCGAGGTAGAATTTTAGAGCGCGCCTAACATCTAGACAGTGCAGGACCCTCTGAGCATCATCCTTAGGGTCCGTCAAAAAAGTAGGTAGCACAATATCCTCATTTAGGTGAAATGAAGAGATAACCTTAGGCAAGAACGCTGGATGCATTAGAAGGACCACCTTGTCCCTATGAAAGGCAGTGTAAGGCTCGGAAGCCACAAGAGCTTGGATCTCGCTGACCCGGCGTGGAGACGAGAGACCCACTGCTAGCTTAATGGTGACCAGCCTGATGTCTGTGGATGCCATTTGCTCAAAGGGTTTATGCGCCAAGGCGCCCAACACTATGCTGAGGTCCCACACAGGGTGTGGCTTCTTGATAGGCTGGTAGAGCCTGGTAAGGCCCGCCAAATGTCTTTTAACCACCGGGTTGGAGGACGAAAAAACCTCTTCCTGCTAGTTCCGGTAGGCTCTAATGGCCGCCCGATAGGTGCAGCAGGTGTCTATTTGCACCCCCAAGTGGGCGAGGTGTGCAGAGAAGGATAAAACGTCATCTAATGTGCAAGTAAGAGGATCAACCTCCTGGGACTCAGCCCAGTGGCAAAACCTAGACCACTTGCTTTTGTACTGGCTCCTGGTAGCATCGCTCCTAGCACCCTGTATGATGTCTAGGTTATCCTGCGAAAGACGCATACGCTTCTGTGAGACCTGTTCAGGAACCACGCTGCAAGGGCTAACTTCTACGGGGCAGGGTGGATGACCATGCCCCCTTGCTGCAATAGTAGATTAGCTGGGCCCAATGGAACGTGAATCGGAGGATGGTCCGACAGGCTGAGCAGCTCCGAGAACCAAGGTCTCGCCGGCCACCACAGAGCTATCAGAATGATACTGAGGCGTCGGTACTCCCTTATCTTGCATATCACCCTGTGTACCAGGGGAGTGCGAGGCAATGCATATATGTTCATGCTGTTCCACTGTAACGCATCGCCCAGGGAGCCTAGGCCCTCTCCCTGCCAGGACTCAAACTGCGGGCACTTCCCGTTGTACCAGGTGTCGAAAGAGATCCACCTGGGGATGGTCCCATCTGCTAAAGATCCACGGAAGGACCTGATTGTTCAATTGCAATTCGTAATTGTCTGCACCCAACCTGCTGAGCCTGTCCGCCTCCAGGTTGAATTCCCCCGGGAGGTGGATTGCCCTCAATTGCATGTTGTTCTCCAGTGCCCGCTCCCAAATGCTGACGGCCAGGGTGCATAGGGGAGGAGAAGTAATGCCACCATGCTTGTTGATCTAATACATGCTGGTGGAGTTGTCCAATTGAATGAGGATCATCTTGCCACTGATATGCGCCAGTAAGGCTTTGAGAGAAAGCCATATTGCCTTCAGCCAACTGAAATGGGCCTTCTGTTCCTGCAGAGACCAAACTCCATGGATGCTGTTATTGTCCAGGGTAGCCCCCGGAGCCTTCCAACGAAAAATCTGTGGTGATGGTAACCTGAGTGACCGTTTGCTGGAAGGGTCTGCCTATCCTCAGGTTACAGTCCGTGCTGCACCAGAGAAGGTCCTGGCGGAGAAAAGGAGGAATGCAGACGAGTTCTTCCTGGGAACCCCGCTCCAGACTCCATGAGGCTACAAAGTGCAGCTGTATTCTTCTCATTTTGAGCCTTGTGTATGGCACAGCCAGTAGACATGCCGCCATAATGCCCAAGAGGTGCTGGTACCACAATGCGGAGGTCACCGCTCGGCTGAGAAAATGACCCGTGGCCCTCTTGATGGCCGTGATCTTGTCCTCCGAGGGAAACACTCTCTCAGAGCTGGTATCCCAGATGAGGCCCAGGAACGTTAGACGCTGCGTCAGCTCAAGCTGAGACGTCTTGAGATTGATGGAGAATCCAAATTCGTGTAGCGTATTCATGAGGGCGGAGGCGGTGTGCTGGGCCGCCTCCGGGGATCTCGCTCCGACGAGCCAGTCGTCTAGGTATGGATAGACATGGTTACCCTGGCCCTGAGAAGGGATACCACTGCATTCAGAAGCCTGGTAAAGACCCTGGGGCCTGAATTGAACCTTCTATTGGAAATGGAAGTCCATGATCCTGAACCTCTGGAAAGACCGATGAGGCTGCCAAATCGGGACGTTTAGGTATACGCCCTTCAGATCTAGCAAGCACATCCAGTCTCCCTTGCACAATGTCTCCGCAATAAGCGCTGGGGTAACCATCTGCGACTTTTGAAGAGGGAGGGAGAGGTTCAGGGTGGAAAGGTCCCACATAACTCTCAGGCCAGCCTGGTTCTTCTTGTGTATGGCGAAAATCCTAGAGTATAAGCCCATACCCCTCTGGGAGGCTGGGACTTCTTCCACTGCCTGGCTCTTTATGAGCAATCGAATTTCCGCCAACAGAGTTGTTGCCCAATCTGTGGGAGAGGAGGGGAGGAGAGAGGAGAGGGAGGAATCGGTAGGAGGTAGCCCGTGGACACTACTGACATAGTACAGGGGTCCACGAACCTTGCGCGCCAATAATGTGCGTGAAGGGCAAGCCTGCCCCCCACCAGAGACACATGGACCCGGAGGGGAATGACACTCCCATTGCCTCCTTGCCATCCTTAACAAAGTTCAGAAAGCCATCCCTTTCCTTGCCTTCTGGAATATGATCAGCCGCCAAACTAATACAGCCCCACAGGGTGTAAGTAAACCTAGCCAGTGTACATGTAACATTATCGGACTTCAGGGCCATACTGCCCAAGGTAAAAACCTTGCGAGCCCATGCGTCCACTTTATTATCATCTCTATTCAGGGGAATAGAGGGATAGGCAGACTGTCTGGTCGAAGTCACAGCCTGGACTACCAGACTCTCAGACGTAGGATGTTTGGTGAGATAGTCAGGGTCACTGTTTGAGGGTCTATATTTCCTAGGGAAATTCCTGACGACAGCAGGACAAGATTCTGGAGCTTCCCAGTTAGCTGCCACCTTCCTCTGAAGGGCCTTATGAAAGGATAGGATTGGGTATTTTTGGTGACCCTGGTCAGGATGTCCGTCATGTCATCCTTTTGGAAAAGTTGCCGAGGCCCTACTCCAACCCATGTACTCAGTGACCCTGTTCATAAGAATCAGCATGCTCTGATGGGCCCGGTTTACCAAAATCCAACTCTGATGATGTATCAAGACCACTGGCAGAGTAGAGGGAGTCACAAAGATCTTTCATTTTTGACTCAGTGTCAATTAGTTCCTCAGGCACCGCTCTAGTGCCAAACCGCACTCCTAATGGGGAAATGTCCTCATCTGAAGCACTTTCCTCTTCATAAATTGAGGACATTTGGCCTCATTCAGAGTTTGCCGGTCCGGAAACAACAGTGGCGGTAAACTCACCACAAATGTTGTTTCCGGACCGGCAAACTACGTTTTTTGCAGGCGGGTGTGACCTGGCGGGAGTAAAGCCACCCCCGCCTGAAGACGGACGCAGAAACACTGACACCATTATAGCATGGTGCTGGTGTTTCTACTTCCCCATTCCCGTGGAGTCCTCTGAGACTCCACGGGAATGGGGAATTACAGAATGCCGGCTCCGGAATTACCAGATCACTGGGGCTGTAATGCCCCAGTAATTCATTCCAGGTCCGACGGCAACCTGCCGGTTTTTCCGGCCCATAGACTTAAAAAAGTCTTTCTTTGGTACAGGTTTGAATATTTTCTCCTGAACCAGTGTGTGCTTCGAAGGAATCGAAGATACTGTTGACAGCATTGAGGGCGTCTTTGATAAATCTCTCGATTTTGGCGTCAAAGCGATCGCCGCTGATGGTGTCGACAAAAATCGAGGGTTTCAAAGTTATTTGCTTTTTCGGCGTTATCGGAGACAGACTTTACTCATGAGTCGATACCTTTGACACCTTTTTGTCTGGTCCAGCATCCAGATTTACTACTGGTCTTCGCCGAAGTAGTTTTTGACCTTCCTGAGTCATCCAAAGGAGCGACCAGGGGTCTGGCTCTTGCATGACTCTTTTGAGGGGTTCTCTTCCCTAAAAGCATTCCATTTTCTAGGGGAATCCGTCTCAGTGCCGAGTGGAATACTTAGACTCACCAGACTTTTTATACTTCTTCAAAGTAGCCTTTGAAGCTTCCCTCCCTGTTAGGGAGAATTCTCTCTTTAGGCTGAATTTCCTAACCTAGTGAGTCCCCCAGCAGCTTTCCTGAATTTCTGGAGTTTGTTTTTTTCTCCTGCCAAGAGTGAGACTCCTTTTTTCTCCCACTCTTGGACATGATTTATGGTGTTCCTTTGACTGTTAATGTGTTTTATGGGCTATGGGGTCCTTTACTCCATAGGGTCTCATGTGTTTTTACTATGTGTGTTACACAGCACGCTCCGTGCAGTGACACAAGGGGTGTCATAGTGACACCCCACCATAGATGCCATACCCTTGGACCGACTACTGTCTCCCAGGGCATGTAAAGTCACCATTGGCTTTACTAGTCCCAAATTATTAACAGAAACCAGTACAAACCATCATATAGTGGACGTACTGGTCGGGGCAATTCGATTGCCCCGGGGTCTGTTAGTCGAGGGGCACGTCTCCGTCCCCCCTGATCGAGTTTTGGCTGGTGCAGTGGATGCTACTTTTTATATTCAACCGCAAATATATCCCTATGGGATTTTCCCATTGTTCGAGGCTACCAACTTTAATTATTTAATTCTCATAGCCTCGAACATACCGCCGGTTTATTTATTTAATATTAATTCGCCGGTTGGTATTTTTTGCTGCCAGGACTCGATTATAAAATGGTGTTTGTGTTCTCTTCTGTGACTCCAACCCAAGTCGAGCCCTTTGTTCCACTTTTTGGCGGACTTCTCCACAGAAGCCTCCAAAAGTGGTGCCACTCTGTCTGGGTACCACAGGAGGTGTGGGAGGGGGTTTAGGCACCCTGGGCTGAGTTACCTTGGTAACTCAAGTCGCACTCTAATGTGATTGGCCCAAGTGGTGAGCCGGCCGGCTCACCACTTAGCATGTTTGATTGATAGCTAGGCTGAGTGAATGGGGGTGTGCTGCATAAAAGCAGGGCTTTGGGGACTGGAACTTCAGAAGTCGCCACAGGACCTGAGAATCCGACGAGGGAGAAGCTGAGCCGACCTACCACGACGACACCACCGGTGGAGCCCTGCGGAACCGACTCACCACTTCCCGACGACAGAGAAGATCTCCCGGCTGGAGAGGCTTCTTCCCCTGACTGGTGGGCACACCAGTTTACCCTCTTCTCTTCACACCCCAGACCGGCTTGTGGTAGAATTGCCTGTGCCAAGCACCCCGGCAACCGGATAGCCACTTACCACTGGACCGTGAATCAAAGGACTGCTCCTTTTACCTGAGAAACTCTGCGGCTGGTTTCTTCCCTGGCAGTGCAACAGACTCCCGTCTTCCTCCCCGACAAGATCCTCTCTTCCCCCGGACGATGCACCAACTTGCATCCGGAGCCAGGAACAACTGCCCCCGCTGGAGTATTCTCACCACTTTAAGGTACTGTGTCCGCTAGGCCTCCCTTTCTAAAGATTGCTACAAGGTAAAAATAACCCCTTAACCTTCTGGACTGGGCTGGCCGCTTTGACCTTAACTGGTCCCTTTCTTTGGTCCAACTCTTTTTGAACCTTTTCAAGACTTTTGTGCACTGCAACCGTGTGACCTTGGACACATTTCGTTTGATCCTCTTAAAGTGGATCCAGCCTACTGAACGCTAACTTCACGGTTTTACTTTGCCTTCTTCTCTTGTTGTGTTCTTGAAAAAGTGTTGGGACCTGTTTCAATTTATTCTGTTTTTCTCTCCCTTTTAAAACGAATTATTAGAGTGCCATCTGCGTTAAGCGCTCACCGCTGTCTGAAAATAAGTGGGGCTTTACTTAAGACTTGTCTAATATTCTTCTAAGGGAGTGTATGTCTTTTAGTGACCGTGTTTTTGAATTGCTTACTATTAGTGCCTGTGTGTTTTTCTAGATGTGGTTTTAAATAAATAATTATATCTCTTTTACACCAAGTCCTGGTCAGTGTTTACTTGTTCTACTGTGTTCTTTTGACCTATTGTGAATACTCTGTATACTGCCTAACTCTTCTTGAGGGAAGTCTGACTGCTCAGCCACAGCTACCAAGTGAATCTGTGTGGTACAGACTGCTACCAAGTGGGTTTACTGCCAAACACCTGTAGTCTTAAATCTTTTGCAGTGGTCCCAGAGGGAACTGCATAGGTTTCTGCCCAACACTCCCCACCGCCAATTTACCTCTGCGTTGCTGGAGAGCTTTTTCAGTCAGGCTGACAGGACCCGCAGTCGTCAGTCCGATGGCCGGAACCCAAGCACCAAAGGTAGACGCGGTGAGGGTCTGTCAACGACATCTTAGCCCCGCAATCGTGACATTTCTTAAATCCCGATTTAAGGGTAGATGTAGCCGAAGAAGACATTTTTGACAAGAAAAATGAAGGGTGCCGTTATTACTCGAAGCAAAGCTATCGGAAAAACGGAACTGAAGCCAACGGGCACGGCACAAGCCACTTCTACTACTGGTGACGTTGACACGCTACAATGGCTTTCGAGGGACATCAACGCCATGACATTGTGCATAGCGCCCTCTGCCGAGAAATGTTTTTTCCGAAGCAGCGAAGCTGGCGAGATACGAATATCAAAGATGAGAAATATGTGGGAGGACACAATCCATTTGAAAAAACCCATTTCCAGAGGGAGTGTGCTTTGGCAGACAGGATAGGAGATATGGTGCTGTCCTGCTTTGGTATGTAGAAACTAGTGGTTGTGTTGTCCGAACACACAAACCACTTTGCCTTGCAGGTGGAGGTTGAGGTGAATGGACATCAAAGCCCAGAACACTGTCCTCAACTCCAGGACATTCATGTGCATGTTTTTTCTTCTTCTGACCAGAGACCCCTGGCATGGAGATCACTGGTGTTGGCTCCTCAACCCTCCATGGATGCATCAGTGTAACTGTGGCCTGGCGGTTGGGTGTCACAAAGTGAGCTCCCTGCATGAGGTTGGTGCCTTCTGATAACAAGTCAAGAGCGATCTGAAATGAATGTGTGAGGAAAACATTTAATCCTAAAGGCCAGTGATCTGCTGCAGTGGACATCCATGAACGCCTGCCCAGGCTGCATGCGAAACAGACCGTGCTGTATGAGTGCTATCTAAACAACTTCATCTCTAGGAGGGATTTTAGTGTCTGAAACGAGGGGCCGCAAAAGCATATGGGTCTTTGAGAGAATGGCTTTGTCCCGGTCGGTGGACAGGGTAGCGATGCAAGAGACCATGTCCAATTGCACTCACTGGAATAGCATGCGCTATGAGGTGTCACAAAGGACTTGATGTAGCTGAGTGAGAATCCCAAGTAAGAGAAGCCGATTATTGTCATCTCTGTGTGCATGTGGTCCGGGTGAAAAGATGGACCCCTGATAAAGGTAAACTTGGATTACCGGAGTTCATGAGATCTGCTGCAGCTGGGGTAATGTGAATGGGAACATGGACCTAGGCACCCTACTTGTCCAGGAATGACAGAAAATTCTGCCTTGGCAAGCTAGGTGAAAACCTTTTTGTGCGTAACCATTTGAAATGATTGTGAGCGGATGAATTGGTTGAGGTAGCATAGGTTTGAGGAAGGGTCTCCATCCACCCAACTTTTCTCAGACCATGAAATAGCACCCTGAGAACGCGGGACTTGCTTTTGAACTCTTTTGGACAGGAGTGCTAGCACCTCTAGTTGAAGTGCATTAATATATTTTCGCTGGCTTGTTGGCAGGGAGGATTGTTGGCATCCTTTGTACAAATTCAAGGCATTCAATAAAGCACCCAGTTGACTGATGTTGTAACGAACATAGGCACCCTCCCACTGTGGTGCCAAAACTGAAGTGTGGCACTGGGCAGCAGTGAAGCTTGCTAGTTGGATTGGGCATTGGTCCGAGGAGAGCTGCAACATATGTGGGCACGTCCATAGGGCTGAGATTGAGCTTTATACTACTTGACAGAGTTCCCTGTAAGACTGGGAGCAGGTATGTTGAGCGGTAGTCTATGCTGATTTGGGAGAAGGTGGTATGGCTAAGGGCGAAAATGCTGCAGTATTGCTGAGTTCTAATCGACCTTGCCGAGACCTTCCACACATTAATTCATCATGGATGAGTCCCCTTGCAAATAAGATCTAGAGTCGAATCTGTAGGGAATAAGGCTTCCCATACAAAAGGACTTTGGCGATGAGGCATGTCGCTTATTAGGTTGCTTGTTAGTAAATCCTTTTTTATAGACAAGTCTTTGTCTCATGGAATAAGCAGCTTATGGGATAAGCTGTCCTGGACAAAACCCTTCACCAACAAGGTTAATGACCCGTCGGTCTCAAAGAGCAATCCTCTTATAAGCTAGTGTTTTTGAAGAGCACTGGTCATTGATACCTCATTCACAATAGTTACGTCCATCACAGACAAGGTTTCTCAGAGAAGAACAAGTTACTTAGCAAACTGGTAACGTTCTTTGGATGGGATGTGCCTCCGACGTATTCCTTATCTTTGATAAATCCACTTCCAGCTTGCTGGCCTCAGAATTTTTTTCTCAGGAGGGGGCGCTGCGCGTCGACGTCCCTCGAGTCAGTGCCCCTCGGAGGCCTCCGTATCGGTGCTGACATCACCATGAGTACAATTAGTCTTGCGCAGCGTCCGTTGCTCAGTTGCATTTTGAGATATTGTTTTGCTTTGCATGAATTGGTTAATAACCTTGAAGGAGCGTAAACTGCAACTACAAGGAAAGTTTTACTGCGGGGAAGGATGGGAGGGGCGATAAGGAATACGTCGGAGGAACATCCCATCGAAAGAACGTTACCAGTTTCGTAAGTAACTTGTTCTTCGAAGGGATTGTGTCCTCCGACGTATTCCTCATCTTTGATAGACTCCCATAGCAGTAGTATATAGAGGAGGCGGGAGTAAAATGAGATGTTTCCCTTTAAAGATGCACAGAGTGCAACACAGCTTTCCCAAATTTCGTCTCCTGGCTAGAGGAGGGATCAAGACCGTCAAATTTGGTAAGTGTGCGCGGACGACCATGTGCCAGCGGCACATATGTCCTTAATTGGAACTCCTCTTTGGAGAGCTGAAGAGGCTGCAATACCCCTGGTTGAATGAGCTGCCAATTTATAGCATTCTATAATGGTTAAAATAATCCATCTTGAAATGGTTTGTTTTGTAATGGGCAAACCTAATTTGTGCCCTGCATATCCCACAAACAATTCATCTGCTTCCCTGATCCTTGCAAGTCTGCTAATGTAAAAGATTAAGGCACGCCTTGGATCCAGCCTGTGTAATCTCTCTTCCTCTTTCTCTGGATGGGGAGGAGGATAGACGAGGGTAAGGTTATCTTTTGTGTGACATGGAATTCTGAGACCACCTTTGGGAGAAAATTCGGCTTCACTAGGAGAACTACCTTATCTTTGTGAAAGATAGTATGTGGAGGTTTGCAGTTAAAGCCACTAGAAAGACTGTTTTAAGAGTGAGATATCTTAATGAACAGGAATGAAGGGGTTCAAATGTGGAACCTGAAAAGGAGTTGGAGAAAAAACATTAGTTAACCCTTTCAGAAATTGAATCACTAAAGGCAATTTGAAGTATGAAGGCTCCTCTGCAGTGCACTTAAAGATAGACAGCGCTTCAAGGTAGCCCTTGATTGTACCAACCCGAAGACCTGAATTTGCTAAATAAAGCAAAAAAGATAACACCATTGGTTTATTACATGAAAAGGGCTCAATATTCTTTTCTCTACAACAGCTGCAAAATTTGTTCCAACGACAGTGGTATAAAGACTTCGTTGCTGGGCTTCTGGCTGAAATACAATACATCAATACAATACATCATCCGGGAGATCCCAATCCTTGTATCTCAGCCTTTCAGAAACCAGGCGTGAAGGTTGAGGGTCCTGATATCCGGACGGAGAACCTGACCTCCCTTCTGCGAGAGAAGATCCTCTATTTGTGGAAGACGAATCGGAGGACAGATGGACATGTCTAGAAGGTCCGGGTACCACGTTCTCCTGGCCCAATCCGGGGCAATTAGGATCATGGCTTTCCGGAATCTTCTCAACCTCCTGATCATTTGAGGAATGACAGGACTGGAGGAAACGCGTACAGAAGTGGAAATTCCCAGTCCACTATGGACGCGTCCCCTAGAGCTCCTCTCGGGGGAAATTCCTGTAACGCTCACCTGGCTCCCACGGAGGCGCTGGTCTAGTATGGGTTGCTGTGGCCTCTTCAAGCGTGATGCGCAGAACTCGGACCACCGATTGAACAGGACCCCCAAATCTTGCTTGTCTGGCCCGTAGGAATATCCTTCTGCAGATGAGAAAGGGGATTAACTGTCTGCAGAATAGTGTGCTTGCTCCCCCTTTTCCCCCTTCGTTCTTCTCTGACTTCCTCCAAAACCCCCGGTTTAAGCTCACCTTATGGTTTGGAAGGATGAACTCTCCATCCTGCTTCTGGTGCAGGGGCGTGCGTTCGTCCAGTTACTTCACTGGTTTTCAGAATGGCGCTGGCAAAATCCACTTGACTTTTCTGAGCGATACGCCGTAAGTATGAAGATTCAAAAGTTCAAGTGTGAGCCTCTTTTTATGTTGTCTTCCTAACCTGTGATCTGTCCTTTATTTCAGGTGCAGAACGAAGGCGATGCGTTGAGGGGTTAAATTGCTGATGGTAAAATCAGGTGAGTTAGTGATGATGGCGACCCCTCTAAATGTCTTTATAATTCCCCAGTAATGTCTTTTGTCCTTTCCCCATAGGGGCCGGGGTGCGGTACCTGCCAACGAAGCGGCGCCGACCCGAAATGTGGAATGGTTCACCAAGAAAAGCCGGTAAGTATTATGGCTGAAAATTCGGCTTTCCTCCTGTTTTCCCTCTGCTCACCTTTTGTCTCTTCTTCTCTCCCCTAGGTGCAGAGATGTGGCGACCGGTGCCGACAGCCGCGATGGAGCCGGGAGTTGTCTCGAGGACAGGTGAGTGAAGCGCGGCGCTGCAGCGAGCAACGCGATGCTTTTCAATGGAAGTCTTTCTTCAAGAATGCTGGCGTGAAGATTCCGGATGCAGGTAAGAAGTTTGAATAAGTTCTTGGTTTTCACCTTTCTCTTCTCTTCTTTCCTTACAGGTGTTCCAGGTTCGAGGCGGGCGTGGCTGGAGTCCAGGTGCAGGAGCAGACACAGTGAGCGTTCAGCTGCTGGGATGCAGAACAACGCAAAGCATGTGTGGCTGTCTGGGCGTGGCTTAAATAGCCTTGGAAGAAGTCCTAGGTAAGTATTCTTCCACAGCCCCACCCAAGTAACAAAATAGTCCCTTCAGTAAAATAGTCCCTCCTAAGCCTCATTTGGCTTGGGTCTTCATGCAGCATGGTCTGCATCAGGCGAGTATGCAGCATGGTCTGCATCAGGTAAGTGCACCAAACACTTTCCTTTATGAGCCTGGCGCCTATGGCGCCAGGACTGATGTCCAACATGAGCCAGGCGCCAAAGGCGCCAGGACAGAGTCCAAAGAGCCCCTATAAAGGGCCGCTGGGCTTTTACCCGGGGGCATGATGCCTGCTCCCGGGGGTGCTGGGCCTGGCCTGGTGCTCCGGGGGTAGGCATCATGACAATTCCCTTGAGCAATACTGATCGCACTTCCGCTTAATACTGGTGGCAAAACAAATCCACTTGAGGGGTTCCCCAAAGGGCGAAGATCTCTTGAAGGACTTCCTGAGCTAGTTCCCACTCGTGGGAGACTGTTCTGCCAGCTCAGAGAGTCCGCCGTCAAATTCTTCTTTCCGGCTAGATTAACTGCCAATAGAGAGATTCCTTCTTGGATTTCCCAAAACCAGATCTGCACTGCCTCTCTGCACAGTGGCAGTTACCATACACCTCCTCTTTTGTTGAGGTAGTGCATGGCCACTGTGTTGTCTGTCATTATCAGGAAATTCTTTCCCTGTACTGATGGAAGGAAAGCTTTCAGCGCTAGTCTGATAACTCTCAGCTCTAATAGGTTGATGTGTAGTCTGGAGACCAACGACCGCTGATGGTCAAGTCGTTGGCATGGGCTCCCCACCCCGTGAGTGAGGCATCCGCAACTACTGTCATCTCCGGCCATGGTTGCCAAAACTGTTCTCCTTTCAAGATGTTCTCCCGACAGGCCCACCAATGAAGGTCTCGGGCCACTCTGTCCGGGATTAGTAGGAGATCTGACATTCTCCCTGAGAATTGTGACCACTGGGTCCTTAGTGCCCACCGGAGAGATCTCATTCTCAAGCGAGCCTCTGGCACTAGGAAGATGCAGGATGCCATGAGGCCGAGCAACCTCAAAAAGTCAAAGGCTGGTAGACGTTGGGCATTTTGAAACCTGGTGACCATCTGTAGAATATCTTGAGCCCTCATCTCTGGTGGCGAGACTTTTCCCAGGGATGTGTCTAGGACTGCTCCAATGAACTTGAGTCTCTGTGATGGTATCATCTGTGACTTCTTTGGGTTGAGGGAGAAGCCCAGCTTGTGGAGGAAGTGGCAAACAATCTAGATGGATCTGAGCTTGTTCCGGGGATACTGCTCTGATCAACCAGTCGTCCAGGTAAGGGTAGACGTGGATCCCTTCCCTCCTTAGACTCGCCGCCACTACCGACATCTGCTTGGTGAAAACCCTCGGGGCGGAGGTCAGCCCAAATGGCAGAACTCGAAATTGACAATTAGAGTTGCCAATTGCGAACCTCAGGTATTTCCTGTGTTTGGGATGGATTGTCACATGGAAATAAGCAAGCATTCTGAAGGTCTAGAGATACCAACCAGTCCTGAAGCTGGAGGGCCGGAAGGATCTGAGAAAGGGTTACAATCTTGATCTTGTCTTTTCTGAGGAATTTGTTCAATTCTTCCAAGTCCAAGATGGGTCTCAATCCTCTGTCCTTCTTTGGTACTAGAAAGTAGGGGGACTACCAACCCTTGTTCCTCTCCGCTACAGGTACCAGTTGTATGGCACCTTTCTCTAGCAGGTCTAAAATCTCCTGCGTAAGGAGCAGGTCTGGAAACTTCAAAGAGTTGCTCCTTGGTGGATGGCTCCGAGGAGTTTGTAGGAAAGGCAGGCAGTAACCCTGAGCAACTGTCTCCAATGCCCAAGCATCCGACGTAATAGCCTGCCATTCTGCCAGATGTTGAGTTAACCTGCCTCCTACTGGTGTCTTGTGAGGGGAGACCTCAGAGGGGTTTAGAAGCGGCTGACGCAGATGCAGAGGGTAAAGTAGCACCTGCTGGTGTGGATTTGGTACCTTTGACCCGTCCACCAAGGGTAAATCGTCTCTGGCCCCTTTGAGCTGGCTGTCCTCTGCCTTTTCCGAATGCGGAGTAAAAGCGAAAAGGACTTAAAGCGAAAGGATGTACCTGTGGGGCAATTTGGAGTTAGCTGGATTGCAGCCCCAAGAGATTTGGCTGCTGCTTTGGACGTCAGCAATTTCTCCAGTCTGTCGTCAGCCCTTTTTCCAAATAGAGAAGTGCCATCAAAGGGCATATTTAGAAGTCTGGCTTGAACGTCAGGAGCAAAACCAGACTTCTGCAACCACGCAAATCTGCGGATTGTGGTACTCGCCGCCATGGCTCTGCTGATGCTGTCAGCAGAGTCAATGCCTGTTTAAAGGGACTTGCACATTGCATCCTTCCCATCCTTGATGATGTTCAAGAATGCTTCCCGTTCTTCCCCTTCTGGAAGACAGTCAGCCGCAGATGAAGCACACTCCAAAAGGGTAAGGCTGAATCTTGCTAGCGTGCAAGTGGCATTGATAGATTTAAGCGCCATACTGCATACTGAAAAGACTTTTTTGACATGGCGTCAAATCTTCTGTCATCCCTGTCTTGAGGAATAGTAGGGTATGCCGACTTACAGCTTGATGAAGTCGCTGCCTGCACAACTAGACTCTCTGGAGTTGGATGTTTGCTTAGATATTCAGGATCTGAAGCTGACGCTCTGTATTTAGCAGAGTTTTTTATTTACTGCAGGGATAACTTCAGGAGTCTCCCAATTTGCAGTGCAGCATGAAAAGGGATGATAGGATCCTCTTGGCGTCCTTTATCTAATATATCAGTAAGGTCATCTTGCTGAAAAGGGTGTAGGTGTAGACCACTCCATAAATTGCATTATTCTAGCCATAAGGGGCCTGTAGGGTATATCTGCATTTTCTCCAGGTTCTGGTCTAGCAAATTCTGCCTCTGGAGAGGTATGTATACCACTGGCCTCGTGTAGGTCCTTCAACTTATTTTCTTCAGAGATTAATTCCTCTGGAATGGGTACTGTAGTCCTTTGCAATTCAAAAGATCTCTCATTGTCAGAGTCCTCCCCTTCCTCATACATGGAGGATAAGGCTCTGAAGTAATCAGATCTAGGATATGGAGTAAAACCCATTTCTAGAGAGGAAGGAGCCAAATTTGTGATTACTTCCTGTGAAAACGTTGTGGTTGTGGACGTTGTAGGCTTCGACAACCCTGTAAAAGACGTCGAAAACATTGAAAAAGGCCTCAAACTTGAGAGGATCCAAATCCTACTCGGCGCCGTCGAGATTGTTGATGCCACTCTCAACGTCATGGTCGGGGCTTTCGACACCTCTGGTGCCTGTGGCATAGTGGAGGTTTTCGGCTTATCTTTCATCGGAGTCGACAAAGGCGCCGTCGAAGACGGCGTCGAAACAGATCTGTGTGTCGAAGGTCCCTTCGACAATGGTGTCGATGACGCAGTTTTATCCAATGATGTTTTGCCTTTACTCGAGGGTTCATGGCGCACTCGAGTTTTTTGTTTTTCAGGTCTTTCACCCAGGGTATCACCTCTAGACATCTCTGAGGGGGTCGAGGCTGTTTTCTCGAAAACGCTAAGCATTTTTTACGGAATTCTTCCCACTCAGCCAGAAAGCTGTGTTTTGTGGGGCAGGTGACCCTTTCCAGGGAACTAGAGGAAGAAGAAGACAGATCTATGGCGCCTCTTCTTTGAGTGTCTTCATCTCGAAGAATGATGGGAACCGCTTCGAGATCTCGATCGGAATGTTTCTTTTGACGGCGAGGAGACTAATGTCTCGACTCAGCCGAGGAAACTTTTGAAGGGGAAGAAATTTTAATAGCCTTACCTCTTTCTAACTTCACCTTACGCTCCTTCAAGGTCTTCGCCGTCATGGACATGCAGTCCTCACACTCCTAACACTGATGCTCTGATCCCAGGCACCACAAACAGATCCTGTGAGGATCCGTTAGAGACATTTTCTTTCCACAGTCGCGACATTTTTTAAAACCGTATCGTGGAGTTGATGGTTCAGATCAAGATGCCATTGTTAGAAACTTATATTTTCGAAGAATTAAGATTTTATGAAGAATGGAACCGAGCGTTACGTCTCCGAGGCTCACTAAGCGCGGTAAACGTAACTGAGCAACGGACGCTGCACGAGACTATTTGTACTCATGGTGACGTCAGCGCCGATACGGAGGCCTTCGAGGGACACCGACTCGGGGGACGTCGACGCGCAGCACCCTCTACTGAGAAAAAATTTCCAAGGCCAGCAAGCTAGAAGTGGATTTATCAAAGATAAGGAATACGTCGGAGGACACAATCCCTTCGAAAGTTGCCATACTTTGCTTGTAGTAAATCAGGCCTTTGTTAGACAAGCCTCTCTATGAACCAAGCTCCCTCGCAAACAAGGCTCTTTAGTAGATGAACTTGTCTTTGTTGAGCAATTTCCATAAACCAAGCACTCTCGTAGATGAGGCTTTCTCATTGACGAGGCTCATTGGTTGACAATCCTTTTTCGTTGAAAAGGTTTCTCATAGAGGGGGCTGTCTCGCAGACTCCTCTTTCTCAGACTAGGCTCTCTTGTAGACAAAGCTCTCCCATAGACAAAACTTTCTCGTAGATGAGATTGCCTCATAGATGAAGCTCACTCGTGGCTGAGGTCAACTCGTAGACAAGCCTGCCGATGAGTCTTCCTCATAGACAAGCATGTCGTTGACAAGAATTTTCTCGTAGATGAGGCTCTCTCATAGGCTAGTCTCTCCCATTGACAAGCCTGAGATTGATGTACCTTCCTCATAGACTATGCTCTCTGCAAGAGAGCATAGTCTATGAGGAAGGTACGTCAACGCGGGCTCACAGGTGAACCTGACGTTTAGTAGTATTTATCTTGGACGAAGCCCTGGGTAGAGAAGGCTTCTACTTGGTAAGGCTTACTTTGGGAAAATAAGCCACGATTATAACCATTCATGCGCACACCAGGAGGAAGTACCAGAGAAGTACCGCTTTGCTGCAATACTCTCTTGCTTGGAAACTGTTTCTTCTACTTGGTATGACATGCAATTCAACATAGCCTCTCCACTAATATACCGATATTGCTGAATATAAATATATTGTCATCTAAAACCCTGTTTTACTTTCACTAGGGCCGCTGTTAATTGATCAACTGTGCCTAATTGGCTGGCCCGCCCACTTTCAGATGTTTCCTACAACTTTAGAACGCGAGCGCACCAGGAGGAAGTACCAGAAAAGTACTGCTTAGCCGTGCGGCAAGCGGCTGGCTGCAAGCAGTACCTCAGACCATCACTGATCAATTTAATTTCCTAAATTCATCAGGTTTGTGTATGGTTTTCCTAGCAGTGATCATCATATAACATTTAGCATGCCAGTCACCTTCCACACACTGAAATCCAACATGTCGCTTGAATCTTCAGTTGCTAATATTACTGCCCACGCCAGCTCCCACTTGCTTCGGCGAGTATCTAAAAAGGCTATTATATTGTCACTGGCCTCTGCATCTAAAAATAAAAAGCCCCTTGCCGACATTTGCGACTTTTGTCTTCTCTGTATTTTGAATAAAGCTTCCTTGACGGTTGACTGCTCGCAAGTAATTCCTGTGTTAGTAAGCTCTCATTTTGAGCTCCATCCATTGCCTTCTTTACCTTGTGAAGAAATCATAATGAAATTGACTCATTGATTACTGCAGGTTATTCTTACACGCCTGATGACCGTAGTCAAACAGCGAGCACAGTCAAACGAACAACATTGCGCTAGCAAATGCACTCATAGAAGCGCCAACACTTATAGAGGCTTCTATTCGAACAGCCTTAGGTCGCCCAGTCTCATCAACTAGTCCAAGCCCTATACCATCATGTGCTCCAAAAATCGTAACTAGCCATATTATAAATGGAGTTCGTGACAATGGCCTTAACCCTGATATATCAATACATGCCTGTCTATTAGACTCAGACATCATGCAAAACCTGTCCCAATCTCCTATTTTGTTTAATCATGGTTCACATGAATCAACTGCTGTTTCTGTATCTTTTGATGTTCCTGCTCCACGCAGACCAGCACCTTTGTTCAAACATAACAATGAATCAAGTCATGTAGGAATGCATGTACACAGCCCATTATGGCCTATGAGCCATTCTATTGTGTAGTCCCTCCAACTCACTTTGTACCTTTATAGCCCAAACCAATGAGGTGGCAGGGCTTAAGCTCCGCCCCCGGCAGCCATCTTCAGATTTTGAACCGTAGAGACTACAGTATGATGGATGCCGAGCATAGGCGCAGTGTCTCAGGGGAGCCGGGCGCATGTGAATCTATGAAAGATACCAATGCTGGAGAAATACCGTTCCAAGTAAGTAACTAAGACTTCTCCAGCATTGGATCTTTCATAGATTCAGATGCTTGAATAGAATACCAAGCAGTCAAAACATGCTACCATCATATACATATATGCATAAATACAGAAAACATTTCTGATCAAACCTTTATCATGCAGCAACACAACGGTAAAATACTTCGGGAAAGGTGGGAAAAGGAGGCTGGTCCTACCTTATGTAAAGAGATGGCGGCGCACTGCCTTTCCAACTGCAGTTTCTTTGTTGGCATCTTCAGCCAGGCAGTAGCGTTTCGCAAATGTGTGCAGAGTGCTCCAGGTGGCGGCTCTGAATATGTCCTTCAAGGCAACCCCGGCATGGAATGCTGTTGGCGCCGCCCTCCCTCTGGAGTGGGCTGATGGCGGTCTAGTTAGAGGGTCGCCTTTCATCTGATGTCAGTGGGTGGTGCAGGACGACACCCAGCGTGCCAGACTTTTTTTTACAGATATGCTGATCCTTGGTACGGCCAGAAAAAGCAATGAACAGTCGGTTTGAGGAGCGGAACTCCTTGGTTCTCTGCAAGCAAAACTTCCAAACTCTCGCAACGTCTAGAGAATGTAATGCTCTTTCCGCTTCAGAAGCGTGATTCTGGAAAAAGTTTGGTAAAACAATGCGCTCAGTGAGTGTCATCTCCGACAGCACCTTGGGAAGGAACTTAGGATGTGGTGTTAAGAGGAAGCGGTCCTTCTGGAAGAAAGTAAACAGAGGTTCAGACGACAAAGCTTGTAACTCACTGATCCTTCTGGCTGATGTGATGGCTATTAAAAAGGCTGTTTTCCAAGATAAGAACTTCACGTCGCATCTGTGTATGGGTTCGAAGGGAGGTTCCATGAGGGCTGTTCAGGCTCTAGTTCGGGACTGGCGTGGGCGTAGAAGGATAAGTATGCATCAGCCCTTTCAGGAAGACTTTAACCGCCAGCAAAGAGAACAAGGATTGCATCTCCGGAGTTGTTGTGTACGCCGCTATGGATGACAGATGGATCTTGGAGGACAAAGAACGCCCTGTTTTAGCTAGGCACAATAAGTAGGGTAGAACTTGGTCAACCGAAACAGTGAGAGGATCGAGGTCTCGCACCACTTGGAAAAACGAGTCCACTTCCTGGTGTAGGTGACTTGTGTCGACAGTGCTCTCGAGTCCCTGATGATATCCCAACATTCTGATGGTAGCTTGAGATTCATCAGTTTACGCTGCTCAGGAACCATGCCTTGAGAGATAGCCTCCTCGGGTTGTGGTGGAGGGCCTTGCAGTTCTGTTGCGTCAACAGATATTGATGCGCCTTGAGGCGAATCGGGGGCCATCGGGATAGATGCTTCAGAGTCGAGTACCAGACTTGTTGCGCCCAATCCGGCGCAATTAGGATCATTGAACAATTCTGTTCCTTCAGTCTGTGTAGTAACCTCACAATGAGGGGATTGGGGGGAAAGGCATAGAGGAACTTTCCCGTCCAAGCCACTGAGAAAGCATCTCCCAGTGATTGATACTCCGGGTACCTCGAGCCAAACCTTCGGCACTTCTTGCTGTCTTTGGTGGCAAAAAGGTCGATCTGTGGATGGCCGCGCAAGGCAAACATCGGTTGGGTTCCCTTTTTGTCCAGCTCCCACTCGTGAGACGACGTGTATTCTCTGCTTAGTTTGTCTGCTAGGACATTGTCCACTCCCGGAAGATGCTCTGCTTTGATCTGCACTCTGTGGTGCAAGGCCCATGACCATAGCTGTTGAGCTTCTTGTGAATGGATCTCTGACCTCGTGCCTCCATTCTTGTTTGTGTAGTGCATCGAGGTCGTGTTGTCTGTCTGGACTGTAAGTACCTGTCCAGCTACCACAGGCAGGAAAGCCTTCAGCGCCCACCTTATGTCCCTGAGCTCTAACACATTGATGTGGAGTTGGGACTCTTGTGCCGACCAAGTGCCCATGGTTTGGAGGTCCGCAAGTGAGCGGCCCAGCCTGATAATGACGCGTCCGTCATCAGCAGAAGGGTCGATGTCGGTGCTTGAAACGGCATCCCTTGTAGAAGATTCTGCGCAACATTCCACCATCAAAGGGACTTGTGTACACGTCGATGGAATCTGGACAACATCTTCCCAACATCCCAGAGCTTGTTTCCATTGGTGGTATAGGGCCTCCTGAACCGGTCTCATGCAAAGCGTGCAATTTGGTATGAGGAATATGCACAAGGACATCATGCCTAGAAGGGATTTGTAAGAGCGTACAGATGTTGTCTGTCTCTCTTTCCAGGAAGCACGAGGCTGAGCGTAGAATCGCTGCAACCCTTTCTGCCGATGGTCTCACCCTGGGAATGTTGGTATCTGCTCCCAGGAAGAGAGCTGTCATACTGGGGACTGGGCAGAACTTTGTGTTGTTTATGGAGGAACCTAACTCTTTTAGGAGGTTGATAGTACTTAAAACTGCTGAGCGAGCCCTTGCCGTGGAACCTGCTTTTATCAACCACTTGTCCAAGTATGAGAAGACTTCCGTTCGTGTCCTCCAGAGTTTTGCAGCTACTGGTGCCAAGCATTTAGTGAAAACTCTGTGCTGATTTTTGCCCGTACGGGAGCACTCGAAACTGAAAATGAAGCTCTCCCACCGTGAACCTGAGGAACTGTCTGTGAGCTGGATGGATCGGTATATGGAAGTATGTGTCCTCCAAGTCTAAAGTGGCCAAGAAGTCGTGCTTGTTTAACCAAGGAAGCACTCCTTGTAATGCCCCCAGGTCCAAGATGGGACTCCATTGACCGTTTTTCTTTTTGATGAAAAAGAAGAGGGTGTAGAAACCCTTCCCCTTCTGGAGGTACGGCCCCGGCTCTACCGCTGCTTTCTGGAGCAGTTTTTGCACTTCGGAAATGACCTGCCATAACAAATGCACCCTGCGCGAAGTTGGCGGCAGGGAAGGAGGTTAGTCTAGAACATATGCACCCTGTGCGAAGTTGGAGGCAAGGAAGGAGGTTAGTCTAGAAATTCTAAGGTGTGACCCTCTCGGATCACCTACAACACCCATTTGTCCGATGTAATAGACTGCCAGCGTTGGAAGAACTGGCTTACCCTCCCCCCCCCCACGGGGTGTGACGTTGAGGGGAAAGAATCGGATAGTCAGTTTTGTTTGCTTTGTGACTTCCCTTGGGCGGAGCCAGGCCTGCCTCTATGGGCGTATCTGTTGGAGGATTGATGCTTGTTCTCTTGATACGTGCTACCTTGCGCCTTCTGACCATAAGAGGAGCGGCGGTACCCTCTGTACTTGGAAGATGAGCCTCTAAAGGTCGATGGTCCTTATCATTGTCCTTTAAAGAACTGATGGCTCGGGCTTTGTCTGATTTGATTCCCTTCAGGTGGTCGTCTATTTTCTTTCCGACGAGGTCTTGTCCATCAAAGGGCATGTCCAATATCTGTGCTTGGACTTCAGGCCCGAAATTAGTAGCCTTCATCCAGGCCTGTCTCCTGAGTACTGTGCCATGTGCCATCTGTCTGAAGCCTGATTCGGCCACATCAACCGCTGCGTCGATCATATGATCCGAGGTTGCTTCACCATCAGCGATTATCGATCTAGCCTCTTCCTGGAGCTCTCGTGGTAACTGCTTAGCCAATTTAGACATGCGGAGCCAAAGCTCGTGATCAAACCTCGCAGTCATGGCCAGCGCATTACCCTCTCTGACGATAAGCAACGCCAAAGCCGATACCTTCCTGCCCATGGCTTCTAGCTTCCGCCCGTCCTTGGCCGGTGGTGCCGACAGCGGCGAAGCGGGATTGGCAAGCTTCTTCCTAGCTGCAACTGTAATAACCAAGTCAGGTTTTGTATGACCTCTCAAACAAAGCGGTGCAGACTCGGGTGCTTTATATTTCTTCTCTGGTCTGGACACCAGAGCCGGAGTAGACAAGGGCGTAGACAAGATCTTGGATCCGGACTCCCAGATGGTGTCAAGGAGAGGAGAGGCATGGTGGTCACCGTTCTCCTGCGTTTGTCCCTGTGCTCATAAAGCACCAATTTATTTTCCTTTGTTGTAACCTGAATTTTGAACAATTCTGCAGCCTTGCCTATTATGGTGTGGAAAGAAACCAGATAATCCGGAGGCGAATCATCACCTGGGGAATCTCTCTTCCTGGGCTTCTCGACGATGTAGTCATCCCACTTACTGGCTGCGTCAGGTTCCTGTGTAATCTCGCCTTCTTCTGGATCAGAGAATTCTCTAAAAGGATCCTCCTGCCAATCAGACTGAAACGGAGGACGGCACCATTGTTGGAGCCCTATCCGGAGATCGAGGTCTATGCCATGATGGTGGTGATGGGACCCTTGTCGGTGAAGAACTGCGACTCCTGCTCCTAGACCTTTGAGCAGGCTCATGTGACTGTGCTATCTTTTGAGGTCTACTCCTGTGCGGTGAACTTCTTGACGTGCCTGGAATTGGAGACGCCTCTTCACCCTCTTCACCCTTTTACGCCTGTAAAACTCATCCATGATCCTCTGTACGGACAACATCAGTATCGGGTCATGAGGATAGTGGGCCTCTTCCGTAGACGACTGCCAAGGGGGACTGTGTAGTTTAGGGGAAGGACAAGGTCGTTCTTCCACCACTTCTGCATCTGAAAATTCCTCCTGGAGAATCACATCAGGAAGCTCTGCAATGTCAGGTATCACCCTGGTGTGAGCAGAAGGTGACTCAGGCTCCAATTCCCCCGTAGATGCAGGAATTTATGATGTCGCCGGCGGTGTTGTGGTCGATGGTATCCTCGTCGACGAGCGTCCCGCCGACGAATGTGGTTTGGGTGGTCGCTCTCCCGCCGACAAATGTGGTTTGCCCGTCGACGAGTGCCTCGTGGACGATAAATCCGATGATGAGGATCTTGTCGTAGACTATGTCTTATGTGTAATCGTCGTCGATGAGAGCTTCGTCGACGGTCTGGCCGTCGACAGGTCTTTACCTTTGCCATCGCTTGTGGACGGTTCCCCCGTTGACAACTGCCCCCCTCCCCAGTTTTTTGCAAACTCCTCCTTACCTTTGGAGGTAGATTTTGCTGACGAATGTGACTTCTTCTGGCTCGAGGAGTCCAGTGGAGACAGAAAGGGTATTAACTCCAGCTTCCTCTTGCTTTTGGCAATGGGAGAGGAACTCCTTTCCACTGAAGAGGACCTTCTCTTTGAAGTTTGCCTCTTAGATGGAATGCTGGAGTGGACAGGAGCTGTTCTGACAGACTCTTCGTCCGAAGATTGATCCCTGGCTTCCAGGTGTAAAAGAAGTCTTCTGTGCCTGTCCTGAAGGGTCTTGTTGGAAAAAGTCTTGCAAATATCGCATTTCTGAATGTCATGCGGATACAAGCAGTAAATGCAATCTTCATGGGGGTCCTTCATGTAAACTAACTTCTTTTTGCACCTTGTGCAGTCCCTGAACAGGGAAGGCTTCTTGACAGCCTGAGATGCAGCCATTCTGAAGAGAAGGTTTACACAAAGATTTTGGGTCAAAAACAACCAATATTTGTCCCAAAAATTATCCGAGACAAAGCCCCTTAGTAGGGGAACAAAGTAGAATCTATTTGAAAAATATATTCCACACAAAAAGTAGAAAAAGAATTGAAGAGCTCAGAGAACTAGAGGATTCCCCAAGTCTGTTAGACTGCAGTGAAAAATCTGAAGATAGCTGCCAGGGGCAAATCTTAAACCCTGCCACCTCATTGGTTGGGGCCATAAAGGACCAAAGTGAGGTGGAGGGACTACACAATAGAAGGGCTCATAGGCCATAATGGGCTATGTACATGCATTGCTGTGTAGCAATGTGTATATATTAAAACATATTTAAATAATTTTATCACCGAGGATTCCCAGTCTGACGACGGGGAATATTCAAGCATCTGAATCTATGAAAGATCCAATGCTGGAGAAACATCCATTGATTTGATTCTGAACTCCGACAAAATAAAAGCTGACATTTGACGTTTGAAGAAACTAATCAATCGGCTCCCACTGACAGAAAGACCAAGCACGTTTAAAACTGCAAAATGCAAATACAGAAATTGAGTTCATGGGCGGAAAGCCCTCATGTATCAGCGTGATGGTGAAGCCATGCTACAGGCATTTGTCAACAAGAACAGAGCGCAGATATGGTCTCTCTTGAATCAAGCGACCCGCAGTACCCAATCAGTCATTCAAGACAATGGCGTCACTGAGCAACAGTGGCTAGACCTTTTTTCCACTTTGTATACCATTTCTAACTCCGTGGTTGCTCAGAATATGAACAATTCCTTGCACATCCTGGCAACTATGAATTTCTGAGGAAAACATAGAAGAGTTCATCAAAAATTCAAGCGGATCGCAAGCACCTGGACCCGATGGGCTGAGCAATGCTATGCTAAAAGTCTATCCTAAGATTTGGTCCATCATCTGAAATAACATCTTCATCGACATCATCAAAAACAGATCTATACCGACTTCTTGGTGCAAGTCAGTGATTGTGCCGATCTATAAAAAAGGTGATCGTTAACTTGCTGCGAATTATAGACCTATCGTGTTGTGAGTTGTACCAGGAAAAATGTTTTCCCTTTTTGTGCTCTGCGATTTTAATCAGTGGACACTGTTGTACCAGAAACGTGATCCGAACCAGACAGGATTCGTGGCAGGCATGGAACGGCTATCAATCTAATGACTCCGAATACCATCAAACACCAAGCACATGTGACAAAACAACCGCTTTACTTTGCGTCCATCGACTTCCATGCTGCCTTCCATTCTGTCTCTTGTCAGCCCCTCATGAATAAACTACATGGAGTGGGATGTCCAAACACTTTAATTGACATCATAATTAATTGCATTCAAATCAGGCTTACCACCGAGGGATTACTTTCTGCCTCCATGCGAGCTGCAAGAGGGCTGAAGCAGGGCTGCATCCTTGCCGCAGCCCTCTTCAACTTCTCCATATCCGACATGCCTGCATCCTTTGAAAACATAATTGCTGATGCTCCAAAAATTGGCCCAAAACAAGCACCTGCATTATTATATGCTGATGACTTGGTCTTGTTTTCCAAGACCCCCATAGGTCTGCAAAGGCTACTTAACTCATTATCACTTTACATACACGCCAATCAGTTAACTATCAACACTCAGAAAACCAAAATGATGGTGTGTAATGGCACTCGTTTAGGAAGAAGCAAATTCAAGTGGACTTTACAGGAAACTGAAATACAAGTAGTTGACCAGTATACATACTTGGGCACGATTATTGGGCATGATTATTGATAATCAACAAAATAATAAAGCTAATGTACAAGCTATAGAAAGAAAACTGACTACAGCGATCTCTCAATCCAAAATCATGCTCTCTAAGTATGGCAAATTTTAAATACATCCTGCGGTGACTTAATACAATCAAAAAGCCACTCCCGTATTATTATACGGTATGGAAACAAGGGCCATATTACCTAAAACTTTCCTACAGAAAATGGAAGGAAAATATTGGAGGCACATTTTTTATTTGCCCCAATGTCTACCGGTTGCATGCCGTAGGTATGAAATGGGATTCATTTCTCTCAATGGTTTGTACCGATGGCGCCTCTGTGCTTTATTCAGAAAATGCATTTTGGTTACTAACTCAGATACCCTACTCAAAACACTATCCAACTATATATTTAAATCTGAGAATGTCTTTGTAACTGAAAAGCAATTTTTCACATTCTGGCCACTGCTGACATAACCTTGCACCTACTTCTTGCAGATCCAAACAGAGCCAAGATGAAATTATACTAGGCCGATTGGATCCAGACACGGAGCCAAAGCCTTCTGTTAGGAATTTTAGAGAAAATCCCTTTATAGAGAAAAGATTCTGTGTCACAGAACCCCATTTGCTTATCCATCCCTCGTCGAGCCTTAGATCAGCCATTTGGCGCTTTGGATTCAATTTGTGGACCACCAGCGAATTAATGGCCAAGTGCAAAATGATTAGTCAAAGCATGAAGTTTTGTCTATTCTGCAGAAGAAACCTTGCGACATATTATTCTAGAATGTCCCGCACTTTTATCAAATAGAGAAAAACACCTTGACAAGCACTTTGATTATCTCAGAGTGCTTGACGTGGATGGACATTGGCAACTCATTTTCTCAACCTTGCGTATTAGCATTCGAATCGCAGCAATGAATTTCTTAAATTCACTGTCATTAGAACAGCATCACTGAATGATTTTTTTCAGTATCTTGACCTCTTTGACCTGAGCGCGAAATACGGACATCAAGATCTAAGTACAAAAAACATTGTCCTTAGCCAGATGATGCCTGTTGATGTCCATTTTTTGTTTTATACCACTCCTAATGGAACTATCATTTTTTTGAAAATTTGACTTGAATTAAAGAGTCCTCACGTTCTGTGATCATTGAAGTGCCTCCATTAGACCAATAACCTTCTGTTAGCATCGATTCACTTTAACTCATCTGAGCTTTGAGTTTGTTAAACCTCATACATCAATTTGAAGCCACACTCAAAAGGAAAAAAAAAAAGAAGTGTTTCATATGAAATGTTTTATTATACGATTATATATTGGAATTATCATTTTAACATGACATTATCTTTATTTGCTAAAGTTTAACAGCATAATTCCAATTGGAATATTTTAACATATTTTGTATCTGTTGTATTCTATAAGCAGTTGTATATTTTCTCTTTTCTTCCTCTTTTTTTTTATTTAGTTGCATTGTAATTTTATAACAATTGTTATGTCACTGAAAATAACTGTAAACTTGTAATTTTTTTAAACCCTGTAACTCAATATTAAAAAGTTGATTTAATCAGCTGTATCAAAAAATGTAAAATAACCATTCACTTCAGGATACCTTTGAAATAAAATGAAAAGTAGATCTGACACATGTCACTTTAATCAGGATGTTCCATAAGCACCATGCAAAGTAGATAAGCAAACCCCTTTAGTAGAATCTTTGAACAAAGACGGACAAAAAGAGCCAGAATGAAAGTTGTGGACAGGCCAAAGGCAGTAAAGACATTCTTCATGCCTCCATATCACATAGATGTTTTCTAAAAATCTGCAAGTAGAGCAAGTTTGAAAAGGCTCTCTGGGATAGGATCAGTAATGGCGGGGAAAGGAAGGCACACCTCAATGGACGCTACCCTGAAGGAACACAGAGCAAACTTGTGTCACCCCTATATATAACTCCCAAACTCCACAATAATAAAGTACCCATCTGAAGCTTTCAGAATATGTCAAAGTTGAACATTCTTTGAGGAACACGTTGAATAAAGTGAAAACTTTATAGAGGACTTCCAACACTGATGTTGCGGAAAGGATCTGAAGATGGCCTCCAGGAGTGGGGCTAAGGGCGGCAAAGCCTATAAGCAGTGACGGGGAATATTCAAACAGCATATGAATCTATGAAAGATCCAAAGTTCTAGAAAGGAAGGTATAGACTGAGGCACTTTTAAAATGCTTAGTAATAAAGTATTTTCAGCTATGGCCATTATGTAAACATTTGCGCTGCCCCTTATACCTTTGCCATAAACTGCTAGGCCTACAGTCTTGGCCTTCTAGGCCTTAATTAGTGACCGAATGTGAATGCCCACTCTTGATGATGGAAAGGGAAGAAGAGATGTGTTAGCCTTCTTCACACAGGAGGTGACTAACTACTTGATTTGTCCATCTCAGGCTGTTAGATAAACATATGCCCAGTCATAGCGCTTAACCAATTGGAGCCTTTCACTCTTACAGAAAACCTGTCTGAGGGAACTTTTTTCTGGCCCATGGCCATCATCTTAGATTTCCCTTTGTTTATAGAAAAGCCCTTCCACTCTATAAAATAGGCAAAATGATGTATTGTACTTTGAAGGGCCTTTGGTGTCTTGGCTAACAGAACAGAGGTGTCCGTGTATTTCAGCACAGGATATTGCCGGCCACCAGACTTTGGACATAAAAATATCTTTTAATTAATTTTCCAAGTCGTTAATATACAAGTTAAAAAGTAAGGGGGTGTGTACACATCCCTTCCTTAGTCCCACCTTGGAGGGTAGTGGAGCTGTTAATTTGCCCGACAGACCATAGTGAATTTCAACATTTAAATCCGTATACAGGGCCTTCAACAGTTCCGGCGGTGCCTGGGGATTTTGTGGCTCAAGAGTAAGGACCAAAATAGGCCCCTATTGTCACACACAAAGGCACACGATAGGTAAAGCTGCATATTATGGGGACCCATAGCCTGCATGGAATTTCGAAACACTTATTAAATTCAGGATCGGCTTCTTTGTTCCTACTGCCATTCTGAAGCCATCCCGGACTTCTGAAATGAGGTAGGCATCACAGCTCTGTGTGGAGAACTTATTGTGAACTACCCTCTCAAACACTTTGCTTGCCGCACCAAGCAATGAAATTGGCCTTTAACGTGCTAGTTCAGATGTATTCCCCTTTTAAAAATTGGCACAATAGCTCATTTGTAAGACTTGGGCATCATAAGACCTTGCTATTGCATTAAAAAGTGCTAATAGGAACCTAGACCAAAAAAGGAATTTCTAGTTTATAGACATCAATGCAGCAATAATCAGGTTCTGTTTTTTTTTTCAAATGCTGATATACTTAACAGCTTTGTTCAACTCTTCGTCAGTGAAAGTTAAGGGAGCCACCTCAATGGATGAGTCATTAGAAAATACCATTTTCTGTAGGGTTATACAGCCTTGCCAAATTATTTATCCATGTAGTCTCAGTAATGTTTGCATCTGCCTGCCCGAAGGCCACTAATGCATCTTTTCCACTTCATGCTATTGAGACTAAAGACCAACTTTTTCATGAGTGCCTTCACCCAGCAGCACCTTTTAAATTTTGCCATGCCAGCTCTTTTTGGGCGCCTTTCCCTTCCACCATCAATCGCGTGTATGCCCTTCTAGCTTGCAGAGGACAACCTGTATTTTTAATGCAAGAAGACGACTTTTCTTTACAGTTTGCGTCAAACCACTTTTGCTGATATGGGATTTTCTTTTGCCACAGTTTTTCAGTAGTGGTGTTTGTCATTTTACCCAAGTGGCTTTCAATGTCTCTTATTAATGTGCACTCCCTCTGATCCTGTGGTAATAGCCTGGACACATTGGCTATAGCAGTCTTTAGCCTAGGCCATTTGCCCTGAAAACACAAGCGCAATCAACTAGGCCTTCATCCGACTTTGTTTAATGTCACATCATTTGCTTGTCGAGGAGTCTTGCTTTGAGTTACACACTCCTTTAAAAATACGATTTAGTAGAAGAGGATTGCAATCGCTTTCAATACATGTCACGACCTCCATGTCAAAACAACCTTGCCCAAAAATGGATAGGAATGATAAAATCTATTGTGCTGCTCTTACTTGCACGACTCGTATATGTCAACCTGCCTGGTTAGTAGATGATGTATGACCATTTAGTGATCGCAGACCTAGCTCATAAAGAGAGGAAAGAAGCCAAAGTCCATTTGCATATCTTCTATCAATGACAAATGGATTGGTGGTATATTAAAAATGAAGTTGTCCATAAAATATTAAGGATCGGCTTTGCAATAGGTACCCATTTGTTCATTAGAATCATCTTGCACAATCATTAAAAGATCTGCCGTCATTCAAATACTCTTGTAGGAAAGTCTGCAGTTGAATTAATGAAAACTGGCCACTCCCTTGTGTGGCATTGCAGAAATTGACTGCAGTTAAGTACTTGATGAAGGGCAATCTTAGCTTAATAGCCAGGATGGTTTCAGTGTGTTTAACTTAATCTAGAGCAATCATGTTAAGAGATAAAGAGACCCAGATCAGAAGACCAGCGTTTGCCCTCGCCCTGCAAGTGTTTATCGCATTACCAAAAAAGCTCATATAGCCCTTAATTCTTGGATGCTAGTCAGTCCACCTTTCCTAAAGCATGAGTCTATTGTGATAAATCGGGAGCATCCGTCCCTTCTCCCGAAGGAGAAGTGACCACCTTTGACGCTAGGGAGAAGCGCCCGCTCCACAAGACCGTCCCTAGGGGTCTGGGCAAGTGGGACCTCACTGGGAGTGAATCCGCCCCCCCCCCCCTTTACGGGACAAGCACTCCCATTCCAAAAACGGAACTCCCTATGCAGGACACTAGCTACGGATATTGGACTGCATTCCATCAAAAACAGTGTTCTTATTTTGTTTGGTGATGAACAATGTGGAATATCCCTTTAAAAAGAAACTTTTATGAAAATGGGACTAGAAGACCAGACAGGAGGAGAGGGAACGGTTTGCAGGGGAACCTCTGGATGTCAGAATGCTGTGGAGAAGCAGAGCAGAACGGAACCGCAGGACCCAGGGAACTGTGAGAGGCCACGAAAGCCAAGCACAGTTGCTGAAGTCCCAGCAAAACAGACAACTGCAAAGTCGTTATCATGACAGAGTTCGAGGAACCGTTCCAATGTGGTGGCGTGACCCTGGATGTGCCGTGGTGGCCAGGTGCCAGTCTAACAGCGCTTTACCCTGGAGTACAGGGAGTGGGGACAGCCCCCCCTACGTCGTCTTTCGCTGAATATAGAGAGCTGCAGAAACGCTGAGACTGGTAGGCGTGTCAGACCAAAAGGAAGAAGCCAGAAAGCAAACCAACGTACCCAAATGCGCACCGAAGCCCGCAAGGTTCTCCATGAAAAACAAAGGTACAGGGGTTAACTGTAGAAGCGGGAGACCGCCGGGGCAAGAAGCAATAAGGAGAAGGCACTGTGAATGCAACAAGGGTGATAATGGAACAGCAAACCAGTATAACTTGATATCTGAGGAACTATCTGAAAATCAGAAGCATAAGGAGGATTGTGAATCCTTAAGAAAGGATAAAGAAATATCCTGGGCGAGAGAGAGAGAGAAAGCTACAAGAGATCATTCCACAAAAGAATTATTGAGGATGGGGAGACCACTTAATGAGCAATCTAAAGTGTTATGAACTAATAGCGCACAGTGACCCAAGGAAGGAGAGAGAGTGGATTTAAAAGACAAAGAGTGGGGAACTCTCAAACCCGAAAAAAACAATGGAACGACCTAAAAAAAAAAAGGGAGGTGTCGGAGAATACCTCAAAGAAACCATTGATAGTTGTCATATTGTCAGGAAGACCAGATCCTTGAACAGGTGGAAGGAGCTACAAGAACCCATGAATAAAACCTGAGAAAAGTATCAGAAGAATGTACCATAAGGAACATATTTTCTAAAAGACACATTTGACTATTGAAGATTGATGTATAACAAGAAAACCAGAGAGAAAGCCTAAAGACAAATGGCCATGGAGGACATATTTAAGTTTGGACTTCATGACGACAGACAATCACCTTTAGTTTAATTTAGATATGTAGGGAATACCCCTATAGCAATATGGTGACATAGCCCTTGCTCCTTATTATTCAAACTAAAGAAAATCAGAATGTCCACTAAGTGTGCGAAGATTCCTTCCGACCCACCACACTATCAAAGCTCCCGACAAAGGACAAGAAATTGTCAGGGTCCATTAGGCGTGCTACACCTGCTATATTCCAGGAGGCAATGATCAGTTTTCCATAACAATGAGTAAAAAGCAAGGGAAGTAAAGCAGAAAGCTTTACTTACCTCCAAAAAGTCAGGCCAGCAGTCAAAACAAAGCAAAAAGAAAGCGTGCCCTGCAGAAGTCTTTGAAAGGAAAGCAGCAAAACTTAAGTCTTTCCTTACACTGATAATGATTAAGCGAGTCATTGCTGAAAATCAATGGTTTTGAACCAGTGCCGTAACCTAGGTTACCTTTCGCGTCCGAGGTGATGGGACCCAGACACTTCTGGACACACTTCTCATAGATTGCATACAAAGGGATCAGGCAAACATAGCAACTTAGAGCATTTGGCCCAGCATGGCTGTGGCAGGACACAGACCTCATGTGTTAATGGGTCCAAGGAACTTTCTCTACCTTCCTAGACCTGCCCGCCCCCTTCTGGGGCTCAAGGGCCTCTTCTCCTCCTCACTGGAGCACACACCTTTTCTGGAGTCCAAGTGGCTCCTATCCCCCTCACTGTAGCACAACCCTTTTCTGGGGCTTATCTCTAAACAGCCCACTCTTTTGTTCTCCAGGTGTTCTTCTCTTGTGCACTCCAGCTTTCACTAAAAACGCTCTTGTCAGCTCCCACTCAGACAGTGTTTGTAGATCTTAACGGCCGTTTTTTAAGCCCTCATCATGGCTGAGGCAAACATTTGAATTGATTGGTTCGTTGGCTACTCATTCCAATCCAAGGGAGAGAAGTCCTTAAAAGGCCTGTTGCCATTTTGTATTTCTTTGTTTGTTTCCCTTGCAAGAGCTGGCGTATACCTGCTGCTCTGTCCCCCTGAACAGAAGTTCATTTTGTGGGTTTCTGCTATTGAAATGCTATCACCAGGGACAGAAAAACCTCTAGTATTTTCCCAGCTGTGCAAATGAGTTGTTCCATGGGGAGAAAGTATTTCTATCTTTAAATGCTGCAGCTGTAGGGGAGGGAGAAAAGAATTCTGCTTCACAAACACTGCTATTGGGAGGAAGGGACGGTATAAGTAAGGTTTGTATGGATGTGCTAGTGTGTCCTGGTAGTTCCGCACTATTTGCTCTCTTAGGGGGTTTGGAAACGTTATGGGCTAGTCCTGTCAGTCCTGATCGCTGGTGGACCGGGCCTGGTTGCATGATAGCACTGTGACTGTCACAAAAGGAACACTGTGCCTCGATCAGAAACCCATCTCAAAAGTGTAAGGCAGAATCCGGTGAGGTTCCCTTAGGGAGCACTACAGAAGATTAAGATTACAGGAATATGAAATAAATCCGCCTTGGTATCAGTTTGTACCACAAAGATTTAGTTGGTAGTTGTGGCTGAGCAGTCAGACTTATCGCAAGAGGGAGATGAGCAGTATTAAGGGTTTACACAATAGGACTGCAATACTATGGAATAAGGAAACACTGACCAAAGCTTTGTATCAAAAAGGATATGACATGCATTACTCACCGTAATAGCATTTCTTATGATTGTATCTTCTTAGATTCACATGCTGTGCATATGGTCCGACATCCAGTGGTAACCGCAGAGTATTGCATCTTGTCTTTCGGGGACCGAAAGGGGACGTCGGCACAGGCGTGTCTGTAACACTATCCCTATTGTGACGTGTGTAGTACCCAAAATCCCTCACGTGCAGCGGTCCCTCCGATTGTATTTTTTCTGCCATGAGGGAGCCCAAGGCTATAGTGAGTGAGTACATGACAAAGAGAGAAGTAGTAAGACGTCTATGTTCCTTCCACCCCGAGCGGGGAGGTAGGGAGGGCGCATGTGAATCTAAGCAGATACAATCATCAGAAATGCTATTACAGTGAGTAATGCATGTCATCTGATGCTTGTTAATATGCTTAGAATCACATGCTGTGCATAGACTAGCGAGCAGTACCCGGAGTTGGAGGTGGGTTGTGAGAAGGAACAGTAGAGAAAAGATGTCTTAGTACTGCTTGTCCCACCTGAGAATCAGACCTAGAATGAGTGTCTGGGCAATAGTGATTTGTAAAGGTGTGTACAGAACTCCAGGTTGCCGCTTTGCAAATGGACTAAAGAGGAACATTTGCAATGGGTGCTATGGATGCCCCAGTGCTTCGAGTAGAATGTGCTCTAGGCTTGAAGGGCAGTTCTCTCTTCGCAAGAGAGAAACAGTGTGATGCATTTGACAATCCACCTTGAGATAGCTGATTTAGAGACAGGATCCCCTTCTCTACCAGCTGCCACTGAAACGAAGAATTGTTTAGTCTTCCTTAGTGGTTTAGTTCTTTCCAGGTAAAACATGACTGCCATGCGCACGTCTAGTGTGTGAAGGCTTCTTTCAGCCATGTTAGTAGGGTTCCGGAAGATATTTGGTAGTTCGATTGACTGGTTCACATGGAACTTCGAAATGAATTTAGGTGCAAACCTGGGATGTGTGCGCAGAACTACCTTATCTTTGTGGATTGTAACAAAGGAGTCTAAAACAGAAAGAGCCTGCAGTTCGCTAACCCTTCTGATAGAAGTTATAGCCACAAGTCAGGTCTTTCAGACTTGCTTTATGCATAGGCTCGAAGGGAGATACCATGAGCCTGGTCAAAACCACATTCAGATCCTATCCAGGGGCTGGGTGAGAGATGGGAGGATAAATCCTCTTAACTCCTTCCATAAAGGCTTTCATTACTGGTATGTTCGACCACAATACTCTTTGTTGTGATGTGGTGTAGGCTGACAGAGCAGCCAGATGAACCTTTAGGGAATTGAAGACTAACCCAGAGTCCAACAGGAGGGTTAGATACAACACAATGTGTGAGGGTGAGCAATCGATGGGATTGACGTCCTTGGAATTGCACCAGACAAAACGTTTCCATTTGCTGGCATAGCAATAACGTGTATTAGGCTTTCTCGCTTCCCTGAGTATGTCCATGCATCTCTGAGGGAGTGGCAGGTGTCCAAATTCAATGATCTCAGGAGCCAGGCTGCCAAGTTCAGAGTTTGTGGGCATGGGTGTAGGGTCTCCCCACCTGTCCTGAGACACCATGTTGTACGGGCAGGGCAGCTTGACTGGTGGGGAGAGGGACATTTCCATCAGGTGAGCGAACCAGGGTTGGCGGGCCCACCAGTATCATGGTAACTGGTTCCTGGTGCATCCTGTGCACTATCTTGTTGAGAAGGGGAGTCGGAGGGGGAGGGGTGGGGGGGTAGCGTAGACACATTTCCCCGACCAAGTTATCCAGAGACCGTTCCCCTTGGATCGGTTCTGGGGGTACATGGAGGCGTAGTCTTGGCACTGGGCGTTCTCCTGAGTAGCGAACAGGTCGATCTCTGGGAAACACCATTCTGCGAAGACGTTGGACACAATGTCTTCATGTAGATGCCCTTTGTATTCTTTTGGCAGAGGAAAATCTCTGCTGAGTACGTCTGCCAACATGTTGGGACAACAAAAACATCTTGTGTTTGAGAGCCCATATCCAAATGCTTTGGGACAGCTTGGATGGCCCTGGAGAGTGAGTGCCCACCTGCTTGTTCAGGTAATACATTGCTGTAGTGCTGTCGGTTAGGATCAGTACTGTCTTCCCTTGCAGTTGCACCTGAAAGGCTTTCAATGCTTTGAACACCGCTATTAGCTCCAGTAAGTTTATATGGTTGGACGCTACTTGAGGGGACCACACTCTGTGTGCTGTCTGCTGAAACAAGTGAGCTCCCCCCCACCCCGTGAGAGATGCGTCTGTCGCGAGAGTGGCTTCCACTGCAGGGGTGGTGAAGGTCTTCCCCATCAAGAGGTTTTCTCTTGACCACCACTGCACAGAGAGAACGAGAGCTGGCGAGACAACAGATCTTCCCATTGTCCGCTGGCCTGACACCACTGGCTGTTGAGCCACTCCTGCATGGGACGCATGCGCAGCCGCGCATGGGGAACCAAGAATATACATGACGCCATCATCCCTAGCAAACGCATGGCCTTGCGTACCGTCACCTCCCGACTGGCTACATACTGAGGAATCTGAGAGAGCATGTTCTGAACCCTCTCACTGGAGGGGAAGACAAGACCGTCTTCCGTCTGAATTAGAGCTCCCAGAAATTGTTTTACTTGGCTGGGGACTAAGCTGGATTTGGATTTCTTTTTGTTAATTGAAAAACCCAGGATCAAGAGGAGATCTACTGTTTTTTGGGTGTTCGGAAAATAAGCGTTGAACGAGTCCCCCGTGATGAGCCAGTCGTCGAGGTAAGAGTAAACTGGGACTGATAGTCTGCGCAGGTGTGCTGCTGCCACTGCCAGGACTTTGGTAAACACCCTTGGCGCCGAGGCGATGCCAAAGGGGAGTACCTTGAATTGGTAGTGTTTGTCCTGGATCATGAACCTTAGGTATTTTCTGTGCGCTGGCAACATTGAAATATGAAAGTATGCATCTTTCATGTCCAATGTTGCCATGAAGTCCCCTTGTTTTAGCAATCGGATCACCGATTGAAGTGTTACCATGCGAAACTTCTGGGGCTTTATAAACTTGTTCGCTGGGCGCAGATCTAGAACAGGAAGCATGGTGAGATCCTTTTTGGGTACAAGGAAGTACACTGAATAAATACCCTTGTTTACCTGAAGAATAGGGACGGCTTCTATGGTGTCCTTTCCCAGAAGTGCTTCCACCTCTTGGATCAGTATTTCCAGATGGTCCGGTGAAAGGCGCCGTGAGCGTGGCGGTCTGAACTGTGGAGGTCGGGTGAATTCCACACAATAACCGTGTGCGACCGTCTTTAAGACCCATTGGTCGGAAGTAATCCCCTCCAATGCCTTGAGGAAAGATGTTAATTGCCCCCCGACCGGGGTGACATGGTAGGGGACCTGAACTTGGTGTTCATTTCTGACCAGAGGCTGTGGCTTCTCTGGGATTGGGGCCTCTGCCTCTACCCCTACCTTTGCTGCATTTCTGACCCCTTTGGGGGGTAGTAAGTGGGGCTTCCAGATGTTTGATTTGTGTTGAAGTTACCCGTGCCGTAGTTGTTTTGACCAGCACGGGATTGCCCTCGAAAGGACCGCCGAGAACTATTACCCCTCTGGGAGGAGGGTTTCTGTGTCATTTGGTGCAAGGACCTTACAGTCTAATGCTCCTTCTTGGCTCTCTCAAACGCTTCATCCACTGCTTTCCCGAAGAGGTTAGTCTCCTCAATGGGTTTATTAATGAGGGAGGCCTGAGTCTCAGGTCTGAAGTCCGATGTACGCAGCCATGCGTGTCTTTTCAGAAGGGTACCTTGTGCAAGAGATCTGCCTGCTGTTTCTGCAGTGTCCAGGGTGTTCTTCACCACATTCTGGTTAACCAGTCTTCCCTCCGAAACAATGGCGAGAAGCTTTGTTCTGGCGGGATCATGAACCTCCTGGAGGCCCTCTTGGAATAAGTGCCATTGAGCATCAGCATAACTTGCTAATAACGTAGTCTTATTAGCAATCCGAATGGTGTATGCAGCTGCTGACGTGACACGTTTGCCCAGGGCATACAACCTTTTAGACTCCTTGTCCGGTGGTGATTCACCCGTGGCGAGGGGTATCCCTGCCCTCTTTCGAGTGGTAGTCACTACCAGTGAGTCTGGGATGGCGTGCCCTTTAATATACAGAGGGTTGGTAGGAGAAGGCCGAAATAATTTTTCGACTCTCGGGTTCACAGCCCGTGTCTGAGCAGGTGTGACCAATGAGAGAGCTACCCGTCTCTTAACAGAGTTAAGGAGGGGGATGTATTGACTCGCCAGAGGTTTTTCCTTGATAATATCCTCCACAAAATCCTGCTCAGGTACCGCCTCTTGAGTGGCAATTTTGAAATATTCAGCTGCTTTCTTTAACATGGAGTTGAAAGCCATTTGGTCATCCACAGGGGAGGCCTAGTGAGCCGGGGTGGATGGAGGAGTCTAGGCACAAAATATCAGTGTCCTGATCTTGCTGTGTCCAAGGGTCTTGACCTTCCTGCTGGGTTTCCTCCCAGTTTTCCATCGTCTCCTGTTGATCTTCGTCATAGTTTGAGAAAATAAGCTTCTTCTTCATTATAGATGTCTCTATATATGTGTCCATATGGACCACGTCTTTTTGTTGAAAATCATGAGACTGAACTTCTTGAATTTGGGAGTTAGGTCTACCCGAGACCTTTTCGGGGGAGGATGACCGGAGGAACCAATAAACTATTCCAGCCGATCCATGGAACCCTCAAATCTTTCCGTGGTCCACTTAGAGGACCCAAACGGGCCTACACGAGAAGAAACTATGTTCTCCGCACTGTGGCGTCGCGAGGAAACTCTCAAGGTGGCAGAGAGGGGCTCTTGACTATCTACGTAAATCTCATCGGAATCGAGGATCAAATCCGTCGAAATCTTTTCCGCAGCTTGGCCCATAACTTTAGGCGGAACCGGAGTAAGGCCCACCGCCGCTGCGATTCTTCCGATGCTACTCTGGATAGTGGCCGAATCGTCGGGGGACAAAGTCTCTGATGATTTGTCAGCAGTAGAAAAACTGTCCGCGGCACCGGGAGGCCTAGCGGTCGGTTTTCCGGGTAGAGGCCTAGCTGTAGTTTTCGGGCCTACTGAGACCTTGGAAATCGTCGAAGCGTCGGGCTCTCGAACTTCAACGTGTGTGGGTTTAGGAGTAGCCCCCTTGGTTTGTTTTGATGCCCAGTCGCAATACGCTGCTGCGGATGCGGGGAAGGCTTTGGATCTGAGGGAACTGGCGAAGTTTTCGGCAGCCCCGTTGGCGCTTTTGCCTTTTTCGACGAAGGCGTCGAAATTGGTGTAGGGGTTGTGTGCTTGGTGCGAAGTGCTTGTACGCCCCTGTTGCCGGGTGTGGTTCCTGTAACAAGACCAGAGTCGAGCCTGGAAGGGTCGGGGACGGGCGTGGCAGACCTAGAAGTGTCCGCCTCAAGGTCTATAACAGCTGCGTTGAACGTTTGGTCATCCGAAGTACCCCCGTCACTTTCGGCTGGCGTGGCGGTGGGGAGGGGGGACTCCACGCGTGACATACCGTACACGGCCCACCGCTTTACACAGCGCTCCTTAAGGGTCTTAGGCCGAAGGAGTTTGCACGGCGCACACCGCTTCTCGACATGCTCTACGTGGAGACAGGCGTTACACGTCCTGTGCTCGTCCTTCCAAGGATATCTGACCCTACACTTAGGGCAGAATCTAAAAGGAGTCCTTTCCATAGCAAAAGGGAAGGATGGCCAGACCGAAAGGGAAAAGAGGGGAAAGGATGAGACATACTAAACAATATGGCCACCCCGACCCCACTCTCCATACTGTATAGGTCGGCCAGAGGGCCCGACCACGTGGAAAATCCGGCCGCCGGATCTTAGGCGCCGAAACCCACAGCCGTAGACTATTCCCCCGTAGTCTTCGTCGAAGATGTTCTTATTGGCAAAGTGACTTAACGGGGAATAAATCGACAATTCGGTAAAGATAAACAATGTCTCTAGTAAGAGCTCCGCTATAGGGCGACCAGTTATCTGGGTGGAAAAAACCAATCTAAGGGACCTCGGCGCGTGAGGGATTTTGGGTACTACACACGTCACGATAGGGATACAGACCTGCCTATGCAGACGTCCCCTTTCGGTCCCCGAAAGACAAGATGCAATACTCCGCAGTTACCACTGGATGTCGGACCATATGCACAGCATGTGATTCTAAGCAGATTAACAAGCATCAGAAATAGATTTATTTTACACACTCTGATGTTCACACACAAATCACTATCATTAAAGTAAGTTAAAACAGTCGGAAAAAGTATACACACTCCCTATTTAAATTGTAGACAAGTTTGAGCAAGAGTGAAAACTGAGCAAAACGGCACAGTGTAAACCAAGCAGAAATGGCACTAACAATTTCTTCAGAGGGAGGGAAAGGACAAGTCCTACAGGGTTAGACTCCTAAACACACCAGCAACACTTCCTAATTAGATTGTGAACAAGTTAGGAAAGGCAATACTTTAGTATAAGCAATACTTTGATGAAAACCAAGCAAAATAGCCCTTCAGCAATATAGAAAGGGAAAGGAAGGGTGGTTATAAGAGTTTAGGTGCACCAACACATTTCCTAGTGGGAAGCAATCTACAGAAGGCAGTTTTAACAGATTTAGCCAGAGTCAAGAGGCCTGTGTCAGAGTCAGTGGTACAAGGCAATGCCCAAGATCAAACTGTTCTAGTAGCTGCAGTCAAGTCTTTGTTTAACGAGTTGAAAAGGTGGTTGCAGAAGTAAAAAGATAATATTACACGAAAGGGACGGCCAACCCAGAAGGTAAGTAAAGGATTTAAAACACCTTTAGCAGTACCCAACGAAATGGGAGGCCTGGCGGAACAATGTACCTTAAAAGTGGAAGAGGCTCCTGCGGTGGCGGTAGTTCCTGCAGTTCAGGAGATCCAGCAGAGGAAGAGAGGCTCTCGTCGTGGAGGAAGGTTCAAGTTACTGCACTGCCCAGGGATGAAACCAGCCGCGGTGATGCCAAGACGAATAAAAGGTACACTCCTTTAAATCGCAGTCGTGGTGGACGGGTGCCTGGCTATCTGGTCTCCTAGTGCTTGGCAATGGCGATTCGACCAAGGCAGGTCCTGGAAGGCGATTGGCGAACTGGTTGGCCCCACCAGCTCACGGGAAGAAGACTCTTGCAGGTGAAGATCTTCTCAAGTCGTTGGAGAAAAGTGGTGAGGGCTTCACCGGTGGTTCAGTTGTTGCAGATGTCTCCAGCTTCTCTCGTCTTCGGGTTTCTTAGTTCCAGTGTCGACGTCTTGTCCTCCAGTCCTCAGAGCCCTGCTTTTATGCAGAAAACCCCCCATTCATACAGCCTAGCTGTTACTCACAAAGTGAAGTGGCTATCCTGGTGGGATAACCCCCTACCCTATGAGGGCAGAGTGCGACTTGGGTTGCCTAGGTAAACCTGTCCAGGGTGCCTATTCCCCCTCCCACACATCCTGTCTACCCCAGATTCAGTGGCGCCGAAAGGAGGGCTTCTGTGCAGAAGCCCGCCAAAAGGACGAATAAAGGATCCCCGACCTGGGTTAAGATTTCAGAGAAAGACACGAGAAAGAAATATTATCAAAGATCTGGCAATAAAAACCTACCGGAGTAAAGTCAATATTAAAATAAACCGGCGGTATGTTAGAGGCTGTCAGTAAAAGTGGTAGCCTCGAACAATGGGAAAATCCCATAGGAAAATACTTGCGGTCGAATACTTACGGTAGTAACCACTGCCAGCAACCAGAAACTATGGAGAGAGGGACTGGACGGTACCCTCTCGAAAATGAACACCAAGGAAAAACTATGAACCCTTTCCAGTACTTCCATAGTAAGATGGGTTTTGCTGGTTTTGTTCATAATTATTGACTAGTAAAGTCAATGGGGACTTTGCATGCCCTGGGAGACAATAGTCAGTCCCAGGGTATGGAGTTTATGTTTGGGGGTCACTAGGACACCCCTGTGTCACCGCACTGAGGGTGCTGTGTAACACACATGTAAAAAAAGAGGATACCTACGAGGGTGAGGAAAACCCCATAGACCATAAGCACACAAGATAGCCTAAAACACACACTAGCAATATGCCTAAGAGTGGGAAAAAAAGTCTCACTCTTAGCAGGAGAAAAAAATAAACCCTTCAAATGCAGCAAAGCTGCGGGGGACTCTATAGGTAAAGGAAAATAGCCTTAGAGGAGAATTCTCTCTAACAAAAAGGTTAGACAAACAGCAGACCAGTATCATTGCTTGGTGCTTCCAAACGTACGAGTTAGTATCTAGTAGATGCTGCACAATCCATTTAATAGAGGTGTGTTTATAAAAACATTGAAGTGTAAAAGCACAGATATGTTACATATGAACAGTGAATAGTAATGAATATTCAGCATTTATTAGAAGCCGTAAGGAATTAAGATAAGGTTATGGAGGTGAGGTGATGCCATCAAAGGCACCTTTAGTACCTAAGTGTAGTTTGAGGGCAATCTTGAAACCCATCACTGGATTACATGCAAAATGTCCTCTGCAGCATACCTTGCAGCACCCTCTATAGTCCATAGGTACAAGGGAGGCAGCCACCATTACACTAGGAGGCCACAGCAAAAGAGTTTCAGGCCTTGGTTCCAGGAGCCAAGGGACTGGGGAGGTTGACTTGAGAATGTGACTCAAGCGCACAGGCATATTATAGTCGTGGTCAAGGGGGCACAGAAAACTAGGACAGGAACATGATTGGGGTCGGGGGACTGGGGCATGACACCTCATGGTGGTGGCTGCAATGTAAATGGCCCAGAGATCAATGGAGCAGAGGTAGGTTTCAGGTTTGGACTGTATCTGCCTACACCAGAGTTTGGGACTCAGACCCAGGAGGTGACAGGCCATGTAAGAAAATCAGTCCCCAATCAAGAAGTACCCAGAAATAACCTATTATGAAGAAAGACACCACAGTAGCCGCAGCACCAGACAGGTCTGAGGAGAACGTAGGAAGTAGGTGAGATGTGCCACAGGTAGAGCTTATCTGCCAGACAGAAGGAAAGATGCTTTAATGAAGAATAGCTGCAGTAGGCGATACAAAGTGTTTGACGAAGGAGCAAAGTTGAGACACAGGAGCAGCAAGCCAGACAGTGCTCCAAGCAAGGCTACCATTTGTTTCCTCTGAACAAGCACTGGTAAACATGGTCAGGTCATTCTCTTAGCACTATATAAAGTCCATCAATTAAATTCAGGGGCCTTAACCTTCGGTCTATCCCAAGAGGAGAGGAAGGCTTCAGGAGAGCATCAAAAGCTGCAATATTAAGTAACGGTTGAACAAGTTACTTTCTTACCTGGTAACGTTCATCACCACAGCTGTGCTGCTTGGGAAAATATTTCGGCGTAGGCGTCCTGAGTCAATGACATCCATACGCTGTCCTCGAGGGCCTCCGTCGAGGGTCGACGTCACCGGATGTTATATCTAGGACACATGGCGCCCGTAGCCTCAGTTGTAGTTTTTTCTCAGAACGTGTGGCACAAATCGCCTGCCAGTATGACTGCAGAAAGCCTTGCGGAAACGTAAACTGCAATCGCATAAGAAATTCTGAAGAGGGGCAGGCTGGGAGGGTGCAATGTGGAATACGTCGGCGGAACATCCCATGGAAAGAAGGGTCCAGGTAAGAAAGTAATTTGTTCTTTGAGGGGATTGTGTCCTCCGACGTATTCCACATCTATGAGACTCCCGAAGCAGTACCAACGTCTGGAGGTGGGAAAAAGAATTCAGAATTTTAGAATGCCCAATCAAATTGCAGAATAGAGGACCGCCTTACCAAAGGCCAAATCTTGCCCATGGATAGAGTCCAGGGAATAGTGTCTTATAAAAGGATGGACAGAGGCCCATGTGGCTGCTTCACAAATATTACGAATGGGAACACCCCTCGGCAGAGCAATAGAGGCAGCCACACCCCTATGAGCCTGTAAGCCTACCGGAGGGTCCTTACCCGCCAAACGGTAACATTCAGAGATCGTCACAATGATCCATCTGGACAAGGTCTGCTTGGAAACAGCTTGACCTAAATGCCTTCCAGCGTATCCTACAAAGAGCTGATCGTCCACTCTGTCCCTGGATATCCGTGAGAGATAGAAGCTCAAAGCTCTCCCCGGATCCAACCTATGGAGCCTCTCCTATTCCTTACCAGGATGCGGAGGAGGATAGAACGCCGGAAGAATTACCTTCTGGCTCAAATGAAATTCCGACACAACCTTCGGAAGTAAAGAAGGACGAACCCTAAGGACAACCATGTCCTTATGAACACTCTGAAAGGTGGCTTGGCAGAAAGTATCTGCAACTCACTCACTCTGCGAGCGGAAGCAACTGCAACTAAAAATACAGTCTTAAAGGTCAACCGTCTCAAAGGACAAGAATGTAAGGGCTCAAACGGAGCTCCCATTAGGAATTTTAGAACCAAGTTCAAATCCCATCCCGGCACCTGGAAAGGCGATGGTGGAAAAACATTAGTTAGCCCTTTTAGAAATTGAGAAATCAAAGGAATCTTAAAATAAGAACACTCCTCAGACGAGCACTTAAATATAGCGCCGCCAGGTAACCCTTAATGGTACCCACTTGCAGGCCCTTGTGTGCTAATGAAAGCAAAAAACAAAGAACCACAGGAATTGAACACTGAAAAGGATCCACATTCTGAAGCCTGCACCAGTCGCAGAACTTTCTCTAACGGCAACGGTACAGGGATTTTGTTGCTGGCCTTCTGGCCGAAAGCAACACCTCCATCACGTCTTCAGGGAGGTCCCAATCCTTGTACCTCAACCTTTCAGATACCAAGCATGAAGGTTGAGAGGCTTGACCTTTGGATGGAGAACCCGACCCCCTTCCCGTGAGAGCACATCGTCTCAGTAGGGAAGACGGCCGGCCTGGAGGGCAGATGGACATGTCTAGAAGGTCCGGGTACCACGCTCTCCTGGCCCATGCCGGAGCAATGAGGATCATCCGGGAACCGAACCTCCGTAACCTCCGCAACACTTGCGGAATGACGGGGACTGGAGGAAACACGTACAGCATGGGAACGGACCACTCCACTACGAACGTTTCCCCTAAGTCTCCTCTCTGAGGAAATTCCTGCGAGCAGAATCTTTCGCACTTCCAGTTGACACTGGTGGCGAAGAGATCCACTTGTGGGGTTCCCCAAAGAGCGAAGATCTCCAACAGAACTTCCTGAGCCAGCTCCCACTCGTGAGAGACCATGCTCTGCATGCACAGAGCGTCCGCCGCCGCATTTTCGTCGCCGGCTAGATGAACTGCCGTGATCGAAATTTCCTGCTGGATGGCCCAGAACCAGAGCTGCATCGCCTCGCTGCACAGTGGGAGTGACCCTGCCCCCTCATTTTTGTTTAGGTACTGCATGGCCATTGTATTGTCCGTCATAATCAGGACATTCTTCCCCCGCACAGACGGCAGAAAAGCCTTCAGGGCTAGCCTGACGGCCCTCAGCTCTAAAAGAATTATGTGGAGTCTGGACCAACGACCACTGACTGTCAACTCGTTGGCATGAGCTCACCGTCCCGTCCCGAGGACGGCACCTGAACGGGATCCGACATCCTGCCGGAGGACTGCGACCACTGCATCTCGAGAGCCCACTGCAGAGATCTCATCCGCAGCCTGGCCTCCAGCACCAATAGAATGCAGGATGCCATGAGGCCGAGCAACCTCAAGAACTCCAACGCCGGAAGACTCTGGGCAAGTTGAAACTTGTCCACCATCTGCAGAATGTGATGAGCCCTCACCTGGGGAGGCGAACACTGCCCCAGGGATGTGTCGAGCACTGCTCCGATTTACTGGAGCCACTGGGTAGGTGTCAAGTGGGACTTCTTTGAGTTGAGGGAGAAGCCCAGCTTGTGCAGGGAGTGGCAGGTGACTGACAGATGATCAAGGACTTGCTTGGGAGAGTGCAGCCTGATCAACCAATCGTCCAGGTAGGGGTACACATGAATCCCCCCTTTCCTGAGAATCGGCACATGAAAGTAAGCATCCTTGAGGTCGAGAGACACCAACCAGTCCTGAAGTTAAAGGGCCTGGAGGACTTGAGAAAGAGTAACCATCTTGAACTTGTCCTTCGCGAGGAGCTTGTTCAAGCCACGCAAGTCCATGATGGGTATCAATCCCCTGTCTTTTTTCGGGATCAAAAAATATGGGGAATACTATCCCTTGTTCCTCTCCGCTACAGGCACCAGTTCTATGGCGCCTTTCTCCAGCAGGGATACGATTTCCTGCGCAAGGAGCGGATCCGGACTCTTCAAAGAGAGCTTCCCCGGTGGATTGTCGTAAGGCCTCTGCCGGAAAGGAAGACAGTAGCCGTGGGCTATGATCTCCAGAACCCACACATCTGAAGTAATGGCACGCCATTCTACAAGATGCTGCACCAGCCTTGCTCCAACCGGCGAGAGTACCTTGTTTTCCACCTCTGGTACTCCTACGTTGGCCCCTTTGACTGGCAGATCTCCTCGATCTACCAAAGGAAGAGTAGTATCGAAAGGAACCTCCCCTCCATTGCTGTCCCGTAGGAGGAAATGGCAGAGGTTGGCGTACTGCACCGCTCAACGACTTTGCTGCAGCTTTGGAGGTCTGCAACCTCTTCAAGGCTCATCAGCCTTGCTGCCAAAAAGATGGACACCATCAAAGGGCATGTTGAGAAGCCGGGACTGCACATCAGGAGCAAACCCCGACTTCCGCAACGACGCAAACCTGCGCATCATGGTGCTCGCCGCCATGGACCGGCTGACACAGTCTGCACGTTCAGAGCCGACTGAACGGTTTCACACATGGCATCCTTGGCATTCTGCACGAGGGCTAGAAATCCATCCCGTTCCTCCCCTTCGGGAATATGTTCAGCCGCCAAAGATACACAATTCCATAGAGTGTGAGTAAATCTTGCTAAGGCACAAACAGAGTTGGCTGTCTTTAAAGCCATACCCCCCAGATGAAAATACTTTCTTCGCCCAGCCATCAAACCAATTGTCGTCCCTATCCAGAGGGATGGTAAGGTACGCAGCCTGCTTCGCTGGGGCCGTAGCCGCCTGCACCACCAAACTCTCCGGAGTGGGGTGCGTGGACAAGTAGCAGTGGTCACCACTGGCTGGACGGTATTTTTTCAGAAGTGACTTTCCCACTGCCAGGAGACTCTCTGGAACAGTCCAAGCCGCCGCCGCCACCCTTCTTTGTAAGGCCATATGAAATGACAACACTGGGTCAGTGGGCGGACCTTGGTCCAATATACCCATCAGGTCATTCTGCAGACAATCAACAGGTGGCACAGACCATCCTAAGTACTCAGTTACCCTCAACATGAGATGCCTGTACGAGGACTCAGCATGTGTGCCAGGCTCAGGCCTGCCAAACTCAACCTCCGGAGAGGTGTCCAGACTACTGGTGTCATGTAAAGACTGACGTAGGTCTTCCACTTGGCTGTGACCAGACAACAGGTCATCCAACCCTTCTTCCACCTTTGGGATGTAGTCCAAAGGCTGGAATAAATCAAGCCTGGGGGGGACGACCTGAGAAGGGCTCAAAAACAGGCCTCACTGACTTGCAGTGTGCCTTCCTCGGAGTTTCCACTGCTCTACGGGGCACCTCTGGCAAATTCTGCTAGATAGGCGTCGAGGGTGTCAATGGAATCAGCCGTCGATGTCGACCGAGGCGTCAACGACTTCGACAAAGGCTTCGATGCCGGAGCCCGAGCGTGTCCTTCGATGGCCTCAGCGCTGATGGCATTGACGACTTCCTCGGATCCGGAGTCTCGAGAGAGTCCCTCGACGGTCTCGAGGAACAGGAGCCGGCTTGGCTATTGCGATCAACCTTGTCCGATCGGGACCTCGACGGCTCCCGATGATCGCACCGACCTCCCGAGCCCGAAGGCATGCAGCAGTCGCCCTAGCTCGTTCCTTGCCGGCTTCTCTCAAAAGGTACAGACGGAACGGTGCCCTGCGATTCGAAAATCGCCATCCTCTTCTTGCGGTACACGCCCCATTCCGCCGGTGATGAATGCTTGTTGAGACAAGCCACCCGCCGTTTGGCGGAGTCCTCCAACGAGGACGGGGAAGGCGACCGGTGACGGCACTTCCTAGAGTGCCTAGACGAGGCAGAGGAATGGCAGGACCTACTCCGCGACCGAGACCCCTTGGATTTACCCCAACGCAGAGAGTCGCCCCTCGAGTCGGTCAAAAGCCCAGCGGATTTCAACTTACGGGGTTTAGAAACCCTACCTACCGTTAACAACTTCTTCCACTCCCGCAAGGCCTTCGAAGTCAGGGACTGGCAGTCATCGCAGTCGTCGGTGGTGTGGCTCTCGCCAAGGCACCAGAGGCAGACGTCGTGCGGGTCCGTAATGGACATTTTAGCACCGCAGTCCCAACACTTTTTGAAGCCCAACTTCGGGGTAGAAGAAGACGACGAAAACATATTTTCAAACTTTCACAAACGAAGTAGAAGACTCGAGCGCGCCGAGATTCCGAGGCGAACACGTTCGCAGAAAAAACGGAACAGAGGCTCCGGGCGCCGTGTGTCCTAGATAGAACATCCGGTGACGTCGACCCTCGACTGAGGCCCTCGAGGACAGCGTATCGACGTCATCGGCGCTGGACGCTTATGCCGGAAAAAAATTCTGAGGCAGCACAGCTGTGGTGATTGCAGTCATAGATGTGGAATACGTCGGAGGACACAATCCCCTCAAAAGTAGGTTTTGTTGGCCATAGAACAACTTGCTACTGGGATTGGATGGTTTTCCTGTGGAATCTTATAGGTCTTTCAGCTTGAGGCTAGGACCGTTCTTTCAAATTCAATATTTTTATTTTTCACAATAACAAATAAGAACATAACAGTGTTAATCAATTAAATATACATTTAGCCATTCAAAGTCAATACATATGAATTCATTCATTAACTAGTTCTAAACAACAAATTAAAAAAAAGAATAAAAGTGTAAGAGGAAGGAAAGAGGAGAAGAGAAGGAAGAAAGGGAAAAAAGAGACAGTATTGAAGCCAAGAACCAAAATATTACATTTGAAAAGAACTTAATAGCAAACACAAAAATATCACGCAACCATTGTATGAAACTATAAATAAACATATTCAACAGCAATATTCAGAGTCAGAGACATAGTCTTTCAAATCAAAGTCATGTTTCATCCATAAAACTCAAGAAGACTGCTCCATATGTCCCAAAACTTGTCAATTTCATCTGTGTTCTTGTAAATGGCTTTTTCGTATGTCAAAAAAGTAAGAAGTTCCTCCATCCAGTCATCAATAAGAATTACTTGATTTCCAGGACCTCAATATCAATTTTTTAGCAATCATGCATGCGCATAGTAACAATACTTTTCTGTCAAAGGCGATTACATCCAGCAAAGATATATCGCCTAGAACCAACAAAGAAGCATTCATGGGTATCACAATGTTCAAGACTAAACTTAATCACTCACATACTCTTTCCCAAAACTGCATTGTTTTTGGACACAACCAAGTCAAGTGACTGAGGGATCCTCTTGAGCACTTACATTTCCAGCAGAGATCGCTGTCCAGAAGCTGCCTTCTGTACAACTTTTCTGGTTTCCAATAGGCTCTAAACAGTCATTTTGTTTGAGATGCTCCAAGGCCCCAATCCAAACTCACTAGACAAGTGTTTTCACAGCACCTCCGCCAACATCTCAAGTCAACTGCTTCCCCCATCTCCTCTGCCCAAATTGCTGGTAATCTCGGATCTCCTTTTCGATTAGCTTTTGATTTCGTACATGGTAGAAATCACAGTAGAAATCACACTCTAGCATATCTCTAGAGCTGTCCAGGCAGCACTCTGAATAGCTGTTAGGGAGAATTCTCTTATAAGGCTAATTTCCCAAACCTTGTGAGTCCCCCAGCAGCTTTGCTGGATTTTTGGGGTTTGTTTTTTTCTCCTGCTAAGAGTGAGACTCTTTTACTCCCACTCTTAGGCATGATTTGAGATATGTCTCTGACTATTTCTGTGATTTTGGGCTATGGGGTTTTCTTTTTACTCCATAGGGTATCATCTACTTTTTATGTGTGTGTTACACAGCACCCTCAGTGCAGTAACAAAGGGGTGTCATAGTGACCCCCAAACAGACTCCATACCCTGGGACTGACTACTGTCTCCCAGGGCATGCAAAGTCACCATTGACTTTACTAGTCCTAAATTGTGAACAGAACCAGTACAAACCATCATATTGTGGAAGTACTGGAAGGGGTTCATTATATTGCCCCTGGGTCTGTTTTCAAGGGGGCACTGTCCAGTCCCCCCTGGTCGAGTTTCTGACTGGTGGCAGTGGTTACCATGCGAAATATTCCACGGGAATATTCTCTATGGAATTTTCCCATTGATTTTAAACGCACCACTTTTTGGTGCAATGTTCAAGATACCGCTGGTTTATTTATTTAATATTAAATTCACGGTTGGGTCTTTTTGCCAGAACCCTTTTCTAAAATGGCGTTCGTGTCCGTCTCTGTAGCTCTGACCAAGGTCGAGTGCCTTTGTTCCACTTTTTGGCGGGCTTCTCCACAGAAGCCCTCCAAATGGTGCCACTCTGTCTGGGTTCCACAGGATGGGTGGGGAGGGGAACTGGCACCCTGGACTGTGTTGCCTTAGTAACTCAAGTCGCACTCTGTTCTGATTGGGCCAGTGGTGAGCCGCCCGGCTCACCACTTAGCATGTTTGAGTGACAGCTAGGCTGTTGAATGGGGGTTTTTCTGCATAAAAGCAGGGCCTTTGGGACTGGAACTTAAGAAGTCGCCACAGGACCTAAGAATCCGAAGAGGGAAGAAGCTGAGCCATCTGCAACGACGACACCACCGGTGGAGCCCTGCTGCAACAACCTCACTACTTTCCCGACGACAAGAGAAGATCTTCTGCTGGACGAGTCTTCTTCCTCTGAGCTGGTGGGACCAACCAGTTCGCTCTTTTCGCCTTCCAAAGACATCTCTTGGTCTAATCGCCCGTGCCAAGCATCCCGGCGGCCGGATAGCCAAGCTTCGCCACTTTGACCCAGAATAAAAGGAACGCACCTTTTATCAATGAACTCCACGGCTGGGGTCAACCCTGTGCAGTGCAACGACTCCACGTTTCCTCCTCAATGAGATCCTCTCTTCCCCTGGTCGAAACAACGAACTGCAACCACTGCCAGGAACAACTGCCACCGCTGGAGCTGCCTCTCTGTTTAAGGTACTGTGTCATGCCTGGCCTCCCTTTCTTTGGTTTGCCCAAGGTGACCCTTAAATCCTTGGCTTGCCAACTGGGTTGGCCCCAGACCTAACTTTTCCTTCATGAATCACCCCAACCTCTTTTGATCATTCTGCAAAGACTTTTAGTGCATTTTAAACCGTGTGATCCTGGGCACATTTCGCTTTGCTCCCTTTAAAGTGGGTCTGGCCTATGAACTTTGGCTGTACAGCATCTACTGCTTTTTCTTCTCTTGCTGAGACTTCCAAAAAGTGTTGGGACCGGTTTTATTTCTATGCTCTGTCTTTCTCTCCCTTTAACTGAACTATTGGAGTGCCATCAGGTTATGCGCTCACATCTGTGTTAACAAATCGTGGGGTTTTAACTCTGACCTGTCTGATACTTATCAAGGGAAGTGTGTATACTTTACCTGACTGTGTTTTAACTTTCTTTTGATTTAGAGTGCTGGTATATTGCCTAAAGTGTGTTTTAAATAAATAATTATATACTTTTTATACAAAGCTCTGGTCAGTGTTTGTTTGCTCTACTGTGTTTTTAGCCCTATTGTGTATGCTCTGTATACTGCCCTACTCTTCTTGAGAGAAGTCGGACTGCTCAGCCACAGCTACCAGGTAAATCTGGGTGGCACAGGGGGGCGCTGTTGAGCAGCCAAGCAATATGGCTGCCTAGCTAGCGAGCTCCGTTCTTGCCCACCAGAATCTGCTTGATATCGGCGCTAATCCTCGCCTTCCCCTACCACTACGATTCTTCTGCAGACGCTTTCCTCTCCTGGTATCCGAAGTCTGGGGCGAAATCGGAGCCGGAATCCGGAGTATCAGGTGCTCGGGCCGGCGGCGGCATCCCGCCTCCTTGCGGAGCCGTCCCCGCCCGCTCCAGCGTCGGCCGCCGGGCCGCGGCCGTGCCCCGGGCACCGTCATCGGCTGATTGCCTGCGGCCCCCTTGTTTCGGCTGGATCCTCTCTCCCGTGTGCGCCGGGCGAGGCGGCGCCCTGTGACACCCGCCGCCCCGGCCGTGCACGCGCAGCTGGCCTGCTCGGCGCGGCTGCTCCGACGGCTGCCAGCCGGGTGGAGTGCCGGCCCGTCCCTGCGGCCGTGGACTGGGCTGGGACCCCGGCGCCCGCTCACATACATGTGCGGCCCCCCCGGGCTGGGAGATCGGGGGCCGCCTGAGCTGGATTGAGAGGCGGCGGGATATTCGTTCGCGGGCTTGGAAGCCCATCATCCACGCAGCGGCATATCCGGCCTGTGGCGGCCGCAGCGGTGAGCGGGATTGGCCCCCTTACCCCACCGAGGAACAAGCTACGCTGCCCCCCCCCCTGAGGCGCACCCGTGCTGGACTGCTGCGCAGCCCTCGGCGGTGTGGGCTGCAACATTAACCCCTGGCCGACCACAGCTCCAGTGCCCCGCTGGCCCCAGCCCTGCACCGAGGAACATACGGGTCTAGCCACCCTAAAGGCTATAAGGTGGGTGCTGGTGGCCATTCTGCGCCCTGCTGGGGGTCCTCCAACTACCCCGCTACTGGTATTGCACCCAGTGTGTCGAGATACAACCCAAGGGAGACTGCCTAAACATAAGCCTGCTCCGCTTCCCCCCAACTCTCTGCGCCCACGGTGCTTGGGGCCCCCCGCAATCCGCCCGCTGTGTCTTATTATCCTATCACTTCCATGGCCACCTGAGGTGCCATGTCTGATTAAACTCCACATACTCAAGTGCTGGGAATCTCCCACTCGGATCTGCTGGTTCCGGGGGGCCGCAGAAGGGGGAAGACATCCCAATATCTAAACGCACGTTGCTGTGAACAGTTTCACCCGTTCAGCCCTGGGGGGACACTCTGCCTGCGGGCCCGGGCACACTCCTAGCAACACAAGTCGCACAGGGCTCGCCTGTCCTCCCCCAGCTCTCTCCACCTGCAGCGTTTGTGGCCGGGGCGGGGCCTCAACGTGGTCCAGCACAGTGCGGGGCGTTCCAGGCCTCCTCCGCCATCTATATCATCGTGCTGGCCCTGATTCTTCCCCAGAAGAATGTCTAACAGATCGCGGGCCACCAGCAAAGCCGGGGCTATGGACAAGTTCGCCAGAGCGACACCCAGGGGTGACCAAGCATCGTCTTCTATAACCCAGGAGGAGGGCGACCTCCTGCCGGACCCCCCGCAACCAGACTTGGCCACTATGATGGAATCCATGGCTAAAAACTTTGCAGCATTTCATGAAAAACTAGATGATATTAATGCGAATGTGGCATCATTGAGGGCTAAGCTTGACCAGCACGGGACTAGGATAACTGAAGTGGAGCAGAGGACTGGCGCCACTGAAGACAATGTGCAAGTTCTGCAAAATACAGTGTCAGAGCTCGTCCGAGACATGAAACAGGTCAAATCTAAATGCGATGACCTCGAATCGAGGTCGCGGAGAAATAACATTTGCATAATTGGGGTCCCCGAAACTGCACTCAAAGGGCGAATGGAAATAGCGGTGGAAAAACTCATCAGAGATCTCCTGGATGACCCTGAGCTCTCGCCATTCTTCACGGTCGAAAGAGCTCACCGCTCCCTGGCACCTCGACCGCGGCCAGGGGACTTCCCCAGACCTATCATAGCAAAACTGCTCAGCTACAAGGACAGGGATCATATACTCCGCCTGGCCAGGGAGAAGGGGGAATTAAGGATGGATTCACAGGTAATCAGGATCTTCCTGACTTTTCAGTAGGGGTGCAAATGGAGAGACGCAGATTCACTGGGGTGAAGAAAATGCTGCGCGATAGGAAGATTGAATATGCTATGCTCTTCCCCGCACGCCTAAAATTCACTCATCGTAACAAGCTCTACTTCTTCACGGTCCCGGACGAGGCTGTAAAGTTCATCGAAGCACAGATTCCACTGGCAGAGCCACCTGAGATCCCGATGGACGACGACTAGATTTGGTCGCTGTCCTCCCTGTATGAGTTAGTCTTGATGTCCGCTAATACATGCATCCTTGTTCTGTAACCTCATTTATGTTAGCCGAACTTCTGATTATGTTGTTTATTCGAGATTCGAATCAATACTGGTGGGCGGAACGGCAGCGGTGGCCCCCCCTGCAGCTGCAATTCCTGTAGAATTTAAATGTTTGGGTCTTCGCCCCGGTTGGGCTTTTTCTCACGCACCGCTAAGTTGGGGATGGCACCCAATAGTTCACTTTTGGGGTGGGTATTCACACACTGCTAGTTGGGACAGGGCGGTGAGGGTGGGGGGTTGGAAAGTTGGGGTAGGTTACATTCAAAATGGCGCAGGGGCTAAGACGGGCTACACACGATGGCAGCGGTGCAGTATGGCAGCACCCATGGCATTTATCAAGGGCAGTGCCTTTACTTGGGATGTCCCGTAGGCTGCCTACATGGCGACTAAAATGATGTCATGGAATGTACGTGGCCTGACAAATTTCACGAAAGCTCGTAGGATTGCGGCCTACGCACAACGACACGGGGTCAAGGTTCTCCTACTACAGGAGACACATGCCCTTAAACACCTATCGTCGAACATTGCACAAACCTGGGGTCTCAACAGATATTTTACCCAATACTCCACCCAGGCTAGAGGGGTCCTGACTCTTATTCATAAATCTATCCACTTTACTCTCCACTCATCGCACATTGACGCAGAAGGCAGATATGTGATCCTGCATTGCACCCTGGCTCACGAAGAATGCTTACTGGTCAACGTATACGCGCCCAACATTGACTCCCCCCGAGTTCTTTGACGGAGTGACGGCCATACTCATGAGATACATAGACGTCCCCATAATATGGGGGGGAGACATGAACCTAACACTGGACAGTTTACTAGACAGGACGACGACCAGTCGCAGACCCACACCACGAGCGACCAAACGTCTCCTCCTACACATGGATTCCCTCAATTTACATGATGTATGGAGAACGCTTCACCCCCACGACAGAGACTACACTTTTTATTCCACTGTGCACGACAGTTCCTCGAGAATAGATCTGTTTCTACTCTCTGGCAGATTGGTGGGGAAGGTCGCAGATGTCACGATACTTGCACGCACGCTATCTGATCATTCCCCTGTACTCCTACAGATTCAACTCGGTAGCGCAGTGCCGCCGAGACCCCACTGGCGCTTCAAATCCGCCGCCCTATCAGACATTGTCTTTAAAGCCGAGATCCTAACCGATATAACCACATTCTTTGAAAACAATAATACAACCGATACGCCCGTGGGGATTCGGTGGGAGGCGTTCAAGGTGTATATCAGGGGGATGTGCATCTCCAGAGAAGCTGGGGTCCTGAAGGCCATAAGGCAGGCCTTAACCAACTCGGAAACCAACCTTAAAGCACTTGAACAAGACTACCTGACCACTCAGTCTCCGACGACCCTAGCTGCAATCAGGTCAGAGCTGGAAAAGTTTGAGTCACACGCTATGAGGGAGGTACAATACCATACACGCCCTGTCGCGGCCCGTAGATATGGGGAGGGGGATAGACCGGGTAGAACCCTGGCCAGGCTAGTGCGTGCTGAGACTGGTGGGACCCGCATCGACAACATCATAGATGGCAGTGGCGTGAGGCACTGGTCAGATCAGTCTATACTAGACACTTTCACTAGCTTCTACGCCAATCTGTATGGTCCCCAACCAGAACACTCTGCCCAAGACCTAGACGACCTCCTTGAGAGCATCCCTATAACCCTTATATCCCAAGACACCCAGGAATTATTAGACGCCCCATTTACCCTGGAGGAGATAGTTCAGGTGATATCGGTCCTCCCCAAAAACAAGGCGCCTGGCCCGGATGGGCTCACTTCTGAGTTCTACCAGGAGCATGTGGCTATACTAGCGCCTGTGCTACACGGGGTCTGGGCCGAATCGCTTCGTATGAATAGTCTCCCCCCCTCCCTTAGAGAAGCTTTAATAATTGTCCTCCCCAAACCTGGAAAACCCCCAGACGAATGTGGGTCTTACAGACCCCTATCCCTTATTAATACCGACACGAAAATCTTTGCTAAGATAATTGCTAACAGGTTTCTCCCTTTCATGTCCCACATGATCCAGGAGGACCAGAGCGGCTTCATCCCGTGTAGATCCACCACGCTGAACATCCGCCGCCTATTCAACGTGATGTCCAGAATTGACCAAGGCGCGGATGCGGTGGCGGTAACGCTAGATGCCCAAAAGGCTTTTGATATGGTCTCATGGCAATATCTGTGGGCCGTGCTGGAGAAAATGGGTGTGGGTCCAAAAATGATCTCTTACATAAAACTGCTATACACGGACCCACGTGCTAGAGTTCTTGTGAACTCGGTTCCCTCCTCTCCCTTTACGCTACACAGAGGCACTCGTCAGGGATGCCCATTCTCTCCCCCCCTTTTTGCGTTCGCCATAGAACCCATGGCTGATCATATACGGGGTCGGCACGGCAAGAAAGGCATACGATTAAAGGATGCACCAGAGATCATCTCTCTATATGCAGACGATGTGCTCAGAAATCCTTCCACATATTTGGACCCGATCATCCGTGATATCACTAAGATAGGTACGTTCTCAGGCTTCACAATCAACTACTCTAAGTCCGAAATTTTCCCTCTTACTGTGGCAACCCAACGACCGTCTTGTGAGTACCCTCTACGCTGGTCCCCGGGTGGGGTTAGGTATCTCGGGGTACAAATATCACTAGCCAAGGCCTCCCTACTGACAGACAACTACGAGGCAGTAGCCCACCTAGTCTTCTCCAGGTTCTCCAAATGGCGCAACCTACCTCTATCACTAGCGGGCAGACTCTCTCTGATAAAGATGGTAGTGGTCCCCAAACTCCTGTATGTCTTTGCTAATGTGCCGATCTGGCCTGGGATCCAATACTTCAAAAAGCTCCACTCGGAGTGCGCACAATTTCTCTGGTTCCCAGGCTCGGTCCGCAAGAAGTGGCAACACATGACGCTGCCCTACGACAAAGGGGGTTTCACGGCCCCAGACCTTCGCCTGTACTGGAACGCTGCACAGGCCCACCATGCCTCCCATTGGTACACGCTCCAGAATCCGCCCATACACGTAAAACTTGAGAAACTAGCGGGAGGTGGAACTAACATTATGTCTTTGCTACTGAACCAGGCATTCCAAACAGATGCTCATGCGGACCCGGTGGCCGCTACACTTAGGGCCTGGAGTAGCATCCTAGGCTCTGACCAGGAACAGCGCCCATACTACAAGTGGCTTCCCCTGTGGCAGTTTCCCGGACTCCCCCCCACACATGATCCAAATCTCATACGCTACTGGGAAAACCTGGGATACCGTGCTCTTACTGACCTCTTCCCCGATGGTGTTTTTATCACCCCCCAAACATGGCGCTCTGATCACTCCAATTCTCCACTCGAAATGCTGCAGTACTATAGACTTAGAGCTGCGGTGCGATCGATGTGGCCCTCATTCCCTATTGAACCCCCAGACTCTCCTGAAATACAATATATAGCAAATTCCGGAGGCGCCAAAAGCATAATTTCTAATTTGTACAAGATGCAACTGAATAACACTGCGGACAACTCCCTTAAACCGCGTGAGGCTTGGGCTAGGGAACTCGGAGTTGAAATCACAGACGATCTCTGGGGCATAATGTGTACACACACACGAAGGGTCTCCCTAAGCGCCAGATTCCGCTGCATACAATTTAAGCTACTTAATAGGCTCTATTACACACCGTATAGAGTGGCGTCATTCACAGGCACCCAGACCCCTGTGTGCCCCAAATGCAAATCCTGTGAGGCAGACCATGTACACATGTTCTGGGCTTGCCCCGCCCTCAACACATTCTGGACGGCTGTGACAGAGGCACTCTCCGAAATAGTTGGTTCTCCGGTAACTATGGAGCCACACGCCATACTATTTGGTACTTGGGAGGGGGAGAATGTAAGGAAAATGGCAAAATTTGTAAATGTAAGCATTATGGTGGCCAAAAGATGCATTTTGCAATGTTGGAGGCGCCGCAATCCTCCCACTTTTACGATGTGGCTGAAAGCCCTTACCTGGACACAAATGTGCGAAGAGGAATACATTGGATCCCTACCTCCGACATCTCGACCCAAAAACGTCTGGTCGGAATTTCGTAGCTATTTAAATGGCAGAGATGAAGTGGAACTGACCTCATCTCCCCTACCAGGTCAGCCCGATATGCCACGGGTGATCTAGCTTCTCCTATTGGTTTTGTGCTTTCCCTTTGTGCTTCTCAGCGCCTCCCCGCGTTGTCAGTTGCTATCAGCTTGTGATGTATAACCTGATCATGGTGTGGTGCCGAATGTACGGTTGTTTTGTCAGCCCATGGCTATGTACTTTGAACTGTGCCTGTCTTGACCTTTGTGCCAATAAATAAAAGTTTTAAAAAAAAAAAAATCTGGGTGGCACAGACTGCTACCAATTGGGTTTACTGCTTACTCCTGTAGTCTTAATCTTTTTGCAGTGTTCCCTAAGGGAACTGCACAGGATTCTGCCGAACAATAGCCAACTGCAACACATCAACACAGGCAGAAATAATAGTCTTCAGTTTCTTGTATTCAACAAACAAACATTATTCCAACTCATATCTGACCCAGTTTTGTGTACGGTATCCAACTGCCTCCCTCATACAAATTTTCAATGTATTTAAGGCTACCCATAAACCATTCTGTCCAAAAGAGGGTCCTTCCCTGGTATTTCAAAGCTGGGTTAAGCCATATTCAGGCATCTGGATGCAAATAGGGATCAGTACTCATACGACTAGAGAGTTCACATCAGCAGTCTTGCAAGAATGAAGACAGTGGGCTGGTCCCTTTCGATTTACCTTTCTTATTAGTCAACCGGGCTTTGGGATCCAATTGGGAAACTGCACCACACTCCCCTGATAAGAAATCAGATTGTTCATTGTTTGAGTCAGCAATCCTGCACAGATGGCAAGTGGAGAACGATAAATGGTAGTCTAAGAAGTTAGGGCAGGTTCATGCCCCCAAGTTTTAATGGGAGTTGGAGTTTCCAAATTGCGAGCCTCAGAGGTTTCCCATCCCAAATATTGGTACTTTAATTGGGAGCATGGATAAGATGTAATTTATCTGTGGTGCCAGATTCATTTTTATACAGTTTATTTCCCCCCAAATTGACAATTTCAAGAGACCCCACCTTTCCAAATCTGATCCGAGTTTCAGGAGGAGTAATGCAAAATGTATTGTTGGTAACCTCACTATATCCGCTCCAATCCAGATGCCTAGATATTTCATTTTTCCCCATACAACACCTAAATTGAAATTGAGCACATGCATGTCGCTGACAAAGATTATTGATCGGGAGGATTTCGGATTTACTCCAATTAATCTTATAGCCTGAGATTGTGGAGAAATACTGAATATCTTGCATCAAGTGAGGAATACCAACAGTAGGATCCTGATGGGCAATCGGCAAATCGTCCGCGTATAGCCAAATCAAGTTATTTCGACCATTTCCAATTATAGGTTGAAGGTTCACTTTCGCACGCAAGCATACTGCTAGTGGTTCCATAGATAAAATGAACAAGAAAGGCGAAAGCGGGCAGCCCTGTCTTGTACCTCGAAGTTCAAATGCATCAGAAATAAGGCCATTTGTTAGCACACTTGCAGAAGGGTTTTTGTATAATAGTTTAACCCACCGTTGAAAGTATTGTCCAATGTTCATTTTTTCGAGACATGTAAACAAAAATTCCCACTCCACACGATCAAACGCTTTTTCTAGCAAAATAACAGCATTGGCAACAGGCTGATTGTGTCCTTTCTCAATGGTCAACAACAGGCATCTCATGTTGTCCGCTACCGCCCTGCCAGAAACAAAACCTACTTGATTTTCATGTATAAAAATTGAAATTACTTTTTCCAATTGAATAGCCAGGATTTTAGCCAAGATTTTACATTCGCTGTTTATCAAACTGATTGGTCTGTAATTTTCGGATCTGGTAACAGATCTGTCTTTTTTTTCTCACCGTTCTTGTGCGATTTGTAGAATTGCTTTCCTTTGGTTGGAGTCTTATGTCCATGCACGAGAGAGGCAGTTGTTGATCAGATTCCTAAACCGAGTAGGGATCATACAAAATGCAGTAATTATTGACCGATTTCACTACTTAATGTTGAGGGTAAATTGTTTACAAGGATTCTGACTAACAGATTGGATAAGTATATGGGGGACTTGATTGATCAATCGCAGGTTGGCTTCATGAGGCAACAATACTGTTATAACAATATCGGGACGCTTGTGGATATTTTGGGATTCCCCAAAAATGAGGTGGAAAATACTTTGCTAATTTTTACTTATTTATCGAAAGCTTTTGATCAAGTTAATTGGGTGTTCTTGGATTATACATTGCATAGGATGGGATTTGGTGAGGGATTTATGAGAGCAGTTGACGCCTCGCATTGGTCTATTAGTGCAAGGATTTTGGTGAATGGCAAACCTTCGACTCTTTCTTTTATCTAGGGGAACTAGGCAAGGGTGTCCATTGTTTTTTCTCTTCAATTTGGCATTGGATCTTTTAGCGGCTTAAATTAGGCAAGAGCAGGGAGTTTAGGGCTTACAGGTGGGTGATAGGGAAATTAAGGTCCTGTTTTATGCAGACATGACTGTAATCATAGTGAAGGTGGGGTATTGTTGAAAAGTAGGTTTGAGGACGTAGGGCGTCTGTCTGGTCATAAGATAAAGTGGGAGAAATCAGTGGTTTTTCTTCTTAACGCGTCATTTCCGCGAAGGGACTTAGCGTTGTGGAATTGTCAATTGCCGGACTCAAGTGTTAAATACTTGGGAGTCTATCTTGCTCGTGATCTAAGGTGGATTGTTGAATTTAATGTAAATAAACTGATTGAGGCACTCCAGTGTGATGTGCGGAAATGGGACCAGCTGATCTTTAATGTTTGGGCAAAAGTCAATGCCATTAAGACGGTACTCTTGCCTAAGATGCTCTATATGATTCAGTCCCATTCTTTTCAAAGAAGTTACTTAGAGAAATTTACAAGGTTTTTCAGAGCTGTTTTGGGAGCTAGGAGGGCGACCTAGAATTCCACAATACATTTTGGTGCCCAGTGTACAGGGAGGGTGGTTTGGATACCCTGATCTGGAGAACCATAATAGGTGTTTCTAGTTAAAGAAGTCTGCTCTCTTCCGTTGCTCAAAGGGGAGCTTGTGAACCACTATGAATGACTATAGAGAGGAATAGGATTTCACTGTATGCTCCGAGTAATTTATTTTTCATGGGGAAGATGCCCAGTTAACTACTAAGAAACCTTCCATTGATGTTACCAGGACTGCACTTGCATCATGGATTGTTAGTAACGGGCAGAATTTATGTATTCATTATGGGCCTTCACTGTGGCATAGTCCCGGTTTGCATATTGGAAATAAGACCCGTGTTGGCATAGTTGGATTACGAGGGGGATTCTGATGTTTGGGGATGTTTGGAGTGATGGGCGGATGGTATCCTTTGCTTCACTTAGTCGTAACTTTGGCCTAGGTAGGAGAGAGTTCAGAAGGTATACAGACTTGGAGGCTCTTATCACAAAGATAGGGGATGTTAAAGGCACTCATGAGAACTAAACTGGCGGTTTGGCATTAGTTTGATTCCCTGCCACGTATGGTTTCCAACTTCCTGAGGATGATGCCTATGGAGCCTTTGTATGTTGCATCATGGGAGAAATTGAGACAGGACTGGGCTGAGGAGTTAGAAAGGGATATCTCAGTCAAGGAGTGGGATGGTATTTTGAGGGTGGGTGCTAAGTCAAATTTGGATTTGAGTTTGCGATTTAATCCTCAGAGGAGAATGGGTCGTCTGTACTGGACTCCTGTGCAGATGAATGGGTTAGGTATGTTGAATGAGTCTTTTTGGGGTTGTGATCAGAGAAGAGGTACGTTGTTGCACATGTTGTGGGATTGTTGGAGGGTTGACTTTGAGGGAAGCATTGGATACAGTTCTGGGTGTAGTGTTCCCCAGGTCACCTGTATCGGTGGTCCTTCTTTCGATTAAGAGGAGATGTAGTGTGTTTGGGTATTGGAAAGATAAAGTGTTGTTGGTGGCAGCTAAGCAAATACAGAAAGTGTAGAAGACGAGGAAAAAGCTGATGGTGGAGAGCTGGTTGTCTGATTTACAAACCTTGTCAAGGTATGAGAAGTATATGATTCAAAAACAGAACCGGGAGGATTATTTGGGAATATGTGGGGGCCATTTAACGAATTGTATGGTTAAGGGAGGGTTTTTGCAATGGTTATTAGAAGGGGTATGAATGAGAACTTGGTCAGGTATGTGTGTGAGAGTGGTGGGTGTGCGTGCTTGAGATATGCCTTACTGTCTCGAGTTTTGTGTATTCACTATTTTGCTATTTCATCTTACATAGGGTTGATTGTATGTAGGTGTTTACTGATAAGACATATAGTTGTAATGTTTTCTTCTGCTTTAATTACCTTTGTCATGGTTATTGCTTTGCTTTTGCAGTAATACTTACTGTCTGTTCCTGTGTTTTTTGAAAAAATATAAACGATTGTTAAAAAACAAAAAATGCAACACCAAAGAAAAGCTGAATAGGAGCAAGTGATTTTTCCAGCATATACAAATGCATGAACCAAAGGCCCAGTAGTCTTACAATTTAGTCTTACAAGTAAATTACAATAGCAGTGTCCTCCAACATATACACATTTCTGCAGGGGTAACCCTGCCAACAAATCCAAAGAGGCTACCTCATCAGGACAGCCATTTTAGCCACTCTTCAGCACCAAAACCAAAGGCATGGTCATAAAAAATAAAACGACTGAAGGGTAGGCCTTAAAAAATGCATTCGTACCAAATGGCCACCATATATCAGCGCCTCGATGCCTGCGGGCTGTGTGAGCGCTTTATAAATGTAAAATAAAAAAATATATGGGATCGGTCAACTAAAGGGGCAAAAAATCTGGTGTGAGCCGAAAAACAAGAGTATCGCTGCCACCAGCCTACTGCAACACACTGAGTGAGAGAACTCGCACAAGAACAAAACATGAGGGCTCTAGGAGCACCCCTTGCCCTGGAAGTCATATGGAATAGCAAATAGGAATTGCACAAACAGGAGGACTTAAGTAGAAGTTCATCGCACAGGAAAAGAAAAGTCTAAATACAAGAAAGTCAACAAAACCTATAAAGAGACTGTTGGTGCTAGTCAAAAGAATCCCGAAAATGGAAATCTACCCTAACAGAGAGGAAGGCTTTGAAGTTCATAAAAATATTATTTTAGGTCAATTTGTAATTACCAATACCCGACAAGAGTATAAGGTATATAAGACCTGGTGATCACATATCTTTGTGATCATCTATTTAGAGAGATTACTTAAGCATTACTTGTCTCTTAAGTTTGAGAAGTGCAAGTTTGCTACAAGTTTTGAATGTTTGGGGATAACTCTTTTAGTTTGCCTACAGATTCAAAATAAAAGATCCGTTGTCTACAAGGTGGCCACTCATCTTTTAAGAAAAAAGTTTCTCTGGTTTTCACTTTTTTTATAATTGATATAAAGATTATTCTCAATATTCTTTTGAGACTAATGGAGACTGTCGAAGAAGTATTTTGGTCAAAGGTCTTTGGTTGAATGACAGGGATGGAAAAGCCTTATCGCTTAAAAAGCTTTCACTTTGGGTCCTGTGTTGTGCCAGTCTGATCATTTAAAGTTATTCATAATTCAGACAAATAAGACTATTATTTGCTTTCTATTGTGCATTCAAAATAATTTAGTTGAAGATTTTAGGTCTGGCTGCAGAGAGTTTTATTTCCGTCTCTGCCAGAGCTCGAAGTTCAAAGGGTGGGACAGTGTTGTCAATCAGTTGCTCCATGATGCAGAACGAGTATCATACTAAAAGTAGCCATTTAATAGAAACAATTATAACTGTTGTGAGTGCTTTTGTTTGGCTACATGATGCTAGGTACATTTGTACTGCATTACATTTCTTTTTAGATTATTGTTATGTATGCTGCTTGGGAAATGATGATTTTGTTATTACAACTTGCCTTTTATTTTCTATATATATATATAAAAATATGTATATATATATATATATATATATATATATATATATATATATATATATATATAAAAAATATTAGTGAGACATAAGAATGTAGCAAAGAATCAAATCTAAAATACAGCTGCTCTGGGAGCTAAGGAGCATGTTTCATCATATTGCAGCTTCTCCATGGTAGTATTTTATAAAATTTCCATCTTGACATGTAGGATCTGCCCGACAGTATTATTTTATTGTAGCTTGTGCATGTCAGTTCTGTAATAATGTTACCTAGATACAAATGTTTGAACAACATGGTCATTCCCAAGATGTAGCAGCTGCATGTGGTGTATTGTACAGAGAAACTGACAAAACACAAGTCCAGCCTCGTTGATCAACAGACCTTGACCGATCATGTAATAGGGGCCAGAATGGAGAGCATGATGGGGAAAAGAGGGAGCTGAAAGGCCCACAGAAAATAGAACTCAAAAGAAAAGGGAGGTAGGTGGAGATGTTTTAGAAGGCGTTGATAGTCCTTTTGAGAAGCATGAAGCACAAAGAGCCGGAAAGTGGCACTGAAGTCTGGAAGAAGCTTATTGACAGCATTTTATTTAAAAAGACTGAAGGCTGAGAGAAATGACTCAATACCTTGCAAGGACATTGAGAAATCAAATAAAGAATGGCAACATCAAGAAAAGAATAAAGAGGTTAAATATCAGACATCGGAAGAAGACTAAACCCAACCGCTCTAACCATATGCATGACACATGGTATAAAAAAGGAAGGAGAGGGGACCTCCAGGGGCTGCCTGGAGCATGCGCTCTCAGCCTGGCACATCGCAATACTGTAGATCATGGCTGACGTCTCAGTTCTCCCCCTCCCCGAAGCAGTGGTGGCAAACAATCCTTCCCCCCCAGAGCTGGGGGCACTGCCAGAGTGAGAGACCGATGGGACTGTACGCCGCATGAGACAAACAAGGACGGCTTGAGTGCAGAGAAGGCTGTGGTGGAGGATGCAGCCATGACAGAGGGTGCCAGATCTAGGAGGCAAGATTCCAGCAACCCCAAAATCTTGTAGCCGCTCTGCAGGGAGCTGTCGGGTGTGTCAGGATGGGGCAAGAAAAGACAGAAGGGAGCTGGAAAGAGGGCAGTGGCAATGGGTGGATGCCTACCTGGAAGATGTGAACAGAAGGTGTCTGTTTTTTGGAAGGTACAGAGTGTTTCATTGAAGTCCAACTAAGGGCTTAGAAAAAGCATACAACTGAGACATTACAAAACTCCACTCTTAGTATAAGACCGTACCTCCCAAGTAGATGGTAGCATAGACAGCCCATGCTTATCTTAGGAGGGAGAGAGGGCTGTGGGAAGGTACAAAGAACTTGTAGTAGACTAAGGTTTCAAAAGAACAACCAGAAGTATTATAAAAAATAAAGGTTTATTATAAATACAATTAGGCCAAGTTAAGTATTGGGGTAAGTACCTCATCATATAGTCATAAACACATTATAAAAACACAACAATGCTTGAAGGTACACAGCCCAAAGCATAAACCTTCTTCATAAAAACTAACAGTAATTGCAGGGAAGTCAGCCCTTATGAAACACATTTAGTATAGGACACCTATTCATGGGGAGTAAAACCATCAGTTACTTTCTGATTACTTTACAGTAAGTCGAGGGCAGTAAACCCTGTCAATCATGCAGTGACACTCAGTGTAGGAATGAATTAGTAAACCAACCCTGTTATCAGGATACTTCACTGCACTTGCAGGCTCTGAATGCTCATAAGGCCTAGTAGAACCGCCTCTCTCTTTCATTGTTATATCTGCCTTTCATTCCTGTGTTACCATGTGGGCGCTTTAAACACAATTTACTTGATGTATACGTGCCTTACAAATGCACAATGAATACCAAAAAATAATTAGTGCAACACAGATTCAAGGAACAGTATAAACCTATAACTACATCCAGGATAACACCCGATTATACTAGGTGAGTAAGACCTTTTGGTTTAATATACCATTACAGTTTTTCAGATCAGTGTAACACAGACTAAGGTAAGCAATGACTCCAACTTATTTTAGGATGGCACACATCTATTCAAAGGTAATTAAAACCCAAGGCAGACTTATTCTAGATGGGCTATACAGCAGGGCAGGGGAAGCAAGACCCTGTTGGTAAACCTATACACTAATAGTCTGAAAGAAATAAATAAGTGAAGCCAACAGCATTACTCTTGGGAAAGAGGAATAACCAATTCACAGGTGAGTAAAATAACCTTACATATATGATATGATAAGGCCTTTATAACACGCCTATACGCAATTGTTTCAAGGCGCGACGAGGCAAGGGAGGGGGACAGAGGGAAGACAGAGACAATGATCCTGCTAGGCCAGGTGACATTGAGATCGTGCAGGGGATGGGGGGGGGAAGGGAAAAGTGTGGAGGGAGCGGGGAGGGGGCAGTGCAGTACATAGGATAACAGTAAAATAAATAAGACAAATAGAAGTGCGGCCAGCTGGTGGGAAGTGCTACTAGGGGCTATAGGGATACAGAAACTGTCCCTGAGTGCAGGGATTGCCAGAAAGGCATTGCAGGTGTGCAACTGGCGGGGAGGGGACCTGGGCCCGAGATCAGAGGGTAGCCAGGCAACCAGTGCAGTATCAGATTCAGCCAGGTGATCAGCAGGGGAGAGAAGGCGAGAAAGCAGAAGCAAAGAGGAAGGTCTTGAGGTGCTTCCGGAACCGAAGATGGTTCTCCTCAAGTTTAAGAGAGGCAGGGAAGCTGTTGCAGAGAGATGCCCTAGCAGAAGAAAGATCTACCACCAACTCGCTGCTTGGAGAAGCGACTGACCGAGAGGGAGTTGGAGGCGGATGAGCGAAGAGCTCGAGAAGGAAGGGAGGCCTTGTGGACAATGCAGAGGGTTTTGAACTTAATCGTCGCCACCACTGAGAGCCAGTGCAGAGATTTCAATCATGGAGAGATACGATCCCTGGGCTTGATGCCAAGGACAAGTATTGCAGCCCTGTTTTGTATGAGGTGTAGAGGGCGGAGAGTAGAGGCAGGCAGATTTATAAAGAGGCTGTTGCAATAGTCCAGCCTAGAGAGAACCAGAGCTCTGGTTACAGTGAGCTTCTGGGGGAAGGAGAGGAAAGGAAGAATACCTCAGAGGAGGTGCAGCTGGTATTGGGACTTCTTAGAGACGTCAGAGATGTGAGGAGAGAAGGATAGTGTGGAGTCGAAGATGACCCCAAGGTTTCTAACATTACAGGTGACAGCAGGAAGAGGGCCAAGAGAGGCCGGACAGAGAGTGACAGGAAAAGAAGGAGCAGAATGCCGATGAGGAGAATCTCTGTCTTACTGGCATTAAGGCAGGGATCACTGGCGGCACACCACTCCTGGATGGCAGACAGACATTCAGAGATGAGAGAAGGAGAAGAGGTGGCGGAAGGGAGCCTGAAAATGAGTTCAGTGTCATCCGCATAGCACTGAAAGTTGGGGCAGAGAGCAGCAATGCAGTGGCCAAGAAGTGCCAGGTATTGGTTGAACAGCCAGGGAGAGACGTTAGATCCCTGGGGAACACCATAGGTAGAGATAAAGATAGAGGAGAGAAAGGACCCAAGTTGGACCTTGGAGGGTCGATGGGTGAGGAAAGAGGTCAGTCAAGCCAGGGCCTGAACGGTGATACCCAGGTTATCACGGAGAAAGTTGAGCAGGATGGCATGGTTGACTGTGTCAAAGGCAGAAGAGAGATCAAGTAAGATGAGGACACAAGGGGTGTTGGAATCGAGGTTGGAGAGCAGGTCTTCACAGATGTTCAGAAGAGCAGTTTCCGTGCTTCTGGCAGCTCTGAAGCCAGACTGATGGTCATGGAGACAATCAACAGATTCAGTGTGAAGATTAAGCTGTGAGATGGCCAGCTTTTCCAGGAGTTTGCCTAGGAAGGGAGTAATGGAGATTGGGTGATAGTTAGCTGGGCAGGAAGGGTCGGCAGAGGGTTTCTTAAGAAGAGGGTGCACAAGGGAGTGCTTCGGGGTGGGGGAAGACTCCAGTGGCAAAGTAGTGGTTGCAAAAGTCAGCCAGAGCAGGAGCCAGGGTGTCGATGTGGTCCTTGATTGTTGGAGGAACATGGGCGAACCTGTTTTGATGAGACTTTCATAGATCAGACTTGTCTAGAAACCTTGTCAGGGGAGAACAGGTGAAAGGCAGAGAAGGAGGGAGGAGGGGGTAGCTGAAGAAGGGCCAGAGGAAGAGCAGGGAGTAGATGGGGGTGTGTGGGGGCGGGGGATAGAGAACAGGATGGCCTGAGTTTAAGAGATGAAATGAGAAGCCAGAGCCGTGCAGAGAGCCTGGGAGGGGACAGTAGAGGTAGAGACTGCAGCAGCATTGGCCAGCTCCTTGCAGATTTTAAAGAGTTCGGCCGAGTTGTTATATGTCGCAGAGAGGCGGGCTTGGATGTGGGCTCTCTTCTTGGTGCAATCAGAGAGCCAGTATTGCCTTTGGAGCAGGTGGCAGCCAGTTTGTCAGAGGATGTACGGGAAGCACACCATTTCCTCTCAGCCACGCTGCACTTGTGTTTAAGGGTGGCAAGGTCTGAGTCATACCAAGAGTTGCACTTGGCTTTGGGCTTTAAGCAGATCCTCATGACAGGGGCAAGAACATCGAGAGGAGAGAATAGAGAGTGAGAGAGTCGCAGAGGTCACAAAAGAGTCCAGAGAAAGGACAGGAAGCATCCAGGTGGATGTTTAAGTCTCCAAGAAGGAGGAGGTGGGTGGTTGAGACCAGGTGGGAAGAGGAGAGGTTGGTCCACTCAGAGATGAAGGAGGAGATCTGACCAGGTGACCGATAGATGGTAGCCACAGTAAGGGAATGGCGAGGCGAGAGGCGAGAGGCAGAGAGGCGAGAGGCAGAGAGAGAGAGAGAGAGAGAGAGAGAGAGAGAGAGAGAGAGAGAGAGAGAGAGAGAGAGACTGCACACGAGGCATTCAGGAGAGGAGTAGGCCTGAGTAGGAATGACAGAGGCAGGAATCCACTCAGGGAAGATCAGGGCTACAACCCCTCCGGAACGGTTGGATCTGGGAGCGGATAGGATCTTGTAGCCATCAGAGAGGAGGGTGTCAAAGCTTGTGACCGAGCTGGCCGTGAACCATGTCTCGGTGAGACCGAGAACATCAAGGTCAAGTTTCTCCAGGAGGTGGCAAATGTCAGAGGAGTGTTTGACAGCTGAGCGAGTGTTTAGAGTGCCAATATAGAGAAGGTTGCCTTCCTTGAAAGATTTCTGGGGAGGGGTACAAATCAGAGATACGCCCTGCGGAGGTGTAGAATCAGCCCAAGGTGGAAAGTGCAAGGAAGCCAAGGAGGGGCCAACAGAGGGGCAAGGAAGCCATGGAGGGGAGAGAGGGGACAGCAGGAGAAGAAAAGAAGTTGAGGCGCGGGAAGCGTCTATCAAAGGGAAGAAGATTGGCTTGAGGGCCTTAGACCAAGACGGTACCATTCAAGTAAACATTAATGATGACCTTAGAGGAGTGGAAGGAGGCCAGGAGGACCTCCGACCGGGTGCTACCGTTAATGGGAGAGGAAAAGAAGGGAATATACCTTTCAGAATGGCAGAGCACATTAAATGTAAGTAAGACGTTTTGTAACTGCTTAACATACAGAGGGGCCGCTACCAAGCAACTCTTTCACAAGTAAGTAACTTTTAAACACTGGTTATACTTTTCAAAGCAGAATCCTTTTATTATCCAGTCCTTCCCTAGTCTATTGCATGCTTTCTCTCAGAGGCAGAAAAGGGACCCTAGTCATCTAGGAGCTAGCTGTAGGCAGGGTGAGACACGGTTCAGTTGCAGGGAAAGTCAGTGTTCCTGAGGAAGTCTCTTCGTACAAGTAAGTATTTCACTTTAGAGTTAGTTGGGAGGGTCCAGGGACTTACTTCTGTGTAGACACCATAAGTGGAATCCAGTAGTGGACCTGAGCGTACTGAATGAGGGGACTCCCAGTCACAAAAAACACCCAAAGCTATACAGAAATCACACAGGCTTAAGGTAAGTAAATACCCGAGCCAACACAGTACCTCAGCACAGAAGAAGAGTTTGCAGCGGGTGAGACTTCAGGATTTGCAGCCAAAAACCCGGTCAACGTATTCCTTGTCAAGCAGACAGGACACTGGAAGGGATTTTGCAGCAGGGATCAACAGGGAAGGCTCCAGGCAAGAGTTTCTTCGTGGCTGGATGTGACTCTCTGGTTTTGGCACCCTTTTCAGGTGCCAGGAGAAGACTGAATATCGCAGGTCGGATTCTCGCATTTAATGTGGTCCAGCACTCTGGTGAGGGGACTTCAAGGACTTAAATCGGGTCTCCGGAGAGCCAAGAGGAGGCCACCAAGGTTTCAGATCGATTCGGGATTTGGAAGACCATGCACTGCACGATGGCTCAAGGTCCCAGGGTGTAGGGACATTGCAGACCCGCAAGGTAGCAGCACGATGTGGGATGGCTCTAAAAGCAGGTCGTCTTGAGTCCAGTGGATCTCACCAGGCTCTGGGCTGGGGTGTCCTTTTTGGGATCCCCATGTCAATTGGAAGGAAGGGTTACAGCAGGCTCCGGTTACAAAGCAGGCTCTCTGGTCGCTGATAGTCGCTACGGCCATCATTTCTTCATCTTCCTCTTCGGTTTCAGCTCCATTGTTCTACTTGTCAGCAGCTTCCAGAGCATTTAACAGGAACTACAGCACAACCTCTGCAATCTCTCCCTGCATTTTAAAGAAAGGGGCGGTCAGTCAGACAAAGGGCTTCAGAGTTTTGAACTCCTCCCTCGCTTCCTGCCTTCTCAGACACTCTGGAACCTTGGCGGGGAATACAAAGGATTCCTGCTGTAGACAAAACTACCACCGAGGTCGATCCCACCTAGAATGGCAGGGGAAGACCTCCGAAACTACAAGCAAGACATTTTAGAAAAATGGTGGCCCTTCTGTGCATTTCTGAAACAGCCTGCAAGTACAAAATGACAAAGACATGAAGGCAAAACCACTGCCAACAGCCATTCAAGCAAACTTGGAATTGTAACAAACATGTTACAGGCAAATAAGAAAGGGGATACATTGTATCCCCACAGCAGTCCACATAAGGTGGGGTGCGCTTGCTCACTATAAAAAAATGTAAAGGGGTATGAAAATCCCTCTTCACTACTTGGGAGCTGTAGTTCACCCAAGTACATGAAAGAGAAATTAACAGGGCAGCCCATAGAAGCAACCCAGCCAAAGCCCAAAAGTTGTAGGAAACTATAACGTTAACCATACACTAGTGAGAGACATAAAAAGGTCACCCATAAAAAGAGAAAGCCTAGGTGAGAAGGGGAAAAAGATTCCCCTTCACCTCGGGTAAAGGTAAAATAGTTACCTTATTCATATTGCCACTCAACTCTCGCTCTGCCGTCAAACACTCCTCTGACATCTGCCAACTCCTTGAAGAACTAGTACTTGTTGTCCTTGGTCTTACTGAGACATGGTGCACGGCCAGCTTGGTTATGAGCTTTGACACTCTCCTCCCTGATGGCTACAAGATCCTCTCAGCACCCAGATCCTCCCGGTCCGGTGGTGGGGTAGCCCTGATCTTTCCTGAGTGGATTCCTGCCTCTATCATTCCCACTCAGACCTACTTCTCTTTTGAATGCCTTGTCTGTAGTATTTCTCTCTCGCCTACCCATTTCTTACTGTGGTTACCATCTACTGGCCTCCTGGTCAAATCACCTCATTTCTCTGAGTGGGCAGACTTCTCCTCCTCCCTCAGGCCTCTACCACTCAACTCCTCCTCCTCCTTGGTGACCTAAATATACATTTAGACTCTCCTTGCTCCTCCTCTGTACTCTTCCGTGACCTCTGCGACTCCCTCTCCCTGTCCATCCTCCCCTCTGGCCCGACTCACTCTGCAGGGCACACTCTCGATATCTTGATCTCCTCTGACCTCCCCCTCTCCATCTCCATCCCTCTGGCCATTCCTCTCTCCTGGAGCGATCACTCCCTCCTCTCATCTCATCTCTCTCCCTCTCTTCCCCCCAAGCCAAGCCTACCCCAACACTGCCACCTACCTTCTCGGACATCCGGCCCATGAAGCGTGTGTCATTTGAGGCTTTTGCCGCCACTTTCTCTCGCCATACCCCTCCACCTTTGGCTGTCTCTCATCCCGATACAGCCCTGTCTATGCTCTACTCTTCAATTTCTGATACGCGTGATGTTCTTGCCCATCACAAGGATCCGTTTGAAGTCCAAAGCCAAGTGCAATTCCTGGTATGACTCTGACCTAGCTACACTTAATGTAAGTGTAGGGCAACTGAGAGGAAATGGAGGACTTCCTGTTCATCCTCTGACAAACTGGCCTGTCGCCTGTTACAAAGGCAATACCGACTCTCTGTCCTCACCAAGAAGAGAGTCCACATTCAAGCTCGTCTCTCTGTGGCATCTAACAACTCGGCCAAAATCTTTAAAATCTGCAAGGAGCTGGCCAACCCTGCTGCAGTCTCTATCCCGCCTGTTGCCTCCCAGGCTCTTTGCAATGCCCTTGCCTCTCACTTCATTTAAAAAACCCAGAACATCCTGTCCACCCTCTCCACCCACACTCCTCCTCTTCCCTATCCATCTGTGCTTGCTGACCCTCCTTTAGCCACCCTCCCACCATCCTTCTCGTCCTTTCCTCTTTTCACCCCTGACGAGGTTGCTAGAAAAGTCTGATCTATGAAAGCTTCTTCAAAACAGGTTCATCCCTGTTTCGCTAAAACCATCAAGGAGCACATTGACACCCTCGCTCCGGCCCTTGCTGATTTTTGCAACCACTCCTTTGCCTCTGGATCCTTCCCCTCCCCTCTGAAGCACTCCTTTGTGCATCCTCTTCTCAAGAAACCCACAGCTGATCCTTCTTGTCCAGCTAACTATCGCCCAATTTCCATTACTCCCTTTCTTGGCAAACTCCTGGAAAAGTTGGCCATCTCTCAGCTTAGCCTTCATTCCAATTCTGTTGGCTGTCTCCATGACCACCAGTCTGGCTTCAGAGCTGCCAGAAGCACAGAAACTGCTCTCCTAAACATCTGTGAAGATCTGCTCACCAACCTCGACTAACATTCCCTCTGTCCTCATCCTCCTCAATCTCTCTTCTGCCTTCGACACGGTCAACCATACCATCCTGCTCAACCATCTCCGTGAAAACCTGTGTATCACTGATCAGGCTCTGGCCTGGCTAACCTCTTTCCTCTCAGATCGACCCTCCCAGGTCCAACTTGGGTCCTTCCTTTCAAATATCTTCCTCTCTACCTGTGGTGTTCCCCAGGGGTCTAACCTCGCGCCTTGGCTTTTCAACCAATACCTGGCAACTCTCGCCTACTGCATTGCCATTTTCTGCTCAAATTTCCAGTGCTACGCTGACGACACTCAACTCATTTTCAGGCTGCCCTCTGCCACCTCCTCTCCCTCTCTCATCTCTGATTGCCTAACTGCCATTCAAGATTGGTGTGCCACCAATGATCTTTGTCTGAATGCCAGCAAGACGGAGATCCTCCTCATCGGCACACCTTCACCATCCTTTCCCCTCAATCTCTGGCCAGCATCCCTTGGCCCTCCTCCTACCCCCACCTGCGAAGCTAAGAACCTCAGAGTCATCTTTGACTCCACCCTTTCCTTCTCCGCCCACATCTCTGAGGTCTCTAAAAAGTCAAATTTCCGACTGCACCTCCTCAGAGGTACTCTACCTTTCCTCTCCTTCCCCCAGAAGCTCATGGTATCTCAAGCTCTGGTTCTCTCTAGCTTGGACTATTGTAACAGCCTCTTTCTAAATCTACCTGCCTCTGCTCTCCGCCCTCTGCAACTAATCCAGAACAGGACTGCAAGACTTGTCCTTGGCCTCAAGCCCTGGGATCGTATCTCTCCAGCTCTGAAATCTCTTCTCTGGCTCCCAGTGGGTGCAAGGATTAAATTCAAAACTCTCTGCATTGTCCACAAGGCTTTCTGGGGCCTGGGTCCAAAATACCTTCAGCTATCACTCCGCAAATACCTCCCCTCTCAAGCTCTTCGCTCCTCTACCTCCAACTCACTCAGGGTCAGTCGTTTTTCTAAGAAACGAGCGGGGGGTAGATCTCTGTCTTCGGCTGAGGCCTCCCTCTGGAACAGCCTCCCTGCCACTCTAAAACTTTAGAACCATCTCCAGTTCCGGAAGCACATCAAGACCTTCCTCTTTTCTTCTACCTTCGCTCCCCCTCCCCCTGTTGATCTGTTCTCTCTTGGCACCGTGCACCTGGCCACCCTCTGTCTTTTGGGCCCAGGTACCTGCTCATCCTGTCACCCTCCCACACTGTCTCCGGTCCACCCCTTGCACTGGGGTCTGTATCTGTACCCATACAGTCCCCCCTTTTTCTTCCTGCACTTATCGGACCTACCCTGTCTGCTGCCTTAAACCTAGCACTTGCAAATTGCTGGCTGCATTACCACTGTTTGTTGCCTTTATTATTTATTTATTGTTATTTATATATTTCTCCTCTGCTTCGCACTTTCCACCTCTACCCCCTTCCATGCACTTTTCCCCTCCCCCCTGTCCCATGCACTTCCGCATTCTCAATGTCACTGGGCCTAGTAAGATCGCCGTTTTGTTCTCCCTGTTCCCCTCCCTTGCCTTGTCGCGCTCTGAAACACTGTACGAGCGCGATAGAAATAAAATATCAATCAATCAATATCAATCAATCAAACCTAGTCAAAGCAAAAGGTTCTGGGGTTGGCACAGGTCAGGAAGATTTATCATAGATATGAAATTCTTACTTAACACGGAGAGCACCCACGAGTGAGGCATGCCTGGAATTGTTTGTGGTGTGCAGAATTGCTCCTCCCCCCATCCCTTCAGCAGACCGTGATTAACAGTGGGAGTACAACAGGTCCAGAGTGGGCCATAAAGCTGAAGCTCTATATTGAAAAGCGCTGATCAACTCAGAAACAGAGTAAGATAGATTTATTGAGTGTGCCTTAGGGAGCTCAATTAATATAGAGACCAACAAGGCAAACGTTTTGGCGTGACCCACCTACAGCATAGGAGGTATTGTGGATTTTATAGGCAAGTCTGTTTATCTATATAAAAGAAAATTGTACCTCATCGCCCTTGTAGTAGGTTGCGCTCTGCATCTTATGTTCTTCTCGTTGTTCCTCGCTAACGCTTAGAAAGCTCTGGTGGCCCGTGTTTTCATGGTGGCTGGCCCGAAGCTTTGGAATACGGTTCTGGCTTCTTTGCAGCCCGTCCCTGATTTTAATCAATTTAAGACCTTTTTGAAAATCCATCCGTTTGCTTAAATTCTCCCGTTGGTCTGCAGGTCTCTCTAAAGTTACATGATGGCTTTTTGGTGGAAGTCTGCTCTATCCAAATCGCAGATAGGTAGATAGATTAAACAGCATGGCTGATCAAGATTGAAAGTTGGTGACCAGATTCTTCGGAGACCAATAAGAGAGAATATTGATGGAAACCTGTCCTTCATACTTGCGGCTTGGAGGTGGCCCTGTTTAGTTTGGGACATTGAGCCTGAGGTGGCGGATATGTCACATCAGAGAGACTCTGAGATCACTGTATTGGGAACAAAATGTGACTCTTTAAAACAAGCTGATCTCAATGGAACAGGGGCAACATCTCAATGGGGAGCGACGGACACAAGAAAGGAAGCAGGTGAGGCTTTCTTGGTAATTCTGAAAGACCTATCAATAGACCATTTCTATATACATGCCCGAGAGACAAATGGATTGGAGCCAGGGCTTGTCGAAATTTGTATACCAGCTGGAGCAAACACGAGTGAGGGGAAGGATGGAAACAGCTGCCGTAGCCAATGTGGCCCTCCCAGGAGCGAAAGCTGAGGTGGCTACAGAACGTAAGAGATCATGACTGAGACTTGAGGCAATAGAAAAGAAACAGCTCATAGTGGAGGTTTTGGATTTTAGGTATGTTACACGTCTGGCAGAGCTAAAGGTACATAAGGAGTTGGAGCAGAAGGTGGGCAATGTAGAGAACTGGCAAAGGAGATGTAACCTCTGCCATTTTGATGTCCCAGAATTGGAAGGGTGGACTCTGAGGCAAGTGGAGAAAATAGTCCTAGAGATTGTTAACAATGTTTGCAGAGGAAGGGGTTTTGCCTTGAAGATGGATTGAGTGCATAGATGAGGAAGACCAGGAATGGCAGCAAGATCAATTGAGGTGCACTGTCTTTACGTGAACAAGGTTTGTGTTATCAACAAGGCAGGAGCCCAGAAACGATCAGATTACAAAGGGCAAATGATACAGATCTTGCAGGACCTGTCTGCCTGGACTCTAAGCAGAAGCAGAGAACGTCGGATCCTCACCTACTGCTTGTGTGAAAAAATAATTTGATTCTAGTGGGGCTATCTTTTCTCGTTGGTTTTTGAAGTACCCCTCAGGAAAAGGGAAACTGAGGATGTAGAGAGGTTACGACAGATTCAGGGTCTTCACCCTGTCAAGAGGGAGCAGTGACCCCGCCCAACCTAGTGTTGGTGGTCTACCAGGGCATATGCCAGAGCCAATCCCACACTAGGTAGTTTCTTCCCATTCCCTGACCTTCTGAGCCTCCCGTGTGCTGTGGGCTATTGGTACCACTGTCTTCTCCAACATGCCTTGCAGCCTCTGTCTTGGCCAGAGTGTGTTTTTCTTCTTTGCAGAACATAGACATCCAGAAAGCACCTCAACCACACCAGAAGTAGCCTAACAGGAGGGTGAAGAAAGGTACCAACCCCACGTGTCACTACACCAACGGTCAAAGATGTACCCGTCAAACCGCAGAGGTCCCCAGGCTGAAGGAGAAGACCATGCAGCAAAACACTGAACAGGTCAAATGGAGTGGACAATGAACAAAAAAGGGGGCAGAGCCAAGAATGGCTTTGAAAACCTTTGCTATGAAAATCCAACCTCTTAGGGGAAAGCACAGGGAAGGATTGGCTCCAGCAGACATTTGACACTAAGAACCAATGGGCAGAGAGAGCAGGTAAACCTAAGGGAAGGCATGGCTATAAAAAGGCAGCACCCAGATCAATGAATTAGTCTTTGCCGTTCTTCAAAAGGACCAGTGACTGTTCGCGGCTCCTTAGAATTCAGTTTTTGGGACTCATTTCTAAGATCTTTTATCCAGGTTGTTGATTTCAACATTTTCTTGGCTTAGATTATTATTCTGCCAGCCTTTTTGTCTTGGGTGATTAGGATTTAGTTCATGCTGGCTTACCTGGCTTGACACATTTCAACTGGTTAGTTCTTCTGAACTTTGATTCATAAGGTTCTTTCTCTTTACTAGTCTGTATTTTGTACAGTGAATATTGATTTTTTTTCCCTTTTCCCAGGGTATTATCCACTGCTCCTTTCTCTTCAAACTTACATTAGAATTTGTTTCTCAATCTATAAAGTTAATTCGCTTCTGATTTAACTTTGTATCGTCACTTCTACTGAGAGGAGTTACTTGCACGGTTTAACTATCTTTGTGGGTCCTACCGTGACTCCTGTTCTCACTTACCTTCATATGTACTGGAGAACTTCCTCTGCAGTTTCATACCTCGAAAGCCCTCTGCTTTGTATCATCTTGCCGTCAGCGTCTCTCCATCAGCGTTCTCTGCATCGCCCTGTATGTTACCTCGGTGAGGGGCTGGACCGCACTGAAATGTCTCCCCGGTGGTCTCTGAAGTTTTGGAGAACGGCTGTCCACCACGGTCGCTCCGTGGTCTCACAAGTATGCTTCCCTCGGGGCGCCTGTCCTTTTGGTTGCTTCCCCTTGGGATTCACCGTAGCCTTGGTTTTTCCCTCTGCAACGTCAAACAAGCTTGAAACTCGCGGGCCACCTGGCCTATACACGCGTCTCTCTAGTTACGTAGCTCTGGGTCCTCCCGTGTCCACGTGTGGCTTCCTCTCTCTCTATGTCTCTCTGTGCGCGTTTCGTATCTCAGACTCTTCCCATGAATACGTTTGGTTGTCTCTCTCTCCCCCCGGTCTCTCTCATTAGGTGTTGCCGAGTCTGCATTCTTCATTGTATTCGTCCCAGTGGATTAGATGTTTTGATTTAAAGGGACAGGTTCCTCTTCTTGGTAATAATGACGTTATGGAGTGTTTCTTCGCCCCAGTCTTCATCCTTAGTAATTTCTAGTATTGTAGGTATCCCATGTAGGCCATTTGATGGGGTGGGCAAAAGGAGTTTTGATTTTAGGAGGGGATTTCAAACAGATGTGGTAGACAAATATGTATCGGGAGGCCCCTCAGCGGGGGTCAGGGGAGGCAATATGGACATTTAGTACTCAAGGTTTATAATGTACTCCCGCCTCACTTCATGCCCATAAGAGCTAGTCATGCATAGATTAGATCTTTCTCTAAAGGGAGCAGTAGGCGAGAATAAAGTTGGTTCACATTTTGCTGGTGGCATCAAAAGATCATGAAAAGGTTCTTGTGATGTTATATCTGCCCCATCCAGTGCAGGGCACAGTGAATTACTTGTTAAGGGACTCACACTTTAGACAATACATAGCCAAGGAGATACATTTTCATGTAAATAACATAAATGGGGAAGTACAGACAGGGAGGGTGTTGGATGCAGCCAAGACCATGCTATAGGCACTTATGATCAGCAAAGGCTCCAGGTGGAAAAATGCTCAATTTGGGAAAGACAGGTGAATGACACTTTGAGGCATCTCCGGGCACAGGTGGGGACATCCAGAGAAGTAAAGAGGATGCAAGAAAGGATTGATCAGGTAAAAGAGAAATTACAAGGTCTACAAAAGGGAGGAGTTTCACAGGATACTCCTTTTTCTAAAACTAAAATATTATGTAAAGAAGACCAAGCAGATACACTGCTTACTAGGAGGTTGCAAAGGCATAGGGGATAGCATTGCGTTGCCTGGATTGGTTCTAGCTTTTGGGGAAAGGTGTGCCACATCAAAGGAATTAGGGGATTTTGCAGAGTTTTATGATAATCTATATAAAATGGAGGACTTGGGGTTTGCCCAACAAATAACAGAATATTTGTTGGCACTAGGTTGAGAATTTAAGCAAGAGCCGGTCACGGAAATGGGGTTTATCCAGGCAATTAGGGGAATTAAATCTGAAAAAAGCTTCAGGGCTTGATGGCTTCTTAGTTGTTTGTAAAGAATTACAAGAAATATTGGCTCCAAGGCTACAAAAGGTTTCCAATACGAATGTATGGGATCATGACATTACACCATCGTTTGGGAGATCTTTTTTGGTTATCCTCAAGGAAGCGAAGGATCCGGGAAATTGTGTCTCCTACTGGCCTATAAGTCTTTGCTTAATGTGGATGCCAAAATTCTAACACGCTTATTGGTCAACAGATTTGATTCCTGTTTGCCTGCTTTAATTCACCCAGTTCAGGTAAGGTTTGTTAATAATCGTCAGGGAGAATATAATGTTTGCATACTGTAACAATTCTAGGCAGCCCCCGCCCCCCCTTCTTTCCAGGGGAAGCCAACCCCTTTGAAGCTAGAGAGGTGAGTCTGCCAAGCAAGACCAGGTATCCATATAAATGATCTTATTAAAAAAACAAAGACGAAATTACCGAATATTTTACCTATTTTTTGTAATTGTGCATCATTTTTAATAAAATATAGGTGTGGGGTGGGGCAAGGATATTAGATACGGGAGGGGGTAATAGGGAGGGAGCAGGAGCTTCCCACGCAATATCATAAGAAAAAAAGAATGCAATAATTTCTCCTTTCGAATTTTTCAATTCGATCATTTCATGGTAAACCGCAAGAACATCCCTAGGGATCAGGAAAAGCGGGACCTCACTGGGAGTGACTCCCCTCTGCGGGACAAGGACTCATTCCTTTAAGGAATGCCATCCAAAGAACACAATTTCTACCTATATGGGAATAGAGGAAACTATTGCTATGACAATATGGCCTGCAAACAAGACTGACAGCACTTTTCTACTAGTTCAGGGTAATGCTGGAGACCAGTAGAAGTCAGCTGCGGACGTACAGCAACACATCCCTTTGATGGATGGGAGCATGAATATAGAGATGAAGAATCATGAATGGAGTAGAGAATCCTATGCAGGGGCGAGCCCCTAGCGTTCGGACATCCTGGAGGGGCGGAGTCGCGCTAGTCCGCGGAGCCTGCACTAGCATGGAGAGAAGCAAGTAAACAGACGCTGGAAGGCCGCACATAGAGGCGACACAGTCTAATGAGAAATGGGGACAGGAAAACCATATTCCTTGGTGTTGTGACCACAGTGCAGCCAGGGACCCAGGAAACAGCATAGAGACGAGGAGGGAACAAAAGAAAGAATCCTCTGTTCTGCATACAAGAACCAGAGAGTCTGCTGTGCCGGGCAACATTCGAGAAACAGACGCTTAAGGGTCAAGAACGTGGAGAAGGGAGGCAAACAGCCATAACCCCACTGCAAAGCCACCCGGCTGGAGCACACCAAGAGATACAGAAAGTACTAGGGTTGCCCTGGTTAGAGAGAGGCGAGCAGAGCCTCACAAACAGAAAGAGAGAAGAAGTTACTTACCAGCTGGTAACGTTCTTTCGACTGGATGTTCCTCCAACGTATTCCACATCTTTGACATGTAATGTCCACAGCTGTGCACATTGGAAACTTTTTCGGCAGAGGGCATCCAGCGTCGATGACGTCAGGTCGATGTCCCGCAAAGGCCTCCATCGAAGGCGACGTCACTGGATGTTATAAATAGGACGCACGGCGCCCGTAGACTCAGTTGAAGTTTTTTCCCCCAGAACGTGTGGCACCAGTCTCATGCCTGCTTGACTGCAAATAGCCTTGAGGAAACATAAGCTGCGATCACATAGGAAATTCTCCAGAGGGGGAGGCTGGGAGGGCGATGTGGAATACGTTGGAGGAACATCCAGTCGAAAGAACATTACCAATTGGTAAGTAATTTGTTCTTCAAATGGATTGTGTCCAACGTATTCCACATCTTTGACAGACTCCCAAAGCAGTACCAGAAAAAAGAGTAGGGAAAAGAATTTAGAGTACCCAATCAGATGGCGGAATAAATAACCGCTTTACCAAAGGCCATATCCTGACCATGGATTGTATCCAGGGAGTAATGCTTAACAAAGGTGTGAAGCGAAGCCCATGTAGTGGCATCACAAATATTCCTAATAGGAACCCCCGCTGGAGGGCGGTGGAAGTAGCCACGCCCCTAATGAAATGAGCTCACAACCCTTCAGGAGGGTCCTTACCCGCCAATCGGTAACACTCCGTAATAGTGCGGATAATCCACCTGGACAAGATCTGTTTGGTAACAGCCTGGCCCAACCGGTGTCCAGCATATCCTACAAAGAGCTGATCGTCCACTCTGAGCCTGGACATCCTAGAAATGTAAAAGCTCAGAGCTCTCCTAGGATCCAACCGATGGAGTCGCTCCTCTTCCTTACCAGGATGAGGAGGATAGAAAGATGGGAGAACCACCTTCTGACTCAAATGAAATTCAGATACTACCTTAGGTAGAAAGGAAGGACATACCCGCAGTACAACCCTGTCCTTGTGAAACACAGTAAAGGGTGGCTTAGAGGAAAGTGCCTGCAATTCACTCACTCTGCGAGCTGAAGTAACCGCAACCAAGAACACAGTCTTGAAGGACAATAATCTCAAAGGTCAAGAGTGCAAAGGTTCAAACAGAGCACCCATGAGAAATTTCAAGACCAAATTTTAATTCCAAACCGGCACTTGGAAAGGGGACGGCATGAACACATTAGTCAGTCCTTTAAGAAATTAAGAAATCAAAGGATCTTAAATTAAGAATATTCTTCAGACGAGCGCTTAAAGATAGACAGCGCTGCCAGGTAACCCTTAATGGTACCCACTTGAAGACTCCGGTGGGCCAAAGAAATTAAGAAAGAAAACCATAGGAATGGAGCACTGAAAATGATCAACATTGCGACCTCTGCACCAGTCACAGAATTTACACCAATGGCACAGGGATTTTGTTGCAAGCCGCCTGGCCGAAAGCAAAACACCTCCATCACGTCATCCGGGAGGTCTCAATCCTTATACCTCAACCTTTCAGATACCAAGCGTGAAGGTAGAGAGTCTTGACCTCTGGATGGAGAACCTTACCACCTCCACCAGCACCGCCCCCCCCTTGTGCGCGCTTGCGAGACAGAGAGAGCAGATCCTCTTTGTAGGGGTATGCCGTGGAGGGCAGATGGGCATTTCTAGAAGGTCCGGGTACCAGGCTCTCCTGGCCCAATCCAGAGCAATGAGGATCATGTGGGAACCGTACCTCCGCAACACTTGAGGAATGATGGGGACTGGAGGAAACACGTACACCAGCGGGAATGACCAATCCACTACGAACACGTCTCCTAAGGCTCCTCTCGGAGGAAATTGCCTTGAGCAGAATCTCTCGAACTTCCGGTTGACACTGGCGGCGAAGAGATCCACTTGTGGCGTTCCCCAAAGGGCAAAGATCTCCTGAAGGACTTCCTGAGCCAACTCCCACTCGTGAGAAATCGTGCTCTGCCTGCTCAGAGTGTCCGCCGCCACATTTGTGTCTCCGACCAGATGAACTGCCGAGATCGAAATTCCCTGGTGGATGGCCCAGAACCAGAGCTGCATTGCCTCTCTGCACAACGGGAGTGACCCTACCCCCCCCCCTTTATTGTTGAGGTAATGCATGGACACTGTATTGTCCGTCATGAACAGAACACTCTTCCCCCGCACAGACGGCAGAAAAGCCTTCAGGGCTAGCCCAATGGCCCTCAGCTCTAACAGGTTGATGTGGAGTTTGGACTCAGACGGAGAACAACGACCGCTGGCAGTCAAGTCGTTGGCATGAGCGCCCCATCTTGTGAGGGAAGCATCCATCACTACAGTCACCTCCGGCCATGATTGCCAAAACGGCTCCCCCTTCATCAGGTTCCCCTCGTTGGCCCACCACAGAAGATCCTGGGAGACCAAGAGAGGAATCTGAACGGGATCCGACATCTTGCCTGAGAACTACAACCACTGCATCTTGAGGACCCATTGCAGGGATCTCATTCTCAGCCTGGCCTCTGGCACCAGAAAAATGCAGGATGCCATGAGGCCGAGCAACCTTAAGAATTCAAAAGCCGGGAGACTCTGGACATGTTGAAACTTGTTCACCATCTGCATAATGTGATGAGCCCTCACCGTGGGAGGCGAGCACTTCCCCAAGGACGTGTCTAAGACAGCCCGGATATACTGGAGCTGTTGGGAAGGTGTTAGATGCGACGTCTTGAAATTGAGGGAGAAGCCCAGCCTGTGGAGGGAGCGGCAGGTGAGACCGAGGTGATCCAATGCTTGCTCAGGAGAGCGCGCCCGGGTCAGCCAGTCGTCCAGGTAGGGGTAGACGTGAATCCCCCCCCCCCTCCGTCGCCTGAGGTGCGCTGCCACCACTACCATTAGCTTGGTGAAGACCCTCGGGCAGAAGTGAAACCGAACGGCAGGACCCGAAACTGAAAGTGCGAGTCTCCAGCCGCAAACCTCAGGTACTTTCTGTGCTTGGGATGAATCGGCACGTGAAAGTAAGCATCCTGTAGGTCCAGAGACACCAACCAATCCTGAAGTTGAAGGGCGTGGAGGACTTGAGAAAGAGTAAGCATCTTGAACTTGTCCTTCCTGAGAAGTTTATTCAACCAACGCAAGTCCAGGATGGGTCTCAATCCCCTGTCTTTCTTTGGGATCAATAAAATAAGGGGCATACCATCCCTTGTTTCTCTCCGCTACAGGCACCAGTTCTATGGCACCTTTCTCCAGCAGGGTTAAGATTTCCTGCACAAGGAGCGGATCTAGAAGCTTCAAAGAGTATCCCGGTGGATTGTCATGAGGCCGGTGTAGGAAGGGAAGGCAGTAGCCGTGGGCCGTGGGCATCGTATCCAGAACCCATGCATCCGAAGTAATGGCTTGCCAAAGTAATGGCTTGCCACTCTTTGAGATGCTGAGCTAGCCTGCCCCCAACCGGCGAACCATGGGACATGGCCTCATGACTGTTTTGTAGCGGCTGCGGCATTGCCTGAGGGCAAAGAAGCAGCCCTTGGCACCTCTATTTCCCCAACCACCACAGGTACTTTTTCGCTAGCCCCTTCGACTGGCGGCCCCTCTCGTTCTACCAAAGGAGGAGTAGTAAAGAAAAGAACCTCCCCTCCACTGCTGTCCCCTAGGATGAAAAGGTAAAGTTGACACACAGCTGCACTTAAAGTCTGCAACCTCTCAAGGCACTCGTCAGCCTTGTTGCCGAACAAATGTGCGCCATCAAAGGGCATGTTCAGCAGACGGGCTTGCACATCCGGAGCAAAACCCGACTTCCGCAACCACGGAGATCTGCGTATAACGGTGCTCGCAGCCATGGACCGGCTAACACTGTTGGCCGTATCTAAACCCGACTGAAGAGATTCGCACATGGCATCCTTGCCGTCTTGCACGAGAGCAAGGAACTCATCCCTTTCTTCCCCCCTCAGGAATATGCTCAGCCGCTAAAGAAACAGTTGCAGAGTGTGTGAGAACCTTCCTAAGGCACAGGTGGAGTTGGCAGATTTCAATTCCATGCTCCCCGCAGAAAATACCTTCTGAGCCCAACCATCAAAGCATTTGTTGTCCCTATCAGGAGGGATGGTAGGAACGCTGTCTGCCTCGAGATGGCCGTAGCAGCCTGTACCATCAAACTCTCGGGAGTGGGGTGAGTAGATAAATAGTTGGGGTCGCTAACGGATGGGCAGTACTTTTTCATCAATGATGTATTAACAGCTGGAAGAGATTCCAGTGACTGTCAAGTAGCTGCCACCCTTTTCTGTAAGGTGAGATGACACAGTAACACCGGGTCAGAGGACGGACCTTGATCTAAAAGGTGCGTTAGATCATCCTGCACAAAGTCTTCAGGAGGACTGGACCAGCCCAGATACTCCGAGACCCTAGCCCTGAGCCATCTGTATGAAGGCTCAGCATGAGCCCCAGGGACCCTAGCCATGAGCCACCTGTATGAAGACTCAGCATGAGCCCCAGGCTCAGGCCTGCCAAATCCCACTTCCGGAGAAGTATCCTTCCCACTGGCATCATGAAGGGATTGCCTCAACTCCTCCAAATGACTGTCTCCAGAAAAGACAGGAGCCACATCATGCTCAACAGGGTTCTCAAATTCAGACCTTTCTTCCTCTTCAGATATGTCGTCCAGTGGGAGTTAAAACCCCGGCCTGGGGACAGAACAGGGCCTGGAGTCCAAAACAGGCCTCACAGACTTCGTCATAGCCTTCCTTGAAGGATCCACCAAATCAGGGTACTCCAATGGTAAATTGCGGGCAAAAACACCCGTAGGCGTTGAAGGCTTCGACGCCGAAAGAGTCGACAACCTCGGCGTCGTGAGCGCCAAAGGCTTCGACGTCGACATGGACACTGGTGCCGATGGCGCCGTGGGCTGATAAGATGGCAAAGCGTCAACGTCAGAGTCGGACACACAAAGCGCCGACAGTCCATGCCGGCTTAGAGCCCTTCGCAGGTGCCATCAGTCTCACTGGAGACGAGAACCGAGACCTGGAAGCACATCTCTTGCGACTACCCGAAGCCTTGTCCGAACGGGACATCGAAGGATCCCGGTGCGAGTTGCGTCGTGGACCCGAGCCTGAAGGCGTGCAAGCCACGGTACGAGACCGTTTCTTGCCGTCTTCGTTAGAAAGCGTGACCGGGGGGGGCGCTGTTGAGCGCTGAACAAGATGGTCGCCTGAGCGTTCCTCTCCGTGGCAGGCAGATCTTATGATCCTTCGTTTGGCACCTTCCTGTCTGGTACTCTGCCCTGAAATCGGTGCCGGGAGCCCCGAGATCTGAACGTCTCTCTCCCCTCCCCCATCGGCGCTGCGGCTTCGCGCCAACATCGAGCCTGACCGGGGGAGACTTGCCGAGCCTTTCTCGCCCGCATCTGCTGTTGCATATCCTGCGGGGGCGGGCCCGTCGGAGATGCGGCCCCGTACCTGCTACTGGACCACCCCCGGCTGCTGTGGGGTGCCGCGGCTGCGTCCGCCGCGGCTGTGCGACCTCCTGGAACCTGCTGTCCGCATGGGGGAGGGCCTGCCGGAGGCTTCGTGGACCCGGCCCTAATCGCCTGCTTCTGCTGTCCCGTGTCCCGTGGGGACGGGCCCCTGGAGCCGTGGCCCCCGCGCCTGCTCTTCGACCATCTCCCGCTGCTGCGGGGGTGCCGCGCTGCGGCTCTGAGACTCGGCACCACGTTCAAGGACTCCTGGCCGTGCCGGTGGGCCCTCCGGAGGCTGCGTGGGGCTGAGGCGCGCCACAGGACACCAGAAGCAGTGCCCCCCGGCCGGCCCTGCCGGTGTACACACGGAGTTGTCGGGGAACGTGGTGGTGTTGTGCCCCTCACCTCCCCCCCACGCCCCCCTGCTGGACTCTGGGAACTTGCGTGCTGGACTGGCACTTGGCACACTTGAACCCCCCCCCTGGAGTGCCCCTCCGCCATCACCTGCTCGCCTCGTCGGGGGCGCCCTGGACCTCACTTGCCTCTGGATCGCCGTCTCCTGAGCGGTCCCAGGCCTGCTGGATCACATGGGACCTGCCAACCAGTGCGCCCTGGGACTTCAGGTGCAGGCTCGCAGGGGGGACTAAGGTACGTCAAGGGGGGGTGCTGCTGCGCGCCCACCCCTGTCTGGTTTTGTGACCCTGGGGCAAACATCGAACACTGATCTTCCCCCGTGCCCGCTGTGCCTGTACTCCCATAAGCACCAACTTTTTCGGTGTGCCCCCCTGCTTGGTGGTTCTCCCTCCACTCATTTGTTCTACTGGGGGCACCCCTGGGCCTTGCTGGTCATCCATATCCCCACTCTTGGGGGTCTCCTATCCCCGGGGTGGGCCGCGGCGTTCTCGGAGCTACCACTCTACACAGGCTCTGCCTTTCACCTAGGTCCTGCATCGCCCCACGTCGCTGCTCCCGGGGCTGTGGCCGGCCCGCCCCTGCTGGGTCAAGCATACCTGAACCCCTACATCCCCGGCGACGACCGGGCAGCATCGTCCACACTCCTGGGGTCTCATGCTCTTGTGCTCCCCTGGCATCGCCCCCCCAGGCCTCCCCTGGGCTAGCTAAACTTCTACAATCTGTACTGGCAGCCGCAACATTTCCACCTATTGATCCATAGCCTCTGGCTCCTTCGGGCTACCCCCAGTTCCATACCACACTTCTGTATACTGTGCCGCGTGGTGCCTGGTCCGCGTTCCCCCCGCCTTTCTCCTTGGGCTGTTGGGCCCCCCCTCACCCCGCCCGACCTTCAACACTGCCAGGATGACCAAGGGGGGCGCGAGGAAACAGAGTTCCATCAACCTGTTTGCGAGGGCAGCGGCGAGTTCGCAGGAGGAGCCCGCTGGGCAGGCCCCTGCCGCTTCATCTGATACAACCCCGGTCTCCCAAAACATGATGGACTTTATCCGGGAGAGCTTCACCGCACTCCACTCAAAATTAGATGATATGAACGGCACTATATCCTCTATTAAAGCCCACATCGAGAGAACAGGTAGCCGAGTGTCGGAGGTCGAGACACGGGTCGGCTCCGCTGAGGACGCACTGCGTGCCCTGCGCTCTGAGGTTGCTGCTCTCGCCGGCCGAGTCCTTGAGGTGGAAAAGAAGAATGAAGACTTGGAATCCCACTCAAGGCGTAACAACCCCCGCATTATTGGGGTTCCCGAGAACGAAATCCATGAGCCGATGGAGGATTTTGTTGAGCATACATTGCTGTCGCTCCTGGAATCACCCAAGCTTTCCCCTCACTTTGCTATTGAGCGGGCACACCGCACCCTGACTGCTAAACCTAAGCCCGGGGCTCCACCTCGGCCCATCATAGCCCGAGTGTTGAACTACCGTGACCGTGACGCCCTCCTCAGGGCCGCAAGGCTCAAGGGTGAGCTATCACTGGGTGGCGCGAGAATTCATCTTTACCCGGACTTTTCAACAGCCGTCCAACGTGAACGCAAGAATTTCCAAGCGGTGAAGCGAAGATTGCGAGACCACTCAATCAAATACGCTATGCTCTACCCCACCAAACTTCGCATAGAACATGCTAACCAGGTGTTTTTCTTCACAATCCCAGAGGAGGCCTCCAAATTCATGGACGGACATTTCCCTGGCTGAACCCCCTCCTCCGACCACGGCTCTACAGTTACCCTTTTGTGCCCGACGGGGAGAGGCCAGGCCCGGCCGCCCCCCTGCATCGGGACCACACTGATCCTCTATTCCGTAATCTGTTTGTTCTGCTCATTTTACAAATATGTGCCATACCACCATGTGCAAAAACTTTGCCCTAGTTACTGGTAATTCTATTGTGGGCACCTCTTGTTCTACTGGATCTGCCGTAGCCCAGAGCGACGCGGCAAGTCCGGCCTACAGGCCCCCAGGCACTGATGCCTCTGGTTTGGTTTTGGTTGAGGGGGGTTGGGATCGTCATCCCTCTGTTTGGGGGAGGGATGTGGGTGGGGGTGGGACATGTTTGGGGTTATGTTATTAAAAAGTTAGCGCTGGCAGCAAGGGCGGACCGCGTAGTGGCACTCGGGTATGGTTGCCGCAGGACTGCAGAACTAACCCATTGGTTATTGCCATTTTCTCTTATTCAAACGCCACTGCATCTGTGACCGAGAGTGACTTGATCTTCATGAGCTGGAACGTACGGGGGTTGGGCAATTATAAAAAGATGAGACAGCTCCAGTTGCAGGCCGAGCGCCATGGGTCCAAGATTCTCTTTCTTCAAGAGACACATGCCCGCACGGAACAGTGCATGCGATTTGCCAAAACCTGGGGCCCCCACAGATTTTTCACCGATTTCTCTACTCAAAGCCGCGGGGTTATGACCCTCATTCACAAGAGTCTCAATTTCACCCTTATTTCCTCACAGATTGACCCCCAAGGCAAGTATGTTCTGCTTCATGCCACACTCCAGAACAAGGAAGTGGTTCTGCTGAATATCTATGGCCCTAATTTAGATGACCCGGAGTTTTATGTACAGATCACGTCCCTCCTCGATGGCTTCCCCCTTGTCCCCATCCTCTGGGGTGGTGATTTCAACACAATCTTCGATGTAGCCCTCGATAGATCTGGCACCAAGCCCCATCATCTCTCCAGGGCAGCTTATGCGGCCCTATCATCCTTACCACGCCTGGCCACGGTAGACGCATGGAGGTTCTTTTACCCGGATTCCCGCATTTACTCTTTCTACTCCTCAGTTCACGACTCCTATTCCCGAATTGATAGGTGGGTGATCTCCAACGTATTGGTTAAGAACGTTATACAATTAATGATTCTCCCCAGAACCCTGTCTGACCATTCTCCAGTTACGATTAGCGTAGGTTGGGGCCCGGACCCCGGCCGGACTCGCTGCTGGAGGATGAAGCCCCTTTCCCTACTGGACCCGGAGTTCTGTTCCGAGCTCGAGGAGTCTATCGAAGAGTTCTTCGGGTTTAACACGGGCTCGGTAACATCTCAGGCCACTCTCTGGGAGTCCTTCAAGGCATATTTAGAGGGATTGCGCTGTCCAAGGAGAATGGGGTCCTTAAGTCGATCCGGAGAGATCTTGCCGCGAGCGAATCCAAACTATCGACCCTGGAAGCTACATGCTCACTTCACTCTACCCCGGGTAACCTAGCGGACATCGGGGTGGAGCTAGATATGTTTCGATCCCTCGCTGAACGCGAACAAAGGTTTTTGGACAACCCCGGTATTGCGAGGAGATACGGGGAGGGTGAACGCCCTGGCCGATTTCTGGCGAGACTGATCCGTCACGAGTCGGGGTCCCCACACATACTGGGGATCGAGAGGCCCGACGGCTCCATGGCTGTCTCCTCACAGGATATCAATGCGGAATTTTTCACTTTTTATGAAACCCTATATTCTAAATCAGATGAGGTCTCGATGGCGGAGATCGACTCCTTTCACGATGCCCTTCCTTTGTCGACTCTATCTCCGGAGACCGCTGGTGCCCTTGACTCCCCACTCACGCTAGAGGAGCTCTCAGAGGCTATCGACTCTTTATCCTAGGGGAGAGCCCCCGGCTCCGACGGTATCCCAGTCGAATTTTATAAGCGTTACAAGTCACTGCTGCTCCCCCACTTACTGGCTCTATGGGAGGAGTCGGTGGAGGCTGGTGTATTTCCCCTTTCACTCCGTGAGGCCACAATTACAGTATTACTTAAATCCGGCAAACCCCCCTCGCAATGTGGCTCATATCGCCCGCTATCACTTATAAATTGTGATGTAAAAATATACGCAAAGGCTCTGGCGCTCCGTCTAGCTCCTCTTTTACCATCCATCATCCATCCGGATCAAGCAGGCTTCATCCCAGGTCGCTCTACTTCCTTGAACCTGAGGCGTCTGTTCAACATAATTAACAGAATCAGCCCCGAGACAAGCGCAGTGGCGGCCACACTCGACATGCAAAAAGCATTCGACTCAGTTTCATGGCGGTATCTGTGGCGGGTTCTCGAGAGCTTCAAATTTGGTCCCTCCTTTCTCTCCTGGGTTAGATTGCTTTACTCAACCCCTGTGGCCAGGGTCCGCACCGATGACCGTTGCTCCCCTCTCTTTGAGATCCCCAGGGGGACTAGACAGGGGTGCCCCTTCTCTCCTTTGATCTTTGCGATAGCGATAGAGCCGTTCGCTGATATGCTCCGCCAATTTCATGCTCACAGAGGCCTCCGCACTGCGGGCCAGGCGGACATAGTGTCCCTATATGCGGATGACACATTACTGTTCATACGCTCCCCCTCCACCAACCTACCCCCGATACTGGACGACATCATTCAGTTTGGTCGGATCTCGGGCCTTAAGGTGAATTGCTCGAAATACATTCTCTTACCACTCACGGAATGCACCCTCCCCCCGCCTGACAAACTGGGATTCACATGGGCTCAATCCACGTTCACCTACCTGGGGATAGCGGTAACAAGCCAGCAGTCACTGACCTTCAAGGAGAACTATCAAAAGTATCTCTCATATCTTACGGCCAAAGTTCTAGTCTGGGACAAGCTCCCGATATCCCTCACGGGTAGAATAGGGCTACTGAAGATGGTGGTGTTGCCTCAGTTACTTTACAGGTTTACCAATGTACCCTTGTGGCCAGGCCGGAGCTTCTTCCGTGATTTGACCCGCACAGTTAACTCCTTTCTTTGGCACTCGGGGGCGGTCCGTCTCAAAATGGAGACCTTGTCTACCCCTATGACCAACGGGGGCTTTGGCGCCCCGGACTTCCTTAAATACTGGCTGGTATCCCAGATACAATATACGTCCTACTGGTTCAACACGACAGACCCCCCCTCCACATGTCCGACTCGAGAAGCTGGCGGTCTGTGACACGACATTAGTTCTTTGGTGATACAATCCGCTCCCCTAGTACTGGACTCACAGAGCCCGGTCGCCTGTACATCCCTTGCACTGGCGAGAACTTGGAGACTGACCGGGACTGCTTACGCCTTCCATGGTAACCTCCCTCTTTGGAACTTCTTCCCGGGGGTCCCACGGGTGTCGTCACTCACAGTCCGCCGCTGGGCTGAAGCGGGTTATGAGCTGCTGCGGGACGTGTTTGATCAGGGTATATTTGTCGAATGGTCTGATCTCCCACTGCCCTTGAGGAGCGGTCGGAGTGTATGGCTCCAATATTCGTCTCTCCGCAGGACCCTTAAGCGCAACTACCAAATGTTCCCCGCATTGCCACCGGATTACCCTGCCATCGAGGAACTCACCTCCCCCTCGCCTATGAGAGGCAAAATCTCCAGGCTTTACACGATGCTGCAGTCCAGATCTGTCCCAGAATTTGCTAAACTAAAGCGTGCTTGGGAGGTGGACCTGGGTGTTGAAATGTCGGATGAGCGCTGGGCACACTTATGCGAGCGCACACACCGAGTGTCCCTCAACTCCCGCTTTAAACTTATCCAATTCAAAGTATTACATAGGTTCCACTACACCCCGATCAGACTGCACCGCATGTCCAGTGATCATCCCTCTGGCTGCCCTAGATGTGGTCAAGACGATGACGACTACATCCACATGATTTGGTCCTGCCCCCGCCTTTCACAGTTTTGGGCAGCAGTTTGCTCGACGGTGTCTGCTATGCTCGATCATCCCATTGATCCTTCTCCGGCGCTATGCCTCTTCCATGACCTCCCTGGCCTTTCCCGTAATTCCAAAAAACTAGCTGGCCTCTGCATGCTTCTTGCGGTACAATCAATCTTGCTCTGTTGGCTTCGCCCCTCACCTCCCACCCACGCCCAATGGCTAAGGGCAGTCACGTGGGCCTCGGACACCGAAGAAACCTGGGCCCACACGCAACCTACTCACTCCAGGCCTAGGAACATCTGGCTCAGGTTCCGTTCATACATGTCTGATCTCAACACGACACTAAACGCTTCACCCCTGCCAGCTTCCCCCCACCAGCTCGGGTCCTCACCCCTTGCATAGCTCTCCCCCACTCCTCCTATTCCATAAATGTGCCCATTAATTGTGTTACGGTGTGAAGCTACCTTTGAATGCCTATATTGTGTACACTGTATTCACATTGTAAATGCCTAGTGCTGTTCGCCTGTGTTTTGCTGCCACGCTGAATAATAAAAAGAAGTTTAAAAAAAAAAAAAAGAAAGTGTGACCGGAACCGTGCCCTGCAATTAAAATATCGCCAACATCTGCTCCTTAAAGGCAGCCCATTCCTACGGAGTCGAGGACTTCGTTGGGCATACCACGTTCCTCGCTGCTCCATCCTCCAAGGAGGATGGGGAAGGCGACCGGTGACGGCGCTTCCCCAGAACGCCGCGACGAGGAGGAAGAATGGCGGGAACCACTTCAAGACAGAGAACCCCGGGCCTCCTCCCGATGCGGAGAGTCACCCCTCAAATCGTCGGTGGACACCCCTTTGGTTTTCGATTTAGAAATACGGGACTTACTGTGCTTAGAACCCCTACCTACCTGGAGCTTCCCCTTATGCTCATGCAAGGCCTTGGCAGTCAGCGACTGGCATTTTGAATAGTCGTCGGTGTCGTGACTCTCGCCCAAGCACCACAAACAAATGCGATGCGTGTCAGTGATCGACATTTTCGACTTGCAGTCCCGGCAGGACTTGAAGCCAGACCACGGAGTCCGAGGGGTCGGAGAAAAAGACATCATTACGATGAAACGCACGAGGCGCGCCGAGTTCTCGAAGCTAACACGTTTGCAGAAAAAATAGAAATGAGGCTATGGGCGGCGTGCGTCCTATTCATATCATCTGGTGACGTCGCCCTCGATGGAGGCCTTCGAGGGACATCGACCCGACGTCCTCTGCCGACAAAGTTTACGAAGTGCACAGCTGTGGACATTACATGTCAAAGATGTGGAATACGTTGGAGGACAGAATCCATTCGAAAGAGGGCTACAGGAGCCTGTGAAACCACAGAAATGAATATGCGATTGAAAAATTTAAATTCTTCAAGAAAATAAAAACCTGTCAAACTGAGTGGGGGAAAGATTACTCCTTGCATGGATAAAAATGGCAGCTATGATTCAATTAGTGGTGAAAGATGGTACAGAGTCAGCACGTCACTGGGAGTGGAGATGGCATTTGCTCAGCTTGCTTTATATGCTGAAAGCTGGTCCCTTGTACTGCTCACTCGAGTTAAAAAAGTTGTTCTGGACCAGATTGCCGTGTGCAGCACCGACACATGAGGTGAGAGGTTAGGTTTCCAGCTGTGCCTGCTGCCAATGCAGGCACGCAGCATTGGTCCTGGCAACAGGGCTTACCTAAATATTTCCAGCATGCACAGCCTGAATGACTTCCAATTAGCAGGTGTAATAGAGTATCTTAATTATAATCATACATTTTGAGTATATTTGCACACGTGCAGGATCTTGTAAAAACTTGCATCACCTTTTTAAATAGAGAGGAAAACCTGCACACATGAGTCAATAGTTCAGGACACATGACAGTATATATTTCATGGGAGGTTTAGACCCCTAGGAAGGCAAACCATTCCTGCTTTACCTGATGTACTTGATGTCACACTGTTTTCCACCATGCTCAATCAATGGTCCGAGAAGGGCTAGAAATGTTGGCTCTGTTTCCCACCATTCAAAGGTGAGGTCGCAACCAGTAGTGAAGGGTCTTGCCAGGTGGGTATCCTCTGTAGCACAGCAATGAGATCGCCAAAACTCATACGCAATGGCTTCCCCTGGATTTCAGAATTGACTGCTCTAAGGTTCTGCGAGTGATGAAACCAGACCCATTTAAAAAAAAAGAAATCCAAAATACTTATTTCTTTTATAGAAAGGTTTCGATGTGAGGTGGAATCACAGTCTGTTTGTCTTTATTCCAATCATCCATTGTGTCAGGATCCCTAAAACCTTACAAAGTCAAGTATATTCAGTCATTTACATTGAACATACAGGTCGGTGCCAATGTGCCTTTGTCTCCACAGTTCAAGTAACTCAATGCGCTTCTTGGTTCCTAAGTAATCCTCAAAACCACTGCATCACTTTCACAGTTATTGCAGACTCAGATTTCAACGTTCAATATATCAATTTTCTTGTCAATGTCCCTGCGCTACAAAACAAAATTTAGATTCCTGTTTAACAGTCTGTACTTTTTTGGGGGGGGGGGGGTTTCCCAATTGGCAATAATTCTTCAGTTCTGAAGTCTGCCAGTGAGTGCTGTAGATTTATGTCACCTGCCTCTCCCTGGCATCTTGTTCGAGGCGCACTTCACCCTTTTCTCTCAGACTTCATTAAAGTTCTCTCAGAAGTGCTTGGAATATAACCAGCACATCCCAGAAGAGGCCAAAAAAGGCCTCAAAATGCCTTAAGTTCCTTGTGATCCTTTTCAGAGGGTATATAAATAAAGGAGTTTCTAAAAGAATCACTTAATAGTCACAGCTCAGGTTTGGAAAAAATGCTGAACAAGTGAATATTCTGCATGCCTGCTTGAGAAAGCATTGCTTTCATTGCTTCAAACACACTCGTATACCTTACATGACTATATACCAAGTGTTTCATTTCTACAGTGATTGGTGATTTTTGAGCCCCAACAGTTGTTGGACCCATTAGGGAAAACGTAATGTAAAAATAAAACCGATAAAACAGGACTAGGACACTTACACAACCATAGTCCCATCTGCAGATGTAATCGGCACACCATCTGGTGGGGCTGACACCTTTAGGATCTTGGCTTTCGGTTCTTGACTGGGTCCAATACTGCGCTTTTTCTTCCTTGTCTGAAGTAAAAGAGGACATGATTAATCTGCCAACAACCACAGTAATGTCAGGGTAAAATGCAAAAAAACGATTGGCATTTCGGAAGGCAAAAGCGCACTGACTAAGAGTGCTAGATGAATCACAGAGGCATCCAAATATTCATATCTATCGAATAGTAAAGCAAAGAGTTGACTTTTGTAAAAGGCATACAAATCCAGGTAATATCAAAGCCCACTTACAGCCAAACACACGTTTTAAGATGTAGTCCAAATAAATTCCCATGGGCCAAAAATCATATGGAAAAAAAAGCATTGCATGAATTTACTTCTTCCATAGAAATATGCCTTAAAGTGCATATGCCTACCAAATGAATAAAACCTAGTTTGTGTCTAGAGTGAATGCAGCCAATTCTATGGCGAGGCAGGAGGCGAGCATTATGCTTCCTTCCTTCATTACTGCCAATCAGCACTTTCAAATTGAAACACTTTTTTTTTTTTTTTACAAACTTATCGACATGTTGTTCATGTCCCTTTTCTTGAACTAAAAGGGTTGATAGTTTATGCTCTTTCCCACAAAAAAAAGGTCTTTGGACTACTAACTCCCATGCTTCCCTGCTTTCTTGTAGTCCAGCCTGAAACAGTCCCTTGTCCAATCAGGCTCTGTCCTCTGCTGTATGACCCCCTTCCATGAGACTATCCTCCTCTTTCTTTGTTGCTGCCATATAAGATAAGTACCATTGATAGCATTATTTCATAACTATGCGTGTGAAGAATTATCATGATTTCTTTATCATAATGTCTTTAGCGAAGCGCAGTTATCATACTTATGGTCGCGCATAGTACATACAAAAAAAAAGTAGTAAAGTTAACGAGATTTCGTTCGCGTATTTGCTTACCTTCGGAGAACGGAGTCGGGGCCAGAGCCGCGGGAGAACGCACCAGCGTTAGGCAGCCGGCCCACCTCCTTATCCTCTCGTCAGCCCACAGCCCGCGCAGGCCTCTAGGACCTCACGGGTACCGGCACAGGAAGGCGTTTTCCCCTCGCAGCGAGCGCACGGAAGTCTCTAGGACCCCGCGGACACCAATTCATGAGGAGGCAGTTTCCTCCCGTCAAACACTGCGCAAGAGAGCGCCATATTTCGGAGTTTAGCACCGGCAGACATTCCATCCAGTGGCAATCTTTATAGAGAATTAATAAAAAAAGGTTGTGTGGTACACTAGCTGAAGTGAAGTCCCCACCAGCAGCTACTTGTAGCCTGAATAGATAATGGCACATTTTCACAGCCACCACACAGTCTCCCAGAGCACTTCCCCAGAGTGGAGTGGAGAGGAAGACTGGGGAGAACAGCCTGCATCTGAGGAGGAGGATCTCTCTCTCAGCTTTAAGAGAGTGTTAGGAGACTCTCTTTCTCAGGAAGTATCAGAGGGCATGATGCCCCTAGCCCAGAGGCTAGAATACTTGGAAGCCATGCTACAGAAGCAGAAGGCAGATAAAGAGGTTCCAAGAAGGAAGAGGGCGCTGAGGAGGGGACATCAGCAAGACAACCTGAGGAAGAGGTTGAGGGCTGTAAGAAAGCTTGGAAGAGGACCCCCTCTTGGACGCCCCCGAGCACCTCAGAAGGGGTGAGTTTAGCACCTCAAGAGTCAGCCGACCCAGTGAGTAGGCTTAAAAAAGCCTTCATGAGGGCGGTAGTGCCAGACTCTCGACCTCCTTCCCCAGGGGTGTACAACGAATGGGAAGAGGAGGACACGGGATACTCGCCAGACGACGAAGGCGAGGAGGACATTGTCATGCCTCAGCCAAAATCCACACAAGAATCGCGAGAGGAGGAAGACGAGGGGTTGCTAGAGATGTTCGACCCCGAATCGATCGCTCATCCCAGATCCTCTGAGTGGGTGCCTCGCCCAGAGTGGCGCAAGGAACAAGTTACTTACCTGTAACTGTTGTTCTCCAGCATGGGTCTGGCATGGATTCGCATGCTCATGAATATTCCCCTTCAGGCCGGGAATCCTCTGTAAAGAAAAGAATCAGTATCAGTTTTGTTTCTGATCTGTCTTTCTCAGTAGTAACCTATCACTGGTCTCTGGGTCATACTGCCCCCAGCCAATGACTGCCCTCTCCCTAAACCCCACCTCTGGCAGCCATCCTCAGATTTGGTAGCACGTAAAGTGGCAGTATGACCAAGTGAAGAGCCGCAGAGGGGTAGGTGGGAGGGTTCGCATGTGAATCCATGCCAGACCCATGCTGGAGAACAACAGTTACAGGTAAGTAACTTGTTCCTTCTCCAGCATGGGGTCTGGCATGAATTCACATGCTCATGAATAAGCATACATAGCAGTACACACATGCACAACCACAGGAGGTGGCAAAGGCTCAACATTAAGCATTACATCAAAACTCAACATTAAGCAATTCTTACCTCCTCACCAGGCTCACCTTAGGCGAACAGGTTGCGCGGCACTGCTTGGCCGACCCTGGACTCCTCCCTGGAATCCCGGTCGATGCACTTGCCTTTTCTCGCTTTCATCTTACTGCTTCACTCTTTTCCTTTTCCGCTCTGTGCTCTTTCTTCCTGGCTCTCTTCCTTTCCGTTCTGGACTATAGAACCACCCGGAAGTCTGCTTCAACAACCACTACTGAGAGGTTTTTTTAAGCGGCTGCTTTTCTCCTCTCCATTTGGTCCCCGCGGGAAGGGAGTCCTCTGCTTCCCTGTTTAACAGGGAATCAGGGTGGCTTCTTACCGAGGACGACCCTTTCTCTTCTCAAAGAAGAAATCAAAGAAGAAGCTAACCCGGCGAACGGTCTCCTCAGAGGATTCAGGAGAGGAGGAAGGGGAGGTGGACATTGATCTGGTCGAAAACCCACCTTTAACAATAGTGCATGACAGTTTCTCGAGCGATTGCAGGGTTCATGTTTATGGTGTATCCATCACATGTAGGCTGCTCACTGATCCACGTTTCTTGTAAGCATATTATGTCACTATTTTTAGGATCAAGTTTTTGCCTTCAAATAGATGTCTAGAGCCACGTGAGTTACAAGAACATAATTTCTATGGGGCTTCTAGGGTACTGTCATCAAGTTATGCTTTATTGTTTATGGAGTAGTTTTTTGTTTTTGTTTGTTGTGTTTTCACTCATTATTCCCTTATTTAGTGATTCGTTATACGAGATTTCGAATCCCATGTTTAAGATCTTCCTTGGCGTTTCTATTATGGCAATTGCAGTTTTTCACGACTGTAAATGTACTGCTACGTGATTGGTTAGATGTTCATGAAATAATGCAATTGTTCTAATATCATCTGATTTGATAGAGTGTAAATTGAGGATCACGTGTAGTAGACTTAGTACGTTCTTACTATTGAGGAGAATGTCATGTTTCTGCCATATAGACATGATGTTAATAATTTTATCTGAGTAGGAACCTCTTGGCTCTTCAAAGATTAGGTCATGTCTCGCGTCTTCTGTTTCTCTATGTATTGGATGGTTTGATTTTCTGATCTTTTTTTTGTGCCACTTTTGGTTCAGGTTCTGTAGAAATTGTTAGTTCAGTATCTGAAATGTCACTGCAGGTTAATATAGTGTCTTCATTGTGTCTTGTGTTTTCTTCCCGAGAGTTAACCCTGTTGACTAATGAGCAATCCTCGTCGATGACAATGTATTCATCATCTAGCATTAATATTCCCACTTCCATTCGCTTTACCCCTCCCAGCTCTCCTTCTCTCCCCATGCCCTTAACCTTGGTCTTCATATTGACCCTCACCTCTCTCTAGCTCACCACATTTCTCTTACTGCCAAGTCTTGTCGCTTTCACCTCTACAACATACGTAAAATTCGACCCCTCCTTACCTTTCACGCTACTAAACTTTTAATTACCACCCTCATCTTCTCCAGAGTCTTTTGCTGTTCCTCCCTTCTCTTTGGACTCCCCTCCTCTCATCTCATCTCTCCCCACTCAAATCTATCTACCACTCTGCCATCCGCTCCCTCTGCCATCTCTCATCTCTTGATTCCATCTCCTCTTCTCACCTCTCTAGGTTGGCTCTCTTTTCACTCGAGCCCAGCTCAAATTCAAGTTCATCTGTCTTGTTTTCAAATCCCTCTATAGTCTTGCCCCCGTACATCTCCTCCCTTCTCACTTTCTATACCCCTTCCCGTTCTCTCCGCTCTGATAATCTTTTCCTACCCTCTCCTCCTCCACATCCCTGCGCTGTCTCCCACTTCCGCTCTTTCCAACTCCTTGCACCTTCCACTGGAACCACCTCCCCCTTCACATCCGTTCTTCCCCCTCCTTTCGCTCTACTCTAAAATCTTAATCTTTTTCACTCACCTCCCTAGCGCCCTTCGTTTCCTCTCATTCCTCTCCCTCCCCCTCATTCCTTACCTCCTACTACTGCTCTTCCTTAGCCTCTCCATCTTCTCTACCTCCTTCCTTCCCACCCCCTGCTCTCATCTAGTTTTACTCTTTCCTCTCTTCTTCCTCACACATTCTTGCATTCCCTCTTGCTCCTGCTCTTACCTCCACTAACCGCTACCATTCCCTCATACACCTCTGCCCCTCCGTAGTCCCTCCTCACCTCTACAATATTATAAATTATTCTTTATACTGTTTGAGTTGTGATTCAATTGCCATCTTATGCTTGTTGTATTTTGCTTGTTTTCATGTAAAGCACTTTGGATTAAAGGGCAACATAAATTCAATAAAATACAAATTAATATGACATCTTCTTCCACTTCATTTGTGTAGGTTGATAGACCCATCAATATTTCTTGCAGTTTAAAATCATCGTCTGTTAAGCTGGTTCTTGGATCTTCTAGTATTTTCTCGCATTTCTTAGACTTCTGTGAATTATTCTGTTCGATCTTCATTTTTTCTTGTTTTTTTTGTAACTGTTCGTTCAATTGTTGAGGCATCTTTATGTTTCTTAAGAAGGCACAGGACCCTTTCATGCTGTTTTTTGGTCTGGGGGGAGTTTATTTTTTTCTTTCAACCCAGGTATTTGATTTTTAGGCTTTTCTTGTTGTTTGACTCCCTTTTGGAGGTCTTCAAATATGGAAAAAGTTGGTTGTTTTAATTAGACTGTGTTTTTAGCTCCTTGCTTTTTAATCGCCTCCATATTAGTTGTTTTGGCTCGTTGGATTTCATGTCGATTATGTGGTCGCGTTTCTTTCTCATGTGGATTAGTGTTTTTTCTTTGATATTCGCTTCCTCGCTGTTTGACCATGTTTATTAGGGCCATTGCTGTATCGTTCCCGTCAGATCTGGCAATATCAATGAGCCTGGCTTGCCAGTGGGCAGAGCTCTCAGCTTCCCTGTCCAGTCTCTCCTGTATTCAAGTAGTAAATGCCTCTAAGTTGATTTGTTTTGTGTGGATCAGGTCGAGTAGTGTCGCTTGATCTTTTATTGCATCCACATGGTTTTCTAATAGTTTTAAAAATGGTGGCAGGGCGTAAGTGGATGCAGCCATAAGCAAATTCTGGAGATCTAACATTGTCATTGGAGTAGGTTGTGTTGGGTTGATTGTCTCTTTTTCACAGTCACAGTAGTAAGAGTTCTCTTCTTGGTTCAAGTTCTTTCATTTGTGGTTTTTATTGTCCTGTTCTTGTCTTTCCGCTTTTTTTTTTATTATGTCTTTTCAATCGGTCTTGTCAGTTCTCCTTATTCTTTCATTTTTTGTTAAAGCAGCAGCACTCTGGGTAAGTGGATTCTGTTTTTATTTGTCGAACTGTGAGTCTTTTTTTCTGTGAATTTGAAGTCCTTCTGTACTGGTGTGGAGGTCATCTCTCGTGTCATTGGATGTGCGGTTTAATGGGATTTGGCCAAAAATGTGGCTTCTCTTTTCATGATTTGACATGAGAGATTCTATCTCTGTTATATCGAGAGATAATCTCGCCATTCTCTTTATCTCTGGTTGCAACGTGGAAGGAATGAGTTTGCTGTAACTATTTTGAGTATTACATTTCTGTTGCCATTTCTATTTGGCACTTTCTGCTCGTAGTTTCAATGTGGCTAACGGGGTTGGAGCGTTTTCTATTTCTTGAGAGTCTTTATTTTCAATAGCTTGTTTTCTTGTCATCAGCAGTAGGTCTCTTTCCTTCTTGCGGTGCATCATTGTTTGCTTCTGATGTAGTTGTCAAGTGTTCCAAGGGAATCGGTTTACTTAGTTTTCTTCTGTCCGGTTGGTTTATTCATGGGTTTCCAATTTGGTCTCGTCTATTTTGTGACAATTTATGAAGGAATTGTCTGTTTCTTGTGTAATTGAAAGTTCATTGTGCTTCATGTCACGGTTTTGTGCACCTACGTTTAGCTCTCAATTTTCTTGAGAGTCAAGGTTTTGAGTCTTGGGCAAGGTACAGTTCATGTAAACGCTACTTGTATTTTGTCTGGGTGTTAGGTAAGATTTCCACAGAGCTGGTTAATCTTCCTTTCCTGGTTCAACTCCAGAACGTTTTGCTTTTCTATTGGGATATTTTTCATTAATACCTCAGTGAGTGGGAACCTTTTTCCACACTCACCTGTCTTTAACTCTTTATGGGTGTCATTTTTAAGACACTCTGTAGTGCCTTTTTAAAGTTATCATGTCTAACAACTTATTGGCAATAAGTGCCTGTTGTTGCTGGGTTGCCCTAGGGGCTCCCCATTTAACTTTCTTGTGCTAACCTTGAGTGAACTACAGTTCCAACTACAGTTCCCAAGGGTAGAAAGGATCTTTGGATCCCTTTTACATTTTTATTCTGTGAAACCAGCACACCCCACCTTATATGGAGTGCTGGGGAGATACAATGTATCCCCTTTCACATTAAAACTGTAACAATTCTGTTACAGTGATAAGCTTACCTTTAATGGCTGGTGGCGGTGATACCTTTTACTAATTTGGTGCACCTTTACTGCGGGCTGTAATCACAGCTGCAGTAAAGGCACCTAAGGTGCTCATTTTACCAAAATGGGCCCTGTCTTCTTTTTCTGCCATTTTAGTGTTTGTCGTTTTTTGTTCCTTCCCCTGACATCCAGGGCGGGAAATTCCTTTGTTTGAGTGTTGTCTTTGGCGCGAGTACCCTGGACACCCCGCCCAGGCTCCAGTCAGTCTGTAAGCACAGGAAGTGGGGGAGGAGTCCAATGCTCCCCCCCCCCTTTGTCTTAGGCCTTCCTTCAACTGTGCCAAATCCCAGTGGGGGGTTGGCTGTCCTGATTGGACAGCCAGACGCCCCTTTCTTGTAAAATGCAGGGAGAGAATGCAGAGGTTGTGTTGCAGTTCCTGATAAATACTGGAAACCTGGGAGCAGAAGTCATGTCGGCCACTGGAACAGAAAACCGAAGAGGATGACGAAGGAAAGGCGGCGGGAAGGATTTCCAGCGACCGGAGAGCCTGCTGTGTAACCGGAGCCTGCTGCAGCTCTTCCTTCCGATCGACCTGGGGTCTCCGAAAACGAAGACCCGAACCCAGCGCCTGGTGAGACTCACTAGACTCAAGACGACCTGCATTTTGAGTCATCCCACGGGTTGCTACGACCTTGCGTTCTTGCAATACCCCAATACCCTGGGACTTCCATCCACTGTGCGGTGCACGGTCTTCCGAATTCCGAATCTCGCTGAAACTTCGTGGGCATCCTGGTCTATCTCCTGAGACACGAATCAAGTCCAAAAAGTCCCCTCACAAGAGTGCTGGACCTTTTTAACGACGAGAATTCAACCGCGATTTTCTGTCTTCTTCTGTGCTCCTTGAAAAGGCACCAAACCCGCAGAACCGCATTCAGCTGCGAGAGAAATCTTGCCTAGAGCATTCTACTTCGATCCGTGCTGCAAAGTCCCTTCTGAGGTTGTGTGTTCAGTCTCCAGGATAAGGAATCCACTGACCAGGTATTTGGCTGCAGTCCCTGAAGTTCTTCTGCTGCAATCTCTTCTTCATTGCTGAGGTACTGTGTTGGCTTGGGGATATACTTACCTTAAGCCTGTTGGGATTTCTGTGTAGTCCTGGTGTGTTTTCTGTGATTGGGAGGTCCCTCGTCCAGTACAACCAGTCACACTGCTAGAATCCTGCTGGGGTGTCTTCTGTGAAGCCCTGGACCCTCTTCTAACCCTAGAATTAAAGTACTCACTCGTTTGCTAGTTTTCCTAAGGAAACTGACTTTTGCTACTAAAGAACTTATTCTAACACTGCCTGTTGGTCACTAGTCCTAGTGAGCCCCTTCTGCCACTGAGAACACTCATGCTCTAAGGGAAAGGCTTTGAAGGGATTGGGACTTCTGCCTAGAAAAGAAATCAAGTGTTTTACTTACTCGTAAAGAGTTGGTGGGTAACTGTAATTCTCAGAGTGAACAGTTACAAAAGTTCTTACTGATCTTGAATGTGTGATGCACTATTCTTAAAAAGTATGGTTAACATCTTTTCTTCCTTAGCCACTGTTTTACCAGTCTAAAAGAAAGTAGATGTGAAGGTATTTTACTCTCCTGTGACTAGGTTGTGCCTCTTTACAAAAGTAATGTGTTGGTTTCACCAGATTATTCCTGTAGGGCAACTGTATGAGTGTCCCCCAAATGGGTCTTGCTTCCCCTGACTTGCTGCTAGCCTGTCCTTAATAAGTCTACATTAGGTTGTTGCTTACCTAGAATAATTATTCAGTAAAGTGTGACATTGGGTTTTACTTTCCCCTTCACTGTGAAGTTAAAGTAAGTGGGTTTTACTTCCCTTGTGTTAGCTGTGTGCCATCCAAAACAAGTTACCAGAGTTATTGCTTACCTCAATCTGGGGTTCCCTGATTTCCAAAGCATCTGTAATTGCATATTACATCCTTAGGTTTTACTCACCTGGTATAACTGTGTGTTATGACAAAAGTAGTTATAGGTTTGTACTGCACCTAGAATAAGTGTTTCACTATTCACCGAAAGTATAGTGTCCAGTTGACTGTTTATGTGATTTGTTCCAAGAGTCACTGTACAACTGGAAGGGCCTACTGTCCTTGTATTACCAAAAGTAATCTGAAAGTAACCATTGGTCTTTTACTCCCAAATAATAGGCTTGACCTATACTAAATGTGTATAACAAGGTTTTGACTTCCCTAGAACTACTGTTAGGTGTTCCAAATCAGGTCTATACTTGGGTCTGTGTACTTTCAAGTATAGTGTTGTATTTTATATTGTGATTTTATATAATGTGTTAGTACTTACTTAACCCCTAAGATTTATCTGGGCCTACTTGTATTTAAATAAATCCTTTATTGTTACAATACATAGTGTTTCAGTGTTTCTTTGGATCATTTGTATTACAATTTTCACCTGTACTGTATCTACTGCCCTCTCTACCTCCTAAAATAAGCCTGGCTGCTCTGCCTACGCTACCATGTACTCAGGTGTTACAGTCATATACTAAGAGTGGAGTCTTGTATTGCTCAGTTGAATGGTTTTACTAAGCCCTTAGTTGGACTTCAGAAAAACTGTCCTAACACAGATTTTCGATTGGATATTTCGAGGATGTTTCATTCAAGCCTCTATGTTTTTTCATCATTATAATGTGTGGTAATATTGATGTATTGAGTAGCGCTTCTGTTTTCCTCTTTTGGTTTGACGGCGCGTCTTTGGGCCTGTTGATGCAACCATTTTAGTCTGGGGCAACCCCGTTTGTTATGATCTTTTTGCAACCTTTGGTTTTCAGCGAGTAAATATACGATTCGATTGTGTTATGTGTGAGGGTTCACTTTCAACTTTCCTCTGCCACTTAGATTAAGGCCAGGCAGCGCCCTCAATCAACCCAGTGGCTGCTCACAGCGAAGCTCAGGGGCAGATGCCCACTGTTAGTCTGGCGCTTCCGTTTCTACTGTGAAGCTGGGTCTCAAAGGCTTGAGGTGCCCACAGTCACCCCAGCGTTTTCGCGCACCGTCACTACTTAAGATTGATGTTAACTTGCAAATGTTGAAATCGTTTCCAACTTTTCTACTGTCGCTTGGGTTCAGAAGCGACTGTAGGTCGCAGTCGCGCCCACGCAGGGTTGCTGCACTGCGTTTTATACTCGTTAACCTACACCGTTATGGGTGTGATTGGGCTCTCGGTGGTATGTTACTCATTGCCTGGAAGCCCAAAAGTGACCGTATTCGGTCAAATGTGCATGTCTTTTTTTGTCATTGCACGGGCTCCTCAGTGGCGCTATGCTAGTATTAAGAACTGGAAATCTGTGGGCGCAATCGGCCTGATATGCACAATCTACTGCTGTGTTGGGCTCAATTGCTGGTCGGTAATTGCCCCTGCGCGAGGTCACTATTTAAGATTTCTGTTTGATCACTGATAACCAGATCAGGAGGCGAAAAAGGGGAGAAAGGCGATCGAGGATGGTTTATACATTATATTCCTTGTTAATCTTACCTGTCGTCCAGGGAGGGTTATTTATTTCAAAACCTGGGTCAGAGCAGTACGATGTCTCCACTACTGCCGAACACTCTGCCAAACTATGCGCCACGTTCCGCTTGTGGCAAGTGTATTGTGGGCAGACTCCTCCTCCAGCAGGTGATTGAAAGAAACAACAGACTCCTTCAGCAGCACAACAGGTCACACAGCAACACAGGTAGTGAGTTGTTGGCAGTTCAAACACTCGGACAAACACTCCGCTAAATACTCATAATACAATTTCCCGAAGGTCAACGTTGAAAAGTGTCAAAAGTAGTCATCAACTCCGATATAACTCCAACAACCTTCGTCTCCACCCAAAGCCTCAGTGTGCTGTGGCAGTGTCCACGGAAAAAAACAGTTAACATTGGACTTTAGGAAGTGCTGAAGTAAATTAAAAAAGCCTGATTTAGACTTCCTTTTCAACGACTGGAAGGGGAACAGTTCCCAGATTAGTTTCTCACCAAGTTTCTTTTTGGACACCCAAATGGTATTATCCGATGTTGATGTTCAAAGACTACTTTTAGCTGTCTTCATTTTTATACTTCGAGCTTACTCTGCTCTTGTTGGGTGCAGCACTGATATGCATACTTTTATCCAAGATTCTAAGAATGGCCTGGCGATTAGATGATTATTGGCAGCAATAACAGAACAGATCAGACAGCTACCTGATCATTTAACGAGATTGCCTGATTAAAAAGAGTTTTTCCGTCCTTAAAAGTAATCACAGGCATAATGCGATCTATTGAACATATTGCAAATCCAGAGAGTGAACAGAGTCAATGACATATGGAGAGACACAGATGGTGGGGTCTAATGTATTGGTGTATAATATATGCCTGTTCAGCATCTATTATTATCTTTCTGTTCCTATTGATCAACACCGTTTACTTTATTGGTCCCAAAAAGAAATGAGTCCCATTAATCATTCCCACTACAGTGACCTTTGCAGAACTAGACCTTGTAAAAAGGCCAAGGCCATATGTGATTTTTCCTACACCAGTCATACATGTGAAGGCACCTATGTCTGTGACAAGGGGCCCTATGCTTCCCTTTGGAGGGTGGTCTGTTTTCGATTTACTCCATGATCATCATGTGCAAACCAATTTGTCAAGAAAGAGACCTAAGAGAAGTGCAAGGGAGGATGATTAAGAATTAAATGATTAGACAGTACAGCACATTTGGGAAACCGGTCTTATCAGCACATGAAAGAATTGGGAAAGGGAAGTTCTCAGGAGAATTGTTATGTATGTGCTCTCCTGCCTTATGCTATGGGAAAGTCTAAGATATTCAAAGCTATAGAGATAGACGTTCAAACAGCTCATTGCTTGACTAACCTTGTACTCTGTCATACAAGAGGTCAATTCCAGGGTCGAACTGCATCCTTGGTATGAGTGACAGAATGGTCAGTACCAGAAGAAGATGATTATGTTCAAGATTTGAAGACAAGAGAAAGAGCACACACCAGAGATCATGTGATAAGATACGAACAGTCTGCCATGAAGGGAGCAGGAATTAGATGGGAAATAAAGAGGAAACTCGACTGTCAAGGAAAAACTGATGGAAATACAAAGTTGCAAGGAAAGAAGCCACATGCGAATCTGGGGGACAGTACTTTCTCCAGATGGTTGGGAGGAAGTCATAATCGTATGCAGAGCTGTGGCAGTAACTGGTCATGCCAAGCCAGTTATCGAACAAGTGGAAAAAGGATGCAAATTTCTCTGGCCGAGCCTTGCAAAATTGCTGACGTGGGTTGAATACAAAAGGAGGCCCGTTGCAGATAGTGCAGAGCTATGCTTCAGAAATAATGGCACGAGGAAAGTTGGAGAGAATCAGCAGTGCGGTCGAATCTTCGATGTGCCAGGAATGAAAGATGGAACAGTGGTGATAATGGATCACTATTGGGCCTGTGGATCCCGAGCTTACATGAAGCTGCCCATAGATGAACAATTTACTCTCTTACCTGGCAACATTCTTTCGATGGGATGGTCCGGCAACATATTCCATATCTATGACAGTAATCACCACAGCTGTGCTGCTTCGGAAAATCTTTCGGCGTCTGCGTCCTGTGTCGATGACATCGATACGCTGTCCTTGAGGGCCTCCATCGAGCCAATGTCACCGGATGTTATAAGTAGGACGCACGACGCCCGTAGCCTCAGTTGTATTTTTTTCCCCAGAACGTGTGGCACCAATCTTCTGCCATTATGACCACAGAAAGCCTTGCGGAAACGTAAGCTGGAGTCGCATGAGAAATTCTGTAGCGGGGTAGGCAGGGAGGGAGCGATATGGAATACGTCATCAGACCATCCCATCGAAAGAACGTTACCAGGTAAGAGTAACTTGTTCTTCGAGGGGATTGGGTCCTCCGACGTATTCCATATCTATGACAGACTCCCAAAGCAGTACCAACGTATGGAGGAGGGAAAAAGAATTTAGAATATAGAAATGTAGAATGCCCAATCAAATTGCAGAGTAAAGGAACGCCTTGCCAAAGGCCAGATCGTGCCCATGGATAGAATCTAGGGAGTAGTGTCGTACAAAAGTATGGACCGAAGCCCAAGTGGCTGCTTCACAGATGTTACGAATAGGAACACCCCTCTGCAGGGCAGAAGAGGCAGCCATACCCCTAGTAGAATGGGCCTGTAAGCCTACCGGAGGGTCCTTAACCGCCAGGCGGTAACATTCAAAAATTGCCAAGATAATACCTCTAGACAAAGTCTGCTTAGTAACAGCTTGTCCCAAACGCCTTCCAGCGTAACCAATTAAGAGCTGATCGTCCACTCTGATCCGGGACATGCGTGAAATGTAGAAACTTAAAGCTCTCCTAGGACCTAACCTATGGAGCCTCTCTCCTCTTCCTTACCAGGATGCGGAGGAGGCTAAAATGCCGGAAGAATGAACTTCTGGCTTAAATGAAATTCCGACACCACTTTCGGAAGAAAAGGAGGACGAACTCCAAGGACAACGCTGTCCTTCTGGAACACAGTGAAGGGCGGCTTAACTGAAAGTGCCTGTAACTCACTCATTCTGCGAGTAGAAGTGACCGCAACTAAAAATACAGTTTTAAGGGTTAACAGTCTCAAAGGACAAGAATGTAAAGGCTCAAAGGGAGCACCCATTAGGATCTTTAGAACAAGGTTCAAATTCCAACCGGGCACCTGGAAAGGTTACGGTGAGAACACATTAGTGAGCCCTTTCAAAAACTGAGAAATTAAAGAAATTTTGAAATAAGAACACTCCTCAGACGAGTGATTAAATATGGACAGCGCCGCCAGGTAACCTTTAATGGTAACCACTTGCAGGCCCTTGTGGGCTTAACGAAAGCAAAAAAGACAGAACCACAGGAATGTCACATGAAAAAGGATCCACATTCTTAACCCTGCACCAGTCGCAGAACTTTCTCCAACGGCAACGGTACAGGGATTTTGTTGCCGGCCGTCTGGCTGAAAGCACACCTCCATCACGTCTTCAGGGAGGTCCCAATCCTTATACCTCAACCTTTCAGAAGCCAAGTGTGAAGGTTGAGGGATCTGAGCTCTGGATGGAGAACCTGACCCCCCTCCCGCGAGAGCAGGTCGTCTCGGTAGGGAAGACGGCGTGGAGGGAAGATGGACAAATCGAGAAGGTCCGGGTACCACGTCCTCTGGGCCCATGCCGGAGCAATGAGGATCACCCGGGAACCGAACCTCTGTAACATCCGCAGCACTTGCGGGATGACGGGGACTGGAGGAAACGCGTACAGCAGTGGGAAGGACCACTCCACCGCAAACCCGTCTCCTAAGGCTTCTCTTGGAGGAAATCCTGCGAGCAGAACCTTTCGCACTTCCGGCTGACATTGGAGGCGAAGAGATCTACTTGAGGGGTCCCCCAAAGGGCAAAGATCTCCAGGAGAATCTCCTGAGCCAACTCCCACTCGTGAGAGATCGCGCTTTGCGTGCTCAGAGCATCCGCTGTCTCGTTTTTGTCTCCGGCCAGATGAACTGCTGAGATCGAAATTTCCTGCTGGATGGCCCAGAACCAGAGCTGCATCGCCTCCCTGCACAGAGGAAGTGACCCTGCCCCCCCTTTTTGTTGAGGTAGTGCATGGCCACTGTGTTGTCCGTCAGAACCAGGACATTCTTTATTCGCACAGTCGGCAGAAAAGCCTTCAGGGCAAGCCTGACGGCCCTCAGCTCCAATAGATTGATATGGAGTCTGGACTCCGACGGAGACCAACGACCGCTGACTGTCAACTCGTTGGCATGAGCTCCCCATCCCGTGAGGGATGCGTCCGTCACGATCGTCACCTCCGGCCAGGGTAGCCAAAATGGAGCCCCTCTCATCAGATTGCTTTCGTCAGCCCACCGCAGAAGGTCCTGAGCGACCGAGGGCAGCACCTGAACGGGGTGCGACATCGTGCCGGAGGACTGTGACCACTACATCTTGAGAGCCCATTGCAGAGATGTCATCCGCAACCGGGCCTCTGGCACCAGAAGAATGCAGGATGCCATGAGGCACAGTAACCTCAAGAATTCGAACGCCGGCAGACTCTGGGCATGTTGAAACTTGTGTACCATCTGCTGAATGTGATGAGCCCGCACCTGGGGAGGAAAACACTGCCCCAGGGATGTGTTGAGCACTGCTCCGATGTACTGCAGCCGCTGAGTTGGCATCAAGTGGGACTTCAAGTTGAGGGAGAAGCCCAGCTTGTGAAGTGAGTGGCAGGTGACGGACAGATGATGCAGGACTTGCTCGGGAGAGCACGCCCTGATCAACCAATCGTCCAGGTAGGGGTAGAAGTGAATCCCCCCTTTCCTGAGATATGCTGCCACCACCACCATGAGCTTGGTGAAAACCCTCGGGGCGGAGGTCAATCCGAACGGCAGGACCCAAAACTGAAAGTGTGAGTTGCCAACCGCAAACCTCAGGTACTTCTTGTGCTTGGGATGTATCAGCACATGAAAGTAAGCGTCCTTGAGGTCGAGAGACACCAACCAGTCCTGAAGTGAAGGGCCTGGAGGACTTGAGAGAGAGTAACCATCTTGAACTTGTCATTCCTGAGGAGTTTGTTCAAACCGCGCAAGTCCATGATGGGTCTCAATCCCCAGTCTTTCTTTGAAATCAAAAAATAAGGGGAATACCATCCCTTGTTCCTCTCCGCTACAGGCACCAGTTCGATGGTGCCTTTCTCCAGCAGGGCTTGTATTTCCTGCGCAAGGAGTGGATCCGGACTCTTCAAAGAGAGATTCCCAGTTGGATTGTCGTGAGGCCTCTGCTGGAAAGGAAGACAGTAGCCGTGGGCTATGATCTCCAGAACCCACACATCTGAAGAAATTGGCACGCCATTCTACAAGATGCTGTGCCAGCCTTCCCCCAACCGGCGAACCATGGGCCATGGCCTCATGACTTGGCGATTATTGCTCGGGGAGGTGCTCCGGGCTTTGGTTTCCTTGTGAGGGCTCTATGTGCACGCTCCACCGTGAATGCCTGTGAGAGTTTGTCAGCTCCTATTTCCTGCAGGATCATGTTCTCCACATAGTTTGTAGGATCCTGCCCTTCCTCACCTTCCGGCAGACCAAACACTTGAATGTTGTTCCTTCTCGCTCTCCTTTCCGCCTCCTCCGCACGGTTCTCCAGGTTAGCCATTTGCTGCTTTAATATATGGACTTCTTTTGCATTGTCAGTGCTGGTGGTCGTGTTAGTTTTGACCGCACTTTCCAGGCTGCTTGTTCTGTCCACCAGCACCCTGACATCCTGTCGCAGCAAGTTGAGATCTAGCCCCACTGCGTCGATCTTTGGCGCAGACCACCCCAAGTATTCCGTTACCCCCGACATAAGGCGCCAGTACAAGGACTCAGCATGGGTGCCAGGCTCAGACTTACAGAATTCCACCTCCGGAGAGGTGTCCAGACCACTGGTGTCGTGCAACGACTGACGCAGGTCTTCTATCTGGCTATGACCAGACAAAATCTCGTCTGGTACCGTATCAGGAACCAACCCTTCCTCAGATGCTTCATCCACCTCAGAAATATAATCCAGAGGCTGGAATGAGGGCACAGAAAAAGGGACAAGGACATTCTTAGCCTTGGCCAGAGCCTTTTTAGGGGGTTCCACCGTGCCACGGGGTACCGCCGACAAAACAGCCTCGAAAGGCGTCGAGAGAATCTGCATTGATATCAAGCGTGGCGCCAACAGCTTCGACACAGTCCTCAAGAGCGGAGCCCCGAGCGTGTCCTTCGATAGCCTAGGCACCGATGGCGTTGACGGCTTCCTCGGAGGCGGAGCCTCAAGAGAGTCCCTCGACGACCTTGGCGCCAAAGACGTCGATGTCTTCTTCTTTGAAGACTTCACAGGCTCCAACGGTCTCTAGGGCGTCGAGGACCGGGACCTGGAACGGGCATGTCTAGAGCGACCATCCTTGTCCGACTGGGACCTCGAAGGCGCCCGGTGATCGCGACAACCGCTCGAACCCGAAGGCGTGCGAGTGGTGTCTCTAGCACGGTCACGGCCGGCGTCTTTCGACTGCGCGGACGGACCGGAGACCTGCGACTGAAAAATCGCCATCTCCTGCCGAAATGAATCCCATTCGGCAGCAGTGGAATGCTTGTTGGGACAAGCAACCTGCCGACGGGCGGAGTCCTCGGACGAGGAAGGCGACCGGTGACGGCGCTTCCGTGAGTGCCTCGAAGAGGCAGAGGAATGGCGGGACCTACTCCGGGACCGAGACCCCCGGGACCGACAACGACGATGCAGAGATTCGCCCCTCGAATCGTCAGTCGAAAGGCTGATGGACTTCGAATTCTGGGGCTTGGCCACCTTACCTACAGAAAGCTTCTTCTTACGCTCCCGCAAGGGCTTCGAAGTGAGCGACTGGCAGTCCACACAGTCATCCGTGTCGTGGTCCTCACCGAGGCACCAGAGGCAAACAGCGCGCGAATCCGTTAACGACATCTTGGACCCGCAGTCCCGACACTTCTTAAAACCTGGCCGCGGCGTTGAAGACGACGAAGACATCATGGATATCACAAACGAACCGGTTTGAGGTACCGAATGAACAGAACTCAGAAAGAGCCGAGGCGCACCTAGATCTCAGAAGGAACACGTTCGCTGAACAAATGGAACTGAGGCTACGCGCGTCGTGCGTCCTACTTATAACATCGGCTTGACGGAGGCCCTCAAGGACAGCGTATCGACGCAGACGCTTAAAGATTTTCCAAAGCAGCAAAGCTGTGGTGATTACGGTCATAGATATTGAATACGTCGAATGACCCAATCCCCTCGAATGGGGAGGACTGTGTCGAATATAGTGATTGTCCATGTTCCAGCGTTAGTGATTCCAAAGTGTGACCGGAACATTGGTGAGTTTCCAAAAGCAGATACTCACCTGAGAAAGAAGAGTCTGCTGAACTCCTTAATCGAATGAAGAGGGAACAATATTTCTCAGCCAAATCGATAGGATCTTTCGATGCTATTCCATATGAGCATAGACTGCTTCAGTTTTCACTATTATCTTTATGCCTGGGATCAAGACAATGGCGAATGCCAAATGGTTGCACATTACCAGATGGGAGCTCTTGCAGACGATTAACACCACGATAAAGCGATTCAATGCCATCAAAGAGGAGCTAAGAGCCATACGCCTGATGACTCTGCAGAACAGATTTGTCTTGGATATGATTACGGCCATGGATGGAGGTGTTTGTGCCAAAATAAAAGAATCATGGATACCTTCTCACAACGACAAGAATGGCACCTTGATAGAGGCCATAACGATGCTGACAAACTTAAAGACATTGCTGATGGTAGTTGGTTTGCGTCAATCTTCTCATGGGTTTCAAAATGGATGGCGAACATTTTCAAGCTCCTTGGAGCCCTGTTGGTAATAATCATGTTTGGATTCTGTGTGATTAGGATAATAATCACACAATGCAAAAAGACTGCAAAGAAAGAAGTAGGAATGAAGATTGTGATCAATGTTGAATCTGGGTTCAAACCCAAGGAACTGACAGATGAAGAAATCAGACTACGTAAAGGTCAGTATTCATGCACCCGAAGGAACAAAGTTTTTTCTGTAGTCGAAGAACCACAAGAAGTATGTGGGTAGATGGATTTACTGCAGTCCGAATGGACAGTGCAGTCTTATGACTTGGAGTATTGATGAACATGTTAAAACAGCAGGATGTCTAAAAGGAGTCAAAGATATGGACTCTAAGGAAGCACTTCTTCAGACAAGGATGTCTCGGTGTGAAGAATCGCCCATTTCAGGGGGGAATGTAGAGGAGGTGCCAAGTCTCCCTACCAGAAGCTCTGCCCCCATGTTGCCTATATGTTGGGAACCGCAATTACGGCATGCGCAGTGCCAGTGAGGATGCCATTAGTGCAAAGAATCATTGAAACAAGGTATCCACTGAAAAAACCCTATATGCATTCACAAAGAAATAAGGGTCTTCTGGAGGTGGTCCCGGAAGAAGTGTGAAAAAGATTAAGAAAGAAGACTGGTGAACTGACGCACCTATAAAAGACACAAATGAAGAAAGAATGTAGACATTCTATAGGATTTAAAGATGAAGTATCCAAGTAAAGCAACATTTCGGTATCAAAATGAAGATTGCTCGTGTGAAGAAACACTGAAGAAATGCAAAGTCATTTTACAATTGTACAGATGCTGTAACGCAAGTAGACCAAGTAATCCTGAGGCTGGCTACGTATTAAAGAGATTGCGGCGATGCGGCAATGTTTATTCATAGGAATGTATAGAATCTGGATGTTCCACAATCCACTTTAGCAAACTTAAACCCTGTGAATGGAAAGGACTTTAAGTGTGGCACAGTTGAAAATAACTGATGGCGAAGGAGATTTCAAGAAAGGCTGGCTGGCCCAGTATCAAGAGTCGGGCCGCCGGGAGCCTGGTTATCTGCTTGAGAAGCTACATGAACGTGAGAAAGTAGCAAACTTCTATTTGAGGTCTAATGGAAAAGCACTGAAAGTTTCAAGAGTTCATTTATGAATTTATACCCTTGCCCCCTCCTTTCCCCCATCCTCTCCCCTTCCCCTGACCTTAAATTGGTAACAAATACTACATAAGGTCAATGAGGACACCAGACTACTCCCCCTTCCCTCCCCCCCTCTCCCCTACCACAAATCCTACACCGTAACTCCCATCACCTACCCCCTTCCTCTACCCTCCCCCACCCTCTCCCCCCCCTTGTAAATAGTTCTACTTATTGTTCTAATGACCTGTTCATGTTTGTAAATATGCTTCTCTCACTCTGTACCTGTTAAATTGTAAAGCGCTTTGTCTTAAAGCGCTATATAAATTCAATAAACAAACATTTATTAGTATTTTATGCAGTAAACCGCTCTAAAACGTGATCTCCAGTCACATGGTCAAGATGGAAATAGACTTTGGGTTGAGCTACAACAAAACCAGAAGGTCATGCCACACTCCCTTTTATTCTCAGGCACAATGAGCCCCTACAAGGCCCAAGTTCAAAGCCTTAATTGAATGGCAGAGCGCAGGAGTGTTGCTGGATGAGGGCTAATTGGGTGGGGAGGCATGACCATGCCAACCCTTCCAGCACCTGGGGTAACCAGCTTGCGTGCTGCTAGCAAGTGGAATATTCCAGAAGGGCACAAGCGTGCCAACCAATTATAGAGGATGACGTATTAGAGAGCCCTATAGTTTATGTAACCAATAGGGTGTTGGGTATTAGTATGGCACAGAAGAGGACTTGCACTTGGGATGGGCTTAGTTGTCCACCTGATCTTAGAGACCCAATCACAACTCCTGTCAACATGGAACATATACCTAGATGTTCCTTTTAAGCCTATCACATCCCCTAGTAGGTTTTCTTAGTTTGCCACGTAGGATGACGTCAGTAGTGACAAACTTTTAGTATAAGAATGCTGTTTTTTCATGTGATTCTTAGAGAGAAATCGAGCGAACGTCCGTTGATGTCCGTTGTAACTCCCCGTTTCAGATAATTGTTAATAAAACAGTACAGTGTTTTGCCAACTCGGTCTGATTATTGATGTATGAGTAAGTTTTCCATCCCCATCCATCTCCAAGTATTGCTAGCTCATCTTAAAGGGCCCCAGGTCCCGGGTTCACAAGGTCTTTTTAAACATTTCGACAAGGCCATCCTGTTTGTGGGTGATAGACTGAGATTCTTAAAGTGTTCATATGTAACAGTTTCACTTACCCCATGAGTTTGCTCATAAATGTAGAGCTCTCATCGGTCAAGATCTCTCTGGGAAACCATACTAGCAAAAAGAAAGGGAGTAGGTGTTTCAAGAACTGCTGGGTGGTGTTAGCTCCAAGGGGAAAAGCTTCTGGATATCGGGTGGCATAATCTACTATTACCAAGATATACTTGTTCCCTAATTTGGATGTTTCCAGGCGGCCTACAATGTCCAGGCCAACTCTTGAGAATGGGATCTCAATAATTGGAAGTGGCTGTAAGGGACCTGTAGTGGTATACACGTACTTGTCTTTTGGCAGATTGCACAGGACTGAACAAAGGTTTTAATGTCGGCATGAATTCCAGCCTAGTAAAATTTGTTGAGGGTTTGGGCATGAGTTTTTGCTTGTCCTAGATGATCTCCTGTGAGATGGGAATGAGCTGTCTCCAGGACTACTTGCTTATGGCTTTTAGGAATGACTAGCTGGGTTTTTATTATACCCTCTGAAGTAGTGTCTCCCTGGTAGATTAACCCATGTTTTAGGAAGAAAAAAGGTCCTCCTGTCTCACGCCCCTCTTGTTCAGATACCATTTGTAAAAAGGCTTCTGCTAACAATGGGTTGTTCCTTAGTGCAAAGGCTGTGTCGGGAACAGTTTCTCTTCTTCCCGGACCCTTCTGGGTTAGGGATTTTGAGGGTTGTCGGGTGTATCATCAGCATCCCCAAAGCCTCAGGTATCTCAATCTGTTACTTCCTTCCCAGCCTTTTCCTTTACTCTAGGAATACAGCTCTTTCGAGCACTCCTTATACAATGTTATGCCTCGACGGATTTGGAAGGGGTTCTTTCCATGATGTATTTAATACCTCTTAAGTCCTGCTAGCACATCAATTCCAAACTTCCTCGCTAATCCTGTCTTGGGAGCCAATCTAATGTAGGTATTATGAGGTGGAATCAAAATCAGTTCAGTGGGTATAATCTTCTTTCGCCTGGCGAATGATCTCTACCCTACTGATATAGATAAACTCTATAGAGCCTTCTGTGGCTACTGAGAGGTCTGATGCTTTGGGACCGAACTTCTCAAACTTTGGGGATCACTAACTTGTATTGGCTGAGCCGTGTCCCACTCCTGACACCATTTGTGATGGCATCATGAAGCAGCCACAGAAAACAACTTGCCCTATGCCAAGGTCGGATTTTCCTACCTAAAGAAAAGTAAGGATATTCTGTGTCAAGAAGTCCAAAGCAAATTTCTGTCTGCATCCAAAACGTATACTTGCCCTCACGTCGAACTGTATACAATGTGTAGGGATGCCAGCATCAAAAAAAATAGTGTTCAAAGTAAGGTTCAGAGCTTCTTCAGCTCTTGGCTTGTAATCAGCCTCCCCAAAGTCTAAAATATTTCAAAAGCCACAGGGGTTTCCTTCACCAAGAGTTCAAATCTTCCAGCTTTTCAAAAAATTCCTTGGGACACTTCCCAGCTCTTATAATATTGTTACTTTTCACCAGTAGGCATTTCAGTCTCTTGACTTCAAAAACACAAGGTTGTAGTAAAACACATGCTTCTTGATGGGTGCTTTCAGTGGCTATTCCATACAGGGGTGCACTTGGTCTAGGCGTAGTTGTCGGACACATACAGTGCACCCATTACAGGTGATACAACCGATAACCCATCTTGGCTGCTTTCCATCAATACTTTGCCACTGCTTCAACTGGACAGTGATGCTTGATATATTAACCTGTGTCGCACTATCCTAACACTGTACCATGGCTTGTTCGGCCACTATGCATTTGGTACACTTTCATGCACTGTTCTGGCCCTCGCTAATGTACGTTTCCTCATGCCATACAATTCCTTGAATCCTCTTGGCTTTTGCTCAAAACTTCCTTACATTCAGTTTGGTATATAAAGTCTTTACTTTGTTGGTTATTCAAATCAATGTTCATTGCCTGCGTTGCATATTCGCCTGCCAGCCCGGTGTTCCCCCTTCTTGGTACACTCACCGGTTGGCGCTTAGAGCCTTTCTGCGAGGTCCTCTGCCGTGACGAGTTCTCTCCTTCCCGTGCAGTACCTCGCTCTTTTTCCCAGCGGCTCTCTGTGGCTCCGCTTACCCAGCGATGCTCCTCCTGCAGCACTTGACTCTTACGACCGATTTGCTCGTTCACGCCGGTCTCCCTCTTTCTATCTGCCACCGGCTTCCAGCATCTTTCAGCTTCGCGCTGCATAAACTCTGCATCCACGAACGGGTCTCAAGAGCTATTCTAGCCACCTCGCTGATCCGGAGAGGTCTGCCTGCACCCAGCAGTCCGTAGCTCTGCTTCCACAGCAGACTCCATTTCCAAATGGATGTCAGCTTTTAAAGTTCCTGCCACCATGAAGAGTAGAGAAAAGACTAGACTGCTCACCATTAAAACTGTAGTCCTGCATTCCTTTTGTTGTCGTCCTCCTCATCCCAGTACACGGATGAGGCTGGTATGTGTTAGTATTAAAATTAGGATGGTCTTTAGTTGGTCTCTTCCCCGTCCCAGTGTCGTACTGGTGTTTCTTGGGGAATGTTTTAAGGGAAGAATAGGCAAAGGGCTGGCAATAGCCCACAAAGGCTTCAGGGATAGAGGGTTCATTATGAAAAGGAAATGGGGGATACCATGTCTCATCTAAGGACGTCCTCTCCCCACTCCCAAAGTCTTCTCCACCAAGGTGATCCTCCCTCGCATATCCACCACCCGGGTCAGGATCCAAGAGCAATGGCCTTTCCCTGGCCATCCTAGAGAAGGATACAGTGGGAAAAGAAGTGAGGACGCCCTCCGGTTCCTCACAGGGATTTATCTTATAATGTTTAAAATAAAATGTCGACCTTAAGAAAAAACAATCTCACATTACTGACCCCTCACATAGTTTGCTTCTCTCTACATGTACAAATTTTGCCAATTTTTCTGACAAGCGTACCCACAAATAGTTTTAGATGTGAACTCTTCCTATTTGTATCCCATAGACACTAAAGTTTTGCATTTCAGCTTTCGTTTATATGCATTACAGAATGCTATAAGTTATCTGGTACAGAGGTCTTGGTAGGCTTGTGAGCTCATTCCACAAGGGCCATGGCTACTTCATCTGCCTTACAAAGAGGTTTACTGATTCAGGACATCTGTGCGGCAGCCACTTTGTCGTCTGTTCACACTTTTACTAAACATTATTGTATAGACTCTGCGTCAGGGCAGGAGGAGGGAATTGGAAAAGCTGTGCTTCACGGCATTCATGGTAATCATTGAAAATTCTTATGTTACCTCTGAAAATTCTTACTCTCTCCTCCAGTATCACATTGCTTTGGGAGGCTATCATAAGATGAGGAATACATGGGAGGACACAATCTATTACAAGAACAAGTCACACACCCACAGTAACGTTCTTTCGACTGGATGTTCCTCCCACGTATTCCTCATTGCCCCTCCCATCCTGTCCCTGAGTAGAATTTCTGGTCATTAAACCTTTGGGACCTTGAGCCCCTCGTCTCTGTGATCTCACAAACGCAGTTTAATCTGTGGGAGGAAAGGCGAAAAAACAACTGAAGTAACAGGCGCAGTGCATGCTATTTAAACTATCGATGATGTCAGTCCCTCTAGGACATCGAGTGGATGACTATGCACAGCGCCATCTACTGCAAAAAACTTAACTGAAGCAGCCGACGCTGGAAGGAGGAGAGATCCTAAGATGAGGAATATGTGGAAGGACACAATCCGTTCGAAAATACTTTATTAAGCAGGTGTAGCCAAATGGGGGTTTAAAGAATAAAGCAAAATGTTCAAACATCAGTGACTTAAAAGTCCATCCCTGTGAAAATAATGCAAACTGAATGTTTACTAAGTCTATGAAGTAAAAAAAGTTGCCCAAAGTACTAAAACCCTTAAACTCGCCTGTCACAACTAATCCTTTAAATGAAAATAAAGGTTTCCTGAATCCAATGTTCATTGAAAGTGAGTTGTTGTCACAATAGCTAATAGCACAATAGTGCAATGAAAAATATCAACTTAAAGTCCTTCCCCTTGGATGAAAAGTATGGAGGGCAGAATATCTAACTTGAAATCCTTCACTAAATAACACACGTCCAACAATTCAAAAAGAGGTTTTCTCTAATGGTTTTCTCAGATAAACAATATGGCTGCTTATGTGAAGCAATTAAAGTGGGACCTGGAGATGACTTCTAGGTGCAGGACCCAGCTGGTCCTGTGAGTTGGTTCTCTCAGTCCTTCAAGTGGTTCAACCCCCTCTCTCTCTTGGTGTGACTCCTCTTTCCTTCAGGTGGTGTCTATGTCTATCTTCTTTATCTTCCTTCCCTCTCTTCTTTTGCCTCTCACATCCTCAGGGGACCTGGATTGGTGTCCCTCTCCTCTTCAGGGTATCTTTGATTTTTGCCCCTCTTCCTCACAGGTGTCTTATTTATGTCCTGGTCTCTCTTCACCAGGATATTCCAAAGTTTTGCATTAGGCAGGTCAGCTCTTCTGCCTTTTTGGCTTAGGTGGGCTGCAGTGGTACCCTCCTTCTTCCCCCGGGTTAATTAGTGTTCTTCAGGCTCTTCAGGCAGCTTCAAGGCAGGCAGTGCTCCAGGGTAGTCCATGCTCCTTCTTCCAAGCAGCAACACCTCTTTCAGGATACTTCTCCTCTTCATGCAGAAGCGTCTGGCGGGAAGTACAGGTCACCAGTCCCTGAATGAGCTGACTCTGCTTTTATAGAAAGACTCCTCATCCTGTTGGCTACTGATTTGTGGAAAGCCCCGCTTACTGGACTAGCTGGTAGGGTGTTTCCACTCTGGTCCTCCTGTGTTTAGGCTCTCTTTCTGTTGGCCGGTTGGGCTTCTGTTACTTCAATTATAGATTTGCTTTTGTATTCTTGTTTTATACTGGGCTCCTTTTAAATATGTGTCCTATGCTTGCGGCTCACGTTTTTATTTTATTAATTTAAGTACCTCTTACATTTCCCCAGGTTTCTCTATGGGAATTTGAACCTGCCCCCCCCCCCATAGTCTTTATGGAGTTTCAAACATCCAGGATTTTTCCTGCCGCTGTTGAAGGAAAAGACTAGGACCTGCAGTGTCCCTCTGCCGTCTTCTCTCAGCGACTTCCATCCCTCAGAAAAGAGCATGTCACCATTCTGGCTCCCGGTGTTCCAGCAAAGGCAGGCCAAAAGGTGGATGCCCATCCATTCCTCCACGCAACGTGAACTGCAACACTCCTGCTGCCTTCCCGCTACAGCAGGTGACGTCACTACCCCCATCAAGCAGTACTCGGTAAGGCGCTTGTGTGGATCGCAGCACTGCAATTCACCACAACAGTAAAAGAGTGCTGGTATGTTTATGCTCTCATTCCGAGAGCATGAATAAGTCACAAGATTCTCGAAAAATGGTTTAGTTGTTTCCAAAACTTTTAGCCTGTCTTCAAAAGTTAAATCAGTTATTTCACCATACTGGTTGAGCTAAAAGTTCATATCAGCGGACTCTGTTTTTGTTAAACATTTTCTTTCTAGCAGTGATCTGTGTTTATATCTTCCAGTTCATATACTTCCTTTACAGCTTCCTTTAGTGGCAATTTACTTGAATTTGTGATGTGAAAGGATCTGTTTTTCCTGATTTCTCTCTTCATACCCATTAAATTATTTTTATTTCTTTGTATTTTAATTCAGGAATACCATTTTCCTTCATCTGGCGCTGTCATTTCCCCAATTATGCTCTTTTTGAAATCATTTTCGGAGGCTGCCATGATTGAATTCTCCTGTTCAGTTATTTGCTCAATCATGATGGCAATAAAGCTTGTTGTTTTTATTTATGGCCCCACTTCCCTGTTCGAAATTTGAGTAGAAACAGCTATATTTGTAGGTGTCATTTTAGGTTGCTCTAATCTTTCAAAAATAGCCCCATGCGTACTTTCTTCTTGTTGGATCTCTATACAGATGTTAATTAATGAGTTGAATATGAATTTAATCAACTGTGGTGATGGTATTTTTATGCTTGAGGGCGTCAAATTTGGAGGGTTATCAATTGTATCCAAAAAAACATCAAGTTTTGGACAGGCATTAACGCTTCAGATACCACTCACTGTGATTGCTTGCGATGTTCATCATTACTTGCAATTGCTTCATAGTCCTTAGCTTCACGCTCGCTACAAACTATGACATTAAGTGAAAGAGCGAGTTTCTATCCATTAAGGGGCTGCCTGTGTTTTGATTACTAACATACTTCATTTCATTGATTTTCCTGACACGTTAAGAAAAGATAACAATAACTCTAATATGAGTAATTCACCATTTAATTCAGCTTCAGTGACTGTCTTCAGGTTCCCTTACAACAGATATCTCTGTGGAGGCTGGCATTGCCATTTGCTTTATGCTTCGCAAATCATATGGCATAAACATTAAACTTTTCAGTAGATTACGTAAAAACAAAAAGGTTCCTACCTTCAAAAGAATAGCATTTTACTACTGATCTTATGCTATGCTTGAAATAAATCTTCAGAGGTTTGCCAAGACTTTCTTTAGTAACACTGCTGGCTGCAGACTGCCTGCACTTCCTCTTGCATGTTATGTAGGTGTTGTGTAGGTCAGTCTCAGCAATAGGAAGGTGAAACCAAGTAGAAAAACCAGAGGCAGTATCAAGATTCAGTGATTAGAATGCCCACGCTTTATATGCTTTGACTGAAGACAGGAAAATCAAAAACCACGAAAGGGCAACCTCTGCTTGTGTCCATCTCACACACGTAGCAGTCTGCATGCCCTTGACCACTCTTCAGATGTGCTGTTCTTTGCTCTCTCTACATCCACTCCACACATATTGTCATGCTTATTTATGCATACAGATGAAGAGCAGATGATGCTGAACCAAGTAAATTAAAAGTCAGAATGGAAGTTCAATAGTACATTTTGTGCGGCTAATTAATGGAGCACAGGGGTGTTAATCACTCATTAACAAGTAGTTGCTAGACGTTCTGTACAAGAAAATTGTTGCTCACTGTCATGATTGTAGTCTTAGAGGGAGCAGAAGAGTGGTAGTGCTTGTGTGAAGCAGGGGCGTTTCAGACGTGGAACAGTAAGGGCTGCTTCAGGCCATGAGTACAGTGCGATGGGGCATTATGAAAAAAAAGTCAGGACAAGAATAATTTTCACATCAAGTCCAATTATACAATAAGACTTCAAAATCAGCTGCATTTGAAATAGGAAAGGGGAAAGTACACGTACCTCTTCTGGTGCCATAAGTGTTCCATTTTTGAAGTCAAACAGCGTCAGATCCACTGAACTTCCTAAATACTTCATCATCTCAATTTTACTACGGAATTTTTCGCCAGTAGGGCTACCGAACAAAAAAGAAGAGAAATGAAAATAAAAAAGAGGGTGTCAATGAAATGACATATGTGAGGTGCGGAGGATACAAAAAATGTTCTTCTGTTAAGTATATCAGAACGAAAGGAACGGAAACAGAGGAACAAATAATGGATTTTGAGATTTAGATTACAATTACTTTAGGAAAGACAAATAAAGTGAGGAGAGAAATATCACAATGAGAAAGCTCACCTCAGATAGTATGTGTCTGCCTTGCCACATGTTGCTCCAGATCTGCGGAAAACTTCTCTGCGTTTCCAGCCCGGCCCAAGCAAAGGCCAATCTTCCCACCCCTCAGTCATTGTATTTATTCCAGAAGACCAACAGCAAAACCTTAAATTAAGATGATAAATAATGAAATAAAGAAAATGTTAGTTCCATAAATAATACTCTTTGCATGCACAATTTCATCATTAGCCTTTAACAGCAGTAGCAGTTGAACTTGAATTTAACTTCAATTTTTGTTGCTTGAAAATGATAATCGGAATGTTGTACTGTCGTGACAAATGGTATCACAATTATGGCATCCGAAAAGAAATATTTTAAAGAAATGGTAGTACGTAAAATTTTAAAAACCAAACAAAAGCCATAGTCCAATAGTAACCAACAAAGGGCCGAAAATGTGATTAAAAATATAAAAAGTAACTGAAAAGGTTAACAAAAGACTAGTACTTTTTTTTTAATTTTAAGTGCTGTCAAAATGACCACCGGTTATCAACAGACATGCAACAAAGGTTTATTTTGGATTTGTGTACAAGTTGGAACCAGCACAACAAATGGGATGGATGAAGGCAAATTAAGAGTCTTTCAAAACTTACATCAGCCCTCCCCTGGAGACACTTCTCATTTAGGTCTCTGCCACTTATGTTAGGTTTTCAGGTGCGATTGGTCTATTTGGTCCTCCCATTGCGAGTTCAAAGGCATCCCAAACTCCATTTAGGGACTTTGAATAATTGTTTCTGGGCTGCACTGAAAGGCCTGTCAGTTTCTCGTGGAGATGGAGTTATCACGGGGTGAGTTGGTGGCCTCCTGGGGACCCAGGACCCTCTACTAAGGTCCCCCATCTTTCTCTGGTTCTGGCCAGCCTCTCTCAGTCACCTCTATATGATAAAATCCCTCACCACTTAGACACTGGCTCGTTCTTTCTACCACTTCTATTACCTACTGATGCTGCCTGGGAACTGTGCTTTCCCTAAAATATTCTCCTTATATATATTGGTCTTCTGGTCCCCCAACTCTGCCACCGTCTCCTTTCTATATCTTTTCCAGCTCTTTCCACCTTGTCCTGCTTGCTCTCTTAAGCTCCTTCCACATCGTAATCTTCTCCTTTTCTATTTCACGTATTTCTTGTACAGACTCTACTTTTCCAAGTTCTCTGATCTTTGTCAACCACTGTTAGTCTCTTCCTGTCTCCTTGTCCTCCTCCATTTCTTCTACACACCTCCGAGCCTCACTCTCCTCCTTACTATAGTGGATCTCTTCAATAATTTCAGACCTTACCTGACAATTCTCCTCAACAACTTCCTAAATGTCTTCTCCAACCACCCCATTAGTACTCTACTCTCAAATCCTTGCGACTCTCCTTTTCTACCACCTCGATCCTCCCCTGGTACCACTTCCTTGAATTTGCCTCCTACAGCCTCCTCTGTACTCTTCTGTGTCCTTCATTCAAATACCTCCCAACAAATCTCCTGCTCCCTCTGCTAAGTCTCCAATCTCTTCCTCCTACTTTTTCAAAAGCTCCTCTTCGACTCTGCTTACCTCCTGCGAGGGGTCAGAAAGGAGAAATGGGCACAAAGTTGTAATTTTGTCAACATTGGTAATGTCTTTTAAAAATAAAAGGGGGGGGGAGGGTAAATTGTCGAGTCGCCGCTTGCTTTACGGTGGGATGACTGAGCCAATGCCTTAGTTGACAGTAACGGAACCTTTCCCCTTCCCCCCCAAGAGTGAAGTCTGTCTTACACCGTTCAAAGGGCTTGACCCAGCCCTCCCCATACATGTCCAGTAGCATTCTACATCCCCCCCCTGATGCCAAGCCTGAAATGCAGAATTGTTGTGACCCGGGGTGAACTGCGGGTTAGTAAAAAGGGGTGAGTAGGGAGATGGATGCTCGTTAAATGGGCCTGCTGCACCGCTTCGTCCCAGGCACGGCCCACCAAGGCCAAGATGGCACTACAGTACATCCCAATCAGCCTATCCTGTTTCGGCTTCCACAGGACCCCTTCGAGATCCTCCCCCAGAACCGCCCTATCTATACCGCTCCATTTTTTTCCCCCAGATCATCCGTCTGCCAGTCCTGGAGCACCTTCAGCTGCGCCGCCCTATAGTACACCCTGAAATCGGGTAGATCCATGCCCCCCCGCTCTGTGGAGGTTTGCATCACCTTGGAGGGGTTAATATCCAAAATAGAAGCCCTGAAGTGCAAAGGGCAAGGCTCAGCTGTTTGGAGCCCCATATTGTTTTGCAGCGGAGATCTGCATGAGAAGCACCAACGCTATGCTTTTAAAACTGAAAGCTGCTGCAGCTTTAAGAGCTTTGTGTATTGCCGGCAACATCCACGTGACACATTGCATCACAATAAAATTGTATCCCCGCCGCCTTTGCGGCGATAAGACCCGAGGTGCAAAGGGCGAGGAGCCGCTGTTTGGAGCTATTTGGCTGGAAGCGAGAGGCGAGATGACAATACTACGCTACAATCTGGTGATAGTAGAACCTATAATCCAGACTTTGCTATTTGAATCACGTGAGCCTACAAACTCAGATAATTATCGAAACCTATTGCCCACTGTCAGTTTCAGAGGAAGTATCAGTGCCCGATACGTTCTTTGCTAGGAACGGACTGTCTTAAACAGGTGTGAGGGAGGAGAGACTGACTCTGGTGGCTCCTCAAGCTGTCAGGCGTTCCTCCATCTGTTTTGAGGATAAATGTATTCAAGCTTTTAAGGATATTGGAAATAACTGTAGTTTCGACTCAGAGGCAGCGAATGCAATAACTTTCTGGAACATCAGCTATACGAGAATTCAGTTTTGACTACGCTTTGGGGCTGTAAGGCTGCCTTCTTTTTTGGCAGCTGTTTTTATGGCAAGACTGTTGTAGTAAGTGCTTATTTTTCTTTCCTTTTTGCCGAGTGTACTGTCAAATTTTGCATGTAAAGATGGTATTTTAGTTCAGTATTGTGGTGAATGTGGATATTTAAGTAGTCCAATTTTAGATTGTGTTTTTGAATACATGTGAAGAAAGTGATTTTAGGTCATCCTATTCTTTTATATATTAGAAAGAGCCCAATTTGCATTGGCATTTTAGAAAGTTTCTTATTTAACTAAGATTTTGAATATTCTGTACTATCTTCATGAAGAGGTTTTAATAACTTGTTATTGCAAGTATGTTTATATAGAGATATACTACTCAGCTGATCGTGGAGAAAGTAGTTATACTCTCTATTAAGAGACATATCGCAGAAATCCAGTTGTATACTGGGGTGATAAGTTGTAGTGATATTAGGTGCGATTGACCTTTACCATTGCTTTTTTGTGACCAATTGCTGGGTTTATGGCGCCTAAACTAAGGTCTAACAATAGCAGAAGGAGAAAGGGCGCTAAAAGTAATTGTTCTGAGGACTCTCCAACCCTTAAGGACCCAGCCTGCAAAGATGGTAGAGGCAAAAGGGATAGGACTATATTAGGACAACCAAAAATATCAGACTTTTTGACAAAAATGGACCTAGTCAAAGATTTTACAAGGGTAGATGTCATGCCTGTTCCTGGTAATAGTTCTATGATAGACAATAATTAATTACTTCATTCATGCCATGACTTCCGTAAACACTCAATGTGACTTACCATTGGATCAAGTGCTGGGCCACTTGGAAATAATGTGGAGGCCTCAATTAGCATGAATAATGTCATTGGATCGAACCTCTCTATTACTCCAGATTTGGAGAAATTGGATCAGGGTACAGCATCTATGGAGGAAGCTCATGAAGCAGATTGTTCCTGGAATGCTTCTGAGGGAGGGATGGAAAATTCCTTACACTTCAGGGGAAAAAATGGATTCCATAACAGTCACCAACGACATCTTATTGGGTATTTGTACTAAACTCATGAATGAGCAGCAATCGGTGAAGGGCATGGTGGTTATGATGAATGAGAATATGAAAAAGGTATTGCAGGCAATTTCTTCGGAATGGGTAAATCGGAAGGAATCTGATTCACCAATTAGGCCTCCTTGCGAACAGAATTGTGAGCTGAGTGAACTATGTATATGGGTGGATGACCAATCCCCCAATAGACCAATGAGATGAGAAAAATGGCCAGAGAGATGAGAGTATGAACTTAAAAGATACAGCAGTGCATGGGATGAATGAAGGTGGAATGGAGGATGTAGTAGAAAATCAAGAATACCCGGTATCATCTCAAGGGCTGGGATGCCGATTACACCGTAAAAGAAATTATAAAAAGGGTAACAAAGGTCAAAATAAGGCAACTAAATGAAAAAGAAAAGTAACTGCCAAAAAGAACGGTCAGTCTCTAGCTGAAACCTTGTTAAATCATTTGGAATGCATTGAGGTAGCTAATAGATTTGAATTAAATATCAATTCTGCTAAACAAGAGGGATCCAAAAATAGGTCCAAGTCTAAAGAAAACCAAATGGAAAAATGGCTGAATGGAAAAATGATAAATCCAGAATTAGAGGAGAGCATTATACTACCGGTAGAGAACGATCAACAGGAATTAGATGAAAGTAAAGAACTGGTGGTTAAGTTCTTGGATGTCACTGTTAATATCGAAAGACCTAGCATCAATGCAAGGGAAAGAGAAACTTATCAGTTGGAAATGGAAAGGCTTGCTATGAGTAGTAATTGCAGATCTAACAATAAGGTATTTGATAATATTAAGGGAGACCAGTCATTGCATATTAGAAACAGAGGATAGTATTAAAATTACAGAGAAAGATCTGAGAGAAGACAGTCCATATTTAAAAAGAAATTGGCTATTAGAGTGCCTTATTAAAGTACCTCAACTAAAATTCATTAAGTGATCGGATATCGAAAGACCCATACTACCCGAAACTGGGAGTTGGAATAATTGGTCTATTGTCCAGTTTGGCACTGCAGTAATTGTTGAACTACTAAGAGTACATTCAAATGAGGTCTGGAATAATAACTTCGAGATTATGGTTTGTAATAATATTGAAAGTATAGATGGTAATAGAATAATACCTCTGAGTTTAGGTGAACAATAACAACTCAAGTTGGGGAAACAAAATCAGTTGGATAAATGGATTTCAGATGAGAATTAATTGACTGAATACTGAGATGAGTTAACAGATAGGGTTTTGAGTATCATCTCATGGAATAGCGGAGGCTTCCGATCCTTTTCACAGAAAGAAGGTCTCATTTTGTTAAAGGGTAGTGATGTATTTGCTCTGCAAGAGACATGGGTGAGGGGCTCAATAATTATGGATGGATAAAATATACTTACAAACCCTGCAATAACTGGGGATAAAGGAAGACCCATGGGTGGGCTCTGTGTAGGAGTTAAATGCCCAGGCTCTATAAGGGAATAGGATACATTCGGTAGGTCAGTTTTTGTTATGTGTCATAATAAATAATCTTGCTGACTTAGATGAGTTATTACTTATAAATGTCTGCTCCCACCCAAAGGGGGGGGGGGTCTCATGGAGGAGGAGAGTAAGATAATTAGAGACACCATTGAAGGCTGGTTGCTAAAATCTTCCAAAGCCTTAATTATGTTAGCTGGGGATTTAAATTCCTATTGTGATGTAGCATTGAAAGCCATGGAAGAATGGGAGGAAAGATGTGCCAATTTTGATATAGCTGCACCTGTCTGCTTGGGAATACAGGTATTGACCAAAAGCATTCTACTTAGATTTCTAGTGGGATGGTATGGCTAAATCTGTTACAGAGCTGGGGACTATCTTTTTTTATAAATCGATAATCTTTTAAGTAATCATAGTACCTGGACGAATGGGAAGGTTAGCTACAGATTGGATTATATTTTCGTTAATGCAGGGGTGACAAAACCAGTCAGAAGCTTTGAACACATTGAAACCTCCCTTAGTGACCACAAGATATCAAAGTGCTATCTGCATCATTAACAAGCTAGGAAAGTAAGAAATGGGGAGAGTATTAATATACAATGTAATGAGGCTACCAATAGATTATGTTGGACTGAAAAAAAAACTAAAATATTTTGAGGAGATGTTTGATATCTTAATAGATGGGCAAAAGATTACCCGCAACAGCCTAAAAGCAATTGGTAATCTATTGGGAATCATTTTAAGAACAAACCATAAAATCATTTTCGCCCACAAAGGAAATACAGGAAATACAACAACCTACGCGACGGCCAGATAAATGAAAGTAAGAAGAAACTCAAGGCTGACATACATTTAACCTTTTAAGTGCCAAGGATGAGTATACTCGTCCTTTTTACATAGACTTCAATAATAGCCTGGCACTTAATCAAAAAAAGACCAAATGATGGTTATAGCAAGAAAAGTTCAAAGTATTACAAATCTACGCACTAAATATAAGAATTGGTTATGATCTCATAGGAGCTATATTCATAATGCAAATTGGAATATAATCCCCACATTGTGCCAGTCTCAGGATTCAAAAAAAGGTTTGTATTTATACCGCCAATAACTCACTGATAAGGTGGCTTCTGATATTAATATTATATCCATGGAGACATGGACAGCCTTTATATCAGGTCTCTACTTTGTTGAAAATGGTCGAGATGTGGTTAGAGAAATCAGTTTGGTCACAGCAGATAGAATCTTCCCTTTTGTTTGTTTGCTTGTTTTAATCACTTAAATTGCGCACCAGACCCGAGGGTAAGAGGGCGCAGCAGTACAGGATATGCGAAGCTTATGTTACATAGTTACATAATTACACATAATGCTAATAATATATACAGGCCGTAGCAGTAATACAGTAAATTATACAGAGGATATTATACAGGTTACAGATAATATATCAGCAGGGTAGTGGGGGGTAAGGGGGCACTGGCTAGTTGATCGATAACTTCAGATGGTTGATGTAATTGGATCAGAATTTAAGGTAGGATTTCTCCTCACATATAGTGTGGGGCACCGAGTTCCATACTTGGGCCGCCCGGACGGGGAAGCTGGCACCTCCGGCCATGGTCAATTTGAATCTTGGAATGATAAGTGTGTTGGCATTGGAGATTCTTGAAGGTCTGGAGGATCTTCTTTCTACTTATCTATCAGTTGGATAGGGAGGAGCCACATTGTTCAGGGCTTTATGTGTGAGGGAGGCAACTTTCAGTAGTATTTTGTCTTGGGTCGACAGTCAGTTGTTATTGTGCCTTATCTTAGAAATATGTGATCGTCTAGAGATACCGAGAACTGCTCTCAAGGCGTTATTTTGTAGGATTTGTATTCTCTGTAGGATGCATTTGTTGGCCCCAATATATAAGGCATTGCATTAATCCAGTCTGGATAGAATGAGAGCTATACATAGAATCATGCAATTGTCGTTTGAGATAAAGTGTTTACCTGCCCTGATGAGCTTACATGTGTAAGCTGTGGCTGTGGCCAGTGAATTCACCTGTTTGTTGAAGGAGAAGGTGGCATCTAGGTGGAAGCCTAGAGTCTTCACTTCCTTGTCTACCTTAATAGTATTCCCGTCGATCTCAAAGGCAGAGTAATCCTGGCCTAGTTTTTTGAGATTAGAATGTGTGCCCAGAATGATTAACTCTGTTTTGTCATCATTTGGGCATAGGCCGTGAGTTGCCATCCATGCCTGGATGATGAGATACACCCTATTTACCAAGGCCAGATCCTTATTGTAATTCCCTGAAAGTGGGAGGAGAATCTGGGTATCATCTGCATAGTTAGTGTAGGTGATGCCAAGAAAGTCCAAATCATCAAAAAGGGGCTTAGTAAATATGTTGTATAGTGTCGTAGATCCACAGAAGCCCTGGGGAATGCCACACAAAATGGGGATCGGGTCTACTGCATCTGAGGGGGGGGGGGGGGGGACATCCTCATGGTTCTTTCACTGAGAAAGGATTCAACCCCTATTATGGCTTCTTTAGAGAAGTGTGCAGCGGAGTTTAGGTGGTTACATTAGACTTTGTGATCTACAAGGTCGAACGTGGCCGAGAGATCCAAGCATAAGAGGAGGGCTGTTTGACCTTTGTCTCTTAGCTCGTCAATTTGAGCTTTCAAATCAATGAGAGCAGTCTCTGTCCCATGTTGTGGACGGAAGCCAGACTGCCTTGCTCCTAGGAGCTTGTGGTATTCTAGGAATTTCTGGATTTGTGTATATGCAATTTTGTCCAAAGTTTTTAACAGGAAGGGGACTGTCGTAGTGGGGTGGTAGTTAGTAGGGATGAGTGGGTATAGGGATTATTTTTTAGCAACGGCAGTACCCATGATTGCGGCATCTTTTATAAATTGTGCAGGGCATAAGTCGCCTTGGCAGTTGGAAGGCTTAAGATGGAGGATGACTTTCTCCACCTCCCGGATAGACGTTTTTGCACATCTGAATTGGGTAGTGTTTTGCTCCATATAGGGTGGGTTGGCGTTGGATATTGGCGGTTGATTAAGTGCTGCTTTTTTAGACGCTTTTTTATTTTGGAGCATGGTAACTTTGTTGGCCAGTGCTTGTTGAATCTCTGTGCACCAGACTGTCTTTTGTGCATATATGTGGAGTGGGAGAAGGTGACTCGAATTTCTTTAGAATGGAAAACGGCTCCCTCATAATTGAGTTGGCCGTAGAGATACGCTTATTATAGGAGTTGCGTTTGGCCTGGATAATTTCCTTCTTGTATTGTGAAGAGATTTATATGAATTTGTTTTTATGGTCTTCTGATGCGGTAAGTCTCGAAGTGGATTCGCAACTTCTTTTAAGTTAACAAAGATCTTTCAGTTCAGGGGTAAACCATTTATTAAGGTGGGTTTTAGGTTTGTTTGGTCTAAGTTTTAGAGGGGCTATATTGTCAAGAGTATTTTGTATACTTTTGTTATACTCTTCAACGAGTATCTCTGGGTCTAGATGTTCATAGAGTTGGTTTAGGATGGCTAGAATAGCAGGAATTACTTTGTCCTTAGTGATACTTGTTTTGTTCCTGGTAGGGCATGAGGGGGCCATATTGGCTGCAGGAGGGAGTGGCCTAGTGGTGGATAAATCATAGGTTACCAATTAGTGGTCCGTCTATAACTGTGGGGAGAGGGAGGTGATGGAGGCGGAGCAGTTGTAGTCTGCTAACCATTCGAGAGTTCTCCCTCTATTATGGGTAGGTTCAACAATTGTTTGGGTTAGTCCTAATTCAGTGAGGGTATTAGCCACATTGAATGCATGTTTGTCTGGTGGGTCATTATAGCCTAGATTAAAGTCTCCAAGAATGAGTAGTTGTGTCGAGGTTTTGAGATTGGTAGATAATAGACAGTTGATATCTTCTTCAAATGTACTCGCCGGGGGGCCTATAAATTTGGTAGATAGTCAGGGTTTGGGAGTTGTAAAGTGAGAGTTTGATAGCGCACACTTCGCAAGAGTTTGAGTCTGGAGTGGAGGTAGTTCTCATGTTCAGGCTGATTCTGGCAATGATGGCAATGCCACCACCTCTCATGTTGTTTCCATCTTGTCTCAGAATGGTGTAGCCATCTGGGATTGCTAGAGATAATAGAGGTCCTGCTGCCTCATGTAGCCAGGTCTCTATGACTGTGATGAAGTCCAGGTTATTAGACAGTATAAGTTCACAAATGTCGGTGGCATGCACCGTTAGGGATCTGGCATTTATTAGTCCGCCTTTGAGCGGAAGGGCTGCAGTAGTGATTTTAGTTTGTTTAGTTTTGATAGAGGAGTTTAGAGATGTCTTAGTTTTGCTATTAGCAGTGCTAGCTTGTCGAATAGTGGTCCTTTTGTTGGTAACAGGGCGGGATCTAGTTAAAGGCTCATGTAGTCAGTCTCATGAGTCTTGCTCTAAGTCCAGAGTTTCTGGAGGGTGGGCTACATGGTCTGCTTAGGGGTACGCTAGTAGATCCAGTCCTGGGTCCACTGGTGTGGATGGCTTGCTCCATGGTGGTGCAGAAGGAGGTGGCTATACAGGATAGGTTGTGTTGGGGATTCTTAGTAGTGAGCTGGAAGCTGATATCGGATGTTAGGCAGGTTAAGAGCAGTAGGTAAGTGATAGACCAAGGCCAAAGTGTTATTATGCTCATGGTGTATCACTATTAGGGAAGTATATACTTGTACTTGGGCAACACTAGAGCGTGAGTGCAGAGGGGGTGTACCCTAAATGCATAATCTAAATACAGCAGCCTGGGTCACTTTAGGTCAGGAGAGACGTAGTAAGTCGCATATGGCGTGGGTAGTTGGGCATATTAACATGGAGCTCAACTGCACATGTGGGCTAAATGCAACTATCTATCAGATGGCAAGGCACATATGGGCTAAAAGCAGCAATCAATGGCAAGGCACATATGGGCTAAATGCGGCAATCAATGGCAGGACACATGTGGGCTAAATGCGGCAATCAAAGGCAAGACACATATGGGTTAAATGCGGCAAACAATGGCAAGACACATATGGGCTAAATGCGGCAATCAATGGCAAGGCACATATGGGCTAAATGCGGCAATCAAATGCAAGGCACATGGGCTAAATGCGGTAATCAAAGGCAAGACCCATATAGGCTAAATGCAGCAAAGGCAAGGCCCATATAGGCTAAATGCAGCAATCAAAGGCAAGACCCATATAGGCTAAATGTGGCAATCAATGGCAAGACACATATGGGCTAAATGCGGCAATCAATGGCAAGACACATATGGGCTAAATGTGACAATCAATAGCAGGGCACATATGGGCTAAATGCGACAATCAATAGCAGAGCACATATGGGCAAAATGCGACAATCAATAGCAGGGCACATAAGGACTAAATGCGACAATCAATGGCAAGGCACAAAGGAGCAAGGTAAATAATGGCTGCATGTCCGGATGGTTGCATATGGCTATGGGTCATATATATATATATATATATATATATATATATACATATATATATACATACACACACACACACACACACACACACACACACACACACACACACACACACACACACACACACACACACACACACACACACACACACACGCTTGTATCTGCTTAGATTCAAGCCCTCCTGAGAGTGTTGCCAGAGAGCCGTGTAGAAAGTGAATACATCGCGTGAACACACAAGAAAGACTGGTAAGTACTTGGTGTTTTGATTATTTAAAAAGTGTTGTTTTTGCATGTGCAGGTGGACGCAATCACTGGGTGTAGCTATATAGCGAGACCTGTGTGGGTGAACACGCTGTAGAGGCACACGTGTGGATGTTTGTTTTACTAGAAAATTTACTAATTAACATTGCGGCAGCATTCTTAGCAGACGCGATGTTTACGGCACACTAATGAGGAGAGTTTTTTTTCCCTCGCCGATCAGAGTGCACACTGCGGTGCGTTTGGGTCAGTAACTCACTCTGTTGACAGCATAATAGATTAGGGGGGCTTTAAACTACATTGTCCTCCGTGCTAAAGGGCAATTAAGTGTTTTTTGAGTTTAGAAAGGAACGTAGGCATCCGCCTGCTGATGGTGGCCCGGAAATAAAATGTTGAAAACAATGAGTTTGGACTACCAGCCTTTAGACCGCGAGAACCAGGCAACATATTTGAGTAGGAGATTGGAGGCAACATGTATGTAAATAAATGGAAGAGTAATGCGATATTGCTATTTGGATTATAGCAACTGTTGAAGCTGCTATGGGACAGCTATGAGTGAACAAGCTAGTCGGCATAACACTAAATGGTGAATATCTCGTGGCTAACACTTAATAGAGTGTGCAAGAGATGAGGAGAGAGGGAATATGACATACCATGATAACAGTCAGAACATGTGGACATGTATACAATAGCGTACAATAGTGACGTGACTATGTTCCATTTAGGAAGATTGACCACAGACAGTGTTGAGGCTGTGATTTAATGACGGATACGGAAATGACCAAGCAACGTGTCTAAAAATAGGTGAGATGCCTTCAGAGAGGGCAATTTTGTACAATGCCCTTTAATTAACGGTCTACACACATACTCTCTGTGTTGAATTTTAGAGACGTGAAAGGCTGTTCTTAACCTGAAAAATTGGAAACCAGGGAGAATAAAGCAGAAGGTGTTGATTTACATCTTAGAGACCTTCACTCCTGCATAATATATCAGGTAAGCTAGTGTGCTGGCAAGCACACAGCTATGTACATAATGTTAAGATATCTTTCATTAGATATATGGGAGAGGTTTACTGAGTTGCCTTGTCCTCCTTTTTTGTTACAGTTTTGGTATAGAAAAATCCATTACCTCTGTAGGGTAAAATCCATCACTGACACGTGACTCCATGATTGTGTGTGCAGGTGAGTGGCAGCATGTATATACATACATTGAAATATACACACAAGATGTATCTGTGTTTAGAAAAATAAGAAATCGGAACTTTGACAAATCGTATATCATCTATTTTTAGATAGAAGTGTGGACGACTCCCCCACCTGTTTGACAAATCGGAGTGGTCGCAATAGAACCATCCGTCTCCTGAAGAGGGTCGCCTACATTGATTGGCCTAATTTGAGAGCCTATCTCTTGACCACCGAAACATATGTCGAGTAAAATTGAATAAACACAATGTTATGTATTAACACTCACTGCCAATATAAAGGGTGTTGAAAGATGTAAAAATCTGAGTATTTAAGAGGATTGATTAATGTATATTCTTTTGTGAAAGACTGAAGCATTGAGTGAGATTGTGTTGTGAATGATGGAACGAATGGTGGTAAATGAGTGCAGGTGTCGATAATTGTAATTAAGAATTTGTGAAATTTTGCATATAAATAAATCTATTTTTTTGACATAGGTTGGTATGGTCAAGATAAATGTTCCGATTTCACATGCCAAGGATTATTTTTTCTGTTTACCGATATTTAGCCTAAAGAATCCTTGGTATTGTAGGCTTCCCTTATTTAGAAAACGTATGGGTCGGTAATGACTGCACATAGACTATGATAGAGCAGGCGCGTGGGCAGTAAGAAACTTCACAGTCAGTATTATCAAATGGTTACAGTAGGTGGCAAGCATAGCAATTTTCTTTGAATGTCTTTGCAAATGGCATGTAGAAGGTAGACACAAGGGTGTTTTGTAAAGGATGCTTGTGTTATTTGTTTAAGGTGGTGGGGGTGAGCAGTACCTTGTTGTGCCTAAAAGAGGTGGGGCACAGGCAAAGTCGACCGAGCAATAGTTGAAGGGTGAAAATCCAGAGAGGTACTTGCCCTTGCGCTCCGGTGCGCTAACAGGGGTGCCAACATGGCCTTAGGTGCGGGCCTTTGGGGGCAGGGCCAGCTGCACCTGCCTGCTTGGGATTGGCATGGTAAAGCTTTGTGCTAGCCAATGGGGATGCGGCAGCCACAGCAACCTGGTCATCCGGTTAGGGGGCACTCCAGTGCGCGTGGGGCGTGATTTTGGAATGGCCATAAATTCGTAGAAAAGGCGGTATCTGGGCAGTCACAAGGTCCGTGGGTGCAGCAAATAGCATGTAACGCTTTATTAACGTTACGTGCCAGATGGAAGCTGAGCAGATTGAAAAAACTTCATGCAGCTCAAATTATCAGGAACGGATGCGGTTTATGTGCCTAAGAATGCACGGTTCCCAGTGAACGTTAGGCGCCCTCTTGGGCTTACCTTCAAGATGAGCAGGAGCACGGGTGAGCACAGGCTCCTGCCTAGTGCTGCTGGCATTCGAGATGCCTCTTCTCCGGTGGGCTCTGCATAAAAGTGTCGGGCCTTGGTGCAGACCTCTGGGGGTAGAGGCATAGAGGATATTGTTAATAGTATTAAAAAACAACTAAAAGCATCTAGGGCTCCGGGGCCTGATGAACTTGCAAATATTGTCATTAAACGAAATCCTTGGAAGTGGGCGACAATATTTTTGGAATTATTCACAAATATTTGGAAAAGTGGCAATGTTCCTGAGAGTTGGCGAAAAGCCATTTTTAATTCCAATTTATAAAAAGGGTAGTAGATCCTGCCCAAAAAATTACCGTTCATTAGCAATGGCGGATACAAGTTGTAAAATCTTTTGTACTTTATTATTGAAAATTATAAAAGGATGGAGTAGTGATAACAAGTTGTTACCGTTTTGTCAAACAGGGTTTAGACCAAGCTACAGTACATTGGATAATATGGTAGCACTTAACTATGTGATTTCAGACATCCAACGGAATAAGGACTTGAATCTATATGTATGTTTCATTGACTTTGAGAGCCTTTGATTGCGTGATCAGAGATAGATTGTGGAGCAAGCTAGCTGACTGGAAAATTAGTATAGATGTTTTGCCTTTTTTGAGAGATATGTATAGCAACACCACAGTTACTGTCTGTCTGAATAAAGGGATTAATAGATCTCTACCCATTTCTACTAATTTGGGCCTTAAACAAGGTTGCGTTACTTCTCCCATACTTTATCATTTATATGTAGCAGATATGGGTGAAAGTTTTTTGAACATCAACAACCATCCACCGAAGATCGGCGTCTTGCGCATTAGCTGGATGTCATATGCTGACGATACCGTTTTAATGGAAGACCTTGATTGGCATGCAGAGATCTTTGGATCAGCTACAACGCTATACCCTTGAGAATAATTTGAGTATAAAGGTTGAGAAGACCAAGATTATGATCTTTGGAGGAAGAAGTAAAAATAAAAACAAACATATGGAAAATTGAGGCGGTTGAAACATATCCCCATTTGGCGAGGTCAGTTAGGGATAATCCTCCCTGTAATTTTTTCCATGAAATGATAGAAGGGAAAGTCACAAACAAATGAAATTCGGTGGAAGGGCTTTTAGAGATATATATAAGAGTTGTATTATGCCAGGAGCCTTATATGCGGTAGAAACCTTGGCAGTTCTAACAGATTTAGGGAAACTCGAAGGGAAATTCTGGAGACCTGCTTTAATACTGGTCAACTCTACGCCTATAGAGACTATTAAGTGTGAACTGGGTCTCACTTCTCTTTCCACCTTATGGAAAATAAAGTGTTGTAATTTATATACTAAAATCTTGTTGCAAGATGATGGAGATGAAAGCATGTTGAAGTTTTGGGTAGTATGACTGCATAAAATAAGAACATGCGCTTAAAAGATCTGTCAGCTACCTCTTTAGATTTCTTGAATGAAATTAACATGAAGTTACCCAAGGACAGACGGCGATGGAGGGATTCTTTAAGAAACTGAAGAAAAAAAAAATCAATTCAATGGGACCTCTGTAATCATTTACACTCATTGGGTAAAAAGAGTAGATCTGACATCTATAGCTTGCAAGGCTTCAAATTCTCCACACCTCGTAGCCATTTGCTGAAGGTAGCAAATGGGGATCTCTCTAGATTCATTTCTTTATTAAGCTTTAACATTGTCCCTTGTTATGAATACGATTCACATGCTCATGAATAACAAACACACAGTACACATTAAAAAACCATGGTAGGTGGCAAGGCTCAACTGAAGCAATGAACACGTACCACTGGAACAGACTCACCTCAAGCAAACAGGTTGCGTAGCACTGCCTGGCCAAGACTGGACTCTTCCCTGGAGTCCCTGTCGACGCAGTAGATCTTTGTGAAGGTATGCATAGACCTCAATGTTCCAAGGCATTCCTCAGTTGTCATTTCCTTAGGGGATCTCTTTTCTCCCTTTCTTGCAGAACTTGATCATTGCCCTGATGAAGGCGGAATACTTCACTTTTTCAATAACTTTTTGGCTCCATACCGCCGAAACGCACCAAATGTGAGGGGAGTGTGGGTGGTCCAGATTCACCCACACACAGATTGCTTTTCCTTTTTTCACCTTCTGAACTCATTCCCCCACTGCATTGGCAAACTCAAGCCTCGGAGGAAGAAGCCACGTCTGAGGAAGAAGAAAATGCCATCAGGATTTCTTTCCGGCACTTTCAACCTAAACCTCTAACGGGAGCAACAAAGTGACACTCCCAAACCTAATCTGAACAAATTATTATTTAGCCTAATGATTTGCTCGTAGCACTATGTTAGGACAGGAATGATTCCGTCTCACGCCTGCTGTTATCACGACTATGTTTTTTCCTTTTTTCAATTTCCTTCTATGCATGCTTCCCCTTCAATCCCACACCACCGTCCTAATTTGAAACCTACATGTCGTATGATTAAGGAATATGATTGTATAAAAAGGTGTATGTCTTTTCCTCATTTGCTTTTCATTTTTTATGCCTTTAATGATTACAAACAATTTTCTGTTTTGATGCTTTTATGTTGCTAATACAGAACTGATTTGTACTTTTCTACATAGACTGTCTGACTTTCTCTTTTTTCTTAACACCAGGTATCCCACTTGTTTAGTCAATAGGACTAGAGATGACTTTAATCGAAGCATTGATTGCAACAATGTTGGGTTAACTAAGGGTAGGACATGGAATAATATTTACCCACCCGCTTTCCCAAAATACAAACCTATGGCACAGCAACACTCTCTATTCTATGATTTGCAGCCCTGCAGATGTCACGCAGGGGCACACCAGAAAGGAATGCCATCGTTGCAGCGATCTCTCTAGTGGAATGGGCTCTCGGACGGCCCGGCAGGGGCCGGTTCTCCAGTTGTTGACAGTGCATGATGCAGACGGAGAGCCACCTTGAAATGCAAGCATTGGACAAGGCCTTCCCATGGTTCACAAGACCAAAGTTCACAAACAATTGAGAAGTCTTCCAAAAAAGTGTTGTGCACGTTACGCAGAACTTCAAAGCACGAGCAACGTCCAGAGAAAGCAAGGCACTCTCTGCCGGCGACGAAGGGTTCGGAACAAAACCGGCAACACCAAGGGCTTGTTGAGGTGGAATTCTGACAGAACCCGGCATGAAAGAGGGGTGTGTATGCAGGACCACCCTCGAATCGTGAAAAAAAGATAGTTGTTTGCAGGATAGGGTCTGGATCTAACCCACACGTCTGGCAGGGGTGATGGCCACAAGGAAAGCAGTTTTCCACGAGAAAAACTGGAGTGGGGCTTGATGCATATGTTCAAAAGCTGCCCCCATGAGCCTCATCAGAACCACGTTTAATTCCCATGCTGTGGCAGGAGCCTCCACCAGTGGGAAAGATCGGAAAAGCCCCTTGAGGAACTCCTTGACGAGTCTGTGGGACCACAGCGAGAATCTTCCCGGGGATCTGGTGTAGCATAAGGTGGCCACCAGGTGTACCTTGATGGATGTGTAAGACGTACAGCTCTTGCCAAGGACAGCAAGTATGGAAGGATCTGTGGAGCCGTGACCCTTAGAGGGGGTACTCTTCTGTGACTATGACCATGTAGGAAATCACTTCCACTTATGGCTTCTATCGCCTGCTAGAACTCCTCGTTGAAAGGGAATTTGGCAGCAAAACTCCCAGACTCTTGTGCATCCAAGAATCCCTGTAGACGGATGAGGTAGAGGCAATACGACATAATGCCCAGCAACATATTGATGGTCTGCACCATGGGCGTCTTCGCCGACGACAGACGTTGCACCTTAACCTCTCCTCTGAGGGAGACGTCAGGCAAGTCACTGTGTTGTCTGGCGCCGAGGAACAGCAATTTCTACGATGGGAGAAGCAGGACTTCAGAAAAATGTACAGAGAAACCCAGCTCCATCAGTAGTCGGACGGTCTCCTTCGTGTGCACGTCGGCCAGCTCACGAGAGCTGTCGCCTATCAGCCAATCTACCAGGTATGGTTATATGTGTATGCCCTGCAGATAGGCTGCCACCGGGGCCAGGCATTTTGTAAACACTCTTGGGGCCGTTTTCAAGCCGAATGGTACGGCATTGAACTGGTAGTGCTGGCCTTGCACAATGAACCGTAAGAACTTTGGATGTTTCCTGTGGACATGGAAGTATGCAGGCCTGTGTTGTTAGATCCCAGACCCAGTCTGACCGGAGCTGTGTCTCCCAGGGATGAAGGACTCTGGCCATATAAGCAGGCGTGTGAGATGCTCAAGGTGCGGAACACAACTCTCTTGGCAATGGGCAGCCAATGCAGTGATCTACGTGCTGTAGATACGTGATCGGTTTTACGAAGCCCTACTACAACCCTCACTGTGTTGTTTTGGACTACTTGGAGGCGAATGATTTCGATGGGTCTCCACCGCCCTCCCCAACCCCATCATCGTCTGCCTTACCAGAGAGCATCTGGAATAGACTACGGAACAAGCTCCATCACCCCTTTATGTAACATGGCTCACACTTCTTCCAGGAGCTGAGGGATGTGAAGCTCCTGATGGGGAACCAGTGGTATACGTGGGCACCTGCTTTGGAACTCCAAGGTGTGTCCCTAGGGGAGAGTGTCCAGCCCCCATTTATCGGTGGCGATCTTTCTCCAATCACTGACGAACCTCATCAGCCGGCCTCCCACCGTGTTGCACAAGTGGGGGCTCGATGTCTTGGCTGGTTCAGGCCTGCTTGGGCGACAGCGATGCTGTCCACCGCCAACGTAGGCCTGGGAATTACCTATGTAAGCTTCCTACGTGGAGGATCGGGGATGTTGTCTGTATGATGTGGAGAATCCCTTGGATGATCTGCTCGACTTACCCCTGGAGGAGCAAAAAGACGAGGGATGCTGTCTAAGAGTGCCAAGGAAACGGGCCGTCTCTGTATCTGTCTTTATGGCTTGAAGGGATTCGTCGACCACCTTCCTGAACAGATTTTCCACGTTGAAGGGCATGTCCAGCACCTTTGCATAAACCTCCCGACGAAAGTTTGTGACCTTTAACCATCCTTGCCGACAAAGGCAGACTACATTTCCCATCTGCCAGAAACCTGTGTCAGCGATGCCCCATGCCACCGGGATTGCATGGTCCGATGTCACCTCCCATTCTGGAAAGAGGGCGAGAGCTTCCATCTTCTTTTCGTTAGGGAGGAATTCTAGGATCTGGCCCAGCTTGTACCAAAGCTCCCGTTAGTATCGGGCCAAGATAGCCAGAGGGCACCGCCATGATAGTCTTCCTCTTGGACTCTTGCCGCTGATACAAGAAGCCCTCTTTTCTGATTTCCTCAGGCACCAGCTGAAATATCTCAGAGACCGTGGAGATCATAGAGTGGAATGATCCCACCTAGTCTGGTGGAGAGACTATGAGGGACGTCTATGTGCGTCTGCCTACAACAAAGTCCTCATCTTGGTAGCTTCCCATGGCCATCGTGCCTGTGTCCGTACCAATGTCTGTCCAGTGTCCGTTTCCGGGTCCGCTGGTGGAGTCGGGGCCCGACGTGCTGAAGGAGGCCGATCTAGAGACTTCAGATTACGCATTCTCTTCTTAAGCGGAGCTTTGTCAGGGGCCTGCAGCACCACAGGTGTCGGTGCTGGGTGCAACCTCTGCTGGATCTCCGTCACCAGGGTGTGGAGAGCTGACAGGATGTCCATGGATATGCCTTGGCTGCGAAGGGAACAATGAAGTGCTATGCCCTGCGCCGCCATCGTGGACCGTATGGATGGACTCTTGGTCATCATCGTCCGTGGATGAGATGTCCATCGGTTGAACGCCAACCTTGGAGGGCTGTTGTGGAGACTACTCGCCCACTCATCCCTCTTTCCCCCCCCCCCCCATGGGGGTTTTGAACCGGTATCTGGACCGGTGCCTTTCCATCCCCACGGGCGCTTGCAGCCTTCGCTGCTGCTTCGGCGGCCGCGTCACGCCTTCTAGGCAGGGACACTCATTGGGCCATAGAGGTCACCCTCATCGGATCAGCACCTACCTCTGCCGCAGTCACAGCAGGTGTCAAAGGGGTCAACGAGGACTTTGGCTGTGCAGGTTGAGCCTGCTTGGCTGCGCGGCCTTCTTCTCTTCCTCCATCCTGAGTCTATCTAATTTCTCCCATAACTTGGCCGGGGTGAATGACTTCCTCTTTGAAGAGGAGCTCAATGGCAGGCTGGCTCTGGAGGAGGAAGGCATTGGTGGTCACAGCCTATCCAACCTGGGACCCGCATCAGCAGCAAACCAGGTGGAATCAGACTTGCAGGTCTTGGCCTTATATTGGACCCTGACGGTGGGCCGACCTCAAAGGACTGACCTCTTCCCAGAGGCAGACCGCCCTTCGGACCAGCCGGTCCTGGGCAATGCATGATCCTGCACGGAGCACTGGGCAGAGGGCTTGTTCGAATTGAGTGATGCCGCCAGCCTGCTATGCCCGTCTTTCATCTTCTTCAAAAAGCCCAGGCATATCTCACACTCCACTTCCTTGTGGCCCGGGTGCAGGCAGTAGAGACATTGCAGATGTGTCTTCCACAAAGATGTTCCATAGCCCACATTTGGTGCAGGGCCTCAAGAGGGGCCTTCCCTCCCTTTTCTCCTCCATCATGGTCGGCCTTCCAGAAACAGACGAATCTTCGCCCTTGAGGGGTGCAAAACTTCACGGACAACGGATCCCCGTTTCCGGCCGATGAGGAATGAGCACTCAACTTTTCTGAAGCGTGGGGCACAAATGTGAAGATGGCTGCCAGAGACTAGGCTTAGGGAGAGGACTGTCATTGGATGGGGGAAGTATGATCCAGAGGACAGTGATTGGTTTAGAGGAAAAGAACAAGTTGCTTACCTTATCTGGTAACGTTCTTCCGATGGAATGTTCCTCCGACGTATTCCACATCTATGACAGGTAATGACCACAGCTGTGCTGCTTCGGAAAACTTTCGGCAGAAGGCGTCCTGCGTCGATACGTTGTTCCTCGAGGGTTGACATCACCGGATGTTATATATAGGACGCACAGCGCCCGTAGCCTCAGTTGTAGTTTTTTCCCCCCAAGAACGTGTGGCACCAATCTCCTGCCAGTAAGACTGCAGAAAGCCTTGCGGAAATGTAAGCTGTAATCGCATAAATTCTGTAGAGGGGCAGGCTGGGAGGGTGCGATGTGGAATACATCAGAGGAACATCCCATCGAAAGAACGTTACCAGATAAGATAAGTAACTTGTTCTTCAAGGGGATTGTGTCCTCCGACCTATTCCACATGTATGACAAACCCCCAAAACAGTACCAATGTATGGTGGTAGGAAAAGAATGTACAATTTTAGAATTTTAGAATGCCCAATCAAATGGCTGAATAGAGGACTGCCTTACCAGAGGCCAAATCCTGCCCATAGATAGAGTTCAAGGAATAGTGTCTCACAAAAGTATGGACAGAGGCCCATGTGGCTGCTTCGCAAATATTGTGAATCGGACAGCCCCTCTGTAGAGCAGTGGAGGCCGCCATACCCCTAGTAGAGTGAGCCCGTAAGTCTACTGGAGGGTCCTTTCCCACCAAACGGTAACACTCAGATCGTCAAAATGATCCATCTGGACAAGGTCTGTTTGGAAACAGCCTGACCTAAGCGCCTTCCAGCATAACCTACGAAGAGCTGATCGATCACTCTGACCAGGGACATCCGTGTGAGATAGAAACTTAAAGCTATCCTAGGATCCAACCTATGGAGCCTCTCCTCTTCCTTACCAGGATGTGGAGGAGGATAAAACGCCGGAAGAATGACCTGGCTGAAATGGAATTCCGACACAACCTTCGGAAGAAAAGAAGGCCGCACCCTAAGGACAACGCTGTCCTTATGGAACACAGTGAAGGGTGGCTTGGCGGAAATTGCCTGCAACTCACTCACTCTGCGTGCGAAGTAACCGCAACTAAAAATACAGTTTTAAAGGATAACAGTCGCAACGGACAAGAAAGTAAGGGCTCAAATGGAGCTCCCATCAGGAACATTAAAACCAAATTCAAATCCCATACCGTCACCTGGAAAGGCGACGGTGGAAACACATTAGTGAGCCCTTTTAGAAACTGTGAAATCAAAGGAATCTTAAAATAATAACATTCCTCAGACGAGTGCTTAAATATGGACAGCGCCGCCAGGTAACCCTTTATGGTACCCACTTGCAGGCCCTTGTGGGCTAAGGAAAGCAAAAAAGACAAAACCAAAGGAATGGAACATTGAAAAGGATCCGCATCTGTACCCTGCGCCGGTCACAGAACTTTCTCCAACGGCAACGGTACAGGGATTTCATTGCAGGACTTCAGGCCGAAAGCAACACCTCCATCACGTCTTCGGGGAGGTCCCAATCCTAATACCTCAGCCTTTCAGATACCAAGCATGAAGGTTGAGAGACTTGACCTCTGGATGGAGAACCCGACCCCCTCCCGTGATAGCAGATCGTCTCGGTAAGGAAGACAGCCTGGAGGGCAGATGGACATGTCCTGAAGGTACGGATACCACGCACTCCCGGCTCATGCCGGAGCAATGAGGATCATCCGGGAACCGAACCTCTGTAACCTCCGCAACACTTGCGGAATGACGGGGACTGGAGGAAACGCGTACAGCAGTGGGAAGGACCACTCCACTACGAACGCGTCCCCCAAGGATCCTCGTTGAGGAAATTCCCGTGAGCAGAATCTTTCGCACTTCCGGTTGACACTGGTGGTGAAGAGATCCAGTTGTGGGGTTCCCCAAAGGGCGAATATCTCCAAAAGAACTTCCTGAGCCAGCTCCCACTCGTGAGAGACCGTGCACTGCCTGCTCAGAGCGTCCGCCGCTGCGTTTTCGACTCTGTCCAGATGAACTGCTGAGATCGAAATTTCCTGCTGCATGGCGCAGAACCAGAGCTGCATCGCCTCCCTGTACAACGGGAGTGACCCTGCTCCCCTTTTTTGTTGAAGTAGTGCATGTCCATTGTTGTCCGTCATGATCAGGACATTCTTCCCCTGCACAGACGGCAGAAAAGCCTTCAGGGCTAGCCTGACAGCCCGCAGCTCTAACAGATTGTTGTGGAGTCTGGACTCTGAAAGAGAGAACAACGGCAGCTGGCTGTCAACTCGTTGGCATGAGCCCCCCAACCAGTGAGGGATGCGTCCGTCACGATCATCACCTCCGGCCAAGGTTACCAAAACGGAGCACCCTTAATCAGATTGACTTCGACGGCCGACCACAGTAGATCCTGTGCGACCCATGGCGGAATCTGAACGTGATCCGACATCCTGCCAGAGAACTGCGACCACTGCAACTTGAGAGCCCACTGCAGAGATCTCATCCGCAGCCTGGCCTCTGGCACCAATAGAATGCAGGATGCCATGAGGCCGAGCAACCTCAAGAACTCTAATTCCGGGAGACTCTGGGCATGTTGAAACTTGTCCACCATCTGCAGAATGTCATGAGCCCTCACCTGGGATGGCGAACACAGCCCCAGGGATGTGTCGAGCACTGCTCTGATGTACTGGAGCCGCTGGGTAGGTGTCAAATGGGACTTCTTTAAATTGAGGGAGAAGCCCAGCTTGTGAAGGGAGTGGCAGGTGACGGACAGATGATCCAGGGCTTGCTCGGGAGAACGCGCCCTGATCAACCAATTGTCCAGGTAGGGGTCGACGTGAATCCCCCCTTTCCTGAGATAGACTGCCACCACCACCATAAGCTTGGTGAAGACCCTCGGGCGGAGGTCAATCCGAACGGCAGGACCCGAAACTGAAAATGCGAGTCGCCAACCGCAAACCTCAGGTACTTGCTGTGCTTTTTATGAATCGGCACATGAAAGTAAGCATCCTTGAGGTCTAGAGACACCAACCAATCCTGCAGTTGAAGGGCCTGGAGGACTTGAGAGAGAGTTACCATCTTGAACTTTTCCTTCCTGAGGAGCTTGTTCAGCCAACGCAAGTCCATGATGAGTCTCAATCCCCCGTCTTTTTCCGGGATCAAAAAATAAGGGGAATACCATCCCTTGAGCTTCTCCGCTTCAGGCACCAGTTCTATGGCGCCTTTCTCCAGCAGGGATATGATTTCCTGCGCAAGGAGCGGATCCGGACGCTTCAAAGAGAGCTTCCCCGGTGGATTGTCGTGAGGCCTCTGCCGGAAGGGCAGACAGTAGCCGTGGGTTATGATCTCCAGAACCCACACATCCGAAGTAATGGCTTGCCATTCTCCAAGATGCTGCGCAAGTCTTCCCCCAACCGGCAAACCATGGGACATGGCCTCATGACTGAGCGGACGTGACTGCGGCAGTGCCTGAGGGCAAAGAGGCAACTGCCCGAGCGGCTTTGGCACCTCGAGTACCTTGCTTTCCACCTCTGGTACTCCTACAGTGACCCCTTTGACTGGCAGCTCTGACTGGCAGCTCCTCTCGCTCTACCAAAGGAAGAGTAGTACCGAAAGGAACCTCCCCTCCATTGCTGTCCCCTAGGACGAAAAGACAGAGGTTGATGTACCGCAGCGCTCAAAGACTTTGCAGCAGCTTTGGAGGTCTGCAACCTCTCAAGGCTCTCATCAGCCTTGCTGCCAAAAAGATGGACACCATCAAAGGGCATGTTGAGAAGCCGGGATTGCACAACAGGAGCAAACCCTGACTTCCGCAACCATGCAAACCTGCGTATCACGGTGCTCTCAGCCATGGACCTGCTGACATAGTCTGCCATGTCCAAACCAAACTGAACTGATTCACACATGGCATCCTTGCTGTCTTGCGCAAGGGCTAGAAAACCATCCCGTTCTTCCCCTTCGGGAATATGCTCAGCCGCCAAAGATGCACAATTCCACAGAGTGTGAGTGAATCTTGCCAAGGCACAAACGGAGTTGGCTGCCTTCAAAGCCATACTCCCAGAAGAAAATACCTTTTTCGCCCAACCATCAAAGCGCTTGTCGTCCGTATCAGGAGGGATAGTAGGGTACGCAGCCTGCTTCGCTGGGGCCATAGCTGCCTGCACCACTAAACTCTCCGGAGTAGGGTGAGTTGACAAGTAGCTGGGGTCACCACTGGCTGGACGGTATTTTTTCGGAAGCGGCTTATTCACTGCCGGGAGACTCTCCAGAGCAGTCCAAGCCGCCGCCACCCTTCTTTGCAAAGCCATATGAAATGGCAACACTGGGTCGGTGGGTGGACCTTGGTCCAGGAAATCCTTCAGATCATCCTGAAGAAAATCAACAGATGGAGCAGACCACCCCAAGTACTCAGTCACCCTCGACATGAGACGCCGATACGAGGATTCGGCATGCGTACCAGGCTCAGGCCTGCCAAACTCAACCTCCGGAGAGGTGTCAAGACCACTGGCGTCATGCAAGGACTGACTGAGGTCTTCCATTTGACTGAACAGACAATAGGTCATAAGGAACCTCAGGAGGCACAACCCTCTCCTCATCCGACCCGTCTTCCACCTCTGAAATATTATCCAAAAGGTTGGAATAAATCCAATCTGGATGGGGGAGCAGAGAAGAGCTCAAAAACAGACCTCATGGATTTACAGAGCCTTTCTCAGAGTTTCTACTGCCCTCCGGGGCACCTCCGGCAAATTCTCCTCAAAAGGCGTTGAGGGCTCCGATGGAATCGGCGTCGACTGAGGCGCCAATGAATTTGAAAACTGCTTTGAGGCCGGAGCCCCAAGAGTGTCCTTCGACGGCCTCGGTACCGATGCCTTCTTGGAAGGCCTCACAGGCTCCGACGGTCTCGACGGCGTCAAGGACCGGGACCTGGCACGGCTATGGCGATCAACCTTGTCTGATCGGGACCTCGAAATCTACCGATGATCGCGACGACCACCTGAGCCCGAAGGCGTGCGAGTGGTAGCTCTAGCTCGTTCCTTGCCGGCTTCTCTCGAAGGCGCGGACGGAATGGTGCCTTGCGATTCAAAAATCACCATCTGCTGGCGGAATGCGTCCCATTCGGCCGGCGATGAATACTTGGTGGGACCAGTCACCTGCCTTCTGGCAGAGTCCTACGACGAGGAAGGCGACCGGTGATGGCGCTTCCAAGAATGCCTAGAAGAGGCAGAGGAATGGCGGGAACCACTCTGAGACCAAGACCCCCTGGACTTATGCCGATGCGGAGAGTCGCCCCTCGAGTCGTCAGTCGAAAGCCCAGCAGATTTCGACTTACTGGTTTTAGATACCCTACCTGCCGTTAATGTCTTCTTCCGCTCACGCAAGGCCTTTGATGTCAGGGACTGGCAGTCATTGCAGTCGTCGGTGGCGTGGCTTTCGCTGAGGCACCAGAGGCAGACTTCGTGCAGGTCCGTGATGGACATTTTGGAACCGCAGTCCTGACACTTTTTAAAGCCCGACTTCGAGGTAGAAAACAACAAAGACATCGCAATCAAAGTAGAAGAACCGAGCGCGCCGAGATTCCAAAGCGAACACGTTCGTAGAAAAAACGGAACTGAGGCTACGGGCGCCGTGCTTCCTATATATAACATCCAGTGACGTCAACTCTCGACGGAGGCCATCGAGGGACAGCGGATCGACATCGACGCAGGACGCCTACGCTGAAAAAATTTCCGAAGCAGCACAGTTGTGGTCATTACTGTCATAGATGTGGAATAAGTCGGAGGACACAATCCACTCAAAAGTAACCTTGGGCAATTGTCTCCAATGCCCAAGAATCTAAAGTAATAGCCTGCCATTCTGTCAGATGTTGAGTTAATCTGTCTCCTACTGCTGTTTTGTGATATAAGACCTCAGAGGTTTTGGGGCGGCTGACGCAGATGCGGAGGGTAAAGTAGCACCTGCTGATGCAGTCTTAGTACGTCTACCCTGTCCACCACGAGGGAATAGTCTCTGGCCTCTTTGAGCTGGCTGTCCTCTGCCTTTTTCGTATGCTGAGTAATAGCGAAAGGACCTACCCGTCCAGGGCGCACCTGTGGGGCGGTTTGGAGTTTGCCTTATTGCAGCTCCAAGTGATTTTGCTGCCACATTGGAAGTTTGCATCTTCTCCAAACGGTCACCAGCTTTCTTACCAAATAGAGGAGTGCCGTCAAAGGGCATATTCAGAAGTCTGGACTGTACATCTGGGGCAAATCCCAACTTCCGCAACCACGCAAATCTGCAGATTGTCGTACTAGCCGCCATGGCTCTGCTGATGCTGTCAGCAGAGTCAAAACCGGTTTGGAGGGATTCGCACATAGCGTCCTTTCCATCCTTGCTAAGGTTCAAGAAACCGTCTCTTTTTTCCCCCTCAGGGATATGGTCAGCCGGCATTGAAACACAATCCCAAAGGGTGTGCGTAAACCTCACTAGCGTGCATGTGGCATTAACAGACGTTAGGGCCATGCCTCATGCCGAGAAATCTTTCTTGGCCATGGCATCAAACTTTTTGTCATCCCGATCCTGCAGGATTGTGGGATATGCATTTTGTTTTCCAGAAGAAGATGCAGCCTGTACAAGTAGGCTTTCAGGAGTTGGGTGCTTTGACAGATATAGAGGATCTGCAGTTGATGCTCTATATTTAGCTTGTCAATTTGTTGCTAACTGCAGGGATCACATTCAGTGTTTTCCAATTTGTACACACACTTTTATGCAAAGCATTGTGAAAGGGGACAATAGGATCCTCCTTGGACCCTTGTCAAGTACGTCTGTTAGTTCACCTTGTGCATACACAGGTGTGGGCCTAGACCACCCCATATACTACATCACTCTAGTCATAAGCATTCAGTAATTGCTTTCTGCATGATCCCCTGGACCAGGTCTACCATAGTCAACTTCCGGGGAAGTATCAATCCTGCAGATGTTTTATTCTGGATTCTTCTGAGACTAATTCTTGTGGGATAGAAGGACTTCCATACTCAAAAGATCTTTCATCATCAACAGTTTCTCCTTCCTCATAAATTGAGGATAGAGTCTTGAAGTAATCTGAACGGGATTGTGGTATATAACACTTTTCAAACGAAGTAGGAGTTATGGAGGTCACTATTGTTGCTGAAATAGTCGTAATCGTCGACAAGGACGTCAACGGCTTCGATGAAACCATTATTGGCTTCGAGGACGTCTTCAAAAGAGTTGTCAAAGGTATTGTCTTTAACAGCTTCGAGGAGGTCAGCGCTCTAAGCGTCGATGGTTTCTCCTTCACTGGAGTCGCTGAGGGCATCTATGACGCAGTCTTCGGCTTCACCGTATGAGTCGATAGTGACGATTTATTGTGCGTCACAGAGGCTTTTTCTCGACTCAAGGGTTTTTCATGCTCTCGAGGAGTTTCTCTGACTGAGGTCAAAGACTCACAGCTTTTGTGTCTGCCAGGTTTTTCTCCTTGAATATCGCCTCTAGGTGTCTTCGAGGGGGGCAAGGCCGTGTTCTCGAACACCTTTAGCATGCTTTTACGGAATTCCTCCCACTGTGCTGGGGAGCTGTGTTTGGTTGGAAATATGACACTCTCCAGTGAACTGGAGGATGGGGTGGAAGGCGCCTTTTCTTACTATGTTTCAAAGAAAATGAAGGAGTGATCCACTTCGAGAACGTGACCAGGAGTGTTTTTTGTGACGACGAGACGAAGGTCTCGACTAATCGGAGGTGCGTTTGGCTGGGGTAATGGACTTTTGGGGCTTACCTCTCCCCAATTTCCCTCTGCGCTCCCTCAAGGCCTTGGCCGTCATTGACATACACTAGCCGCACTCTGAACATGGATGATCTGCACCAAGGTACCAAAGACAGACCATGTGTGGATCTGTCATGGACATCTTAGTCCCGCAGTCACTGCATTTTTTAAAACCGAGGCGTAGATGGAGCCGTTGAAGAGGCCATTTTGATCAAAGTTATTGAGAAGATTTTCCACAGTAAACTCTTAGAATTAGCGTTACGTTGCCGAAGCTGTGAAGCGCGGAAAAACGGAACTGAGCAATGGACTCTGCGCGCACTACTTATACCCGTGATGACGTCAACGTCAAGACGGAGGCCTCCAAGGGACATCGACTCGACAGGCATCGACGCACAGCGTCCTCTACTGGCAAATTTATTTGTTTCCAAAGCAGCAAGCTGGATATTAGGAAATAATCAAAGATAAGGAATACGTGGGAGGACACAATCCATTCAGAATATAGTTTCAAAGTGAAAGTGAAATTGTTTTCCTTTACTGCGGATCCCCAGCCCGACTACCGGGAATATTCATGAGTATGTGAATCTACGCCAGACCCCATGCTGGATAACATATGTATAGTCGGCCTTCCAGCGGAAATGGAGGGGGAATCCATGGAATGAATCCTGGAGACATGGCTCCAAGAAACAATAGAATCAAAGGGAATGGTTTGCAGTGGAAAGAGCTCACAGAGTGCCTGCACAGCGACCCCCGCTGAGGACCAGACCCAGACCGGTAGTAGCCAGGATGTTTAAATAGCAAGATATGGCTGCACTTGTGCAAATGGCTAGACTTAAGGGCCTGATACCAATGGCAAACACCACGGTCATGGTATTCCCGGATTATATTAAACAAGTGCAACAACATCAACATTTTGATGCAATCAAATGGAAATTGAGGGAATCCGGCACACAATACAGGTTTTGATTACCGACCAGACTGAAGATTATACGCAAAGACAAACAATGGTTCTGCAACTTCCCGGAAGAGACATGGGAGTAGCGGAAGACCAAAGGTACCTGGACTACAATAACAACACCTAAGAGCAGACCGAACGGTAAACCACAAGGCTGTCGGGAACCCAGACGCTACACTAATTGGTAAGAAAGGGAACCGAGATCCGACGCCCAAATCAAAGAGGGTCTCTGTGAAGGAGGACGGCAGACTGCAGTTAGTCGCAGGACAAAAAGAAGAACGCAACAAAGAAAATTGAAGATGACTCAGACCACGGAGACGGAACATCCTGAGAACTGCATCCACGACAGAAAGGACAATTTTGATTAAAACTCCCAGAAGACAGGAAGATTGACTGCAGGAAATGTCAAGGTCAGAAGACAGGACAGTCACAGGGAGAACAGTAGGAGGAGATCTACGGAACATATCGGCGCCAGCCTTGTCCTTGAGCCCTCAAGGGAATGAGCATGTTGAGAGATAGTCACCACGCCCATAGCGAGGAGTCCGAGACCCCCTCTTCTCCCAGAGTGACTATCAGTAAATGCTACACACCTAAATTACAGGTATTAAATTAGAATACCCACAGGTTGAGGGGTATGAAGCAAATTGTTTGGTTGTTATATGGGGGTGGGGGGAGGTGCGAGTTGGGAACCAGGGAAGAAAAAAAAAGGGAGGAGTTCCTCAACCATTTGGGTTGAGCCTGAACAGCAACGCACAGACCTGGAACTTCAACAATGAAAAGGGTTGAAGAAGCGGCAATATACCTTGAAAACAAAATGTGGCTTCTCACACTGGTACCTAGAATATGAGAGGAACGGGACGAGCAGCTAAAAGAAGAGCAATTTTAGAAGAGATGGGGATCCAGATAGAGCTTCTCTAAGAAACACCTAAAGTGGGGAGAAATCAGGAAAGGAAAGTCTAGTTGGGGTGGAGAAATATATGGCACCACATATTCATCCTACTCAAGGGGAGCACTCATCTGGATAGCCAAGTTAACGCCCTTTCAAATTACTAAAACTATACAGGATGAGGAGGACAGAACACTGGTACTGATTGGGGTACTAGATGGGAGGGAAGTGTGTTTAGTCAACTAATATGCTCCCATTATGGACAATGACCTGTATTTTCCAGGTGTGGTTCATATGATAGGTGGTTATAGACGCAGAGACTTGGTATGGGGAGGAGACTTCAATTGTATACTTAACTTGCAGCTAGATAGGTCAAGCACCAAAGTGGTATCTAGAAAACCTGCATCGAAAACATTGAACCAGTCTTAGATCTGGTTGATTTATGGGGGATACATAACAGAGATGCGAGAGGATGTTAATTTTATTCCTACCCACACGACTCATTCACGAATGGACTATATATTAACAGGGCAAGATCAATATTTTTATTTTAGAGAGGTCAAATATCTGGTAAGTATTATCAGATCACTCTCCACTGAGAGCAACTATGACCTGGGGGAGAACGGGCAGATCTATAATAAACTGGCGATTAAGAGCAGAGGCATTAAAAAACACTTTATGGGGGGCGTGGCCTGGAGCGCCATCAATGAAGACGCTCCTCTAATGGCCTCCGTGGGACGCCCGCTGCATCTAGCAAGAAATGCGGCAATACCGCTTAGCCGCTCTGCATAAACTCCTGAGGTGTTTCGTGAAAGCTTGGAGTACCTGTGGCCCGCTCCCTATACTCCTCCGGAATGGCGGATGGATGTTTGAGAAGAGTTCTTCCCCGCGGCTCGGGGGACCCAAGATGGTGGACGGGACCGCTTTCCCTGGGGAAGGCTGGAGGAGGAGCGGAGGGGGGAGCGGTGCCCGCCTGCCCTGAAATCTTCGGCGGCACTTGAGTGCCCGGCAAACACTCACCCACAACACCGGCACCTCTCCGGGTCTGCTCTCCAGCCCCACCCCCCAGACACCAACGGAGCTGTGGAGCCCCTGAGCCGCCCAACCAGCCTCAACTCCCCTTATAATCCTCCTTCTCCAGACTGCTGCTGCAGCTTCCTGAAGACGTGGAGCCCGACGCAGAGCGGGCGCTCTCCCTCCGCCGCCTCCCAATCGGGGACACCCTTGCAGGCTCCACCTGGCCCCTGCTCTGTCCCCCCCCCCCGGAGACGCTGAAGTGGCCCGCAACAGCAGGCCGACCTAATCCCAGCCGTTCGGCCTGTGCCCCAGCTCTGCCAGCTGAGGCGCTCCCCGCTCCTGCAGACAGAGCGCCCCGGAGTAGGGGCCTGCCCTCTCCCTCCCCATCCGAACCCGGGAGGCGTGGGAGCTGCTCCTCGCACACACCGGACCACACGGACCCTCTCTCTTCCCTTCTTCCTGGGGCGCCCCGGCCCACACCATGCCACAGCTGCGCACCCCGTGAATGTAAGGCAACCCCCACCAGCATATAAAGACCCTCGCCGGCCACATTGGCAGCTCTCCTTTGGCCTCCTGTAGGGCCCAATTCAGCAGTCTGGAGACACACACAGGCAGTCCTCTGAGGTGGCACGACCCCTGACAACGCAGGAACCCCTCTCCCGGTGAAAGGTGATGGGGAAGGGCTTGAAGGCTGCACTTTGAGTGGGGCCAGGAGACACCCCTGCGCAACAGTTAGCAGCAGGAACTTCCTTCATGGAGACCCTAATGAACACCACGCTTCGCTGCTTCATTGAGTGACACAACCAGCACCCAGCCTGGAGACCTTGTGCCTTCTCAGAAGGACCCTAACTTGTGAAAGGGGTAAGCTCCAGCCTGCATGTGCGACTCTTGACCCCTCTTCCTTCCCCCTCCCCGGACTCTTCCTGGGGCGCCCCGGCTCACGCCCCTGCTTCCCGCAGACAAGCTTACCACCCGCACCGGTGGTATACCTTACTCGCTTGAAAGGCTCTGAGATACAAAGCTCCCTGCGACCTCCGTTCCGCTGACTACAAATAACGCAATGACCAAGCAACCGAAATCCACCAAGACCTCGGACAAAGCGACAATGTTAATGTCATCTGACAAATCAAAGAAACAAGACCCCCAACCCCCTCCTCACGGGAATCCCTAGACAACAAGGGACCTCTGGTGATCAAAGACGATATCCGTGAATTCATGGCCGACATTAAATCAGTTCCGGTCCTATATGACAGAACTTACCATTAAGCTAGAAACCACTGACAAAAGGGTCTCGTAGGCGGAGCAGAGACTGGGGGAAGTTGAGGATCACACCCAAGACCATACTTCTGCCCTAATAGAGGTCCAACGCTCAATTAGACTCCTTCAGGACAAGTGCGAAATCCTACAATACAAGCAGGAGGACTTGGAAAATAGGGCCCGGCACAATTGTTAGGGAGAATTCTAATCTATGGCTAATTTCCCTCACCTAGTGTGTCCCCCAGCAGCTTTGCTGGACTTCTCAAGTTTTTTTTTCTTCCACTTGGTAAGAGTGTGAGCTTTTCCCCCACTCTTACCTATTTTTTACGATGTGTTTCTATCTGTTTTCGTGATTGAGGACTCCGAAGTACACCACTTCAGTAGCCCTCTTCTTTTTGTGTGTCACACAGCACCTTCAGTGCCGTGGCACAGGGTTGTCTTTGAGACTTCCCTGGACTTCATTTCTGAGGCGACTACCGTCCCCCAGAAAAGTTTAACGTTACCATTAACCTTACTTAGTGAATCTACCACAGATCTAGTACACCCCATCTTCCATGGAGTACTGAAAAGGGTTAATTCGTATCCCTTTGTATCTGTACCTCCTAGAGCATTGATTCTCTCTTTTAAAATTTTGACTTGGCTGGTGGCAGTGGTATCTACCCTAACTTTTCTACCGCGATTATATTAGATAAACGTGGTACTGTTCTTGGCCATTATATTGGCCTCGAACATAAACCCGCTTGACCACATCGTCTTTCTTTTGGCTCTGGTTGGGTTTATTCCCCATTTCTTTTTGTTAAAGTCCTTCTTGTGTTTTACTTTGCGCTGTAAACTAGGTTCGCCTTCTTTGTTCACTGTCTTTTGGCAGGCTTCTGCTCAGAAGCCCTCCTCAAGGCGCCTGGGTGTCTAGGTGGGCTGAATGTGAGGGAGGGGTGTAGTCACCCCCTGTACAGGGTATCCTAGAAAACCCAAGTAGCACTTTGTCATGATTGGCCAGGGTAGTTGTCCGGGCTGGACAACCCCCCTGCTGGCTGATTGACAGCCAGGCTTTGTGAATGGGGTTTTTTCGCATAAAAGGCAGGTCTCTTGGACTAGAAGTCAGAGAGTCGCCACTGGAACTACAAGGAACCGAAGAGAAGGGGAGAGAACGACGGCTGCTGCAACTACCCCGTCCCGGTGAAGCCCTGCTGCAGTCCTGAGCTATCTTCCCTTCAACGACTTAGAGACGATCCAGTCCGGAGTCTTCTTCCCTTGAGCTTGATAGGGACAAACAGCTCACCTTCCACAGACCAGAGGATCCTCTTCCTTGGTCGAAATCGCTGCACACTGCTGTAGTGGTCCGGATAGCCACCTGAAGAGCCTCTCCTGTTTTTAAGGAGCACACCTTTTATTCTTCGTCGCTGCTGCCGGCTTCATCCCTGTGTGGTGCAGACCCTCTTCAGACGTCCTCCTTCACAACGAAGCTCCAGGAATCGTGGGTCTGTGGGAAACCAACAGGAACAACTGCCAGGGCACCAGCTACACCATTGGAACAAGGTACTGTGTTCTACTTGAGGAAACTGGGTGAAGCCCTTTTCTTCATTTCCATGGCTTGCCCTGGTCTTCCCTCCTTCTTATAACTTTTGCTTCCGAACAATGACAATATCAAGTACTTTTGGCTATGTTGAATCGTGAACGGTCTGACTGTGTGATCTTCGGCAACAGGCCCCGGTGTCTTTCGACCCTGGCTCCGTTCCTTTGACTTTTGAACTACTGTCTCTTGGGTGTTTCTTGATTCTGCCTGCCTAGCCAAAATATTGCCTGTGATTTTTGCCTCCAACTCCCTCTGGGTATCTCAGGTGCTAAGTGTGTTTTTGCCCCAGTAGCATTTCATGTCACGGATACACGTTTATTTAGTAGACCGAACTGTCAAAAAGTGATCGCAATCATATTCACGGTAACGTGTTTTGTTCGTAACACTGGTTCATTCAAACACAGGGTACTTAATTTGAGACTTGCTGTACAAAGTGAATTGGTTAGTTGTGGTATATTTAATGTGTGGTTTTCATTTGAGTTTAATAGAAGTGTTGTGTTTATAACGAATGCTTTAAAAATAAATGTACTTCTATTTTTTACCTGAAACCTTGAGTCAGTGTTTGCATGAGCTACTGCTCATATACTGTTGAGATAAGCCTGGCTGCTCCGCCACTGCTACCACTCTGACATAGTAGTACAGGCTTGTACCAAAGGTTAAACTTGTATTGCCACCTGTAGTCTTAATTGAGTGTAGTGGTCCCTAAGGGCACTGCACGGGATTCTGCCTAACAGCAATAACCTCTGGATTCGGGGAATCCCAGCCTCAGTCCCAGACAAAAATTTGGCAGAATATGTGGGCGACTTTTTTCAAACTCTCCTCCCACAACTAGAGAAGTCACAACTTCTTCTAGACCGCACCCAGAGTGGAGTCAGATACCCCACCAGATGTTATCACCAGGGTACATTTCTTTACCACTAAGGAAGCCATCTCAGCAATTGGCCGCTCCAAGGACGAAATCACCTTCCAAGGTGCCCCCCTCAAATTTATCAAGACCTATCTCTTCTTACCCTCCAGAAAAGACGAGCCCTCCGTCCGCTAAACACTTTTCTTCAGAACCAACAAATCAGCTACAGGTGGCTTTTTCCCACGGCCTTACAATTCTCCTACAAGGGTACGTTGAGAAGAATTAGCCACTTAGAAAACGCTGAAAAGATTATGCACCCAGACTCTCCCAGACCCTACCCCCCACCAATCACTGAGGCGGCAGCAGACTCAGACCCTACAGCCTCCCTTAAATCTAAACAAAGCTCATGTTCAAAAGTCCCAAGATTCATAAAGAGGAAATATTTACGTACAGTTCCGCAATGGAGCCGTCGACACATCAAGACCCCACACCCCAAGTCCGACGCCCCGGAGACATCCATCACCTACAGGAGCACAGATGATCCCTAATCACCGGTGCAGAGGGCCTCACGCCACGGCCCATGCCCAGTCCCAAGGCACAATCCACCTATGAGTTCTTGGAATGACCCACTAAGACTACTTATGTTTTTAGCCATGTTGGCAACACACTGTTCCGTGGGGGGTGCTGGGCCCACAAAAGGTCCCCCTAGTTAAATCTTGGCCCTCCTGTTGGAGGTCTGAGCAAAAATCTCAAAGGCAGGTTAATGAATGGCCACACATCCTACGACATGCTGACTGATCCTCATACATCTCCCACCCCCCCTCAGAGCCCACCAGCGATGCCAGATCCCGTCCCAGAACATCAGGCCCAGATGTTTGTCTCCCTGAATGTTAAAGGGCTGAACTCACCGGCCAAACGCAAGTCAATCCTGCAAAAACTCCAAGATGACAACACTGCAGTAGTTATGTTACAGGAAACACACCTTCTACCGGCAGAATTCGGACGCCTACGCTCCCAAAACAACTCTTCACATCAGGGAACTTCAAGAGGTGGCACGGCGATCCTCTTCAGGAAAGAGCTAAACCCTCAAATATTGGACTCTATACGCTACCCTGAAGGGCGTTTCATAGCCGTGAAGTGCTTACTGTTGGGACAATTATACTCCATAGCTTCAGTATATGCGCCAAACACAGGTCAGGCGCCCTTCTATGAGTCGTTAAGTGCAACTCTCTCCCCTTTCCTAGAGGGCCAGATAGGTCATCGGTGGCGATTTTAATGGGGTCCCAGACTCTGCGAAAGACAAATCGCATCTGCCCTCCTCTGGAGACCTCGCCATAGCACTGGCTCTCCTGCAATTATTCAGGACTCTAGAAGTGGTGGACTCATGGAGGGTACTCCACCCCTCCGAAAAAGGACTTCTCCTTTTATTCCTATGTTCACAGAACATTTTCCAGAATAGACCACCTCCTAGTATCCCCGCAAATTTTTACATTCACCAACGATGTTACTATAGGCTCGAGAATCCTGTCCGACCACACCCGGTGACCCTAGAAATCCAAGTGCATGAGCCATCCGCCCCCCCCCTCAACAACGCAGATGGACATTATATGACCCGATACTCAATGAGATGCCCTTTAGAGATGCTTTCGCAACTACGATCAAAAACTTCTTTAAGGAAAACCCCAGCAAAGACACCTCTTCCGCCAACAACTGGGACGCAATGAAGGCTGTGGTACGTGGGAAACTGATTGCCCAACGGGTGGCCTTCCACAGGAACAGACGACAAACCCGTCTGAGCCTTGAAGAGGAACTCGAAAAAGCAGAGAAGATCCACAAGGAGAAAGGTTGGACCCCAAAGACTCAACAAGCTATCCATGTAGCACAAAAGATGATCGAGGCCCACTACGCCGAACACACTGCTCATCAAATGGCAAAGTCTAAACAGTTTTATAACGCTAAGAATAACAAGGTGAACACATTGCTGGTGGCCAAACTTGCCAAGGCCAAAAGGAACAACATGATCGTTAGTTTGCGGGACCAACATGGCAAAATCCAATACGCTAACCAAGACAAGCAACGTCTTGCAATAGCCCACCTGACCCAGGTGATGACCGCCCCAATACGGGACATAGAGGAACAGAAGGAATACCTGCGGAAGGCAGCACTCCCCCGACTAAAAAACGCAGCCCGTGACTTTTTGGAAGCACCAATCACCAGCGAGGAAGTGGACGAGCCAATAAAAGCTCTTAAATCCCGGGCCCCTGGCCCGGACGGCTACTCGACTAGGTTCTATAAGATTTTTAAGCCTCAACTATTAGCACCCCTAGTACAGTTATTCAATTCATTTAGAACCACAGGCGCCATAACCCCTTCCATGCAAGAGTCAATTACGGTCTTGCTGCCTAAACCCGGAGGCGATCCGAGAAACCCTGCATCATATAGACCGATTGCCCTACTTAATATAGATGCCAACATCTACTCTAAAATTCTAGCAACACGCCTATCCCTGATCCTGCCGGAAATAATACACGCAGACCAGAGTGATTTTCTCAATCACCGGTCCACAGCAGATAACATTCGTAGAGCCCTAGACCTAGTAGAGCTTGCCTCCCGAGACTCCCAAGAATTAGTGCTCTTGGCACTGGATGCAATCAAAGCATTTGACAAAGTAGACTGGACCTTTATGAGGCTCACCCTCGAAGCCTTTGGGTTTGGCCCGGAATTTTGCACTTTGACACTGGCTAATTACAAGGCGCCTAAAACCCTTCTCAGAATTAACAGCACCCACTCCACCCTGTGGAACCAGGCAAGGGTGCCCACTGTCACTGCTCCTCTTTGCGCTGATTATGGAACCATTTGCCCAACAAATCAGGTTGAACCTCGCGATCAAGGGCCTTCAGACGGGCACCTCGCACCACAAACTAGCCCTCTATGCGGACGATTTCCTACTGACCATCATGGAGCCTCGCTCCTCTCTCCCTCAGGCCTTGGCTGAGAGAGAGCTATGGAAAGGTCACAGGATTTGCCATTAACTCCCGGAAATCATCAGCAATGGGAGTGGGATTGACCCCGGAGGAGCGGGAAGCCCTAACCCCACTATGCCCAATCCAATGGAAGACTAAAGGAATTAACTACCTAGGGGTTCAGATACCAGCTAACCCGTAAGAGGTCTACAGTGCAAACTTTCCCCCACTATTCACGGAACTGGAAGATGACTTAAAACGCTGGGCGACACAAGAAATATCATTAATGGGCCGAATCACGGCCTGTAAAATGAACCTGCTACCGAGATTCCTGTACACTTGCTCATCACTCCCAGTACCAATCCCAGCACCAGCCCTTCGAAACTTAGAGGAAAATGCTCCAGTTCATTTGGAGGGGCGAAAAAAGCCAGAGTCCCCAAGACCACGATGCTAGGAAATGCAAAGCTCGGCGGCCTCGGGGTCCCGGACCTACAGAAATACCAGATGGCGGCCCAACTGGCTTGCATCAAGTCATGGCAAACGCTTACTAATCGCCCAAGGTGGGTGGAGCTCGAAGAGGCGCAACTAACTCTTCCGCTGCGCTTCCTCCCACACATTTCACCTCCAGAGCAGCGACGGTGGCGAGAGGTATTGGCGACCACCAAACACACCATCTCTGTCTGGGACAAAGCGCTAAAGCAAAAGGGGATCCCAGTGGGACTCAGCCCCTCCTCCCCGGTGTTTTTTAACCCAACCTTCTCGCCCGGGTTGTCCACCCGGAACTTAAAAACCTGGATTGCAGGATGTCTGGAGACCCTAGGACAACTCTTTGAAGGAGGACTACCCTACACCTTTGAACAATGTAAAGAAATCTTCCAACTTCAGGAAAAGGACAGATTCACATACACCCAGCTGCGTCACTGTTGCTCCCACCCACAGACTCGCCAAGCAGCCACCCACATCCCCCCCCCCCCCTCAGCTATTTAATTAACTCAAAGAGCTCCCGGCCCGAGGAAAAATGTCTACTCTATATACTCTATATAAACGTCTCCAAAAGGACTTCCTAACTACCAAAACCTGGTTCATGGCCCAATGGGAAGCAGATCTGGGCCACCCCATAGAGGACCAATTATGGGTAGACATCTGGTCCCGGGCCCACTCTTCCTCAGCTTGCATCACAAATAAAGAATGTGCATATAAAATCCTCCTGCGTTGGTACTACCCTCCACCACATGAATCCCACGCTCGACCCGAAATGCTGGAGACAATGTGGCCAAATAGGGTCCTTCTTTCATATGTGGTGGTCCTGCCCTAAAGCTCAAACCTTCTCGAAACAGTGCCTGGCGACTATTGCAGACATTACCCAGACGAGGCTGCCCCTAGAACCTGAACCCATTCTTCTTGGAGTCCCAATTCCCAGAATCTACCCAAGATCTGGACCCAAAGCCAAACTGCTATCTCAATGCCTACTGGCAGGCAGAATCGTGGTAGCCCGCACATGGAAAACTGTTAAGCCCTCTTATGCCCTTGTGGTGGGTGAAAGTCTGGGATGTACTAATCGCAGAAAAGGTGATGGCAGCTAGGGCAGGTCTCCATCACCGCTTTCAAAACATTTGGGGCCCGGTCTTGGACTTTGACCGAGACTTTCCTGCCCTGACATACAAGCCCCAATTGGCTCAGAGAACCTTAAACGATGGGGACCTGCCGCAGGGGCGGGAAGACGGGACTTAACAACCAGAGGGAGGGAGGGGAGGGCAACAAACCGTACAGCTCCCATGATGCATGTCATGTATGATTGAACTATGTATTGGTATAACCTGCCTGTTTAAAATAAAGATTTTAAAAAAAGAAAACACTATGTGACCGTGATTCGACAAGCAATAACGGACTACGTTGATAATAACCAGAGAGAGAGAATAGGCTAAATTCTGCCAGTTCTGCGCATGAAATATTTGATAGTGGAGATGTGTGCTGCTTGGGATGGTGTACTAAGGCTAACACGTATCAGTATTACACCATTCACCATGCGCAACAGTCTAGATATTAAACATACACAATTATATTGTAGCATTCAGATGAATATAATAAGACCAGAGGAGTTAGATTACTTAGAACACACTTTGTTTTAATCACAAAGTAATCCCTTCATTGTAAGGTTCATAATAGAAGGCATTTCAAAAAGTTTACTGTTCAAACAACCGAGAGTTAAAAAATATACGATTATAAAATGACTTTGGTTATGGTCACAAAAATCTCATGGTGTACAGACTATTCTCTTAATAATTAGTTAGTCTCATAGCATAGTGTCCCACATATTTTTCACAAACTCTTTTTCATATAGTCCAAAAACCTGATTGCAAAATAAATAATGTTCACATATCATAGCCACATCAGAAAAACCTCACAATGCCCTCCTTTGATAATAATGAATGATTGGTATAAGACAATAGTATAGTCTGGGAGGTATTTAAAGGCACCATCCGGAGACTATATATAGCCACTGCCTACAGATCTAGCTCGACATTCCAGGCAACCTTGAAAGGGTTAGTGGCTCTTGAAGGCGGGATAGCAAAAGGAAACCAATGTGAGGCTGAACTCGGAATGCATCCTTCATCAGCAAACACAGGAACGGCTGGGTGACAGGGCTACATGCTATATACTGTCAAAGTCCCTGGGAAGGGAGACAAGGCATGGCTTCCCTAGAGGGAAGAACCACAAAACAAAACACAAATAGAACCTGAAAAAAGGTACCTTATTTAGAACACAAGAGGGCATAAACAAAGTTTTTTGCGTGATTATTACAGAACATTATACAAAAACAGGGGCATGGCTTGGCGGCCATGGAATAGGCGGCAGCACCTCAGAGTTCCAGAGTGATCCTAAATGCAGATGAGCCAAGCTGGCATTATATCCTAACGAAACAGCAGAAAACTGACTATTAAGGTGTCGGAGAGTCCAAAGTACAACCAGAATGAATCTCGTGAATCAGAGCGAAGAACGGGCAGAGAACGGCCAGAGAGAAACTGCCAAGTCGACACACAAAATAGCAGGCGCAAGCAGCTACGCTCGGTAAGGAGCATGGTGTGGAGTCGGAGGAATCGAGAGTACCAGGTGGCAGTGAGGACCGGGTGAGAGGAGAGTGCCGAAAGTAGAGACCGGGAAGATCAGCAACGGAGTGGTGTGGCAGTGATCGGAGGAAGGGCACAAGGGCCCGTGATGGCAGTGTAAGATTGCCCCGCCCCGCCCCCCATTCGGGGACTACGACACCACATAATCCTGTGTGGGCCGAACACGGACAAAAACCAGCAAACAGGCAGCCCGGTGCAGAGTGACGCCCCAGAACACGGCACAGAAATACCGCCTGCGAAAGGGGAAGGTGAGTGGAGCCCGCAACACTTAACGAGTGACCCTGGAAAGAGAGGCGTTTGGGCATAACACGTAGGGGAACTCCCCCGCCAAACAGATGCGAAATAAATAATTAACTTGCTTACATCAGCGGGAAGCACGGACAGTGCGACAACTACGAGGGAGAGCACAATCCATCGATCCAAGGTACCAGCACCTCAGACCGCGACGGACAGCCGGTCAGTGGCAACCACGGCAGCGGGAAATAGATCATCATGCCCTCTGCGACCCGGAGACCTCAGCCCAACTAAACAGAAGGTACGAGTCGACGCACAAGCGGGAAGGGACACAAGCCCTCCACTTCAGAGACACACCTGCAAAGCAGTCTACGTCCGGATTAACGCTGGCACAGACCACCGCACTAACACCCGAGGGTGTGAGATAAGGGGCACCACAACGCAGAGCCTTCACTGTGAGAAACGCTAGGTGAGGGCGTTAACGAAGCCGACAAGGGTGCACTGACCTACAGGGTGAGAGCCCTACCTGAGGCAGCTGAACCCCGCCACACCCAATATCAGCAGGAAACCAGAGGAGAAGAAGCGCAGTGCCAGCCCGCACTATGTCAGGCAAAAGTGCTTAATCCAGGTGGCAAAGGGCGGGAAGGAGTGCAAGCAACAGGCAGCCACAACAAGAAGTGAACCCACATTGGCAAGTATATACCACTTAGCCTGCACCTTCACACAGTATGTCCAATGTGGGAGATCACAATCCATCGACATATGCTATAACAACGGTACTGCAGACCACTAGCACAGAGCCAACTATAGAGGTATGGTGGGCGGACCTGAAGAAATGGACGCTAGCTGAGACGTCAGTGTGGAGCAGAGCACTGCTAAGGGGAGAAAGCGAGAGTGGAACCAAGATACTTGCATGGAATTCGTTAATACAGGAACTGTTCGACCACAAAGGAAGGAATGGTACAAGCGACCCCAGTGAGACAGAGGATTGTTGACAAAGCAGGCAGCGACGCAACGGTCGTGTGCCCCCACTGAAAAGGGAAGCTGGTGGTGGGGACTCAATCCTGATAATGCATGACCCCGAGAGGCTAATCATGTGACGCCACAGGACACTATGGACATGTGCGAGGGAAGCTACAAAAGCGCGTCAAGACAAATGATACGAAGGGCGGAATCCCAACTGGAAGTGCCAGACTGTGTGTGAGGTTAATGGTTGTTGGTTTGTTTATTATTATTATTATTTGTATCGCGCACCTAACCCTGAGGTAACTGGGCGCTGGAAAACCTCAGCATGTTACAGGTATACATACATAAGACAGCAACAGTTGGCTCGACCAACGTTATAGGTAGGTCTGGCAATCAATAAATACAGAGGTGAGGACAAGACGATAATAAATATAGATGACAGAATAGAATAAAAAACGGTGAAGACATGACTACGGAGCAATTGGGAGCATCTTTAGTGGTGGTCCCAACTAAGGCTTCAGATGTTAGACTTATCTGTGAGCCAGCTCTTTACTCTAGATCTGAATGCACAGAAGGATGGTTCCATTCTGATAATGGGAGGCAACGAGTTCCAATATTTGGCAGCTTGGACCGGGAAACAGGCACCTCCTGTTGTAGGTTAAACCAGGAACTGAGAGTAGATGAGTTTGGGAGGATCTGGTGGGGCAGGCTGGTGGGTATTTGAAGAACTTGTCTTACAAGTATCGAGGAGTAGAATTTGCATTTGTGGGTGATTGCCAGGGCACATAGTGTTATTCTATCGCTCACTGTTGGATTTCTGTCTCGGCTCGAGATGTGACTGGATATAGGAATGCTTAGCGCAGATCTTAAGGAGTTGTTTTGTAGGACCTGGAGTCTGTTGAGATTCAGTTCTGAGGATCCTAGGAAAAGGGTGTTGCAGTAGTCTATCTTAGAGAGCACTAGGGTTCTGGCTAGCGTGCAACTGGTGGGGGACAAATATGATTTACAAGCATTGATTAGCATGTTGGTGTAGGCAGTTGATGTTGCAATGGAGCTGACTTGTTTCGTTTAGGATAAAGTTGAGTCCAGATAAACTCCTAGAGTTTTTATTTCCTTCGCTACTTTAATCAGGTTCCCGTCTATGTTAAAGCATGAATATTGCGGGTTGAGTTTGTTTAGGCAAGCCTGCTTGCCCACAATCGGGAGCTCTGTTTTTTTCAGCATTGAGGCAGAGGCTGTGGGCAGCCATCCATGCCTGAATTTCTAAGTAGATGTCATTAATAAACTTTGAGTCCTCTTCGGAGCATCCTGACAACGTGATGAGAACCTGGGTGTCATCTGCGTAATTCGTGTAGATGACACACATATTGTCAAGGCGGTTGAGGAGGAGCTTTGTGAAAATGTTGTATAGCGTTGGTGAGGCACCCCACAGTGGATGGGGATCGGATCTGCCGAGGCTGAAAAGACTGATAGTTGTTCAAATTGTAAAAAAAAAAAAAAACACACATTACACTATAGCCAAGCCCCCTTCCACCCTGCACGAATGCGGTAGACGTGATGGAGGTGTTGGAACAGAACGCTGCCGAAGCAGAGCGTGGCAGCAAGAGATATGATGGACAGGCTAATAACGGAAGATGAGTATACAGTAGTGAAGACCCTCTGTTATAAGTTACTTGTTAATGTTAATCTGTTTTACAGTACTTATGTCTTAATGATTGAAACTGAATGGTGAATTGCTAAATGTACAAAACAAAAGCTAATAAAAAATATTTCAAAATAAAATAACGGAAGATGAGATCAAAATAGCGATAGACTCCACTGGGAAGTGATGGTCTCCCGGGAGAATTTTATTAAACTTATTCCAGAGTTTTTATTCCCAAGTTAAAACGGCTCTATGACTAGGTCTTCCAAAAGGGGCACCTCCCGGCATCTATGAGAGAAGCAATAATAGTGGTGATATTGAAACTACAAAAAGTTCTGCTTCAACCAATGTCACTATTAAACCTCGATATGAAAATACTAGGCAAAGTCACAGCCAATAGGCTGCTGAAAGAGGCACCACACCTGATCCATCACAACCAGTGTGGGTTTGTGTGCGGGAGGACCACAACCATGAACCTACGAAGACTTCAGTATATAACAGACAAGGGGAAAGACAGAGGAAGGAAATGGCAGTGGTCTCTTTGAACATCATATAGGCATTGGAGTGGGGTTGGATGTTTTGAGTCTTACAAAATTATGGCTTAGGTCTGATCATGATGCAATAGATAAGGCTACTGTACAAAGAACCGTGGGTTAGGGTAAAAACCGGGGAGGGACGTCTCTGACAAAAGTTAGAAAGAGGCACAAGGGAGGGCTGCCCCCTTTCTCCTATTGTGTTGTCACTAACACAGTAAACTCCAGCAGACATCTCAAAACACAATTTAAAGATGCGGGCAAAGCAGCAGACTGGTATCTAGGTTTTAGATAAATTGGTGATCTTTCAATTGGGAACTCTGAGAAGGGTACCCAAAATAGAACTGCCAGAGAAAGACCGGAGATGTGAGGAATCAGAGCGTCCTCGCTTCTTTCCCCAATATATCCTCCTCCCAGATGGCCAGTGAAAGGCCATCGCTATTGGATCCTGACCCTGGGAGTGGATATGCATGGGAGGACTACTTGCGTGGAGATGAGGCGCCCTTGGGTGAGACATGGTATCCCCCATTACCCTTTCACCATAAGTCCAATGTCCCCCAAGCCTTTATAGGCTACTGTCAATCCCGTCCCTAAATCATTGCCCAACAGGCACCAGTTACGTACTTGGACGAGGAAGAGGCAAGCAAGAGTAATGCAGAACGTTCAAGTGGGCAAAGAGCAGAATAGTCCTTTTCGGACCAACAGCCTGGCAAGAAACTTAAAAGCAGCAAGAACGGTGAAAATGGAGTCAGCTGTGGAAGCAGGTCTACAGACTGCTGGAGGAGCGCAGACCTCTCCTGGAAGGCGGTGTAGCAGACAGAGTGTTAGAGAGCCTAAGCAAGATGCGGAGTGTATGCAGCGGTAAGCAATACTGAATGAAGCTGGAGGCCTGCAGCAGATGATGGAACCAGAACCGGCGTGGCCAGCTGAAGCTTCATTGTGAGGCCCGAGCTGTGAGAGACGCATCAGTGGTGGAGCAAAGACACAGTTGCTGAAGGGGGAGGAGGGTGAGGGGTAGGAGGGATGTGGTGAAAGGGAGAGAAGGTGAAACAGAGACAAAGAGAGAGCAGGTTACACTGGTACAAACTTTAATGAAAGCCGATCCGAAAGGAAATTAGTACTTTTGAATAACGATTTCAATGAAAGCAAGAAAGCAAACACTTTTGAACATCGAAACAATAGAAAAAAACAGTACTGTTGAATACTGAGGTGAATGAGTGCAGTTTTGTGGAATTGTATGCTGCTAAGGAATGTGTAATTTGAGAGAACGAGCATTGGCTAGTGCCATAAGAATAAGCGAAAGAACAACAAGTGAAAAGTGGCAAAGCAAGTAATGATAAAGCATCATGAGAATGTGACCTCGGAATAAATCAGGCACCACTGTAGAGCTGAAACAGTGGTAACGTGCATACAAAGAAGGAGAGGCAAGACAGTTGTCTCGGTTCTGGTTCCATCATCTGCTGCAGGCCTCCAGCTTCATTCAGTATTGCTTACCGATGCATACACTCCGCATCTTGCTTAGGCTCTCTAACACTCCAGACAACCAACCCAGAAGAGCTGGAAAGTATTGCAAAGAACTGTGTTGTGTACAACTTGGAAAGCTTGGGCAAGGGAACCCCTTTGCATTGTCAACTATTTGAACTTCGGGGAAGGGAAAACCTTGACAAACCAAGAGCTGGAAAATGCGCTGAAATTTTATTTGAACACTTCTTATTTTGATGCTGACATCCCTACACATTGTATACAAATAGGTGTGAGGGCAAGTATAGGTTTTAGACACAGACAGACTTTTACTTTGGACTTCCTGACGCAGACTATCCTTAATTTATTTAGGTTGGGAAATTCATAGGGGCAAGATAGGCCTTTCATCAGCATAGGGCAAGGTAGGCCTTTTTCCAACCTCTTTTCTGTTAATAAACGTTATCAACCCAAACTTTAATTTCAGTTGCCTGTGTCAACTTCGTGATGCTTTCACAGAGACTGAATCCTTCAAATACTTAGGTATGCAGATTCAGCATGAGGCAGCAGACACGTTCCAATACAATACGGGCAGGGCGCTCACTACCATAGAAGATAGCATAGAATTCTGGAAGAAACTCACTCCATCGCTAATGGGCAGGATAGCAGTATGTAAAATTATTATCCTACCTATACTCCTATTTATACGCTAATATCCCATACATGACATGACCAACTTTCTTCAAGATACTAGATAGTAAATTGATAGAGTTTTTATGGGAAGGAGGAAGATGCAGGGTAGTACTTTGCACATTGACGAGGACCCATCAGGAAGGGGAATAAGCTCTCCTCAACTTCGAATTGTTATTCTTAGCAGCACAATTGCAACAGATGGCCAGATGGGATACCTGGGCAAAATATCCAGGCAGGTACTAATAGGGAGGTCCCGGAGATACTACACAGGGATGGAATTACTTTGGAGAGGAACACAAGATACAGAAAAACCCAACATCATGGGTGGTCCAACAGGCTTGCAAGAGAACATATGCAAAATTGGGTATCAGTGAGGGCTATAGCCCAGATATACCTCGAAGATAGCAGCGATAGTGAGGAAATTGGGTGACACTAGATGCGCTACTGCACTGTGTCTAACAGTGGGTGATTTGTTTGATGGAGGGGGGCACTTCTCTTTCAAGGAATGGGCAGAGAAGTTCGGATGCCCGAGGGGAAGTTCCTGAATTTCACATAAGTGATCGAATTCTTTGCGACTATACTTTGAGGGGTCAGAAATGCGAGATGGACACACAGGTATAGCTTTCTCAATGTCTGCCCTTATTAAAGTATCATATCCTAAAAAGGAGGTCTCTACCTTACAAACTAAAACTAAAGAAAGAAGACTTTGTGTGCAAAAAGTCTCTGACCCTTACACTAATACATACAACTAAATTATACAAGGAATGTTTGGCAGATTTCATTCCCACAAACAGGATGAAAGTTCAAACTTATATAGTTAGCAAGTATTCTTTGTGAACAGAGTTGGACTCCCTTCCCCTGGATCAATGTTCGATTCAACAAAGTTCTATTCAGTTCAACACAAACATGTCTTTCCCTCCACTGCATATTTCCACTTAAAAAAGCAAACATCTGTTTCACAAACGCTTGTTCGAAAATCAAAACAGTATCCTCCCCAGTATCCTTCTTGGTAGGGCAAATGTTTCTCTTCCAAAACAAAAGTTCATAAACCAAAGCAATCGTTTTCCTCAGGATTCAAAACAAGTATTACCACATCACAGTTATTCTTCAATTGGAATACTTTTCTCAGGATAGCACAGCAACTATCTCTGATGATCCCACAGTCTGTCAACATGATAATTAGCTTAGCAAGTTATTTCCATCACATCTTTCTGCCACACCACTTCAAGATATCTTCAAGAGATTTTCTTTCCTGGTATACTCGCCTGCCAGGACTAACTACTAATGATCCCTTTCCTGGTTCACTCTTCTGCCAGGAAGATAACCAGCTATAACTACAAATGATTTAAATGGCAATATTTGTTCCAGGGTTCTGTGCACCAGTATCCTCTGTGAGAAGGGCTGACCAATGGCTGCCTCTTTTTATAGTCTCCAGGCAGTGGCAATGTGGGTTATAGGTTGCTGCTTTCTGATAGCCCCTTGGTTGTTGACAATGTGGGTAACAAGCCTCCCACAACTTATGTCCCAAAAAAGGGGAGTTGCACCCTCTTTGCTTCTGTTACTTCTTCACAGCCTCTTGGCGGTTGGCAACGCGGGTTACAGGTAACCCTGCAATTGGTATCCCATAAAAGGGGAGTTGCGCCCTTGCTGCCTCCAATGTCCTGCTCGGAGCGCCATGGGATCACCTTTAATTTCAGGCCAACTCACCAGTCTTCTGTGGCGTCTCCCCTGCTTCTGTTGCCAGCTTCCCTTCCTGCAGCTTTCTACAATGCTGCTTTCTACAATGCTGCTTACTGCTATGCTCTCTCTGCACGGCTGCACGCCTGCTCGCCCCTGCTTTCCCAGCAGCCCCCGCATTCCGAACTGCTGCTGCCTCTGCTACTAATTCAGCGTCTCCTCTCAGCTATAGCCCATTCTAAATTCAAATGTCCTGCTCAGGTGCCGCAAACTATAACAACTAGACCGCTCATTATGTCCCTCTTCCTCATCCCAGTACCACAGGCATTATGGACCCTGGAGTCGATAGTGGTATCTGTCATCTGACATTTGTTTTGTCTCCATTGCTTTACAAACTGATGTTATCAGGGTTAGGAATATATAAAGAGGTTGTTTTTACCATTGATATGATATGATAGTTTATTTATATAGCGCCTATACACAATGCGTTTCAAAGCGCTTCAAGGCAAGGGAGGGAACAAGGGAAAATACAACCACATTCTTACAGGCCATGAACAGAAAGGATGTGAAATTAACTATCGTACTCGGCCTGACGACATTTCAGATAGTGCAAGAGCTAAGACATAGATAAGGAAGGGAAGGGGGAGAGTGGGAAGGAAATGGAAACAGACAGGCGACTACCGTACTAGGCCTGACGACATTTCTGGTAGAGCCGGAGAAAAACAAAAGGTGAGGGAGAGGGGTGCAGAAAGGGAGGGGAGGAACAAAACAAGCGACTATTATACTAGGCCTGAAGACATTTCAGATTGTGCTGGAGGGGTGGTGGGAAAGAAAAAAACAGTAATGGGAGGGTGGAGGAAACAGACGAGGTTGCTATCATATTAGGTCCAGGGACAATTCTGATAGAGTAAGTGCATAGAAGAAAGTAAGGGGAGGAGATAGGAGAGAACAGAGAGTAAGCAGTCAAAAAGAGTGGAGAAGCAAGAGTGGAGAGCGAATACAATTGCAGAAGTCAGTAGTAACACATAATGTTGCAAGCCAGGATACAAGATGAAGATGGGAATAGCATGATTCAGGGCCACCATGAGTACAAGATGCAAAGGAAGTCCAGCATGAGAGTTGAGAAAGAGTGACGCACCATGAGGTCCTAACCACCATTGGGGTTAGGACCTCTATTTAACAGAATCATACCAATTTGAGGATGTCACATTTATTTGCTGTACTCCCAAGGTATCAACATTATTCTGCCTAGTGTATCTTTCATAGCATGTGGTTTGAGTAGCTGTATGTGAGGGACTTGCCACTGACAGCATGCCATTAGGCATTTGGGAATTATAAGACTCATCCTCAAAAGAAGATGAATACTGTGTCGCTCCGAAAAGAGTCCCCACTTCCCGCTGACAGCAATCTCCTCCAATGTGATCCTCCCTCCTGACACCCCCCACGGGGTTAGGATCAGGTAGCGGCTGCCTATCTATGGCCACATGGAAGGAGACTTTTGGCTGTGGTTCAGTGAGGACTCTGCAGGATTCATCACAATACCCGAGGAACCCCCAGCCACCTCAATTCTCCAATCCATACTGACCACAGGTAGTGAGAAACACACAATATCAAGGTTATACGTGGCCATACAATTTACGAGAACCTCGACCCCACTGAAAGTGAAAGAAGTGGGAGAGAGAGAGAGGGGGGGGGGGCGTGGCTTGGCAGCCATGGAGTAGGCTGTGTCTCCACCATGCTCCGTGATCAGTCTATTGATCCGCAGTAGCATGTGCTACCAGACAACAGACTGCTGCATGAAAATGACAGCATAGCTGTATGAAGGTGACCGGGAAAGGAAGCACCCACCCGCGAATGATTCGTCCCAAGAGAACGTGAGAACTGATACATTATATCACGGACCAAAGGCAGTCGTATAATATCAAGATGGCGGCCGCCATCGAACAAAGGGACCTGTGAAGCAGCAAGCGCATATGTGTAACGGGCTGCTGGAGCTACAAGAAGCTCATGGACACAAGAGGACGTGCGGAGGCTGGGTTGTGACCAGGCTGACCGCAGGCATAGAGACACGGAGTGAGCGGTACCTGGGGGAGAGTGCGGGCCGTGTGATACGGAGCGGCACTGTGAATGGAGCGCGCTGAGGCCGGCTGCCGCTCGCGGAAATAGAACCACAAACCCGGCCCCCTGTCATTGCAAGGGCACATCCCGGCAGTAGAACCGGCAGCGCGCGCACGCAGAGCGGAGGGGGCTTGCGATCCGTGACCGCAGGCTGATCGCTCGGCACTGAATGCGCGCTGCCCACTGAGGCAGGCGCTCAGCCGACACACAACAGATGAACGTTGTGTAACTGGCTTGATATGCCCTTAAGTGCAGCACAGTGAGCCGTGTTGCGTTCTCCTCGACTGGCTCTTCCTGTTCTTCTTCGTTGCGGGCTGATGGTGAACATTGCGTGATGTAAGATGGGGGGACTCTGCACATCACGAGGCCAGTAAGTGAGGGCAGCTGGACCCCTGTGCTGTGCTTGGGGGGGGGGACTAGGCACTGCAGTTGCTGCAGAGGGTTGGCTGTACCCCTGCAAGGACCTAAGACAAGCCAGTGGAAGAGGCTAAACACTAATAACAGGGGGAGTGAGAGGAGAGTCATGAGCCCCCCTCCCCCTCTGGAATTGGGCAGACTCACGCGGTACCAAAGAGGGGGATAAGATCACAAATAGCCCCCTGGGAAGTGACGCACAGCGAAGAGGCTGTGTCGGACTTCCCGGTGGCGGTGCTGCGGACATTGGAGCGTGCGATGAGACAATGAACATGCACCTGGGAGAACTGGATACCCGGATGGGCTGGGGTGCAGGTGGCGACACAGCAGGTGACCTGTAAGAATATAACCTGCAACAGACAGTGAAGGTACGTGGGAGAACACAACCCACCTGAAATTGAAGCGCAGCGCATGCTGCCATAGACTGCGGCTCTCTGAGGGAGACGCGCCCGGGCCTGGATTGTTCTGGTGTTGCTGCAGAGCGTCAGAGAGACGGAATTGGTACGACACGAGAAGACCAGAACTGGACACGCAGAAAGGGTTGCACTATAGAGCCAAAAGTAAACAACCCACAATGGACGCCTTTGCCAAGACACCGCGAACTCACACTGCCCCGGCACTGGGCGCAGCGACAGTCTCCGCGGACAGTACTCCAGGGGGAGAGAATGACCAGGTCCTTGCAGCAATAACGGAGCTGAGGAACACATGGGGGATAGCAAAGGCGGACCTACGAACAGCCCTAGAGAACAATATTGATGCAGTGGGAATTGAAGTTACCCTGCTGCGACAAGACGTCAGAGCGTTGGCATAAAGAACAAGTGGACTGGAGAGCGCGGTGAAAACAAGTACAGAAACGTGTACAAATAATGCAAAGGAGGTCCACATATTAAAGCAGCAGGTGGCTAACCTGGAGAACCGAGCGGAGGAGGCGGAAGGGAGGGCGAGATAGAATAACATCCATGTGGTCGGCTTGCCGGAGGGGGAGGAGGGCCAGGACCCCACGGACTACGTGGAGAATATGATCCTGCAAGAGATAGGGGTGGACAAGCTCTCACAGGGGCTTACTCTTGAACGAGCACATCGGGCCCTGATGAGAAAACCACGGCCAGGGGCCCCTCCTGGGGCGATAATTGCGAAAATATTGAACTATAAAGACAGAGAAAAAATCCTGGAATACTTTCGTAAAGGTGGAACGATTGAAAGGGCATCTACCAGCATCACGGCGTATCCTGATTACACAATGTTGGTGCAAAGACAGAGATACAACTATGTGGCAGTCAAGAGGAGACTGCGCGTGGCTGGGAACAAGTACATGCTCTTGTACCCTGTGAGGCTAAAAGTCTTTCACAAAAGTAAAGCGTTCTTTTTTGAGACGCCAGAGGAAGCGGTGGCGTGGCTGGACCTGCAGGGCTGCCCGGATCGAGAGGAGGAACAAGATCATGGGAAGCATGATAAGTGAGGGGGATGCGGTAGGATCAATGGGGTGGCAAGCAGGGGGGAGCCCAATTGAGATATGTTGGGACATTTGAATTATATTATGTCACTTTAGGACCTATCGATCCTGTTGGACTGGAATATAGATAACAAAAGGCACAAGTTGACTGGGAAGTACTAGATGTGGTAAATAGGAGCAATAGAATGGAGGCAACCTACCCCCCCAGGAGTTGGTATTAAAAAAACCACTAGGGCGATTTGACCCTGCTGAGCCGCGAGTACGGGCTATTGCCAGAAAGGGCTAGATGCGGGAGTGCTTGAGATCCAGGGATGGAGCTGGGCAACAGTTGGGGAGGGTGTTGTTGGGACGGGACAGGGAGGTGGGTGGTTGGGAGGTTGGGGGTTTTGTTGTATTTTTAGTGGGGAGTTTAAGTTGGGGTACGAGCCTATACAGACGAGTCAAGCAAATGGATTTGGACCAGACAGGGGAGGAGAGGGATTCTGCCATGCCATGGGGGAGCTTAATGTAGTTACCTGGATCTTCAGGGGGCTCAATAGTTACTTGAAGAGGAATAAGTTTATACTATGCCTACGTAGGCAAAAAATAGATATTGCTCTACTGCAAGAGACGCATTTGACGCAAGACAAGTTGGAGATGTTGGGAAGAAATGGAAGGGGACTGTGGTGGGTTCGTCATATTCGGCGCATGCCAGGGGTGTGATTATCTGGGTGGCGCCACACGTCCCATTTCAGCTACTACAGACGCTGGTTGAGGCGGATGGGAGGATGGTTATAATGAGGGGGTTGGTGGAAAATAGGGAGATAAGTATGGTGAACCAGAATACAGCGGCAGATTTTAAAACATTGTGTAATAACCTCAGTATGTGTGCTGTGATCTGGGGGGGAGGGGGGGGACTTCAACTGTGTACTAAACCCTAAAGTGGACAGATCAGACGGGAAAATAGATAGACTTGCCCCAGCTGCTAAAGCGCTGCAAACACTGCTAAAGGACTTTGGGGTTGAAGATGTATGGAGGGCACAACACCCCCTAGGGAGGCATTACTCGCACTATTCTGCCCCGCAGCAATTACATACGAGGCTTTGTCACGCCAGAGAAGCAAGAAGCAACAGTCGATGCCACCAAAGACCAAGCCACTCTACTTGCAATGATCATAACAAAACAAACAGACTGCTTCATAACCTCAATACAAGACCGACTGAATCATGAAGCAGAATCTACAAGAATATGGCATAATCGCCTAGCCGAAATAGCAAGGACTGATCGACTAGATAAGCAAACTCTCCTAGAAACACTGACAATATTTACCACCAAAATAATGGGCGACAAAGCCAAAGGACACGTCCAACCGTTCAGACCCCAAGATCAAGGTTCAAGTCACCCTCATACAGAACATTCCTCACCAAAAGGCGAATCTAAAAAAGACCAAACAACCCAATATGAACTTCAAATGCACAACCTACCAACTCATCTCGACATCCCCAGTATAGAACCTCCAGCATGCACCCCGTTTGACATTTTTGATCTAACCAAACGCAATCAGCCGGGTAAAGCAACAACTACAAAAGAAACAACAACAAAAAACACGTCAAACAGGATCACGAGCCGTTCTGCGAAAATTGCAACTCAACCAAGAGCACAAGTCGAAACCCCATCCCTCAACAACAAAGAATCCCATCAACAACAAAAATGAAACGAGTACTAATCCACTGACCAAAGAAACGACAAAGACTAACACAAAGAATAACAAAAACCGGACACCCCAACCACAAGGAGAATTGATCTCAATCGAAGAACAAGAACCATTAGACGCATTACCGGATGCCATCGACCACGACACCGAGCCTAAAACACCAACGGCAGCAGATACACAAAATACAACGTTGATTACGTCTTCAGTCCAAACTAACAATAGAGAACAGGACTCCCAAGAAGACTCAATGATCATCATAGATGAATACTGCGAGATCTCTTCAACCTCAATCTACACGAACAGCAACGAATCAACGACAAACATGTCACTTGTGTATTCATCAATATCCACTGAAGAATCCTGGTTTTCGTCGGAACCTGACGTCCCTTCTGATACCACGAGAAACAAACTGTTTGATACGAATACATCTCTAATTAGACCAACATTTACAGATCTGCGTCAGGAACCAAGCATATTCAGACTCTCGCTAACTGCTGTGAATCTAAGCCCGGATGAAAAACTAATCTTGAACAGAGTCAACATCCTTCTCCTACTGAACGCTATCCCGACATTGTCGAAGATAGCTACACAAGACATCAACGTCATACATTTTCCGAACAAAAAAAAGATGGAAACAGTCCACATTGATTTTTTTCACAACCAAATAATCCAACTACAAAAGCAGCACGGAATGTATGCAAGCAACGTTAAGCAAGTGCGGGCAGTGCATGCATACAAACAGGATGCCTGCCCCTTACCTTGCACACTGTCACCATAGCCTCTTACATTTCTCAGTACAAACAGACCTTCTGCCACAGTGTTTGTGTACACACCACAAACGGCAACCACATTGCGCAATGCCTTCGCCTCCACAGTGCCAATGCCATAGGTGCCATCCTGAAAAGAGCCGGATGTGGCACATCTAATCCTCAAAGTACTGAGGAATCCGCTGAGTTGCGTACTAGAAACAGGAGGGGGAGGGTGTTGGGGGGAATGTAAAACAGGGTAGGGGATTGTGTCTTTAGTACGGTCTCTGAAAACACTTTTGTTGTCGGATTTTTGTTATGTACGTGCGTGCATACATTTTTTTTCTGTTTTCTCTCTTTCGATGACTGCGTTTGCTTCTCCTCCTGACATTTCTATCGACTGAAGGTCAACGCTTCGCTTTCATTTCTACAGGATTCTCTGCAATGCTTCGCGCAGAGTGCAACAGCATTGCCAATGGAGGTAAAAAAAATACCATTTCCTTGGAACCACTGGAAATCTTGCTCGTTAATGCTTTCAAAATCGGTGCAGAACATCCTAGCACTCCACATAAAGTCACACATGCTTCTGTTTATCCAACACCTCCTGACCTCTGGCTGTGTACAAATTACACCGGCATGGTCCCATGCTCCTCTTGGTGTTATCTATGAGAAAATTCACCTTGGCAGTGGCAAACATCTGCATCACTGCTGTCATCAACTTCTTTAGGTGAGCGAGTAAACGTGAGCACGACATGTACCCCAAATGTAGTGCTCCAAAATGCACAACCACCACATCAACAGTACCAAGAGAGGCCTCACATGTGCAAAGGAGATCCATGCACCCGAAACCCCACTCAGACTGTGCCCCAAAAAGCCTCCACTCCTTCCAACTGAAAGTTAGCAGCAAAGCCTCTTTCCACGACATACATGTACAGATCTTGGACAAAGGTATCACCACGATCAGCACTCTTCGTCTCGCCATCTCTGAAAATGTCACTGCATCAAGTTTTGGGTGAAAAGGTTACCGCCCCTTCCTGTGAACCACACCCTCCACACCCAATTGGATAATCCCCACAGTTCCATTTGCAAGGCCACCATGCTCAGAAGAGCAGAATGTAACACGTGCCTCGTTGCAGCTTCAGCGATGGCCACACCCAGAAAACCTGACAGTCCTTCTTCCGTTTCCACTATTACATTTGCAACACTCCCTCATTAGGTAGCATGAAATAGTCACACAAGCATGTAGCAATCACATGCAAGACCACTACATTGAACACTATCATTTCTGTATAGCACTCCAGACGTACCATTACACACTCTCAGTACACGTTTTGGCACAATGTGTTAGGACACTTCTTCAAGTAAGTGTCTTGTAAAGGGCAACCCATAGCAAACGTAATTATTAAGAAATTGGTCCCTAGTGTGCAATGTGTTCACTGACCTACACCATGCGCTAGTGAACGCATATAACCTCCCTTTGCTTTTTCCAGCAAGTGTAAAATGTTCTCGACAACCAATCTTCAAAGGTCACCATCCTTGCACAGAGTTAACCCTGTATGGTGGCATAATGTGGGGCTGGGTAAGGCCTACGGCCTTTGGCCATGTACCCAAAATTCTAGGCCTTGCCCAGACCCCGCACAACATATTGGCGCCACGAATGGGAGCATTTGACGTGTGCCGCAATCCACAAATGTATCATACGATGGGTGATATAAAGGGCAACCCATACCAAAGGCAAACGGTGACATGTGGCTGCCTACTGTGCAATACGTGCAATAATGTACACCATATGGTACTGCACGCATATCAGTTTACTTGTGCTCTTCTACCACGTTTACAATTTCTTATCCCACCATCCTTTAAACGTCACCTCCCTCGGAGACATGCATACTTTAAACTGCAAGCCTGCATTATGGTGCTGTGGCTATGGTGCAAGCCTAGGCTCTTCGGTGCCTAGTCTACGGCCTTTCGTCATGCACCCAACAGTGTAGGTGTTGCCCACACCCAGCAGAACATAACAGTCATGCAGGTGAACAAGTGGCCAGGTACATACCATTCAACCTTACCACTTCTAAGCACCCAGTACTTCACCACTGCACCCAGTGGACACACTACAGGACGGGTCACTCCAAGAGGTCCAGGCATGCAGTAAACACTGTACGACGTGCTACCAATCCCGACACCCATGGAACCAACATTGTATACATTGCTGTGCCATCAGTGACCACGGAAAGCGATCCCCTCACCAGCTACGGTGCTGTAACGCAGACTGCTTGCAGTCCCCACACAAGGTAGTCGCCTGTGGAGGCAGCCGCGAATTGGTGCAATATGCACGAATACTGTAGACACACAATCGTCTATTTCCACCTACTGACATATCACATTAACCAGTTCTCACTCCCCCACCCTCTCCTTCCCACCACCACATGGTGTAAAGTACGTTTGTCAGTCCCTTTCGGCGCCGCACTGTCCTCTGATGCACCATGGCATGTTTCCCCAAAAACATTGACGCATGGCACGCTTCCCTCCAGCCAACCACATTCAATGCTCGCCGACATCACGGTGTACCGCAAGCCAATGACACTTCTGTCCGCGGAGCGAACAGGGAAATGGGTCCGCGGACCGGAGCCAGATATCACTAATTTTTTGAGCCGTACATTTCACTTCTGTGTATCAAAAGCACTGGTCGGATTTCCACCAAACACACAAAAGCACGCTTTCTGAACCAAGCACCCGCTTCTGCCGCAAATTTGGTGAAAATCCATCCAGCCGTTCTGCCTGTAGCCATGCACAAAGTTTTTCCCCAATCAGTCTGTGGGGAAAAAAATGTGTGACCCCCCCACCTATAACTCCAGCACGACACCTGACCAATGTTGGCAAAAAAAATCAGAGCGGAAGATATACTTTTTTGGCAAAGTTTGGTGAGGATTCGTCTAGGCGGAGCGAATTTATAAGCCGTCCAAAAAGTCAAAAGGTGGTCTCCCTATGAGTTTAGCAACTTAACCATAACTACACGGCCGCTACTGCGGGCCGTGTAAAAAAAAAAAAAATATATATATTATATATATATATATATTTTTTTTTTTTTATTTTTTAAACACAGTCCGCAGTCGTGGCAGTCTAGTTATGGTTACGTTGCTAAACTCCTATGGAGAAATATATATATATATATATATATATATATATATATATATATATATATATATATATATATATATATATATATATATATAATAGAGAGAGAGAGAGAATTACATTTTTCAGTATTTTTTCAGTATTTTGGTGTCAGTAAAATGTACCACTCTGAAAATGGTTCGGTAAAATGACTGGATACCCAAAGGAGGAGTACGATAGAACATTCAGTAATGGTAGGGAGGAGCAAAGTCTGATGGATAGTTGAGATGTGGGCATGCAATGTAAATAAACGTACCTAGCAAAGCAGGGATCGAGGGGTACATAAGACCCAGACATAGACCATCCATGCGAAGACCCTGAAACTGCTGTGGTATCAGCATTACAAATGCCCTTTAATGAATCTGTACTTATTGGTTGCTGCACCACTAATCTGCACAACAATAGTAGGGGAGCTGCTGGGTTGTAAAGATACACAATTTGGCCAGCAACTGTTGAAATCAACCAAGCATTACAATATTGCATTTGAGTTGGTATCAACTGTCTATTCAAAGAAGCTTAGCAAGTACCTAAGGGGAAAATAAGTAACACAAAGACCCGATTGTCCACGACTGAAAACTTCTAATTGACTTTCTGGTGCATGCAAACTTTGTGCACACATTATTTGTTAAAAATGTTCCAAACAGGACCACCATGGGGTGCAGGTAACATGGCTGGTTAACTTGTCTCCTTTCCCCGGCTGAAGAAGACAGAAGAAATTGACCCTTGCAGACCCTATGATTGACTCTTGTGCCCTGGAAAAAGGTGTGTTAAGTGTCCTGAAATATTTTAAGCCGTTCGTGGGCTTTCTACATGGAATAGAACTGAAGATTTGCCTTGTGTTGAAGGCGTGCAGCTTCCAAGTGAACTGCAGGGCCGACATCACCTTGGTCAGAGAGGCCACTGTGTGAGGTTGTTGGCGTTCTACGTTTGTCCGAAGCTGCAGAGTGGAAACTGTAATCCCTGGCTGATGAGCCCGTCAATCAATAACTACTCCATGACTGGTATGTGGAGAAGATTGCACGCTCGCGGGAGAAGTCCAGTGTTGTAAAACGCTAAACTTTGTTTGCCGATAAGAGTGGCAGCCTTGGCTTGCAACTCCACAAGGGAAGCGATATCGGAGCCGCAACTGACAGATTTTTGCGTTATTGGAGCTTCGCATTGATCCTTTGCACCAGTTTATGGGGAATTTCTGTAACCACTGAACATGCCCAAGCACATGCAGCGCTCCTGAGATGTGAAAAAGCCTTAGGAATGGGCAGGTTTGTTGGTGCAGGGTCCTTTATTTTTCCAAAGGCGTTCATAGACTGCTCTATCTAAATGCTGACTGCTAATTCCCACATTATAAGTCATAAAGGGTCTAATATTATTTTTTCATTGCAACAGTGAGCAACACTGCAGTGCAGTGATTCTTCTGGACACTTGACGTAACAGTGCAACAAGCGCTTCTGGTTTGTCCCTGTACTTTTAAGTGGTATTTGGACGTTTGGTATACCTAGGTTGTTTGTGATCATCCTAGCGGTGTCTACCCCACACCTAACGACTTGATTTTTTTGCAATCTTTTGCTAGGCCATCTAGGACGATGGAAGCTCCTCGTGAATCATCTGATTTCTCAGAGAATGGGTCCACCAAGGCAGACATACAACTATTGTTGAATAAAATTAAATCAATGAGAAGTGAGGTCCAGGCCTCGGTCACAGAGTTGAAGGCGAGAGTGGGAACGTTGGAGGACAGAATGGAGGCGCTAGAAAACAACCAACGATCCAAGATGGCCACCAAGCTGTGAGGACACAGGAGATCGAGCAGCTTGCCCCACATGAAGCTATTTAATGTGAAAGTTATGGATTAAGTGTTCCGCAGGCTTGGAACACAAAGCACCTTAGCATCACGTAGTGAAGCTCTGGAGGCGAAGCTGAATCAGAGCCATCGTGCCTGCTGCACTTGAAGGAAAGCGAGCAGCATTGAGGTGGAGCCGGCATCCTGCAGGACGCTGCACACACACCCAGCATCACAGGGAGGATAATTGCAAAGCTGGGGGGAAGACAAGCTACCTACACCTTTACCTTAGTGTAATCCTCCGTGACAGCAAGTTTTATTTGCATGGCCTCTCTTATTACAACATTGAGTGCAGGTGATATGGTGTGGCTTGAGTGACGATCACTCACTGACAGTGCAGCGTGTTCGGTTTGGACTCCTGGAGAGCTAATAAGTATATTAGAAACGTCGGGAGAGATTGCCAGGACATAAGGGGGCAACAGATATGACAATTCCTACATACACATCATCCGCCCCGCTCCCTCTGAGCTAATCACAAAGATCCACCTAAAACAAAAACGCTAAGGGAAGAGAGGCTTGGAATTTTGTTGTGCATCTCTTGTGGAAGAGGCAGTCCTCTCATTTAGCTCAGGAAAACTTAAAGGCAGTGATGGTATTAATACAGCAATCTCCTGGAAGGCTTAAGGAGTGGTGAGAACTCTGAAGCAGAGGAAAATAAATCTCTGGTATCAGTAGCAAGATAATTCTGGACACGCATTTGGTCAATGTCAGAACCTAAGGGTAGAAGGAAAACATGTATTGCTTCACTTCCTCCCACTCCTAAAGTTAATCTGATAAGCAGTTGTTGGTGCAGGTTGGACGGACCTGACCTGTAAAGAATCTGGAACACAAGGTAGAGCGGTACAAAGCACAAGAGGACAAACCAAGCATTACGATGGCGGCCTTCAAGAAGATATGGAGCGATGTTACCAAGTTTTTCAGGACAAACTTTCTGCCTCCCTACAAACTCAATTTGACCATTTAACTACAGAATTTAAATCCACCCTGACTGATATAAGGAAAGATATTGCATATTTGGAAAAGAGAACGGATATGAGTGAGCAGGCATTACAAGACAGCACAGAAATCTACGTCTGAGGTGCTATTGGACCAACTAGCGCGGACAACATATAATGTGGAGCAGCAATGCAGGGACTTGTAAAACAGATCTAGGCGGTCCAATATTCGCATACAGAAAATTCCAGAATCAGTCGGGACTCAACTTTAAAAAAGGAAGTTACTGGTGTCTTTAAACGTTTACTAAATAATGACGAAATAACAATTCCCATGGATAGAATTCATAGAGTTGGCCCGAAGCTTCAAGATCCGGGGGCCCGCCCTAGAGACACATTAATGATGGCACTGGCAAATTAATCAGCAGAAAGAACTAATTCTTAGAGAAGCCAGGAAAGCAACACAAATTACACTTAATGGGAATGACATTCAATTATACCAGGACCTATCCCCAAAGACACTACAAAGGAGAACAGAAATGTGTGAGATCCTACAACACTTACAAACCCACAAGTTATTATGCAGATGGACTTTCTCCTTTGGCCTTCTATTTACTTGGGAAGGTAAGCAATATCAGATTACAACAAGAGAGCAGGGGGCTCGAATCCTGCGCATGGACCCAGAAGATCAACCAGGCCCCAGTACTGGGATGCAATCACACGGCCCCCGACAACCAAGATATTGGGAATAGACGTCTGTTCAAAAGACCCGGACAAGGAAACAGAAAGGCCCTCCACCTCCGGGGAACTCCCTGGAACTTTGAGGCTCGAAACTTATGTGATAACAGATGTTAAGGAAAAATAAGGTACTTTTCTTTTCCCAGAATAAGGTTGCTTAATCTAACAGTTGGAGGCACAACAACAGCTCATCTCGGAACTTTCTAAAGACAAAAACAAGGGTTTTAGGATACCCTGCACATATCCCTGGCGTAAGTGCTAGCCCATCGCTGACGACAGAGTCCAAAGAGAGTATAGCAAAGATGGTCTACACCAAGGAGAAGGGGACCAGGTTGGAGGATTTTTTTGAGGGTGTGGGGGTTACGGGTATCGTTAGGAGGGGCATGCGGAAGTTGTGGTGGGGTTGGACTGTACACAAGACCATTATCAATTGGAAAGAACGGGGTGATTGGAACTCCATATTAATGGGGGAGGTCAGGCTGTAAAGGTTTTGCATTCAGGTGTTTGACACTTAATACAAGGGGGCTGAATACCCCAGTGAAGAGGAGGAAACTGGAATGACTACTTAAGACGCATCGGTCTGATTGTATAGCTTTACAGGAGACGCAAGTTAGATATCAGGATCGACAAATAAAAAATAAAGCAATACCCAATAATTAGATAGCCTAATGCAAAAGGGGAAGACAGTGAGGGTACTCATTGCCTTTAAGACAAATTTAAAGGTCTCTATCAGGAAGGTATTGGCTGATAAGGAGGGTAGCTGCTTGTATATTATAGTGCAAATGGATTTGAGGACTTACTCTGGCATCCCTATTCGCTCCAAATACAGGTTAGGAGGGCTTCCTGAATTCGGCTTCGTCTAACCTGAAACAGTTTGGTCAGAGGGAAACAATAGTGATGGGGGACTTGAATATTGCTTGGGATCCTTTACGGGACAGACGCTCCAATACCACATATCCTTGGCCCCCAACCTCATTACCCTGTAGACAGAATTTTTATAAGTTGGCCCTTAAAGACGTGTGGTCTATTCTGAAAGGAGACGAACGGGTGTACACATTTCTTTCCCCATGTTCACAAATCCTTTTCCAGGATAGATTACTTTTGGGCTTCAATAGGGTTGATAGGCAGGGTGACACAAATCGCCATGCATACAATCACTATCTCAGATCATGCCCCTCCGACCATGGATCTTGATCTTAATCTTACGGTAGCTAAACCCACACTCTGGAGTTGGACATTTCCGAAAGAATTGATATCAGACCCAATTGTGTGTGAAGAAATAGAGGGCAAAATTGTGGAATATTTTGACTTCAATTTGGCTGGGCAACTTATCACGATACAGGAGTAGAGGGGGAGGGAGGCTCAGGTGTATTAGGGAAATAAAGTTGGAAGCAGAAGTAAAGGAAACTTTGAAACAAATGGAATCAGACATATCCCAGAGTCTTCATAGGCGATACCAAACAGCAAACGATAAACTAGATTTACTACAAACTAAACAGGCAGAAAAAAAGCTTATTATATCTGAAGCAGAGGATTTATGTAAAGGCAAATAAAGCAGAAAGATTGTTAGCCAGACAATTAAAAACAGAAACTAGCTACCCAGACAATTCAAGGGGTGGAAGATGTAATGGAAAAGAAAGTAATGGCGATGGAGGATTTTATAGCCCAATTTCAAGTATTTTACTCTGGGTTATATAAATCAAATTCCCCAGACTATTTGGCACAAAAATGTTATCTACATGTGAGCAAACTGGAGAAAATTTCAGAAGTGGAAAAAGTCTAGATAGTGACATCACCAAAGAAGAAGTACTATTAGTCATAACTAATGTTCCAAAATATAAAGCGCCAGGACCAGACAAGTATACTGCCTCTTTCTATAATAAGATTCGAGAACTTTGGCTCCTAGGTTAACAGATCTTTATAATTCCTTCGCTAAAAGTGGTAAAATAACAGCATCAATGGAAGAGGTTAAAATAATTTTAATCCCGAAGCTAGGGAAGGATTTAGCTTAATGCGGCTCATACCGCCCGATCGCGCTCATGAACATCGATGCAAAAATATATCCAAAAATTCTTGCAAATCGTCTCGAGGATCTAATGCCTCGTCTTATTCACCCTGACCAGACGGGATTTATTAAAGGGCAACAAACCCATGACAATATGCAGCAAATTTGTCATTTAATCAAAAAGGTGGCTAAGAAAGAGGACGCAGAAGTCTTGGTGTCATTCGACGACAAAAAAGCTTCTGACCGGGTATAATGATCCTTTCTTTTTAATACCTTACGAACCATGGGGTTTGGTATATTTGGCGATGGTTAAGGCTAATTATGTGAATTCCTCATCTAGATTGCTCATCAATGGTCAACTTTCCCCTTGGGTCTTTCTTTGCAGAGGTACGAAACAGGGCTGTCCTCTTTCAACTCTCCTTTATGCATTGCATTTAGAACCGTTATTAGCACGCTACGACAATCTAAGCAAATAGAAGGTATATCTTTCAGGGGAGAGATGCATAAGTTGATGGCATATACAGATGACATGCTCTTAACGATCAACAACCAGAGTATCTCAATACCCGAGGCCCTAGCCCAATTGGAAAGGTTTGGTAGGGTTGCTGGCAGGCCTCCAGATAAGGTTCGTGCCAGGCCTTTTTACATGTGAAAATCTTATAACTACGACAGCTTTGTTATTTTCCCGTGTACATTTACACACAAGTTTAGAGCAGAGGGCAGTGCAAAGGTCAGGTTACTTGACAGTAACCAGCATCCTTTTGATTTTGATCTACATGGATGTAATTGCAAGCCATGGAGAAAAGCCTCTGAAACAATGTATTTCTCTGAAGCCTTTCAAAAAAATAAAATGGACATTGTGATAAAATGGTTTCTTTTCGTTCAGCTTCTGCTTTGTTATGTGTAGATGCTCATGGAGCAAACCGAAGCACTGTGCATGTTTTTTCCCTAGCATTTTAGGATTGTATAATTAATAAGATGGGAAACTTAAGTTGGATTCATCTTTTGTAACAAATTATGCTTTTTTTCCAGTGAACGCGAAGCAGTATTGCACAGTTGTATTTTTCAGAGTTCCTGTGCCGTGTGCACAATCATGCGGAGGCATCATTTTTACACTTATAATGTAATTTATACTTCAATTATAAAAACAGTGTGTAAAATGAGGAGTATGCACGGTCTAGTTTACATCCACTTAACTTTGCAGTCAATGGGGTACATTACAATAAATGGTCAGTGGCAGCAGAGTCTTTGCTCAAGGGTGAGGGATTGTCATTACACCAATCACAAGTGTTATAGCCTCTCAAATCTTCAAGACTACAATTAAAACATCCAAAACCTGACTCTACAGGAAGTGCAAGTGTTGTTCAAAAACAAATTAAAGTTAAATTTGTGATTAGCTCCAGTCAATACTCAGTTTACTGACCTGTGAAGGATGTTGGCTAATGAGATAGCTCAGCCAGCTGAGCGCTCGTTGCTGCGATCTGTGCATGATCTGTAGTTTGCAGGTTCAAATTCCGGCAAGGCCAACTCATCCTTTCATCCTTTCGAGGTCGATAAAGGAGTACCAACTTCCGTTTAGTGATAATTGTGATAACGTTCTATGTATAGCACTTTGCCAAAAGCGCTATATAAATAACCATTTGACCATGAGATTAGGTATAGAATTTAGCCTGGAGTCCTTGCCTCTCTGCACTGTTGTATCATAACATTGGCATACCATTAGGTATTAATAGTTTCAGGAAACGAGGACTTTCATTAAACATAAAGACAATTCTGCTATCGAACCTCAAAACTCAACACAATTCATGTTTGCTTTCCTATGTAATTGGCTATGTGTGTGTGTTTTCAACATTTAAATATATACAGGAGAGATCAAATGGTCAGACCTTGGAGAAATAATGAAAGGTGTATTCTGTCACAATGCAGAAAGCTGCCGCATGGTAATGATTTCTATACAGTTTTTGCACACGCCGGCTGGATGTCTCATACATTTTACTCTCTTGCAAAGGAGAAAAGTCATTTTTACTCTCTTGAAATCACATTTACTCTCCACATTTAAAAATAGGCAGTAAAATACTCCAACCTCAAAATCTTATCTGGAGCACTGGTTGCTGGTCTTAAAATCAATTTCACAAAGTCCAAAATACTGAATTTGGATCTTAAACAGGGCCAAGTATCTAAAGCAAAGAAGGAGACTCAGCTCAGATGGATGCCTCAGAGCATCTGGGTTTTAGGAGTAAAGATAACTTGCTCACTCGAGGAATTATAGTTTGCTAACTTTTGCCCCTTATTAGACAAAATTCGAACGTTACTCCAGTCCTGGAGCCCTTTAATGGTGTTGTGGCTTGGGCGGATTAACTCAATTAAAATGGGGATCCTACCTATTGTCGCGTATCCTTGTCTCGTCTGCTTGTGCCCCTCCCAGTGTCCTTCCCTAGTGTTCTCCTCGCCCCAAACCCCTCCTCTTCTCTACTCTCGCTACCTACTCTACGGTGCTTTCTGTTTCTCCTATCTTTTCTAACTGCTTCTCTATCGACTATCCTGCTATCCTCACTAAATCTAGAAGGAAGTAGTTTAAAAAGGACATCCTGGTCTCCAACCTAGGCCTCCCTATCGCTGACATCTATACCAGTGCTTCCTCCAGGCATACCCTCACAGACATCCTCTGTCTATCCCTCGCCAGACCTATGGACTCCTCATATGGTATCTGGGCTTTCTCCTTGATCTTCTTCTCCCATTAATGGTGGCACCCGGTGGGAGGCCCTCCTGGCCTCCTTCCACTCCTCTAAGGTCCTCATTAATGTTTACCTTAATGGCACCGTCTTGGTCCAACGCCTTCAGGCCAACCTTCTTTGACAGATGCTTCCTGCACCTCATCAATTTCCTTTCTTCTCCTGCTGTCCCCTCTCTTCCCTCCATGGCTTCCTTGCCTCCCCCTGCTGTCTCCTCCTTCCTCTTCTGGCCCCCCCTCAGGCGTTTCTACACCTAGACCGGGCATACCTCTGATTTGTACCCCTCCCCGGAAGTCGTTCAAGGATGGCAACCTTCTCAATATTTCCACTCTAAACTCTCGCTCAGCTGTCAAACACTCCTCTGACATCTGCCACCTTCTTTAAGGACTTGACCTTGTTGTCCTCGGTCTCACCGAGACATGGTTCACGGCCAGCTCTGTCATGAGCTTTGACACTCTCCTCCCTGATGGCTACAAGATCCTCTCCCTGCGCAGGTCCAATCGTTCTAGGGGGGGTTAGCCCTGAGTGGATTCCTGCCTCTGTCATTCCTACGCAGGACGACTACTCTTTCGAATGCCTCGTCTGCAAGCTCTCTCTGTCTCTCCCTTAGCCATTTCCTTGCTGTGGCTACTATCTATCGGCCACCTGGTCAGATCTCCTCCTTCCTCTCTGAGTGGGAGAACCTCTGCTCTTCCCTCCTGGTCTCTACTCCTCCTTCTTGGAGACTTTAACATCCACCTGGATGCCTCCAGTCCTTCCTCTGGACTCCTTTGCAACCTCTGCAACTCTCTCACGCTCTAACCTCCCCTCTGGTCCGACTCACTCTGCAGGACACACTCTGGATGCTCTGAGCTCTACAGACCTCTGCTTTCTATCCCTCTCACCACTTCTCTCTCCTGGAGTAATCACTTTCTCCTTTCCTCCCAGCTCACTCTCTCCACCCCTCAGGCCAAGCCAACTCCAGCACTACCACTTTCCTTCTTGGTTATCCGACCCGTGAGGCGTGTGTCAGTTGAGGCTTTCGCCACTACTTTCTCAACCCCACCCCTACCCCTTCGGCTGACTCACACCCTGATACAGTACTTTCTATGCTCCACTATGCAATATCTGATACTCTTGATGTTCTTGCCCCAGTCATGAGGATCCGCTTGAAGCCCAAAGCCAAGCGCAACTCCTGGTACGACTCAGACCTTGTCACCCTTAAAACGCAAGGAGCAGGTGCAGGGTGGCTGAGAGGAAATGGTGTGCTTCCTGTACATCCTCTGACAAACTGGCCTGCCGCCTGCTCCAAAGACAATACAGTCTCTCTCTCCACACCAAGAAGAGAGCGCTCATCCAAGCCCGTGTCTCTGCGGCATCCAACAACTCGACCAAACTCTTTTAAAATCTGCAAGGAGCTGGCCAATCCTGCTGCAATCTCTACTTCTCCTGTTCCCTCCCAGGCCCTTTGCACGCTGCTGACTTCTCATTTCATCTCTAAAACTCAGGACATCCTGTCCTCTCCTTTTCCTCTCCTTCTCCCTCTACTCCTCGCTCTTCCTCTCGCCCTTCTGTGGCCACTCCTGCTCTGCCTTTCCCCTGTTCTCCCCAGATGAGGTTTCTAGACAAGTCCAATCTATGAAAGTCTCGTCAAAACAGGTTCTCCCCTGTTCCTCTAAATCCATCAAGGACCACATTGACAACCTGGCTCCTGCTTTGGTCGACTTCTGTAACCACTCCTTCACCACTGGAGTCTACCCTTTCTCCCTGAAGCACTCCCTTGTGCACCCTCTTCTTAAGAAACCCTCAGCCGACCCCTCCTGCTCTGCTAACTACCGCCCAATCTTCTTTACTCCTTTCCTGGGCAAACTCTTGGAAAAGCTGGCCAACTCCCAACTAATCTTCACACTGAAGTGGTTGGTTGTCTCCATGACCATCGGTCTGGCTTCAGACCTTCCAGAGGCACGTAAATTGCTCTCCTGAACATCCGTGAAGACCTGCTCTCAAACCTTGACTCCAATACCCTATGTCCTCATCTTAATTAATCTTCTCTTCGGTCAAGACATCCTGCTCAACCGTCTCCGTGATAACCTGGGTATCACTGATCAGGCCCTGGCTTGGCTGACCCCTTTCCTCTCCGATTGACCCTCCCAGGTCCAACTTGGGTCTGTCCTCGATCTCTACCTGTGGTGTTTCCCAGGGGTCTAACCTCTCTCCCTGGATGTTCAACCAATACCTGGCACTTCTTGCCCACCGCATTGCCGCTCTCTGACCCAACTTTCAATGCTATGCGGATGACACACTGCTAATTTTCAGGCTCCCTTCCGCCATCTCTTCTCCTTCTCTCATTTCCGACTGTCTGTCTGCTATCCAGGAGTGGTGTGCCGCCAATGATCTCTGCCTTAATGCCAGTAAGACAGATTCTCCTCATCGGCACACCAGCTCCCTCCTTTCCTATAGCTCTCTGGCCGGCCTCCCTTGGCCCTCTTCCTTCTCCCATCTGTGAGGCTAAAAATCTTGGGGTCATCTTTGACTCCACCCTCTTCTTCTCTCCTCACATCTCTGATGTCTCTTAAGAAGTCACACTACCAGCTGCACCTCCTCAGATGTATTCTTCCTTTCCTCTCCTTCCCCCAGAAGCTCACTGTCTCCAGAGCTCTGGTTCTCTCTAGGCTGGACTACTGCAACAGCCTCTTTCTAAATCTGTCTGCTTCTACTCTCTGCCCTCTGCAACTCATCCAGAACAGGACTGCGAGACTTGTCCTTGGCCTCAAGCCCACAGATCTTATCTCTCCAGGACTGAAATCTCTGCACTGGCTCCCAGTGGCTGCAACGATTAAGTTCAAAACCCTCTGCATTGTCCACAAGGCCTTCTGGGGCCTGGAGACTCAATACCTTCACCTGTCTCTTCCTAAATATCTTCCCTCTCAAGCTCTTCGCTCATCAGCCTCCAACACCCTCTGGGTCAGTCACTTCACCAAGCAACGAGTTGATGGTAGATCTCTTTCTTCGGTTGGGGCCTCCCTAAAACTTGAGAACCATATCCGGTTCCGGAAGCACCTCCAGACCTTCCTCTTTGCTTCTGCTTTCTCTCCTCCTCTCCCCTGCTGAACTCCTGACTGAAACTGCACTGTCACCTGGCTAACCACTGATCTTGGGCCCAGATCCCCCACCCCCGCCAGCTGCACACCTGTACTGCCTCTGTTGCGCTCACCTGGTCTCTGCGGGGGCGTTGGGGCACGGATGGAGCCCTTCCTGGATTTGGCTCCCCTGGATCAGCCTTATTCCCCAGCTGCTGTAGTGTGGACTGCTCTGGTTGCTGGCGCTGCCCCAGAGAATACGAGAGGCAGTGAGAATGATGTGGTTGGATCGCGATTCCCCTCGAACCCTTCGTTCCAGAACGAGGTGAGCATGCGTGTCCCCATATAGTCTTACCTGTTTTCTTGTAAGGATGAGCTCTCTGTCCTGCTTCTCATCAGCAGGGGCGCCGTTGATGGACCTAGTTGCTTCACTGGTCCGTGTGTGTGGCGGCCCAGACCAGCTGTGACCAAACCATTTTGAAGGCAAGTGTTTGTAGAAATGATTATTCTCCGTATCCTTTTGTAATGTCTTTTTCCAATTATTATTGTCCATAACCCCAGTAATGTCTTTTCCAATGATTATTGTCCGTAATCCTTGTAATGTCTTTTCTCTCACCAATAGGTGTGAAGATGGCCATGCGGAGTCGCAGTGTTGAAGGCGAGTCCCAATGGTGCCAGAGGGGATTGCGAGGTTCCCACTTAGCAGGTAAGTAGAATTGCAAGGTTGTACGCAATGCTTAGGTGTTTCACAACCAAGCGTAAAACATGTAATGCAGTCTCTAACCTTGTTTGTTCCTTTTCTCTTGCAGGGATGGCCTGGTGGCGTTAGATGGAGAGCGGCTTACCCACAGAGCTGCCAGCAATCGCTGGATGTAAGGATCCGTGAGGATGCTGGGTGAGAAGAAGACTCCCGCGTAGATAGATGTCCAGAACAGTTGAAGATGCGGCCGACTCCGATGGCAATGGGAATCGGGTAAGATGTGATGGGCTGCAGGCGATGGGATTGCAGAGACAGGTAAGATGCGTGTCCAGCAATGGAGTTACTGGAGTCGGGTAAGCTGCGCATCGAGCGGTGATGTTGCTGAAAGCAGGTAAGATGCGCGGTGAAGATGCTGTGTTGGAAGCAGGTAATCAGAGCTTCAAGCGATGGTGTGGCTGGAGTCAGGTAGGTGCGCGCTGAAGAGGATGTTCTGGAACCTGATGAGATGCGCGCAGAGATGACAAGCTGGAAACCGGTAAGAGCGCCTCAGGTGGCGGTAAGCGTTATGCTGCAGAAAGCAGACTTAACGCGAAGCGCTTGCATGTGTGTGTGGCTGGCTTAAATAGCCTGGCCCCAGCCACTCCCATTAGCCCCCCTTGTGGCTCCACCTTGCCCCTCCCAGAGACTTCTGCACGTGCCCTCCAATGATTCTTAATGGCCACGCTCGGCCTGGATGCACGTGCCCTAGACACCAAGTGTGAAGAGCACACTTTCTTATGAGCCTGGTGCCAAAGGCGCCAGGACTGGGTCCATTTGGATCCTTTCAAGGGTAAATGCAGTAGCCCTTGACCAGTGGCCATGACAGCCTCCCGGGCAACCCCTGCACTTGGGGACTGTTTCTGTAACCCTACAGGCCCCACCAGCCCATGACACTTGATGTCTGCACTTACCCCTGCATTGCCACAAGCTAGCTGCACCTTTTACCTATTGTTTTATTTATTCTATTTATCACTGCTGATACTGTGTACTGCAATGACCCCTCCACCTTAGCCCTGCACTTTTCACTTTCCCCCCTCCCCTGCACTTGCGCAATCTCAATGTCGCCTGGCCTAGTAAGATCAATGTCTCCATCTTCCTTCTGTTACCCTCCCCTCCCTTGCCTCGTCGCGGCTTGAAACACTTGTGTATAGGCACGTTATAAATGCCACATCATACCTAAGGCAATATACCAGTTTCAGGCATACCCGATTCGAATCCTGATATTGTTCTTCCGAAAGCTACATAAAATATATATGGAAAAACAAACCCCCTAAAACCGCATTGAAAACACTGCTTCCTCTAACAGAAGAGGGGTGGGGCTTCCTAATTTCAGAGATTACCGCGCAGCATAGCTTAGAGTTAAGAATTGGTTTAGAGAAGACACAAATAAAAAGGTGGAAACCGATGGAAAGAGCTGTAGTGGGTCCTAAAATGGGAGAGAAATGGTGGTTATCTAGATCTGACAGACCACAGAATATACACCATAGTATGATCACTCGAGTAGTGGAGGACATATAGGATCAGGCTGTATGGCAATATGATTTCCCATCATTTGCCTCCCCGCTCACTCCTCTATTAGCAAATCTGCAGTTCACTCCGGGAAACCCTGCAGGTTCATTCCCCGAATGGAAAAGGGAGGGATGATTAAAGTTTCGGGATACGTTTGTGGACCAAGAGATTAAGGGGGTAATTCATAGACTTCAGCGCACAAGTGGCGTACGCGGCTCGCGCAGTGTGCGCATGCTGCAATCTGCGCGAGCCGCATTAGCCAAAATCCATTTCCGCGCACAGCGTATTCATGGATTTTAACATCCAAAACCAGCCGTGGCGCAGCGACCCTGCAGCAGCGCCAGTTACGCCCCCAACCCCTCCCCGTGCGCCATGAACAGCGCACAAATCCCGTACATGGCGCACAGGCCAGTGGACCAGCATACAGCCCCCCCCCCCAACCACGAAAAAGTCTAAAAATCCCTGCGCACCCACCCCTCCGAATACACGTACCGCGCTGCGTGGGAAGTTTCACAAGCGATTGGCCCTCTGCGAGCGGGGCACGTGTATTTCGGGGGTGCTCCAACGAATTGGCAGTGTGTGTCCTCCCAGGTGTGCCCTCTCCCCCCCTCCCCAGGGCCTGCAGTCAGACCCCAACACAGGGGTACCCACTGCACTGCATCCCTGGCCATACCCCTGGCAGCCCATCCACCCTGCTGAAGCCCCCCAGCCACCCCACATGTCACCATGCACAAGTGAGCACTGACTTATGCCCCCCAGCACCTCCATCCACCCAGCATTGAGGGGCACCTGCCAGCAGGCCCCGACTCATGTCCCCCAGTACCCCCATCCACCCAGCATTGAGGGGCACCTGCCAGCAGGCCCCGACTCATGTCCCCCAGCACCCCCATCCACCAAGCATTGAGGGGCACCTGCCAGCAGGCACCGGCTCATGTCCCCCAGCACCCCCATCCACCCAGCATTGAGGGGCACCTGCCAGCAGGCCCGACTCATGTCCCGCTGCAACACGAAAGGAAGCTGCACAATCCTGGTCCTCATGTGCACCACAATTCCACAGCACGCCACCCCAATCTTGACATGTAATGATTTGATTTCACCAATCCACCACACACCGACATGCCTATGTCACGACACAAATCAAAAGTCAACCATGTACATCAACACATGTCGGTCACACAAACACACACTGTTTGCCATAGATTGTGCAAAACCACAATTTGACATGCATGAACCCAATGAGCGAATCCCACACATGGAATTAAAATATCAAAATATATTAACAAAATCAATGTAATGAAATGAAAGTAAAAAAAAAAAAATACAAAAATAAAATGAAATGCATGACCAAAAATATGAAAAATGAAATGTAGATGCAATCCAAATAAATCCAGAAGAAAAATTGTCCAAAATCATTGTCCACCAAAACAAATTCAAAGGAAAAGGAAAAATGAAAATCCATTTCCCCATGGTGAAATTCAAAGAAAATGCACACATAAATCCAAAGTCCAACTAAGTACAATCAATTTTGAAAGGGTCCATGAGCCCAACAAAAGAAATGAAACCTATCTAAAAAACTACCTAAGAAAAGAACTATATACAAAAGTGTGGGGCATAGTCCAATCACCCCAAAAGAAATGAAAACGAAAAGGAAACCTAACACTAAAAACTATTTACAATGGCAGCAGGCTAGTCCGACGGCTCACTTTTCGATGTCCTGGGCCAGGGCATCATCAAACTCCTGGTCAATGTCCTGGAGGCGGTCCTCTTCCATGGCCCCGAGGGTTCGCAGGGACGATGCCATATTGGACTCCAACTCCCTGCGAATTGCCTCGAGGCACTCGGCCCGCCTCAGTGCTCTCCGCATGGAATTCTCCGACCTGACCATTGTGAGCCGTGCCTCTTATGTGCTCCGCATCTATACGCCGGCCCAACCGCAGCCACACGGAAGACACCTCTGGCCGATGCCTGCCCCTCTGATGTCGATGGCCCGAGTCATCATTGCTCCCACCTAGAGCCTGCTGCTTCTGCTGTCCATGTGCCCTGTTCGATGATGCCTGCACATCCTCCATCTGTTGGTCTCCAGTTGTTGTGGTGTCCACCCCTGCTGGACCACCTACTCCCAACTGTGGCAGGGGTAGGATCTCCACCAAGCTGGCTGTGTTGGTCAGGCCAGGTCCACAGGGGGCCCTGGTGGAATCTGGGCCAGAAGACGGCAGGGAGAAAGACTGGCGCATAGTCTCCACAGAGGAGGAGAGGTCCGCTAGAGTGCGTGACACATGTAGGAACCCACCGACCAGGGCCCCTCCCAAAAGTGCCACAGCGCGACGCTGCTCTTCGTGATGGCGTGCGTGCTCCCCCCAGGAAGCACGCACCTCATCACGAATGTCACGCGTGCGCAACGCAACACCAATCAGCTTCGGAGCCCATACGGTCATGGGACCCCTCGACCGCAGGTAGTAGAGAGGCAGATGACGTGGGCCTCCCCCCTACCTGCGGACGGGCCTGGGATGGGGCATCCCTGCTGGTGCAGTCACAGGATCAAGGACAGCGACATGCACAGGCCCCTTTGCGGTGACCTGTGCTGCCTCCTGACCCTGGCACTGGACTGCACCACTTGCACCAGTGGTACTACTCCGAGCAGGCCCCTCAGTAGCAGGCTCCTCCTCCTCCGTGGAGACCACCAACCTGGATGTCTCCGCACCGTCTTCCGCCATTGCAAGCCTCTGTGGGGGCTCACCCGACACTTTCGATACAGCCGTAGTGGCAGACGCGGCACCAGTCCCCTCGCTCCCGGGTGATGGCAATTCCTGGGAGGGTGACTGGGCCTTGCGTCGTCGCCCGGTGGAGGTATCCCCGCCGCTTGGCTCCACAGCGCCATCTCCGCCCTCTTCTTCACTCGACGCTGCGTAGTTGGAGACATAGAACACAAGCATCAGGGTACAGTACAATATTCCCCTAGACAGGAAGCAATAACACATGAGTGGCACTGTCAAATGTCACTTCCATCCTGTCCCTGCACAACACATGGGTGAATGCACGCAACACACATGCAGAAACAGGCACGGTGCCTGCAATCGGTTTATAGACATAATTTCGAAATCAAAAATTTCGAAAGTCAAAAAGTCGAAAAAAAAACGTCGAAAAAAATAATGTCGAATTTATTTTTTATGATGGTTTTTTTTCGAAATGGGGGGTCCCCCCCCAACCCGCCTTTTTTTTTGTTTTTACCTATTTTTTTTATATAAAATAGAGCCAAAAAAAAAGAGAAAAAAAATAATTCGACATTTTTATTTTCGACATTTTTGATTCGACTTTTTTGACATTCGAAATTTTTTATTCGATATTAGACTGGACACCTCTGCAATCAACATCAGCATCCATGTACAAGGGCCTCTTTTAACCAAAATGTTGCCTTAAAACTCACATGCATCATGGCTCTCACTGACCCCATGCACACACACATCACCGGAGGGTCATGCATCATGTCTCGTACACCACAGACACAGTGGATACAACGGTGACCAGACTGCATCAGTGAATCTACACATCGTCACAGACATGTGTCATGCATCCATGTCGTTTCTAAGTCACACACACGCTTCTCAGACACACAGACATGCACACCATATATGTACATGAGAGCAGCACCCATCTCTCACCCACCACCCATGTCCAAGAACAGGGACTGGCATGCATTCATGTGTACATTCCGCATGCAGCTCCCCTTGTCTCATTGGAACACATGCACCATCCATGTGGTTCACGCATTACTGGTCTCACATGCACTACCATGATGTCCTGGCTCACACACATCCATATATGGCCTATGTTACACATACAGGCAAGTAGCGGACTACGAGCACACTGCAACATGCCCCGTTTCACACAGCAATGCATGGCCACTTACTGCTCAACTCCAGACGGGCCTGCATCCTGAGGATCTAGTGGTAAAGCACTGGGCGAATGCGCTCCAGGACCCTCATCGGCTGGTTGGTAAGCTGGCCCGGCGCCCCACTGCATCCTCTGCCTCTAAGAGGCGCCAGGCCTTCCTGAGGGTCCTGGACTTGTAGTCCTCCCAGCGCTTCTGGACGTGTCTCAGGTCTCGGGGTGCCACCCCCTCCGCGTTGATGGCACCTACGATGTCCATCCAGATCCTCCTCCGTCCTTCCTTGTCGGCGTGCAATGGTGTGAAGAGGGCATCATAATGCCCCAGGACATGCTCCGCCAGGACACCAACTTCCTTAAGTTGGTGGCCTTCTGCCTCTCTGGCTGGGGGTCGCCAGTGGTCTCGGATGGTGTTTGGCCCGACATGGCAACCCCCGAGGCAGGCGTGGGTGGGCAACTGGGTCCTTGGGCTGTGGAGCGATGGTAACCCAGTCGGGAGTCTTCTGTTCCAGCAGGGGTGGACACAGCAACTGGACCCCTGCAGATGGCAGATGGCTGACGTGCAGGCACCAAATAGCAGGCCACGTGGGCAGTAGGAAGGCAGCAGCAGATGGCAGGTGGGAGCGTGCTCAGGGCTCTTGGGGGCAGGAAAATGGCCTTTGGGCAGGAGCGTGGTCTTCCGTGTGTTTTCACGTGGCCAGCTTGATACAGAGTGATTTGGCTCGTGAAAAAAGTGCACGTCAGCCGGAAATCCGAGCAAAGGCCCTTAGCGCGTAAGTGACGTTGCACGTGTGCGCTGGCTTAAAAGATATGAGTGTCACGCCATTTTCTTGTACGTGCTTTTTGTGGAGAGCGAGCGGGTGCTTCTTGTACTTCTTGTCGGTTCACCGCGATTACTTCACAACGTTTCCAGTTCGTACTCCCTGTTTCCTCAGACTGCGTTCTTTTCTTCTTTTGGCGGGGGTGTTGCCAACGTGCACATGCGTGTTTTTTTCACTTTCTTTTTCAAGGCAGACGGTGAGCCGCGCACGTATTTTCCAACTGTGGTTGCCCCAGTGTGTCGCGTACCCCTTCAGAGGTCATTGTAGGCTTCATGTAACACGCGTACGCTTATTTTTGTGTTTCTGGGTGCCACAGCGTAGTGCGGGTTCATTTTTCCACGCACGTGGTCTACCAGGGGTTGCGTGCACGTGTACCTTTGTTTTTGGGGTGCCTGTGCATTGCGTGACCCGTCATCTTCCCCCAGGGGTCACAGACAGCCTTGCTAGTGCACTAGGGTACGAATTCCATCTAGTACGCTACCCCTTTCACCCCAATTGCCCAGGACAATTGTTTACTGCAACTCCCATACGCACAACAACATCAGTGCCATGGTTGGGAGGCAACCAAGCAGTAAGGGAGGCAAAGGTGGCCGATCTCAAAGAGGTGGGCGTGGTGGGCGCGGTAGGGGACGTGGTTAGGATTTGCAGGGTGCTCCTAGAGCCCCATGTGTGGAGGACCAATCGGGGCCACCTATGCACCCCCCAATGGTTGTGAGAAACGTAGTTGACACCATCCCAGCTCAGCCCTTGTTGGACGGGCCCATTTTGTCAACTGAACCGGCACAGGAGGACTCCCAGGCTGACTTCGAGGTCACCAAGTCTAAGCCACGTGTGGCGGTGAAAGTTGCTGTCACCAGGCCACGTGGATCTGGGGCAGCAATGTCATCTGCTGCCCCAAGAAGCCAGGGTGGAGAGGCTGCAGGGGCAGCTGCAGCTCAATCCACCCCAGCACCGAGTCTCCCAGCCGGGACAGTGTCGGCCCAGGTCCATCACACCGACGTTGGCCCTGCCAACATCACCCTGCAGCCAATGCCTCCACCAAGACCTTTGGTCATTGTGCCTTTACAGGCTTCAAATACCCAGTCCACCTCCGCTTCTGCCCCTACTGTCCAGAGCGGCGTAAGCCACTCAGGATCCGCACCACCTTCCAAGAAGAAGAAGGGTGCTCTAGCACAACGGGCTGAGACCCCAGACACGGCTACACACTCCGGCACGTCAAGGAAGTCTAGCTTTAATGACGCTGAATTTGATGCACTTGTGGCCTATGTGTCGGCACATAGCCGCGGAATGGTGGTGACTGCAGGGTGCAAGACTACGCCTGGTCAACGTAGGGCCCACTGGCAGACCATCGCGGACCACATTAGTGCCCTTGGATTTTTGAGACGCACAGCTGATGATTGCTACAAGCGGTGGAATGACCTGAAACGCAGAGCAAAGAACAAGCTGGCTTCAAATCATGCCTCTACTCTGGTGACTGGCGGTGGGTCTCCACCAGAGGACGACCAACTCACTGAACATCAGTTTGTTGCTGGAACCTTCATCACAGAGGAACAGATCCAAGGCGTGGGAGACCTACCAGATTACGAAGCATTGTCCGGTGAGTGCCCATGCATGTGTGTGCAATCCATGTGTATGTTGCTTGGGTGACGTGTTCTAACTGAGTGCCAGGCGAGGGTGTGTAGTCCTGAGTGGTATGGTCACCCATGTGCTTCCTCCGAACCATTCACCGCCCTTGGATTTGGGTATGACAGTATCCCTTCTGACCACAGTAGCCAATTAGCACCACATTACTGCAGTTGCCCTTCAACTGTCATCTTGCAACAACATTGTTCAGAATTTTCAGTGTTCATTCAGCCCAATTGTTTCAATCCTCCCATTTTTGCAACACATTTTTCAGCCCTAATTGCGACATATGTGACATGCTTCTGTCATATATTACACCCCACAATGGGCAACATTTATTACCTTGTTATGGGAATGATTTGACCATTCAGGCTGATTGAGTAAGGGCCTGCTCACTGATTTGTGGGGCCTGTTTGAATGTGGAACATGATTGTCGTTTCCTGTCATGTTGAAGTGACCAGCCATTGATGTATCCATCTGCCTGCCATCACTGTATAATTGTACACTGGATGTGTTGCAGTGTGTGGCACATGCGTATTTTGTCACACAATGTTGCTTCTTTCATCTCATCATGACCATCTCACATGGCTGGGTGACAGTACTCATTCAGTAACATATGGCTGTACTTGTCAAATGTACCATGGCTATGCTAAGTGCCATCTGTGTGCTGGCATGTGCCATGTATGTGGATTGCCCATGCCACTCACAGGCTAATATGTGCTGCCAGTGCTATCCAGCATACAACATGTGTTGCTTTTCCATCTTGGAGTCCTCAGTGTCTGCTTTTTGCCTTGACTTCCAACTCATTGACAGTGCATGCATGCCAGGGTTATAGTCATGAAGGACATGTGTAATTCATGCACTGGATCTCTGGCTTGTCAGGCCTGTGTGTGTGCTACGGTGCTCATGCCTGTTTCCATTTGTTGTCTTTCATATTTTTGCAGGTGATGACGCACTTGATGCTGTTGAGATGGAGGAGATGGTGCAGACCCAGGAGGAATCTCATCGATGACCGGGCACCAGTGGAGGATGTGGGGTGGTGGTGGGTGAAAACCCAATCCTCCTGCAGACCATATTGTCCAGGGGTGTCTCTGGGTGCACCTCCCCAGACCTCTATGATTCAGGTGCTGAATCGGACGATGAGACTTATGTGCTGTCGCAGGTGAGTGTTTCTGGCAGGGAAGCTGTTCTGTCCAACCCACCTGCACCGGGGGTAGACCCCTCTATGTGGATGTCAGTGTTGGTAACTCCGCCTTTGGCGGTTACGGATGCAGGGTCACACCCCACAACATCTGATCCTGTTCCTGGGCCAGCAGATCAGAGGGGGAATGCAGTCCTGCAGCCTCAGGCAGTGCCAGCACAGCAAGGTGCAGATCGCCTTGCCCCAAACAGGTGTGTGCACGCCGACGCGGTGGCCGTGCGCCACCAGGCAATACTGTATGGGAAAACTCCATATACAGTATAGCAGCACAACAGGGAGCATCGGTTGAAACGATGGCTCAGGCAATGGATAGGGTGGCCATTTCCATTCTCCCCCTGAAAGGCAGATGGAGCTCCAACAGCAGGCAACAGAGTCCATTTGCCAATCACACAGGGAGGACATGTTGGCGTCCAACAGGGACTGACGGGCGGCACTGGAGACTCTGCGCGAAGCCATATCTGTAGAGTCCCAGGGCCACAGGGAAGCCCTGAGGTTAGAACTCCATTTCCTCAGGGAGAATCTGGTTGACCTTGAGGCTTCCCGAAATTTTAGGGCAGAACAGCAGCTGGAGCAGCTCACACGTTCGCTCTCAGCTGAGCTCCAGGCAACACGTGAGGAAATCCGGGCATCACACGAGGCCGTACAAGCAGAAATGCAGACAACCCGTGAGGTGCTGCATGGGGATCTCCGTACTATCATCCTCCAGAACCAGACCTTCCACACCCGCATGCTTGCTGCCATGGAGGACCATACCAGGGCTTTGAGTGGGCTGCCTCCCATAGCACCGGCACCTCCCGATTTAGCAGCAGAGGTTGAAGAGAGCGACAGCAGTCCTCCCACATTAGCCTAGCCGTGCAGGCCATGAGCCCATGGAGGTATTTTTTTTCTCGCAACATCCACGCAGGTGGGTGTTGGGTTGAACCCTGTCCTTGAACCTCCTGGGTGGCCTCCCTCCCCCCTGGTCCACACATGGCTTTTTTTAATTTTTTTTTGTTTTGTTTACAGTGTGTTGCCTTGTGTGGCTTCCGTGGGCATCCACTGTGTATTCCAGCTGGGCACATACAGGCTTGTCCTGTCTTTGGGTTAGATGCTTGGGTTCCTGACACACACACACACCCCTCCCGCTTCCCCTTTCCATGGGCTTGCAAAGGGTGTGACCAAGTGACAGTAACTTACACAGTGACATTGGGCTCCCATGAGCTGTGTGGGCAGTCTGTAGTCAAAACTGTGTGTACATCCCTAGTGGGGATTGTTGTTGGATTGAACACTGCATGGTAATTGATATGTGCTTGTGCATCCATGTCTTTCTCCTTATTCACATGTACCTTCTTCATGTCTTTACAAGGCTGTCTCCTTTGCGGATGCAGTTCATGTTGTATCCAGTACACTGACACATTTGCCGGACAGCAAACCTCTGCAGTTGGAACGGGTCGATGTGCTGGGTTAGTCAGGTTGAGAGACTTGCACTACTTTGATTTTGTACTGTCGTATTTTGACACTGTTTCATCCTGTGTTGCTGTTCTGTATTGCTGGTAAGTATTTGTTCATGTGTGCTGTTTCTTATTGATTACTGGGAGCATATTGTCTGTGGCCTGTTTACATTTGTAACAGTGCACTTTGTGACACTTGTGTCATGTGTTAGGCATTCATTTTGTAGCTTTCACATTGCGTGACATACCACGGTGTGTTGGGTAGCTGAGATGGGGAGGGGTTGGGTGACATGGCACTATTTTCATGGTGTATTTTTCAAGGGGGTAGTAATTCATGCAGCATGAATGTGTGTCTTTGGCATTGGTTGTATTTAAGTAGGTAGGGATGCACACAATGTAACACTGCCAGGTGACCAATCACAGGTTGGTATGGTTGTAACAGTTGATTATCCCTTATGTCATCATCACTGATTGTCAGCTGGTATGTGCCAGGGCTGTGTGCACTCCACAGGGGTAGTATTTTAGGTGAGGTAATTAGCCACCAGCTGTGTACGGGCTGCCTCACCAAGTGCCCTTTCACCTCCAATGCGCAGCGGGCGTGCATGTGGTTGGGGGTGTGGGGGCACCACCATGTCCACCCGCAGGCTCCGGCGGGTTGCAACGTTGTGCAGGACACATGCTGCCACTATGATCCTGCACACTACTGGGGGCGCGTATAGCAGCTGCCCACCAGAGCGGTCAAGGGAGCGAAAGCACTCTGAATGTGGGCTCCACTATGCACCGGGTTGCAATATGGGCTCTGTTGTATCTTACGTCAGGTGCTGTGGTGGGGTTCCGAATTGGAGTCATCATGTGGGTGAGCACTGTCCCCTGGGGAGGTAATGATGGGTATCATTAGTGGGGTTGTGACATTACTCAGTATCTGACATGCATGCATGTGCAGAGGCAATTATACTCACCAAGCAGCCATGTATCGCCATGCCGCCCAGCTTCTAGGTCCCGGTTTAGGGGTGACATTCTGAAAATGAAACTATCATGGGTGGAGCCTGGATAGTTGGCATATACTGAGGTGACGATTCCCTTGGCATCACATACTACATGCACGTTGATGGAATGCCAGTGCTTGCAGTTTCTATAGATGTGCTCAGTGGCCCTGGGTGGACGTAGAGCCACATGGGTGCAATCAATGGCACCTAGCACTTTGGTGAAGTGTGCCAACCCGTAAAAGTCCTAGACGGCAGCCTGCCTTTCTGCAGGTGTTCTGGGCATGTATATGTGCCTGCGGACTGAGGGGCGTGCAGTCATGATGGCCAACACCTGGTGTAGGCCGCGTGACTGCGTGGCCTGTGAGACCCCGCCCGCCCTCCACTATGGCACTTGTCCGCTGAAAATGAACCAGTGGCCAAGAAGTGCAGTACATTGAGCACCTTTTCCAAGGGGCTCAGTGCTTGGGAGCACAGGGTGGGTGATGCGAGGTCATCCTCCCACTCACTCACCAGGTCGAGTATTATGTGTGGTGGAAACCTGTACCTCCCATACACTTGGTCATCAAGGAATCCCGAAAAGGCTGGTCCTGGGTGTAAAAATGCAGGGCCTGCCTATCCTCATCCTCCTCCTGCGGTGTCCCACGACCATTGCTGCGAGGAACGGTATATTCATCGTAGCGTTCGAGCTTGTTTGTTGTTTGCGTGCACTTTTATGCTGCGCGGGGCCACATACGCCTGCTTCCTGCTGGCATAGGTGTTTCCGAATTAGCGCGTCTTTTTTGACGCATGCGTTTCCCCTGTTCGATTCCATGAATACGTGTTGTAGACGCGCGTGTGGGCGTTCTGCGCATTTGCCTCCTGTACTTCCCCCCGTGATGCCCACATTTTCACACGGTGTTCCCCATTCTGCGTGTTACGCCCCGTGTTTCGCCCACTTTTGTTGTGTGCGCCGCGCTATGTGCGCTTTCGCTGTGCACGTAGCGCATGGAGTTTGATGACTTGTGCGCCTGCGTGCGCCATGCACGATTTTAGCGCACATCCCAGGATTTACACGCGCACGGACTTCCATGAATTGATGTGCACGGCTTTCGCACGCTTGCGCTGCGATTTTCCCGCTTGCGCTGCGATTCGCACACTTTCGATTGGGATTTTTGGCGCACATTATTTCCATGAATTGGCCTGTAAATCCTTTGCGTTATGTAAAGAGGAGTTGGCCCTCCAAGAGAGGCACCGCTTAAAATACTTCCAAGTCCGTCACTGGCTAATGGCCCCGTCCAACAAGTCGGCGGCGTTAAAACCCCTTACTTCATTCGAGCAGTTCATAACTTTTAGCACGGGGATACACATTTGATTTCCAGGCTGTATAAACTCATAACTGATGAACCTCCACCAAGTTCTCTTACATTTCAACTGGCTTGGGCAAAGACACTGGGGTAAATGCCTACAGAGGAAGCATCGTCTTGGTTGTGGTTAGATATTTTGAAAATGACGAGATCTATACAGATCAGAGAATGTTGGGTTAAATTAATGTACCAATGGTAGTACACTACTGAAAGATTACATAAAACCTCCTCATCTGTCCCGGCTTTCTGTTAGAGGGGTTGCGGGGAGAGGCGATTGGGTGCACATATGGTCGTCATGTCCTAAGCGGTCTCCGTTCCGGGAGGGGGTGCAGAAGGTAATGTTTGGGTTTACGACGGAAAGATCTCTTGGAGAAAGTCTTTTGAGCCTGGCACAACGGGATAATGAACAGTGGACGAAATATCGGAGGAAAGCCTTCTATATTCTTCAGCTGGCTGTGCTACTGGTCATAGCTCAGAAATGGAAATCAGCGGATCCCCCACACATAAAAGACTGGTATTATAAGCTAATGAACTTTGTTTCTTTGGAATGGACCAGATATACAATTCAAGAGGAGCAAGCTAAGTTTTCAAAGGTAATGGGTGCAGATTTTGAACATTCTTCATGGGGACTTTACGAAACAATACTGCCTGCAAAATCTGCAAATTTTGAATATTCTTTGATTTGCCCTACAATATCAACATTCTGTGTACACAGGACAAGGGGAGGGTTAGGGACGGGGGAGGGGCGGGAATTAGGAGGTAGTTGATCTTGGGAATAGCTTGGGTTTATTTTTGAATTTTGTTTAGGTTTGAAAACCCAATAAAATTAAATAAAAATTAAAAAAATTAAACAAACAACTTTCCCTTGACCTAGTAGATATGAAGATGGATGCAAGGCTTCAGGACCTAGAATCTAGAGGTATGGACTTGGCCATGAAAACTGACGACCTCGAGAATGGGGAGAGGAGATGTAATGTACGAATCATGGGCCTAGAAGAAAGTCAAGGGGAAATCAGTGTCTTCTTTGGATCATTCTATGTGACGTTTGCTAGCCTCCGTTTGAGGGGTCCGACTTTCCGGATCTTGTTTTTGACAGGGTGCATAGTGGAGAAGGTCCTCCAGGAGGCCCAGGGTCAGTGCTTGTAGAATGCCACTACTTTGCTAAAAAAATGATTTTTTTATTTGCATACAGTTTCTAATTTAAACTTTCAGCTATGTTTAAGATCAGCAAAATTACTAAAAAACAAGAAAAACACACAAATATATAATGGGTAAAAAAATAAGACAAAATCAAGATGCAGCACTTTCTTCAAACGCTTGAGAGCAGGTTTTCACTTCAATTATTGCAAATACGATCTTAACAAATTCCAACAAAGCAAAAGACACAGAAATTCTAGTCCCTTGTATCAGCTGAGACCAGATTTCTGACTCAGTGTGCTTTATTCGGAGTAAAATTCCCTCATCAAGTTTGATCTTACGTCCTTGATTCCAGGGCATTTCATGATGAGGTGATGAAGGAATTCCCCCAAGTGAGAAAGTTTACAGCGATAATCCCTGCAGGTTGCTGGTTTCCTAGCCTCAAACCGCTCCTTAGTGTGGAACAAGTTGAAACGCATTCTCAGAAGTTGAGATCGAGCAGTGTCTGATGGAAATCTTTGAAGGTAAGGTTGTTCCTCGTTTTTTATGGTCTGTGCAATAATGCCCGTACAACTTGTACTTAATTGTTGCATCCAATGTATCGATCCAGTCTTGGTCAAGGAGAGCCTTCTTAACATTCTCGGGATTGTCGATTAGTACCTTATAATTTCGCCCAAGACCGTTTAGAATTCCAATACATTTGGAGCACCAGTCTTCCAGGAAGCAATCACTTCCGGACCGAATAGCTAGGTTCAGTAATGTAAATCCTCTTTCTATCGGTGTTGTGTCAGACATTTTCAGTAGAATGAGAGGCTCTTCCAAACTGTGTGTATAAAGATGTTAGACCAAGCTCTCTCCGATGATTACAACTGGCATGAATTTTGGTAGAGATATAACACATCTCCATAATAGACCCTCAAGAACGTGCCATATTTTCCAAGACAGTGATAGAGAGCTTTCAGATCCTTATGTCAGTATGGGCATTACCTTTGTGCGATAAGAAGTGAGGACAGGAACAAGTGAACATCTGCAGAACCGTTTTTTCTATAATCTTGGCTTGTACTGCCAGATATTTCGTTTTCCTTCTTAGCTCAACCTCTTGATGCACATCTGCTGAGCTGTCGTTTATTGATATTCCCAAGTTATCACCAGTATTTTTGCTCCTTCGATAAACCAGCTGCAGCCCGCTTTTCCTCCCAAAGATCAGGACACTTGACTTCAGAGGATGTATCCTTAGATCGTTAATTGCCAGGTATTTGGCCAAGGCGTCTAACTGACGCTGCAGCCTAATAGGGGTTTCAACCATTATTATTACATTGTCTGCGTGTAACAGTCTACCAGTACCAGTGATGTTAGGTGGAAAGAATCTGGTATCTGTAAATGCATCTTTCATGTCAGCGATGTATAAATTAAAGATTGCAGATGCTAAGCGACAACCTTGGTTTAGGCCAATATTGGTGGTAATTGCGTCAGTTAGATCGCCCGCTTTGTTCAGTCTTATCCGGACTGTAGTTGTTGTGTGAAGGTTCCTTATAGCTTCCAAGACTTCACTAGGACAGCCCCAAGCATGTAGTTTATTCCACAGAGTTGGACGGTTTACAGAGTCAAAAGCACTTGATAGGTCAACTGATGCCAAGTACAATGTCTTGCCGTTGTTCTGTGTTGTTTGTAATTTCAACAGATTTATGTGAAACAAGTTCAACGATGTTCCAGATTCTCTGAGCCAAATAGTCAAGTGCTTCAAGACCAGGGCTGCGAATATTTTGCACATTACACCAAGAAGGGCGATACGTCTATAATACCTGGTAACGACCCATCACCCTTCTTGAAGATGGGAACTATAATGGAAGACCTCCAAGAGGCGGGCAATTCCCTCCGCAATTTTATTATTTCAAAGAAGTCAAACATGAAGGAAGCCCATTCTTCTGGATTTTTCTTCAGGGTCATGTTTGTTAGGCCGTCAGGGCCACCTGCTCTAGAGGAGCTTGAAGATTTAATGAAATCCAGGATGTTGTACCTACTGGTTTCAAAAGTCCAGGGATGGTTTCGCAACAGCAAGTGTCAGTACTCGCTGTTGTTTTGCTCGAAAAGAAGCCACTAAAATGAATGATCATGTCTCCTGCTGGGATAGGATTTGCTTGTAAAGATTGTTGAGGTGCTTCCAAGGAATTGAGGTGCTTCCAAGGAATTAAGGATCTTCCACATCTCGCCCGAGTTCTGTTTCAGACAGTTTTTGTAGCTTTGTTTATCTTTTTTGAGGTCTTCCCGGGTCTTCTGGGAAGGAGTTTTCCTCCATGCTCTATTTTTTATGTTCAGCAGTTTTTTTCTTTCAAAAATCGCAAAAGTCAAATTTATGTTGATGTCGAAAACCCAGCTTCATGCCCATGTTTTGTTTTTCTGCGTATAGGCACAGAAAGTTTGGGTTGTCGAGGTCCACCCTTGAAGACACATCAAGGGCCTCATAGCAATTATATTTCTAGTCGGTAGTCTCAATCTCTTTCTACCTGGGAGAACTGTTAAGTCACTTGGCCTAACTTGGGTGTCTTTATAATGAGGGCCTTCCATGCGCAGCCTCAGGAGGTCGGGATCACTCATGCCTGTGGATTCCACTACTAAGGAGTTTATATATGGCTTATAGTTGTCAGAAACTAAAAAGTTAACTGAGGATCTGCCTCTCAAGACTCCTCTTCCACGTCTCACTGGGCGGGATATCTCCCGTTGTACAACCATTTAGGATATCAATATTTCTAATACCGAGTTCCTTTCGCAAATTCCAACCACGTAAAGCAGCTTTATCTTTGTTCGGTGTAAGGTTTACCACTAAGAGGGACTCGCTGATAAAGCAGTGAATGTTAAGGTCTCCACAAAGTATTTTTAAGTCCAGCCTTGTCACTCTTGCATCGTCAATTTCATTCATTACTTGATCTGTAAAGTTCTTGTCCATCTCCGAGTTGGTGTTCCAGCAGAGGTTGCAAATTAAGCAACCTCCTATGCTCCTACCGTCTGGAATTTTTCTATCAAGCAGGACAATTAGAATTAGAGGAGATACATTTTTCACCCAGGTTGTCTTCAAGCGACCGTCATTCTTCAGTAGGAACAATAAGCCAGCCATAGGTCGACCCCTCTGGCCCTTTGTAGCCGGGTTTAAATAGGAAGCGAAGCCCTCGAGTATAGGTGTTTCCATTAACCACGTTTCCTGCAGACAAACCAGGTCAGCAGACTCAAAGGGCGGGTTTCCTTCTCCGAATAAATTTTATGAAGCCCCTAGTGTTCAGTAAACGAGGGTAATGTCTTTTGGTGGCTCATTTCCCCCGTTCTCTAGGCATTAGGATTTTTTTGTACTAACGCACCCGTGAGCCAGTCCCATCTGTGTTCATGTTCTTTTAACAGGATGCCTTTTTGCGGTCTGTCAACGTTCTTTCTGTTAGAGATTTCTACAACTATCCTCATGGTCTTTAAGACTGGCAAAAATCATTTTGGTTTTCCTTAGAAGATATGCTCTTCTATAAGTTGAAGCCTTTCAACAAGTGTCTTTGATTCTTTTGGTTTCTCTGCAGTTTCCGATGTGTGTGTGTGTCTCTTAATGAAAATACCCTAAAGGTCAGTTGGCGATTTTCTCTTAAAAGTAGACTTTATTTCGCTGGAATTGATGTCTTTCTTTTGTTTGTCTGGGAATTCGATCAGATCGATGTCCTTGGAGCAGATCTTGGTTGGAGCCGGGACACTGTGGAGCTCCTCAAGACGTTCACTCTGTTAAGGAAAAGGTAATCTCTTAAGTGCAAGATTATTTCAAGGTTCAATGTGAACTTGCCTTGACTTTGTTTGTCCTCTGCTCCTGCGGTTCACCTGGGGTGTTGGCAAGTCAATACGGGGAGCTAGCGGAGGACTCTTTTTGTCATCCCAAAAGGCAGGTCTGTTACAGTTTCAGCTTTTTTGTTCCAAAGATTTGAAGTCAACGTGTGGGCTCTTTTGCTGGGAGACCCTCGTTAACCTGGAAAGGTTTGGCCATGTGTATGTGTGAGGTTACTTTAGGCCTCTATCGGAGAACTGGCGCCAAAAAAACAGGCTTTCCACCCTTCTTCTGCCCCCCAGAAACAACCTCACACTCATCGCTGCTTTGTGTGTCTGTGACCAAGATCAGCAGGCAGCACGCGTGGTGGCTTGTAACAACCATGCGCTCTATCAACGTGCCCTCCAGTCGATAATTTTTTTAAAAGACGTTGTCCCAATCGTCTGACTATGTTGAAAGATTCATAAACTCGTCAAAGCCAATGGATGTATCCTTAGATGGTGACTTTTCACTCCGTCTTTAGCCCCAAGGGCTGATTTTAAGTCAGAGGACTTTGGAAAACGCCCTCAACGGGCGTACTTGTACTAGATTCATCCATGGAATCGCAAGAAGAACTTACAGTCCGAATTGTCAGCTTTTTGGTTTTTTTCGTAGTACGTGTATGATTTAAAGCGGCATCAGGGGCCCTGAAGTTCTTCACTATTTCTATTCTTCATCTCTGTTTAAGGAATGAGGACTCCACTGTTGCGTTTGACAGTAACTGTGACTCTTTCCTTAAAGTACGATTTCTTGTACCATCATTTTCACCCATTTTTGGAAAAAAGAGTCCATCTTTTTACTAAAGATTGCAGAGGGTCTGGAGGCCGGGGAATCAGGTACTGGCTTTGAGAAAAAAGCCCTCAAGGTTCCGGGTTCGTTTAACTGAGCAAATGTAATCGAACCATTTTTAGACTTGTAGGCTTAACTACTATTTTTTGGAGCCACGTTAGATTTGGGTTATCAGGTGGTTTGAGACCATATGCCTCATCCGCTTTAGGATTAATGAGGGGGGAAATTCCAAGATATTCAGTTCTTTAGCACTTCTTCCCGAGAGGGGGATTTCATCATTCGCCGTATTGTACAGGGGAATCGACCTCTGGTTTATTGACAAGGAAGCCCTCCTGTTTTCCTTATCTTTAATGAGGGACTCCAGGATGTTCCGTAGGAAAGCTTTGATGCGTTCAAGGCTTTTTTCTTCATTTTCCTTTAAGGCCGAAATGAAACCCTCAATATAGATTGTTTTGGAATGGAGCATGGCCAAAAGAGTATTTTGGTCCCTAATTTGATCAGCCACCACTTCATACAACTTCATGAAGGGGGCCATTAGAAGGGAGAAATCTGTGATCATATTTGCGTCTATGATAGGAATGTTTGTTGCTTTCTTTTCTTTTTGTGCTGCGGCAAGATCCAATACGAGATCCCCGTCTGTTAGCTGGTTGTCTTTAGTGGAGTTTCGGTCTTCTGTGCGGGGCGTCAGCCGCCTGCGTTTAGGGGTCTGAATAGACCTGCCTATCCCACTGTCTTGGGGCAAGTCCGGTCCGAGCTTTACAGGGATTTTAGATGTTCCTTTATGTCCAGTTGGGTAATTTGTCTGAATTTCATTATCCATTTCAGTACCCACCGAGTCGTTTAACAAGTCTTCCGGTCCAATCTCTGCACCACCCAACCCCCTGAATTAAGTCACAGAGCAAGCCAGTACCTTCCATCATGGTTTCTGAAGTCCTTGGGACCAGAGTTGATTTCATTGAGGGTTGGTTATGATGTTCTTGACTCTCCCGGAGGCCTATATTCCAGGACAATGCACTTGGCTTGGGGATGTCACTTCCCAGATCTGTGTGTTCAATTAGGGCAGGGGTGCAAGTTAGAGTGGGTGAGCCAGTTTCTCCTTGTAAAAGTACTGGTGGCTTTGACTGTGCATAAAAGAAGGACTGTTTAGCATGTGAAAGAGCTGGAGTTAAATCTCTTGGTTTCCAGATTGAAGGAGCGAAGTAGAACGGAGTTGCTTACTTTGAAGTTCCAAAAGTGTATGGTTTCGAGTGTGGGGCCTTTATCGCCCTCAACTCCTTCTCAGAAGGTTTAAGCCCACTCATCACAGGCATAGGGCTGGAAGCCCTAACTGCAGCGATAGCAGGAATTATGGCAGCATCCTTCTGAGCCTCAGGAGAGTGAGGGGCCAAAATATTGTTATTTGTGGTCGTTTTGTATAACCCTTCATTCAGCGAGTCAAGGAGCGCACTGTCCCAATTGTTCTCCAAGATGTTACAAGGGGAACTGGTTTTAGCAGTTATTTCAACCTGTTTGTCCAGGGGGCAACAGTGGGGTACTTCCAATGAGGAGGGAACAGATAGTTCAGACAGGTTTCCTTACTATCACTTTCGTCGCTGGTAATGTCCTTAACGCCCACCAGGTTTTTCGCGGGCATCTCGTTGTGCTGCCAAAAAGCTATAGGAGTTGTTTCTACCCCCCCTCTCCTGGTTGCTCCCCTTCACAATTTCAGAATTCATGTGGATCAAAGGGTTCCAAAAAGAAAATTGTAACCCTGCAGTCTCCACGAGGATCGGTCAGCGATATGGGATATGCTGCACTACAATAGGTGCAGTTTTATCCCACAGGGCTCCAACAAAAAACAGGATTCAAGGGAGAACTTACACCTTCTTGTCTCTCTGTCTCTGCCCCGCAGCTCCCACCAACCACAAAAACACTCTCCACGCTTACATACCTGCCTCACCTGCACTGTAGACTGCGATCTGTGGTCGCCTCACTAATCCGCACACCAGCGGACGCAGCGGTCACAACGTTTGCAGCGGGGTCTATGGTCCACAATCCACAATACTATAGGGCTGTTCAATGCTTGCCACCCCGTACAATCGTGGCCGCTCACCACGCTGCAGCCGTAGCATTGTTAGTCTTCAGAAACAGGTTTCGAGTAAGAGACCTCACACGTGTCACGTAGGATCGTCAAGCCACACTGAGTCAGCCGCTTCTGAAAATCACTGTACCATTGATGAAATCAACATTGGAAATATCAAGATTAATCAGCCCTCACCTTGACTTAGCGGAAGGAGTGCTGCCCGCTGACACAATCGCTTAGAGAAAACAATCTGCGGTATATGAGGGGTTTTCCATTCTCCCTCAATTTTGAGCATGGCGAGGAACATGATCGTATTATCGTATTACCACACTGGCAGAGGTGGTTTAGAGGAGGTCCCAGATATGGCCTGCACTCCAGCCAGCCATTTTGAGGTGCCAGGAACATACTCGCCAAGATATGTGACGTATGAGGAACAAATAAACCAACAGAGAGCGGCACGAAGACTCTACCCAGTGCCCATCAGAAGAGCAATACCTGTTGAAGTGCCTATAACCAGACAACCATGGGCAGCCCGGTACCCACTCAGACAACCGTACCAGCAGTTAACACGAAATGAAGACTACTTGCAAACTGTCCCCGAAGAGACCCAAAGAGCCTTAATGGAAGGCAAGTGATGATGACCCAAGAGCCCGGACAGACGTACAGATGAACATAAACGACAACCGAAATATGACACACAAGGACGAAATGTAAAGAATAATGATGTAATGGACTTGTAAGAAGAAACTATGTTGATATATAAAGAAGCGTAACCATGAAGTGAGATGAAATATGCAACTAACGCCTGTAAATAGCCTTGGAACGCAAGAAGCTAAGGAAACGGTACTGCTTGCAATGCTTAGTAGAAGAATAGAGTGGCAAGCGCCAATTATACATCTACCTCAATGAAGCACATTATACAAGTGCGACTCCATTTTGTAAAAACAGAATTAAGTCCAGGCTGCAAGGGGCCAACCAGGCCGAGATTCATATTCCAGCTAAAGCCAGAGGGAAGAGCGGAATCGAAACTGAGCACAAAGCAGCTCATGCCTGGGAATTCGAGGTCAACTCAAGGAAGGGAGGAGAGCGGCAACTTCAAAGAAACGAAACTTCAGAGCATAGCAGCCAGCCAGTGAAGGTCGAGATAAGGAGGCCCAGGCAGGTGGCAAGGCTAAACGAAGAATCAAATACACAAATAGAGGGAAAATGAAGCAGATTCACGGTGAACAGACACATGACCAGCCAAGCGCAGAGGTACCAACGTCTGATGTCACCCGGAACCCAAGGATGCCATAACTTTTCCTGATAAGAAGCTACAGTTGCGAGGCCATCCTCAGCCAACTAATTGAGACATAGCCCTAAAGTACTGATTGATGGAAGGGAGGCAGGGTGAATCTTTGGGCACACCGCATCTGGGTGTCCATTCTGCATGCTGCTAATTAAAGTGGAGATTTATGCCTAGGGGTGTAACCCACCCAATCACAATGGACCAAATAATCTAGGGTCCGAAAGCTAGTAGAACCAATAAGACATCGTACTTGTAGTGATGTCTATCACGAGTGATGTAGAGGGATGGGTGTAGACGGCCACCCAATAAGAGTTATCCAATCCTCACACTCTGTTACCATATACAGATATAGCCCATTATACTTAAGTTACCTTTCCCAACCAATAGAATTGCAATTTCGGAGTATAACACGTCAGTGATGACGAGAATGTACTATAACTATTGCTGTCTGAATGAAGAATTTGGAAGTTGAAGCGAGACAGGCGATCGCATCACTGTTGAGTTCCATTTGTTTGCCCGTTTTTTTGTACTTGACCTTTAACAGACTTCCCTTTGCCAAACTACTGAGTTGTCCTTATTGATTGGTGTTGGAGTAAGAGAATCCTGCACCCCATCCCCCTCAAGGTGCAGCTATCTCGTCTTAAAAGTACTTGAGGGTGAGCTCTGATCCCATGGGCCCGTCGGAGGTCGCTCCGCCCTCCTGTACAGTGGAATGTGCGTTGGAGCATAGAATGGAGCTTTGGTTAAGAGTTCTGCCAGGCCATTGAAGGGTTTGCCATTAACTGCTGGCATTTGTCAACCATTGCCACAGAGAGGTAGGGGAAGAGGCTCCAGGACATTTCGGAAATTGAACACTCCTTTAGGAGTTCTATGTTTGGTGATGTGTCATTTTTGGTTTTGGGTTTGACCATCGACCTTTGGGAGCTGTGTTCGATTTTTAAGTTCTGGTGCTGACTAGTTGGTAATGTAGAGTTGCACGCTCCAGAAATTGTTCTTTAAATCTTCGGTTATTTGTATTTTTTCTCGAGTATACCCCAGATGCAGGGCCTTGCAGGGGTTCCGATTTAATTCACTGTGCTATACATTGCTACATCGTCTTATGTGGATGGAAGGCAACCGTTTGGGTGTCCCTAGTTCCATATGGTTGTCTCCACAATGGGGTGGGATGTGTGTACTTGGGGATTGGGATGATGTGGGAGGTGGGGGTGGAAAGAGGTCGGGAGGCAACCTGTAGAAATGAACCGATTCGCTTGAGCCATGTTTTCTCATTGATGGCAGTGTTTTCTCATTGATGGCAGTGAAAACCATTGTAGTACTATGTAAAAATGGAATGCTCCGGTTCAAATTGGATTTTGTATTGTTGCTATTGATGTTGCTCTTATTTGTGAACAATTATAGGAAGCGCAGCATCTTTGAGGGTCAGGTCTCTGAATGTTAAGGGTCTCAATTCTCTGCAAAAGAGGACCATACTGGGGAGGAAGTTTCAGAAGTCTGCTGTCGATATATTGTTTGTCCAGGAAATGAAACTCAAAAAGGGTGAAGAGTTTTCCATCAGAGAATGGTATTGGGGAGGTGGTTTGGGCACCCGGCTTAGAATGAAAGGCTGGTGTGGGGATTTTGTTTAAAAAGTCACTTCACTTCCAATTGTTACAGAGCAAGGAGAGGCAAGGGGATGTTTCTTAGCCTTTAAGGGACGGTTTCCTGTGGCTCAAGCAACGTTGTGTGTATTATATGCCCCCAATCAGCAACAGCTTGAATTATGTGAAGAGTCATTTCCTTGCTCTAGAGATGGAGGAGGGCGGGGGACTACGATCTGTGGTGGTGATTTTAACACGCTAGCGGATTCCTTGAGGGAGGGAGCAGCGCAACCAGTCATGAAGCTGACCGTCATTGGTTACTTGCCTTTTTGTTACTTGCCACTTAATTGACACGTTTAGGATTTTGCACCCAGAACTCAGGTTACACACTTTTTACTCAGCACCACACAAGACCTACACACGGATCGATTACATACTTTTGGACTCCAGTAGGGCCCATGACATAATAGGATCCTCCATAAGAGTGGTGGCATGGACAGATAAACATTGGATTTGCAATTATGCCTTTTTTGAAAGATATGGTGTTTTGTGACAAGTTCCAGGAAGAAATTTGTCCATTTTTAAAAATTAATGACACGTAAGCATATGATGTGGGAGGCGGCAAAAGTGACCTTTTGCTGTCTAATTATAGTAGCAGAAGGGTTGGAAAAGAAAACGACTCGGGCCTTGCATGATGGCCAGCTGAGGGGGCAAATCAGATCCTAGGAGAATGCGGTCTACGATCGCCTATATGATTATGAAGAGAATTGGAAAGCGATCGTTGACCTTAGGCAGGAATTGCACAATATTTGGAGGTGTGCAGCTTTGTTTCAACTTAGATGCTTGCAACAGATTCTTTCAGAAAGGAGACAAAGCATACACCTTATTGGCAGCGAGACTCCACAAGCAACAGGCCGATAGGTTGGTCCCAGAAATAAAGACCCCTCAGGGAGACAAGTTGCCGGCTCCTGAAAGCATTGTTCAAAAGGTTTGCTCAACATTATAGGGCTTTGTACAGTAGGGACGCCTCTACCCATGCTCATGTAATAGAGGAATATCTTGCAGAGGTTTGCCTTCCTAGAATAGGGATGACCAATTTGGCTATCCGGAATGCATCAAGAGAACCCCAGGAGGTTTTGCAAGCTATTGCCAGAATGAAGTTGGGCTCAGCTCTGAGCCCAGACAGCTACACAATAGCATTTTATAAGAGGTTTGGTTCCCTGTTAAAACCATTTCTCTCCCCTCTTTTCAACAGTACAATGGATGGCGAATTGGTACCTGACTCTTTTACCCAATCGAGGATTATTGTGGTCCCAAAAGAAGGTAGAGATTGTCTTGACTGTGGCTCTTACAGGCCTATATTTCTTTTGAATGTAGACGCAAAGATCTACTTCAGTGTCCTGGCAGAACCACTGGGAAGGTTATTGCCTACTTTGATACACTGCGATCAGGTGGGTTTTGTGCAAGGAAGACCGGGGTGGATAATATCCACAAAAGACTTTATTAAATCGCTTCTATTGACTCTGTTGACAAGGACCCACAACAAAATGCCTTGGACTGCGTCCAATGACCTTTTCTTAGCGTGAATTTGGTTAAGATGGGGTATGATTCTCGCTGGTGTGAAGGTGCCATGGCTTTGTACAAGACCTCAAAGGCACAGGTGTCTGTGAATGATCTCTCATCACATTACTGCCATTTGCAGAGAGACACCAGGCAGGGTTGTCCCTTTTCCCCCCCTGCTCTTTGCTTTGACCCTGGAGCCACTCGCAGATAGGATTCGTAGGAGGATTTGTAGGGATGGAAACATTTGTGGGTTATCACGACAGTGGAAGGGAATATAAATTAGCACTTGTTGCTCATAATATATTGATGTATGTTACAAAACCAGAGACCTCTCTCACAGGACTGAAAGAGGCGTAATGGGCATATGAAGTTTGCTCTGGCGGGCGTGGCCTAGAGCTCATGGCGCGAGGCTGTGTTTCCTTTGAGCTACGGCGGAGATCCTTTACTGATCCTACGAAACAGCGTTTCAAAGCCTTTTTTCTGTCCCTGGGTGCCGTGGCGGTAGCCTGACAGCTCCTGCTGCCGGAGTCGGGCTGGGCCCAGTGAAACTGCGGTCGCAAGTGAATTAGCAGACCGCTCTCGGTTTGGTTGAACGTGCCGAGGACATTATCAAGATGGCAGTCTGAGTCTGGGACAATGTGGGCTGAAGCTGTACTGAAGAGGAGCAGTGCCTGTGAGACATCAGAGGACTACTGCGCCATGGTAACCGCACACCGAGATCTTGTCGGAGTGCACCACTACAAATTGCGAGCCATCGGAGACAGCGCGCACAGCCCTCTAGCACCAGAGATCTCTGCAGCTGTGTGGCCGTGTTGGGGGCCCGGATCATTCGACCGCGGGAGTGTGCCGGGAGTAAGCGCATGCCACGGTATAAGGGAAGTGGACTGACCAGGTCTGGGGCAGAGTGACGGGGGCCACCGTGGCAGTGGAGCACAGAGGCGGTCTGCAGAGCGGCTGGACGGCGACGGGGGCACCCGCATGCAGTAAATGCCTGCTGGCAGAGGGTGATGGACCCCCGCCACTCATTAGGGCAGTCTGCACAACAACGACTTAAAATGTGGATGGGAGCCTCGGAAACTACGTTTTTTGTGCCTCGTTTATACGTGGTAACTGGAGGGTATCTGCTGGCGACGCAGCGGTGCACAACCTGCCCATGAGGTGCTGGATTGCTACACAGTTGGGGCCTTTGTATAGTGCTTTGGTGGCTTGTGCTACGGACAAAAACGGCATCATAGTTACAACGGCAGTGCTGAACTAAGGAAGCACAGCAATCAACATCGGTCGAGACTGCAGGTGAATATCCTACATGGCGTTTTTCTCAGCTGTGGTGATTATTTCCGTTGCATGAAGTGGCTCCCAAATTACAGACGCGCCTGGGGGGACTCCTACTGATTGCTTTGGGCGCTTTCCTGCGGCGAGGTGGTAGCGGCCTGTCTAGAGGAGGACTAGTAAGTGGAAGCGCTGCTCCCTTTGGCGGAACCCCCGATTCAGCACCGCTTGTCGCTTTCACATACCCTTGTAGGGTTTTATTCAGGGAGGAAACAGCATATTGGGGCGCAAACGCTGAGCTACACACAAAAGATGGATGGTGAACTGCCCCCAGTGGGTACTGGGGAGAAGAAGAGCTTGCATAACGACTGTAAAGGTGCCTCCCTTCATACAGGTCCCAGCATTGATCCTGTACGAGACGGCTTGCACTGTGAGGCCATGCCCTCCCTTCCTAAACATCGGGACTTGTTGCGCATACCCAATATATTAGGCGTTTGACCTGTTCCCACGTTGCTCCCAGGCACACAGGTGAGGAGGAGTGCAGCGCGACTGCCCAGTAAATTTGCCCGGGTGGGCAGGTTGCACTGCAACGAGCTTACATGAACTGCTGATCACACTGTAAGATAAGCCTATTGCAGGAGACAGCCCTTCCGGGCGAGCCAGCTACACGCCTTGGGATACAACTGACAGTCTGCGGACAGGGAGGCGCGTGTTCTACAATTGCACCCAAATTGAGACCTATGACTGCGCCCCGGCTAAGGCGCAGAGCCACCCAGGAAACGGCCACTCCCTGGACAGTTGACATCTGCTCAGGATCTGCGAAACCAAAAAGTGCTGCGTCGTAGCAGGTAGCAGGAGAGAAGGACAGGATAGACTCTCCTGGAACTGATATCTGGTCAGATATAGTGCTGTTGCCGACACGCTCGTCTGTATCTGGGGGCCAGCGGGAAGAACCTAGAAAGAGAAGGGGCCAAATAGCATTAACCCTCGGAAACGCACGTGAGGATACTCTGGCATAGTGATAGGCAGCAATAGCGCTTGTGGTTGATGTGCCCAATACAAAGAACAAGCAGAAGGGCACTATAATGGACTCCTTCGCGGGGCATGCAAAGACAGACACTGATAGCAATGGAAAGCAGTCCAGGAACGACAAACACTGCTATTCAGACAGAACAGCAGGAGGACAAGGTGTTGGCAGCAACAGCTGCGTTGAGAACCTCCTTAGAACATAAAATAGTCACAGTAAAAATCTATGTACAATTGCGAATACAAGATGTGCAAACACTGGCGTAAAGAGTCACAAATGCGGAGGTGCAGCTGAAGGAAACTGCCACCGCTGCCACAGACTTGGCTGCCAGGCTGAAAATGTTGCAAGCTAAAAATCGCTACCTTGAACAGAGAGCAGAAGACGCGGAGGGACGCTCCTGTAGGAACAATGTCAGAGTACTGGGTATTCCAGAAGATACAGAGGGCAGGGATCCCACAACATACATTGAAAATCTGTTCCTATAGGAAGTTGGCGCCAACAAACTGTCACAGGGATTTGCAGTAGAGAGGGTGCACAGGTCTCTCCAAAAAAAGCCCCCACCCGGTTCTTATCCCTGTCCGATTGTCGCTAAAATATAGAATTTCCGAGACTGTGAAGTATTGCTGCAGTTCTCTAGAGATGGTGGAGAAATTGAACGGGGCGGCTCGAAGGTGGCAATATAGCCAGATTATACCCCCTGGTGCAACACCGACAAAACAGATTTGTTCCTTTCTTCCGGAGTCTGGCCTTGACTGGAATAAAATACATGCTCACCTATCCCTCGAGACTTTAAGTGATATATGAAGGCAAGACCAAGTTTTTTGACACCCCTGAGGCAGTGACGATGTGGCTAGAACAGAATAGTCTGGACACCCAGGACGACCCATCGCAGCAAAAGACAAAGACTGCAGCCATGTAGGCACAGTGGTGGCCAGCGACCGTGGCGCCCGGTGGCGGTGCACATCTGGATTCCAGAAAGAAAGGTGGAAAATTAAAGTGAAATAGAAAGAAGAGGACGCTCTGTGTCAATGCGAAGATGAGGCTGTTGAAATACTAGCTAATATGCCTGGGCTGGGACCCAGCCCACTATGATCCAGAGGAACCCCCCCCTGATCCAGATAGATATTTGGCAGGCTACCTCTGCTGAATCTCTATGCCGGTGCGCGCTACGGAAGCAAGCCCGAACGGACAGTAACTGTTGGGCAAAGTTGGAACCCCATGTTTCGGGGTTGGTTAACAAAGTTAGTTTTATTGCTCCAACGAAGATGAAGTTTGATGTCTTTTGTTCTCTATGCTCCATTCATGGGTTAATAGCCAGGGAAGCTGTTTGCATTGCATGGTACACCACTTGCAACTATCCACCCGAATGTTCTTTATGGTGATGGTCCCTTGCACCTTCGGTTTAGTAAGACATACATGAAAAATGATGCAGATTAGAATCATCACATGGAATGTCAGGGGCCTTGGCACATACATGCACAGGAATAAGGTCCAGTCATATCTCCAGTGCAAGAGGGTTTCGATAGCCCTTCTACAAGAGACTCATTTGACAAAGAAGGAACAAGATGCAGTAGCTAAATATTGGGGAGGCACTGTATATGGTGCACCATACTCCAAATATGCCAGGGATGTTCTTTCATGAGTAGACAGCGCCTTACCCTTTCAGATACTGAGCAGTGATATAGATACCCAGGGCAGATACGTTATTCTCAGAGGGCATGTACAGAGTGTGGAGGTAGTCCTTGTCAACTCATATTTCCCCAACCATGCCATAACAGCATACATACAAACACTTGCAGCTCGTATTACCCCGCCCAGAGATGCCTTCTTGCTATGGGGTGGAGACTTTAATTGTGTGCGCGACACTGTGTTTGACCAGTCTGCACCACTTAAGACTCAACCCTCCCCGGCGACAGTGGCCCTCAATACTATGCTGTTAGATCTTGCCCTTGCAGACGTGTGGCGAGAGCTCCACCGGATTTGAGGGAATATTCCTACTACTCCTCCCCGCATGGCCTTCATACTAGATTGGATTATTTTTTTGCAAGTACAGAGCACTTACAGAACCTTACTGGTGCAGAATACAGGGCTCGCGTCATATCAGACCACTCCCCCCATGTTGTGTTGTGGAAGGCTGAGGCGCTGCAAGCCCCGGTTCCCATGTGGCGCATGCCCACTGATGCACTGCTTGACCTGGCATTCAAGGAGCAACTCAGAGAAGCGTTGGCCCTTTTCCTTGATGAAAACATTGGTAGCGTAAGTAGATGGGGGACAGTTTGGGAAACCCTGAAAGTGGTCACTAGAGGTGAAGTCATAGCAGGGTTGGGGGTGTTGGGAGGCAGCTAAAAAATAAAAAAAAATTTTAAAAAATTACTTGAGGCCTTAGAATGTACAATGAGGGAGCTGAAAACTGGACAATCTACAAGGGGAGCCACTGCACGTACCCTTCCGGAGGTCCGCAGTGACCAACAAGCTACTTGGGAAGGCCTCTCCAAGATTGATTACGCGGCCAACGCTGCACACACACACATTTAGAGGGGGATAAATCTGGGACGCTCCTCGCTTGGCTTTGCCGTAGAGAGCATCCTAAAACCCTGGTCACACAACTGAAAGACGAATGCGGGGAAACATGGAGAGCGCAATCAGCAATTAACAAAATATTTGCTACATACTACGCCACACTGTAGTCACAATACCCATGTCCCTACTGACGAAATAGAAGAGGTTCTCGCAGACATCAACCTCCCGAAGCTCACTGACAGCCAACGTGACCTCCTGGACCAGCCCTTTACCCTACAGGAATTGGAAAGAGCAATCTTGGCGTCAGCCTCAGGGAAGACCCCGGGTAGCAATGGTCCACTTGCTGAGTTTTACAAAACATACCAAAGCACTGGAGCTCCGACACTCCTGAAGATTTTAGAAGAGGCCTTCGAGACAGGCCAATTTACGGACACAATGAGAGAGACTTGAATAGTCCCCATACTTAAGCCAGGAAAACCCCCAGACACGTGCGATTCGTACAGACTATTGGCCATGATAAATTGGGATGTCAAAGTGTTAACGACGATGTTAGCCTCTCACCTCCGACAATGTAGAATGACACTAATACATCCGGACCAAACCGGATATGTCCCAGTGCGAAACACGTAGTTGAGCCGAGGCAAAGCCATGAAGAACACTATGTAGTAGCATCACTTGATGCGGTTAAAGCTTTTGATTCTGTTTACTGAGAATGGATCGAGGCCACATTAAAAAGCTTGGGATTTGGGACACACTTCAGACGTTGGGTTAAAATACTCTACACTTCCCCCCACTGCCAGAGTCAGAACAGGGCGTTACATATCTAAGCAATGGGACATCCAAAGAGGGACCCGCCAAGGCTGTCCTCTTTCCCCAATGCTTTACATCTTAGCACTTGAACCTGTTGCAGTATACCTTAGACAGGAATTCCTTGTGGCTGGGATACGTACAGGTGACACCACACACCTACTTTCACTATACGCTAACGATGTCCTACTCTACTTATGCCAACCGCACCACAACCTCCCTTTGATGCTCAAGATATTGGATAACTTGCAAGATACTCGGGGATCAAATTTAATAAACAAAAATCATGCCTAGCGAAGGGCAGCATCCGACACGTCCGCCCATACACATGAAGATGGCGTCTAAGCTGCCCAAAGTTAAGGGGAAACAGTCCACCATAGAGGAGTTTGCCAAGTCATCACAGACAACAGAGGAAGCCAAAGCGAAAGGTCAGGGTAAGCAAGAAGGGATCACGGCATGCAACGACCAACAGATACTGGATGCCATAGCCGAATTAAAAGTTTCTTGGAAAATCAAGATTGACACTGCCATCTCGGAATGGAGGACCTCGCTTGAATTAAAGATTGACGCAGTGAGTGTAGATGTGAATCTATTGCGTTAAGACGTTCGAGGGCTGGCCGAGCGCACAGTAAGCCTAGAAAAGGAAGTTAAAACCAACACAAGCACATGCTCAACTAACGCAAAGGAGGTCCACGCGCTGCAACAACAGGTGCGCAATCTTGAGAATAGAGCTGAAGAAGAGGAAGGGCGTGCGCGCATAAATAACATATGCATTTTGGGGTGTTTCCCGAAGGCGAAGAAGGATCGGATCCGACAAACTGCTTTGAGAATATGCTACTGCAAGAGATATCGGGTGGACCACTCGGCCAGGGGTTCGCAGTGGAGAGAGCGCACAGATCTTGGTCAGGAAGCCGCCACTGGGTGCCCACCGCTGCCAATCATCGCTAAGATCTTGAACTACAAAGACACAGAGAAGGTCTTGGAGCCTTTTCACAAAGAAGGGACGATAAGCAGGGCATCTGTGACCATCACCACGTACCCGGACTACACTTTCTTGGGGCAGAGGCCACGCTTGAATTATGTGGCGGTAAAGAGGAGGTTTCGGGAAGCAGGCTACAAATACATGCTGCTGTACCCAGGAAAGATTAAAGTGTTCCATAAGAACAAGGCACTCTTCTTCGAATCACCAGAAGATGTAACTGCATGGATGGAGGCAAGAAACTCCTCGTCAGGAGCGGGTGACCAGACGGAGAGTGGAACAGAGAAGTGAACCAGTATTTTTTTCAGTGGCGCAATGTTGGACAAGGATGTAATACGTGAGATAAGTACAGCATGTATAATGACACTGGGACTAGATTATGAAGAAGAAAATACTCAGATTGTATAGAAGATCGGTAGGGGAGCTTACATGTTCTTATACTGCAACATGCTGTTAGCTTATAGCATACGACGCAGGGGTGGCTGTAGATCAGCGGCACTAGGAGACACGCCATCACCCCCTGGAGGTGGTTTAGTTGGGAAACTGATAGAGCAGTATCCCCCTGCTGAGTATGGAGTATCGGTGACACCGAAAAAGGGGCTAGATGCAGGGTAGCCTGAGATCCAGGGATGGAGCTGGGCAACAGTTTGGGGAAGTTGGGGGGGGGGGGTATGGGAGGGGGTGCTGGAAGGGCCCTACCCTAGGGGTGGCGTACTCGTCATATGCCAGAGGGGTTATAATATGGATAGCGCCACATGTCTCGTTTAAGTTGTTACAGTCCCCCGTAGGCACAGATGGGAGGATGTTGTTAATAAGAGGGATGGTGGAAGATAAGGAAGTAAGTATCATTAATATGTATGCTCCAAATCAAGATACCACTGTTTATCTCAAACGCCTATATACCATGATTTGCCCATATATGGGGGTGGGGGCCAGTTGTTTGGGGAGGGGACTTTAATTGGACTCTAGACCTGACACTAGACAGATCAGATAAGGTTGGGAGGCCCACCCCGGTAGCGAGAGCATTAGGCACCATACTGAAGGATTTTCAGTTAGTGGATGTATGGAGGATGCACCACCCACAGGATTGGAAATATTCGCACTACTCCGCTCCACAAAACCTGTACACCAGGTTAGACTACATATTTACAAGAACAGAAATGGCCGGGAAAATGACGCGAGCGGAATACAAGGCCATAGTCCTTTCAGACCATGCACCATTGGTAGTAACATGGTGCACTCGCCACCTAGAGCGAGGATTCCGACCTGGAGGCGGCTGAGGGCCGAAGCGTTGAAGGATACAGTGTTCATGGAGGATCTCAGAACGGAAATAAAGGAATATTTTGAGAACAATACTGGCAGTGTGGAATCAGCAGGTACACTGTGGGAAGCATTTAAGGTGGTGGTGAGAGGGGCGGCAGTATCAAAGTCACAAGGGTTTCAGGGAGGTATTATACAGGACTGCAGAGAAGAAATTGGAATCTAACATGCGAGATAATACGAAATCCACCAGGGGGGCCGAGATTACACGTCAATTGCAGCGAGAATGTAAGGGCCACTGGGAGAGACCATGTAATCTGAACTATAGGAAATATGTCGAGAGGCAGCACACGGAAGGGGATAAACCGGGTAAGCTTCTTGTCTGGTTGTACAGAAGTGAACACCCCAGACAACCGATAAGAGAAGTGAAAGGAGAGGATGGCCAGACAAGGGATACCCAAGAGGGGGTCAATGATTGCTTCCTTGAATATTATCAAACTATATGCAGAAGTTACAGATAGGGAGGAGATAGATAAACAGGGAGCCTTGACAGAGATTACCCTTCCTAAACTCAAAGCTGCAGAAAGAGAAAATGTAGAGGCCCCAATCACGATTGAGGAGCTAGAATACGTCATCAAGCTCCTGCCTACCAGTAAGGCCCCAGGGGCAGATGGGCTCCCAAGTGAGTTCTACAAAACATATAGCAAGGACCTACTCCCTCCACTGCGGTCAATGCTGAATGAAGCGTTTAATACAGGCACATTGCCGGGATCCCTCAAGGAAGAAATTATCATTCCGCTCCTTAAACCCGATAAACCGAGCACGGACTGCGGTCCTATAGACCGCTTTCCATGCTCAATCAGGATAGTAAAATACTTACAGCAGTGCTGGCAAATAGGCTGAGGCCGATCATAAATGAACTCATACATCCGGATCAGACCGGGTATGTCCCACGTAAGAATATTTCGGACAACCTTAGAAGACTCCATTATATCATGGAACGTACAGAAGGAAGCTCTCAGGAGATAGCAATAATTTCACTAGATGCGGCGAAAGCCTTCGACTCAGTCAAATGGCCCTGGCTGTTGGTGGTTTTGAAGGAGTATGGCATTGGGCCCGCTGAAGTGGGTGCAGCTGCTATTATTATTATTATTATAAAGCAAACCAATGGCGAGAGTGAAGACAGGAGCAACCATTTCAGAACAATGGCAACTAGGGAGTGGCACGAGACAGGGATGTTCATGGTCCCCGATGCTTTTCATTTTGGCGCTGGAGCCCTTAGAGTCATACTTAAGGCAGCAATATGGGGCGGTATGAATCAACACTAAGGGTGGGCAACATCTTATATTGAGGTACACAGGTGACATGCTGTTATACCTGAAGTACCCAGAGGAAAATCTAGAATATATCCTGGAGGTTATGGAGAGGTATGCAACGCTGTCTGGCATAACAGTTAATCCTAAAAAATCAAGCATATTCTCCCTGGGCAGGTACATAGGAATGCCACAACAAGAATTGCCTGTATTACAAATAAAGGGGGAGACTAGGACGTTTAGATACCTCGGAGTGGATATATATCATAATGTTGCAAAGGAACACAAACAGAACACAGAAAGCAGTGTCTAGAATCAAGAACAGCATAGCTTTTTGGGCCAAGCTACCTCCGACTATGATGGGGAGGGCATCACTGCTGAAAATGGTGGTGCTACCTAGGCTATTACAATACTTTGGGAACATACCGTATATACCGTATATGATTCCCAAACAAGTTACAGAGCATGTGTAGAGGGTTCATATGGCATAATTCCAGGAATCGAATAGCACTACGGTAGCTCCAAAACCCATATGAACATGGGGGCATCAGACTGGCCAATTTCGAGGTATACTATGTGGCTAGTCAATTACAATATGTGACGAGGTGGTTGTCAGACGACCCTACATCTGAGTCACCCAAAGGGGGTGGATGTGGGTGCCAGAAGCACAGCGGGAGGGAAAGACGAGATTGCTGGATTTAGGGGGGAGGGGGAAGATGTGGCAAAGAGCCTGTTAGCTACTGGAGAACCTGCACCCGTGCTCATCACAGATGCCACTAGTGGCACTGAAGGGAGTAGATGGACAAATGAGAGCACATGGGAACCGCACGGGTTAGCGACCTTGGGAGATGTCTGGCGGGAGGGGAAGGCAATAGAGTTTGATGTACTGGTGAAGGACTCTGGACTACATCGAGGACAATATATCACATACGTCACATTGCTGAAAAGTATTAGAGGGACATGGCCCGAAACGGTACTGACTCTACAGCCTCAGGCTGTCGTAGAAACATTACATGATGCATCGGAATGGGGCCATGAGGTCTCCCGGATATACGAGCTGCTGATGTCCAAAGTGGGGAAGGAGGTGGTCCAGAGGAGACAAGACTGGGAGGAGGAGGTGGGTGAAGCAATGGGGGATGGAGCATGGATTAGAGCACAAGGGTATCACAAGAAAATATCGAGAAATGCGAGGTCGCAACAGATACAATCACCTATAGAGCATATTTGACCCTTAGGAAGATAGCAAAGTTTGAAAGAGCTGGGACACAGAGGTGCCCCAAATGCAGGGAAGAGAATGCATGAAGAGAATGCATGTGTACCATACACATGTTCTGGGCATGCCCTGAGATAGGAGGATTCTGCAGCGAGGCAGCTCATCTCTTGAAGGATAAAGATATACACCTGGATGTTAACTGCCTATGGGCATGCACGCTGAGGGGGGGGGGGGGGATTCCCCAGGCCACGCAAACGCAAACTTAAACAGGTCAGCAAACTCAAGGACCTGGCATATATACTGGCCAAACGTAAGATAGCTATGGGTTGGAAGGCGAACAGGAGGCAGAGTGTGGATGTATGATGACAGGACCTCCAAAAATGGGCGAATGCAGAAACTATGGTGTGGAATGAAGCAGGGCTTAGAGGGGGGGTGGGGGGGGAGAAATGTATACGTTGAGTGCTTGGAAACAATTAGTAGCGACATTGGCCGGATCAGACCGAGCAGACACAGAAGAAGATATCGACTCGGGAGATGAGGAGGGGGGGGGGGGGGGTATGCCTGCGGATGAGAATTGATAGATTCGGTGGTGTGGCGGGCCCGGTAGTAGGGATGCAGGGGTGAGGGAGGAGGCGGGGGGAGAAAATACAACTTGACACTGTATATTGAATTAATGTGTATATATTCGCTGTTGAACTGTAAAGTGTACAGGTTGGAATTAATAAAAATTGTTTTAAAAAATGTTTTTTTTTTAAATAAGTAGAAATCACACTTAGAGCCTTTTTGTGGGGCCCCAAGAGACAGACTGCCTATAACGATACCGACACTTCCCTTTGTGCAATGTGGTGTACAGCTATCTAACCTAGAATACTGGCAGCACAACTTATTTTTACTGCCAAGTGGCTGACAGATGAACCCAACACAGAACATAGCGTACTAAAGGCCCTGGTTCGCCAAGCGTGTCTACGAGACGTCCTCTGGCATCCCTTGAGCAAACAGGTTCCACACCCCCTACTGGTGACATTAGGCAGACAAATTTGGCAACGGACCAGGAGAATCCTGCAGCTTACACACCCATACTCCCCACACAAATCTCTAATGATTAGAACGCAATGGGACCCGCAAGAGATGAGAATAGTGTGGTGCTGGGAAGATGTTGGCTTAGCAACATGGGGAGATATGTATGATAACAGAGCTTATAGGGATTTCACAGACCTCACTCAGAAAGAGGGTCTGCAGGGAGGTCAATTCCTTAGGTACTTACAGTTGACTAAGTTTGCTGAACGTGTATGGACTAATTTGCCGCAGGAACCACAATCACACAGACTCCTTACACTTATGTTTGAATTAGAAGATGGATGGAGACCGGTGTCCCGAATATACAATGCCTTGGTTGACAGTATGACTGTATGACTGTGGACCAGGCGAGGCTTAGGGCCAAATGGGAAATGGATATGGGGAAGAATTCACGGATAGACAGCGGCAGTGGGCCCTCGGTTATGGTAAACATGTCTCGCGCAACGCCAGATTCCGACTACTGCAGGTCAATGTCCTTCATCGTACATACTTGACCCCAGCTAGGGTTGCCAAATTTAATAAGGACGTAGCCTTTGCTTGTCCATGTTGCAGCCAAGCTGATGTTCGCATAATGCACATGTTTTGGGAATGTGACTGAGTCGAACAGTTTTGGAATAGAATTAAACGTACTTGTGTAGACGCGGGGATCACTAGATATAAGTGGTAGCCACAAGAGTGTATGCTGGACATGTACACCAGAAACAGCAAGCACAAGCACATTTTTAAGTTCATGGATTTGGCATGTGTGCTGGGTAAAAGGTGTGTAGCCATGACTTGAAAATCGAATAAAGGCCCACGATATGAGATATGGCTAAAAGAGATGCAACGCTGGAGTGCAGCCAAGACCACAGCCTGGGGACATGCTAACCAGGTACATGGAAGGGAGGCGGGAACTCTTTTTGAGGCTTGGAAGGCATTGGTTCATGCTGCCCTCTCCGCATCGGATGACAAACGGCAGTGAGTTGTTGCAAGTTATGGTTAAGTATTATTATCCAACTTGTCAATTGTAAATGCTCTGTATGTTTATTTTCCTTTTCGCAGACAGTGACTTAAATGAATGCCCTGCTTGTTGCAAAGACGAACTAGATAGAGAACACCAGATACAGGCTGTATCTGTACAAGAATGGTTGGTTTTTACTTCTCCTTTGGTTGGTTTCCCTTTTGTCCCTTCTTTTTCCCTTACCCAACCTTGGTTACCCTCTCCCTGTTCTGTCCTTTTCTCATTGTTCATGTTGTCCTGATGTATTGGCTCCCTATGCCTAGTGAGAACATCTTCTTGAAAATGTGTTTTGTACCTATAATTAAAATGCCAATAAAAAAATAAAAAATGAAGTTTGCTCTGGCTTTAAATTTACTTCGGTAATTCAGAGGTGTTGCCTCCAACAGACTTTTCACCTGACCTTTCTAGTTGGGTAAGTCAGAGTGGTTTTCGATTGTAGTGAGAGGGACTAAGTTATCTTGAGTGTTACTCTTTCCAGGGGCTTGCCGCATTTGTATAATGCCAATTATCCCCCCTTATGTACCGCCATTAAGTCGAATTTGTTAAAATTAACAAAATTCAGTTACTCTTGGGCATGCCGTCTACCATTAAAATTAACATTCTTCCTTGTATACGGTTTTTCTTTCAAGCTCCGTCGATCATAGTCCCTCGGATGTGTTTTGCGGAGCCAAAAAGTTTTTGGTGGAACGTGGCAGAACCACAAGTGCTTACACAACATTGATACAGCTGGAGGATAGGGGTGGGTCTTCCAGATTTATCGAACTACTACAGGGGAGCTCAGTTACGGGTTCTATTAGATTAACCTCGGGGTACTGAAGATAAGCAATGGTTTACCCTAGAGAACAATTTGATACCCCAGTTACTATAGGGCAGTGGTCTTCAAAAAGATTTTGGCCAGGGCCCCCCTGAGCAAAATGTTTACAGGCCAGACCCACACAAGAATGCCAAATGGACAGTAAATCCAAATGCCTATGAACTATCGAGCACAGTCACTGCACCCTTCTCCCAGTATAGTTCCTGGGCTCCCCCACACGCTACCATCAGTCTCTTTGGGTTCCCCTCATCCCACTCCGGACCCAGTCTTTGGGCTCTCCCCACCACAAATCCTGGGCTCTCCCCACCAATGGCCCTGGGCTCTCCCCTCCCCACTCCCACCACTATGCCACGGCTCCCCCCATTCTGCTCCCACCACCGTCCCTGGGCTAGCCCCACCCCGCTCCCAGGGCCAGTGATTATTTTTCCCAGATATGCCACTGTAACTGAACGTAGCGAGGGAGCTCAAGCCAATCAAGGGAGGTTCGGGGGGGGGGGTTCTCCCCTCTGGAATGCTTTTTAAATAATGGGTTCAAATGTTGGATTTTAGAGCATACTTGTAAAAAACATTGGGTAAAAGGCTAAACAGTTTGCAGTTGGTGCTGGGGTGCCTCGGTGGAAAGCATGGTATTTTCTAATGGACATTATGATAGATGTCCAGTAAAAAAGTACCATCACTGTCCCCTGTGCTACACAGCGCCTCAAAATGAGAGCTGATTTTTGCAAGTGGGTAAGGGGATTGTGCAACAGACATTTTTAAAGGCGTTGTTGTACAACCATCCCCCCACCCCATCGCCCAAATCAGCTCCACGGACCAACACAAACACACATACATTTACACAGCATTCACACAGCAAGTACTATCATTCACGCAAGCACCGATCATACGCTCACTCATACACATAAATAAAAAACAAATGAACGTAAGCTTACCGCCTGCCCCCGTCCTGAAGTTTCCTCCCCAACGCTCTAGCTTCTGCATCATGAACAGGAAACCGGAAGCAAACGTTTCCTGCACATACGTTCAGGGGCCCGAGTGTGGGTGCTGAAACACCCTGCTCCAATGTGCGCGGAGGCGCAGGAGATCCCGCTCGTACATACAGACATGCAGTTTCCCAGCCAGCATTTCAAATGAGCCATGCAAGGCTGGCAAAGCAAAGCACCCGACCCTTGCATGGCTCATTGAGCGTGTACGGCTGGGGGAACTAACTGTCCTGTCAGGAGGAAACAGTGTTTCCCTTTGACAGTTCAGCCAGCCCAGGAGAACTCTGTCAGCCGGATAAAGTAGCCGAGAGAGCGTTCTGTTTGACTGGGCTGGCTCCTCGGCTCCTCCACAATGGGTGAGGGAGCCACTGGGTCGACACCCCCTCGCCATCTATAGAAAACCATGCACAAAGCTGAGTAATGGCATGGATGTTTCTGTTTAGTATTAGGTCATATCCCATTGACTGCAGGGCTTGATCGACATGCACGGGCGAGGTAGCTATGTGTATTTTTGTATTTGTATTTTATTTATTTCTATAGCGCACCAGGCCCAGGGGCAACCGGGCGCTTAACTTAGTTACAACAAGATGAAAGCATGACAAGGCAATGTGACAGAGTATTACAGGAGAATTTACAGAATATACATTCAAGCGAATATCGATAAGGCAGTGATTTACAGGATAGTTAATAAGGGATGCAGAGTAGGTCAAAGTGCAAGTAGGGCAGTAAACTGGTGTTAGCTGTCTTGGGCGGATAGCCAAGCTTTGGTAAGGTGTTTGAATTTCAGGAAGTAAGGTTCTGCTCTAAGGTCATTGGGGAGTGAGTTCCAAAGTTTGGCTGCCAGGATGGGGAAGCTGGTTCCACCTGATCTTTGGAGATTAAAACGCGGGATGACAAGGCAGTTGGCTTGGGCCGCTCTGCGAGGTCTGGTGGAATTGTGGAAAGAGAATCTGTTTGCCAGGTAGCGAGGGGCTTGGTTGTGGAGGCATTTGTGTGTGAGAGCCAGGGACTTCAAGGAGATGCGATGTGGGATAGAGAGCCAGTGCAGGTTGCGCCTGGTGTCAGATATATGCTGGCGCCTAGGAATGTTAAGGGCCGCTCTGATCGCATTGTTTTGGACAATTTGTAGCTTGTTTAGATTGCGGAGATTAGTACCTAAATAGAGGGCATTACAGTAGTCGACCTTGGATAGTGCGAGGGTCCTGGCCAAGGTTACGCAGTTGGCTGTGGTTAGGAACGGGCGACAGGCGGTGATGAGCTTGCAAGTATACGCTGCTGCAGATGAGACTGCGTTGGACTGTCTAGTCAAGGATAGGGTTGAGTCAATGTAAATCCCTAGGGTTTTCGTGTCCTTAGCAATAGGGATGGTGTTCCCATCAATGGTGAAAGACTTGAAAGCAGGGTCAAGTTTAGTGAGTTTTTGTGGTGAACCAAGAATGAGGAGCTCTGTCTTTTCATCATTTAGGCAGAGGCCGTGTTGGGCCATCCACGCTTGGATGACCTGGTAGATGGCGAGGGAGTCAGTTGTGTAGTCTCCTGTGATGGGGATTAGTATCTGGGTGTCGTCAGCGTAATTAGTATACGTGACGCCCAAATGGTCCAGAATATCAAAAAGGGGTTTGGTAAACACGTTATATAACGTGGGCGAGACACAAGACCCTTGAGGCACACCACAAGAGACCGGAGCGGGTGGTGCGGCCGCAAGTGGGGAAAACACGCCATTGATCTATTATCAAGGAAGGATCTGATCTAGGTAGAGGCATTTTCTGAGAAATGTGCGGCTGATTTGAGGTGATGGCAGAGAATTTTGTGATTGACAAGATCAAAAGCAGCAGAGAGGTCCAGGAGAAGTAATAACGCCAGTTTGCCTTTGTCTTTGAGATCTTCGATCTGCGTTTTTAAATCGATAAGGGCGGTCTCAGTGCCATGGCGAGGCCGGAACCCTGATTGCCTGAGTCCCAGAAGTTTATTTGATTCAAGGTATTCCTGAATTTGTAGGTAGGCCGCGTGGTCAAGGATTTTTAGTAAAAAAGGTACAGTGGTAATTGGTCTGTAGTTTGTGGGTATGCTGGGATCCAGGGTAGGTTTTTTCAGAAGCGGGATGACACACGCATCCTTAAGATTGTCCGGTACAATCCCAGAGCTAAAGGAGGAGTTGATGAGCGTAGTGATGAATGGTGCTAGGTCGTGAGCTGCTTCCTTAATAATAGGTGCAGGACAAAGGTCACCCTGACATTTGGACGGTTTAAGGCTAGTGATGATCTTTTCCACTTCGAGAATGGAGAGTGGAGAGAAGCTAAAAGGAGTCAGAGAGTCTGTGATAGAGAGGTTTATGGTAGGTATAGGGATCTGTAGAGGGTTAGATTGAAGGCTAGATTGTTTGTTGTTGATTTTAATTTGGAGAGTGGCAATCTTACCTAGGAGAGCTTCTTGGATTTTAGAGCACCAGGTGCTATCTTTGGTACAGGTGTCAGGTGGAGTAACAGGAGTTTCAAGTTCTTTTAGGATTTTAAACAATTCGTTGGTGTTAGATTTGGCTTGTTCGATGCGTTTGTTGCATGTGTCTTTTTTTGCCTGGAATATAGCTTCCTTGTAGTTAAGGGTGGCCAGGAGTACGCATGATTTGTTAGCTAGAGAGTGATTGCTTCTCCAGTGGGATTCTGCAATTCGTTTTTCTTTGCGTAGAGCTCTGAGATGGGGTGTAAACCAAGAGTTTAGGTGGGCTCGAGGTTTAGATTTTCTCAGTTTCGAGGGTGCAATGGTGTCTAAGGCTATAAGCATGGCCCGGTTGAATGTGTCGACCAGGGCCGTAGGGTCAGAGCATGAGGGATCCCGGTCATTGAGAGCTGGAAGGAGGAGGGGGAGGAGTCTATCGCAGGTAATGTTGCGTTTGTTACGGGTGGCCATAGCCGGGGCAATGCTGTGAGGGAGGCTGATAGGTTTGGACTCAATATTGAATGTAATTAAGTTGTGGTCTGTCCAGGCGCACTGTTGGTTAGAGGTGATGTTGATGGGACAGTTGAGGGCGGCTAGCCAGTCAAGGGTTCTGCCCTTGTTGTGGGTGGGTTGGTTTAGGAACTGAGTGAATCCAGCATTAGTGAGGATGTTGTCAATAGACGAAGCAGCAGTGTCCTTGGGGTCGTGGAGACCTAAGTTGAAATCCCCCAGTATCATGACCTGGGAGTTAGCTTTGGTGTTGTGTGTGAAGATGTTAGAGAGGTGTTGTGGTTTTCAGAAGTGGGCCGGGGGAGGTGGAGGTTGGGGAGGGAGGACTGGATAGTCTCAGGGTTCATTGGCTCTATGGCAGGATTGAGTCAGAGTGCAGCTACAGGGATATAGAGCCTGCATGTCCTAGGACTGGATGAGTGAGAGGATTGCCTGCTGCTGCTCGAGCATTTTAGCATAGGCATACAGAGACTAACATCTTAAGGATTGCATGGTTCAGGGGATTGACACAGGGATAATGGTCCTTTCACTTTAAGGTCTACATGGGTAGCTTCAATTACACAGGGTTAGAGGGCCTTTGACCTTAAGGAACGTATTGTAAGGGAGTTGAGACATGACTATAGAGCATTTCCCTTGGGCACTGCATTGTCAGGAGACTAACACAGACATACAAAGCCGTTCACCTCATGGGCTGCATCGTTCCAATGATTGGCCCAGGGGGTACAGAGCCTTTCACCATAGGGGGAAGGGTTGTGGGTACCAGGGAATGGCCGCCCTCTGAGAGTGAGGAAACATCCAGTTCTTGCTACCTTGTGGGGGTTATGGTGGAAAACTGCATTGCTGCTAGGTATAACGAATTGGCCTTCGCCCTCAAGTTGTCTTTTGGCTCCCCCCAATTTGAGATAAGATCCAGAAGCTGCCTCGATTTCAGACATGTTATGAGAAAGGCTTGGTACGAGTGGGCCAGCTATGGAAGGAGTTTTCTTTTCTCTCCAACCAGTTTAACATAAGATGTTGGCCCATTGTCTAATTTTATGTATTTACAATTAAAGGGGGTTATTACAGATCAATCCAGGAATAATCCTTAAAGTTGCTCCTTGATGGCTTTTGAGCAGGTTCTTGACACTCATGTTGGTTTCTAGGGGGATATCGAAGCTTTAATTAAACTTTGTTGTGAAGATCACCTGCAGATGGCCAGACAACACTGGGCGCGCAATATTCCTTTTCCAGAGTGCAGAGAACCTTGGCCATACACGTGTCGAAACCTATAGTCGATGTCAATGGCTATGCAATATAAGATGCATGGGTACAGATTATTGCAACGCTGGCAGTTCTTGCCGGATAGGCTCTCTAAGATGTTTCCGGGTTCTAGCCCTCTTTGTTGGTGGGGGGGGGGGGGGGGGTTGGCAATGTTGGCATGTCTGGTGGGAGTGTCTGGCTATGCAGAATTTCTGGAAGGAGGTGTTGGCTTGGGTGAAGGCCGTAGATGGAATTTAGAGGCCTTGGACTCCTTTATTGCTCCTTTTTGAATGATCTGAGGATGGAGAGATCTATACTAAAACCACTCATGTAGTGGCCAATTTAATTTTATCCACCAGTGCAGGTATGGAGATATATTGGAAACGGCCTTATCCTCCGTCCCACGCATGAGGAACGGTTGCGTAGAGCATACGATATTTATGACATGGAGAGCATTACAGCATCTTTAGCTGAGTCACGAAATTGAAGGGAAATGGAATGGCTCCCAATCTTGACCTACTATTAACGTCAGAGGTTGCTATGCTCAGCGCGGTCCTCCCCGGGTCAAGTTTGATGTGTGTAAACTTTGTTTCCCCATGCGAACATGACCTTTCTGTCAATGGCCTTGGTTCACTGTACTGTGTACAAGCGAGTGTGTGACATTCATAAATCTCGTGGGGTTCCTGACTCTGTAAAAAGCAACAGAGCATTAAGAGGATATTAATGTGGTACACAACTGTAATGATCTTGTTTGAGGACTTGGTAAACATAGTTCCTTTGAAAGTGGTTGGTTCCCTAGGGGTGGGGGAATAAGATTCTGGGTTGGGAGGGGGCGGGGGGGAAGAAAATGTCAATAAAAAATGTCAGTAGGCCCGTTGTGGTTTTAGGCCACTTTTCTTTCTTTTTTATTATGCTATGGTTTGTACTTGGCCTGTTCTTTCTTTAGCCTCTGTGAATAAGAGGTGCAACATCATTGAGGGTGTGTGTGTAACATAATTGTAGGATGACGCCACTCTCTTATTCTTTGTGCTTTGATCAGGTCTCTAAAAATTATGTTACTCTGTGTTTACCTTCTGACTAAATAATTTGAATATTAAAACAAATATATATATATATATATATATATATATATATATATATATTCAGTAAAAAAAAAAAAAACTTTGTTAACGGGACGTTATGGTTCTAAGTAAAACCGAAAAACCCTTGAAATTCGCCAGTTATGGTAAGCTAAGCAACCATAACTCACGCCACCACCGTGCACTGCTAAGACTAACACCCAGGACATCAAAGATGACATCACAAATGTCATTGATGACATCACTGATGACATCACATGTGCATTTACCTTTCATGAAAGGTCTGTACAAGGGATTCTTATTATAATGATCACAAAAAAAGTGGCAAGGATCATTGGAATAAATATAATGAGCTAGTTGGTGCATTGAGCAATGCATTGATATAAATAGCATTCTATTATGAAGTTCTATCCAGTATACTAAGCTACTCATCTAGTAAATGGGCATTGTGTGCAACATACAAGAGTGAATTTCATCGGTTTTTAGTAGCACAACTTAACCATAACGTTCCTTTAACAAAGTTTAACTAAAGTTCATCGGTTTCTAGTAGTGGCACGTAACCATAATGTAAACTTACATCTGACTTCATTGCACACCTTGCGGAGAATGCCACATGACCATATGTTGGCGCACAGCATTGTGACATGTCCAAGAATCCGTACACACTTAACAATAAGATATATGCCTCGTGGACAGTGTGGAAATACATTTTTACTGATGTAGGAACTTCCAACTTCAACATTTCCCTTCCACAGCTCCAACACCTATTCGTACTCAGCCATTAACAATGTAGTACACAGTACATACTTTTAGCAAAAGTACTATATCTGAAAACGACATGAGCTAAGGCCATCCCTCCTCTCCAAGAAACAGCACCACTGCTGTAATGAAGGAGCATGAGAAACACTGCCCCTACCTTACAAATAACACACGCACAACATTTTCCCCCGTCCACCTACCCCCCCCATATTACTGTGTGGTTCCTCTTTGCTATATCCGTCCGCAACTTTTCTTCTTAGCTGTCCTTCCAAAAAAAAGCCATCCATAAACAAAGTAAATGTTCCTTTAAGAACCGCCTTTCACAGAAAAAAATAAATAAATGTACAAAATAAAAAAAATAAAAAATCGCATACACTCCATGTACTTTATATTTCTCAGTAAAGGACATAGATGCAATAAGATTTTTCACCATTTCCATTTGCAGTTTGTGTTATGCTTGCTAATGGGAATATTGTAGCGTTCGTCCTCTGTTCTAGGGAATGGAACAGTGAACAAAGGGCCAGCAGGCCAATCGAAGCAAGAGTGCATGACGCGGTCTCTGGATCATTACCCCCTCCCCCCCTTCCAGCCCTAAAATGAGGGATGGATGCCATTAACAATCTAGATTTGCAAAGCAGTAACATGTGCTACTAAAAAAAGGATTTTTCGTTCTAATCCGGGACGCCTCTGGCGTCCCGGATTAGAAAACAAAATCCTTTTCCAAGATGGCCACCATAGAAAGGGAAGGCGGTTGTTCCATACAGGGCCCCTCTTCGCTTTCCATGGCAGCCTGCAAAAAGCAAAAAGGAAACCCTAACATATTTCCACAAGCACTTTTTTTCTTCCCTGTCAAATGTATCCCAATGTTGAACAACTTTACCACAAAGCCAGTCCCAGGTGCACATGGCCACTGTAATCCTATCTTTTCTCCCTACTGGTCATGGCCAGTAGCAACATTGTGCGGATCATGACCTTATACCATGACCCTGACATTCTGCCCACTCCCCATGACTGCTGCCTACCCCTCAGTCAATAAACGTATACCGCTTTGTTTTTTTAACTACATTACGACACTTGTGTAATACGAAAACACTCCCACATCTCGTCACATAACCAACCCTAATGATATTGTACACCTTTTTTGGATGACGTTCCTCTCCAGTGTAACCAAATGCGCCCATAAGCACCTACATGCCGTGACGCAGAACCTGAAAATGAGCACACAGCGACGTACAACGTAGCACATTACATTTTGAAATAATATACTGGTTTTTAAAAGAAAACATTAACATTTTAGAATTTGTAAAGTACTTTTATTTCGCAATAAAAAGACCATCGTACTATTCCCAAATCAAATAGTAACTTTGTTTATTCGGTCGTCATCGAAAATGTTAATCGTGAGGCACACGTTGTTCTTTTCGCATACACAAAGTATTAGTTTGCGATAAAGCAACCGCTTCTGTCCCACAGTGATTTCCAAGACGTCGGCATGAACTTCGGCCTATACCACCATAAAAGATGTTATGTTACTCCTAATTGCCACTACAGCGTATGGACAAATGGGTCCTGCGCGATCATCCCACAAAACAGTGACGGTTAGGCAGGCAGTCACGAGTACATGCATCTGGCGTGCAAAAAAGCCATCACTTGGCATCTGGAATCTATGGCAATCACAGTAAGGCAGGATGTAGCTGTTCGGAAAACGTAACAGAAAGTATGTAACAATACCTAACCTTTAGCAAACAATTTCAAAACAGACAAAAAGAATGTGGAATCTGATACACAAATCGATGTGGTCATACATGACATTTTAAGGAAATATTAGCTTTGAACATGGGTGAATCTAGTGATAGCCTACAAACGCCGAGAAGCTGAACTCTCCATAAGTAAAAAAAAATGACAACTACACAAAGATACTACTTCAGTTACATGGCCAAAATTATTGTTCTGGTAATAAAAAATTAAAACTCGTTCCGGTGTAGAGTCATCAAAAGTAAACTTACACAATATTTACGTCTCCATTGTCTTCGTTAAACTCAGACAGCAACGTACTTGCACCAAAGAATCTTCTTGAACTGATATTACATGTGGCTTACTAACGTTTTGGATACATAACCTTATTGTATTTTTTGCAAACTTTCACTATCTGCATTGTTACTGAATTGTTCCTTTCGCTCAAGGTCAAAAAACAATTGACCCTTATGGGTTTAGTCAGATGGCCTACTGAGCTCGCAACCAAAAAAGCAAAGCAAGTGACCTTCACTCAGAATGCAACTACATTCTGACTTTGCAACAACATATCTGAATGCATTCATGAGAACTGCTACCCCCATACACTTGCAGACCCGCTGTTTCCATCAAACAGTGCACGTGGCTGCCGCAGATTTCAAACTCTAGGACGCCAGTCTGACTGCAATATTATTTTAAAAACATTGTAACAGACGCAGTAAATCTCCGCCCGTACTTACTGGACACTATATTGAGCAGCAACTTCCAATTTACCGTATAACTTTGGTGACAAGAAAACACCACTTTTTTACTTCCTGCTGCCACATCCCATCCCAGCCTCATTAACCCTCACCTTCCGAAACTGTATTTCATAAGTTTAAAAAGTGCAATGTTGTGTTGCTTTATATGCGTTAGCGGCGATGTCCGCGTACACCAAAACACGAATGAAAGATGGCGGGCGCAACGAAAGAATCTGGCGCACTTCATGCCGTTCAACATCCAATCAGAGAACTTGTCACATGTCCGCGGACATGACGCTACAGATTAGCCAATCGGTATCTTGTCCGCGGAACGAACAGGGAAGTGTGACCGCGGAGCGGACATAGATATCACTAATTTTTTGAGACATACTTTTTGGTCGTTTTAAAGAAAACTACTGAACGGATTGGCACCAAAATTTACAAAAGCACGCTTTCGGGACTAAGCTCCTGCCGCAAATTTAGTGAAAATCCGTCCAGCGGTTTGGGCTGTTGGCGTGAGCGAAGTTTTTCCCCCATTCAGTCTATGGGGAAAAAAAGACGTTTTGGGACCCCCCCTATATAACTTTCCCCCCTCTGGACCAAACATCACCAAACTTTGCAAAACAATTCACAGGTGCCCATATACTGCAAAGTTTGGTGTTGATTCGTCCAGGGGGAGCGGAGTTATATGTCGCCCAAAAAGTGCTCTTCCTATGGAAACAGCAACTTAACCATAACTACACAGCCTCTACCGTGTAGCTGTGTAATATATCTTTTTATTTATTTTTTTTTTAAACTTCAATTTTTATTCAAGTTTACAGAAAAAACAGTTTCCCCATGTCCCCCCACCCTGCACCCCCACCACCCCAACTTGTGCCCACCCCCCCTGTCCTGTGCCCAAGCCAAGTCCGTTGTGCCGGGAGACTCACAGTGTGTGCTCCCTCCAAGTGTGATGTTGCTGATGTCCTTAACACCGTTAGGCCTGATGCCGTCTCGCCCCGGGTGCTGAGCGTCTCTGTCTGCTGAAGTACTGCTCTCTGCTTGGATCGCCCCATTGGGACCGAATTCTCCCACCGGAAGGATCAGTGGACCTCCCAACCCCATGATTGCTGTATTCCATACCAGTTTGTGAGGAAAGCGCTGATGTCATTGTTCATCATGGCAGTCAGTTTATCCATTATAAACATGTTTTTAACCTTTTTCATCCACTCTTCCTTGGAGGGTGGCTCCGGGCTTTTCCATTTTTGTGCGAGGGCTACTCTGCCCGCCCGCAGCATTGTCTCCCACATCCTCGGGTACCTATGGATTTCAACTTCCTCTGGGGGGAGGCCCAACAGCATCGTCAGAGGATTGACAGGTAAGAGTTCCTCTGTCACTTCTGCCATCCAACCCCTCACCAGCCCCCAGTACACCTGTGCCTTGGGGCAGTGCCACCACATATGACTCCTGGAGCCTGTTTGCCCACATCCCCTCGGACACAGTGGGGACACCCCCGAGAACATCTTAGACAATTTCACTGGGTCTCTGTGCCACCCTTGCAGCACCTTGAAATTGTGTTCCATATCGGCCGTGAAGAGGTTCCCATGGAAGGCAATTTTGAATATTCTCGCCCAGGAGTCCTCTGAAATCTCCTCTCCCGCCAGTTCCTCCCAGAACTTGCGGAAGGTTCTCCTTCCCTGGAGGTCGTACGTATTAAGAATTTTATACATGCTGGAAACCGCCCCCTTCCTTGAGGTCGCTGCATCTATGAACTTTTCAAAGGGGGTTAGCTGTCTACTCAGACTGGAGCCCCATGATTGGTCACATAAGATACCCTTCAAACTGAGGTACTCGAAGATAGACAAGGATCCCCGGCCGAGTGCATCTCTCAATTCTTCATAGGGCAGGAATTCACCCTCCCTGAACAGCTGTCCCGCCCATTCCAGACCTTTGTCCGACCTGAACCCTTTACTACCCAGGTTGAGGGGGTGTCCCCAGAGGGAAGACATCGGGGATGGCCATGAAGTGAGGTGTGCCGTCTGAGGACCCTCCTTCCATAAGTCCCAGAGGACACCCAAGGTCGGGTGGGCTTTCAAATGACTCGGGATTGTTCTCCGTGGGGCCCACAGGAGGTTGCGTACCTTCAGGGGGTGGGTGTCCATATCCTCCAGATACGACCAGTACGTCCCCATTCCCTCCTTCATGTGTTCCAGGAGGACTCGTGGCTGAGCAGCCCGAAAGTACAGGCTGAAGTCCGGGAGTCCAAACCCTCCCTCCTCCCTGGGCAGCGTCAGCGTAGTCCTCCTGATCCTCGGGGTTTTCCCCTGCCATACGAAGTCACGAGTGGAGTTCTGTAACACCCTGAAAGTCTGCTGTGGGATACCGGCTGGGAGTGCCGTAAAAAGGTGTAGGAGCCGCGGCAGTACATTCATTTTGACCGCCATCATCCTGCCATACCAAGAGAGGACCATACCTCCCCACCTCCTCAAGTCCGATGTGATCCCTTCTATTATGGGGTCATAGTTCGCAGTGGCCAGTTTAGTTAAATCCCTTGTAAGGAGAACCCCCAGATATCGGATTTTAGCCTTCCCTATTGCAATCCCGTGGAGTCCATCCAGGGGGTCTAGCCCCGGGTCTCGGAGTCTCATGGGGAGCAGGACCGATTTCGAGGCATTAATCTTCAGGCCCGAGAAGCGGCCAAATTCCGTTATCAGGTCCAGCAGGGGAGGGAGCGAGGAGCCAGGGTCTACCAGGTAGACCAGAATGTCGTCTGCGAACAAGGAGAGTTTAAATTCCACCTCCCCCCCTACTAATCCCCTTAATCCCTGGGTGGGCCCTGATGGCTGTAGCCAGGGCTTCTATCGTTAGGACATATATCAGAGGGGAGAGAGGGCAACCCTGTCTCGTCCCTCGGGAGAGAGGGAAAGCGTCGGTCAACTCTCCATTCACTTGGACCCTTGCAGTGGGAGCTCTGTAAAGGGCCGCTACCCAGCTCATAATGTGAGCCCCAAAACCCATCTTCCTCAGGAGGAGATCCATGTATCGCCACTCGACTCTGTCGAACGCCTTCTCTGAGTCCAAAGAGAGGACACTTGCGTTAAGGTCCGACTGTTGCGCAAAGTGGAATAGATCTATAGTCTTGCGTATGTTGTCCGAACCCTGTCTCCCACTGATGAACCCCACCTGGTCCCCATGGACTAGTTTCGGTAGTACTCCCTCCATCCTCCTCCCCACCACCTTATTTTTTAATGGTTCCAAACATGTTGCATTGTCCTTGTGAATACATTCCCATCTTCTGCTAATTTGCCCAGTTGACTAGTATACACAAACCGTCAAAAAACTGAACCGTATGCCCACGTTTGTGCCAGGGTGAAAGTTGCTATCTTCTGTACCTTCGCTCAGCTGGCAAGTGCATAATGGGAAAATCTGTGGCATAATAAAATAATTAGCATATGCCCAGTTTTGAACTATTAAAGTTTGTGTTTGATGCCAACACATACAATTATCAGAATTGTTACATGTTCCATGTAGTGTCCTGGCAGAAAAATTGGCAAACGAGGCAAATGCAAATGCATGCCAAATTGACAATCATAAAATAATTTGCATAATGCCCGACTGAGATCCAGCAAAGTTAGTTAATAAATTGTAATGCACCGGACCATAATTTCTGCCAAATAGCAAAGTAAAATACCCAACCGTTCCTGCAAAGTGGTTTTCAATTTCTCCAAGTTGTGACCAATGTTATTGTGCCAATGTGCTTAAAAATGCACCACTTCCCACTACATTTTCTCTAAAGATCAAAAGGAAGAGCCCCAATTCCTTCAGTAAAATATTTGATTCCTAAGCATGTTTTGACTAATGCAACAGCCCATGTGCGCTTTAATAAAAGCAGTATTTTACACTAAGTTTCACAGTTATTCATAGGAGGGCCACCGCTCATATGACAAAACCTCAGCGAAGTGATTTTTAAATCCTACCACGTTTTGACCAGCGTTCCTCGTTTTGTGTTGTTATAAACACACCATTTGCCACAATAGAAATTAACATTCTTCCTAAGCAAAGACCCATAAAATCCACATGCAATTTAAATGCTCCAACTTATTGCCAGTTTTATTATCCAAACATGCTTAATTACCATACATTTTCCACTAAATGTCCTGAAGATTTTTTATGGGATAACTCCAAGCACTCTAATATTTCTAAAGTACAGCAATGTTTTTGAACAATTGTACTAGCCTTCAGTCTGTACAAACATACGGCTTGCCACTTCATTTCCTAAACATTCTTGTAAACACCAAATGAAGTTAAAGGCCATTGTAAATTGCCCGGATCAGAATTGCACTTGATCTAGATTACTGTTATGCCTGGGAATTTACATAGCCTCTAAGCAGCATTATGTTTCTTTAAGATATACTTTGTTTTGCAATCGTTTCTCCACCAACGGAACACTAATATGTCCGACAGAACAATGGTTGTTGCTCACGGCTATATTTGATAAACATATTTTGCTCCTTGTCTACAAATGGTTGGGGACACCTGCCCTATATCATTTCCTTAAACAGCATGTTCCAAAAATTCCAGAGCGTGGACTCAAAAGGGACATTACCCAATAAGTGGATGACACGTCTATATGGTCAATCACAAGAACCAAAACAAGAAACCAATCCAAACTACTTTTGAACACACATAATTCCACTGTGGAAAGGCTTAATCTAACTCAGTTCAAAACACACATGGGTTTGTGACATTTGCAACAAAATATTGTCATTCAATAGACTCTTTATAAGCACTTTGTGCCACCTCTATTTGCAGTCAAAGAATGTACACTAGCCTCCTAAATAATAGGCAATGTCGTCTGCTAAATGGTGTCCTCTACCAATAACAAATAGAGCACCAGTACAAGTCCAACGCCCACATAACAGGAGCATCGAGACTTCAGATTAGAGAAACTCACCAACCAAGAACTGTCGTGCTCTCCCTTGTTGAGTTTAGCTATCTAACATAACACTATCTCATGGGGCGCAATGATTTGAAGAACTCCTAAATACTCTAGTATACGCTATCGTCCGAGGGCTCTCGTATGGTGATGACAGCCTGACACACTTTATTCCCCGTTCATCCAGACGGTCCATAAGCACTGACAATCTCGTCAGACAAAACAAAACCGCAAACAATATTCACTGCTAAAAGAGGAAAATAGTGCATATATTATGTTAGATACATTGAAATAAGTCCACACCACAGAGTAGGGAAGGGAGCTGCAAAAATGTGATTATAACGATAGGAACAAGTGTGTACCAAAGTGAAGTATGCTTATCAAAGAAATCTAAAAACAGGGACATAGTACCAACCTCAGAGGACGAACTTCACTGGTGCAGGTTACATACAATTTATTCATGGGCTAAGCACAATTTATTCATGGGCTAAGCAATGGACAATACGCACTACAATGTGTCATAGCAGATAATCAGCAGTGTAAAAATAGTCTATACTTCACTCGCAGTTAATTCTAGTATAAGAGAAAACTGGGAAAATAAAGTGCAGCACTCCTAAAAGCATAGTTCTTAAACTCTCCTAAAGCCTGCTTTCCACAGGCCCAGCCTCCCAAGCCTAAGTGTATTCAGGCATAGATACAGGTAGGTGAGCAGACTTTTCACTACTCAATGGTCGAAATGGGGAACTAATGAATGAGGTTCTGTGCCATCTACATTTCCCTGAATCTTCGGAAGGGCTTACCCTACCCCACGGCAGTCAGAGGGCTGGACATTCCTTGTCCCCCTGCCCAGAGAGGGAGGGTTTCGCAATAACACAGTGGAAGTTGCCAGGATACTATTGCTGCTTCCAAGAGGCTTAAGCTATCTTGTGCAAGGACGTAAGCTAACCTGGTCCCGTTTGATTTCGTGTACTCTATTAACACCTGGAATGGGACAGCTTGAGATTTCAGAATCTGAGGGAGGTAAGAGAATTCATATGCTGGTTCCTCAACGTCTCCTCTCCATAGGCCCAAGGGAAAAGGCATTTGGTGCAAATCAATAGAATGTTACATAGAGGCCCACCATCTAAGACTCGAAAGAGGGGTGGGTGAAGACATCTACAAAGTCCATCACACTGGTCTCATTGTCCCATTAATAGACTCCAGGCTGAGTGAACAGATACATGTAGTGTTTACTTATATCTGAGGGTATCGAGGAGTTGCATGTTAAAGGATTAAATCTCTCTTGGGTGCTCATATTGCACCATCCCTTCTCTACTCCCCAAAAGTCACCAGGCAGAGTATGGGAAGTGGAAACCGAACAGATGACGGTTATTGATCTCATGCCACCCTTCTAGCAGTGAGCGGAGGACCATCGTTAGTGTTGTGTTCAGACCACGTCACTGCGCAGAGCAGGACGTGGATTAAACAGTGTGACGTCCATCTCCCTTGTGGGAGGAAGGCAGTTACGTGCTAGCTGTCACAAAGGCCGGGCGTGTATTATTCATGCGGCTTGCTCGCAGGCTGACCTCATTCCCGGACCTCCATGCACACAAGCCGGAGCAGACAGGCTTGTAAGCCAGACAGAACACTGGCGACGGAGTAGCATACAGTCCATGCGGCATGGAAGAACTATTCTGTGCAAATTCATCCTTGCAGAACACAGAAGTAAAATGCATGTGCGCATCATGGCAGCCGGCCAACAGGTTGCAGCATACGGTCAGTGCCTCCCCAAAACATTTGAAGGATGCAGTTTTGGAGTGCCACAAGTGGGAGCACACCCCACTTTACTGCCAGGAGTAGCTGAAGCATTTGCTCCACACGCCTGAGAACTGGAAGATGACAGCCATGCCAGGCCCGTCCGCAACAGCCAGGCTGGCACCCACAGTCAGGCCCCAACCCCCTGCCCCCAACACTTGGACAGGGTGGTTTGGGTATGGTGATGGCCCTGTCTGACCCATACACAGACCCATCGTCTGTTGGACGTAGAGGGGCACAGTGGATCCAGAAATTTGAGAAGGCCATGGATTGCAGAGATGTAGCCACGCCAAGTAAAATGCTATCCCGCCTACTGCTGAACGCAGGGAACACACTGCACATTTTCAACTCTCTACCAAGTGCACAAGATGATGATCAGTACAAGGCAGCCAAATACTCCCTTACCAACCATTTTATGCCCCAACTCAACCCGAACTACGAGATTCTACACAATGGTACAGAGCGAATCGGAAACCCTCGACATATATTTATGAATTTCTAAAGCACTGAAAGCCTGCGGGCATCGGGCACTGTGACAAAGACACAGAAGACAGTGCATAAAACATGGTACAAAGCAGAGGAGTCAGAAGGCTCAGAGAGGAAGGTAGGTTGTAGCTAGTGTAGCGGGTGACCATTATCTAAACAGATGCGTTTCCATGATTTTGCCGCCTTGACGGTAAAGGATTTTCCAAGGCCTTTTTCCCCGTTTTTATCTAGAACACCTGATCAGCCTTTTTCCCGCAGATCGTAGTGCTCTGCTTGGCTGGCTGGTACTGGGTGATTTTTAAGATAAAGAGGGCCACTGCCATATATACATTAATGGTCAAGTGATACAGTTTTGAAGACGGTTCGGTCATGAATGGCCAGCCAGTGTAGATTCTCGATGGCGAGTAACATGTTCGCGTTTAGGCAGATTATTGACAATGCGCACGGCATTGTTTTGTATCAACTGACACTTGCCCAAGTTAGTTCCAGAGGCTCCCACCAACAAGGAATTACAGTAGTCCATTTTGAATAGTATAGTAGCCCTGGCGATGGTTGCTGCATTATTCTGTGATACATAGGGTCGAATGTTTCTCAGAAGAAGGGAGTAGTTGCAGCTTATTATGATTTGATTGACATGTGCATCACATGCCAGTAAAGCCTCCAAGTGGATTCCAAGTGGTACAGATTTGGAATTTAAAGTATTTCAGGTATAATTTAGTTCGCAAAGCTGAAGAGTCAAAAATCATTAGCTCGGTTGTCCCCATTTATACAAAGCCAGTTGTTTGACACCCAAGTCTCTATGAGGTGGTATATAGCTGTTAGTGTGTCAGCATCTTTTCCCTAGTCACCTGTGATTTTATGGGTCAACTGTGTGTCGTCCGCAGTTTCTGAAAAACGCACCCGTTATCCAGTAGTGTGCACAGGGGCCCGATGTAGAGATTGAAAAACAATAGTGATAAACTTGCCCCCTGCGGAACACCACACCAGATCGGGCACTTGGAAGATTGTGCCTCCCCCCCAGTGAATTCGAGCTTCCCTATCTGAGAGGAATGAGATGAACCATTCTAGTGCTTGATCAGAGCATTGACCCAGTTGGCCAAGAGTTTCCTTCAGAATATCGTGGTACACCAGATCGAATGCAGCGGACAAATCCAACAAGGTCAGCATTCCCAGTTTGCCTTCCTCGAAGTGAAGCATGTGGGATTGAAGTTCGAATAGAGCAGTCTCAGTGCTATAATTAGGTCTAAAACCTGATTGCTTAACATGTAGGATGTTTTCAGCAGTGGTATTGCTTGTACGCAGCTTTATCAAGGACCTTGAGAAGAATGTTGCAGTTTGTAATGGGTCTAAGATGCGTTTCTCCTTTTTTAGGACTTTCAATTCTTCGTTGAACCATTTCTGATATATCGGGTTTTTCACAAACCATTCTACTTCTCAAAGGTGCCATCCTATCAACTAGTGTGGTGAAGTTTTTTTGAGATTTCTCACAGAGAACCTCTGCTGAGTCATCATCCGACGTGTCCTTCATGATGGCATTAAAGCAAGATGAGAGCTCAATAGTCTATTTTGTTGTAATTCCTGCTACAGACTGATTTTGCAGGGTTGGGAGGTTTTGTATGTTTGCAAGGTAACTGCAGAGCCCATTTTAAGGAATGGTGATCCGACCATAGGCAAGGTAGGTTCTGGTCTGCTAGAATGGTTAGCTTATTAGTGCATATCCAATAAAGGATATGATTTTTGTCGTTTGTAGGGCTGTTGTTTATGACTGTGTATTGAGCGCTTTTTAAATCGCTTTCAAGTTGGATGGCCTCTTTATCTGTTTTGTCACCTCTCCATCTGTTAAAGTCACAGAGGAGAAGTGTGGCCACATTAGTACATTCCAAGGTACTTATGATGTGGGTTAGTTCATCAATTAAGTTGGGCATTGGGTTGGGTGGCCTGTAAAGCAGGACAATGTTAATGCAGCTGTTTGGGTTGGGGTGAAATTTGACTAAAAGGTAGCTCAGACTCTTGGCAGGAGAAAGGAACAGAAAACAGGCCTTACTACCCCAATGGGGTATAAGCAGGGTATACTACCCCCACTGGGTATAAGCAATACCCCCACTGGGTATAAGCAATCTGTTTATAAGCAGGATCCGATTTGCGCGAAGGGCTGCTAAGGATAAGGATTATCCTACTAGATAGCCCATGTTGAAGTAAAGTGCAAAAGCGAGCAGATTTGAAGACAGGGAAGTAGAATAGAAATAAGTGGGACAGAGTTTGAGCCGCCGAGAACGCTGATGACTGGCAAAGACCGGCTAGGCTCAGAAACCGGGGTCTCAGGGAACTGTAGTCCCTAGAACAGAGCTTTCTCTGCTAAAGGAGCCGAATTTCGAATGCGGCTAGTAGAGAGAGAATACTCTTGATGTCACAACGTCCGAATGCAATTTAGAAGGAACGTATTGCACTGCGGTTACTTTGTTAAGAAGTAAATGCTAGTGTACACGAGTATAAGGACGCAGCTGCTTAAAAAATTCACAGCATGTATGTGTACAATGCTAACACACCACACGTGACTGCGTCGGCTAGCCCGGTCCTGCGAATTTGAAGACATCGACAAGGAAATGAGGTGCCAGATCATCAATGGCGTGCACTCTGAGAAGCTACATGGAATTATTCTCAGTAAAAAAAGCATACCTCTGCCTGCATACCTGAAATTGTTGTCAGAGTGAGCTCTTGCACAGCAGAGCAGCCCACATGAACACAAACCTGCAAAAACTTCAATTGACACCAGTGCCATGATTGCGTTGATCACCCACCGGCCACAACCGAGAGGAGAGGACAGGGAGATGAGCCAGGCACCCATGTGGTGCCGCAGGATATCAGGCTCGAACGACTGCAGATGGTGTGTAGAGCAACGCCATGGAAAACGAAAGTCCACCTGATCTCGCGCTGGAGCAAGGAGGGATGCAAACAAAGAGGAAAAGACCCCGATGTATCAAACAAGTTGGCAAGCAAGAGCCAACGCTGACCCTCAACACGGGTGCAACAGTTAAAGTCATGCCCCTCAAGAAACTAAGGCAAATGCAGCCCCAGCAGATGCTGACGAACACCAACTCACAGCTGTATGCATACGGCAGCAGGAAACCCTTACCAGTGGTGAGGCAGTTTTGAAACTCACTCAGCAGGAAGGATAGCACAAAAAAAAAATGTATGTTGTGGATGCCGGCATCGAGTATCTGCCCAGCTGGAGATCAGCGGAGGACCTGGAGCTAATCAAAATCGTCTGCAATGTCACAGACAACTAGCACATACATGACTTGGTAGCAAAGAACACCAACCTCATTAAAGGGATCAGGTGTCTCAAAGACAAGGTGATCAGGCTGCACATTGACGCAACCATACAGCCCCGGGCGGTAAGACACAGGAGAACGCCATTCCTCGTGAGGGACTTGGTGGCAAAAGAACTGTGGCCGAAATAATTGAGGAAGTAACAGGACTCACACCCTCTGTCTCCTCTATGGTCATGACCAAGAAGCTCAAACAACCAGGGAAGATCAGGATATGCATTGACACGCTGTGATGCTGGAAATGCATCGGAGGGACAGGGCCTCCGTATCCTTGTCCTTTACTGCTTTTTATCGTGTGTTCTGTCGTGTTTTCCGCACAGGAGTTCATGTGGGACTCCTGGCGGTGCAGCTCTCTCTATTTTGGTTTGGTGAACGGACATGTGGGATACCCTTATGGCACCCATGGGTGGGGGTACACCCCTGTGCCCCTAGTGTATGTTTTTGGGCACCTGTGGGTGGCCCGCAGAGCAGGGTATGGCTGGTGGCAGCTCCATGCTGAATTTGACCGGTGCGCGGAGTATCCTCCATTTTGGGATACCCCGGCCCTGCCATTGGGATCAGTTGATTCCGGATGGAAAACAAGATGGCCCCTGCGGCCTCTTGCTTTCTATTACCTACTACCTTGTTTTCCCAAAGTCCTGGGAAGCCCTGACTCTGTCCCTTCCCCCTGACTGGCTGTTGGGTGGAAGTGCCATATATGGTGTTGTGAAGTCCCGGCCAGACTAGCTGGAGCCTTCCCAGTGACTGTATGTTGTGGGTACCTCCTGTGGGCGGGACCTGGGTGAATGGAGTGTGTGACCAATATGCACTTCTTGTTGTGGTTGTCTGGTTTCTGGTATGAGAGACAAAGACTGAGACAGCCCTACCCGAATACGGTATGAATGCAGTTGAGAGTGTTGAATGGCTCGGTACTTGTCCCATTACACATAACTTGTTGTGAGTGTCTGGAGAGAAGTGAATGGCCTGAATACCTCGTGTGCCTGATTGGCTGCCTGCCTGCATGAATGCCCTTAGTCGTGATTGGATGCTTGAGTGTGACCCAGCGGAATGAATGGGAGATCAACAGTATATCTGGGGACCTCTCACTGCTAGGAATCTTGTTCAGAAGCTGAAGTCCACTACGACGAGTAACTGAAGCTTCACCTTGAAGCCCTGCTGGACGAGAAGAATTGCTGTTGCTCTCCTTCACACTCTGAAAGCTGCTGTGCCTCCAAGGACTGACCAGAGAGAACCTGGAAAGGCGCCCTCTTCCCGAGCTACGAGGGACCATCGTGCACAGCTGATCTTTGCCAAAGCTCCCTGGTAGACAGGCCTCCGACAGGCTGCCGACCCGAGACGGGGACTGCCGCGGAATCTCAAAGAGAAGCACTCGGACTGTTGTCCGCCACTGTCGACGACCGCCGTTGCTGACCGGAGCCGCCGTGCTCCCATTTGCCTAAGAACATCATTTGATCATCGGACGCTCTCGTCTGCATTGTCACCAACTTTATCCCGCTGGAGAAGGCCCGACCGTCAACACGCCGAGGAGCATCCGCCAGTGGGTTTCCCGCCACCTAAGGACCAGAGAGACGCCAACGACTTGCTGGGCCACAGCGCTTCATCGCTTTGCGGTCCAGAACTATCGTCATCGGCCAACGCTCTGTCGTCGACGAGCACCGCTAGAAACGAATCTGCCACTTCACTGCCGTAGTTCAACCTGTTCACCGTCGGACGTTCGACGACCCGTGACTCCTGCCTTAAAGGGAGGGCACTCAAGAAGGGCCGTCAATTCCCCGACACCGAACGTCGAGTTCCTTGACGCCTCTCGCCGATCCGTGGCTCCTGCTTTAAAGGGAGTCACTCAAGAAGGATCGGTCGACGCATCTTCGGAGAACTCTACTCCACCAGGTACATTGGGGGGAGTAAAACCTTAATAGGAGGAAATAAGACTATTGTGTCAACCATCTTACGTTCCTGCCTATCTCTATTGCTGGTTTCCTCGTTATTAATCTGTGTGACATTTTAACCGTACAGTTGATGCACTTTAATGAGACTTGATAACATTGGTGGTACCACTTTAGAATTGTATATATTTATCATTGTTGACTTCCGAGTACAAAGTGCGTTATTGTGATCGTGTACATACCTTTGAATATTAATTATATAAAGACTGTTTTCAGTAATACAGTATGTGGACATTCCTTTGTGGGGGTTCGGGGACTACACTGTACTTAAGAACCAGCCTGCATCACCTCCTGAGAAGCTAGGCCTTGATTGCTCGTCCATTGCTACCATAATAGAGAATCTTGGCTGGGGTCTTCTGTGCCTCTCCTCTACCATATAGAGAGCAGACAGACACCCCCTACCAGTCTTTACACACGCGTCTCCCAAATGCTGCATTATCTGGGAGAGACGCATCACCTCAACGATGGACGAGATCATTGCAGACCTTACAGGGTCCAAAATCTTCTCGAGATAGGCCTAAATGCAGGCTACCACCAGCTCCAAACTACACAAGGACTCAAGGTACATCCAGACATTCGACGCACCTAGGACTAAGGAGATATAAAAGGTTACATTTCAACATCTCCTCTGTGGACGAAGTCTTCCAGCAGACAACACGGAAAGTCCTACAGTGTCTGCTGGGTTCCTAAATGTCAGTAATGACATCCTCATCCACGCACAATACAAGACGGAGCACATGCGCTGGGTAGCAGCAGTCCTAGACACATTAGACACAGCTAGTCTAACCATCCACAAGGACAAGTGCACATTTCTCAAGGAGGAGCCGGCCTTCTTTGGGTATGTGTTCAACAGTAAGAGTGTATCAGCAGACCCTCTCAAGGTTCCCGACATAAAGGGAGCGCCACAACCCACAGAGGTGTGTAGTTTTTGGGAGATGGCAACATACTGCGGGAGGTTTATTAACAACATGGCCACGATCTCGGCACCACTGCAGGCCTTGACCAAGTCGGCCACTAAATAGGAGTGGAATAAGCCCTGTCAAGAAGCTTTCGAACGCATCAAAGAATTTTTGTCAGCCAGCACCACCAAGGGATATTACATGACCTGCCTATAAACTGAGCTATATGTGGACAGAGCCCAGTTGTACTGGGAGCCATTCTGGTGCAAAACTCCCCCACAGAAGAGATTCAACCGTTAGAATACGCATCCCGGGCCCTCACCCCCACTAAACAACGCTACTCTCACATCGAGAAAGAGCCCATAGCCGCTCTGTAAGGGTGCAGGCATTTCCAGCTATACGGACGGAAATTTTGGAAATACACAGATCACAACCCGCTAATTCCCCATTTGCACTGACTCAGCAGTTCCCCCCCCCCCGGGCAAGGATTGGGAAGTGGCTGTTACAGCTACAACAATATGACTTTGACTTCATTTACCAGTGGGATCGGACAATCACGCAGACTTCATGTACAGGCATCCTTGCGCCGCCACAGTGACCGAAATAAGACTCTGCAGAGACAGAGGAACACATCTGCCATATAATTTAAGCCACGAAACCTAAAGCAGTCAGTCGAACATGGTGGAAACCATGAACAGTGACCCATGCTATGACCTGGTAAAGAACGTCATCCTGGAAGGAGGGTGGAACTTTTTTCTACAAAACAACCACAATCACAGCACAGGAGCAAAGGACTTCTGGGGCAGGGTGTTTACGGTCCACCATGAATTGTCCATCATGAGCGAAGGACTCCTACTGAGGGGAATGAACATCCTGGTGCCGCTCAGGTTGCAGGACAGGATGGTCACCCTCTAGCCTGTGGGTCATCAGGTCATCGTCAGAACAAAGGCGCAAATACAGGACCGGGTGTGGTTCCCACAGGTGGAGGCCAGAGTTGAAGCACTCATTTCATCATGTCTCCCATGCCAAGCCACAGTTGCACCACTGAAAGCTGAACCGATCAAATCCACCCCAACAGGGAGCTCAGGATGAGAAGCAGTCAGCACAGACTTTTGCATAGTACAGGAAGAGACCTACCTCCTTGTGGCCATCGACAAGTACTCCCATTATCCGGAGGTGGAGGTGTCGCATCAACTGCATCAGAGGCAGTGTTGCCAGCACTAGTGAAGATATTCACGACACATGGACTACCCAAATGCACAAAAAGTGACTATCGACCCCCCCACTGAGAATTCATGAGATATCTGGACGACCTCCACATACGTCACCACCTCATCACACCTCGATACACCACCATCTCATCACACCTCGATGGCCCCAGGCATACAGGGAAGCCAAGCGTTTCATGAGGACAATCAACAAAGTCCTCTGGATTGCCAAACCTCAAAACGCCCCATGGAAATTGGAACTATACCGCTTATTCGGGTAACACCCCATGCATCAACCGACTCCCCTCCCCACACCTGGAATACCCAATGTTTGGGACAGTGGTACACTCATCCATACCGCACCACTCCTGCAAACGGCTGAAGATACTGGACAGCCAGCATTCTCACGCAAAGAGCCAAACTATCGAGCCCTTTCGACACCACCCCATGGACAGTGACCCGACGGAAGGAAACCATGATAAAATCTGGACAGGGCAGCGAATAGATAACAAGGAATGCATCATGGTTCAAGAGGATCCCAGAGACAGTGTGGAGAGAAAACCTGGACCAACCCGGCAGGAGGTGGTCTGAAGGAGAAGCGAAAGAGATCGTGGTCAAGAGGAAGGAGTGGGGCACACCCCCCCACCCAGAAGGCTGAGAGAAAGGAACAGAGAGGCCTGCCCTGGCTCCAGAGGAAGCCGAGCTGACCAACACTTCCAGTGGCTATCTTTGTTAGTCTGAGACTGTCATGTGAAAGACGTTGACTATGCCAATGTCGTATAGTTTGAAATTATCATGGGGAAAAAGAGGGATGTTGTGTTCAGACCACATCACACAGAGCGGGACGTGGATTTAACAATGTGACGTCTCTCTCCCTTGCGAAAGGAAGGCAGTCAAGCGCACGCTGTCACAAACGCTGGACGTGTATTATTCATGCTGCACGCTCGCAGGCCAACCTCACTCCGGGCCCTCCATGCACACGAGCAGGAACAGTTAGATCATTTACCTGGTCATGAAGGAATACAATTGGAAGAGCACTTGCATTATCCTGCAAAATGAATTTGTGTTGAACCACACGGGCCTCGTCGGGTGCAGGTGGGAATAGGAAGGTCGGTAGACCATCTTCTTTAACTGGAGATTTTTTAGAAAGGGATCGTTGCCTAACATCGAAGGGTCGGGAGGGAGGCACCACAACTCCTACCCGTCACATTTTATTGATAGTCCTGTGTTATGGAAAGTATAGTTGTAGGGACTTCGCGAGACTAGCAACAGCGTAGTTCTGCAAGACTTCACGCACAACTTAGTGAGAGAGCCAGGAAAGCACGACCAGAGTAATTCTTAAGGCGCCAACGCTCTGGAGCAGGACGTGCTCCCGGAACCCCTGCATTGCAGGGACCAAAGACTGCCACAGGCTCAGAGAGCAGCACAGGACACCCATGTCCTACATCACTTACTTACCTTGTTTATGGACATACCAAGAACCCTGTTCATTGTTAACTGCTCACTGTTGTTATAGCAAATAAAGTTGGCAAATCCAGCTGGCTGATCACATTATACAACATATTTGGCGATGAGGATCGGGATTGGAACCTACATACCATCATGCAAGGATTAACACCACCCCCGCCATTTCTGCAGACACCAGGTAGGCCTGCAAGTCCATGGCCACAATGACATGCCCTGTTCACAACTTACCTGGAAGCACTAGACGGTGCAGGGTACACAGCAGCAAGGTGCAGAGCTATGTTGTTAAATGTGCTGGGGAGGAAGGTCAAAGAGTGTTTGCAGGCTTACGCCCGAAGCAGAGGTGGATGAGAACGACAACATTTACAAAGAGGCAGACGATTTATCAAGTGCTTTCTCAGCAATGAAAATACAGTGCTGCACAGGATACGTTTCTACAAGCGCAAACAAGGGTCAGAGCCCGTAGACGACGTTACCAAGCTGCACGAACTAGCCGCACTGTGCAACTTTGGCAATAATGCAGAAGGATGGATCTGCAAAATGTTCACAGTCTATACCAACAGCAGAAAAGTGCAGAACAAATTTATTTTGGAGAAGGAACTCCAACTGCAAAAGGCCATAGAGATTGCGAAGACAGTAGAAGAAACCGTAGGGCGACGGAAAGAGTATGCAGGAAGCTCCAGCCCATCAGAGGTCTAAGCCATCACCTTTAAGGATAAGAAGGAGAAATAAGTGACTCACGCAAGAGAAGGGAAGTGGGGAAGGAAAGAACTGCTGAAGTGTCACAGCTGTGCCAGCACCAAACACTTAGCCAACGACTGAGAATGTCCTGCAAGGGACAAGGAATGCTCTGTTTGCAAGAAAATTTGATACTTTTCACTGGTATGCAGGTGGCGAAATAGAAAAGTTACGAACATTAATGCGGAACACAACGCGGAAGGAGAATCCTCATCTGTAGAAGAAGGGAGACCCACTGTGTTATGGTACACAGCTCACAAGCCAGGAGGGAAAGGCCCCACTGCACAGAGTGAACAGCATGAAGACAGTTATGGCTGATTCAGGCTCCAATCTGAGCATACTGCCCCTACATACCTACAAAGAAATGATGGGCACTGAAACGGTTAAAGTTCTTAGTACACGCCACAGACACACAGTATTTGGAGGTGCGTCAGTAGACCTACTACGGTATATCAATGGTACAATGGAGTTCAAGGGGAGAGAGACCACCACGAGAATATACTTCACAGAAGAAGGCCCAGCAGTCCTAGGATGGGATGATCAAGCCAAGCTCAGGATCAAATTAGATCCCAGCACGGAAGATCAAGTGTTGACAGACAATACACGAGGAGTGCAGGTAGTTAAAGAAGTCTTTCCAAACTGTTTTCAGAAAGGTCAGGGAAAATAAAGAACATTGTACACAACATAATGCTCAAGGCAAATGCAATACCGGTTAAGCCTAAAGTACGCCCAGTGCCAGCCAGGGACACACTCAGAAACAAGCTCAACAAAATGGTGAAGGAGGGCACCATTGAGGAGGTAGAAGCCTCACAGTGGTTGAGCCCCATCGTCCTTATCAAGAAGCAAAACTCGCAAGACTTGAGGGTTTGCATAGATCTCTGCAGCCTTAATTTGGAAGTCATTTCAGACAGCTACCCCCACCCAACATAAATTAACTCATCCTCATGATGAAGGAAGCCAGAGTGTTCTCCAAGCTGGATATGAGGGATGCAGATCATCAGCTTCATCTGCACAAAGAATCCAAGCCACTCAAAGCCTCACCCCGTTTGGCACGTATCAGTTTACCAAGATGCCCTTCGGTTTGTCGTCCGCAGCTCCGGCGTTTTAGCGCATGATGAACTTAATACTGCGCGAAATAGGAAATGTGTCCTACTTCCAGGACAATATACCTGTATTCCGTGGAGGGACACACGCATGATGTCACTCTCAAAATAGTCCTCAGCAAATTACAGGATGCCAGAGTCAAGTTGAGATATGAAAAGTGCGTTCTAAGGGCACAAGAGGTTGCATATTTGGGGTACAAGATTTCTTCCCGGGGTATAAGCCCCAAACAAAAACTGGTGCAGGCCATTGTCAAGGCTCCAGAGCCAGCCAGCAAGGAAGAAGTGAGGTCGTTTCTGGGGCTTGCAGAATATTAACGCCAAGTTAATTCCCAAATTTTCTGAATTCACGACGCTGCTGAGAAGCCCACTTAAAAACGGTGCAGAGTTCACATGGTTGGAGGCTCAGAAGGAGGCTGTAGAGAATATAAAAAGGGACAAATAGTGGAAGCACCATGCCTACACCCATTCAATCCAGCATGGGACACAGTCATCACCACGGATGCCAGTGCATGTGGGTTAGTTGCCGTACTCACCCAGAAGAAAGGGGATACTGACACGTAGTGGCATTCGCATCAAAAGCCCTGGCTACAACTGAGAAGAATTACTCCACAGTGGAGAAAGAGATTTTAGCCTGCGCATGGGCTGTGGAGCACTTCAGGACGGTATCAGGTAATATTATCCCCATAAATAATGTCGCCATACATATAGTCGCTGGGAAACGCCATAGGCGATTATTTATGGGGACAATATATGGGAGCGGGGATGCAGGGGTGTCCCCCGCTCCCTTTAAAAAAAAATGGGCGTTGCGGGGGTGTCCCCGGCAGGTTCCATATGGTAATATCGCCACAAATAAATGGCGCCATTTTTGTATGCCGACATTTTTGAAGGGATATGATCACATAATAATAAAACATGGAACCCTTCAGTACTTATGTATGGGGCATCAAGTTCAAACTAGTCACCGACCATAAGCCCCTCATTCATATGCTCAGTCCAGGTGGGACAAAGTCTTCAACGTCCCGGTTGGCACACATTGCGGCCAAACTTCAGGAATACACATTTGAAATAACCAACATGGCCGAGTGGAGAAATCCCCAGGCAGACTGCACGTCAAGGTTACCGGGAAACAAAGAGAAAGCCACCACGTTTCTGCATGATGAATGCATTGTAGCGTCTATCCAAGACCTTAGGGGCCGGGAATTCCTAGAGTTGAGTGAAGGACACTGGAAGGAAGAGGACAGTAAAGACCCCACCATGGTGAGACTTAAGAGAGTGGGTTAGGAACTGATGGCCAGAAGAAAGGGCCATACCACAGGCATGAGGCAATATTGGAAAGTGGCAGAAGAAATTTCGGAGGTGGAAGGATTGCTAATTAAGGGAGATCAAGTAATACAGCAAGTGGAAATGAAAAGAGTCATCCTGTGCAGGGCCCACGCAGGAAATTTAGGAAACACCATGACACAGCGACGGGTGGGACGCGTACTGGTGGCCTGCCATGGACCATGAAATATGCTCCATGATTGAGAGATGCCACGAGTGTCTCAACAGTGACAAACGCTTCAAGACCAGACAAGCCCCGATGATTCCCACCGCAATCCCAGAAGCGGTGTGGCACAAAGTGAGGTTGGATTTCATAGGACCATTGGCTCCCGAGCATCGGTATGGCATAGTGATGGTAATTACCTGTCTAAATGGGTAGAAACAGAATTTGTTCCCAACATTAGTACAGCTACTGTCATAGAAGTCCTCACATCCATTTTTCAGAGGGAAGGTCTCCCCAAAGATTTAGTCATGGATAATGGAGCACAGCTTGTGAACCTGGAAATTGAGTCATTCCTGCACAAACACAAAATAAAACAGAGGAAGGCCACGCTGAACCAGACAAATGGGCTAGTGGAGAGGGGCAAATAGGTTCATCAAAGGGGCCATCCAGTTAGCAACCGCTTCCGGTATGGATCCCCTCAAAACAGTTAAGGTGGCCATTGTGGCCCACAGGACAGGTGAACCCCCAACAGCATCACCCAAGTGTCGCTGTTTCGAATGCTGAGGGGAAGAGAGTAGCATCCACACTAGTACCACCATGGTTGACCACAGTAAAAGAAGATGATTAAGAAGACATGGCAGAAGTAGTGTGGAAGTTGGAAAACAGCAAAGCACGAATTAAGAGATGGAGCGATCAGAGAAGAACGACCCAAGGTTGCGTAGTCAAGGAAGGCGACTGGATCAAAATACGACTACCGAGTAAAGACCAAATGACAAGTTCAAAGTTCAGTCAACCAATAAAAGTCATCGACAGAGGGACGAATCACATTCGCACAGAGGATGACCGCATGTGGAAAATGGAGCAGGTGGTAATGTTTGAGAAGCACTGCACAGCGGAAAGAACCCAGGAGGAATTCACACCTTGTAAAAGCCCGACAGAGATATCGCAAGAGAGTGAGAACTAGAAACCTCCACGAGAGAAGTCACGCCGAGAGAGACAGAGAGGCGTCGGAAACATCCCAAGAAGCGAGTCAACCCCAGGACACTGGTGGTAGGAAGGAAGATCGGTGAAGTATGATGACTTTTTAATGGAATAAACTTTGGTTATCAAAGAGAGGCTTGTAGGGACCTTGCGAGACTAGCAACAGCGTAGTCTCGCAAGACTTACCCGTGCGACTCGGCGAGAGCCGGGAAAGCGCACCCAGAGACATTCTTAAGGTGCCAACGCTCCATAGCAGGTCGTGCTCCCGGCACTCCTCCATTGCAGGGACTAAAGACTGCCACAGGCTCATAGAGCAGCACAGGACACCCCTGTCCTACATCACTTACCTACCTTGTTTACGGACATACCAAGAACCCTTTTCAGTGTTAACTGCTCACTGTTCATACAGCAATAAAGTTGTCAAACCAGCTGGCTGATCACATTTATTATACAACAATAGTAGATGTTGAAATGTCCAAAATAACTACAAAAGACTGACAAAACTTGGGAGGATCTGGGTACAGTGCGACTAAAACGGGGTAAATCTCATTAAATAACTCCACTAAGTGCTCTGGAATAAGAGGCTTCAGCCACAAGAGAGCCTCTGCAATAGTTTATAACCTAAGCCCATATAATGTGCCCGCTTGTCTTCCTGGAGACTTTCTAAACCTCCTGACCAAAGACAACACATTAAGTGACACTCTGCCTGTCCTCCACCCCATCATTATGCACTAAAACAGGACATCGTGACATGGGGGCAACCACTCGGCCATGCTCTCCAACAATCCCCCATGCCCAAATACTCACTCAGAGTGACACTGGCACGCGGACCTCTCACTTGCTGCCTGGAGTCGCCATTGAAGTGACTGTCATACTCGGAGGGGCGGGATCATAAAACTCCAAGTGCGCCACGGACTGCTGTAGACAGACGGAAGTAAAGGCGGCTGCACGAGTCTCCAAACAGACGGCTGCACGCTACAGAACGCAACAGCAGAAGCAGCTGCAGGACACCGAAGGATCTACAGCGCATGCGGGAGAAACGAGACAAGGCGGCGTTAGTATTCGGTAGTTTCAATCCGATCGATCGATGTTAGCTTGGAAAGGGGGAGGGTAGAAGAATAGCGATATGAGGGCGGCCATCTTCGTACGGGGATTGTGTTCCAAACATTTCTGTCCGTCGTCCTTAACGGTCTCCCAGGAAGTAGACGGGAGACTGAGACAAACGCGTTGATCCTCATTTGCTTCTTCCTGTCAAAGTTTAACCGAGCGCTTCAAGTTCCGTTTTTTTTGTTTTGTTAAACGCGGAAAAAACCCTCCTATAGTTAGTAGGCAGACTGGTCGGGACCACGGACAGCAACATGTATACCCTTTTTTATTGACATTTTACACCATAAAATAAACATTAAAAATGAAAAAAAAGACCATTAACACATACAATTTCGAAATCTCTATTATATCCCCATAGAGTATTACTTTATGCGGAAATATAGCAGCAGGTTTGGTTCCTTTCACTTCAAAAGACTCCGAAAACGCTACACTTGTATAAAGAACAGTTTGTTAAAGTACACTCACTGTGACGATCCACATCAGCTCCAGTAAAGGGCTCGAAGCAACAATGTTGCGAACATTTGTTTATATTATTTATTGATCATAGTTTGTGCATCCAATACACACGTATGCTTTCATCCATTGTATAGCGATCGGATCATTACAAAAACATATAAATTATAGAACACAATACCGTGGTAAATCTCGCTTTGCTGTTTATTTATATAGCGCTTATATGATATGTGATATATTTTATTTGTATCTCACTGGAACACAAGTGTTTCATAGCACGGCAAGGGAGGGGAACAGGGCAAAACAACAATGTCAATAGGCCAGTGGCATTGAGAACGTGCAAGTGCAGGGCAGAGGGGAAAAGTGCATGGAAGGGGGAGAGTGGAAAGTGCAGAGCAGAGGATAAACAGATAAGCAATAATAAATACAAATAAAATAGATAATGGAGCAATAAACAGGGGTATTGCAGCCAGCAATTGGCAAGTGCTGTGTTTACGGCAGCAGAACTGGTTAAGTCTGATAACTGCATAAAAAGAAGAAAATGTGGGTGTGGGGGACTGTATGGGTACAGATACAGCCCCCAGTGCAAGGGGTGGCCGGGAGGCAGTGCAGAAGGGTGGCAGAGTGAGCAGGTACCTGGGCCAAGGGGACAGAGGGTGGCCAGGTGCACAGTGCCAAGAGAGAGCAGATCAGCAAGGGAGAGAGGGAGCAAAGGCAGATGCAAAGAGGAAGGTCTTGAGGTGCTTCCAGAACCGGAGATGGTTCTCGTCAAGTTTTAGACGGGCAGGGAGGCTGTTCCAGAGGGAGGCCCCGGCCTTATACACAGGTGAAGTGCTTCAAAGCGCTGTCAGCGTTTGTACCAGAATTATCGATTCATTAATCCGATAAAGCAACATTACTTGTAAATGACAGGTGGGTAAATACTTCAGCATGCAGTGCAATATCTTTTCATGGTTTATAGCTTGTGCCTTATTTATACCACAATAAAAACTTCATACTGTTATACAGGCATTTCATTTATGTTCGGGCCTAAATGCTACCAATCTCATATTCTGATCTTGGCTACTGCTTTCCGAAACCAGGATATTACTGACTGTTGCCACCTACACCTTACAGATATCTAGAAAGTAAATTTTAGGTCAAGACACAAAGGCTACGATTATGCATTAAACTACTTTACTGAACTGCCAGTTTCAAAGAAATGATCAGGTTAGCTTGCAATGAAAAAACAAAGTAAAGCACTCTGAACGTGACCAAGGTGGTCTGAGGTATCAGAACATAATTCTATGTCAAGAAACAGAGGCTATATTATCAGACATGCCAACATTCTAGAGCCCCTGTGAGGGAGATTTCACTACAGAAAACGGAAGAATATAAGACCGGAGGCGCGGATTATGCTTTCCTCAAACTTTTCTTCTCGAGCAGCCATTTAAAAGAACAGCAATAAATATACATTAAAAAAGCAAGAGAAAAACTACAAATCCTAATAGAATTTGAATCTTTGGTAGTCCATGAATCATTGGTGTTAAATAAAACATGTGATTTCATAAAACCAATCTTTGATAATCTAGTCCATCAAACTGCATTTCCTGTAGCCTCGTCCTCACTAAAACGCATGCTCAAAGTCTTATTTAACCATGGATTGAGCACTCCAATTCGGATTCTATTGAGGATTATTCACAAAGCATGCATGCTCCAAACACCCACTAATATTGGTCGGGGCGTCTAACTCAGACGTCGGGAGCACTACTGAAAAGCCATTATTTCTGTTTTTACAGTACTTCTTTATTGACAAGATCAAGACATGAAGAGTTTTCGCTCGTACCTTGATCGGAACCCTCCACCACAAATTTAAGTGGAGGCCCATACACCCTGTGTCAAACAAGAAACACACGGTAAGCACCCCCGCCCGGGGGTCTCTCACATTGATGAAAAGCATTGGCTGCTTACTAAATAGTATATAATCCATCCAAACGACCATAAAACCCCTTATACACTCTTCTCTGCTCCATTTCTTTGCAGAGTAACACAGGTTCCCACATCCTATACTTCACCACAAAATTATTTTGTTGGTCCTGATGAAGGCCACCTAATTCTAAGCACATTAGATCTGCTGCAAGTGGCTGAAACACACTTGTGTCGACATCCCTTTCCACAGTGTTTATTGTCACCACTGCCACGTTTTGAGTTGTTTAGATCAACCCATGTTGAAGTAGACCATATGGTGCCATAAGTTTGTACGGGACCCTTATTTTCCATTGTCTTGCAAAAACATGTATTGACAACAATGTTTCTCTATGTCTTGTACCACATGTACTTTTGCTTTGTTATGTGCGCATTATGGTCCTAATTCACAGAGCGTTTTCCACTGGGGTTTTGCCATTATAAAATGCCTGTGTGAATTAGGCCATATATGTCCTATGTGATTTTGATTTGTCATCATTTTGATTTGTCACCATTTTGTGTATCAGACTATTTTTCGTTTTGATCAATAAAATTCATTTGTGAAACTTTCTGAGCGTGATATTCATTTTAAGATTCTTATATTCGCCTGGATTTGTCATTTCGTTTAGATGCCTTGATCAATTGTGCATATTACTATATATATACAAGGACAACATTTGAGTTGGAGGGGCGTGGCTTGATGGCTACGTGAAGGGACGTGTGCTCCGGGAGCTCCTGTTGATCCACCATCGATCCTGGACATAAACGAAGAATGCGGGCGAAAATACATGCTGGCAGCACACCCATGGACGCGTGAATGTCCAGGGCGTATTCCGACGGCAGTGTGAGGCTGATCAGCTGCATACGGAAGGAGCCGCGGCCGTGAGAAGGGAGCCAGGCACCCGAGACTGGAAGACAGTCAAAATGGCGGACAGCACACAAAGGGTCATAAACTGACCGCAGAGTCGCAGCAGATGGTGGCGGAGACGCGCCCGCTGCGGCTTCATTATCTATGTGGAACCTGGCCATGAACACAGCACACTGAGACCTGCTAGAAGAGGCCTGTCGGGCCAAACGAAGACCAACGGTGCCTGACCTGGGATAGAGGTGATGGATGACCCCAGCCTGAGTCGCTTGCGGGACACGGCGTGGAGAGGAGGCAGAGCGCCCCGGGCCGTGCCGCTGCCATTACACACAGCGTTGCGGGGTGGCTGGCTCGCGCTACACCCCCGGGGGGGTGCGGCTGGTCCCCGCAGCGCCCAACGAAGGTGGAGCCCCCTGCGGTGTTGGAGCTGGGGGGGCCACATCAAGAGAGGAGGGCCGGCTCATGCACGGGTCCGGCACACCGGAGCGCAACGAAGGGCTAACTTAGTACGCCCCTGGCAGTGCTGCCGACAGCGAGCACTGCAAAACGAAGCAGCTGACACCGGGCTCATTGTGCACCGGAATCACATCACGGTACACCCAACAGTGCGGGCGCCCATACGGAGCTTGAGCCTTCGGGGGCTGAGCAAGTCTGGAGGTGTCAGCCCCTGTGGAGCCAGGGCTAGGTGAGAAACCCCCCGGCAGGTGCCCTGACTGGCCGAGTGAGACTCGGATGCACAGGAGAAGGGTGCAGACAGGCCAGGGAGGGAAGCCTCTCCGAACATCGAGGATCCGCTGGAAGGTGAGTGCGCCCCGAGGGCGGTGCCCAGCCGGGCCCCTCGGTGGCGCACGATAGGACTGAAAGGCAGCTGGGGTGGCCCAAGAGCGCGCTGCCCAACACGAGCCCCCTACACAGCGCGCCACCCGCAGCAGATAAGTTGGTATTGCAGAAGAACTCAGAGTGGAGGGGGAAAGAAAGGCACCCTAGTTCAGGAGCCACTCACATGGTGTTGAGGCTCAACATAACAAGCCTCCTGGACAAGATCGGAGCTCTGGGAGACCCCACCACCAATTGAACGGGGTAGACTGGAGCTTGTGCCAGCACGGGGCCGGACAAAAGCGCCGAAGACACGTCTGTGGGCCGGTTGGCTGTGAGGCCCGTCTGGGTCCCGGGTAGAAGGTGGTGAAAGCAGAGAAAGTGCCTGACCACCAGGAGGCTAGTGGATAATACTGAGCGGGTGCAAGCACGTGGGAGGACACAGCCCATTCCAAGAGCACAACGGACAGCAGGGGTTACCCCTAATACGGTCAAAGTAGGCCCTACACACCAAAAACAGCACGATAACACGTTGACCCTTGCACGAGAGGAGGCTGTGCTGGCTCACACACAAGTAGCTCGGCACAATGTCCAACAAAGTGGTAAAACCAAAGAGCAAGCAGCCTACGCTGGAAGCCTACGCCAAGACATCTCCTGGGGCGGAGGGAAGCAGGAGTAAGGACAAAACCACCAATGGGGCGGAAGAGGCCCCGGGCACAATCCAGGAGGTGCTAGCGGCGATTGCAGACCTGAAAGTTGCCTGGGAGACCAAACTGGGCCTGGCTATGAACGAACTGAAAGTGGCACTGGACCTTAAGGTTGGAGCGGTCCAGGAAGAAGTGAATTTACTAAGACAAGATGTGAGAATGCTTGCGGAGCGCACTGGAAACCTGGAAAAAGAGGTGGCCCCAAACATGGTGGAGTGTGCCGCCCACAGATCGGAACTCCATGCCCAGGTACAGAGGGTAGGCAACCTGGAGAACAGAGCGGAGGAAGCAGAAGGACGCGCTAGACGCAATAACGTCTACATCGTTGGATTGCCGGAAGGAATGGAAGGGCCTAACCCGACGGAATACGTGGAAACCATGTTACTGCAGGAGATAACCGGAGGGACACTGACCCAGGGGTTTGCTGTTGAAAGGGCGCATAGGGCCTTAACAAGGAGACCGCCCCTGGGAGCCCCTCCCAGGCCATTGATTGCAAACATTCTGAATTACCGGGATCAGGAAAAAATACTAGAATTCTTCCGGAAGGGTGGAACAATCGAAAAGGGGCCTGCAAAAATCACTGCATACCCGGACTACACCTTGCAGGTACAGCGCAGCAGAATGAACATCGGAGTGGTGAAAAGAAGACTGAGGGAAACAGGTCAGAAATACATGTTGCTTTACCCGGCCAAACTGAAGGTGTTCCACAAGAACAAAACTTTGTTTTTCGAAACGCCAGAGGACGCCATGGATTGGCTGGATACGCAGAGTCGCCCCTAGGAATTGGGTATCCAGACGGGATCCAAAGAAGATAAGTAACACGAAGCTGTGACACCATGGGTGACATAGCGCAAGACACTGGGACTAGAATATAGCATTAAATTAGGCTCATGGGGAAGGTGCTGCTGGGACAATACATGCTCGAAATATCCGTTTGATCGGAATGATTCCACTTATATAAGTGGGAGCTCCTGGGAAACAACCCTGGGACCCCCATAGCATTATGTTTAGTTAGGTCACTATTAATTAGGTGACGCCCCGCAGGGTTCTAGTCCTCGAAGTTACGAGAAAGGACCAGACGCGGGTGGGCCTGAGATCCAGGGATGGAGCTGGGCATTTGTTGGGGTTGGGAAGGGAGGGGGGAGGGGAAGAGTTGTGTGCAGTGGAGCATAGTTAGGGGGAGGGGGTAGTTGTTGAAGTTGGGAGGGAAATGAGTCTGAATTTGAGCCATCGGGAACAACATGGGAAGTGGAAGGGAGAGGGCAGACACCAAGTCAATGGAATCGGGTAACCTCAGGGTTGTAACCTGGAATGTGTGGGGCCTTAATAGTTACCTAAAACGTAATAAAGTAATGATGTACCTGAAGAGGATGAGGATTGGTGTAGCTCTGCTGCAGAAGACCCACCTCACCAAAGAGAAACTGGAGGTAGTACAGAGAAAATGGAAGGGTAGCGTCACTGGAGCCACATACACGGCATATGCAAGGGGGGTGGTAACATGGGTGGCACCGCATGTGCCGTTTTAGCTGCTCCGTTCGATGATAGACCCAGAGGGTAGAATGGTGGTGGCAGGACTCCTGGAAAACAGAGAAGTGCACATCATAAACTTATATGCCCCTAACCATGATACCGCAGCCTACTTTAGGCCTTTATGTAGTAAAATTAGCCCCCTGCTGGGTGGTGCAATATTGTGGGGAGGTGATTTCAATTGCACCCTGAATCCCGGGATTGACAGGTCAGATAGCAAGCTAGCAAAACCTGCACCAGCAGCCAAAGCGTTGGGGACACTGTTGACAGAATTTAGATTGGTGGATGTGTGGAGACGGTTGCATCCAACGGATAGGTAATATTTGCACTATGCTGCGCCTCATGACCAGCATACTAGGCTGGATTATGTGTTTGCCGCAACCGAGATAGCGGGAGAAATGGTGAGCGCAGAATATAAAGCCAGGGTACTTTCGGACCATTCACCTTTGGTCTTGGAGTGGCGATACCACCCCCCGAGAGCACGAATCCCGACGTGGAGGCTCAGAGCGGAGGCCCTACAGGACTCGGGATTCCGAGAAGACCTGAGGGAGGACATCAAGGAATATTTTGACATCAATACAGGCAGTGTACGATCTATAGGAACCGTATGGGAGGCATTTAAGGGGGTGGTGCGAGGAGTAGCCATATCAAAATCTAAAGGGCTCCAAGGGGGTATAGAATGAGAATTGCGGGAAACTGAAAGGGAGCTAGAGGACCTGATGCGAAGGGGTGGGACTACTCGGAAAGACTGCGCTAAGATAAGAGAGCTACAGAATGCTAGCAGTGAACTCTGGGACAGACTATGTAAGCTAAACTATAAGAAATGTATAGAGAGGCAGCATGCGGGGGGAGACAAGCCAGGCAGACTACTGGCCTGGTTATATAAAAATGAGACACCTCGGCCGGTGATTAGAGAAGTAAGGGATGCGGAAGGTCAGATCAGCAACACCCAGGAAGGCGTAAACGAGGTGTTCCTCACATATTATAAACGTTTGTATGAGGATGTGGCTGGAGATATGAGCCAAGAAATTCTGAAAACAATTGAAGATATTGGGCTGCCCACCTTAGATGACCTAGAGAGGGCGGACCTGGAGACCCCAATTACCTCAGACGAACTGGAGGAGGTAATCCAACACTTGCCCACGTGTAAAGCGCCCGGGTCGGATGGGTTACCTAGGGAATTTTACAAAGCGTATAGGCAGGAGTTACTCCACTCGCTGCTGACCACGTTCAATGAGGCCTATGAGCAAGGGGAGCTGCCGGAATCCCTCCGAGAGGCAGTGATTATTCCGCTCTGAAACCGGGTAAGCCGAATGTGGACTGTGGGTCTTATAGGCCCCTATCAATGCTAAATCAGGATAGCAAAATACTCACAGCAGTACTTGCCAACAGGCTTAAACGTATAATAGGCAAATTGATACACTCGGACCAAACAGGATATGTCCCAGGCAGGAACATCACGGACAACCTCAGGAGGCTACACCACATTATTGATCAAACGGAGAAGGACCCGGGCGAGCTGGCCATAGTGTCGCTGGATGCGGTCAAAGCCTTTGACTCAGTGAGGTGGCCATGGTTGATGGTGACCCTGAAAGGATACGGAATAGGGCCGGGATATATTAGATGGGTCAAGATGTTGTATAGCTCCCTGATTGCAAGGGTCAAAACAGGCACCATCATTTCGGACAAATGGCAACTCAGTAGGGGAACCAGACAAGGATGCCCCTTGTCGCCAATGTCATATATCCTTGCACTGGAGCCGTTGGCAATTTGCCTTAGGCAACAATATAGAGAGATGGGGATTCGTACGGCAGGAAATACACACTTAATATCATTGTATGCAGATGGCATACTTCTCTATCTGCGCTTCCCGGAGGAGAATCTGCAATATGTGCTAGAGGTGATGGATCGCTATGCCGCCCTCTCGGGCATATCGGTAAACCCCGGGAAGTCCAGCTTGTTCCCCCTAGGAAGGTACAAAAGTATACCGCTAGGAGACCTGCCCATTCTGTAGATACTATGGCAGACCGAGACGTTTAGATATCTAGGCATAGACATATACCACAAGATAGAGATGGAGCACAAACACAATACGGAGAAAGCAATTGAAGGCATTAAAAATAGCATGGTGTTTTGGTCCAGATTACCCCTGGCCATGATGGGAAGAGCAGCGCTGCTCAAAATGGTGGTCTTGCCCAGACTGTTACACTTTTTTGTGAATGTCCCGTACTTGATCCCCAGACGTTACTTTGCCAGACTTCAAAGCCTGTGTAGAGGTTTCATATGGCACAATTCTAGAAATAGGGTGGCCCTGTGGAAACTACAAAACTCGTGTGATAAGGGAGGCATAAACCTGCCGAATTTTGAATTATATTACTTGGCGGGACAGCTATTGTATGTAGCTAGGTGGCTATCCGCAGAGGAAGCTGCGGAGGTCACGCTTTTGCAGGGTAACTCTGTCCCGTATTTCCTAAAAGAGACAGTGTGGTTGCATAAATCAAAAGTGGCGAAGAAGGGGAGACTGGTGGTACTGGGCTGGGAGGTCTGGCGTAGGGCATGGAGAACTGTGGGTGACCCAGACCCGCTCTCTCAGCAGGTCCCGTTGGTGGCATTATGTGGGGAAGACTCTCAACTGATTAAAGGGGTCCGCAGATATTGGGAACCGGTGGGCTTGGCCACCCTTGGTGACATATGGCAGGAGGGGAAGGCAGTGGAATTTCAGAGGTTGCTGGAGGAAACGGGTGCATAAGGGAAATATATCACGTACACCAGGATCATGAAAGGGTGAGGGAAAGGTGGCCTGAAACAATACTTGCAGAAGAACCCGAAGCCACCCTAGAAATGATGTACGATGTCTCGGAGGGCGGGCACGAAACATCTCGGATATATGAGCTCCTGAGTGCAAAGGCGGGGAAGGAGCTGCTTCAACTGAGGCTTGACTGGGAGGGGGAAGTGGGTGAATCCATGACAGAGGGACAATGGGATAGAGACCAAATATACCATAAGAAGGTGTCCCGGGACGCGAGACTCCAGCAGATCCAGCTATATGTCACTCACAGAGCTTACTTGACCCCCGGCAGAATAGCCAGGTTCGGTGGCTCGGCCATACAGAAATGCCCCAGGTGTGGAGAGGAAGAGGCTGGGATGCTGCATATGTTCTGGGCTTGCCCAGAGGTGGAGATATTCTGGGTGGAACTGAAGACAAGAATGGCCAGTCGAGGGGCAGTGCTTGATGTGGGGTCTGCTTGGGCATGTATGCTTGGGTGTTTTCCTAGGCCACGTAATCTAAAACATATTAGCAAGATGAAAGACCTGGCTTATATCTTGGCTAAGTGCAGAATCGCAATGAGCTGGAAAGCGGCTCACCGGCCCAGAGTAGAGATGTGGTGGGCAGACCTCCTAAAATGGGCTGAAGCACAAACTGCGGTCTGGTATGAAGTAGTCAATAGAGGAGGGGAGGAAGAGGTAGGCCCCCTGATAGCCTGGAGACAACTGGTGACCTCGATGGCAAACCCCCACCAGGTCAATCATGAAACAGAGGACGGGGGAGAGTTGACTATAACTGAGACACCTGAGGATGCTGAAGCAGATGGCACAGATTCGACGGCTCGAGTTTTTGGGGAGGGAGGGGGGAGGACGATGGAGAGCATTGAATAATGTAATATCTCAACAATGATCATGAACGTCCTAAATGGTTGTAATGTTTTGAGTGTAGTTTGTTTATAATAATAAAACTTGTTTAAAAAAAACACTTGAGTTGCAGGGACATTAAGGTGAGAACCTAAAGCAACAAAACCCTGTAAATTCAGCTAAAGCTACTTTAACTTCACGCCCCATTTTGCGCAGCCTATGACTACAATGCTGACATCACAGATCCCATCACTGATGGCATCACTAATTACATTACAACAGTAACTGTCATTAAACATGGCCGTCAGCCATGGTCAGTGTGCATGGCAAAATATATTTTAATACATGTATGGGTACTAATCATGGTATTCAGTTATGGACAGTGGTCACATCCTTCACCCATGTGCACTATTTTAAAACACGAACAGGCTACCAACAATAGAATTTTGCCTTCACCAGTGGCTACAGCTTTCAACCGTGTCCACTGTATATTATATGCACTGATCAGGACCTAGCCATGGGTTTCCCCACAATACTGGCCAGTGACCACAACCTTTGGCTGTGCCCACCATAATTTCTAACATATAAATGGGCCACTAGCCATGGACTTTCATCTTGAGTAGTTTGTACATCTTTTGGCCATGTCCACTGTATATTTTAAAAGAGTAACATGGCATAAGCAATAGCCTTCGGACATGCCCACTGTCTATTATACAACACTGACTAACCACTAGCTATGGCCTTCAGGCTTGCCCACTGTATATTATATACACTAACCAGCCACTAGACATGGTTTACAACACAATACTAGCCACTGTCCAGGGCCTTTGGCTGTACCAACGGTATATTCTAACATATTAATGGGCACTAGCTATAGCCTTTAACCAGCGCCCATGACTACAACTTTTAACGTTGCTCACTGTATATTTTAAAACAGTGATGGCCTACTAGTCATGGCTTTAAATGATGCACATTGGTATTTTGGAACACTAACTGACCACCAGCTATTTATTTATTTATTTATTTATTTATTTGGATTTATAAAGCGCCCGGCGGCCCAGAGGCATCATGGCACTGTTACAGTATATTCACTTAGATACAAATTAAGACAAATACATCAGAGACAGAAATGCAGGTTCAGAGACAGTGTTGTAGAGGTGTTCCTTGGTTACAGGGCAACAACCTTAGACATCAAACATGAACAATATTAGTTGAATAGCTTAGTCTTTAATGGCTTTCTGAACAATATGACTATGGCCTTCGGTGATGGCCAGTGACTCCAGCCTTTGTCATGACCAAGTCCATAGCCTAAATTGTTATTAAGCTAATCATAGTTTTTATGAGCTAACTTATTAATTATATTATGTCTGAACCCCGAGACATGGGGTCCTTTAAAACGAGGTAGCAATACTTAGCGATGGATGGGGGTGTAGAACCTACTCATACATCAATAATCAAACCGACTCAGGAAGTTGGCAAAACTTAGTACTGTTATATTTGCAATTATCTAAAAAAGGGAGTACAACGGACATCATCCGACATCTCACAAGCAATCTCAACGTGTTACATGAAAAAACACAACTTTAAACTAAAAATTCATCATCACTGATGTCACACTTCGTGGCAAAATAAGAAAACCTACTTGGGGATGTGATATGCTTACAGAGAACATCTAGGTATATGTTACATACTGACGGGGGTTGTGTTTGGGTCTCTAAGATCAGGTGGACATTTAAGCCCTCCTTTAGTGCAAGTCATCTTCATCGTCATAAAATACACGACGATTCATTGGTTACACAAACTATAGGACTCTCTTATACGTGGCCCTCTACAATTGTTTGGCATGCTTGTACCCTCCTGGAATATTCCACTTGCTAGCAGCACACAAGCTGGTTACCCCAAGTGCTGGGAGGGTCGGCCTGGTCATGCCTCCCCACCCAATTAGCCCAACAGCTATCATCACTCCTGCGGTCTGTCATTCAATTAAGGCTTTGAACTTGGCCTTGCAGAGGCTCACTGTGCCTGAGAATTAAAGGGAGTGTGGCATGGTCTTATCTTCTGGTTTCGGTGTAGCTCAACCCAAAGTCTATTTCTATCTGACCATGTGACTGGAGACCATGTTTTCGAGCTTTTCGTTTCATAAAATGCTACTAAATGATGAACTCTTGGTACCTTCAGTGTTTTTCCATTTCACCTCAAACAGAAGTTTATTTCTTTCTCACGTTCATGTAGCTTCTTTGACAGACAACCAGGCTCACAGTGGCCTCGACTCTTGGTGCTGGGCCAGCCAGCCTTTCTTGGATTCTCCTTCACCATCAATTATTTTCCAACTGCGGCACACTTCAAGCCCTTTCTATTCACAGGGTTTAAGTTTGCTAAAGTGCATTGTGGAACATCCAGATTCTATACATTCCTATATATATATGCATTGGCCCATTGACGCAATCTATTCACTACGTAGCCAGCCTCAGGATTACTTTGTCTACTTGCGTTACAGCATCTGCTTCTCCCCACAAGCTTCTTCATTTAGAACCCAAAATGTTGCTTAACTTTGATACCTCCTCTTCAGATCTCACTGAATGTCTATATTCTTTCATCTTTTGTGTCTTTTCCAGGTGCGTCGGTTCTGCTTCGTATGGCAGACCAGTCTTCTTTCTCATTCATTTTCATACTTCTTCCGGGACTTTCTCCAGAAGACCATTACTTCTTCGTGAATGCATATAGGGTTTTCTCATTGGATACCTTGTTTCAAGAATTCTTTGAGCTCTCTCTGTTCCCATGGCCACAACTAATATCCTGAGTCTACTGCCTCACCTAATACTGCAGCTACCCTACGAACACTAAACGAAAGTGGATGCCCTGGGGCACAAACAGGCCGAAAAGCAAAGAAAACCACACATGCCGGGCAAAGCTAGAGGCGAGCAAATATCTGCGAGGAATCGACTCCAGCGTGCCCAAGATGGTCGCGAGTTCTGCCTGACGCGTAGAGGCACACACAGTGCGCACGGAGCCAGATTACACACTGCAGAAGAAACGTGTCCAGCCCTGACAGCAGCTAAGGTGGGGAGAGCCGACACCCGGAACGCCGGTGGGATACTCCCACAGCAGTACCGCAACAAACAGCGGCCTTACCGAGGATTCTGAGGAACAGCAGGCGCAAGCTCAGCGACGCCCCCGGCAGAGGGGCCCGACCAGTGAGGTTCAGGGAGTGTGCCTCTTGGCGACGTGTAAGATCCAGGCAGTGCCACAGCGGAGCCCGAGGGGATCCGACGGACAGACCAGGCCCCCACCGGCAGCCCCCAACGCGTGGCGCAGTTGGAGGAGGTCCCACGGAGGTAGAGCGGGGAAAAGGAATCGAAGCAGAGGAAGCCACCAGTGAGTGCACCCCGGATCCATCTGGCGTAAACCCTCACCTGCATAGCGCAGTCTCATAATACCGCACTGGCCTGACCCGGGGGCGGGACACATCCATCCCGAACTGGAAGCTTTGACACCGGGAGGGAAGGAGATAAAATGCGCTACCAGTGACGCACACTTGTGGAGTGGCATACATAAAGCCAGCTCTACCCTCAAAATAAAGAACTCCGCCACCCAGCCAACAAAGTGTGTTTACTGCGCCACAAACCAGCAAGCCAGTAAAGTACACAGACCTGAGGGCACGGCTCAACACCCGGCGCAGGCTATAATTAGCACTGACAAATGCCACGGCCCTGGGCGCAGCTGTGAGTGCCTAGCGAACTCCATCTGGCAACAACCTGTTGCTGACCACCAGTCCACATTAACTACCGCATGACCAAGACGTGAGGGGAGAAAGTGCCTAAACAGGACACATAAACATAATACAGGCTGGTAAAACACAGCCCAGTCTTGCCAGAACACTGCATCTGCAGCAAAAGACAAGAAGAAATTGCTCTGGGCTAAACAGTGAGTGTTGGGTTGCTGCCACACGGGCCACCTCCCATACGCAATACTGCACAGTACCCTCGCTGCCCAACACAGCGTGATCATTCCACAAGACTCTGCAGACCATAAGGAAAACATCACCATACACGAGGCGAAGAACGAAACACAAGTGCTACGTTGGATCTAGTGCAACTACCAAGCAGCAAGCATGGGGAAGGACAAACCAAAGAAACAATCTACTCAACACAGAATTGATCAATACACGGCGCCCTCCACACAAACTCAAGATCCCCAAGCATTGCCCTCTGTGATAATGGAGCAAGAGCATGCGTTATCCCTAAAAGACGTCATGGCCGCAATAGCAGACTCACGCTCATCCATGGAGCAAAAGATGGACTGGATTAGCATGAACGTCTCCCTCCTCAGACATGACCTGCAGAAATTAACCGCATGGACGGGAACGGCTGAACAGCGTATCTCCGATGCCGAGGACGGGCTGCACAGCATGCAACAACAACTACAAGGCGTCTCAACCAAACTTAAAACACTGGAAGACAGAATTGAAGAAGGGGAAGGGAGATCAAAGCGTAACAACGTACGCATACTCGGCATACCTGAAAAAGCAGAAGGCTCCAGCGTAGAACTTTTTCTTGAACAATGGCTCACAGACCTGTTTGAACCGGACACCTTCTCCAAGTTCTTCTCCATTGAAAGAGCCTGTAGACCAGTGACCAATACCACCACAGTCACCGAGACAGGACCCCCCGAAAGACATCAGGGGCTGATACTCAACACAAACCATGACAGGACCCTCCACACAAGACAGTAAGTGGTAGACTGCAGGACCTAGCGTCCCTCCTGTTGTCCAGACATTCCACAGTGGGCGAAACATGCTAACACAATGCGTCCATGAGAGAGAGACTTCCCATGGTCTTTCCCCTCCCTCCCACAACTCTGTTGGAGTAAGGCAACACCCACAAACCACTTACACTAGAGAAAACAGGACTAGTCTACGTTAAAAGTTTACAGCATGTGAGTTGTCCAGTTGACAACTAAGAAGTTTGTACGTTTGGGCGACTGATGCTTCCAGTTGGGGGAGTATAGGATGGGGGGTTAGGGGTTGGTTTAGTTCAGTTATTAAGCGGATCCATCAAGCTCAGCACACACCCAAGCATGGCGAGAAGGCAGCAACATACAAACCTAGACCAGAGAAGTTCCTCCTATCAGGTACCAAGGAATACACTACCCCTGTCACTAACGGCCATGGCAACAAGTGACAACACTTCCAGGACCATCCGGGTCATGACTTGGAATGTCAATGGCTTAGGCAATACACATGCAGACATAGTATTCTTAACCGAAACTCACTTGGCAGGCACAAACTGCACTCTATTCAAACGCACAAATTACAGAATAGCAATTCACGCAGGCTTCACTATGAGCTCCCGCGGTGTATTGATACTAATCCATAAAAAAACTCCCCTTTTGCTTGAACACCGTCACTCAGGACACAGGAGGCAGGTACACGTATGTAACAGGATCACTCTGGGAACAATCTATTGCACTAATGGCGCCAATCTCCTGTCACCGCTACTTACCGATATATCTCCCCTGATCGCAGAGGACACGTCTGATGTCCTGATAGTGGGAGGTGACTTTAATGAAGTTATGGACGTGGGACTAGATCGTACACATATACGCAGTAGGAACCCAACAGAGAATACCAAACTGGCCACATTTGCAAATGCCCTGGGAATGCGAGATGCATGGCGTGACCTCCATCCCAACTGTAGAGAATACTCCTTCCACTACGGGGCGCATGTCTCACTCTCAAGATTAGATAACTTTTTTCTCCCATCTACATAAAGCACAAAAGGCATATCTACTCCCCAGAGGAGTATCTGACCACTCTCCTCTGGAATTGGAACTCAACACCTTTAGGCCGATCCCCCCACATAGCTGGCGCTTCAATAATTACTACCTGGGATTTCAAGAGCTAGTAGACAAAATTCAAAATACAACTAAGTCTTACTTCGAATATAAACACAGAGACTGCTGCCAATCCCGAGACACTATGGGAAGCGTACAAAGCGGTGCTTAGAGGTGAAATAATCTCCTGGACCTCCGCACACAAAAAGGAATACCTCTCCAAGACAAACGAAGTGGAACAACAAGTAAAGCACACGGACAAAAATGTATGAGCTGGGTGATACTCCTATATAACGAGCCAAGAGCCAGGACCAAAGTTAATGGTTGGCAATTGGTTCCTTTCGTCTTGGGAAGAGGCACGAGGCAGGGATGCTCCCTGTCAGATATGATCTTTGCAATATCCATAGAACCCCTTGCTGTTCTTCTGAGAGACACAATACTCTGGGAAGGTTTCCGATGGTCAGACACATTGGAAGACAAAGTCACTATATGCAGATGATCTGCTGATTTACTTAAAAGGCCCAACTAACTCCTGCCATATAGTCACACACATGCTAGAGAGATACGGGGCCTTCAGTGGGCTGCGTGTCAACTAGTCTAAGTCTACACTGTTTCCGATAGGAGAGACAAATATCACAATACCAAGTAACTACCCCTTCTGTATAGAAACTGAACAATTTAAATACCTTGGGGTACAAATCACGAAAAATCTTAGAGACTACACACCCAAGAATCTACACCCAATAGTAACAAGACTCGCGGAAGACATCCGCCACTGGGTCTTCCTGCCACTAACGCTACTGGGTAGAGCGGCCCTTTTTAAAATGATAGCCCTCCGTTGGTTCTTATACGTTCTACAAAACGCCCTATTACACATCCCAGAGAGTGAATTTCTGAAAATAGACCGGGTTCTCCGTAAACTATTGTGGGGCGGATAGCATGCACGTATAGCGCTTTGCACACTTCAGCGGTCCATCTGGGAGGGGGGGGGAATAGGACTACCCAGAATACGAACATATTACTCGGCCAGCCAGATGGCAGTAGTAAATGACATGTTACACAGGAATATGATCCTACCACACATCAGAGGAATAAACGCTGATGGCATGACATCATCCCTGGAACTCCTCTACCTTGACCTGGGCAGAGCAGCGCTCCCCTCCATGTCATCACAGATAACTCGTACCTGGATAGAAACGCATAAATACATGGGATGGGATAACAAACTGACTCCTGTACAACTGCTGTGGAACAATGCACTCCTCCCAGAGATAGGTAAACTTCCCAGATGGCCTGCCTGGAAATCGCAAGGTATAACAAAGATAGGAGATGTGGTGCAGGAGGGCAAGATAGTCCCGTTTGAAACACTGCAAGCTACCTTCTCCCTCCCGCCCACAGAACAATATCGCCATACACAAATGAAAAACGCACTAGGACGCTACCCTCAGAATATATGTGATATGCCCGAATGTACCCCGGTGGAACGCAATATAGTCCTGGAACAAATCAAACACAAAGTCACCTCAAATATGTACAATGCAATCACATCCTTTGCCACACCGGAACTGGCCAGCCTAAAGGCAAAATGGAAGCGGGATGTGGGAACGCTACTGCCAGAGAAATGGGTAATCACACTGATGTACCCCAGGGAGGTAACCATCTCGTCCAGGCTAAGGCTAGTTCAGCTCAAGTTCCTATACCGTACTTACTATCCGAGGGTGGCACTCTTTAGATGGGGTAGAACTTCAGACCTGCGATACTTGAGATGTAAACATGAAGAAGGTGCCTTCTTCCATATAATATGGGAGTGTGACAATATACAACAGTACTGGCAGAGGTGTTGCAATGAGTTATCAAGAGTCTTGGGCAAACCAGTATCAAGAGTTCCGAAACAACTGCTACTGGGGGCAGATATCGAAAGCGACCTATCACGATACGAGAAGTTATTCCTGTCGACTGCCACAGCAATAATCAAGAGAAACATTGCACAGCTACAGGGGTCAGAGACAACACCCAGCTATGAACAATGGGCCAGGGATGTGGATATATGTGCTATAATGGAACACAGAGTATACACAGCAAGAGGGTGCCCTGAGAAGGCACACAAAATATGGCAAAAATGGGAAGACGCCCACTGATCGATTTAAGACCCCCCGCCGTAAAACTACACTCCCAAAAGAGACTGGTACTCAAACTTGCATGTCAAGTGTATAAATCTATATTGCTAGCAGTTCTGTCTTCTATGTCACCCCTTTAATGCTTGATGGACCAAGTGGCTGCGGCCCACCTTTCCTTTCTTTGTTTAGTAAGTAAATGTATTGTGTGTGTTCATATAAAACTCAATAAAGTGTTTGATTAAAAAAAAAGAATTCTTTGCGGCATAGGCATCCTCACTGGTACTGCACATGTCGCAATTTCCAGTTCCCAACATATAGGCAAAATGGAGGCATAGCTTCTGGTAGGGGCATTTGGCTCCTCCTCTACACTCCCCCATCTGGGCGATTCATCGACCACTCTCTCATCAGTCTTCACATCTAGACCTCCTCGTCTGAAGAAATGTGTCTTCGGAGTCCATATCTTTATGACTCCTTTCAAATATCCTGCTGATTTCACATGTTCATCAACACTCCAGGTCATAAGGCTACATTGTCCATTTGGACTGCAGTAGATCCTCCATCTTCCCACATACTTATTGTGGTTCTTCGGATACAGGAACTTTGTTTCTTCAGGTGCATGAATACTGGCCTTTACATAGTCGCCGATTTCTTCATCTTTCAGCTCTTTAGATTTGATTCAACATCATTCACGATCTTCGTTCATACTGCTTTTTTTGCAGTCGTCTTGCATTGTGTGATTATTATCCTGATCACACAGAACCCAAACATGATCATCACCAAAAGGGCTTCAAGGAACTTGAAACTGTTCGCCAACCATTGTGGAACCCATGAGAAGATCGACGCAAACCAGCTGTCATCAGCAATGTCTTCAACTTCATCTTACATCTTGACGTGTAGGTCTGTTAGCATCGTTATGGCCTCTGTTCAGGTGCCATTCTCATCGTCATGAGAAGGTATGAATGTCCAACATGATTCTCCGATTTTGGCACAAACAGCTCCATCCATAGCTGTAATCATATCCAAGACATTTCTGTTCTGAAGAGTCATCAGGCGTATGGCTTGTAGCTCCTCCTTGATAGCATTCAATCCCTTTATGGTGGTGTTGATCATCTGTAGAAGCTCCCATCTGGTTATCTGTAACCACTTAGCATTCACCATCGTCTGGATCACAGGCATAAAGATAACAGTAAAAACTGAAAAACTGAAGCAGTCTTGCTGAACAATCTGTCTTCATATGGAATAGCATCAAAGCCTCTATCGGACACTCGGATGGGTGTGGCCAGCAGCGCCACCAATTTGGCAGCTCTGCTAATGGCCTCCACACGAAGCCCATCTAAATGCGCTCAACCAAGGGTTCTACTGCAATACTGAAACACCTCTGTGATACCAGCAAGAGAGGAGAATGAGGAGCACAGAATGCACTAATTCCCTACAACTTAGAGCCCGGAATCTTCCCGGGGAAAACGGCAGAAGAAAATGCAGGCGGGTCGCGGCCTCCCACCAAGATGGCGGGGAGTGTCTATGCAGTACCTGCTTCGGATACTCCTGCACGGCAATAAGCAATTTCATTCAGGTGGCCCCCGCCCGCATTGGCCCCAGTGCCGGAATCCTGTCAACCGGAGGAAGGAGCCCCCTCAGACCTGCTCTACACTCCAGGGGTCAGCGGGAACACCCACATGGTTCAATCAGCTCAAAACCCAGCGGGCTCCGGGGGACATCCCCCTCAGCGATCGTGGTGGAGCGCGCGTGGTGTCAGCTCTTCCTCCCAACCTGCGGCGGCTTCCACGGTGAAGTACTGGGCCCCCCAGTGTCTCGCTGCGACCAGCAGCCTCAGTCCGACGCCTGCTCCAACAACACCACAGGAGCTGATTTCATCACACAGCTTTGTCTTGGCAGCGGATACCAGAGCGAATCTCTCGCTTACCCGTCTCTCCATCAAGGCTCCTAGGTGACACGCTGGATACCCTGTATAGCCGCAACACCGCCACTGTGGTACAGAATCCCGAGGCCCCTCCTGATAGGGGGTAACACACAAAAGCTAGCTCCTGGGTTAAACCTGGGGTGCTGGGAGCGGGGACTAAGGACTAGGCAGAGCTACATCCACCTGGGGTGAGCGGTAACATGTCCCAACCTGGAGGACTTCCATCAGTGGGGCAGATCAGGAGCCAGTGCCCCTCCTATACTGCGCCCAACTTCTGGAGACCCCACTGAAGACGAGGCGGCCTGTATGGTCCAAGGTCCAGAGGGGTCGTAACCCCAACAAGCTCCCTACACAATCCTAAAAAGCAGGTAAAAGAACCAGAAAGACTTAATGCATGATGGCAAGATGGGCTTTATGTGGCCTAAACCTATCCCAAGGCATAAAACGCCTAGGATCCATTGGGGTGTTATTTGAATAGTTCTTAACAGTTGGACAGTTTGGAGTCCATGGTTGGGACTCAATCCACACAGTTGGAAGATGATGTTGGACTATGAAGTTGAAATCCCGATTGGATCTCAACTGTAATTACCAGAAACTGGGAATGGCAACTACGGCTGATTTGATCCGACCCTGTGCCCCCCCCCCCGCTGGAGACTGCAGAAGGCGCAGAAACTCCTCACCAGCCGCTAAACTTTGTGTCGCTAAACGTCAGAGGCCTAAACTCCCTGATGAAACGGAAGTCTATCTTAAAGCGCCTGAAGGACTTGGAGGGATCGGTGGTATTCATTCAGTAGACCCACCTTCTTCCGGGAGACTTTTCCCGCTTTCACATCAGGGATTTTCCAAAACAGTTCTTCACCTTGGGTGCTACCAATAAAGGGGGCTCAGCTATCCTAATAGCAAGGGGTGTTCCCTTTGAGGAGCTGGACACGATTAAAGACCCAGAAGGCCGATTCATTGGAATAAAGGCACTACTCTATGGTGTTAGGGAGAATTCTCATAAATGTGCTAATTCCCTCCACCTTAGAGACCCCCAGCAACTTTGCTGGATTTTGAGGACTTGATTTTTTTACCTGGAAAGAGCATGAGCCTTTTTTCCCACTCTTTCATGTATTTTGATGTGTGTTTTACTCTTGTGTTCTTTGATTATGGAGTTTTAGGTAACTCCATAGGCATCATCTTTTCATGTGTGTTACACAGCACCTTCAGTGCAGTAACACAGGGATGTCTTTTAGACTTCCCAAAGGTTTAAATAACTTCTCTTGGATAAACTACTGTTTCCCAGAGAATGTAAGGTTAAATTGAGTTTACTAGTCTTTTTAAATTCCCAGACCCAGCACACACTATCTTACAATAGAGTGCTGGAGGGTTTACCTAGTATCCCCTGTGTCTAAAAACTCATGTAGCAGTGGTACCCTTTCCTATCAAAATGGTTGGTGGCAGTAGTTTTACAACAAACTACCATGATTTCTCCTGACCGCAAACACTGGTTGCTAAAAATCGCGGGTGCCATGTTTTTCAAGATGGCGCCTTAAGCCCCTTTGTTTAAACAGGGCCCGGTCTTCTTTTTTCGCCATTTCTTTTTGGAAAGGTCCTTCTAGTGTTTCTCTCTGCATGCCAAACTAGATTTGATGCCTTTGTTCGTATGCCTTTGGCGGGCTTTGGGACTTAAGACCACCTCTGGTGCCTGAGTCTCTGGGGTGGGCAGTAAGTGAGGCAGGTGTCCGAAACTCCCTCTGCGTAGTCTCATGGGAGACCAAAATGCACTCTGGCCTGATTGGCTGGCTGACTGTCCGGCAAGGACAGCCACCCTGCTGGGTGAGTGGCAGCTAGGCTGGAATGAAATGGAGAAAACAGTTTAAAAGGCGAGTCTCTGGACTTGGAAGGGAGAGTCGACCACTGGAACGAAAGAACCGAAGACGAGCTGGAAGAGGACGGCTGCTGCAACTCCTGGACCATTGTTTTGCCCGGTGAAGCCCTGCTGCGAGTCCGAATTGCCAAGTTCATCTTGACAGAGAAGCCCCTTTAAGGACAACTTCTTCCTTTGAGTTGGTGGGACCAATCAACTCGTAAACCACCTGGATACCATTCTCGAAGCTGGTTAGGATTAACCGGGGAGAGGGACACCAGCTTGTGTGCTTGAATTATAGCTACTGGAACTGAAGTGACTCCATTTTGTCCGCGTTTTCTGACGATCCCGTGCAGTGCAGGAGTCCCCCGACGTCCTCCCTCTTGTCCGCACGACTGAGGCTCAGGAACAATGAGATCTGCAGGAACTGTCAGGAACCAACGTCTTCAGCTGCATCTTGTTCTTCATATTAAGGTACTGTGCCAAACCGAATGAGAGAACTTACCTCTCGCAGTGAAAGGTCGCTGAACTTTACCAACTTGCAGGCCTAATCAGCTTGTGACCCAACAAATTATTTTTTTTTGTACAAACTACTTCTGAGAACTCTGGCAAAGACTTTACCGTTTACTTCAAGAACTGCTATTTCCTATCCAAGACACTAGCCCATTGACTTTGGCCTAGGCCTATTGAACTGAATCGAGTCGTCTAGTGAACTGAAACTATTTGCACTGTCTAGGAAAGTATTTGTGATATATTCTATTAACATGTGCCTTTGTATTCCCATTTAAAGTGACTGAAATGCTGTTTTGCTCATATTTCAGGGAAGCCTAATTTGTTCAGAAATGTATTGGTTTTGTGCTGAAGTATATTTGTGTATAATATTAAGTTGCCTACTTCTAGTGGATGTTTTCCAAATGATTGTGTAATAAATGTATAAGTGTTTTACCAAGAAACCTTGAGTATAAGTTTCTACTTGAACCACTGTGATTGTAAGACCTCTGTGTAACTTTGTGTACTGCTCAAATTCTCTCTTGAGATAAGCCTGGCTGCTCCGCTTGCTACCACAAAACTGTGTAGAACAGACTTATACCAAATGTTGGTTTTGCTTACACCTGTAGTCCTCATTGTATGTGATGGTCCCAGAGGGTACTGCATGCAATTCTGCTTAACACTGATAGCAAGGAGTGAGGATAAACTATAGTTGTTACATTGAGAGTGCTGCTCTTACTTTTGTTCAAAATAACCTTCACAAGGCTAAGCACCACTAGCAAAACAATTGTTTATAATGCCAGATATGGATAACTTCAAACAGGAAGCCCTGATCAGTCTAACAGTAGGTCAACTGAAAGATATTTGTGAAGTCAGGTCTCTCTCTGTTAAAGGCAAGACAAATTAATTGATTGAAAAGTTGTTGAATCATCAAAGACTGGGAGGTAGAGCTATAACCCCTAGCCCTCCAGCAAATGTGGATAGTGATTATGAGGATGATAATGATTCAGAGTCTAGCTCTAATGTTATTGATGAGCCAGAAGAGTCAGAGTAGTCTCAGGATGTGAGCCCCACTGCACCTCTACCTGCTCTAGACCCTCAACCTATAACCACAGGGACCCTACCAGGTCCACTACTGAGTCCAGAATGTGTCTCTCTTGAAAAGCTGAGACTTGAGTTAGAATTTAAAAGGCCCCAACTGCAAACTGAAAGGAAACATCAAAAAATCAAACTCTGAGAAATGGAAATGCATCATGCTCTTGAAATGAAGAAATGTTCTCTTGAAAATGGTTCTCTCCCAGAGTCTGTTGTGTCTTGACTGTCGTGTAGCCGAAGAGTCCTCTGTCCACAAGTGCCGCACAGAGAGAATCAAAGTCACTCTCTGTACAGCCTTTGAGGCCAAAGGTGGGAGATGTTCTTCCGGAACTGCGGTACTTGTGGAACCCCGAACCACTGTAAAGGAAACACTGGTTAAGTGTCAAGCCAAAACAGAATCAACAACCAATCAACAAGTAAGTGAAACGGTCTTACCAAAAGGCGTCTGTGGAGTAGCGGTTGTACCTATGGGGAAGGTTCCGAGACCCAGCAAGGCTGTTCTTTCAGTATGTAGCGATCCCAGCAACGTTGCAAGTGCCAGGCCCACCCGATGCCAGAATCCGCACAAGAAAGGCGGAACGTAGTAGGAGTCCGTGAAGCAGTCCGTGGTCGTAACAATGATCCAAAAGCAAGTACCAAAGCCAAGGGTTATTCGTTGCCAGTCCGTGAAACAAATCCGAGGTCAAGATCCAAAAAGGTGAGACAAAAGGTAAGTAGCGCCGTACAGGAATCGGAAGAAACAGCTGTGAAGCACCGAAGCACCGCAACACAGCCGTTTAAATACTGGTGCTGCTATTTCCTCCCGGTCACATGACCCGCGAGCGCATCACGTGAGTGTAGTCCAGAAACATGTGAGCGGAAGGCAGCGGTCATGTGATGCGGAAGAAGCCGGTCTAGCAGCCGCCACGGAAGACGCCAAAGGAGCAGACGTCTCTGCGGGCAAACAGCATGCTGACCCAAGCTTTATGGCAATCAGCGCCGTGGCAACTGGGGCGAAGAGAGAACCTGTGAGTCCCGGAACCGGGCAAGAGGGCGAGGGGTGTTCGGGGCACGGGGATGAGGAATGGGACCCCCAGAGGGATGAGTGGAGTGTGTGACAGAGCCCCCCAAAGGCCCACGACCCCGTGGGCACGAAGGATGGTCCCTATGGAACCGTGCCACCAAACGGGGAGCCTGGACATCAGTAGCCGGGACCCAGGACCACTCCTCGGGCCCATACCCTGACCAATCCACAAGGTACTGGAGACACCCCCTAGAGACACGGGAACCCAGAATGGCAGAGACCTCAAAAACATCCGGAGTGGACAGAGACACCGGGGCCACAGGAGAGCAAAGCCGTGTGGGAGCGGGACAGGGCTTGAGCAGAGAAACGTGGAAAACAGGGTGAAGCCGCCAGGAACCCGGGAGAGCAAGTCGATAAGACACAGGGTTGATAACACGAGTAACCGTATAGGGACCCACAAAGCGAGGTAGAAGCTTGCGACAACCCACCAAGTGCAGATGTCGGGTGGACAACCAAACGCGGGATCCCACAGTATACAACGGGGCCATCAGCTGTTTCCTGTCCGCCTGCGCCTTCATGGACGCCTGGGCCTCGACAAGATGAGTCGACACCTGAGCGTGGACGGAGGCCAGGTCCCTAACACATGCAAGGGCAGCCAGATTGGCTGAAATAGGCCAATCCGTGAAGGGCAGATCACGAGGGTGCTGACCATAAAGCACGTAGAACGGGGAGAAACCAGTGGAAGAATGGACAGCGTTGTTGTACGCGAATTCCGCAAGATGCAACACGCTCAACCAAGAAGACTGCAGCTGTAGGGTCAGACAACGTAAGTACTGCTCCAGCGTCTGGTTCAGTCGCTCGGTCTGGCCGTCCGTCTCAGGGTTATATGCTGAGGAGAAGCGGACGTCCATCCCGAGCAACCTAGTCAGGGCCCGCCAGAAACGCGAGGTGAACTGCGAACCCCTGTCCGAGACGAGAACCGAGGGAAGCCCGAAAAGACAAAAGACATTCTCGAAGAACAACCGGGCCAGTGTAGGCGCTGAGGGGATGCCCTTACAAGGGATAAAACGAGCCATCTTAGAAAAGGAATCCATGACCACCCACAAGGTATCGAAGCCCCGGATCCGGGGTAGGTCAGTGACGAAATCCATGGTCAAGGTGTGCCACGGTTTGGGAGGAACAGGTAAAGGAAGCAAGAGACCCACAGGGCGACCCCTACGGTGCTTACACTGTGCGCAAACAGCACATGCGTTGACGTAAGAGTCAACATCCTTTCTCATAGACGGCCACCAGCACCACCTTCTCAGCAGCGCCAAAGTGCATTTCTGACCAGGATGACCATGAACCGGGGCGTCGTGAGACCATTCCAAGGCCATATTGCGGGTGTCTACCGTGGGCATGAATAAACAATCAGAAACAAAGGGGAGACCATCGTGAACCACCAAATCCCAATCGGACAACTGGCCTGGGTGTGAGGTAAACCAATTCCGTATCGCGCCAAGTAAGGGCAGGGTTGGAGTACACAAACAAACCACCTTGCCGACGTCTAGAAGGGTGTCTGGAAACGTCGGCAAGGCCACCACCCCCAGGGGAACGCGATAAGGCATCGGCTTTGCCATGGGTAGTACCCGGGCGATGTTTGATCACAAAGTCGAAGGCCGCAAAGAAGAGATGCCACCTGACCTGCTTGCTGTTGATACACTTCAGAGATGCCAGGTCTTGTAAGTTCTGGTGATCGGAATAAACCGTGACACGGTGCTTAGCACCCAAGAGGTGATGCCTCCAATCGCGGAATGCGTCCATGACCGCCAGTAGTTCCTTTTCGGTCACAGTATAGTGGGATTCAGCATCTGTGAATTTACGGGAATGGAAGGCCACAGGGTGAAGACGACCAGAGGTAGGGCAAGTCTGTGACAATACAGCACCGACAGCAAAGGATGAGGCATCAGCCTCCACTATGAATGGCAGTTCTGGGTCTGGGTGCTGCAAGATGGGGGCAGTAGTGAATGCTGTCTTTAAAGCCTTGAAGGCCTGTTGATGTGTGTCTGTCCATAGAAAGGGTGTGCGAGGGCTAGTCAGGGAAGTGAGGGGGAGCCACCAAAGAAGAAAACCCAGAGATAAATCGCCTGTAAAAGTTAGCGAAGCCAAGGAAAGACTGGAGCGCCTTCAAAGAATCGGGGACCGGCCAATCCAGCACCGCGCGAACCTTGGAGTTGTTCATGGCTAGCCCTTCAGACGAGATGTGAAAACCAAGACACTCTACGGAGTCGGCATGGAGCTGGCACTTCTCGGGTTTGGCAAACAAGGAGTGCCTCCGTAGACGAGACAACACTTCCCTGACGTGCTGTACGTGGTCCTTCATGGTCTGGGAAAATATCAGGATGTCATCCAAGTAGACCACCACAAAAACGTCCAGGACGTTAGAGAAGATGTCGTTCATGAACCTCTGGAACGTGGGCGGAGCGTTGCACAAACCGAACGGCATGACGGTATACTCATACAAGCCATAGCGAGTACAAAAGGCGGTCTTCCATTCGTCCCTGGAACGCACACGAACCAGATTGTAGGCACCCTGGAGGTCTAATTTGGTAAAAACAGTGGCGTGTATGAGACGGTCCGACAGGGGCGTGATTAGTGGAATGGGGTAGCGGTCTTTCTTGGTGATGGCATTGAGTCTGCGGTAGTCCACACAAGGCCGTAAGTCACCCTCCTTCTTGGGAACGAAGAAAATGGGACTCGCCGCCGGGGATGTAGAAGGACGTATCTGGCCCAGACGGAGGGACTTTTGGATGTACTCCTTGAGGACTAGATCCTCAGTAGGAGACAGGGAGTAGATACGACCTGTGGGGATAGTGCTGTCCGGAACCAGATCTATCGGGCAGTCGTACGGGCGATGTGGCGGTAGGACTTCTGATGTACCATGGTCGAACACTTCCAGATAGTCTTGGTATTGGGCGGGAATGAGTGTGGAGACCAGTCCAACCGTGTGGTGTTCTGTGGAGGGGACAACGGGATCCTCTAAAGATAATTGAGCCATGACCCCCAATGCTTGAGCGGGTGTCTCAATGCTGGTGGCTGCGGTTAGGCAGAAGTGTTGACAGAGATCGGATTCGAAATGCACCGAACCCTCTTTCCAGTCGATTAAGGGGTTGTGCTCCCGTAGCCAGGGTATTCCCAATGTTACACCGAACTGGGGCATTGAGATGAGATCGAAACTCAGGGTCTCCCTGTGTATAGCTTGTATGGTCAAGAGCATCGGGGCGGTCTGTTGTTTGATCGGTCCGGAAACCAGAGCAGTCCCATCAACTGCCTGTACTGGTTCCGGCCGGGTTTTGGCTAGAAGAGGTAGGTTCAGGGTTTGGGCCAGCGTGATGTCCATATAATTACCTGTAGCCCCGGAATCTATGATAATCGTAACCGGGTGTGTGATGTCAGGTGTGGGTTGTAGAATGGCCTGCACATATATGGGTCTGATGCGGCCGAAAGCAAACACAGGGTTCGGGGTATGACAAGGAGCGCTCAACCCGGTCCCTGAGTCTAGGGTCGAGCGCTCCGAAAACCCGATGGTTTCAGCTTAGGGCGATGGGGACACTCCTTCAAGTAATGGCCAGTTAGACCACAATAATAGCAAGCATTGTCCACCCTCCTACGTTCCCTTTCTATGGATGTGATCGTGCTCCTGATGCCCCCGATTTGCATGGGTTCGGAACTGGTGTTTGAGGGGGCCGAGGTGGAAGGAGATGGGGCAGTGGTGTGCATGAGACCGGCCTCAGCCCTGCGTTCAGAACGTCTGGCGTCCAATTGCAGAGTTAAATCGACTAGATCATGGTAAGAGGTCGGTAAGGAGGGAACAACCGCAAGGGCATCCTTCATGGTGTTGTTTAAGCCGCGATAATACACAACGGCCTTTTTGGTTTCAGGCCAGGAAGTCTCGGCTGCAACCTGATTGAACTTAGTAATGTATTCGATTAAAGACCCCCTACCCTGCTCCAGGTCCAGGAGTTCCAGGTCTCAGGACTGGACTTTATGGCGTGTATCGAACACTCGGGACATCTCAGTGACCAACAGATCAAAATCGTAAAGGGCTGGGTTGTCGTTTTCCAGGAGTGGATTGGCCCAGGCAGCAGCAGTGCCTGCTAAATGAGAGAGAGTAAAGGCTGCCTTGAAGGAGGAGTCCGGAAAGGCCATGGGTCTACACAAAAAATTCAACTTGCATTGATTCAGGAAGGTTCTGAATTTGCCGGGATCCTCATGATACCTCTCAGGGGCGGCCAAAGGAAAAGGAGAGGGCGGTACTACGGGGATTGGGTTAGGAATGGGTGGAACGGGAGGTTGGATGGGCGGGGGGCCTGGTGGAGTATCCCCAAATTCAGCATCTGAGGGTAGAGGATGTCTAGCACTCTGGATGGTATCCAAGCGTTGGTGAATGGCTGTATTTGCTGCGGCCATGTCTGCACGTAACACGGTTATGGCCTGAACCATAGTGGTCAAGGGGTCATCCGCAGCTCCCTCCATAGCTACACGACAGGATGGCTTCACAGTCTGTTGTGTCTTGACTGTCGTGTAGCCGAAGAGTCCTCTGTCCACAAGTGCCGCACAGAGAGAATCAAAGTCACTCTCTGTACAGCCTTTGAGGCCACAGGTGGGAGATGTTCTTCCGGAACTGCGGTACTCGTGGAACCCCGAACCACTGTAAAGGAAACACCGGTTAAGTGTCAAGCCAAAACAGAATCAACAACCAATCAACAAGTAAGTGGAACGGTCTTACCAAAAGGCGTCTGTGGAGTAGCGGTTGTACCTATGGGGAAGGTTCAGAGACACAGCAAGGCTGTTCTTTCAGTATGTAGCGATCCCAGCAACGTTGCAAGTACCAGGCCCACCTGATGCCAGAATCCGCACAAGAAAGGCGGAACGTAGTAGGAGTCCGTGAAGCAGTCTGTGGTCGTAACAATGATCCAAAAGCAAGTACCAAAGGCAAGGGTTATCCGTTGCCAGTCCGTGAAACAAATCCGAGGTCAAGATCCAAAAAGGTGAGACAAAAGGTAAGTAGCGCTGTACAGGAATCCGAAGAAACAGCTGTGAAGCACTGAAGCACCGCAACACAGCTGTTTAAATAATGGCGCTGCTATTTCCTCCCGGTCACATGAACCGCGAGCGCATCACGTGAGTGTAGTCCAGAAACATGTGAGCGGAAGGCGGCGGTCATTTGACGCGGATGAAGCCGGTCTAGCAGCCGCCACGGAAGATGCCAAAGGGGCAGACGTCTCCACGGGCAAACAGCATGCCGACCCAAGCTTTGTGGCAATCGGCGCCGTGGCAACTGGGGCGAAGAGAGAACCTGTGAGTCCCGGAACCGGGCAAGAGGGCGAGGGGTGTTCAGGGCACGGGGATGAGGAATGGGACCCCCAGAGGGACGAGTGGAGTGCGTGACAGTCTTCTAGGTCTTCCAGTCCTAAGAGACCTCACATGCCTAAAGAAGCTGTGAGTATGTATGAGGTGAGACTTGATATTTTGGATTGGTTGGCTGCTTTTGAATATAACTATGGGGTTTTTCAGGGAATCAGGTGATTCCTTGGCTTTTGTTTAGGCTTCCCCAGGTTGCAACTGATGCTGTAATGGAGGTGGGGGAACTTGAAAGATTGGAGTACGAAAATGTGAAGCTAACTTTGATAGCTAGATTTGGGAAGACTCCTTCCCAGTACCTTAAGAGGTTTAACCCTTTAACTGCCATGGGTATTTCCCCCCAGTGCCAGGGCCTTTTTTGGTGATTTCGGTATGTGGCCATTCAATGGCTTGTAACTTTTTTGTTACATGAGTTATCTCGGCCAAATTTGGCTCCTTTTTTTCCCCACATGTAGGTGGTCGTAACTCCACCCAGGAACCCTAGGTTGATGTAGGGGGGTGAGAGGAAATAAGCAAAAAGGGCAAACATGTTGGGTTTTTTCAAAAAATGCCAATAAAATGATGTACAAAGAAGCCTGTGGTTTTTGCCTTGTAAGAGCTAGGAACAAATGGTTTCCTGTGCTGAGTTCCCCAATTTCCATGCTTTCAAGAACAGGTTGAGTGGAAACGAAAATAAAATTATTTTGATGTGGTTATCAACCGTTTTGTGAGAGGTAGGCGATTTTGGCCATTTTTGCCAATTGGACATGCATGGATGAAATGGGAGAAAAGGGTAGGAAAGCCAAATTGGAGGACAGAAAGGCATATATTTCTGAAAAGTAGACAAAATTCCAAGTTTAGGAAGGGGTGATTTGCGTAGGTCAGGCAACAACTAGGTAGGGGAAACTGCCATAGAGTGGGTGAAAAGCGGGAAAATGACCGAAAAAAAGGTATGTTTTGGACATGGTTGGCTTGGTACGGCAACGGCTTCTATGAATTTTGAGAAAAGCAATGCTTCGCTACATTCCCCCGACTCTTGCAGTTAGGAAAGCACACATTTTTTGTAGTGTTTTACAAAACAAGCAATACCACAAGCCAAACACTGAGCCATGGTACACAGGAGTTTTACGCTCACGGCCTGAACAGACGCACTTAGCATGTGTAAATCGGGAAAACCAATGTGGTGAGGAACGGCAAGCATACATTTTTTGAAAGAGCACAGGCAGACCTTTTCAAGGGTAGGTGACTTGTGCAGGTTACAAAAGTGTATGGTGCCTAAAGCAGCGACTAAATGTAGGGCACATTTGGGAAATGAAAGGGTTGTGTGACAAAGGGCACCAGCAAATGGGTCAAAACGTTATGAAAACCACACAAACACAACACATGCCCTACCGTCCCGCGTTCCCACAGGTGTCCCGATGAAAACGGTACCTCACATGTGTGGGTGCACCTACCTGGCCACCAAGGGGAAAGCCTAAAACACAAGTAACCCCAAGTCTGTTTTCAGACCGGAATTTCAGACGCTCTGCCGACTGGGACAACATAGAGATATGGGCCTCGGGTGTCCAAGCCACCAAGGAAAACAGGGAACCCCATGCATTTCCGAAAAGAGGACACCCGTGGGAATCCGCAGAGGTATGATTTGCGCACATCGGCCCAGAATTTATTACCCAGACACCCCTGCAAAGTCCGAAATGTTGGGGAAAAACGCATTTTACGCACATTTCGCTCGGCTCACCCATCGAAACACGCCCCCAACAACACATGGCCTACTGTCCCGCATTCCCACAGGTGTCCCGATATGAAAACGGTACCTCACATGTGTGGGTGCACCTACCTGGCCGCCAAGAGGAAAGCCTAAAACACAAGTAACCCCAAGCATGTTTTCAGACCAGTATTTCAGACGCTCTGCCGACCGGCACAACATACAGGTATGGGCCTCAGGTGTCCAAGCCACCAAGGAAAACAGGGAACCCCATGCATTTCCGAAAAGAGGACACCCGTGGGAATACGCAGAGGTATGATTTGCGCACGTCGCCCCAGAATTTATTACCCAGACACCCCCGCAAAGTCAGAAATGTGGGGAAAAAAATGCATTTTACGCACATTTCATTCGGCTCACCCATCGAAACACGCCCCCAACAACACATGGCCTACCGTTCCGCGTTCCCACAGGTGTCCCGATGAAAACGGTACCTCACATGTCTGGATGCACCTACCTGGCCGCCAAGGATAAAGCCCAAAACACAAGTAACCCCAAGTCTGTTTTCAGACCGGTATTTCAGACGCTCTGCCGACCGGCACAACACACAGATATGGGCCTCGGGTGTCCAAGCCACCAAGGAAAACAGGGAACCCCATGCATTTCCGAAAAGAGGACACCCGTGGGCATCCGCAGAGGCATGATTTGTGCACATCGCCCCAGTATTTATTACCCAGACAACGCCAGCAAAGTCCGAAATGTGGGGGAAAAACGCATTTTCCGCACATTTCGCACCGGCTCACCCATCGAAACACGCCCCCAACAACACATGGCCTACCATCCCGCGTTCCCACAGGTGTCCCGATGAAAGCGGTACCTCACATGTGTGGGTGCACCTACCTGGGCGCCAAGGGGAAAGCCTAAAACACAAGTAAGCCCAAGTCTGTTTTCAGACCGGAATTTCAGACTCTCTGCCGACCGGCACAACATACAGGTATGGGCCTCAGGTGTCCAAGCCACCAAGGAAAACAGGGAACCCCATGCATTTCCGAAAAGAGGACACCCGTGGGAATACGCAGAGGTATGATTTGCGCACATCGCCCCAGAATTTATTACCCAGACACCCCCGCAAAGTCAGAAATGTGGGGAAAAAAACGCATTTTCCGCATATTTCGCTCGGCTCACCCATCAAAACACGCCCCCAACAACTCATGGCCTACCGTCGCGGGTTCCCACAGGTGTCCCGAGGAAAATGGTACCTCACATGTGTGGGTGCACCTACCTGGCCGCCAAGGGGAAAGCCTAAAACACAAGTAACCCCAAGTATGTTTTCAGACCGGAATTTCAGACGCTCTGCCGACCATAACAACATACAGATATGGGCCTCAGGTGTCCAAGCCACCAAGGAAAACGGGGAACCCCATGCATTTCCAAAAAGAGGACACCCGTGGGAATCCGCAGAGGTATGATTTGCGCACATCGCCCCAGAATTTATTACCCAGACACCCCCGCAAAGTCCCAAATGTGGGGGAAAAAACGAATTTTCCGCACATTTCGCTCGGCTCACCCATCGAAACACGCCCCCAACAACCCATGGCCTACTGTCCAGCGTTCCCACAGGTGTCCCGATGAAAACGGCACCTCACATGTGTGGGTGCACCTACCTGCCGCCAAGGGGAAAGCCTAAAACACAAGTAACCCCAAGTCTGTTTTCAGACAGGAATTTCAGACGCTCTGCCGACCGGCACAACATAGAGATATGGGCCTCGGGTGTCCAAGCCACCAAGGAAAACAGGGAACCCCATGCATTTCCGAAAAGAGGACACCCGTGGGAATCCGCCGAGGTATGATTTGCGCACATCGCCCCAGAATTTATTACCCAGACACCCCCGCAAAGTCCGAAATGTGCAAAAAAAATGCATTTGTCGCACATTTTGCTCGGCTCACCCATCGAAGCACGCCCCAACAACACATGGCCTACCGTCCCGCGTTCCCACAGGTGTCCCGAGGAAAACGGTACCTCACATGTGTGGGTGCAGCTACCGGGGGTGCAAAAGGAAAAGGGTAACCCACTGTAACCGCAAGCCTTTCGCCACTGCCCATTTTGGTCATGGGGGCAACCTACAGATTTGGGCTTAGGGTGTCAAAGCCAGCAAGGAAAACAGGGAACCCCATGCATTTCCCAAAAGAGGACACCCGTGGGAATCCACAGAGGTCTGCCTTGCGCAAATTGCCCATTTTTTATTAGCCACAATCCCCGACAAAGTGTGATATTTGGTGGGGAAAAAACACAATGTTCACTTTGTCTGGGGTTCTGGGTAATAAATTCTGGGCCACTTCGCGCAAGTCAGACCTCTGCGCATTCCCACGGGTGTCCTCTCAGCCCCCCTAAAAAGCAGCCTACGATTTTGTATTATTTTCTTTGTTTACCCAACTTCGTTCGGCGCAGATGGGCACATTAGTGTGCCAATCTGCCCCCAGGGTGGCCAAACCCTACTGCCCCATCTATTGGGGGGCCTGTCCCACCATTTGTGGTGGCCCTCTCCTCACCCACACCGAACGGAGGGGGGGCACATCCTAGGAGGCTCAGGGAGGGCTGCATGAGGTCCCCCCCCAGCCATTTGGGGTGGGGGGGGAGGGTCACCACAAAAGGGGGGGCAGGACCCCCAATAGATGGGGCAGTAGGGTTTGGACACCCTGGGGGCAGATTGGCACACTAATGTGGCCATCTGCACGAAGCGAACTTGGGTAAACAAAAAAAAAATACAAAATTGTAGGCTGCATTTTAGGGGGGCTGAGGGGCACCCTAAATTGGCAGCGAATGATGAACTGCAATGGGGGGTGGCCCTCACCCCAACCCCACCCCAAATGGAGGGCCCCACCTCATGCAACCCTCCCTGGCATCAGGTAGGGGAGGCCCCACCTCATGCATCCCTCCCAGGGGTCAGATGCCCCTTCCTAGGAGCAGATATCTGCCCCCAGGGAGGGATGCATGAGGTGGGGCCCTCAATTTGGGATGGGGGGTGAGAGCCACCCCCCGTTGCAGTACATCATTCGCTGCCAATTTAGGGTGCCCCTCAGCCCCCCCTAAAATGCAGCCTACGATTTTGTATTATTTTTTTTGTTTACCCAAGTTCGCTTGGCGCAGATGGCCACATTAGTGTGCCAATCTGCCCCCAGGGTGCCCAAACCCTACTGCCCCATCTATTGGGGGGCCTGTCCCACCATTTGTGGTGGCCCTCTCCTCACCCACACCGAACGGAAGGGGGGGCACATCATGCAGCCCTTCCTAGGAGGCTCAGGGAGGGCTGCATGAGGTGTCCCCCCCAGCCATTTAGGGTGGGGGGGGAGAGGGCCACCACAAAAGGTGGGGCAGGACCCCCAATCGATGGGGCAGTAGGGTTTGGGCACCCTGGGGGCAGATTGGCACACTAATGTGGCCATCTGCGCCAAGCGAAGTTGGGTAAACAAAAAAAAGAATACAAAATCGTAGGCTGCTTTTTAGGGGGGGGCTGAGGGGCACCCTAAATTGGCAGCGAATGTTCTACTGTAATGGGGGTGGCCCTCCCCCCAACCCCAAATGGAGGGCCCCACCTCATGCATCCCTCCCTGGCATCAGATAGGGGAGGCCCCACCTCATGCATCCCTCCCAGGGGTCAGATGCCCCTTCCTAGGAGCAGATATCTGCCCCCAGGGTGGGTTGCATGAGGTGGGGCCCTCCATTTGGGGTTGGGGGGTGAGGGCCACCCCCGTTGCAGTACATAATTTGCTGCCAATTTAGGGTGCCCCTCTGCCCCCCCCTAAAATGCAGCCTACGATTTTGTATTATTTTATTTGTTTACCCAAGTTCGCTTGGCGCAGATGGCCACATTAGTGTGGCAATCTGCCCCCAGGGTGCCCAAACCCTACTGCCCCATCTATTGGGGGGCCTGTCCCACCATTTGTAGTGGCCCTCTCCTCACCCACACCGAACGGAGGGGGGGGGGCACATCATGCAGCCCTTCCTAGGAGGTTCAGGGAGGGCTGCATGACGTGTCCCCCCAGCCATTTGGGGTGGTGGGGAGGGCCACCACAAAAGGTGGGGCAGGACCCCCAATAGATGGGGCAGTAGGGTTTGGGCACCCTGGGGGCAGATTGGCACACTAATATGGCCATCTGCGCCAAGCGAACTTGGGTAAACAAAAAAAATAATACAAAATTGTAGGCTGCATTTTAGGGGGGCTGAGGACCACCCTAAATTGACAGCGAATGTTGTACTGCAACGGGGGTGGCACTCACCCCCCCACCCCAAATGGAGGGCCCCACCTCATGCATCCCTCCCTGGGGTCAGATGCCCCTTCATAGGAGCAGATATCTGCCCCCAGGGAGGGTTACAAGGGGTGCCCCCTTTCTACTTTGGTTGGGGGGGGCACCCCCCCTTTCATTCAGTTAAAAATCCATGGTGGCTAGTGGCCCCCCACCCCCACACCCACCCCTACCCCACCCCCTTTTCTCATCATTTCATTTTTTTTTTTTACATTCCCTGGGGGCAGATGGTCAGCCATCTGCCCCAGGGTTCACATGCATGTGCCCCCATGCTTTGGGGGCTGGGAGGGGGGAGAGGGCTGCTTACTTGAAGTAGCTCCCCTCCCCCCAACACACAAACGGTTCCATGGTGGTCCAGTGGGTTGCTGGTCACGGATCAGCGCTCTGCTCTGATCCGTGACCAGCAATGCCTCATGTAGATGGTGTCCTTGGAAAGGGGAGAACCTCCCCTTTACAAGGACACCACTTTTTGCCATATCCCTGGCGGTCTAGTGGGCCCCAGGGCCCCAAACCCCCTCCCACCACCCCTCATCCCTCGATTTTTTTTTTCTTTTCACCCTTGGGGGCAGTGATCATCTGCCCCCAGAGGTCTCTGGCGCTGTGGCCCCATGCTTTGGGGCCATGGTGGGATGGGGGCCGCTTACCTAGTAAGCAACACCCCCTCCCCCCGAGTCACAAACGGATCCGTATTGATCCTGTGACATTGCTGCCCACGGATCGCGCGCCCTGCGCCCGATCCGCGGGCAGCAATGCCACACAATGGGTATCGTTGGAAAGGGGAGGATCTCCCCTTTCCAATGATACCCGCCTCGATCTCTTGAAATACAGCCGGAGATCGACACGGAGAAAGAAGGGCTCTTACCTTCTTTCTTTCACAGCAGCAGCCGAAAACGGCTGCTGCAGTGATTTTACTTTCGGTTTCACACCGACGTGCTTTACGCACGTCGACGTGAAACTGAAGGTAATCCAGCCCCCTGGCAGTGAGGGGGGACCTCCCCCTCACATAGCCCGGGAGTTGGATTACAGTTTTGTGCAATCCCTGCTTTGCAGGGATCGCACAAAACAGAGTGCCTGAAAAGACGAGCTAAATCGTCCTTGGCAACAGGGAGGTAATTCCAAGGACGAGATAGCTCGTCCTTGGCACTAAAGAGGTTAAGACCCTCAAAAAGCATGATGGTACCCCTTGAGCTACCCCGGTATGTGAATGTTTGAAGAACTTAGATGGTTGGGTAAAGGGTCATAGAGTTAACACTTTTGAAGGAATGAGAAATCTATTTTTGTTGGAATCTATTTTTGATGCCTGCTCTTCTGAGCTGAGACAGCACTTGGCTGACTCACTCAGGAAATTGATCCAAAGAAGTTAGCAAAGGCTGCTGACTTCTGGGTTGCTAACAGGACTGCTCACAAGGATTCTGGGGCAACTCAGAAGAAGGATGATGGGAAGCAGCAAAAGAAAGATGGCAAAGAGAATTCCAATACCTCCAATCCAAAAGAGGGCCCCAAACAGAAAAAGGGTAAGACACCTGGGAAACCGAATCAGGCTAGTGAAACCTCTGGTGCCAAACCAGAGCGAGGTCAGCAGAAGCCCTCATTTTTCAAGACATTTGGAAAATGTTATGCTTGTGGGTCAACTGACCATGTGAATGGGGATGTAAGGGTAAACCTTCAGGGATCCACACTGCCTCCTTAGCCTTCTCCCCAGAGGAAGAAGTACATATGGCAAGTGGAAACTTTCAAGTACTGACTGAAGACCCCATTGGAGTCTCTGCCAGTGTTTCTTTAGTGTCCCTGAGTCTGCGGGAACAGCAGAATTTAGATGTCTATAATACAATTCCAGATAACACAAAAACATTTTACACGGACAGTGTACTTGTGAATGGTCAGGAGACTGTTACGCTCACCCGGTATCCACAGGGACGCCACCCAGCCGGGTTACTCGCTGGTATGCTTCTCAGCTTTGCCCTGATGTGGTCTGCAGGGAGGGTTCTGCCTGAAAATACAGGAGGACTGTGTTCAAGACTGACCGACTGGGGTAAGTATCCTCCCTCCACCCCCATATGATTTCAGTCCCTCTGGCGCCCTCTCCTCACCTTGTAGTAGAATTAGGCGTGCTCTCCGTCCTGCCTTCTTTGCGTTGTCTTTCATGGGCGAGTGCGGTCCAGTTACTTCACTGACACCGGCCCATTTGATATTGTTCAGGTATGTATTATTGCTGTTCTTTAGTTTTGTTGCTATCCTGCATGCCTTTCTTTGTTTAAAATGTCTCTTTTTTCTCCCTTAGGTATGCAGAGCTTCAGCGCAGCGAACTGGCTTGGTTGAGCCCCGCTGGTAAAGTATGGCGCATTAAGAGCGCTATGATGCAGTAAGTAAGCGCTATGCGCAGCGCTGCAAAGTCTTGCCTTTGCTAACCTGTGTTTTCCTTCCTTGTAGGTCACGGTGTTCTTCAGCGCGAGTGGAATGTGCCAGCCGAGAGGCGACCAGCCAGGTAAGCCTTTGAGCAGTTCGTAATTTGTAAATGTCTCTACTGCTTTCTTTAATGTTGCCTCCATCTTCCTCTTTCAGGTTGTTCTGTCCGGGAGGCGTGCAGATTCGAGGAAGCTGTTCTCAGTAGCTGCAAGTGTTTAAAGATGAAGACTGCAGGTAAGATGCTGCTGCTAATGATGTTCATTTTGTCTCCTTGCAGGTTCTGCTTTTCTGAGGTTCGAGGGAATAGCTGGACACGGTGAGCGTCACGTTGCAAGCTACAAAATAACACGAAGCATGTTGTCTTGCTTGGGTGTGGTTTAAATAGCCCCAACAAAATAGTCCAGGTAAAGTAGTCCCTAGGCTGCCACACCCAAAACACTAGACCGCATAGCTTGGTTCTTAGGAACCAAGCTATGTGGATGCCTTCATGTTGGCTGACAATACAATAAAGTAGTTCCCAAGCACATTGTTTTTCATGGTGTATGAGCCTGGCGCCATACGCGCCAGGACCGGCCCCATGAGGGCTTTTGAAGAGGATGCCAGGCTCTAGAGGCCTGAGTCCTGACTCCACCTGGCCAATGGGTTTGCCAGAGGGGGTTTTGGGCGAGGGTCGTGACAGAGACCCTTGCCATTAGGGCCAGCATTACAGCAGTGGATTTATCTTATTTCAAGGCTGAGGATGTTGCTAAGGCACCCAATAGCCTTACTAAACTTGCTGGAGGCCCTGTCCAAATGCTTCCCATACTACAGCTCTCAGCCAGTGCAACAACATGACTGTCAAGATACCTGTTAGTGTGCAGAGTGAGGTGCCTGGGAGAGTCCTGTTGGGGATTGACTTAAAAACTCTTGGAGTTGTATCAAGCACCCCCAGGCCTCCCAGTAAAAGGAAGCAGGAGCAGACAAGGAGGGCCAGGGAGAGTACCTTAGATGGCACTCCAGGGGATGTTACAGAAGAATCTATAACACCCAGCCGACATGAGCTACTGACTGCTATTTCAAAAAAGATTGAGAGAAAGGGGAAACCCAAGGTCTCAAAGGAAAGACAAGACAGTACTCCTGTGCTACCAACAAGTATATCCCCGAGAGGACTGTCCAACGTCACACCTGTGACTGCTCCACCAGCTGAAGCTGAGTGTGAGGACCAACCGGGGAAGGTTGAATCAGTTGCTGAAGATTCAGAGCTGGAAGAAGAACTTCTCCCTGTTGGAGATCTGGATCCTAAAGACGATCCTGAGCTGCAGTCTTTACTGGCAGAAGGTGGCCCCTGTAGGGCAGACTTCAGCAGAAGACAGAGAGAGTGCCCTACTCTTGAAGGACATTGCCAACAGGCAGCTTCCCAGCTGGATGGGCAATGGCCAGGGAAGCACAAGTTGTACTGGGAAGATGGCCTCTTCTACAGTGAACCAACTGAGTCTATCCCAGGGGACTACAGAAGACTTGTAGTGCCTCTAGCGACAAGACACCAGTTCCTACATTTAGCCCATGAGATTCCTTTGGCTTGTCACTTGAGCTTCAAAAAGACCAAGGAAAGGCTTTCTCTATACGTCTACTGGCCTAAATTGGAGTCTGATGTAGATACATTCTGTAGGAACTGTCACACTTGTCAGACATCTTGTCACGGAGTTCCCCCCTTCTCACCTGAGACCGATCCTTGCTGGAATCTTTCGTCTCCTTATGTAGATGAGTGTTTCAATCCAGGAGTCGACAGTAGGTACCGGTGTGGGTTGTGGAAGAACTGAGGGCAGAACTGATGGATGGAATCCTTGGATGCAATAAAAGGGACTGGTCTTAACTGCTGAATGATCAGAATTGTTATAGGCGAATTCAGCCACGGGTATCAGGAGCGACCAGTCATCCTGAACCTTAGTGGCAAAACATCGAAGATATTGTTCCAGAGTCTGATTAGCACGTTCTCTGGCCCGGTTGGTTTGAGGGTGATAACCTGATGAAAGAGCGCGTTGGATTCCTAATATTTGACAGAGGTGTTTCCAGAATTGTGAAATGTATTGAGGTCCTCGATCGGAAATGATCTTGCAAGGAAGTCCATGAAGGCGGAATATGTGCTCCAGGAAGATTCCAGCCAGTTCAGATGAGGATGGTAGCTTACTGAGGGGTGTGAAATGAGCCATATGAGTGAACAAGTCAATGGTGACCATGATGGTGGTAATTCCACAATGAAGTCTGTCGCGATAAATTCCCATGGCCTTGTTGGCAGTGCGGGTTGAAGCAGAAGACCCGCCGGCCTCTTGTTGTCATGTTTATTCTGACTACAGATTGCACAGGCTCTGACGTATAGTTGTACGTCAGTCTTCATTTTAGGCCACCAAAATTGTCTTTGTATGAGGTGGCGGGTGTTGGTGATGCCACGATGTCCGGAGTGAAGGGTATCATGACAGAGGTTTATTATCCTTTGTTGTAATTTTTGTGTAGGAATGAGCAGAGCGTTGTCCTTGAACAAATATCCTTCCTTGACTCTCAGGTTCCATTCATTCTTTCTTGAAATATTCTTCCAGAGTATTAATTCTTTCTTGAAATATTCTTTCAGAGTCCAGAGGATTGGGTTTGTACTCGGATTTCTTCCAGGAGATTGACTGCTTGAGCTACAAAAATCGTGTGGGGGAAACATCTTAGGATAGGCCCTATTTTTGGTAGTTTCATAGTCAGGACGTCGAGATAAGGCGTCAGCAATCATGTTTTGTGATCCAGGAACATGAGTGATGTGGAACTGGTACTGGGCAAAGAAGACGGCCCAACGAGCCTGACGACTGTTCCGACACTCTAATGACTGTAGAATTTGAAGATTTCGGTGGTCCGTGCGAACCTGGACTGGATATCTATCTCCCAGGAATAGATGTCGCCACTCAGTGAAGGCTTGGCGGATGGCTAAAAGTTATTTTTCCAGGGCGGAGTAGTGTGTCCCACTGGGAGTCAGGGTTCATGAAAGGTAAGCAATTGGGTGTTCTAGTTTATCCTCAAATTCTTGCTTCAACACCGCTCCAATGGCGTAGTTAGAGGCATCCGTTTCCACAAGGATTGGTCGATCAATGTCTGGTTGGGCCAGAATGGGGGCTTGAGTAAATCTTGTCTTCAAGAGTTGGAATGCCTTATCTTGCGGAATAGACCAGACAAAGGGGGTGTCTTTCTTCAGGAGAGCAACAATCGGTTGAACAATCTCAGAGAAGGTGGGTATAAACTTCCGGTAGAAATTGGCAAGCCCCAGGAAGGATTGAACTTGTTTCACGGACGTGGGAGCAGGCCAGGATAATATAGCCTTTACCTTTGAAGGGTCCATGCCAGTTCCCTCTGGAGTAAGGATAAATCCTAGGTAATGAACAGAAGCAACGTGTTACAGACATTTCTCGGGTTTGGCCAAGAGTTTATGTTCACAGAGTTGTTGTAGTACTACCTTTACATGCTCTTCATGCTTTAGAAGCTCTTTGGATTAGATAAAAATGTCGTCCAGGTAGACGATGACGAAGAGGAATAGCATGTCAGAGAACACCCTGTCCATAAAATGTTGAAAGACTGCTGGGGCATTAGCTAATCCAAAGGGCATGACCAGATATTCAAAGTGACTAAAGGGTGTTCTGAATGCTTTTTTCCATTCGTCTCCTTCCCGGATATGAATCAAATGAATGGCACCCCAGAGGTCCAGTTTTGTGAAAATCACAGCGCCCCTGACCGCTTCCAGGATATCCGAGATTAAGGGTAAACGGTACCGGTCCTTGAGGGTGCATTGATTTAATCCACAATAATCGAGGCTGGGTCTGAGTTCCTTAGTGTCCTTCTTAGGAACAAAGAACAATGAAGCTCCGGCTGGAGATTTTGAAGGTCTTATGGTGCCATTCTCAAGGTTGGTATCCAAGTATTCTCAGAGGGCTTTTTCTCAGGTTCGGAAAGGATGAACATCCTGCCAAAGGGAATCACTGCTGTCTATGGCGCAGTCTTCAGGCCTGTGAGGGGGTAAGGCCTGGACTATGGCAGTTGAGAACACATCAACAAATCCCTGATAGGCCTTAGGAACCTGCACGATATTGGAAACTATGAGAGGTGCTTGATGGTCTATTGGTGGTTCTTTGGAAGGGGTCAAGGAGGGATCCAGGATTAGACAGTGAGACATACAAAACTCTGAGCCGAGGAATAGTGATCCTGCTGTCCAATTGATATACGGATTGTGTTTCTGTAACCAGGGCATGCCCAGTACCATGGGGTAATGAGCTGACTTGATAATGTCGAATCGAATCCACTCTTGGTGGTGGTTAATTGAAAGCTGGATCTCTTTGGTCTGCAGGCTTAAGGGCCCCGAAGTGAGGGGTCTTCCATCGATCGCTTCGACCGGCTGCATGATGCTTCGTGTTTCGTTTGGGATGTGGTGACTAAAAACCCAATCTTGATCAATGAATATTCCCATAGCCCCGCAGTCTACCAAGGCCAAAACAGGATAGGTCTTATTCCCGGAGGTTGATAGGAAGGCCTGTAGTATCACTAGATTGTTTTGTCCAGGAGAGTTCAAGGATGGAATTGATGTGGAGCAAACATCTCTCTCCCGAAGCCCTGCTCCATCTAGGATCGGGAGTTGGCATTTCCCAAACGCTGAGGAGGGGCCAGAGGGCATTCTCTAACCAAGTGTTTGTCTGAGGCACAATACATGCACAACCCCGTATTAATCCCTGTCATCCTTTCTTGCGGGGATATGGGTCCATGGAAGGCTCCTATCTGCATGGGTTCTGGTTCGGTGACTGATCCTGGGTTTGTGTCAGATTTTGAGGTTCTCTCAAAGGACACCTTCGGAGGGTTTCCTCTAGATTTTTTCTTCTCTGCCTTCCTTTCCTGGATGCGAAAGTCTATTTGCATGGCAAGGTCCATAAGAGCCTGGAATGAGTTCGGTCGGGCCACTCTGGCTAACTCATCTTTAATCTCCTCATTTAGTCCTCTCCTGAAAAGGGTAAAACTTGCCTCCGGAGACCAATCAGCTTCCTTGACCAATTGCTTGAATCGGGTTACATACGTGAGGACATCCTGGGATCCCTGCTGAAAGTCTAAGAGGCGTTCTTGGGCACTAAAGACCTGCTCTGGGCGATCAAACATGGTCTTTAGGGCCTGGATGAAACCATCGTAGTCATCTAGGAGAGCGTCGCCGGAGTTAACTAGGGGTGTAGCCCAGGTTAAAGCATTTCCGGAAAGGTGAGAGATTATGAAACCCACCTTAGCCCTGGGAGTGGAAAAGTAATAGGGCTTAAATGTAAAGTGAACCAAACATGAGTCCAGGAATCCACAAAGGGTTTTTGCCGACCCATCATATTTGTCAACAATGCTGCCTAGTAACACACTTTCTTTTGCGGCTGAATCACGGGATAGAACTAATTGCTTGAGAGCAGCATTTTCCGCCTTTTAATTCTGCACCTTGGTGGTTAATTCTTGCATACCTCGCATCAGGTCCTGGACGGCCGCTTCCATGTCGACTTCGAGTGCGGTCGGTAGGCGTCTCAAACTGTCACGGAGTTCCCCCCTTCTCACCTGAGACCGATCCTTGCTGGACTCCGTGGGCGGTGTCTTCTTGCGGACAGACCTGGACTTGAATAAGGCTGAGCGAGTCTCGTCCGACTCCAACGTGCGTTTAAGATTCCGGGATGCAGCAATCCGGGGATCCGGGATACGAAGAAGACGGGCTGATGGCGCACGAGTCCAGGAAGCAAGATGAACAGGGAAAGGGGCAAGGAATGGAAGTAGAAAAGCTAGGAACCAGGAAAGCAATACAGCGAACTACGGAGCACACGTCTCATCACTACTTGGCAATAGCATTGAGACGCGCGGAGCCACGGGAGTGCTGTCTATTAGTAGAATACGTTACGTCCAACGTATAGACCGCGGAAGGCGTGTCACGCTGGACAGCCATGTTGGGAGTGTCAGGGAATGCAAGGCCTGTTGCGATAAGGACCAGGAAGACCAAAAGGGGCGCGTCCTGTGGGTCATGACACATCTGGTAAGAGTGGAGCCAAGAATGTGGCACCTTTGGTGCCCCTCCAAGTGGTGGGAGTCCTTTTTGAGAGGGTAGGAATCGACATTGTTGGTCCCTTAGACCCTCCAACCTCTTCAGGCAGTCGATTTATATTGGTTGTAGTAGACCATGCTTCTAGGTATCCTGAAGCTATACTTATGAGGACTGTTACAACGCAGTCTATTGCTAAGGCCCTACTTGGTATTTTTACCAGGGTAGGTTTTCCTAAGGAAGTCATCTCTGACAGGGGATCACATTTTATGTCCCACTACATGCAGGCCATGTGGAAAGACTGTGGAGTGACTTACAAGTTCTCAACTGCCTACCATCTCCAAATGAATGGGCTGGTAGAGTGGTTTAACAGAACTATAAAGAGCATGATAGGTTCTTTAGAGGAAAGTGGGACCTTCTACTGCCATGCCTTCTATTCGCTTATAGAGAAGTCCCTCAGGAGGGAGTTGGATTTAGTCCATTTCAGCTTCTCTATGGTCATCCAGTTAGAGGTCCATTGACACTAATTAAGGAGGGGTTGGAGAGTGTTCCTTCTCCCAAGCCAGTGAGAGTCACTGACTATGTGTTAGGTCTCCGGAGGAGAATGACACACATGATGACAGAAGCATCTGATAACTTAAAAGCAGATCAGGCTCTGGTGAAGCATTGGCATGACCAGAAGGCCAACATTGTTGAGTTTACTCAAGACCAGCAAGTTTTAGTTATGGTACCTACAAGGCAGAGGACCTTACAGGACAAATGGATTGGACCCTTCAAAGTTGTGGGAAAACTTGGAGAGGTCAATTATTTGGTGGATTTAGGCAATGATAAAGATGCCCCCAAGGTCTTTCACACCAACCGTCTAAAAGCCTATGTCACCAGACCAGAAGTGGGAGCCTTGCCTCTAGCTTCTGCTCAGAAGGGTGAGGAGAGTGAACCTCTACCTGATCTCCTCAGGGGAAAACCTATAGATGAGAAAATAGGAGTTAATCTCTCTTCTAATAGTTAATCTCTCTTCTAATCTGACACTGGAACAACAGGAGGAGTGTAAGTTTCTGTTAAATCAGTTTGCCTCCCTGTTTTCACTATCACCAGGCTTGACCCCTTGGGGCCAGTATGATATTCTCACTGGTGACTGTGTACCTATTAAAAGCAGAGTTTACAGGATGTCAGACAATGTAAGAACCCACATAACGGAAGAGATCAACAAGATGCTTGATCCCGGGGTAATAAAGCCATCTACAAGTCCATGGTCTAGTCCAGTTGTACTAGTACCAAAGGCAGGATCCAAGGAGTTGAGATTCTGTGTGGACCTTAGAGCTCTTAATGCAGTCACAAAGATGGATGCCCATCCTTTACCCAGGACAGATTAACTGGTGGATAAACTTGGTTCAGCCAAGTACCTTAGTACATTTGACCTAACATCAGGCTATTGGCAAATAGCTCTGACAGACAATGCCAAGGAGAAAACTGCATTTCCAACCCCAGCAGGCCTCTACCAGTTTAAGGTAATTGTATTGTTTATTTATTTGTAGAGCGCACCGGGCCGTTAGGTAACTGGGCGCTTGTGAATTCTTAGGTTACAGTTACATAAATATCTTACATTTCCTGTGTTACACATCTACATACAGAGTATCAGTTACAATTTGAGGTTATGTTTGTATTTACAAGGAAAAACAGCTTAAGGCATTCAGAGGAAAAGCGTCAGCAGTCGTTGGCCAGAGTTTAACATTAGTTTTGAACGAGTGGAAGGAGGGTATAGCTCTTAGTGAATCCTGGATAGAGTTCCTTAGATGAGCTGCCAATACTGGGAAGCGTGAGCCTCCAGTTCTTTTCAGATTGAAGTTAGGGATTCTAATACTGTTGGCTTGGGCCTTTCTGAAGAGGCGTTCGGATGTATGCTTAGTGAATTATTATGTGAAGTATGCGGGTGCTTTGTTATTGAGACAGTTGTGTTTAATGTCCATGGTTTTTAGTTTGATTCTGTCAATTATGGCCAACCAATTGGCGGCCCTTCTTTGGTCGGATATGTGTTGTCCTTTAGGAATGCCTAATGCTGTTCTAAGGGCATTATTTTGTAGGGTTTGGAGTTTATTGGTGTTGTGTTTAGTGGTGCCTAGATAAAGTGCGTTACAGTAGTCTATTTTCGATAGTATACAGGCTTGTGCAATGGTGATGCAGCTGTCAGTAGACAGAAATGGTTTACATGCATGGATTAGTTTGCAGGTACAACTGCCTTGTGGATAAAAGAATGCACCCGCAACATTCCAAAGGATGGTTAATCAAGTTCTGAATGGGATGGAGGACTTCTGCATGGCATACTTGGATGACATTGCAGTGTTCAGCCTTACTTGGAAAGAACATGTTGACCACTTAGGATATATTTTGAGGCTCTTGAGCAGGCCCATCTGACCATAAAGGCAAGCAAATGTCAAATTGGTCAGAACAAAGTGGTCTACCTTGGACATGAGGTAGGAGGAGGTGAAATAAGGCCATTGCCTAGCAAAGTACAAGCTGCACAAGAGTGGGCCACCCCTACTACTCAAACTCAAGTGAGAGCCTTCTTAGGTCTCACTGGTTATTATAGAAACTTCATAGAGAACTATGGGCCCATAGCTTCTCCCTTGAATGTGGTCCCCTCACCTAAATTTCCTAAAAAGGTTAGGTGGAATGAGGAGTGCACCAAGGAGAACCCAGGGTTATTCCAAATGGGGGTTAATGGGCCTAATGTTCCCCGGACACCCCATTTCCGCGCTGCTGCCCTCCAGCTTTCCATGGTTACTCTGGTTGCTGAGAGGAGGCTTCTCTTGCTCTGGAATTTTATAGGTGGGAGGTGTGGCAGATCCGCCAGTGGGACTGGGCACCAGGATTCTTCTAGTTGTTTCCAGAGTGGCTGGCCCGATGGTTGGGACCAGGTGTATGCGTGCGAGAGTTTGGCTGTGTGAGCGTATCTCGCTACGTCGGGGACTCCCAGCCCTCCTAGGGCCTTCTCACGGGTGATGATTCTTTTGCCTATTCTGGGCCTCCCCCCCCCCAGACAAGTTCCTGTATTTTCTTCTGCAGGGAAAGCAACTCGGTTTTTGGGATGTGGCCTGGGAGGGCAGTGCAGTGGTACAGGAGCCTGGGGATCAGGTTCATTTTTATGGCGGTGATGCGCCCAAACCACAAAATTTCCTGAGTCCCCCAGTCCTTCAGGTTGCTCCGGAACTCCCTGAACAGCTGTGGGAAGTTGTCTAGGTAAAGGCGGGAGGGATCCCCGGGAAGTTGCACCCCAAGGTATTAAATGGATTTTGCAGATCGGTAATGTTTGGTCGAGGGCCGCTTTTTGTTGTTTAGAGAGGTTTATGGGAGGGCCGCTGATTTATCTAAGTTAATCCTGAACCCGGAAACCACTCCGAAGTCCTCGATTTCCTTCCAGAGGGAGCCAAGGGAGCAGCTCAGGTCGGTTATGGTTGCAAGGACGTCATCCGCGTAAAGGGCGATTTTGTATTCGTGGTCCCCCACCCTTAGTCCGTTTATGCTCGGGTTCTGTATTAGTGGGGAAAGTGGGCATCCCTGCCGGGTGCCTCAGTTAATTTTTATTTTTTCTGATTTTTTGCGGTTGACCCGCAATTGTGGAGTGGGGTGTTGGTAATTAGCCATAGCCCATTTGGTGAAGTTTGGTCCGAACCCAAAGTGATCCAGCACCTTTCGGATGTAACCCCAGTCCACTCTGTCAAAGACCTTGTGGGCATCTAATGATATTACGGCCATTCCCTCCTTCGTCTTGTGGGCGCTTTTAATTAAGTTGATTGTGCACTGTATATTGTCGCATGTCCCTCGCCCTGGAATAAATCCCGTTTGATCCCGATGAATTATATCCAGAAGGATCGCCCCCCAGCCTGCCCGCCAGTACCTTTGAGTATATTTTCCTGTCATTGTTCATTAGGGCTATTGGTCAATAGGAAGAGGCAAGTTCGGGATCCCTCCCTCGTTTGTGTATAAGCACTGTAAGAGATTCCGCCATGGAGTTTGTGACAGTGCCTGTAGCTAGGAAGGAATTGAATAGGGCCGTCAGATGTTGGAAGTTTTGTAGAATTTTGCCGTAAAGCCATCCGGGCATGGGGCCATGTTCTTTAATTATTTGATGGCTTCGGCTATCTCTTCCGGGGTGAATGGGGATTCTAGTTGTGCTGGAAAGGATTTCATTTGGGGGTGGGTGGGGCTAAGGTAACTGGGTAGGTCCAGAAGTGGTGTGGGCTGCCCCGCCATAATTGCTCTGTGGTGGTTCACCAGCTCCTCCATTTTATCTGGCTCGGTGTATTTAGCTTTGCCGTCGGCTCCTATGAGCCTCGAGATGTTATTCTGGCTGTGGGCTTTTTTGAGTTTATATGCAAGTATCTTGTTTGCTTTGTTTCCTTTACTGTAATAGAATTGTTTGGTGAAGGCCATTGATTTGGCGGTGCGGTCAGCCCAGTGGATCTCGAGTGCGATTTTTGTTTTTTTGAGGTCCGTTTCTGTTTTCCTAGAGCGAAGGGATATTAACTCTGCCTCCCAGAACCTCACCTCCTTTTCAAGCTTGGCTGCCGCGATGTTTGCAACCCACCTCTGTTCCGCCCCAGCACTAATCAAGGAGCCCCTGACCACGGCCTTCATGGCATCCCAGGTTACCCCTATGGATGTGTCATCGGGCGTGTTTTCTTTAAAGTAGTTCCCTATGGATTCCCCGATCTCCCTTCTAATGCTGTAGTCTAGCAGTATGGAGTTGTGTAGTTTCCATTGTCACTGTGGTTAGTTTATCTGGCCCGAGATGCTGAGGTTGGCGGAGACTGGGGCATGATCTGAGATCATGCGTGTGTGGATCTCTATTTTGTCTAAACAGGGGAACAGGGCGCTAGAGGTTAGCAAGAGGTCAATTAGCGAGAAACCTCAGTGTGCTCCGGAGTAGTGGGTGTAATCCCTTGCGCTCCCGTTGGCCAGTCTCCATGCTTCAATCGTGTCGGTTTCTCATAGGAGCTTGGCCAACGACAGCGCGTGCGTAAAGTTGGAATTGGTGGGCGCCAGGGTTTTATCTATTTGGGGGTTGGGGACCAGGTTGAAATCTCCTCCTATGAGGAGGAATCCCTCTTTGAATGTTAGGAGACTTGGGATCAGGTTAGTGAGGAATTTGTTCTAGGCGGAGTTTGGGCAGTACAGTGCCACGATAGTGATGGGTTGCTCCACAAATGGCCCCTTCAGCAGTAGGAATCTGCTGCCCGGGTCCCTTTTGACCGTGATCTTAGTTAGGGGGACTCTATCACTAAGGAGAATTGCTACCCCTTGTTTTTTCTCCCCGGAGGACGCAAAGAAGGCCTTCTTGAACTGTTTAAATCTGATTCGGCTTTCATCAGATCGCAGTTGGTGGGTCTCTTCAAGAAAGACTATGTCTCCTGCTAGTTGCCCCAGTCTATGCTCCACAGACCTGCGCTTTCTTGGGGAGTTAAGGCCTGCACATTCCAGGTGAGGATTACAATATTCTATCTGTCAGTCATCCTGGGAAGGGGTGGCGATTCGCGTGGCTCCGGGCCAGGTGGACCTGGGTTGATATGGACCATGTGAGTGGCGGCTTGTTGTCTGTGTTGCATAAGGGTCCTCTTCGCTGTTGGTGAACTGTGTTGTGTGGCTATCTGCAGAGATGGGGCAGGAGATGTACCCCTTCCCATGCTCTCTTGTACCTTTCCTCCCCCTCTTGCTTCCCCCACCAACAAACCTAGCAGGAGAGAACTCATCCTACTAAACAGGGTAACTGGCAGTGCAAGTGCACATATTAAATAGCCAACTGGGCCCAACGCGAAAGCTGCGGTGTGGCACAGCAAGACAGAATCGGGGCACAGGGATGGGTGTTTTGAGAGGTGAGGGTCCCCTGGTGCCCGTTACCTTGTTAATCCTATGCGGGTCCCTGTGCTCCTCCACCCCTGATGGCTGTTCTCCTCCTCACCCCAAAATCGCGGCCCGGGTCGGAGCCCCCGCAAGGGCATCAGGTCCCAACACAGGGACCCCCCAGCTTGTTACTGATGCTATGCAGATGTTGGTTAGGCTGGTTTGAGCGCCTTGCGAAGGTGCCTCGGATCCTGCACCCTCGGCTTACTCTGGTCCAGGATATTCCCGGCTGCTTCCCGGGTGCGTTACGGGCTGCTTCTTCGGCGTCTGACTCCTCCATCTGCTTCTGACCCCCATGAATTTTTCTGCTTCCTTTAGAGAGTGGATCTACCGGTTGGCTCCCTCCCAAGCAAATCTCACAGATGTTGGGAAGCCTCAGTGGTATGGGACTTTCCGGTCCCGGAGCCATTCCGTCAGCACCTTGAGCGTTTTCCGCTTCTAGAGGGTAGCGTTTGCTAAGGGGTAGCTTTTGCTAAGTCCTGATGAAGTAGGATTGTGGAACCTTGTAAGGTAATTTGGTGCATTGCTCTGGCCTCCCGCATAATGTCCTCCTTGATCTGGTAGAAGTGCACCCTAACGAGGACCTCCGGTGGGGAGGGGGATGCTCGTCTCAGGATCGTTCTGTGTACTCGATCCAGCTCCAATGGTGCCTCGTCTGGAAGGGTGATGATAAATCTGAACAGTTCTTAGGCATAGCTTTTCAGCTATGCGTCCGGGATTGAGGATGGGATTCCGCAGAGGCGGATATTGTTTCGCTGCGATCTGATTTCCGCGTCCTCTTGTTTCGCCTTGAGTGCCTCGCATCTCGCCTCCAGCGCTGTTATTCTATCCAGCCCCTTCTCCCATTCGAATTTCTGTTCACAGAGGTCGGTCTCAATCTCGGCTGCTCGGGATTCAACCGCCATGACCCGCTTGTCAAGGGAGTTCATTTTCTGTGTGACCTCCGCAGTGCCCTTTTGGATCTCCCTTGTCAGGGCGGATAGCAGGTCCCTCAGGTCTGATTTGGTAGCTGATTGCGTTGAGTCTGGAGCCTCCATTGAAGGGATGCTGCCTCCTAGCGGGTCCCCCTTCTTTGCTTTTTCTGCAGCTGCTACGCTCATTAGTGTTGCAATATCCACTTGCTTGGAAGCTTTCTTGCTTTTCGCCATGTTCCCGGAGGCGTGGTAGCGTGGTGTTAGGTGTCCACGGATGGCTGCTCGTGACTCGCACACTCAGGGGTTTGCGCTCAAATCCACTGTTGTGGTGGAAGAGGGCAAAGGGGAGGAAGGGACAGGGGGGTGCTACCCCGGCTGTTGGATTTACGGGGCCCCGAGCCTCAACCAGCTGCTGGTGCTTCCCTCTTTGACTTAGTGGTGCAGGGGCAGCTCCGCCAGGATGGGCGTGTGTAAGTTTCTTTCTTCTGTAATGGGGGGAGCGAGCTCCGGAGGGCGAGGGTTGAGTGGGGTGCGTGGGCCTGCACACCCGGCATCTACCAGCTACAAGAGGTCACCGACAGCACTCCCCAGCAGTCCATGAGGCAGACTCCTCAGCGAGGGGCTGTTTCCTGGGTGGGTGCGGGGGGACCTGCTCTTCAGATGCACAGCAGTGATTTAGGACTGACCCAGTTCTGTGAGTTTGCTGCCTATGCGGCCCCGGACCAGTCAGGGCTGCGTGTGGTGTGGCGAGATCTTGCGCTGGCCCCCTGGAGCAGGCTAAGCTCTGTGGCCCCCGGTCTCTTGCGGCACAGGTGATGTAGTTGGCAGAGGGACTTGGGGTAGCGCGAGTGGATGATGCTGGGAAGAAATAGGAGGGAAAAAACCAGTGTGGGAGCGATCAGAGGCCCCACATTCCGCCGGATCCTTGGCTTTGTCTCGGGAGAGCCGAGGCTGCCGAAGGTGCAGATGAGCGGTGCTCCGGGGATCATGGGAGGCTGGGGTCCAGAGCAGCTGGAGGCAGGAGTTAAGGGCTCTCCCACAGTGCACAGCTCCGTGCGGTGGTTCGTCCCCTCACGGACGGGGTTCTGCAGGGTGGGAGGAGGAGTAGGCAGGTAGGCGGGTCGGGGGTGGGATCAGCTTGCTTCCTCGTTGCAGGGATCAGCTCCGTTGGCGGGGAGCCGAGGTTGGCTGTGCTCGACAGCGGCGTTGGGCTCTCTGGGCCATTAGATTACGCTCGCACATCCCCCCTGCTGGGGCCCAAGTTGCTCTGCGGAGGCCGCCATTTTCCCCCATGCATGGTCCGAGTCCTTGGCAAGAAGAGCCTCGGAAATGGTGAAAAAGCCATCCATCAACAAAGTTCACCAGGGAGTGCCTGCCCCAGACATTCAGATGTAGCTTTGTCCGATTCCAGGAAGAAACGGGGCGATGGGCCGGTGTTATGCCGTCCGGTGCACCGCAGCTGCCAGGAGCTCCTAAGGAGACATGCCAGTCGCGGCGTCTCCAAGCCACGCCCCCATTTATAAATGTTTTACCAAGAAACCTTGATAGTAAGTGTCTACTTGAACCACTGTGATTGTAAGACCTCTGTGTAACTTTGTTTACTGCTCACATTCCCTCTTGAGATAAGCCTGGCTGCTGAGCTTGCTACCACAGAACTGTGTAGTACAGAGTTATACGAATGGTTGGTTTTGCTTACACCTGTAGTCCTAATTGTATGTGGTGGTCCCAGAGGGTACTGCATGCAATTCTGCCTAACATATGGTCAGCTATACTCCCTGATATCCATTTTTGCCCCAAACGTAGGCCAGGAGCTCTTCTTTGAGGACCTGGGGGCTTCTCTTCTCCCCTTTCTGGAAAGCCTAACAGTTATTGGAGGGGATTTCAACGGGGTCCCCGATCCTGAAAAGGACAGATTGTCCACTCCAGCCCCTAAAGACTTTAGGTTGGCACTGAGTATTCTACACTTCTTTAGAACGCTAGGAGTGGTTGACACCTGGAGGGTTCTCCACCCAGAGGAGAGGGATTTTACGTTTTTTTCTCAGGTCCACTGCTCCTCATCCCGACCTGATCCTGGCTTCTCCTCAACTGCTGTTCTTTACAAATGAAGTGGTCATCACCCCAAAGATTCTCTCGGAACATGCTCCGGTATGTCTACAAATCAGGCCCTGGAATCCATACCCGGAGCACAGACCACAGTGGCATCTATATGACCCAATCTTGAATGACTTCACCATACGTGATGAAGTAGGTAAAGCTATTCAAAACTACTTCCAGGAGAACCCTACGCAGCTCACTTCCCCAGTAATCTCCTGGGATGCCATGAAAGCTGTTATTAGGGGTATACTAATTTCACACACGGCAGCCGACCACAGATGAAAGAAACAGACTAGAGAGCGCCTGAAGCAGGAAATCTCAGAGATTGAAAATAAATACAAACAGGGTTGGTCTCCCAAAGCCCATGCTGCCCTTCGGATCGCCCCGAATAAACTGGAGCCCCTCTACACTGAAGAGACGGCGCGTTCCCTAACAGCGGTGAAACAGGGCTATTATGCAAATGGCAACAAGGCCAATCGCCACCTAGCCAGTAAGCTGACACAGGTAAAAAAACAGAACTTCATTGTGAGCCTCAGAGACCAACAGGGAATCACGCACTATGGGGAACAGGACAAACTGCGCCTTGCACAAGAACATTTCTAAGAAACCATGTGGAGCTTGGTTAGATCGCCTGCAACAAAGAAGGAATAAATTGCAACGGAAGCCCTAGCGCACCTAAGCAGAGGACATAGAGGCACTGGAAGCCCCATCTGGCAGGAGAGAGTGGAGAGGGTTATTAAGGCCCTAACACTCAGAGCTCCGGGCCCAGATGGATTCTCCCTGAACTTCTATAAGATCTTTGGTGACATGCTGGCTCCCCCCCTTAGAGCTCTCTTTAACACGTTTGGGGAAGTGGGTATGGTGATTCCATCCATGCAGACCTCAGCTACGATTTAGATTCTCAAGCCAGGTAAAAACCCTAAAAAGTACTCCTCTTACAGGCTGATATCGCTGGTGAACATTGACACCAGTATGTACTCAATGGTACTGGCAAACCACCTAGCTCCCCTACACCCCTCATTAATCGATGCTGACCAAACAGGGGTCATCACTGGGAGAAAGACTGGGGACAATATTAGAAGGGTACTGAACCTCATTGAATCTACCACCCGGGGAAATGGGAAAATGGCCCTTTTATCGTTAGATGCCACTAATGCCTTTGACAAGATCGATTGGTCCTTTCTTCGCTTGACACTAGAAGAGTTTGACTTTGGACCCCACTTTAGAAGCATGATCATGGCTAACTACTTCTCACCGAGCCCCCTACTACAGATTAACCGGATGCGTTCAGCTCCGATTCCCCTAACATGTGGCACGCGTCAGGGCTGACCCCTCTCACCTCTCTTGTTCACCCTGTTTATGGAACCACTAGCCCAACATATTCGGCGTAACAGCCTGATCAGGGGGATACAGTCTCAGGTCTCCTCACACAAAGTTTCCCTTTATGCTGATGACGTGCTTCTCACCATCTCTGATGTCCAACCTTCCCTCAAAGCGGCCCTTCATGAACTCAAGGCCTTTGGTAGCGTCGCTGGATTTGAAATAAACTATGGGAAGTCGGTAGCCCTGGGGGTGGCATTTACTCCTCTGGACATCTCTGCTCTCCAACCAATATGCCCGATTCATTGGGACTCCTCCTCGATTGAATATTTAGAGGTCCGGTTTATGGCCTCGCTGGTGGATCTCTATGCAGCCAACTTCGTGTTACTCTCACCTGGTATCCACGGGGACGCCACCCAGCCCTGGTTGGATGATTTGCACTCTCAAACCCTCTCTCGGTCCCTTGGTAAGGCCTCTGGTTAAAGATGGGTCTGCAATATAGGAGAGCTGGATTCAATACCAGATTGTCTTTATGTTTTCCCTCAACTCCTTCCTCCCCCTTGGGCCCTCTCCTCACCTTAATATTGTTTGTAAAAGGTGGATTCTCCATCCTGCTCCTCGTGGCAGGGGCGCGTAGATGTGGGGGGCGAGCAGCGACCAAGTCACTTCACTGGTGCAAGCCCCCCTGTGGGAATCCAGGCCTGTTGCGACTCCGTAGGTTTGCTGCTTTACAGTTTTTATATGCAGTTCTTATGTTCCTCTTAGTTTGAATAATAATGTCTTGCTTCTTTCCTTTTAAGTATGGAAAGGTATTTTGGTGTTGTCATGCAGTTTGAAGATGAGCATGGGCCGGTAGGCGAAAGCGCGGTGTGCGAAATGCTGTCCGGTGAGTATTGCACGATGCGTGGCACTGTTTTGACTTTTATATTGCTAACCTGTGTCTTTTCTCTCCTTGCAGGTTGCGATGTTCCCCGCCGAGCGCCGTAATGTTCCAGCAATGATACTGACCAGGAGATGACTACCCAGGTAAGAAATGTGTGGCTTTCTTCATTCGGGAGGAAACGTGAGTAAACACTTACTAATGCTGTCTTTCTTTCTCCTCTTTCCAGGTTATGGTATTCCAGGATGCATGCGGTGCTGATGATGTAGTTCGTACCTTCAGCTGAGTGGAAATGAAGTCGGCGATTGAAGACAGGATACTGTTCCAGGTAAGTTTCATAGTGTTCTTTCTCTCTCTGCAGGTCCTTGTTTTCAGGTAAACTGGCATCAAAGAACTGGACACGGTGAGCGTTACGCTGCCCACAGCAGAATAACGCAAAACATGTTCTGCTGTTTGGGTGCGGTTTAAATAGTTTCAGGTAAAGTAGTCCAGGTAAAATAGTCCCAGGCCTGCCACACCCAAAGTAGTCCAGGTAAAGTAGTCCCAGGCCTGTCACACCCAAAAGACTAGACCGCATAGCTCAGTTCCTTGTAACTGAGCTATGTGTGTGCCTCCATGTTGGCTGAACCCCCCCCCCAAGTTAAATAGTCCCAAGTAAATAGTCCCATTCTAATGTTGGTCTTCATGATGGTTATGAGCCTGGCGCCAAAGGCCTTTGACCTGGCCTAAATGAAAGTCTGACTTGGAAGTGAGGGCCAAGGGCAAGGGTCATGACACTTCCCCCCCTCGTTTCAAGCAGTTCGAGAAAGACCTAGATAGATGGGCGAAACAAGAAATATCCTTAATGGCCCGAATCATAGCTGTAAAAATGAACCTGCTCCCTCGCCTAGTGTATAGCTGTTTCTCTCTCCCAGTGGTTATCCCAACGGCAACAGACCATCTTCAACGGAAAGTTCTGGGATTCATTTGGCGGGGGAAAAAGGTTAGAATTCCAAAGAGAATCATCATGGGAGGCGCTGGCTTGGGGGTCCCAAATCTGCGAAAATATACAGAGGCTGCTCAACTCCCACATCTACTGACATGGAATTCTGAAGCACCACCACCAGAATGGATGGAGATTGAGCAAGCGCAGTGCTCGCGCCGGCTCCGCTTCCTACCATTCATCCCGCACATGCTACGTAAGCAATGGCCACTTCTCCTTACCTTAGCTAAGGTCACTCTGAAGGCCAGGGACGAAGCTCTAAAAGGGAAGAAAATACCAAGAGGCATAGGTTCTCTCTCCCTGATTTTTGACAACCCATCCTTCACTCCGGGTATGTCCCCGGGAGAATTTGGAAATTGGAAACAGGCGAAGGACTACAAACTCTTGCCCAATTATATGTGGGGGGCCAGCCCTGTACGTTTGAGGAATGCAAGAAAGAATTCCACCTATCATAATCAGACAGATTCCTCTATCTCCAGCTGAGGCACTGGATTACACACCCCGAGAACAAACACAAAGCTATGCGCACTTGAACTGACGATGTGGGAGGGCTCGGGTATAGGAGGCATCTCAAAACTATATAAACCTTTGCGAGTAGACCTGTTAACCCCCACCAGACCGGATTTTATGCCCCAATTGGAAGCAGACCTAGGCCGGTCAGTTGGAAGACACAGAATTGCTGGACATCCGGGCCAGAGCCCACTCGTCGTCCAGATGGGTAACGAACAATGAATGTGCTCTCTAATTGCTATTTCGATGGTACTACCCCCAACCCAGATTCACAATATCCAGGCATTCATTCCCCCCACCTGTTGGCAAAACTGTGGGGAGCATGGAACATATTTCCACATGTGGTGGAGTTGCCCGACAGTCCAATCGTTCTGGATGTTTATTGCGGGGGCGATAAAAGACATAACAGGGAGCAAACTCCCGCTCTGTCCCAGTACCATGCTACTAGGGGCCCCAGTGGAGGGGGTGTATCCTAAGTTGGGGGTGCGCGCCAAACTATTAACACAGCTGTTATTGGCGGCACGCATCACCATTGCCCGAAGCTGGAGAGCTCCAGAGGGCCCGAACCCGATCCTATGGTGGGGGAAGATCTGGGATGTGAAAGTGACTGCAGCAAGGGAAGGGAAGCTTCTCCAATTCTACACAATTTGGTCACTGCTTATAAAATACAACGGCAAATACCCAGCTCTAACGTATAAACCGGGCCTGGCACGGCTATACTTGGGTCGGAAGGGGGAGGAAGATGAAGCAGAGGAGAGCTAGAAGCACAGACGGGAAAGTGTCAGGGTCAGACAGGGATCGCAAAAATTGCTGTAACTTGACTACGATGCTATGCTGTTGTATTATGCTCCAATCGTTTAATAATAAAAATATGTTTTTTATTTAAAAAGCCTCTCAATTTGGCTGAGAAATAGTTCTCTCTCTTCATTCAATTAAGGAGTTCAGCAGATCTCTTCTTCCTCAAGTGAGCATCTGCCTTTGGAAACTCGCCAATGTTCAGGTCACTCTTTGGAATCCCCAATTCTGGAACATGGACAATCACAATATAACATAGTCCTCCGAATCTCTGGGCAGCTTCATGTAAGCTCTGGATCCATAGGCCCAGTAGTGATCCATTATCACCACTGTCCCATCCTTCATCCCTGGCACATCAAAGACTCAACCGCACTGTTGATTCTCTCCAACCTTTCTTGTACCATTGTTTCTGAGACTCTGCACTGGCCAAAGGCACTATGTGCAATGGGCTTTGTCTTCGACCCACGCCAGAAGCTTTGCAAGCCTCGGTCATAGAGGTTTGTATCCATTTTCCACTCGTTCAATAACTGGCTTGTGATTACCAGTTTTTGCCACAGCTCTGCATATGACCATGCCTTCTTCCCAGCCATCTGGAGAAAGTACAGTTCCCCAGATTCACATTCGGCCTCTTTCCTTACATCTTCGAACCTCTTCATCAGTCTTTCATTGGCAGTTGAGCTTCCTGTTTATTTCCCATCTAATTCCAGCTCCCTTCATGCCAGGCTGTTCATATCTTATCACATGGTCTGTGTTCTTTCTCTTGTCTTCAAATCTTGGACATAATCATCTTCTTCAGGGGCTGACCATTCTGTCACCCTTACCAAGGATGCCGTTCGACCCTGGAACTGACCTCTTGTGTGAAAGAGTGCAAGGTGAGTTAGGCAATGATCTGTTTGGACATCTATCTCAATAGCTATGCATTTTTTAGACTTACCTATAGCATAATGCAGGAGAGAACATACATAGCAATCCTTACAAGTTCTTTTTCCCACTTCTTTCATTTCCTGATATCACATGTTATTCCCCAAATGTGCTGTACTGTATAAATAATCATTTAATTCATAGTCATCCTCCCTTGCACTTCTCTTAGGTCTCTTTCTTTGCTTTTCTAAGAGAGCTTGTGCCTGATACTCATTAAGAATATCCAAAACAGTCAGTCCTCCAATAGGACTGGACTCCAGGGAACCTTTATCAAAGAAATTGGTGCCTTCACTTGTGCTACTGGTGCAGAGACAATCACATGGGAAGGATTAACGGAACTCCTTCTTTTCTGGAAGTTAAAGTAAACAGTGTGGATCAATAGAAACAGAAAAATTATAATAAATGCTGAACAGGCATATATTACGCACCAATACATCAGGATCCACCATCGCTGTATTTCCACACGTCGTTGACTCTGTTCACTTTCTGGAATTGCAATGTGCTCAATAGACCACATTTTTGCCTGCAATTACTTTTAAGGAAGGAAACATTATTTTTAATCGGGCGAATTTGTCAGGTGCTCAGGAAGCTGTCTGATTTGTTCTATAATTTGCTGCCAATAAACGTCTAATTGCCGGGTCATTTTTAGGATCTTGGATAAAAGTGCGCACGTCAGTGCTGCACCCAACAAGAGCAGGGTAAGCTCAGAGTATAAAAATGAAGACAGCAAGAAGTAGTCTGTGTACGTCAACATCTGGCAGCACCATGGGCATCCCCAAAGAGAAATTCACTAAGAAACTAGTCGGGTAACTGTTCCCTTTTCCAGTCGTCAAACAGGAAATCTAAATCGGGCATTTGTCATTTACTTCCGCACTCCAAAGTCCAATGTCAACAAACTCCTGTGGCTCAAGAAAGTAACGTTCTCACTTTCTGCTATAATATCTATAAGGAGTGTTTCATGGGAGCCACAGTCCAAATATACACTTTTGTCTATCTACTGGATAGTCTTTGCATCCGTCTACCTCATCATCGATCAAGTCTGCACATGTCACAACCCCTAGTGGGATCCATAGTGCAGGCAGGGCCTGGACATTGGGAATGGCAGGGTGGCGCAAGCTCCAGCATGGTAGTAGACATGCCCCCACCAAAATGGCCCCCAGAATGGGTTGCCAAGTAAGATCCAACATGGCCCCTGGCAAACCCTCCTCAAAAGCATTCCTGGTGGTCTAGTGGTGCTGGGTGCAGCGCATGCCTATATAAGCCCCGCTTTGGGCCACATCCAGTGCTTAGCGTACTCTTTGGTTGCGAGGACAGGCAGCGTAACGCTTGCTCTGCCCTGTGCAGCTCCAGGTACCCACGGCTCCTTTCCAGTATTCCCCAACGTGGGGCCCTTCACTGCTGCGGCTCCTCTTCTCTCTGCAGCTCCTGCTTTCCATCTACGTTACGGCCGCAGCACCTGCAGAGAAACAACAACACGCGTAAGGCAACAACTGAGCTCGAAGCTCTCACTCCATCCCTCAGCCCTCTGCTCACTTCCGGCATGGACCAACGGCAGCCATCAGCTGTCCCAGCAGTGTTCCTCCTCCGGCAGCATCCCGACTACAGCTGTCAGCTGTTTCTTCATTTTCGCTGCGTGGGCAGCTCGCCGGAATCATCAAGCTGCAGCTAGCAGCTGTTTCTTCATTCACTGCACCTGTAAAACACAAGGCAAGGACACTGATAACATCTGCAGCATACACAGAGATAGTGCTGGACATTACTGCAAGCACTGGACGCCATCCCAAAGCGCAAGACATTATTGGAGCACAGCGCAGGACATTACTGAGCACCGGTTACCATTACAAAGTGCTGGACATTTAGTGAAGCTACTGAGAGCCAGATGCCAACAAGAGAACTACTACTCCTGCTCCTGCCCTAAGAGTTCCAAGGTGAGCACCTGCTCGCCCCTACAGCCTGCCAGTCACGTACACTTTGGGAAGGTTAGGGAGATAGGGGGAACAGTTTAGACTCAGTAGATTACCTTTTGTTTTGTTACTTACCGTCTATCCAGAGGGTCCCACTCTAGAAATCTCCACATTAAAGACCCCAAACCACTCCCAACTTAACCTTACGCTGGGCAATTGCCATCCGCAGACCAGTTGGGAAAGGAGTGGGTTGGAACCTCGCAGCCATGATCCAGGACCGAACCATCTGGCGAACCGGACCTGGCACTCCTGCAGGGCACCAGAGGTAAGCGTTACAGAACGCTAAGCCCACATGTATACGCCCTGCCTGAGTGTCATGGCTTCAGAGGTCGACCAGCTAGCTGCATTACTAGGAGAGTTGCGGGCAGAGGTACATGCTGCCCGCTCGGAAACCAACGCCATGAGAAAGGAGTTGGTAGTCAATAGGGAGAGACCAGAAGAACTGGCGAAACGCTTGACTAGAACGCAAGCCGGAAAGACCCCCTTACCTGGCCCTGCTGATGGCGCTGTAGCAGCAAGTGACCACACCAGTTAAAGTTTCCTGAGCCTCACCCGAAAGGTTCCAGCGGAATCCGCAAAAGTATGCAGTCTTTATAAATCAATGCCGACTGCATTTCTTGTGCAGGCCAGGGGCGTTTCCAACTGATCAAACCAACGTGGCCTTTGTCCTGTCCTACCTGGGGTGGCGCGCAGCCAGTTGGTTGGTACCGCTGGTGAACCGGGATGATCCCATTTTGTACAACTTTGCAGGTTTCCAGCAAGAGTTGGATAAGCGCTTTGCCCGCCGTACTCAGGGGCATGCCCTAGACAGGGAACTGCTGGGTCTTTGACAGGGGTCTCAGGACCTGTTAGTGTATGTCACCACATTTAACCGGCTGGTGGTAGAGACCAACTGGCCTGAGGAGAAAAGGACCACCCTTTTCTATCGGGGCCTCCGCAGTGAACTGAAGGATGTACTGGCACAGGTCGTGAATCCACCAGAGCGCTATGCTGAGTATATAGACCTAGTGGTGCAACTGGACCATCGACTACAGGAAAGACGGTCTGGCCACTCTCCTTTTGAGGGCCGACCTCTGTACGTACGGCCCAGGGAAGTTCCAACCCGAACCACAGACAATACACCTAAGCCCATGCAGTTGGGCAGTGTGAGGGGGCCTCTGACCAAAGAAGAGAGGGAGCGACGCACAAAGCAGCAACTTTGTTTATACTGCGATAAGGCCGGACATTTCCTGAAGGATTGCCCAAGCAAGACACCCCGGAAACCACACTGGGAGTCATAGAAGTCAACACACCAGAACCAACGGAACCGTCGGAAAACTTCATTGTTCGACAAGAGTAGGGATCGGCTTGTCGGGAAAGGAGAAGTCGTCAACGGTCTCGCCTCTAACTACACCCGTCATTCTACTATGCCAAGAACAGCCTCAACGTATGCATGCCTTAGAAGTATACATTGACTGTGGGGCAGTGGGTAATAATATGGACATCCCTTTGGCCTTATGGATTGGCGTTCCCATCCAGAAGAGAGAAAGGGCAGACAACGCCATCTCTGTGGACGGAACACAGCTGTCGTCAGGACCAGTGACCCACTGTACAGGTGAAGTTGTACTGTTATGTCATGACGGCCATCGGGAACACACTGTCACGACCGCTGGGCGCTGGCGGCTGTGGGAGAGATGGAAGCGCGGCCGCCATTGATTTGTGCCGCCACGTTTTCTTCCTGACAGCATTAACGGTCTAGTCCTTTTTCAACATGGCCGCTGCCTACGCGTATTTACTTCCACACGCTAGGCAGTTTGGCGCGTTGCAACTTCGGATTCCCTCTGTTGCTCTCGCTCCCTTATTGTGTTCTCCTTGGCTGTGCTCTGCCCGTACTGTGCTGGGGCTCCCTGGCCCTTGCTCTCTCTCTCTTTCCCTTGCGCTCTTTCCCCTTCCAGCCTTCCCTGTGTTTCCTCTCCCCGGTTGTTCCACACCGGGTTCGTTCCTTTCCCTGGCGGTCTCTTTCTCGGCCCCCTTTCTCATATTTCAGCTCGTCCCTCTCGTACACTCTCTCACCTGGCATTTCATCGGATTGTGCTTCCCGAGTATCCCTGTTTTCTGGTTCCTGCCTGCTCAAGCATTCCGGAGGGGTTTTTATGCCGTTCCGGCTTTTCCACTAACTCCGTTGTTAGTCCGTCGCGGAGGGGGGTCACCGTGCCTCCTGTGTACGGAGCCGCGGTGGCTTCCTTTCGAGGCCGACCTTACCTTCTACAGAAGAAGAGTCTTCCCGCTCTCCACGCCAGAAGGAAGAAGTTAAATCCAAACACAGGTGAGGAGGAAAGGGAACGAGAGTACGATCCATGCCCTACTGATGAGGAAGACTTACCCGAACAATCGGATAGATTGGTAGTCCGCCTGCCCTGTTTGATAGCTTGCAACACCCAAGTATCGAAATGGCAACCCCACAACAACTCCAGGAACTCGTCGCAGCTGTACAAGGGTTGAGTCAGGAGGTTCAGTCTTTAAAGGCAGACAATGCCGCCCTTCAACAAAGGGTTGCAGCTCGAGAACAGCTTACTGCAGATCTCCCCCCCTACCCTTGGTATCAGGCAAATTCGATAGCACCGAGAGAAAAGTAAAAGAATTCCTCGATGCTTGTGACATTCACTTTGCCTTCCGAAGAGGCACCTTTTCCACAGGCCATACCAAGGTAGGGTACATGATAACCCATATGATGGGCAATGCCTTAGCATGGGCCACTCCTTTGGTATCCCGATCTGACCCAGTGTTACAAGATTATTCGGCTTTCAAAGACCTTCTCAAACAGACTTTCCTCCATACAGAAACAGCCTTTGTAGCCAGCGAAGACCTCCTTGACGTGCGTCAAGGAAATTCAGACCTGCTTTCCTATCTGTCCGCTTTCAAAAGAATAGCAACAGAGGCTGGTTGGCAGGAAGAAGCACAGTATACCATATTTCGGAGGGGTTTGCGGGAGGACTTAAAGGACGAACTAGCCAGAATTCCCCGCCCAGAATCTTTCTCCGATCTCATCAAGGCGATAATTAGGATTGATTATCGCATGACCGAAAGAAAGAACGAGAAGAAGAAGACTCGTCCTCCCGGATCTTCCCTTGAAGCCCACGCGTCGACCTCCTCACCTGTTACTCGTCCACCTTCCAGAGACGAACCAATGCAGATTGGTACCACCCGTGCTCCTTTGACAGCAGAAGAAAAGAAGAGAAGGCGAGAAGGCAATCTATGTCTCTATTGTGGTTCGGCAAGACACCTTTTGAGGGACTGTCCTGACGTACCCCCGAGGAGACCGGGAAACGAGCGTCCTCGGTAGTCGGTGGAACAGACTATCGAGGGGCGTCAGTTGGTTCCTATGCTACACTTTCTGTGACCTCTGCCAAGACTTCCGAAGACCATCGATTGATGGTAGTTGCCGTCCAGCTCCAGTTCAGAGGACAACAGATAGAGACACAAGCCTTGCTTGACTGTGGAGCTGCCGGAAATTTTCTAGACACCTTGTGGGCTGACAAGGTGGGCCTTCTCCGAGTACCAAAGAAGGAAGACCAGAAGGTAGAAGGGGTAGATGGTACCCCGTTATGCTCCGGACCCATAACCCACACCACCGAAGAAGTTCAAGTATCTATCCAACAGCATTCTGAGTCCCTGAAGTTCGATATCATTAGGGCCGCCCATTTCCCTATGATATTGGGAATAGGTTGGCTCCGCAAACACAACCCGACTATAAATTGGACAGACAACCTGCTGAGCTTTCACTCTTCGTTTTGTAAAGAAAGATGTCTGCCGGAACCATTGTTTGAGAAGGTAAAGACTATATGTGTTACTGAGAGTAGCTCCATCCACAATATACCCAGGATATTCGAAGAATTCGCTGATATTTTCAAGGAACAACAACCTTCGGTACTTCCCCCTCATCGCCCGGAAGATTGTAATATAGACCTCATACCTCAGGCCTTGGTTCCTTTTGGAAGAATGTACCCCCTATCGTTGGCTGAAAAGGCAGTACTCCAGCAATACCTGGATGACAATCTTGCGAACGGACTTATCCGTCCATCAAGATCCCCAGCAGGTGCTTCTTTATTTTTCATACCTAAGAGAGACACAAAGGGGTTGAGACCTTGTATTGATTACAGGGGTCTAAATCAAGTCACGATCAAAGATAGATCTCCGATGCCTATAATCTCGGAGATACTTGAAGCCGTTCAGGGATCAGTATTGTTTACTAAACTCGATCTTCGGAACGCATACCACTTGCTTCGGGTCAAATCCGGTGATGAATGGAAGACTGCTTTCCGCACTCCCTACGGGCTTTTCGAGTACCGAGTGATGCCATTCGGACTGGTAAATACTCCCTCTATTTTCCAGAGGTTTATGGATCGCATATTTTCCGATCTATTGGGGATCAACACAGTAGTATACCTTGATGATATCTTGATATTTTCCCGGAAGAAGGAAGAGCATTCTTCCCAGGTATTGGAGGTGTTACACTGACTCCGAATACATCATCTATTGGTCAAACCAGAGAAATGTGCTTTCGCTAAATCATCTGTACCCTATTTGGGGTTTATTCTCTCGGAAGAAGGGATAACCATGGATCCCGAGAAAGTCGGAGCCATTCTCTCATGGCCATCTCCTTCCTCTGTAAAGGACATCCAGAGGTTTTTAGGTCTGGCAAACTTTTATCGGAAGTTTATCCCGGGGTTTTCAAGACTTACCTTGCCCATCACTTCTCTACTAAAAAAATCCTCTAAACCTTTTCTTTGGAATAAAGTAGCTGAAGACAGCTTTACCAGTCTCAAGGATAGATTCTGTACAGCCCCTATTCTTCGGCAACCAGACCAATTGGAACCTTTCATTATGGAGACCGACGCTTCTGCTGCTGCAGTAGGTGCCGTTCTTCTCCAAACCAATCACGGCATGGAACATCCTATAGCCTATTTTTCCAAGACCTTGACAACCAGTCAACAAAATTACTCGGTCATCGAGAAAGAGCTACTGGCTATGAAATTGGCTTGTCTGGAATGGAGACACTTACTTCAAGGAATTATGCACCCATTTCAGATACGTACTGATCACAAGAATTTGCAGGTTTTGAGACAACAGGAATGCTACAACACCCGACAAGCCAGATGGGCACACTTCTTTGCTCAGTTTCATTTCACCATCACGTATATTCCAGGCTCTCAAAACCAAGTCGCTGACGCATTGTCTCGTAGAGACGAAGTACACAAGTCATATCAGAAGGAACTCATGTTTCCCCGCACAAAAATCGTCCTGGTTATATCGTCTTTTCTGGAAGAAGTTAGGGGAGCTTATACTCCTTTAGAAGGTCCTGCTCCCACTCTAAGAAAGCTCCCTGTCGAGGAAAGGGATGGACTGTATTTCAACCAAGGAAGACTAATCCTACCCACACATGACCTTCAAGTACGAGCTCTTAAGTGGTGTCACTACTCAAAGGCTGCGGGTCATCGTGGCCTGCGCGGTACTCTTGAACTGCTCCAAAGAACCTTCTTTTGGCCCAAGATGCAGGCAGACACTCAGGCTTATATTCAAGCATGTGTAACTTGCTTATGTAATAAGTATTCCACCCAGAAATCGTTGGGGTTACTTCAACCTAGCCCGGTCCCTCCAGGTCCTTGGATTAACATTTCTACGGACTTCATCGTCGACTTACCCAAATCCCAAGGTTGTACGTGCATCATGGTAACAGTCGATACCTATTCCAAATTGGCGCATTTATCCCCACTGTCTGGCATACCTTCTGCTTCACTTACTGCTGAAGTCTTTCTTAAAGACATATTCAGATTGCATGGACTCCCTCAAAAGATTGTATCCGATCGTGGCAGCCAGTACACCTCTAAGTTTTGGTCAGCTTTATGCAAGTTGTTGGGTATTGAGAGGGCTCTTTCTTCCGGATTCCATCCTCAGACAAATGGCCAAACTGAGAGGCTAAACGGAACCCTTGAACAATATCTGAGGTGCTTCGTAAACCAGTCTCAAGACAATTGGGTTTCTCTTCTCCCAACTGCCGAGTTCTCGTACAACAATGCTATTCATGCTTCTTTAGGTATGAGTCCCTTTTATTGTACATATGGATACCATCCCAGATCTATTATACCCGCTTTCTGGAAGGAAACTCCTATCCCGTCGATTGAATCCGGTTTGGCACAACTGAGAGAAGCTCACATATCTGCCAAACAGAGTCTCAAAGAGGCAAGCATTCAATACAAAGACCAAGCAGATCGCCACCGGAGACAGGTACCGATGTGGGAGAAAGGTACTAAGGTTATGCTGTCTACCAAGTTTCTACCCTGATGGGTCAGACCTTCCAAGTTGTCCCCCCGGTATATTGGACCTTGCGACATCCTGACCAGGATCAACCCAGTGGCTTACCGCCTCAAGTTACCTAAGTCACTCAGCCGTGTTCATCCGACGTTTCATTCCTCACAGCTCCGCTCTTATGTGGCTGATGAGAGAAGGCAGAGAGTTCCCAGACTTCACGTTCCGCCCGACCCTGGCTCTGAAGTATACGAAGTCTCCCACATCAGGGATTCCCGTTACCATAAGGGACGCCTGGAATATCTCATACATTGGAAGGGCTTCCCTTCGTCCGAGGATTCCTGGGAACCCCGATCTTATGTTAACGCACCCCGTTTGCTACACCGGTTCCACAACCTACATCCCGGCAAGCCCGGGGGGTGTCGCCCTAGAGGGGGGCATACTGTCACGACCGCTGGGCGCTGGCGGCTGTGGGAGAGCTGGAAGCGCGGCCGCCATTGATTTGTGCCGCCACGTTTTCTTCCTGACAGCATTAACGGTCTAGTCCTTTTTCAACATGGCCGCTGCCTACGCGTATTTACTTCCACACGCTAGGCAGTTCGGCGCATTGCAACTTCGGATTCCCTCTGTTGCTCTCGCTCCCTTATTGTGTTCTCCTTGGCGGTGCTCTGCCCGTACTGTTCTGGGGCTCCCTGGCCCTTGCTCTCTCTCTCTTTCCCTTGCGCTCTTTCCCCTTCCAGCCTTCCCTGTGTTTCCTCTCCCCGGTTGTTCCACACCGGGTTCGTTCCTTTCCCTGGCGGTCTCTTTCTCGGCCCCCTTTCTCATATTTCAGCTCATCCCTCTCGTACACTCTCTCACCTGGCATTTCATCGGATTGTGCTTCCCGAGTATCCCTGTTTTCTGGTTCCTGCCTGCTCAAGCATTCCGGAGGGGTTTTTATGCCGTTCCGGCTTTTCCCCTAACTCCGTTGTTAGTCCGTCGCGGAGGGGGGTCACCGTGCCTCCTGTGTACGGAACCGCGGTGGCTTCCTTTCGAGGCCGACCTTACCTTCTACAGAAGAAGAGTCTTCCCGCTCTCCACGCCAGAAGGAAGAAGTTAAATCCAAACACAGGTGAGGAGGAAAGGGAACGGGAGTACGATCCATGCCATACTGATGAGGAAGACTTACCCGAACAATCGGATAGATTGGTAGTCCGCCTGCCCTGTTTGATACACATAGCCTCATTACGAGTCCGGCGGTAACCGTGCTGGAAATTCCGGCAGGTTACCGCTGGACTCGTATTACCATTCCGCCTCCGTGATTCCCGGAATTGCCGGGGCATTACGACCCCGGCGACCTGGGAATTCCAGAGGCGGAATTTGGTAAATCCCCATTCCCATTGAGTCCCATAGGAAGATCTTGTGATGGTGCCGGTGTTTCCACGTCCGCCTGCAGGCGGGTGGTGTTAAACCCGCCAGGTTAGACCTGGCGGGAATGACACTTCCCGCCTGCAGGACTCGAGATCACCCGGTATAGAAACAACGATGGCGGCGGGTTTACCTCCACCGTTATTTCCATACCGGATGACTCGTAATGAGGCCCATAGTCTTCGATTTCATTAATGCACCCCAGTTCCAGCTCATATTAGGCATGCCCTGGTTGGAGTGTCATAACCCGGTGATAGACTGGCGGGCCCATTCAGTAACCTTCTCCGCTGCATGTGCACAGACCTGTTAGCCAACCACATCTAACCAGACCGACGCCCAGGTGCATGTATCCGGACTACCGCATAGAGAATCTACGGTAACAATCGGCATTGTGGGACAATTACCCAGAGTATGAGGCCTACCAGGATGTCTTCCAGAAAGACCAAGCCAATACCTTACCACCTCACAGACCCTATGATTGTCAGATCGATCTGGTCCCAGCAGCCCAGGTCGTATATATGCACTTAAGGAGAAAGAGAACCAACACCTGCGCAACTACCTAGACCAGTATTTAGCCAACGGATTCATCAGGCCATCTAAGTCACCGCCTCCTCGGCTCTTTTTTTTGTCCCCAAGAAGTAGGGGGGCTCAACAAGATAACGATAAAGAAACGGTATCCATTGCCACTGATTCCTGTTTTGCTGGACCTAGTGAAAGGAGCAAAGATCTACACGAAACTCGACCTCAGGGGAGCTTACCATCTGGTTTCTGTGAAGGTTGGTGACGAGTGGAAGACAACCTTCCGCATGAAGTTCGGATTATTTGAATACACTGTCATGCCCTTTGGGCTGTGCAACACTCTGGTTGATGTTCTAAGAGAACTGTTGGATGTGTGTGCCATGGTGTACATAGACGACATCTTAATCTATTCAGCAACCCTGGAAGATCATGTACATCATGTGCGGGCAGTCCTGGAAAAGTTACGTGAACACCATTTGTTAGCGAAGCTTGAGAAATGCGCCTTCCATGTAACCCAAGTAGACTTTCTAGGATACATCCTGACTCCCCAAGACATCCAGATGGATAATCGCAAGGAAGCAGCAATACTACAATGGCCTTCACCTACCTTTGTTAAGGCAATCCAGAGCTTCGTAGGATACGCCAAACTTTTATAGGCAGTTCATTGCAGACTTTTCAGACATAGTACACCCCATCACTTCCTTGCTAGGAAAAAACAAAACCTTCAACTAGTCTGCTGATGCCGAACAGGCCTTTGTGCAGCTTAAACACCAGTTTACCACTGCTCCAATACTCAGGCACCCGGATCCGGAGCTCCCATACTTGGATAAAACCGATGCATCAAGCGTTGCTATGGTGTGGTCTTATCACAGCGAGATCCAGGAACCCACCAATTGCACCCAGTAGCATTCTGGTCAAAGAAATTCAACCCGGCGGAGCTGAACTACGCACTGACTATTGCGTTGCTGCTATCAAGGCTGCATTCAAGGAGTGGCGTCACCATCTCCTCGGAGCACGCCATACAATCACGGTGCTCACAGACCACTGCAACCTGCAATTCCTGCGAACAGCCAAAGCCCAATCTCCTTGTCATACCCAGTGGGCTCAGTTCTTTACCGAATATGATTTCACAGTGACGTATCGATCCGGTGTGAAGAACGGGAAGGCGGATGCACTCTCGCGAATGGGCTGGGATACCGACAGGCAAGGCGCTTATGCAAGTCCGGCGCCCGTGCCAAACATCCTTGAAGAAAAATTGTTAGGAACTATGACCATCCATTCAACCACCTTGGAAGAATTACAGGACAAAGTCAGAAAAATTATGACGCTCAACCAAATGCAATCGTGGGCTTCACTGCATGGGCCGCAAACGACAAAGAATGGGCTCCCATACCACCAGAAACGTTTGTATTTACCAAGCCCTACAATGCACCACCAGGTTCTAAAGACTTACCCCAATGCACTTGCAGCAGGACATCCGGGCATCGCTTACACAATGACCAAGTTCCGGAAGAACTTTTGGTGGCCTACGTGGCGGAAGGATACCATGCAATACATAAAAACCTGTGATGTCTGCGCCAGAAACAAGACACCAAAGAGTAAACTGCAAGGCCTGCTTCGACCACTGTCAATTCCACCGGCGCCCTGGCACACAGTCTACTTGGACTTCATTGCGGATTTTCCACGTTGTAACAGCTGCACCACAATACTAGTTGTCGTTGATCTCCTGACCAAAATGGCACACTTCATTGCACTGAAGGGACTACCTAATGAAGGTAGACTGGAGCAGAGATTCTTAACGAATATAGTCAAGCTACATGGCTTTCCGTCTGTGGTTATATCAGACAGGGGGAGCCAGTTTCTGTCCAGATTCTGGAGGTATTGTTATGCCAAAGCCCAGATTGACATCCGTCTATCTACTAGCTACCACCCACAGACCGATGGCCAGACCGAAAGGACAAACCAGACTCTCAAACAATACCTATGATGTATACTCTCCCAGATAGATTCGAGTTGGGTTGAACTGCTGTGGGCAGCAGAGTATGACTACAATAACACTATTCATAACTCCACTGGCGTTTCACCCTTCTTTTTTTACATGGGAGGGATCCACGCACTACAGCCTTAGATCCACTGGTACCCTTAGAAATGCCTGCTGTTAACACACTACAAAAAAGCATTGGGGAAACCCTGAAAAAGGCTACCCAGACTCTCCCAAAGGCAAACACCACACACAAGCGTTTTGCAGACATGAAAAGAATAGAACAACCCCAGTACCATGTGGGAGATAAAGTATGGCTTGCCAGCCAACACATTCAATTGAAGGGGCCCAAGAAATGTCGCTCACGATACATCGGTCCATACCCCATAGAAACCATTGTCAATCCAGTGGCGATACAAATGAAGTTACCTTCTACGCTCCGAATACACCCAGTCTTCCACATATCCCTGTTGAAGCCCGTGCACCCAGGTACCAGGGATTCTCTGAAGCAACTGCCACCAATAGAGACAGAAGGGGGTGAAACAGAGTATGAAGTAAGGAACATCCTAGATTCCAAGATAATACGATGCAAGCTCTATTACTTGGTCTATTGGAAGGGATATAGCGTACTAGATCGGACCTGGGAACCAACAGAAAACATACATGCCACACGTCTACTAGCGAGGTACCACCGCAATCACCCTGAACGTCCAGGCCTGCGGTTGGCTCTCCTTGGGGGAGTTCTGGGGGAGAAGTTGTAGAGGAGGTCCCAAATAAAGCCTGCACTCCCATCGCCCATTTTGAAGTACCAGGAACGTTCACACCAAAATATGTGACGTATGACGAGCAAATAAACCAGCAGAGAGCCGCAGCAGGGCTCTGCCCAGTGCCTATCAGGAGAACAACACCTGTTGAAATACCGATACCTAGAAAACCATGGACAGTAAGGTATCCATTGAGAAAACCCTACCAGCAAATAAAACGAAATGAAGATAGCTTAAACGCTGTCCCGGAGGAAACCCAAAAGGCCTTAATGGAAGACGAATGGTGACATCACCAGGGCCCGGACTAACGTGCAGAACCAAAAAATTACACACAGAGACGAAACGCCATGAATAAGGATATCGTGAACCTAGAAGGAGAGACGATGTTGAAATACAAAGAAGCTTAAGCTGTAAAGCGGATGAAGTCATTCAACCAGATAAACACCTGTGCATATGCATGAAACCGCAAGAAAGCTAAGAAAACAGTACAGCTTGCTATGCTTAGTAGAAGATAGACCGCGGCAAGCGTTACCTATACATATCTACCTCAACAAAGCACATTATATAAGTGTGAGTCCACTTTACACAAAAGCAGAATCAACTCAGGTTACTAGAGGCCGAACAAGACAAGATTCATATTCCAGCTAAAACGAGAAGAGATGGCTGAATCGAAACTCAGCAGAGGCAACTTGGGCCAGGAAAGAGCTAAGGTCAGACCAATAGAAGGAGCGAACAGTAGCTTTGCAGAATTGAAACTTAAGAACAGAACAGCCTATCTCAGGAAGGCCGAGATAAGGAGGCGTAGGTAGGTGGCAAGCCGAATAAGAACTAAATGCACAAATTGAGGGAAACTAGGCAGATTCACGGTGTGAGTAGCACGTGACCAACCGAGCAAGAAGAGGCACGGGTTTACACCTACGCTTGGCAGCCGCCCAGACAGAGATATCTTAACTTTTCCTGACAAGAAGGTACAGTTTCGAGGCCAACCACAGCCAACTAATTGACACATAGCCACTAAAGTAATGATTGATTGAAGGAAGGCCGGGTGAATTGTGGGGCACCCTGCACCTGGCTGATCATTCTGCGTGCTGCTAAGTAAAGTGGAAATGTATGCATGGGGTTGAAGCCAGCCCAATCACAATGGACCAACTAATCTAGGGTCCTGTAGATAGCAGAACCAATGGAACGTTGTACTCTTAATGAGGTCTACAATAGTAATGTTAGAAGGAAGGGCTTAGATGCCCACCTGATAGTGTTTATCCAATCCTCACTCCATTACCATATACAGATATTGTACCTATATTAAAGTTACCTTTTCCTAACCAATAGAATTGCATGTTAACTTTTAAGTGTTACACATCAATTATGATGAGTTTTGAGTATAAATGTTATTTTTTTATTTTATTTTATTTTTTACATTTGTAGAGCGCACTGCAGCCCAAAGGCATTGAGGCGCTTGTTACAAGAAAGTCTACTTAAGCAAGATTACAAAACACGCAGTGGTTACTTAGTTACAGCATATGAGCAAGGTTACACAGTACAGTTAGGGTGTTCACGTTAGGTTACAGTAGTGTACAAAGTAACAGCTTGCTCGGGAGTTGACGACAGCAGTTAGCCAAATAGCTTTGTTTTGATGGCTTTGCGGAACTCTATGTGGGAGTCAATTCCCCTAATGTGCGAGGGTAAGGCATTCGAGTGGGCAGCAGCAATGGCTCGGAAGCTGGAACCGCCTGCACGTACTCTGCGTGTTATGGGTTTGGTAATCATGTTGGTATAGGCTAGTCTGGATGGCCTAGCGGATGTGGGCATGGCTACGCGCTGAGCCAGGTAGGAGGGTGCCAGATCATGTAGGCATTTGTGTGTGAGGGATAGGATTTTGAAGATGATTCTCTGTTTAACGGGAAGCCAGTGGACTTGTCTCCTAAGGTCTGATATGTGGTCCTTTCTGGTGAATCCTGTAGCGGCCCTAAGGGCATTGTTCTGGACAAGTTGGAGTTTGGCAATGTTTTTGCCTGAAGTACCTCCGAGGAGAGCATTGCAATAGTCCAGTCTTGAGCCGATAGTAGCCCTGGCAATGGTGAGGCAATTCTAAGTAGTTAGGTAAGGTCTTGCTGCATTGAGCAGTTTAGCGTAATAGGCGGATGAGGAGGCAATGGCGTTGACCTGCCTGTTCATGGTGAGAATGGAGTCTAAGTAGACTCCCAGGGTTTTGACTGTATAGTTAGTGCGTGAGATGCCCAAGGAGTCAAGAAGGTTGAAAAGGGGTCTCGTGAAGAGGATGTAGAGGGTAGGCGCGATGCGGGAGCCTTGCGGCATTCCACATGTGATGTGCCTTGGTGAGGCACAGGCTGAGTCTGAGAATACTTTCATGGCCCTTTCCTGTAGAAACAAGGTGATCCATTCACAGGCTTTGGGAGAGAAGTTGGCTGCAATAGAGAGGTGATGGCAGATGGTAGGAAATGTATTGTTTGAATGAAGTTCAGTGAGTCGAAGTGAAACGGACTATTGCATCACTGTCGATTTCCATGTTCCTTGTTTTTTGTACTTGTCATTAAACGGACTCCCTTTTCCAAACCATTGAGTTGTCCTTATTGATTGGTATTGGAGTAAAAAACCTGCACCCCCATCCATCTCAAAGTTGCAGCTATCTTGTCTTAAAGTACTCTGGAGCAGACCCCGAATCTATGGGCCGGCCGGGGGTCTCCCCAGTACACTTGGTAGCAAAGATGTGATGGTTATCGACTATCGATTATTGACTAAAGTAAGACACCTATGACCATCGACATAAAGTAACTCAGGTCTTCGGCAATATCATGAGTCCTTTGCCATTTGGCTGAGTAGACCTTGAAGCTCCACGTAGACAATGGTAGCCTAAGAAGAATCTGCAAAAAGGGCCTGAAGGGACCCGTTTTCCCCACACATCCCTTCCCATTCCTACGGGTGAAAAGCTGAAGGAGGCGGTAACAAAGGCAGTGATCCCGAGGGTCCAGCGAGGAACTATGCGAACAGTGAGTGAAACAAAAATTGAATGTTTTGGCAAATGATGCATGCCTTAGAACAAGTAAAGGGAAAAGGTAACAGAGGGAGGAGGGAAAACAAAATATAGTTAGAAGTAGAGAAGACTTTATATATATAAGGGTATAATGACTCGAGAGTAATAAAAGTAGAGAGAGGTTACCGGGGTAGACACCCGAGAAGAGCGATGTTACCGGGGTAGACACCCGAGAAGAGAGAGGTTACCGGGGCAGACACCTGAGAAGTGAGAGGATTCGCCTTTTTCCTGCGCTTTAAATATAGCGGCTAGAAGAAACGTGTACCCAGAGTCCTACATAATGGGGAACAATTAGACTACCACAATGTTTAAAGACATCATGAAAGGGGTACGTTTACACTCCATGAAGGGGTAATGATTAGAGGCAGAGATATCTGTGTCCAGCTGGTGTCCATCTAGTCTGTCAAGCGTCTGTCTTACATGTTTCTCTGTTGTGACGTCATATGTATTGGACATTTTTTGAGAGAACTGATTTAAAATTTCATGCGATTTGATAGCTGAGACAAAATCACACATGAATTGATGCTTTTTGAATAAATTGGAAGATAGAAAATTTTGTGGAAAATTTGGATTGGAGTTTGCGATATTTGGAGCTCGCTCATATTGTTAGAAGCTGTTTCAAGTCACACAAAAGCATTGACAAGTGTTATATAACAGGAAAGGGAACAGATTTAAGCATGGAAGATATAACTCCATTGGCACACTTATGCAAACAGTTGCCAAAGCACGCACCCAAGCTAAAGAAATATAGTACCGAGTGGGTTAAAGGTACCACCCACAAGATGTTTATGCCGTGGCCACAAAATGGGTCTTTATCTAAAGCCATCTTACAACATATGATGACATATTTGCATGCCACATATACAGGCAAGAAGTTAGAAAAACACCTTGCTGTTCTCGAGTTATGGAAAATGTATGACCTGGGGAAGGAGGAAGAACCACCAACAGATTGGATACTTAATGTATGTACAGAGGGGGGTGAGACGCCTACCACGCCACCTGCCCCACCCAAAGCAAAAGTCAAAGAAAGTAAGGATGAGAGATTATACCCATTGAGGGAACATAAAGCAGCCACGGGGTATGGCAAACACTGCATATGAGTCACCTACACATAGTAGTGACGAAAATCAGGGAAAGGATAAGGACAAGAATATTACTGTCACAGTCCATACCCCCAAACATCAGGTACAGACCACCCTGCCCAAGGCGTTGGGTCCCATGGGGGCCTTGACGGCCCCAATGAATCTTGCAGGGGCTTCCTGGACTCAGTCCTGGCGTCGTTGGCGCCAGGCTCATACTGCCATCACCAACATGGCACGTTTCAGACCCAGAGAGGCACGTGCGAACCAATATGAGGCAGGGTGAAGGGATTATTTGCCGTGGGACTATTTGCTTGGGTGTGGTTGCTGGAACTACTTTACCTGAGAACTACCTTCAGAAGACTATATAAGCCAGACCCTTCATACAGAACATGCTTCGCGCTATTCTGCACTCCTGCAGCGTAACGCTCACTGTGTCTGCAGCTCCAGGCCAGCCATCAGCCACGCCCATCCAGTTGTCTCGAACAAGATACTTACCAGTCTCTTCATCGCGGCCGCTGGGAGTCCACGCTTCTTCAGAACTGAAATGAAGAAACATCAGATTAGCCTTGCAGACCACACGCTCTTCATCGCAGTTCGGCGCCGCACTAATACTTACCAGCGAACCATCGGAACGTCATCACTCGATCTCTGCTTCATCTTCCGATCGCCACTCCAGGACTGCCGCATCTGCAAAACAGAAAGAAGACATCAGGTTATCAGAGCAGTGGGAAGGCCTAATTCCGATTTATAATCCTGCACGAGGCAGCTCTCACCTGAAGGCAGCAATCCTCACGGGCTCACAATTCTTCATCACGCAGCCTTTGTTCAGGAGATTCCGCACCTGAAGAATATAAAAGCAGCAGGTTAGTTGTGCAGAAAAACAATATCGGGTGGAAAGACTTTTGCATAGCACTGGCGCAAATCTTACCTTGGGAAGCCAGCTACCAAGAACCTCGCTCCATCGTATGAACGAAGAGGGAATCTGTAAAGAAAGGTACAGAGTGAACTTTGGCAACTTGAACTCTTAGCTATCCATATCTTTGGAATAAGACTTACCATAGAGTCACAGTTGTCTGGAACTTTCAATAGGATCAGTGAAGTAACTAGATCCTAGAACTACGACGCACCCCAGTTGCAGGATGGAGAGCCCGCTATTCGTAACTCAAAGGTGAGCTATAGCAGGGGGTGCAAGAGGACGCCACGGAAGGCAGGGGTCGCCCTCATCCACATGGTTGGGTAACCTGTGATTTACCTTTCTAGGCAAGACTGCTTTCGTATCGGAGGGGAGTACAAAGCACCACTCACCACCAGATCATCCAGCTCCGTTCGGCGCCCCTGTGGAGATCAGGTGAGTGTAACAATTACCTCCATAGTCCCAAGGGACAAGGGGAGCGCGATGACGAAAGAAAAGATCAGGCACAGACGAGTGCATCTCTCGACAAAGAGAGAGAAGGGAAGAGATGGAAAGGAAGCGAAGACAGAACAGACGAGATAGCATTTGCAAAAGATGAATGGATGAGAGGACAAATTTTATTAAAACTCGATGGGAAAGGCATTGAAGATGCGAAACAAAAGGAGAGGTTAGATGTGACATAGAGGAAGGAGAAAGAAAAGGAGTTAAGAGACGAAAGGATAAGAAGGAAAGACAGACAAAGGTGAGAACAGCTATATCGCGAAGAGCAAGAAAGACAGCTCGATCGCAACCCAAGAGCAGCCTCTGATTAAAACAGACAGAAACAGCAAAGGTTAGAAGAAGAGCAAATAATACGTGAAATGAGGATAAGGAGACGAAGAGATGAGGAAATTCGAAAGGCAGATGAACGTAGAAATGAAAAGAGAAAGGAAGAAGATAGGGTCAGAGAAGAGGCGAGGAAGTGCATAGAATTTGATGACGATATAGAATGTAAGTGAAGACAAAGAGCATGCGATCTTGAATATCTGGGGCGAGAGGTTAAAAAACCCACTCCAATTGTAGACTGGGAAGACATCGAGGAATTCTTTCCCGCGTACGATTCAGTACCAGGCACGTCTAGGAAAAATATTGACGATGACTTCGACACCAGAAGCATCAGTGTCATGAGCGCTACTCCCGAGGAGCCAAGACTGGCCCAGCGTCCCCGGAAGCAGGCTCATCATCCACACCCCCGGTTCCAGCAGACCCCTACAGGGGCCCTTTGGACCATGTCCTGGCGCCTCTGGCGCCAGGCTCATAAGGAACCACAGTCCCGGAGCCATGGGCGCCGGGCTCATATTCTTAAAGTGTGCAGTAGTGATTGGGTGGACTTACCTGTGGCAGACCATGCTGCATACTCACCTAGAACAATCCAAGCTGGGTGAAGTCCCAGCCACTGGCTGGGAGGGACCAATCCTCTGTTACAGGAACTCTTTTCTTACCTGGGTGGGGCTGATGCTAATCCTCTGACACTGGAACTCTTTTCGTACCGGGGTGAGGCTGGAGGAAGAATACGCACCAAAGCACTTCTCCACTATTTAAACCACGCCCGATAGAATTCACGTGCTTCGCGTTATTCTGCAACAGCAGCAGGACGCTCACCGAGTCGGCTCCTGCATTCCAGGTCCAGACACACCCTCAGCTTCTCGAGCAGCAACCTGTGGATGAAGAAAAGGCACAGGAACATCTACTCACCAGAATTCAACCACAAGAGTCCAGTCTCCGACAACGTGCAAATAAAGACATAAGGTTAGAAAACGGGCAACACGCTCGCAGCTGCGCTCGCTTACCTTATCCATCCGTGGTCACACCCGAGTTCACCGCGGCCTTCGCTTCGGCAGCATCCCAGCACTTGGAAGACAAAAGACATTGTTAGTGGTGTCCGAGCCGAAGGGTTCGAAACTCAGTTATACTTACGCGCTTCTTCACGCGCAGCAGCGGCAGCATCGCCCTCAGCATTTCGGCACCTGAAAGGAAGGAAAATACATTATCAGAGGCGCCCATTTGGAAACGGCCACAATTCAGTTATACTTACGTGCCACCGCACGTGCAACAGCGGCGGCATCGCCCACAGCATCTCAGCACCTGAAAGACAGAAAAGGACATTATAAAAGGGTGCTCCTTCAGAAGCGGCGTCAGATCTTCTATACTCATGAGCCTCTTCTTGCACAGCAGCGGTGGTGTCGCCAACAGCTCCTCGGCACCTGAAGGTCTATTACAAGCCACAAAAGGACACTGAGCCTAAACACTGAAATCATCCAGTGACGTAACTGGATTCCACGCGCCCCTGCACCAGAAGCAGGATGGAGAGCTCGGCTTTACTAAACCAAAGGTGAGAGTTCGTGGAGACCAGTCGAGAACCAAGAAGTGGGAAAAGCAGAAGATTGGTGGGAGAACTTATCCAACCAGCTTGTAATTACCCCTTTTTCTTCCACCTGCAGAAAACTCACTTTACAAGCCAGACAGTCAATATTCGGAGGTCCTGCCCAGAGCGTCTTCCGAGTTCTACGCCTCATCATAGTCATAGAAGCAACTGTAGCAGTCCAGTTTGGGTCAGCGCCTCCGTGGGAATCAGGTGAGCGTTACAGAACGCGAAGCCTACCCATAATCTCCTACCCAGGCGCTATGGAAACTTCCGACACAGACCAATTGGCCCATTTGTTGGGGGAATTAAGAGCTGAAGTCCATGCTGCTCGCCAGGAAACGAACGCCCTTAAGAGGGAATTGATAATGTCAAAAGAACGAACTGACGATCTCGCCAGACAGTTATTGCAGAGTCAAGCGGGGCAAACTCCTCTACCTAACTCAGGGGGGAATTATACCCCAGTTACTTCAACCAATCCCGTTCAAATCAACCTACCTGGAAATGTGCCATTGGCACCACCTGAACGCTTTTCTGGTGACCCTAAAGATTTGCAGTGTTTATAAATCAATGCCGACTGCACTTTCTTTGTAGACCCGCAGCCTTTCCAACTGACCAGACCAAGGTAGCCTTTGTACTTTCGTATCTTAGCGGCAGCGCCGCTGATTGGTCGATCCCTCTGGTTACACAGGATGACCCAATTCTTCGGAACTTCTCAGCCTTCCAGGTGAGTATGGAGAGACTTTTTGCAAGACATTCCCAAGGGCAGGCCCTGGACAACGAACTCCTCTCCCTGCGACAGGGCAACCAGGACCTCTTAGCCTACATTGCATCTTTTAATAGGTTAATTGTGGAAACTAGGTGGCCCAAGGATAAAAGGATCACGCTATTTCACAGAGGTCTGCGTGGTGAACTTAAAGACGTCCTTGCCCAGGTCGTGAATCCTCCTCTGGACTGTTCGGAATATATTGATTTGGTGGTCCAATTGGATCATAGGCTCCAAAACAGAAAGGCGGACCGATCCAGGTTTGAAACCCGAGTATTCACGAAAACACAAAGCAACGCCAAAGGGGTCGACACCGTTGGGCCGTAAAGGGTCCCTTAACCCAGAAAGAGCGTGACAGAAGACGACAAATGCAATTGTGCCTCTATTGTGGAAACTCTGGACATTTTCTTCGAGGTTGCCCGGTAAAACCACCTAAGAAGACAGTAGGAGCTTCTGACAAGAACTCTGAAAAGCCTGAGCCGGGAAACAACCTCGCCCGACAAGTGTATAGGTCCGCTTGCCGAGCTTAAAAACCAGTTCTTTGACCTCGCACTTCATAATGCCTATGGTCCTCGTAAACCCAGAGCAACCACAACGTTTGCATGCTATTAAGGCATACATTGATAGTGGAGCAATAGGAAATTACGTGGACCGCGAATTGGCTTCCAGGATGAACCTACCTCTTTGTCCAAAGGCGGTTAAAGACGTCATTACCACGGTGGATGGGACCGAAATCGCCTCCGGACCGGTAACCCATGCCACTGCTGAAGTGACGTTACTAGGCCAAGACGGGCATCGGGAGGTAATTGTGTTCGACGTGATCAAGGCTCCTCAATTCCAAGTAATCCTAGGAATCCCTTGGTTGGAGAAACACAACCCTCAGATTGATTGGCGAGCAAAGACGATAATGTTCCCTGAGTGTGCACCAACCTGCTATCCACGACCCAGCATTGTCCTAGCGTCAGCAACGACTGACGGCCAACAATTACCTCAAGAGTATCGAGAGTTCCAAGATGTTTTTCAAAAGGAACAGGCTAACACCTTGCCACCTCACAGATCATACGATTGTCAGATAGATCTGCTACAGGGTGCAACTCCCCCTTGCAGTAGGATTTACGCCCTCACCGAGCCTGAGAACCTTCATCTGCGACAGTATTTAGACCAGTATCTGGCCAATGGCTTTATCCGTCCGTCAAAGTCTCCTGCATCCTCGGCTCTGTTCTTCGTACCAAAAAAAGAAGGTGACCTCAGAACCTGTATTGATTACCGTGCTCTGAATCAGATAACAGTAAAAAACAGATACCCCTTCCCTCTGATCCCGGAACTCCTCGACCAGGTGAAAAACGCCTGTATTTATACCAAGCTTGATCTCCGGGGAGCTTATCATTTGGTACGGATCAAGGAAGGTGATGAATGGAAGACGGCATTTCGCACTAAGTATGGGCTATTTGAATACCAAGTGATGCCCTTCGGACTATGCAATGCGCCGGCCGCCTTCCAATATTTCATGAATGACATCCTCAGAGAGCTCATTGATGTCTGTGTTGTCGTCTACATAGACGACATTCTTGTGTACTCATCTTCGGAAGCTGATCATCGAAATCATGTTAGGGCGGTCCTTGAAAAACTTGCCAACATAAACTCTTTGCCAAGCTCGAGAAATGTGCCTTTCATGTCACCGAGGTCTAATTTCTGGGATTTATTCTGACACCCAAAGGAGTCCACATGGACTCGAGAAAAGTTGACGCAATCCTCAAATGGCCATCTCCTACTTCCGTGAAAGGCGTTCAAAGCATGCTAGGCTTTGCCAATTTTTACCGCAGATTTATTCCAGAGTTTTCACGAGTGGTACAACCCATCACATCCCTCTTAAGAAAAAATAAGCGCTTTGAATGGTCTGCAGAAGCTGAACAAGCCTTCCGAGAGCTAAAGGCCAAGTTCACCTCGGCGCCAATACTGAAACACCCACGCCCGGATCTCCCTTACATTGTTGAAACCGACGTCTCCAGCTTAGCAATGGGAGCAGTTCTATCACAAAGGGATCCAGAGACTAACCAACTGCATCCTGTGGCGTTTTGGTCTCGAAAGTTCTCGGCGCCTGAGATTAATTACACCATCACGGACAAAGAGCTTTTAGCTATTAAATCCGCCTTTAAGGCCTGGGGGCATTATCTCCTCGGGGCCAAACACACCGTTACGGTGATCACCGATCATCGAAATCTACAGTATCTGAAAACCGCCAAAGCTCAATCCTCCAGACAGCTTCGCTGGGCTCTATTCTTTGCTGAATTTGACTTTGTGATCACTTACCGCCCGGGCAACAAGAACGGCAAAGCGGATGCTCTTTCCCGAATTGGAATGGGAGATAACGTTGTCAATCCCAAACCCGTACCAATAATTCCTGAACAAAGAATCTTGGGTCTGATTTCTTCGCAATCCATCGAGAATATTGAGGCAAAATCTAAACAACTTGTGACCCCATCAGACTTACAGAGCTGGTTACAAAGAGGAGAGAACTTCACCGTAAACAATGACTTGCCTTATTTCCAAGGACGATTATTCCTACCACACGCCGATTTACAAAAACAGGTAATCTCCTGTTATCATGATTCATTAATGGAGGGTCACCCTGGCATCGCCAAAACCACAGAAAAAGTGAAGAGACACTTCTGGTGGCCTTCATGGAGAAAAGACATAAAAGAATTTGTGATGTCCTGTGGTGTGTGCGCTCAAAACAAGGGTCAAAAGAAAAGGCCAGCTGGTCTTCTGCAACCATTAGACATTCCACCGTGTCCCTGGCATACCCTTTCCATGGACTTCATCACAGACTTACCCTCTTGTTCTGGGTATAACACTATTCTCGTTATTGTGGATTTGTTTTCTAAAATGGCCCACTTCATTCCGCTAAAAGGCTTACCTTCAGCTTCAGTACTAGCCAGAGAATTCCTTGAAAAAATTGTCCGGTTACACGGCTTCCCGTCGGTACTAATCTCTGATAGAGGAAGCCAGTTTATTTCTCACTTTTGGCGTAGTTGTTGTCGGTCAGCTCAAATCGATGTAAGACTTTCAACCAGCCATCACCCCCAGACCGAGAGAACAAACCAGACTCTCGAACAATATTTACGATGCATGCTACAACAGTCTGAAAGCAACTGGAAGGACATCCTTTGGATAGCTGAATATGCATACAACAATTCAGTTCATTCGGAAACCGGGAAGAGTCCCTTATACATCTTGTATGGAATTCATCCTTGAACCTCCAACCTCGACCCACCTCAAGATCTTGGAACACCCGCCGTAGATCAGTTGCACTCTGTTATTACCCAAGCTTTCAAGGAAGCGACTGCACATCTACAACAAGCTAAAGAAAGGTACAAAAAAGGAGCAGACCAACACCGAAGCGATGCCCCTCAATACCAGGTTGGGGATCAAGTCTGGTTGTCCACCAAACATTTATCGCTAAAAGGACCTCGCACCTTCAACCCCAAATATCTGGGACCATATTCAATTACGGCCATAATTAATCCAGTGGCCGTTAAATTAGATTTGCCAACCCATATGAGAATACATCCTGTGTTTCACGTATCTCTTTTGAAACCCATGCAACCTGGAACCAGACTGACCAGACCTCCAGAACCCATTCAGGTGAATGGAGAGCCCGAATTTGAAGTTAAAAACATTTTGGACTCCAAGATCATCAAATCAAAACTATTCTACCTAATCGACTGGAAAGACTACGGACCCCAGGAAAGATCCTGGGAACCCTATGACTACGTCCATGCTCCTCGTCTAGTCAGGAAATTCCACCGAACCTTTCCTGATAAACCAAAACCCCCGGGAGGACAAGTTTGGGAGGGGCCTTGAGGGGGGGTGCTGTCATGAGCGCTACTCCCGAGGAGCCAAGACTGGCCCAGCGTCCCCAGAAGCAGGCTCATCCTCCACACCCCCGGTTCCAGCAGAACCCTACAGGGGCCCTTTGGACCATGTCCTGGCGCCTCTGGCGCCAGGCTCATAAGGAACCACAGTCCCGGCGCCATGGGCGCCGGGCTCATATTCTTAAAGTGTGCAGTAGTGATTGGGTGGACTTACCTGTGGCAGACCATGCTGCATACTCACCTAGAACAATCCAAGCTGGGTGAAGTCCCAGCCACTGGCTGGGAGGGACCAATCCTCTGTTACAGGAACTCTTTTCTTACCTGGGTGGGGTTGATGCTAATCCTCTGACACTGGAACTCTTTTCTTACCGGGGTGAGGCTGGAGGAAGAATACGCACCAAAGCACTTCTCCACTATTTAAACCACGCCCGATAGAATTCACGTGCTTCGCGTTATTCTGCAACAGCAGCAGGACGCTCAGCGAGTCGGCTCCTGCATTCCAGGTCCAGACACACCCTCAGCTTCTCGAGCAGCAACCTGTGGATGAAGAAAAGGCACAGGAACATCTACTCACCAGAATTCAGCCGCAAGAGTCCAGTCTCCGACAACCTGCAAATAAAGACATAAGGTTAGAAAATGGGCAACACGCTTGCAGCTGCGCTCGCTTACCTTATCCATCCGTGGTCACACCGGAGTTCACTGCGGCCTTCGCTTCAGCAGCATCCCAGCACCTGGAAGACAAAAGACATTGTTAGTGGTGTCCGAGCCGAAGGGTTCGCAAACTCAGTTATACTTACGCGCTTCTTCACGCGCAGCAGCGGCAGCATCGCCCTCAGCATTTCGGCACCTGAAAGGAAGGAAAAGACATTATCAGAGGCACCCATTTGGAAACGGCCACAATTCAGTTATACTTACGTGCCACCGCATGTGCAACAGCGGCGGCATCGCCCACAGCATCTCGGCACCTGAAAGACAGAAAAGGACATTATAAAAGGGTGCTCCTTCAGAAGCGGCCTCAGATCTTCTATACTCACGAGCCTCTTCTTGCACAGCAGCGGTGGTGTCGCCAACAGCTCCTCGGCACCTGAAGGACTATTACAAGCCACAAAAGGACACTGAGCCTAAACACTGAAATCATCCAGTGACATAACTGGATTCCACGCGCCCCTGCACCAGAAGCAGGATGGAGATCTCGGCTTTACTAAACCAAAGGTGAGAGTTCGTGGAGACCAGTCGAGAACCAAGAAGTGGGAAAAGCAGAAGATTGGTGGGAGAACTTATCCAACCAGCTTGTAATTACCCCTTTTTCTTCCACCTGCAGAAAACTCACCTTACAAGCCAGACAGTCAATATTCGGAGGTCCTGCCCAGAGCGTCTTCCGAGTTCTACGCCTCATCATAGTCATAGAAGCAACTGTAGCAGTCCAGTTTGGGTCAGCGCCTCCGTGGAAATCAGGTGAGCGTTACAATCAGAGAAACAATCAACAGAAATTTGATGAGATGGGGCTAGAACAAATACCCCAAGGGGAGGGGGAAGATGAGCGCCTGGAAAGCACATGGTTGTATGACACTGAGGAAGTCACCCGAAGTAGTGGGGATAGAGAGCTATCCCTGGATAGATTGGAAATAAGCAGGAACAAAGAGGATACGAGAAGTTGCACTAGTTGGGGACAACCAATGTCCGACTCCAAAAGGGAGGAGCGCGAGGAAAATGAGAAAGAGCAAAAGACGACTCCCAAGAGAAAAAGGAGTAAGGTGGTTAGACAATAGCGAACCTATACTGAGAACATCAGAGTCCGCCACGCAGCCTGGCCGATAGAAAGAAGTATCACACGGTCAGAGGGGGGTGTCTTCACCGCCCTATCTGGACAGACTAAGGGCATTACCAGGTAGACGGCGATGCGGGAATATTACCCCTGCGATAGACAGGAGAACAATGAGAGAAGAGAGAGAGGGCTACACATTCCAATTTCCGTTGCTCAAGAAGGGCGGAATAAGACCACAATATATTCCATGGCCACACATGGATTGAGAACATTTAAAAAACAAGCTTCCACTGTTGACATCGGGAGCGGGAAAGTGGATACACGAGTTAGAAAAGATGACAGGAGGAAACACGTTAGCTATATGGGATATCAAAGGTCTCCTGATCGCCATACTTGGTGAGAGAGCAGACGAGGTGTGGGCACGAGCAGGCTACCCTGGCGTAACCACAATTAATACAGCGTATGACGGAGTGCCATTTAACAATTGTAGAACCGCAGTACGGAACGCGCCACGATCACTTTACCCCGATACTTCTGATATGGGAGCTATAATGACTCGAAAAATGAAGGAGTCTGAAGATCCGATAATTTATATACAGAAATTCCAAGACGCATCAGTGCTCGAGACTCATGAATCGTGGGCGAAATATATACCTGTGGTTTACCATATCCTGTGCCAAGGGCTGCCAGAGCCGGTGCAGAAACAACTCAAGAAATTGGTGGGAATCAAAGCCAAACCTTGGGCTGAAATACAGTTGACCATCGCACATTATTGTAGACTATTGCAAGAAAAGAATCGCAAAAAGGAAGCGACTCATAAGGGTGAGGAAGCAAAATTGGTGCAAAAGACATTGGCAAAATATGCTCTTGAGGGAGCCATGATAACTAGTACAGCTGCACCAAGCATGCAGCAGGTGGCTAGTCCACAGCAAAATAACCAGGGCAATACGGGATTTTATCCAAGGGGAAGAGGATTTAGGGGAAGAGGATGGCAGAGCAATCAGGGAGGTTTCCAAAACAATCAAGGAGGCTTTCAAAATATGAAAAATGGTAACCAAGATATGTCAAATGGGCAAATGATCCGACCACCGCCAGTTTGTTGGCTGTGTGGAATGACAGGGCATTTGGAACGCACATGCAGAAGTCAAGGCATGATGCAGAACGGCCAAGGAACAGGAGCAGGCATGACAAATCCACCTGCAGTTTTACAGCAGGGTGTTGCACAGAATCACACGGTACAACAACAAGCACAAGAAGCGCAGCAAGGGGTGCAACCGCAAAACATGGGGAATTTTCCACAAGGACAATCCCAACAGGCACCGCTGCAACTATCACAGAACATGTACCCTGGAATGGGAGGTAACAATGGGAATGGGGGAAATCCACCAGCACACAGTGGGCTGAATTTATATATAAACTAGGACAGCTCACTGGGAACCCTGATGTGTTCTATCCTATCAGTGACACCAGACCCTCACAGGGAACCCAGGGTGGATGTCGTCATAGGGGATAAAGAATATTCCTTCCTAGTTGACACGGGTGCGAAGGCAAATTTTGTGCATACGTGAAGGCAAATTTTCCTTGTCCAGTGATGCCATAGAGACTCAGAGTTTTACATGAGCGACCAGTCAAGTTCCCTTTACAAAGGCACTTCCAGTTTCTATAGGCGATTGTGAAAATAATGTGCCTCTACTATATTCTCGACAGACCCTAGTAAATATTTTTGGTCGAGACTTAATGACAAAGTTGAACATGACAATCTCGTTCACGGAGGAGGGCATAGTATGTTCCATTCCAGAAATGCACTATTCAAATGTATGCGAATTGGTTAGAGCATACTCAGGACACGTAGCCATGAGGGCCATACCATTAGAGCCAGAAATCTTCGCATATGGCATGCGTGTGCTTATGGCAGGATTGCCAGGCGTTGCAGATAGAATCATGAGAACCCCATATGAGTTTTTATTCAGACCAAGAATACCGATGCATGAGCAGGAGGGACAAGTATTTCCCTTGATGGTACACACAGCTGCAATACGAGGGAAAGTGGTCTTGGTTGATGGTTACGATGACGAGGGCAGACAATGGTGTGCGATAATTGCCATTGAAGAAGGATATCGAGTGACTGACGTCACCGATGACGATCTGTTTGAAGAACAAGCAGAAATGGAAGAGACGAAGTAGGAAGTGAGTCTCACCTTTTGGGTAAAGATGATTAAAAGAGAAGTACCACAGAGAATGATGTTGGCACTAAAACGTCCAGAATATTTTGATGACAACATAGCTAAGGTTCCTGTCTCGGTGTGGACTACAGGACCCTATGACGTGGTCTCTTGAAGGGGATTGGAGAAGTAAGGATTAAACTGAAACCAGGAGCAATTCTACCAAGAGCCCGACAATATTCCATGTCCAGAGAGGCAGATGAGGGGATATTCAAGACAATTTCTGCCATAATGGACCAGGGCATTTTAGTGACGTCAGAGTCACCATGTAATACGTCAGTGTATCCTGTGAAAAAAGTAAAGGGGGATCTTGGAGGCTAGTACAGGACCTAAGGCCAATAAACAATACTGTTGAGGCAGAGTCCCCTCTAGTCACTAACCCGTCTACAATCCTATGTAATATACCCGTTGAGGCAAAATATTTCATGGTGATTGACTTGAAAAATGCGTTTTTCTCAATCCCGTTGCACCAAAACGCACAAGATCTGACGTCATTCACGTTCAGACAGATGCGTCTGAAAAGCACAAGGCTGCCACAGGGGTACTGTGAGTTTCCTTCTATTTTCAACAGAGTCCTGCAGATGGACTTAAGCAATATTGCATTAAAAAGTGTCATCCTGCAGTATGTGGATGACATCTTAATCTGCAGCACATCAGAAGAGCAATGCAGGCACAATTCTGTTCAGCTACTGACTATACTGGTTGAGAAAGGATATTAGGTTGACAAGGAAAAGTTACAATACTGTCAACAAGAAGTGCTGTACATAGGCCAGCTGATCTCACATGAAGGAAAGAAAGTGACCGCAGAAAGGGCTGAAGCCATATTGAACTCTTGAACACGGCTAAGTGTCAGAGAGCACCAAAGTATTAACTGAAAAGGATACGGTACTCAAAAGGATACAGGTGGTAGGGTCTTCCGGATCCCTGTTCACGCGTTTTGATAGTTGTGAAGTCAAGTTAAGACCTTCCAAATGATACAACTCTCTGACCGGTAAAACAGGCAGAGCGATGGATCACTGGAAAGGGCGTGGGTAAGGTATAGGAAGTCAGCCTAGAACAAAATAAAGTATCATGAATAACTGCCCCAACCTGGGTATGATGGAATAGAAAATGTCATGAATGCACACACTGACCTTGAGTCTAGGGCAGTTGAATCCAGCAGAGTCTCTTGAGGAATCCAAGGTAGAACAAACGACAAGGAAGGGAAGATTAGTAAGGGAGACTTATCCCGAACGGAACGAGGCTCACGCTAGATACCGGGTTGATGCACCCCAGGATAGCGTCCAAAGTACTGTTCACTGTCACCTTCCAATTATCCTTGAAAAGCTTCCTTCCCACGTGGTGTAAAGTATAGAAATGAATCAATCCCCCTGTTAATATCACAGGTGCAGGAGTTGGAAATAGCGCTCCTTTTAAGGTATAAACAAAGTACACGCGGTTCTGTACAGCCGCGAAGAAAAGAGCGTGTGCTTGTGGATTTACACGCGATTAGGATTCACGCAGTCCAGGCCAGCAGCGCTTGAAGACAACATATGCGTGTGGATTTTACACGCGAGCAGGATTCACGCAGTCCAGGCCAGCAGCGCTTGAAGATAGCGTGCGCGTGTGGATTTACACGCGAGCAGGATTCACGCAGTCCAGGCCAGCAGCGCTTGAAGATAGCGTGCGCGTGTGGATTTACACGCGAACAGGATTCACGCAGCCCAGGCCAGCAGCGCTTGAAGATAGCGTGCGCGTGTGGATTTACACGCGAACAGGATTCACGCAGCCCAGGCCAGCAGCGCTTGAAGATAGCGTGCGCGTGTGGATTTACACGCAAACAGGATTCACGCAGCCCAGGCCAGCCGCGTTTGAAGACAACGTGCGCGTGTGGATTTACACGCGAACAGGATTCACGCAGCCCAGGCCAGCCGCGTTTGAAGACAACGTGCGCGTGTGGATTTACACGCAACCAAACAGCTCCAGGAATCAGCGTGTGGCGGAAAACACGCTATAGAAGGCCCAAAAAGTAGCTGTAGTAACCTGCAAGGATGCAGACCGGAGGTTCAGCTACACAACGCCAAATGATTCGATCAGAAGCAGCGAGTGAAGTTTCCACGCTGCTTAAATACGTAATGCCGTAGTTCACGTGACGAAGCAGAAAACACGTGAAGTTAGCGACGTGAAAAGTGCAAACGTCGTTTTCCCGGCAACGTATCGAACAACCGCCATTTGGAATAGAACGGTCTAGCTGTTCTACGAGCGTAGGAGGTAGGACCACGTCCAGCATGCATGACACTAAGCCACACACGATAAAGCAGATGCTTTGTAGCCCAATGCAACTATGTCAGGGCATGGGTCTTCTACTACAGCTCTTACACTAATCCTTTACTTCAGGCTCTAGAGAAGGCCCAAGTGACGAAATAAAAGATCAAATGGTCTGAGGCCATGGAGAGAGGAATTTTACCTGTTTTCACACACAAATGGCAGCGTCATGACGGCAGTGCTCGCTCAAAGAACCTTGTTGGCGTACAAGCACCTGGCTTATTACAGCAGGATTCTGGACCCAGTAATGAGAGGCCACTTCCCATGCGAACAAAGTTTAGCTGCCGCAGCGTTCGCCATAGAGAAGGGGACAACCATTGTAATGGGTTGCTCAATTACATTGTACGTCGAGCGCTCATTATTTGCTATTTTAGAGAAACCGAAAGGCCCATTGACATCTCAGAGAGCTTCTGCTTATGAAGTGATCATATCGAATCCCTCGATAAAAATAGTCTGATGTAAAATAGTGAACCCAACCATGTTCATAGCAGAGCCAGTCACTGAGGGAGAGCCCATACATGACTGTGCAAATTATGAAGAATTCTATAATGAAATCCCCAGGGTGAAGGAAAATGCCTTGGCAGGAGGAGAGATTGTCTTTATTGACGGGTCTTCAAGGATCGATCAAAATTAGGGACAAAGATATACAGGCGTCGCTGTAATAAAATACATAGCAAATGGGTAATTCTGAGTACTTATTAGTGCACGAATACCACCCCATTACTCAGCACAGGCTGCAGAATTATTGGCATTGATACTCGCCATTGAGAATCACGCAGACCAGGAAGTAACAGTGTACAGTGACTCCACCTATGTGACGTCAACAGTACACGCAGGCTTAGCGCGCTGGAAAAGGAGGGGCTACCTCCGAGCAGGCGGCACGCCAGTGCAGCACACAGCCCTATTGGACAGGCTGATTAAGGCACTACAGCTCCCAGTGGGCATAGCGGTCATGAAATGGGCAGCCCACTTGAAAGGGACAGATTCTATCTCACGAGGAAGCCAAGCAGCAGACGCGGAGGCCAAGCGTATTGTATCCAAAAGTGAGAGGATTATGGAAGTAGAAGTCACCTGTACCAATGAAAGGATGATGGCTGCGTGAACAACACCTGAAGCCAATAGTAGCCTTGGGCAAATGCAGCTAATGGAACTGCAAGGGGAGGCACCACAGGAAGACAAAAACCTGTGGAAACGTCGAGGGTGCTCTTTAAACCACTCTGACAGCTTGTGGCGACAGGACAGCCCTGGTAAACCAGTAATGCCTGTAGCCCCATTAAACATAGCGTTGGAGCAGTTACATTACCCAGCGCATATGACAAAGGAGAATCTAGCAGCAACATTCGCGGAAGACTGGTTTATACCGAATTTAGCTGAGCATGTTGCATTCTTTATGGTGAACTGCATAATCTGCCAGCAATTCACTGCTGGGCATACACTAAAAGTAATGAGAGGAGTCATCCCCATGCCAAATGGGCCTTTTCAGCACTTGCATGTCGATTACGTCAACATGATTCAAGTATGTAACAGGTACATATACTTAATTGTTGTGGTGTGTCCATTCTCTAGATGGATAGAGGCAGGTCCATGTACACACCCAAATTCTACCTGTGTGGCCACATTTTTAGTGAGGGAAGTGTTCTCAAGGTGGGGAGTATGCAAAGTCATGAGAACAGATAAAGGCCCTCACTTTGTTAATTCAATATTTGAACAGATTAGCATGCTGCTTGGTATAAAGCACAAGTTCTCGTTGGCTTCTCATCCGCAAGGTAATGCGATCTGTGAGAAGCTCAACGGCTTGTTGAAGGAGAGAATAGCCAAGTTGAAGCTTACTCTAAGGAAGGGATGGTTGCACTGCCTTCCATGGGCACGGTATGCACTTCGGAACCACCCAGGCTCCGCCCATCATCTTACGCCACACGAGATAGCCACAGGAAGAATAAGAACTCCCCTAACACCCGAGATAGAGCTAGATGTTATGCCCAGTCAACAGGAGAGGTTTTAGGGTCTGAAATGCAAAATGACCTGAACTGCATGACATCTTGCCTTACTGTAATTTCCGACCAGCTGCAGCGACGACGGAAAGGGTGCAGTGCAGCACAGCACAAAACACAGAAGGAGACACTGCATCAGACTCAGTTCAAGGTCCACGTCTTCCACTCGTCTTCCCTGGAGACGCCGTCCTTGTGAAAAACCATACAAGGAAAAGGTAGGACGAGCCAAGATTCAACAGGTTTTTTATCGTAGAGGACTGCAATCTGTCCGCTGTGAAGATACAGGGCAGGAGAGCGTGGATTTTTCTCAGTGATATCAAACCCTACATCTGAGATGGCCCCCTATGTAACGCTCACCTGATTCCCACGGAGGCGCTGATCCTGGCTGGGCGAGTATCGTTTCTTCAATTGAGAAGCGTAGAGCTCGGACGACTCTCAGGACTGGGCTTCCTCTTAACGAATGTCTGACTTGCAGGGTAAGTTTTCTGCAGGTGGAAGAAAAAGGGTTAATCACCGTTTGATGGGATTCCTTCTCCCACCAATCGCCAGTTTCTCCCACAGCCTAGCTTTCTACTTGTCTCGGCGAGCTCTCACCTTAGGCGTATAAATGCTGAGCTCTCCATCCTGCGTCTGGTGCAGGGGTGCGTGGATTCCAGTTACGTCACTGGATGAGTTCAGTGTTGAGGCTCAAGTCTTTTGCGGCCTTAGTTGTGGCACTGGTGCTGGGATGCCGAAGAGCGATGCCGCCGTTACTGCACGAGCGGATGCCTGTAAGTATACTGTAGTCTTTAGGCTTTAAAAGATGGGCACCTCAATAATGTCCCTTTTCCTTTGTTTCAGGCCCCGGGATGCTGTGGGCGTAGTTTTCCGTTGCCGGTGCACGTGCCGATGCACGTAAGTATAATGTTCGTTGGCCGCTTTTAATGGCACCTCTAATAATGTCCTTTTTCAAGTTTTCAGGTGCCGGGATGCTGCGGGCTTTATATCCGTTGCCACTGCACGTGCCGATGCACGTAAGTATAATGATCGTTGGCCGCTTTTAATGGCACCTCTAATAATGTCCTTTTTCTAGTTTTCAGGTGCCGGGATGCTGCAGTTGATGCGGCCGCTTCTGCGCGTGCAAAAACTGGTAAGTTAAGATGAATGCGACTGCCTTCACCCGAACCCCTTTTTAATTATGTCCTTTGCCTTTCAGGTGCAGAGAAGCTGCCGAAGAGAAGGCCGCGGTTAGCTCCGTTGCAATCACGGATGGATCAGGTAAGCGGGCGCGGCTGCGAGCGAGTTGCACTTTTCTAACCTTATGTTTATTCTTTGCAGGTTTTGCCGGTGACTGGATTCCGGGATCTGGTAAGTATTGTTCTGTGTCTTTCTTCATCCACAGGTTGCTGCGCGGAAGCTGAAGATGACTCTGGACCTGGAATGCAGGAGCCGACTCGGTGAGCGTCCTGCTGCTGCTGCAGAATAACGCGAAGCACGTGTTTTCCATCGGGCGTGGTTTAAATAGCAGAGAAGTGCTTCCAGTGTGTGTTCTTCCACCGGTTCCACCCAGGTAAGAAAAGAGTTCCTGAATGGAGGGAATAGTTCCTCCCAGCCCTGATGGCTGGGGACTTCAACCAGACTGGATTGTTCTGGGTAAATATGCAGCATGGTCTGCCTCAGGTAAGTCCACCTAAGCATTATTACACTGTTTATCAATATGAGCCCGGCGCCTATGGCGCCGGGACTGAAACCCTTCATGAGCCTGGCCCAAAGGAGTCAGGACACGGTCCAAAGGGCCCCTGTAGAGGTCTGCTGGGTCCGGAGTAGTGGAAGACGGGTCTGCGTCCGAGGGCGCTGGGCCAGTCCTGGCCCCTCGGGAGTAGCGCCCATGACAGCACCCCCCCCTCAAGGCCTCTCCCAAACTTGTCCTCCCCGGGGGTTTTGGTTTATCGGGAAAGGTTCGGTGAAATTTCTGGACTAGACGAGGAGCATGGACGTGGTCATAGGGTTCCCATGACCTTTCCTGAGGTCCGTAGCCTTTCCAGTCGATTAGGTAGAATAGCTTCGATCTGATGATTTTAGAGTCCAAAATGTCTTTTACTTCAAATTCGGGCTCCCCATTCACTTGAATGGGCTCTGGAGGATTGGTCAATCTGGTTCCAGGTTGCATGGGTTTCAAAAGAGATACGTGAAATACAGGATGTATTCTCATATGGGTTGGCAATTCTAATTTAACGGCCACTGGATTAATTATGGCCGTAATTGGATATGGTCCCAGGTATTTGGGGTTGAAGGTGCGAGGCCCTTTAAGCGATAAATGTTTGGTGGACAGCCAGACTTGATCCCCAACCTGGTATTGAGGGGCATTGCTTCGGTGTTGATCTGCTCCTTTTTTGTACCTCTCTTTAGCTTGTTGTAGATGTGCAGTCGCTTCCTTAAAAGCTTGGGTAATAACGGTGTGCAATTGATCCACGGCCGGTGTTCCAAGATCTTGAGGTGGATCAAGGTTGGAGGTTCGAGGATGAATCCCATACAAGATGTAGAAGGGACTCTTCCCGGTACCCGAATGAACTGAATTGTTGTAAGCATATTCAGCTATCCAAAGGATGTCCTTCCAGTTACTCTCCGACTGTTGTAGCATGCATCGTAAATATTGCTCGAGAGTCTGGTTTGTTCTCTCGGTTTGCCCGTCGGTCTGGGGATGATGGCTGGTCGAAAGTCTTACATCGATTTGAGCTAATCAACAACAGCTACGCCAAAAGTGGGAAATAAACTGGCTCCCCCTATCTGAGATTAGTACTGACGGGAAGCTGTGTAGCCGGACGATGTTTTCAAGAAATACTTTGGCTAGGACTGATGCTGAAGGTAAGCCTTTTAGCGGAATGAAGTGGGCCATTTTAGAAAACAGGTCCACAATAACAAGAATGGTGTTGTACCCGGAACAGGAGGGTAAGTCTGTGATGAAGTCCATGAAAAGGGTATGCCAGGGACATGGTGGGATGTCTAATGGTTGCAGAAGACCAGCCGGCCTCTTCGTCTGACCCTTGTTTTTGAGCGCACACACCGCAGGACATCACAAATTCCTTTATGTCTTTTCTCCACGAAGGCCACCAGAAGTGTCTCTTCACCTTTTCTGTGGTTTTGGCAATGCCAGGGTGACCCTCAATTATTGAATCATGATAGCAGGAGATTACCTGTCTTTGTAAATCGGCGTGTGGTAGGAACAATCATCCTTGGAAATAAGGCAAGTCATTGCTTACGGTGAAATCTTTTCCTTTTTGTAACCAGTTCAGTAAGTCTGGTGAGGTTACAAGTTGTTTAGTTTTTTCTTCAATATCCTCAATGGATTGTGAAGAAATCAGACCCACGATCCTTTGTTCAGGAATTATTGGTACAGGTTCTGGATTGGCAATGTTATCTCCCATTCCAATTCGGGAAAGAGCATCCGCTTTGCCGTTCTTGTTGCCGGGGCGATAAGTGATCACAAAGTCAAATTCAGCAAAGAATAGGGCCCAGCGAAGCTGTCTGGAGGATTGAGCCTTGGCGGTTTTCAGATACTGCAGATTTCGATGATCGGTGATCACTGTGACGGTGTGTCTGGCCCCGAGGAGATAATGCCGCCATGCCTTAAAGGCTGATTTAATCGCTAGAAGCTCTTTGTCTGTGATGGTGTAGTTGATCTCAGACGCTGAGAACTTCCGAGACCAGAATGCCACAAGATGCAGTTGGTTAGTCTCTGGATCTCTTTGTGATGGGACTGCTCCCATTGCTAAGCTGGAGGCGTCAGTTTCAACGATGTAAGGGAGGTCCGGGCGTGGGTGTTTCAGTATTGGTGCCGAGGTGAATTTAGCCTTTAGCTCTTATAAGGCTTGTTCTGCTTCTGCGGACCATTCAAAGCGTTTATTTTTTCTTAAGAGGGCGGTGATGGGTTGTACCACTCGTGAAAACTCTGGAATAAATCTACGGTAAAAATTGGCAAAGCCTAGCATGCTTTGAACGCCTTTCACGGAAGTAGGAGACGGCCATTTGAGGATTGCGTCTACTTTTCTCGTGTCCATGTGGACTCCTTTGGGTGTCAGAATAAATCCCAAAAATTCGACCTCAGTCACATGAAAAACACATTTTTCGAGCTTGGCAAAAAGTTTATGTTGGCGAAGTTTTTCAAGGACCGCCCTAACATGATTTCGATGGTCAGCTTCTGAAGATGAGTACACAAGAATGTCATCTATGTAGACGACAACGCAGACATCAATGAGCTCTCTGAGGACATCATTCATAAAATATTGGAAGGCGGCCGGTGCATTGCATAGTCCAAAGGGCATCACTTGGTATTCAAATAGCCCATACTTAGTGCGAAAGGCCGTCTTCCATTCATCTCCTTCCTTGACCCGTACCAAGTGATAAGCTCCCCGGAGATCAAGCTTAGTATAAATACAGGCGTTTTTTACCTGTTCAAGGAGTTCCGGGATCAGAGGTAAGGGGTACCGGTTTTTTACTGTTATCTGGTTCAGAGCACGATAATCTATACAGGTTCTGAGGTCACCTTCTTTTTTTGGTATGAAGAACAGAGCCGAGGATGCAGGGGACTTCGACGGACGGATAAAGCCATTGGCCAGGTACTGGTCTAAATACTGTCGCAGATGAAGGTTCTCAGGCTCGGTAAGGGCGTAAATCCTACTGCAATGGGGAGTTGCACCGGGTAGCAAATCTATCTGACAATCGTATGATCTGTGGGGTGGCAAGGTGTTAGCCTGTTCCTTTTGAAAAACATCTTGGAACTCTCGATACTCTAGAGGTAATTGTGGACCGTCAGCCGTTACTGACGCTAGGCCAATGTTGGGTCGTGGATAACAAGTTGGTGTGCACTCTGGGAACTTTATCGTCTTTGCTCGCCAATCAATCTGAGGATTGTGTTTCTCCAACCAAGGAATCCCTGGAATTACTTGGAATTGAGGAGCCTTGATCACGTCGAACACAATTACCTCCTGATGCCCGTCTTGGCCTAGTATCGTCACTTCAGTAGTGGTATGGGTCACTGGTCCGGAGGCGATTTCCGTCCCATCCACCGTGGTAATAACGTCTTTAAACACCTTTGGACAAAGAGGTAAGTTCATCCTGGAAGCCAATTCGCGGTCCACATAATTTCCAACTGCTCCGCTATCAATGTATGCCTTAATTTCATGCAAACGATCCGGTTGCTCTGGGTTTACGAGGACCATTGGCATTATGAAGTGCGAGGTCAAAGAACTGGTTTTTACGCTCGGCAAGCGGACCTCTACACTTGTCGGGCGAGGTCGTTTCCCGGCTCAGGCTTTTCAGAACTCTTATCAGAAGCTCCCACTGTCTTCTTAGGTGGTTTCACAGGGCAATCTCGAAGAAAATGTCCTGAATTTCCACAATAGAGACATAGTTGCATTTGTCGTCTCCTGTCGCGTTCTTTCTGGGTTAGGGACCCTGAACAACCCCAATTTGCATAGGTTCGACGGCTTCAACTCCTTTGGTGTGACTTTGAGGCTTAGGGAACACTCGTGTTTCAAACCTGGATCGATCCGCCTTTCTGTTTTGTAGTCTGTGATCCAATTGGACCACCAAATCAATGTACTCTGAACAATCCTTAGGAGGATTCACTACCTGGGCAAGGACGTCTTTGAGTTCACCACGCAAACCCCTGTGAAAAAGCGTGATTCTTTTGTCCTCAGGCCATCTGGTTTCCACGATTAGCCTATTGAATGATGCAATGTAGGCCAAAAGATCTTGATTGCCCTGTCGTAGGGAAAGGAGTTTGTTGTCCAGGGCCTGCCCCTGGGAATGCCTTGCAAAAAGTCTTTCCATATTTGCCTGGAAGGTCGGGAAATCACGAAGGATCGGGTCATCTTGTGTAACCAGAGGGATCGACCAATCAGCGGCACTGCCGCTAAGATACAAAAGCACAAAGGCTACCTTAGTCTGGTCAGTCGGAAAGGCTGCAGGTCTACAAAGAAAGTGCAATCGGCATTGATTTATAAACACCGCAAACCTTTTAGGGTCACCAGAGAAGCGTTCAGGCGGTGCCAATGGCACATTTCCGGGTAGGTTGATTTGAACAGGATTGGCTGAAGCCGCTGGGATATAGCTCCCTCCTGAATTAGGTAGCGGGGTTTGCCCCGCTTGTGTCTGTAATAACTGTCTGGCGAGGTCATCAGTTCGTTCTTTTGATATTATCAATTCCCTCCTAAGGGCATTCGTTTCCTGGCGGGCAGCATGAACTTCAGCTCTTAATTCCCCTAATAACTGGGCCAGTTGGTCTGTGTCGAAAGTTTCCATAGCGCCTGGGTAGCAGGTTATTGGTGTGCTTCGCGTTCTGTAACGCTCACCTGATTCCCACGGAGGCGCTGATCCCGGCTGGGCTGCTATCGTTTCTTCAATTGAGAAGCGTAGAGCTCGGACGACTCTCAGGACTGGGCTTCCTCTTATCGAATGTCTGACTTGCAGGGTAAGTTTTCTGCAGGTGGAAGAAAAAGGGTTAATCACCGTTTGATGGGATTCCTTCTCCCACCAATCGCCAGTTTCTCCCACAGTCTAGCTTTCTACTTGTCTCGGCGAGCTTTCACCTTAGGTGTATAAATGCTGAGCTCTCCATCCTGCGTCTGGTGCAGGGGTGCGTGGATTCCAGTTACGTCACTGGATGAGTTCAGTGTTGAGGCTCAAGTCTTTTGCGGCCTTAGTTGTGGCACTGGTGCTGGGATGCCGAAGAGCGATGCCGCCGTTACTGCACGAGCGAATGACTGTAAGTATACTGTAGTCTTTAGGCTTTAAAAGATGGGCACCTCAATAATGTCCCTTTTCCTTTGTTTCAGGCCTCGGGATGCTGTGGGCGTAGTTTTCCATTGCCGCTGCACGTGCCGATGCACGTAAGTATAATGTTCGTTGGCCGCTTTTAATGGCACCTCTAATAATGTCCTTTTTCTAGTTTTCAGGTGCCGGGATGCTGCGGGCTTTATATCCGTTGCCACTGTACGTGCCGATGCACGTAAGTATAATGATCGTTGGCCGCTTTTAATGGCACCTCTAATAATGTCCTTTTTCTAGTTTTCAGGTGCCGGGATGCTGCGGTTGATGCGGCCGCTTCTGCGCGTGCAAAAACTGGTAAATTAAGATGAATGCGACTGCCTTCACCCGAACCCCTTTTTAATTATGTCCTTTGCCTTTCAGGTGCAGAGAAGCTGCCGAAGAGAAGGCCGCGGTTAGCTCCGTTGCAATCACGGATGGATCAGGTAAGCGGGCGCGGCTGCGAGCGAGTTGCACTTTTCTAACCTTATGTTTATTCTTTGCAGGTTTTGCCGGTGACTGGATTCCGGGATCTGGTAAGTATTGTTCTGTGTCTTTCTTCATCCACAGGTTGCTGCGCGGAAGCTGAAGATGACTCTGGACCTGGAATGCAGGAGCCGACTCGGTGAGCGTCCTGCTGCTGCTGCAGAATAACGCGAAGCACGTGTTTTCCATCGGGCGTGGTTTAAATAGCAGAGAAGTGCTTCCAGTGTGTGTTCTTCCACCGGTTCCACCCAGGTAAGAAAAGAGTTCCTGAATGGAGGGAATAGTTCTTCCCAGCCCTGATGGCTGGGGACTTCAACCAGACTGGATTGTTCTGGGTAAATATGCAGCATGGTCTGCCTCAGGTAAGTCCACCCAAGCATTATTACACTGTTTATCAATATGAGCCCGGTGCCTATGGCCCCGGGACTGAAACCCTTCATGAGCCTGGCACCAAAGGCGCCAGGACACTGTCCAAAGGGCCCCTGTAGGGGTCTGCTGGGTCCGGAGTAGTGGAAGACGGGTCTGCTTCCGAGGGCGCTGGGCCAGTCCTGGCCCCTCGGGAGTAGCGCCCATGACACCCTACCTGCACCCGAATGAGAAGAATCGACCAGCGACGGGGAAGAACCACAGCACGTGCAGACAAGTTCCATGATGAGGAAGAAGGACGCATGACCAGCAAAGTAAAGACAAAGAACTTTTTTTCAAGTTGTGGCTTAAATTGGACTGCTCCTCTAAGCAAAAAAGGGGATAAGGACATAAAGAACTGACACTCTGTGCATCCTAGTTGCAGGGTGAAGAAGAAAACTTGCACGCATAAGCCACAATATAATCTGTTGACTTTGAACCTTGGACTGAGGCACACTTAAGCCTTGATGAGAAAAGAATATGCCAAATTTTGACCAAGGACATTTGCATTGGAAGCAAACACAGTATCCTGACTTGTTCCACACCGGAACCATATTTGAATCACTTATGGTGTCCCACAGTAGAGACATCACAAAGGACCTAGTCACCTATCTCGACTTAGTACTGAGGTCATACGCGTCACCAAAAGATGGCGCGTGCTATTGCAATACGGTGTTAGAAAGGAAAAAAGGACTGTCGAGCTTGTTTCCATAACAATGATGGAAACAACAAATACCTTATACAGACGCCATTCGGTGCCTCTGTGAACAACAGATGCACGCGTGACAGCACTGCTAGGAAATGCTGCAGGTAAGAGACCATCAACAAATTGCAATCTCTTACGGCAATGATAAAACTAAGTTTTGAAACATAATGGGAGCGAGTAACTTGTATATGATTAACACGTGGTCACCTTAGAGTTTAGCGGCCCTATAACTTTAAATAGATTAAGCAATGCACTACGTGTGCGAGTAATAAACAGAACAAATGGAGTCTTTAACTTCTGATTGTTTTGCTATCTTTAATATATACACAGAGAAATGTGACAAGTAGTACATGCAGTCCATAATTAAAATGAATGTTACCTTCTGGCATCAGAGGATGCCATTACATTTTAAACCAACAAATGTAAAGGTTTTCAATGATTACATTTATTTTAAAGGGATTGAGCCCAATTATTCACGGACATCAGACTAATGACAATATAGGAACATGCAATTAAAGGTAACAACATTTAATTATTTTATGAAATGAAAGTTACTTTGTGTAACATACTCACATTGAAGTACATGGACCAATTCTATATTTTTTAGATTTTCCTTATGTTTCTCTTTTTTGACACGCTCATATTCAATTGTGCTCTATGCCCTATGAATCCTCCACATTGCCAACCTGTTTCTCTGTGATTGTCTATTTTAATATTCGTGCTTACCATATGCATAATGAATGTGATTAACTCTCTGACTTCATACCAAAACCCCAACTCTTTTCCAACCCTCTTTCCACTTTCCGTCCCCTAATTTTTCTCATGTCTCCAATTTTATTTATTTCATGTTCGATGGGTTTATCCAAATAATGTTTGATATATGTTGACTAATGCATTTAACAGTGCTGCTACTTTGTTTGATTTCATTATTACTATATTTTTCTGTTAAAAGCTTGTACAAATATGAAGTGATAAGGCCCAGATTTGAAAAAGGCTGTTTAGTATAGCTGAAACACGTGTCATCAACAAGGGTAACTTCAATATAATAAAAACCCATTGTTTTTGAAAAACTGGATTTGGCGCTATCTTATATCTGAGTATTTTGGAAGTAACTCATTTTTGTAGTGGTTTAATTGGCTTTTCTAACCACAACTCAGCAAGATGTGACACATAATAAACTTGGCTAAAGTATAACTGTGACTACAACTCATATATGTCGCCTTGACAGACCGGACCGACAAAGCCAAAACGACTTACAAACATTCTACTAGGTATCCTGAAGCCATACCTATGACAACTGTTACGGCTCAGGCTGTGGCTAAGGCTCTTCTTGGTATTATTACCAGAGTAGGGTTTCCTAAGGAAGTGATATCGGACAGGGATCCAATTTTATGTCCCACTACATGCAAGCCATGAGGAAAAACGGTGGTGTCACTTAAAAGTTCTCTATAGCCTACCATCCACAGACAAATGGACTGGAAGAGAGGTTTAATCGTACTATGAAGAGCATGATAGGTGCTTTAGAGGAACCCCTTAAAAGAAAGTGGGACCTTCTACTGCCATGCCTCTCTTTGCTTATATAGAAGTCCCTCAGGAGGGAGTTGGATACAGTCCCTTTGAACTTCTCTATGGCCAACCAGTCAGAGGTCCATTGGCCCTAATTAAGGAACAGTTGGAGAGTGCTCCTTCCCCCAAGCCAGTCAGAGTGACCGACTATATGATAGGTCTCCGGAGGAGAAGGTCACACATGATGGCAGAAGCTAGTGATAACTTAAAAGCAGGTCAGGCTCTGGTCAAACATTGGCATGACCAGAAGGTCAGCATGGCTGAGTTTACTCAGGACCAGCTTGTATTAGTTATGGTGCCAACAAGGCAGAGGGCCTTCCAGGACAAATGGATAGGACCCTTCAAGGTTGTGGGCAAACTTGGAGAGGTGAACTATCTGGTGGACTTAGGCAGACCTAAGGAGGCTCCCAGAGTCTTTCACACCAACCGTTTGAAGGCATATGTCTCGAGACCAGAAGTGGGAGTTTTGCTTCTAGCTTCAGCTCAAGAGGAGGAGGAGAGTGAACCTCTACCTGACCTACTCAGAGGCCAACCTTTGGATGAGAACATAGAAGGAGTTAATCTCTCTTCTAATCTGACATCTGAACAGCAGGATGAGTGCAAGTTTCTGTTAAATCGGTTTGTCTCCCTGTTTTCACTTTCACTAGGCTTGACCCCTTGGGGCCAGCATGATATTCTCACTGGTGACTGTTTACCTGTGAAAAGCAGAGGTTACAGGATGTCAGAACATTTAAGATCCCACATAAAAGCAGAGCTCAACAAGATGCTTGATCTCGGTTATAGAGCCATCTACAAGTCCATGGTCTAGTCCAGTTGTTCTAGTACCAAAGGCAGGATCCAAGGAGTTGAGATTCTGTGTGGACTATAGAGCTCTAAATGCAGTCACTAAGAATGATGCCCATCCTTTACCAAGGACAGATGAACTGGTGGATAAACTTGGTGCAGCCAAGTACCTCAGTACATTTGATCTGACGTCAGGCTATTGGCAAATAGCCCTGACAGACCATGCCAAGGAGAAAACTGCATTTTCAACCCCAGCAGGCCTCTACCAGTTTAAGGTTATGCCTTTTGGATTAAAAAATGCACCTGCTACATTCCAAAGGATGGTCAATGAAGTTCTGAATGGGATGGAGGACATTTGCATGGCATACTTGGATGACATTGCAGTGTTCAGTCCTACTTGGAAAGAACCTATTGATCACTTGGGATATGTTTTGCAGGTTTCTTGAGCAGGCCCATCTGACCATAAAGGCAAGCAAATGTCAAATTGGTCAGAGCAAAGTGCTCTACCTTGGTCATGAGGTAGGAGGAGGTGAAATAAGGCCATTGCCTAGCAAAGTACAATCTGTACAAAATTGGGCCACCCCTACTACTCAAACCCAAGTGAGAGCCTCGTAGGTCTCACTGGGTACTACAGGAATTTCATTGAGAACTACGGGTCCATAGCTTCTCCTTTGAATGTAGCCTCCTCTCCAAAATTCCCTAAAAAGGTTAGATGGAATGAGAGTGCACTCAAGCCTTTGAAAACCTGAAGAAACCCCTTTGTCAAGCTCCAGTCCTAGGAGCTCCTGATTATCACCAACCCTTCATTGTGCAGACAGATCCATCCAATACAGGTATAGGTGCAATCCTTAGTCAACTGGATGAGAAAGGTACGGAGCACTCCATTTGCTTAATCAGTAGGAAACTGAAGAAGTTTAGACCATACTTGGTTTGATTTCACCATTGAGCACAGGTCAGGTTGTCACCACCAAAATGCTGAGAGTCTCTCTAGGATGTTTATAACCGATTAGAGTGAAGAGATTCATCCAGGAGTGGATTAAATCCTCCTGTCCCTTAATCTGGGGGGGGGGAGCGTGTTATGGAGAATTCTCCAGAATGGCTAATTTCCCTTACCTACCTTAGTCCCTCAGCAGCTTTGCTGGATTTCTAGGATTTTTTTGTTTTTCAACTGGTAAGAGTGTGAGCCTTTTTTCCCACTCTTACATGTGTTTTGCTGTGTGTTTGACATTGTTGTGTTCATAGACTGTGGAGCCTCACCTACTACATAGACATAGGGCCTCATTATGACCCGGGCGGTAAGGGATTACCGGTACCGGTAAGGGCACAGGTATCGGTAATCCCTTACCGCCCTTCTACGAGTTCCCTTTGTGGGTCCTCCTGGTTTTACCAGGCGTTAAGGACGGGACCCGCAAAGGGACCTTAGAGCTAATAACGGTACTGCAATTTGCGGTACCGTTATTAGCGCATTCCCCATTCCCATTGAGCCCTATGGGGGCTCAAATGGGAATGGGGAAGGGCCCTTGTGAATGGGGAATTACCGCCCCCGCCAACCTTGGGATGGACGGTAATAGCTCCATTCACCAAGGCGGAGTCGGTGAGGTTTTGGAGGCAGCCATGGCGCTAATAGCGCAATGGTTACCTCCAACCTCGTAACCCCCATAATCATTTTACTGTGTGTCACACAGCACCTTTAGTGCAGTGACACAGGGTTGTCTTTTTCAGACTTCCCACATTAAACTCCATTTTCTGGGACTGACTACTGTCTCCCAGAACATGTAAAGTTGCCATTGACTTTATTTAGTCTTTTTAAATTCACAGACCCAGTACAACCTATATTATATAGAGTACTGAAAAGGGTTGATAGTTATCCCTTTTTGTCTGTCTCTCATGGAACAGTATTTCGTTCCCCTTTCTTTAAGATTTGGCTGGTGGCAGTGGTATCTACCACATTTTTCCTACTGCGGCCTATGAAAATAGCCTTGGTACTGTTTTAGGCTATGTTGGTAGCCTCGAACTTAAATCCGCTGGACCCCATTTACTTTTATTTGGCTCCGGCTGTGTTTATTCGCCATTTCTTTTTGTAAAGGTCTTTCTTGTGTTTTACTCTCCGCACCAAACCAGGTTTGGTTCCTTTGTTCGCCGTCCTTTGGCGGGCTTCTGCACAGAAGCCCTCCTTAGGCGCCTTAGAGGCTAGGTAGACAGGATGTGTGAGAAGGGTTTTAGGCCCCCTGCACAGGGCCTCCTTGGAGACCCAAGTCGCACTCTTGTTTCATTGGCTACGTGACTATCCTGCCAGGACAGCCACCCTGCTGTGTGATTGACAGCCAGGCTGTGTGAATGGGGGAAAACTGCATAAAAAGCAGGTCTCTGGGACTTGGAAGGCAGAGTCGCCACTGGATCGAGAGAACTGAATAGAAGCTGAAGGAAGAGGACTGCTGCAACTACTGAACCTCCTGGTGAAGCCCTGCTGCAGGTCCGAATCTGCTAAACTTCGACGACAGAAAAGATCTACAAGGAATCTTCTTCCTTTGAGCTGGTGGGACCAACCAGTTCGCCAAACACCAAACAAGGCCTCCCTCCCCTTGTCGAATTTGCTGTGCATCGCTGCAGTGAACAGGATAGCCAGGAGGACCGGACCCTGTTTGGGTTTTAAGGAGCGCACCTTTTATTTGTTGCTTTGCTCTGCTGCTGGTTTCGTCCCTGGGCAGTGCAGGACCCTCCAGTCTTCCTCCTTCATGTCAGTCCAATAGTCGCTTCAGGAACCGTGAGCCTGCAGGATCTGCCAGGAACTTCTGCCTCAGCTACAGCATTCTTCTTCTTCTAAGGTACTGTTCAAACCCGGTTGTTCGTTCCGTCCGACTGCTGTGAAAGTGTTTTAAATCTTTCGCCAATCCGAGGGCTTGTCATTCTCTACTCTTTTAAATAACTTTTCCTTCAACCAACTTTGTTTCGAACTCTTGGCAAAGACTTAACCACGAACTACTCTGAACTGTGTGATCCTCTGCAAAGACTCTGAACCATTAACATTGGCCCAGGCCTATTGATTTGAATCCTCATTGTAGTAAGCCTTTTCTAGATTGCCCTGCCTACTTACTTGTTGGTGCTGTTTAATTTTGTATAACCTTGTCTTTCCATCCCTTTTTAAATTGCTGGAGTGCCATTTTGCTCACACTTTATTTTGAGCTTAACTTGTCCAGAATTGATTGGGTGTTGTGTAGTATATTAAGATTGTGATTTTCTACTGCTTGATAATAGTGAATTGTTTTACAACTGATGTGTAAATAAATGTATATTTTTTTACTCAGAAACCTTGAATCAGTTTTTATTTGAACCATAGCAATTGCTGTCCTTTGTGTAACTTCTGATACTGCTTACTTTACTCTTGAGATAAGTCTGGCTGCTCAGCCATCGCTACCACTTTACTATGTAGTACAGGCTTGTACCAAAGGTGAATTTGTACTTGCACTTGTAGTCTTAATTGTGTGTGGTGTTCCCAAAGGGTACTGCATATGATTCTGCCTAACAGCCGCACCTTTTACTTATTGCTTTTATTTATTCTATTTTTTTTTTTACTGTTGATCTCATGTACTGCACTTTCCCCTTTCACCTCCCCCTCAGGGCTCCAGTCGAGGGTACACGCGGGTGGACAGAGTCCATGCACTTTTTTCAAAGGGTGGACCAGCCCCACACCCCCAGCTAAAATTAGAAACATTGAAAGTCTTCTTTGAATGTATGAATTAAAGCAATCTCAGGCGTCGCAGTCGTCAGGTTTGCAGGCCGGACACTTCACCACTGCACTATATAACCCATGGGTGCACAACATACGGCCCGCGGGCCAGTTGCGGCCCGCCATGCCCTTTTGACCGGCCCGCGAGGCACAAAGACTTTCCTAATGGAGGGCGGCCCGCGGCCCGCCCTCCATTAGGAAAGTCTTTGTTGTCTTCCGGGCCGGTGAAAACACTGGCCCTCATTGGCTCAGCACACACACGCATCACGTCGCTCCTATGAGCCACGTAATGCGTGTGTGCTGCACCAATGGAGGGCCAGCACTATGGCTGGCGTGGCCCATAAGGCTTGATGCCGGAAGGCATTTCAGCCTTGGACCATGCCAGCCGTAGTGCGATTCCAGCGACTTCCAGCTTACCTGCCTGCCTGCCTTCCTGCACGTCTCCGGTAAGTGGTCTGTTTGTGTTTGTGTGTCGGGTTTGTTTTGCTTTATGTTTGTGTGTATGAATGTTTGTGTTTGAATGTATTTTGAGTGTATGTTGAAATGCGGGGGTGGGGGAGTGTGTCGGATGTGTATGAATGTTTGTGTTTGAATGTATTTTGAGTGTATGTTGAGATAAGGGGGTGAGGGGGTGTGTCGGATGTGTATGAATGTTTGTGTTTGAATGTATTTTGAGTGTATGTTGAGATGCGGGGGTTAGGGGGTGTGTCGGATGTGTATGAATGCTTGTGTTTGAATGTATTTTGAGTGTATGTTGAGATGCGGGGGTGGGGGGGTGTGTCGGATGTGTATGAATGCTTGTGTTTGAATGTATTTTGAGTGTATGTTGAGATGCGGGGGTGGGGGGGTGTGTCGGATGTGTATGAATGTTTGTGTTTGAATGTATTTTGCGTATGTTGAGATGCGGGGGTGGGGGGTGTGTCGGATGTGTATGAATGTTTGTGTTTGAATGTATTTTGTGTGTATGTTGAGATGCGGGGGTCGGGGGTGTCGGATGTGTATGAATGTTTTGATTTGAATGTTTTTTGTGTGCTGAGTTGGGGGGTGGGGGTTCGGGTCTGTATGGGTGCATGCTTGAGTGTGTGTGTGCTGAGTTGGGGGTGGGGGTTTGGAGTTGGGGGGTGGGGGTTGGGGTCTGTATGGGTGCATGTTTGTGTGTGTGCTGAGTTGGGGGGGTGGGGGTTCGGGTCTGTATGGGTGCTTGTTTGAGAGTTTGCTGATTTGGGGCGGTGGGGGGTTTGGGTCTGTATGGGTGCATGTTTGTGTGTGTTGAGTTGGGGGGGTGGGGGGTTCGGGTCTGTATGGGTGCATGTTTGTGTGTGTGCTGAGTTGGGGTGGGGGGTTCGGGTCTGTGTGGGTGCATGTTTGTGTGTGTGTTGATTTGGGGGGTGGGTGGTTCGGGTCTGTATGGGTGCATGTTTGTGTGTTGATTTGGGGGGTGGGGGGTTCAGGTCTGTATGGGTGCATGCTTGAGTGTGTGTGTGTGTGCTGAGTTGGGGGTGGGAGGTTCGGGTCTGTATAGGTGCATGTTTGTGTGTGTGTTGATTTGGGGGGTGGGGGGTTCGGGTCTGTAGGGGTGCATGTTTGTGTGTGTGTTGATTTCGGGGGTGGGGGGTTCAGGTCTGTATGGGTGCATGCTTGAGTGTGTTTGGGGCATAGTGTTTGGTTGGGGGTGAGGGGGCCATGGGGCATAGTGTTTGGTTGGGGGTGAGGGGGCCATGGGGCATAGTGTCTGGTTGGGGGTGAGGGACAGGGGGCATAGTGTTTGCTTGGGGGGTGAGGGACAGGGGGCATAGTGTTTGGTTGGGGTGGGGGCCATGGGGCATAGTGTTTGGTTGGGGTGGGAGCCATGGGGCATAGTGTTTGGTTGGGGGTGAGGGGCCCATGGGGCATAGTGTTTGGTTGGGGGTGAAGGGGCCATGGGGCATAGTGTTTGGTTGGGGGTGAGGGGGCCATGGGGCATAGTGTTTGGTTGGGGATGGGAGCCATGGGGCATAGTGTTTGGTTGGGGGTGAGGGGACCATGGGGCATAGTGTTTGGTTGGGGATGGGAGCCATGGGGCATAGTGTTTGGGTGGGGTGGGAGCCATGGGGCATAGTGTTTGGTTGTGGTGAGGGGACCATGGGGCATAGTGTTTGTTTGGGGTTGGGAGCCATGGGGCATAGTGTTTGGTTGGCGGTGAGGGACAGGGGGCATAGTGTTTGGTTGGGGGTGGGGGCCATGGGGCATAGTGTTTGGTTGGGGGTTAGGGGGGTGAGGGGGCCATGGGGCATAGTGTTTAGTTGGGGGTGAGGGGGCCATGGGGCATAGTTTGGTTGGGGATGGGAGCCATGGGGCATAGTGTTTTGGTGGGGTGGGAGCCATGGGGCATAGTGTTTGGTTGGGGGTGAGGGGGCCATGGGGCATAGTGTTTGTTTGGGGTTGGGAGCCATGGGGCATAGTGTTTGGTTGGCGGTGAGGGACAGGGGGCATAGTGTTTGGTTGGGGGTGGGGGCCATGGGGCATAGTGTTTGGTTGGGGGTTAGGGGGGTGAGGGGGCCATGGGGCATAGTGTTTGGTTGGGGGTGAGGGGGCCATGGGGCATAGTGTTTGGTTGGCGGTGAGGGACAGGGGGCATAGTGTTTGGTTGGTGGTGAGGGGGCCATGGGGCATAGTGTTTGGCTGGGGGTGAGGGGGCCATGGGGCATAGTGTTTGGTTGGGGGTGAGGGGGCCATGGGGCATAGTGTTTGGTTGGGGGTGAGGGGGCCATGGGGCATAGTGTTTGCTTGGGGGGTGAGGGACAGGGGGCATAGTGTTTGGTTGGGGGCCATGGGGCATAGTGTTTGGTTGGGGGCGAGGGGCCCATGGGGCATAGTGTTTGGTTGGGGGTGAAGGGGCCATGGGGCATAGTGTTTGGTTGGGGGTTAGGGGGCCATGGGGCATAGTGTTTGGTTGGGGATGGGAGCCATGGGGCATAGTGTTTGGTTGGGGGTGAGGGGACCATGGGGCATAGTGTTTGGTTGGGGATGGGAGCCATGGGGCATAGTGTTGCACTGCAAGAGTCAACTCAATAATAAAGCTAAAACAGGCACAGTTAGGAGATGTACATCCTTTGCTTTTTTGAGGAAACCTGACTCAACGAAGGCCATACTCCTCTTGGGTAACCCAAACAGCAAACTATAGCAGTCCAAAATAACGGAATGTCCAATCAAGGGTCAATAAAATATATATAATTTAATTAAACAGACGATATACAATAACTAAATCGAAATAAATGATAGCAATGGAAAATGTGTAGTACAAAATGTAAGTTTGAAATGCAATAAAAATCGTTACCCCTCAAAAACATATCTTTTTCCATGTGTTTAATACAAATTGGGGGTTGAAAAAGCCTCCTGACATGTCCCGCCTACCGCCCCGCCCACTTTTACTTTTCGGCCCACTATAGCCCTCATGTAAGGTACTTTCGGCCCTCTGTCAAAATCAGTTGTGCACCCCTGATATAACCTGATGAAAAATAACAAACAAGCAAAGGTGAAATGTCCCATTTCGGTACTGCATGTTCCAGGGAAAACATAAATATTGGATTATTGGAGTTTAAAACATGCACACCTTTTAACGTTTACAAAAGTACTATTAGAAGAAAATCTCCTCTCTTGGTTTTGTGTGTGTGTTGATTTTATGAAAGGCAAATGCCAATCGTCCTGTGCAAATACGGTGGTTATGCAAAGCCATTTTGATGAAATGTGCATATTTCACCTTGATATGCTAATTTCTGGCGACGACACACCCCACTGCGTTTGTTGATGAGTCCCTCCACTTTTATTTTTAGGACTTGACCCCTGCTCCCCCTGCACTTGCGCGATCTCAATGTCACCTGGCCTAGTAAGATAGTTGTCTCTGTCGCCCCTCTATTCCCCCTCCCTAGCCTTGTCGCGCCTTGAAACACTTGTGTATAGGCGCATTATAAATGCCATATCATGTCATAGCAAGCCTTTAGGTGCATTTGGAAGTGAATGGAAGGCAGTCGTCAGCGTGAAGTGGTTGGGGCGCAAACGTTGAGAGTTATGTCAAGCAAAAGAAAGAGGACGAGGTTACAAGAAATGCACAGTTTGATGGACTAGATGATCAGAGATTCGTTTTAATAAGATCACATGTTTTATTTCACAACAGTGATACATGGACTACCAAATACAAACTCTATTGGGATTTGCAGGTTTTTTTTTCTCGCTTTGTTACATATATTTATTGTTCTTTTAAATGGCTGCTCCAGAAGTAAAGTTCGGGGAAAGCATAATGCTTTGCCTCCGTGTCTTTTATAGAATTGTGACTTTCTATAACGGCAGTGTTGAAAATCAGAATTTTCCCATAGTAGTGCATTGGGGTTATTGTTTTAGGTGTGTGACAAATCAACTTCTTGGGCACCAGTGGTCCAGGGATGAATATCGGTTTCTAAACCATCAATCAGACCCACACCTCTAGTACACCAGAAAGGATCAGAACAGATTGGAAACGCAAGCAAATTATAAACCTCCATGTCCAATTTTGATAACATGGACAGAACTGCAGGCTTATCTCTTAAAGGTCGTGGATCACTGGTTAGTTGCAACACAGCGAAAATACAATTATTACCCAATGATAAAAGGGACTGTTCAGTCAGGGTTGTATAACAATATCTACTTTATTATCACATAAGACAGTTCTAGCACACTACGAAATACAACCCACCCTGTAAAGGAATGCAGAGGACAGACAGTTTCAAAGAGGGAAAAGGGATGCACTCTGGATAGTGACAGGATGGTAGTCGGTATAGTAAATAATCGCAACAGTTCAAGGATACTTGGTTTCAGCACAAATGGAGCAATGGGTATTAAAATGTCACTAGGGTCTTCGGAGAAGGACCAGGGGGACAGAACCATAATATATCTTGTGCTTGTAGGTGTTCTTGGTGCTCGACAGGGTTGAGTCTGTTTCAGGGCACTTTGCAGCTTCTGTGACAGTGTTCAAGACAGGAGACATCTAGGAGTATCAGGCGGCAAACAGTTCGGCTAATGAAGCTGGACAGACGGCTGCAGCCTGGCCTTCACAGCAACCAAGCGTCAGGAATCATTGTCTCAGTGCTGGTCGGCAGTTCTGAAGCACTGATTGATGCATCTTGGAACTCTTTAATCGACTGCGGCCTAACAACGGGCAGCGTTGTAGTCGGTTGCAGCTCGAGGGACTCGACTGACTCCAAAATGTCCTTTAAGGTGGACATCGGTAGATGCTCGTCATGGCACTTCTAGCTTCTTCCCTGGGCTTTTGCCCTCCTCTTAAGGCTGTTGGCCCAAAGCGGGGGAGTATGTTGCAGGCAGCTGCCTTGTCCTTGGTTTAGGGTTGAGAGACTCTCTGGCACTTCCCACTTAGGAACTTGCTGCAGAGCCCAGCAGGGCACGCTGTGTGCTGTCTGGGTATCTGTTCTGGAGCTGCTGGAGGGTCCTCTGGATTTGATATCTTCCTCTGTTCCCTGGGAAATGTTTAGGGGAGGGATCCCGCTTCCCTCTTGGAGGTCCTGGCCTTCCTTCACTGGCAGAAGATATAAGGCAAACTGGATCTTCAGCCAGGGTCCAATTATGAGTTCTTCCTTCTGCTTCTGGTAAAGCCTTCTGATGAGCTGCCAAAAGAGGGACTCGGCCCCCTTTTAAAGCCAAATGCACCACAGGGATTGGTGTAGGCAAAGCTTACCTTAATGAACCAATCCTGGGTTCCCGCTTACAATCTCCTGTATGTGTGAGGTCATAACCAGAGTGCTTTGCAACAGAAAAGATAAAGGGGTGAAAATATGAAATACTAAGTCCCACCCATCTTCCTGTCTGTTGTGGATCAAAGGGTCCCTCTGGTTAATGGAGTTCTTTGTGGTTCCTAATTAAAGCGTCAGGTGTCCCTTGTAGCTGCGGCAAGACAAGACTTTCCGGCTCCTCCAAACCATATACTCGTACCTTATGAATGGGGTCCCCCTGCGGGGTTCACTACTGTACAAATGCAATCCCAGACATGACAGTTCAGTGTTAATCAAAAATGAGAGGTGGGAGCTGGCTTCAGGTTGACACAGTGCATATAAAAAGGTTTTTGGGGTATCATGTCTCCTTTGTTAGCCTCTGCAGCCAGGCCCTATGTGGTCCTGTTTGAAATGCACTCTATCAGTATGTTATTTATGTCAAGCGCTGCCACCAGCGGCAGGGCCCAACAAAAGGACAGGTCAGATCGATGGAGTCTTTGTTAGTTAATCAGGCTAGCCATTGCAGGGGCTAGGTTTGGTCCCTACTGCAGATGCATCATGTACTCCTCCTGTCATATCCCAACTAAATTTGACACGGGGGACTGCGCCTGTAGGCTGTTTCCACCCAGAATACACAGGTCTATGCATTTGTCGTGCGGTGAGCATAGGAAAATGTGTGCAGATTAGCAACACATTTTCTGGAGGTTGATCTACCATCATTCAATTTCATTTATAAATGTTAAAAAATAATTCCAAGATAGCCATGGCACTGAGAACACTCACGTAATAGAAAGTTGAAAAAACCCCTCCCTGAGAATCGGCAGGCACACAGACGGCAAGAACTTAATGTCCAGGTCTGGGGGGCCTCACGGTAGAACCTGAGCGTGTGACCAGGAGGACATTTCCTGGTGGGACAGTCCGAAAAGCAAAGAGACTCCAATAAACTTTGCCTGTGGAACTCGGGCACGGTCCCGGGCTCCCTGTGCAAGTACACCCACAGAGCTCCCCCCGCAGGGGCCGGCCCATCGCTCATCAAGGAAAGTAGCGGACAGCCTGGTCCCGGACTGCCCAAGCAGGCACGCCCTCTGGGCTCAACCCATGGGGATCGGCCCAGCAGTTACCAGGGAAGGAGAGGAGCCGCAGAGACCAATGCCAGAGCGGGGCCCCCCTGAGGCAGAGCAGTTGATAGCCTAACGTCGACGCAGACCAGGAGAGGCAGGAAGTGCTGGGAGGAGTCGGGCTGAAAGGCGCAGAGAGAGAAAGCAGTGCAAACTATAAAGTCTAGTAAGACTCTGCACCCCGGCCAAAGCCCCTGCGAAAGACCCCTCCCCCCCCAGTCAGGACAAAAGCAGGCCAAGCCCCAGGCCCTCAGGGAGGGGGCGCGTAGACCCGGTCCAAAACACCATCACCCCAAAGCTTTACAACTTTGCTGCCCAGCACACACGGTGAGAGGAGGGGGTATCCCCCCTCCCCCAAGCAGCCAGGGGGCTAACACACATAGATTCCCAAGAAAAGAAAGGCGGCCCTCAGAGAAACGACCAGAGGGAAAGAACCTGGCAAAATAAGCTGGCAGTACTGGGAACACTCCAGGGCCAACAGTGGGGCACAGGAGCCAAGAGGAACAGACCAAGGACAAGAAGACCCCCCAGGCAGGAAAAGGAGGGAAAAATTGGAAAGCAGGCAATACGCCTCAATAGAGGCTGAGATCAGGAGTTAGAAGCGGCATGCACCCCATGGAGCACTGGACATATAGCAGCCACGGGGGCGCCACTGAGGGATACCCTGGAGACACAGCTGAAGGACCGGACCACGAGACCGACATAGCCCACAAGAGAAAGCCTAGGGCCTCACCCATATTGCAAACCAGCTATAAACTCGAGGTCACTCACGATACTTAACCCCACTAAAAGAAATTGTCTCTCATAAGGACCAAGCCAAAGCAGCCCAACAGCCACAAGGAAGGTAGGTGGACGGGACAGGAGACCACGACCACCGTCGGCAGGACCCTACAACATCAGCCCCACTGCTACACCCAAAACCCAGGAAAACAGAGCCACAAACGGAACTTCACCTAGGGTCCACTCCCCCACAACACCAGACCAAGGCAACATGTCAAAAAACATGGAAAGAATGTCAGAACCCAACGAAAGGGGCTAAAAAAGGACACAAGGGGGCGATCCAGAAAATGTGGAGGAAGTAAGGGGAACACAGCCTGAGACCAACCAAGAGGCAGACAGGGAGGCAGAAGATATCCCTCAAGAGGAGATGTTAGACGAGAGAGCGGTCACACAAAAATCCCTCGAACAATGCTTCCAGAACTTTGGAGATAGGATGGCGAACACCATCCAGTACCAACTAGACAAAATGAGAGAAGACCTGGACGGGGCTCTAAAGGAAGTAAAGGGAGACCTACACATGCTGGAAGCAAGAGTAGACATTAACGAGAAAGCTCTGCAACAACTGGCAGATGACTCTCACAAAGTGGAGGACCTGATGGAGCACTTAGCCAGGGCTACCCACACGTGGAGATCCAAACCGAGCACCTCGAAAACATGTCAAGGAGAGCAAATATAAGAGTCAAAGAAATACCGGAAGCGGTTGGAGATGATGAGCTGCCCCGGACAATAGACAAATCTTTGCAGACCGGGTAGACGAGGTGGATCCAGCAGAAATCAAGGTCAAACTTACACACGGAGTGGGGCCAAAAAGAAATGAGCCGGGAGCTAAACCAAGAGACATCCTCGTAGCCATGCATGTATACACTCAAAAAGAGAGAGAGTCCTAACCACCGAAAGAAGAGCAAATGATCTCAACTTTAACGGCTCTGCTATCCAACTATTCCAAGACCTCTCTCAGGTCACGCTCACCAAGAGAAGGATGATGCGTCTAATTGTGCAGGAGCTAACGAAAAGAGGAGTCAAATACAGATAGACATTCCCCTTCGGTCTCATGTTTGACCTGGAAGGCAGACAAAGGAGAACCACTTCGGCAGAGGAAGGAGCGAATATCCTTGGACTAGCGCTCAAGTCAATCGGCAGCGAGACCCAGGGCTCAACGACAGAGCAGTCGAAAAGAAAGGCATGGGAATGGTCCACTCAAGAATCAGAGAGGCCCGGGAACATCGCCAGAGAAGAACCTGCATGAAAACGACTACCCAGAGAGGGGCACCCCCACTTAAATGCAAGCCAGTGGGTAGCAAAACAGATTAAAAAAAACACCCAGGGAGGTTTCACACAAAAAGACCACAGTGGGGGTGGGGGACAGAGGGGGTCTCTTGGTTTCAAGAGATGGGTCGGGGGCGACCAGCAGGTGGACATGCCAGTTGAGCCAACCCAGTAAAGGGATATTGGGGGAGGAAGGAAGAGGGGACAGAGAGGGGAAAAGGGGGAAGCCCCAGATGCCCAGGGGTAGAGACAGTAAGGGGGGTATGGGATTAGGGGGGGAACTGGGTCCAGGTCCAGTCAAACATGCTCGCAAACTAAGGCTAACAGCTAGTAAACCCCCAAATAATGGCCAAGTATACAACACTAAACGTTCTATCACTAAACATCAAAGGCCTAAACTCGCCACTAAAAAGGAAAAAACTAGAACAATATCTATCGAAAGAAAACCCAGACCTGATCACCATGCAAGAAACCCACATAAAAGAGAAAGACAAACATAGGATCCGGCTGCAAGGCTATAACCAAACCCAACAAACAAATGACGAGACAAAAAAATGGGGGGGGCGGGTTCTTAATAGCAGTAAGGAACAACATAGACCTCAAGGTACTAGACGTCAACAAAGACACAAAAGGGAGGTACATAGCCATAATCCTCCAGGGGAAAGGAGAGACTACCACTCTGGCCACCATATACGCACCTAACTCAGGACTAGATGATTCATCCAATCGACATTAAAACAAACTGGAGGGATTTGCAGAGGGGAGATTAATATTCACTGGGGACTTTAAGATGGCATGGGACCCAGATAGGGACAGGAGCGCTAGAATCTCTTACTCCTAAAACAAACCTTTTAAGGAATTTTGGGAAAAAATAGACAACCTATCACTAGTAGACACCTAGAGGGAAAAGAGAGGGGACACAAGGGGCAACACATTTTACTCACACATACACAGTTCACCATCAAGTATAGACTACATTTGGGTCTCAAGATCCTTGCTAGGGCAAGTGGCGGACATAGAAGTAGGAGCAATATCACTATCTTCCCCTGCCCCTATCACACTGAAAATTACTAGTACACAAACTCCATCAGGGCTATGGAAATGGAAATACCCATCTTACATCTTCAAAGATGAGACCCTGAGATGGGAATTACAGGAGGGGATAGAGAATTTCTTCCAGACCAACAACAACCAAGAAATAAGCCCACTCATGGTCTGGCACGCATTCAAAGCCACAATATGGGGAAAGACAATAGCAATAAAAACCCAAAGGGACAGGGAGCGCAGACTCCTAGAGGAGGAACTAGAAGCCAAATTGAAAGTAGTTATGCTTAAGTTGGCAGCGGGGACAACAGGAGAGATCTGAAGGGAATATAGGACGATTGGTGGCCAACTTGAAATCATACAAGCTAGTAGAGTTTAACGCGCCCTAACACATCTTAGACAGAGATACTACATGGAAGCAAATAAAGCAGACAAGCTCCTAGCAAGAATGCTGAGAAAAGAGGAAAAAGATAGGACCATTCTAAAAATCAGGACACCAGAGGGGGAAGAAAGATCCGACCAAGCATCCATTACGAGGGAATTTACGAAATGCTACTCAACCCTATACAGGACGGAGGTCTTAAAGAGTGAGTCCCAACTAGAATATCTGAAACATTATAGCTTACCAAAAATATCTGACCAAGAGAGAGCACTACTAGAGAAAGACATCAACATTGAGGAAGTCTGCAAAGCCCTAACGTCACTCCCACCCTAAACTCTTTATTTTGATTTAATCAACACACGTTGCATTAATAATACAAAACTGAGTTGTTATAATTTTCAAATGATCAAACATCAAAATCGGACAATCATAATAATAAATATACCATAAGAAATTTAAGAATAACCTATAACAGCCCAAAACACCAAATAGATAAAATAACACACACAAAGACAACACAATCAACAAGACCTCACACAAAACCCAAAAACCCCCACAGCTTAACAACCAACCCCTAAATGACTAAAACATAAATATTAATATTTTAGCACCCCAACCTACACTCATCCATACAACGCATTAAAGGCCCCCATAACTCCAAATACTGTCCTTCCCTATTCTGCCTTGCAAACTCTCCCTCCCGATTCTGATAGCCAATTCTCCACCAAAGGCTTTTTTCTTGTCTTCCACACCTTCAGGATTTGCTTAGTTGCCATCAGTAAAGCTTTATCTATCCAGCTTGACGATTTGCATACATTTTCGCATCTACCATCAGCCGATTAGAAAAATCACTGCCAGAGGAGTACGCGGAAAGGAGATATTCCAAAATGCATCATGTCTGCCTAATACATCCCTCCACGTCAGTCACTCTACTACATTCCCATAGCCTGTGTAGCAATGTTCCCCTCATCTGCTGACAGCCCCAACACAATTTATTATCCATTAAACCCATACCGCACATCCGCACTGGAGTCCAATATAGACGGCCTAAAACCTGTTGGTGAATATAACGCAACTTCAGATCCATTTTATCTTTAACCGCCGCCTTCTAAACACCCTCCCATATTTTTGCCGAAACATCCCTCCCCAAATCCAAAGCCCAGACCAGTCGTAGTTTCTCCCAGGACTCCTACATGTGATTCACAATTGGCATAAACTTAGTAAAAGTAGAGACCATATGGGGTGGAGCATCAAACAGATCACACATTTTGGGCTTTCCAATCATTGGCACATCCAACATCTGCTGTATTTCAACCATTCATTTCTCTAAAGCCCTATATCTCCCATATGGTCTCCCTATTACCCAGTCCAAATTGCTCCATGAGCCCTGCGAAAGATATAATTTTCCCATCCCTCCAGACATCTTCATTTTCAGAATACCTTTATTAGCCCAACTTCGCCAATTTAGCATTTTATTATCTAATTGTAACCCTGGATTATGCCAAATAGATGCTTCTCCATACATAAATAAACCTTGTCTACACCCCAAAATCCACTCAATCAAGCGATTCTTGTAATGGATATAGTTTCCAGTTTTACCCCAGATTTTGGCATTTTCCCAAAGGAAAATAAACTATCTAAGCGATAGGGTTTTAATCTATCCCTTTCTATTGATACCCAAAATGGTTCTAATCTGCTCCCCTCCATAAATAACAGTGCAACGTCTTAAGCAGAAACCCTCTGTGATAATTTTCTAAAACAGGATATCCAAAACCTCCCTTCCGAACTTTGCGGAACATGATGAAACTGGGAATCCTTGACCTTTTCCCTACGCCCCATAAAAAGTTCCAAAATACCCTATCAATGCACTTAAAAATACTTTGGGTAAATTTCATAGGAAGAGACTGTATGTAGTACAAAACATTGGGCAAAAGCATCCTTTTAATAGCATTTACCTTGGCCCAGATATTCAGAATCATACAATCCCACTTAAGAACATCCCTTTGCAGTGTCTCACTCAATTTACCAATATTAAAGTACACCATTTTCTTTGTGACATGTATAAGGTAAATCCACAAATATTTCACATTTGAATTTGCCCATTGACAATTCCAGTCATTTAAGGCCCTAGTGGAAGAATTCTCTTTGAGTGGAAAGACTACAGTTTCCCCCCAATTAATTTTATGACCAGATAATAATCCCACCTCCTCTATCATGTGTTTCAAAAGTGTATCTCCCCCCTCTGGTTTGGCCAATACAATAGTCATATGGTCAGCATATGCTAAAACCTTTACTTCCCTGGCTCCCACACCAACCACTAAGGCCCTGTTCCTATCTTATGTATGCAAATAATGGTTCAAGGGCAAGATTAAAAAGAAAAGGAGAAAGTGGGCAGCCTTGTCTCATACCTCTGAATAATTGAAACGCTGATGAAAGCTAATCATTAACCCAAAGTTTAGCCGAGATTCCGTACTGCAGAGCTCCAACAGTGTTTAAGAATTGTGGCCCAAACCCCATTTCAAGTATAATTCAAGAATGACCAATTTACATGATTGAAAGCTTTCTCAGCATTTAAACAAATAAGCAACATCTCCTCTGCCCTTGAATCTGACAATCCCATAATATCTATTAAGGTCCTAATATTATCATACCAATGCCTGCCTCCTATGAATCCCACCTGCGAATAATCAATTACCTCACCAATATATTTAAGTAGACGGGCAGCCAAGATTTTAGTAAACATTTTAACATCTACATTTCAAAGTGAAATAGGATGATAGTTACTGCATTTAGTGGTATCTTTTCCTGGTTTTCGGTATAAATGTAATAACTGCTTCTCTCAAAGATGGACAGAGAATCCCTTCTGATAAGAATTGATTATAGAAATCACAAAGCTCCGGTATTAGATTAGTACTAAAGGTTCTATAAAATACCACCGGCAACCCATCCATACTTGTGGATTTACCAAAATTAAGTTGATTTATTGCCGTCTGAACTTCGGATGTAGTGATTGGTGCATCTAATGCATCTCTCCCTTCCTCAGAAAAGCACGGAATATCTATTTTGTCAAAGAATTTAGCTAATTCTGTTGCTTGAGTAGTTAATTCTTCTCAGTAGAGAGGCGCATAGAATGCTCTAAAACTTTCACAAATTTCTTTTTCCCTTAATACTAATTCTCCCCTTCCATTATCTCTCTTCTGAATGTATGATCTTTCCGCTAAATTCTTTAACCTATTTGCCAAGAGTCGACCACCCCTTCCCCTTCCTCCCAATATTTTTGTTTCATAAAATATAAACCTTTTTCAGCTTGTCTTTCTATTTCATCCTTTAGTTTCTCTCTGACTCTATCCACACCTATTTTATCCTTCCTACTTTTGGACAACGCATATTTTCTTTGCATAACACCCAACTCTGTCTCAAGATCTTTTACCTTCTCCTCCCCCGACTTCCTTGCCCGGTATGTCCAATTCATTAGTTCACCACAAATAGTTGACTTAAAGGCGTCCCAAACCATTAAAATATCAGTAGACCCTTTATCCTCTTTAAAATAATTAACAATAAAGTTATCTATAGCCTCATGCGCTCTCTCATCCTTTAAGATGAATGTTTTAAGCCACCATTTACTACAGTTGGGCGACATTTTTCAAAGTTCAATTTTAGTGTGACTGAGGAGTGATCTGAAAGGCAATGCTCCCCAATGTTAGCCTCCACTACATCCTCTACTAACCTATCTGAAATTAAAAAGTAATTGATTCTCAAGTAAGAGTCATGGACTGGGGAATAGAATGAAAACTCCCTATCCTTGGAATGTAAAACTCTCCAAATGTCTCTCAGGTCAAATATTTCAATAAAGTCCTGAAAAGCTATATTCACCTTTTGACCCGTAAATCTACAATCAGACAATCTATCCAATCTGTGGTCCAATATGCAATTAAAATCACCCCCAATAATAATACAATCACCTTTCATACTCTGCAGAATTTTGGTCAAGGCAGTAAAAAACACATCTCCTCTTTGACAAGGTCCATATACCGAGCCCAAAGTTATTAATCTCCCTTCATACCTAACATCTGCCAGGATACTCAGCTCCTCATCATCCATAGACACATTTTCCACTGCCATACCCAGCCTCCTACGAATTAGAATTCCCGCCCCTCTTGATTTCGAGGAATAGAAATTTAGTAAACTTTCATTTATTTAGAATTATTGAAAATATTCTCTGAATGTTCTAGCAAATGTGTTTCTTCCAGAAATATTATATCAGCTTTCTCCCTCCACAGACTGGCTAGTATTTTCTTTCTTTTCATAGGACAATTTAATCCTTTCATATTCCAAGTAACCATCTTTAGTGATCCAATCCCAAAGTAGCAACAAAAAGTATTCCTAGATCAGGCTGCCATACATCATCTAGCACAACTCTGAACCCTTTAACTTCCCCCATAAGTACTTCATCTAAGGGTAAACTAGTGTAGGTTACCCCTCTCTTCCCCCAACATATAAAACACATGAACCACATAGCACAAATGCACAAATCATTTTGATTGGAAATTGTCAAAAAATTAATGGACCACTTAAGGGAACAATTATGTACAAAGCTCCCACAAATCTGAACTATACCCCCATAACCCTGTGCCCAATCAAATAGCTTACATTCTAAAATATCCCCCATTACTTATCTAAAACAATATTTTGAGCAATTAGGCCCCTTTCATTAGATTAGCTCCTACCACTTTACCCATATTCCCCATCCCCAAACCACACATTTCTCTTTAACAAGACATCTAATACATTAGCGAATTCATATGTAAAAGCATAGTAATAAATCTGATTGGAATTTACATTAGAGTATCTCAGCCTAAGAATTTTCTAGATGCTTTTAATTAGTTGTATAATTATGGAACTAACTACAGAGCTAATACCCCAATGTCAACTACATTCCCCCAAAAAAAAAGAAAGAACCCACCTTGAAACTGTTACGCTCACCTGGTATCCACGGGGATGTCACCGAGCCCTGGTTGGATGATTTGCACTCTCGAACCCTCTCCCGGTCCCTTGGTAAGGCCACCTCCCTTGGCCTCAACACCTTCCTCCACCTTGGGCCTTCTCCTTACCTTAACATTATAAAAGGTGGATTCTCCGTCCTGCTCCTTGTGGCAGGGGCGCGTTGGTGTTGGGGGCGAGCAGCATCCAAGTTACTTCACTGGTGCAAGCCCCCCTGTGGGAATCCAGGCCTGCTGCGACTCCGTAGGTTTGCTGCTTTACAGTCTTCATATGCAGTTCTTATGTTCCTCTTAGTTCGAATAATAATGTCTTGCTTCTTTCCTTTTAGGTATGGAAAGGTATGATGGTGTTGTCATGTAGTTTGAAGATGAGCATGGGTCGGTAGACGAAAGCGCGGTATGCGCGAAGCTGTCCGGTGAGTAATGCGCAGCGCTGTTTCGCCTTTTATATTGCTAACCTGTGTCTTTTCTCTCCTTGCAGGCTGCGATGTTCCTCGTTGAGCGCCGTAATGTTCCAGCAATGATACTGACCAGGAGATGACTACCCAGGTAAGAATTGTGTGGCTTTCTTCATTCGGGAGGAAACGTGAGTAAACGCGTACTAATGCTGTCTTTCTTTCTCCTCTTTTCAGGTTATGGTATTCCAGGATGCATGCAGTGCCAGATGATGGAGTTCGTACCTTCAGGTGAGTGGAACTGAAATCAGCGATGGATTGAAGACAGGATACTGTTCCAGGTAAGTTTTGTAGTGTTCTTTCTCTCTCTGCAGGTCCTTGGTTTCAGGTAAGCTGACATCAAAGAACTGGACACGGTGAGCGGTACGCTGCCCACAGCAGAATAACGCAAAGCATGTTCTGCTGTTTGGGTGTGGTTTAAATAGTTTCAGGTAAAGTAGTCCAGGTAAAATAGTCCCAGGCCTGCCACACCCAAAGTAGTCCAGGTAAAGTAGTCCCAGGCCTGCCACACCCAAAAGACTAGACCGCATAGCTCAGTTCCTTGTAACTGAGCTATATGTGTGCCTCCATGTTGGCTGAACCCCCCCAAGTTAAATAGTCCCAAGTAAATCTCCTCATCAGTAAGACCAGCGTTAACCTAGGGAGAGGCTACGTGAATGTTCGCTCCTCCCCATTGTGAGTTACACTTACGGCCTCGATCCTCCTCCGTTCTTGCACTCTCCGCACACCGCCTTGGAGGCACGGAGCTTCCGGCATCCGTAACTAAACACGTCACTGCCGTACAAACGTTACGTGCCGACGTGATCCCATGATGTTATTTTTAGGGTGCTTTACTCAATATCTCCTTCATTCGTGCACAGTCAAAACCTTCCCTAAATTCAATAACCGTTCAATATAACGGCCAATCTCCAACATACTAATGAAAATGATGTAATTAACAAACAAATATTAAAAAGATATCTATTTCAAATGATAAAAGAAGCATTGAATAAACAGATGTCAATCTTTAGATTAAGTCATCTTTTCTTTTTAGGAGGAACACTCTTTTGGGATATGGAAACAGTCTCCATAGGTGTAATGTCAAGGTCAGATAAAAAAGCCTCAGCACTTCTATTATCAGATAATGAATGAATCCAACCTTCAATCACCACTCAGAGAATAGCAGGTGTAAGGATGATGCAGGAAGGCAGGGTGGTTTGAACTGAAGTACCTTTTTATTCAGGATTAAAGAGAAGAAAAAAAATCAGAACTTCAATGCAGTCATCTACTCCTTCTCTTCTAAGGGTGAATCAGCTGTCTCCTAAGGTCAGTCATCATAGGCCCAGTGCGTCGCCGGTGTGGCTCTCTCTCCTTCTGTCCTGAGATTCTGAAAGAGGTCGAACAAAAAACACACAGTCAATCATCTGTTTCACGTTTAAATAGGGGCTGGAGGGGTTTTGGCCAATCTGGGAAGGTTTGGTTGGTAAGTCTATAAATATGCCCACAAGCCCCGCCCCCTTTCTCTTCGAACGAAGGTTGCTATGATGACTTTTCTGCCAATACCGGTGAAATGTACCCGTTTGCCATCCCCGGTCTCCCTTGAGTCACAAGTCAGCCCGGAATGCTGCTGGACGGAAAGATATGTGAGGGTTCTAATCGTAAGCATGAAAGGGGAGCAGCTACTGCAAATTCTGTTTCATGTAACGTACCCTGCTCGGTGTCCTCTTCTGTTTGCCTGCCACCTCCCTCCTCTGTATGGCCATTGATGAAAAGGCGCCAGAGATGTCGTTCCCTTTCTGAGTTTTTTTTTTTTAATAACATATTTTATTGAAGGTTTTGAACATTCATACAACATACCAACTGTTTCCCCCCACCCTCCATCTCTTTGCCGGGTCGATCGTCGATCTGTTCGTCTCTTGCCACTCTGTACATCACCTGTCCAGTAATATGTTCTTTGCCATGTCCATGTTGTGCTCCTGCGCTTCCCGCTCTCCCACCCCTCAGACCGATCTCAGGTCACACGTTCTTCCCACTTTCCCCAGATTTTAGTGGCCTTTGCCGGGCATCCCCGTGCTGTATAAATTCGGAGTTATTTTGCCGCGAAGATGTCCATTTCGTTGGACCACTGAGCCGCTGTCGGGCACTCCGGGGCGCCCCATTTCTGTGCAATGTCACGTTTTATCAGGCCCATTGCTGTGGAGAGAAGAATGCCCTCCCATTTGTTTGAGATGTTCTCATCTGGGACCCCCAGTAACATTATTGTGGGTCGCAGTTCTATCGTGCGACCCAATGCTCTTGCCAAAATTTGTAAGCATTGTGTCCAGAATGTCTTGATTTTAGGGCAGTCCCAAAGGAGATGGATGAAGGTGCCCTCTTCCCCTTGGCATTTCAAACAGTTTGGATCTGTTGCCCTTCCCCAACCAAAAAGGGCCACTCGGGGGGTTATATACCCTGTGTAGTATCTTTAGCTGTACCAGTCTTATTCTGGAGTCTATAGAGATTTCACGTGGATGCATGAGAACCTGGATCCAGTCCTTAGGCTCAATGTCCCCGACATCCTGCTCCCATCTGGCTTGGAGGCTGGTCAACTCTGGAGTGGCGAATGCATTAATAGCTTTATATAGAGTGGTGGTTACCTTGTGGGGGGATGTGTTGTGGAAGTAAGTTGCGTTCCAGGGGCGTGTAGTCTGGGGCGTCAGCAGGTGCTTGCCTGTGGTCACTAAGTGCGTGTGATATTTGTGTGTAGTGGTAGTGTTCTGCTGCCGAAATACCATATTCCTGCTGGAGCATTTCAAACAAAAGAATAGCCCTCTGTTAAGATATTTCCTATCGTGGTTATTCCGGCCCTCACCCACCGGGTCCAGGCGGGCAGCTTCCACACTTCCGTCAGCATGTGGTTATTCCATAGTGGTTGTGCCATGGTAATCTTATTCCCCCAGCCTATGTGCTTGTGTGCCTGCCTCCAGATGATCGCCATGTGAGAGGACATTGTCTGTGCGGGGGGTCTGGATAGGCGTTGATACATCCTTGCGAGTGGTGGGGTATCATGCCTGAAGGGTAGTTCTGCTCTGATGTGTGTTAGGTCACGGTCATTTGCAAGAAGGAAAGGAAAGGAACGGTCCCCATGGAGGAGGTCATTGACTATGTTTAGTTGACTGGCCCAGTAGCAGGACTTCAGGTGTGGGACTCCAATACCTCCCTCCCAGATCGATCGCTGAAGCGTGGACAGCGCAATTCGAGGTTGCTCCCCCTTCCATATCAATTCCCTGAGGAGGCGTGCCACCTGGACAAATTCTGAGTTTGGTATGGCCAGTGGGGCGTTCTGCAGTACATAGAGAAACCGTGGAAGGGCCATCATTTTGAAGAAGGCCGCCCTTCCCATGATTGTGAGGGGAAGGTGCATCCAATGTCGTACATCCCCCTCGAAGCGGGCCGTCAGTGGGTGCAGGTTGTGACGCACATAGTCTGAGAGAAACCCGGAAACCCATATGCCCAGATAGCGGAAGCCTTCTCTTTCTATTCGGTATGGGGGGTCCCGGGGGATTGCCAGATCATCCCCTTTTACTGGGAAGAGAACTGATTTCCCCCAGTTTACTCTAAGGCCACTGAAGTCTCCATAGGTCTTTAACATTTGGGTTATGATTGGGCATGCTTGGTCTGGGTTACTCAGGTAGAGTAGTAGGTCGTCCGCATAAAGGCAAAGCTTATCCTACTGTCCATTTGGCCAATGGAATCCGGACCACGTGGCGACCTGTCGGAGCCATCGGGCCAGTGGCTCGATTGCTAGGGCGAAGAGGAGGGGAGACAGAGGACAGCCCTGCCGGGTGCCTCTACCCAGCCTGGGAGGTCCCGGAGGTCCAGCCGCTCACCCTAACTGTAGCTAGTGGGGTTTCGTATAGGAGTTGAATCCAGCTAAGGAATGTTTCGCCGATGCCCATGCGCCTCATTGTTGCCCAGAGGCTAGCCCACATCACCGAATCGAACGCTTTCTCGAAATCAATTGCGAGGAATGCGAGTGGAGTGTTAAGGGTTGGGACCTCTTCCAAAAGCAGGTGTAATCGGTGTAGGTTAATTCTGGTCGATCTTTGGGGCATGAAGCCGCATTGATCTTGATGGACCAGTGAGGATATAACCCCTTGGAGCCTGTTGGCCCTTTGGCAAGGATTTCAGTTTTGCTGTTAAGAAGCGATATCGGTCTATACGATGTGCACTGATCGGGGGGTTTGCCTTTTTTGGGAATGACCACTATGTTGGCCGTTCGTAGATCCGGTGGGAGGGTGCCCTGTTCTTTAGCGGCGCGGAATAGGTCCTGGAGGGGGGCGGCCATCTTATTGCTGCCCAATTTCTTCCAGGTCTCGGCCGGGAAGCCGTTCGGGCCAGGTGTCTTCCCAGATTCTAGCTGGGTCATGGCTTCCGTTATTTCGGTTTCATCTAATCCCCTGTCTAAGTGAGTTTTCTGCAATTCCAATAATTGCCGAAGCATGATCTCATCCAGGAGGGAAGCGTCTGTGGGGACCGTTGGGGCGGCGTAAAGCATACTATAGAATTTGGCAAAGGCCTCTGCTATTTCTGGGTCTGTCCGGGCGGCCCGTTCGGGCTGTCTGTGATCTGTCTGACATGTCTGTGCCCCTCCTCCCGTCTTTCCAGCCATGCCAATAGTTTGCCGGCTTTGTCCCCTTGCTCGTAAATTCTAGTCTTTGATTCCCAATGTGCCTGCCGTGCGTTATCAAGCGCTGTGTTATGGAGTGATGCTCTAGCCTTCAGGAGGGAGTGGTGCATTTCCGGGGAAGCGATAGATATATATCTGGTTTCCCATTTCTTTAATTCCTCCTCTGCCTCCGTCACCTTCCTGTGATGTTCTCTCTTTTGGTTACAGATCCAGACTGTCATTTCCCCCCTAAGCACTGTCTTATGTGCTTCCCATAATATCACAGGGTCCGCTACCGAGCCTGTATTGATCTCAAACAATTCATTGGATTTGCTCGTGATGTGCTCCACGAACTTGGGGAGGCCCAGGTAGTAGCCATTTAGCCGCCATGTTTTGGGCGGCAAGGGACGATCCGTACGGAGCGTCACCTCCAGGGGAGAGTGGTCTGATATGCCCCGGGGAAGGAAATCTGCCGATATAACCCTATATGCTTCTGGGGCCGGGAGGAAGAGGTAATCCAACCTGGATAAGGATGCATGGACCCCCGAGTGGAAGGAAAATCCTTGGTCTGTAGGATGGAGTTCTCTTCACACGTCACTCAGACCAAGCGCTGATGTGAAGGTCGCCAGCCGCGTGGGACGGTCTGGGTTCCGGCTGCGGATGTGGGTCCGGTCAAGTGTGTTGCACATAACATCGTTAAAATCCCCCCCCACAATCCACACCTTTGCTTGCTGTTGTGCCATCAGGGCCGTCACCTCTCTCAGGAGACCCTCCCCCAACCCCGGCGGGGAATATATCGCTAGAATGGCCAATGTCTCTCCCCTCAGCGCGCCCCGGATCATCACAAAACGGCCCGAGGGGTCCTGTACCACAGCAGATAGATCAAACGGGAGTCGCCTATGTAAAAGGATCAGGGCGCCCCGGGAGCCCATCGTGTACCCTGCATGGTATGCTAGTCGGTAATTAGTTCTGCGAAAGAACTGGCAGGTTGAACCCGCTAAGTGGGTCTCGGTTAGGAGGGCTATGTCGGGCGAGCGTCTGTTAAGGAATTGCGTGACTAATCAGCGTTTGATACTTGAGCCCATGCCGTTTACGTTCCAAGTAATGATTTTGAGTGGCCTGTGGCGTTCGTTGGGTGTCATTGGGGCTAGTGCGTTTCCATAAGTGGGGTCATCTTGGTGCTGTGTGGTCATTGCTGTCTAGAGATCTGGAAGGTTGTGCCAGATGGGTGCATGGTGTGTTTGGCCGTGGAGATGTGGCGTATGTGTGAGGTGGAGGCGTTGGCATCGGACATGGTGTGTTCGGTGGCATCTTGATCAATGTGGATATAGTGTGATTTCCCGGAAAGTAACTAACGTAGAACTGTATCCCTTCCCCCTCCCCATAATCCTCCCCAACATGAAGTATCTGTCGCCCAAACTCTACTGGCGCTCAAAACTGTGTTGCCAGATTAACTTAATGTGAACTGTGGCTACCTTCCCACCAACTTACTACTTGCTTGCGGGTCTGGTAACTCGGATCAGGGACGTGGTGTCTGCCGATGGCATGGTGTGTTAGCGATGGCAGCGCGTGGCTCTCTGATCAATTGTGTGGGAGCGACAGCATCCCATCACTGTTGTCGTCCCGGGAGGAACGTTGCATTGCAAATGGTTGCCAAGAAAGGGATCGATCGTTGAGGGTACTGATGTTACCGTGAGTTCCCCTCTCTGGCCAACATGACTGTTCCAGGAACCTTGTCAGGGATCGCAGTCTTCGTCCGGGTCCACTGATCTCCGATATGGGTCGTTGGGTGGGTCCCTCTCCCCGTGGGTCTTGGTCTACCTCTGCGGTTTTGAACGGGTGCAGTCCAGTCCCCTACGATGTGGGTCTCGGCCCATTTCCAGGCTTCCTGAGGATCGGTGAAGTGGACGGTTTTACATTCATGCTAGATTTTTAACTGGGCCCAGAACAGCAGCCCATATCTCACGTTCATAGAGTGGAGCTTCCTTTTAAGGTGCTCGAAGGATTGTCTGGCTTTCTGGACCTCGCAGGTATAATCTGGATAGAAGGCAATTCTGGCTCCGTTATATGTCATTGTCCCTTTGGTTCGGGCCATTTGTAAGATGGCTTCCCTGTCTCGATAATTGAGCAGCCTTGCGATGATTGTCCTTGGGGGTGCGCCCGGGGTCGGGCGGCCTGAGGGTATGCGGTGTGCAAGTTCCACCGAGAAAAAATTAGAGAGAGTCTTTGGCGCATACAGGTCTGCCAACCATTCCTCCAGAAAAAGCTCCATGCTGGGTCCCTCTTTGCGTTCCGGCAGTCCCAGGATGCAAATATTGTTGCGGCAGGACCTGCCTTCACCCTCATCCACTCGGGCATCCAGGGTTTTCAATCTGGTTAATGCTTGCGCCAGTTGTTGGTGTACCCCACCGAGGCCATCCTCCACACCAGAGACACGTTGCTCTGCCTCCCCAGTTCGGGATGACAGTTTTTGGAGGCCATGGCAGAGGAATGAGACCTCGGTAGAGATGGCGTCCATTTTCTGCTCCACCGAGGAGCGCGAGCTGGCGATGGCGGCCATCACATCCTTGAGCGAGAGGCTCTCGACTGGCGCAGGGGGGGGTCACCCCATGGTCCTCAGTGCCCTGTACAGTGGATGTGCTTGTGGCGTATTGGTCCATGGTGCTTTGTGTCGAGGTCTTTCTGCTCTTTTCTTTGCCCATGGTGTTGCTTTGTGTAGGGCGCGTATATCTGTCAGTGCCAGTGGAGGAGGCCCCGTTCGACAGGATTGGCTTCTTTTGCGCACTGGAGATGTCGGTATGCTTCTGCCCCTATTGCGTGTACGGGTGTAAATTGCTGTTTCCCCCAGGGGCACTCCCTATGGGCACACCGGATTCGGGTTGTCAGGTCCCGCGGGGCAGCTTACCCGTGGCCGTTCGCTTTAGTTCCGGGGTCCAGGGGAGCGGAAGGTTGGATTCCGGGCTGTCGCCGCCTGTGTCGGGTTCCCCCTCCGGGGGGATCCACTCTTCGTCTCCGGGGGCGGGCCGAGTCGTCCGCACCCCATCCCCTGGCCGCACCACGTGGCTCCGGCAGCAGATCCAGCCGATGTCGCAGACCGGGGGCTCGCCCACTCTGGTCTTCCCCACCCCGGCCGTACCGGGGACAGATGACAGGATTCGGTGGCGGCGCACCATCGGCGCTCAGCTGTCGGGGCTCGTGGGCTGCATTCGCTAATCCCTATCACGCTTCAGCGGGTCTTGGCGGCGGCCATCTTGTTCGGGCTCGGGAGGTTCCGGGGCGAAACTTCCAACGCCGATCTCTTGTGTTTCCCTTTGCGAATTTAGCTCTATTCTCCGCCGGGTATTGCTCCGAGGTTCCGCCACCCGGAGTTATCTTTATTTTGCTTTTACACGATCCATATGGCAGGATTTTGCAGGATGTTTCAGGCGGCCACGGGAGCGCCGAAGATTCACGTCTTCATTGCGCGCTCGCTGGCCACGCCCCCCTTTCTGAGGTTTTTAATGTCCCTGTGCCTAAGGTTCCCTCTGCCCCTTCGCCACTTCTCCCCTCTTCGCGGTGCGGTAAGGCCGGGAGAGCATTTGCAGCCCCTCCGTTTCTGACCTGAGCACCACTCCTCGCGGCTCTCCTCTTCCGACCCCCCCGTCTAGGGGTCTCCGCCCGACCTGCAACAGGCCCCTCGGTCTGGGACTTCCTCCGCGGCCATCCCGAGTTCAACACCACGCCGTCCAGTTTACAGCAGGATACACCATATAGTATTGCAAATTCTTACTCTTTGCCTTTTCTTCTGCTGTGTTAAAGGCTCTCCTTTTCTCCACTACATCCCTGCTTAAATCTCCGAAAATCATGATCTTATTTCCTCCCCATGACAAATCACCTAGCCCAATTTTTTAAGTATAATTTCTTTAGCTGGAAATCTCAAAAACTTCACAATAAAGTGCCTTGGTCATTGACCCAGTGCTGGCTTCTGCCCCAAGGACATGTGCGCTCTTTCCGTCTCCAAAGGTGTGCTGGGGTCCAAGTTTAACATATATATCAATGCCTTCTCTAGAAATGCCATAGGGTTCCCTTGCTCCACATTTTCAGGAATAGGGCAGAATGGAGTTGGGGAGCATGGATGCGCCGGCACCGTTGGTAACGGTGCCGGCGCAATTCCGACTTATGCTCGCATGTGTCACACAACCCGCCAGGTAACACCTGTCAGGCACCCGCGAGCATAACTCGTAATTCGGCGGGACGGTATGAACGGTGCTGGTGCCTTACTGGCACCGTTCATACCGTCACCGCCAGGGTCAGGATGAGGCCCATTGTAATGAAGGATGTAGTCTTGGATAGAACACAGGACCATAGCCTCCATGCTGCCATCTCTTGCACTGACAGTTCTAGAATCAGGCCCAGATGGTTTTACAACCGACTTTTACAAGCAATTCTGGGACGACCTGGCCCCCACCTAACCGCCCTTTTCAACAGGTTCGGGAGAGGGGGAACGATTACACCCTCAATGGAAGAGGCAAAAGTCATACTGTTGCCCAAACCAAGGAAAGACCCGTCACAATGCGGCTCATACAGGCCAATAGCGCTCATTAACACGGATACTAAGATCTTCACAAAACCCTAGCAAACCGCCTGGAACACCTCCTCCAAGCTGATAGACCCAGATGAGTCAGGCTTCATAAAAAACAGAGAAACGCATGATAATACAGAAGAATCGACCTCAATATCTTCAAGACAAGCTAAAACCCTACCACCCCCCACGCACCTTAAGATCAAGCTCAGCCGGCCTCCTAGTCATACCGAAGACAAACTCAAGCAGGTTAGGCGGATCATCATTCTCAGCCTTGGCCCCCACGCTATGGAACTCACTCCCACCCCACATCCGCCTAACTGAGGATTTAATGTCTTTCCACAAACTGCTGACAACCTGGCTCTTCCCCTAAAACCAACCTGTACCAAACTAACCCAAACAATCCAACAGCAGCTCAAGGACACCAATCCATCAAACTGATGCGAGAAACTAACACCTTACAACCCCTAATATAAACTAGAAGGACAAACAGAATTAAACAAATAAAGTAGATCAAAGCAGTGAAAGGGTTAATAAGAGTAAATCATACGAAAACAGTAAAGAGATTTAAACTCGCGAAATGGGCAGAATGCATCCAGAGTGAACAAAATGAATGGTGTCAATGAATTACTTAGAACAGATAACTATATAGTCCGAATGAATGTGGGAATCGTGTTACGCTCACCTGGCTCCCACAGGGGCGTCGATCGGACTAGGACAGCTGCGACCTCCTCCAACATTAAGCGTAGTGCAGAGATGACAGACTGGACTGGACCGCCTAATCTCGTCTGCTTGACCCGCAGAAATATTCTCCTGCAAGTGGAGAAAGGGATTTAGCCACCCGTGGATTTTAGTAATGGCACCCCACTGTTCTCCCCACTAATCACCACCGATATTCACTTTCAGTAAGCTCACCTTATGTTTGTAAATGATGAGCTTTCCATCCTGCATGGAATGCAGGGGCACGTAGATACCAGTTACTTCACTGGTTTGAGGTTGTTGGAAGAGTTCTGGATGAGTATTGACTCCAAGGTTCCAGGCGAGAACCCGTAAGTATAAAGTTCAAAGAGTTCAATATGTCCGATGTTCACTCTTGTGCATTCCTTTTTTGTGTTGCAGATGGATCCAAGGGAAGATTGTCTTGTGGCAGCTGATGGTGTTCAGGTAAGAGTCTGTATTACCCAACACTGTCCGGCAAAAAATGCGTGTGTTTAAATTGCTGGTTTCTCTCTCCTTACAGGTGCGGCGTAAGAAGTTGCGGTTTGTTACAGAATAATGCCTCCGGTTGTTAATCAGGTAAATCTATGGTGGAGAGGTTGTATTTGTTGGCTCTCGGCTCACCTTATGTTTCTTTTGTCCCCTAGATGGTGGAATTCGGTGGAGAAAATGATGGAGGCTGCGCCGGATCGAAAAATGCTGTGAGGACTGGTGAGTATGGCGCGGCGATGTAGCTGGCGATGCGACGCGTGTAGAATAATGTCCTTTTCAAGTTCGAAGACTTGATGGATCCGGAATTCAGGTAAGGATTGAAATAATATCTGTTTTCTAACCTTTCCTTCTTCTTTCTTCTAGTGCTAGGAGCTCTGGATTCGAGACGGGCGTGGCTGAAGATTGGATGTTGACTGCAGGCACGGTGAGCGTGGATGCAGAATAACACGAAGCATGTGCTGCTGTTCGGGCGTGGTTTAAATAGCCTCCAAAGTAGTTCCAGGTAAGAAGTCCCTAGAACCACACCCGAGTAAAAAATAGTCCCTGTAGTAAAATAGTCCCATCCAGGCCTCACGTTGGCTTGGATTCATTTGCAGCATGGTCTGCATGAGGTAAGTAAAGTCTATGAGCCTGGCGCCTATGGCGCCAGGACCGATTTCTATTATGAGCCTGGCGCCTAAGGTCCCAGGACTGAACCCAGACAGCCCCCAGCCGGGGCTACTGGGGTTTTATTAAATACCTGGATGCCTGCTCCTGGGGCTGACGGGCTTGATCCGGATGCCCGGGGGTAGGCATCATGACAATCGAATTAATATGTAGATCAGATGAGTGTATAGAATGGATGAACATGTTGTGTGGATGAGTGTGTAGAGCGGCTGGATGTATAGAACGGACGAGCATGTGGCGCGGATGAGTGCGTAATACAGAAAACGAGTAGAACCCAGGAATGCGTAAAACAGATGAATGTCCAGAACGGATGAGCGTAAACGGGATAAGTGTGTACAACAAACGAGTATGTGGACCAGGGAGTACGTAGAGCACATCAGTTTGGATAACACATGAATATGGAAGTGCAGAGAGTGTGTAGACCTAGCGAATGTACAGAACGGATAAGTGTATAGAGCAGAGGAGTGTATAGAGCGGATGAGCGTATAGAACGGATGAGCGTATAGAGCGGATGAGCATATAGAGCGGATGAGTATGTAGAGCAGATGAGTGTATAGAGCGGATGAATGTATAGAGCGGATGAGTGTATAGAGCGGATGAGTGGATAGACCGGATGAGTAGATAGACCGGATGAGTAGATAGAGTGGATGAGTGGATTGAACGGATAAGTGGATTGAACGGATGAGTGGATGAGTAGATAAAACGGATGAGTGGATAGAGTGGATGAGCGGATAGAGTGGATGAGTGGATAGAACGGATGAGTGGATAAAGCGGATGAAGGAATACAGCGGATAAGTGTACAGAGAGAATGAGTGTACAGAACGGATGAAAGTATAGAACAGATGAGTGCAGAGATGAATATATAGAACAGGATATTGCTGTTGAATCCGTGAAAGCACGAGTGCTTAAAGCAGATGAGTGGGGGGAGCAGATGAGTGCGGGGGGCAGAGGAGTGCACGGAGCAGATGAGTGCGGGGAGCAGATGAGTACGGGGAGCAGATGAGTGCGTAGAGGAAATGAGTCCGTAGTGAGGATGAATGCGTAGAGGGGAAGAGTGCGCAGTGGAGATGAGTGCGTAGTGGAGATGAGTGTGTAGAGGAGATGAGTGCGTAGAGGAGATGAGTGCGTAAAGGGCGATGAGTGCGTAGAGGGGATGAGTGCGTAGATGGGATGAATGCGTAGAGGGTTTGAGTGCGTAGAGGGGATGAGTGCATAGAGGGGATGAGAGCGTAGAGGGGATGAGTGCATAGAGGGGGTGAGTGCGTAGAGGGGGTGAGTGCATAGAGGGGGTGAGTGCGTAGAAGGGAGAAGTGCGTAGAAGGGAGGGGTGCGTATAAAGCGTGTGTGCCTAGAGGGAGTGAGTGCATAGAGGGGGTGAGTGCGTAGAGGGGGTGAATGCGTAGAGAGGATGAGTGCGTAGAGGAGATGAGTGCATATAAAACGTGAGTGCGTAGAGGGGGTGAGTGCGTAGAGGGGGTGAGTGCGTAGAGGGGGTGAGTGCGTAGAAGGGAGAAGTGCGTAGAAGGGAGGGGTGCGTATAAAGCGTGAGTGCGTAGAGGAGGTGAGTGCGTAGAGGGGGTGAGTGCGTAGAGGGGGTGAGTGCGTAGAGGGGATGAGTGTGTAGAGGGGGTGAATGCGTAGAGGGGTGAATGCGTAGAGAGGGTGAGTGCGTAGAGGAGGTGAGTGCGTAGAGGGGGTGAGTGCGTAGAGGGGTGAGTGTGTAGAGGGGGTGAGTGTGTAGAGGGGGTGAGTGCGTAGAGGGGGTGAATGCATAGAGGGGGTGAGTGCGTAGAGGGGGTGAGTGCGTAGAGGGGGTGAGTGAGTAGAGGGGATGAGTGCATAGAGGGGATGAGTACATAGAAGGGATGAGTGCGCAGAGGGGATGAGTGCATAGAGGGGATGAATGCGTAGAGGGAATGAGTGCCTAGAGGGGATCAGTGCGTAGAGGGGATGAGTACTTAGAGGGGAGAAGCGCGTAGAGGGGGTGAGCGCGTAGAGGGGGTGAGCGCGCAGAGGAGATGAGTGCATATAAAACGTGATTGCATAGAGGGGGTGAGTACTTAGAGGGGAGAAGCGCGTAGAGGGGTGAGCGCGTAGAGGGGGTGAGCGCGTAGAGGAGATGAGTGCATATAAAACATGATTGCATAGAGGGGGTGAGTGCGTAGAGGGGGTGAGTGCGTAGAGGAGATGAGTGCATATAAAACGTGATTGCATAGAGGGGGTGAGTGCGTAGAGGGGTGAGTGCATAGAGGGGGTGAGTGCGTAGAGGGGGTGAGTGCGTACAGAGGGTGAGTGCGTAGAGGGGGTGAGTGCGTTAGAGGGGGTGGGTGGGTAGAGGGGGTGAGTGCGTAGAACGGAGGGGTGCGTATAAAGCGTGAGTGCGTAGAGGAGGTGAGTGCGTAGAGGGGGTGAGTGCATAGAGAGGGTGAGTGTGTAGAGGGGGTGAGTGCGTAGAGGGGATGAGTGCGTAGAGGGGGTGAATGCGTAGAGAGGGTGAGTGCGTAGAGGAGATGAGTGCCTATAAAACTTGAGTGCGTAGAGGGGGTGAGTGCGTAGAGGGGGTGAGTGTGTAGCGGGGGTGAGTGCGTAGAGGGGTGAGTGTGTAGAGGGGGTGAGTGCGTAGAAGGGAGAAGTGCGTAGAAGGGAGGGGTGCGTATAAAGCGTGAGTGCGTAGAGGAGGTGAGTGCGTAGAGGGGGTGAGTGCGTAGAGGGGTTGAATGCGTAGAGGGGGTGAATGCGTAGAGAGGGTGAGTGCGTAGAGGAGGTGAGTGTGTAGTGGGGGTGAGTGCGTAGAGGGGGTGAGTGTGTAGAGGGGGTGAGTGCGTAGAGGGGGTGAATGTGTAGAGGGGGTGAGTGCGTAGAGGGGGTGAGTGCATAGAGGGGATGAGTGCGTAGAAGGGATGAGTGCGTAGAGGGGATGAGTGCGTAGAGGGGATGAATGCGTAGAGGGGATGAATGCGTAGAGGGGATGTGTCATATCTCGCAGAAGGAGATGGTCTTTGTGGCACCGATGGTCACAGGCATGGATGGCAGCCATTGTTTCTCCCAAGATGGCGGCTTCCGGCAGGTTGCGGCATTCCAGCCTTGCAGTGGGTGCCTGCAACCAAGGCTCCGCCCCCTCAGCAAAGTTCCGGTTATCTGCCGACATGCACAACGCTCGAGTGCGTTGCTACTCCTTACAGTCAGCGCTCCGTAAGTTCGCCCCTAGGCTTTACTACTTGCTACATCTCCTATTGTACGATTATAATACTTCTCTGTCTCTGTGTTTTCAAAGCTTCCCACCCGCTCCTCTGGAATTGAGGCTCTGCTTTGTCACACCCGTTCCTTTCGAGCCAGCGGTCGACTCAGACCTGATCCCTTTCTAGCCATCCGGGATCGCTTACCTTCATTCCAGTCTGGACGTATTGAGCCGGCATTATCGGTCCAGTCTCTCCGGACATTTCCCGGCAATTCACTCCGGACTCATTTCAAACTTATCTCACGATTGGAACCTGCTTATCAGGTATCTTTTTGCATGCTTAGTTTAGCTCCGGCGCCTTAGTTAGCGCTGCCTTTTTTCTCATCACGTCTCTTCTTTTCTCTTCCGGCTCACAGCCGATTCCAGAACTCCTACAACAAGGTTCACATGTAATTTCTTTACGACTGAATTCTGCTTCGCAGGTATTTTAGATTCCTTTTACCAATCGATTTAACATACTACGACATTTAGGAAACTCAATACCTTCAACCTTCTTTCTTCTATATTGCAATAATTCAGAAGGAATTCGCATTCTCGCTGTTCTGAATACCTCATTGCACATTTCCTATCTCCATAGGGTAATTATTTCCTTATCCTATATCCAGATCATTTCACCTCTATTTCTACCCCTGAACCAATTGTTCTATAATCTTTACCTTTCTTATTTCCTTGTTGTATTTGCATTCGGTCTCCTGGAACCGCAACGGAAACTCACCCCATCCAGTGCAACATAGAAGATTACATCCACTGATGCGATCAGGGTTTTTTACCCCAGAGGGTTTCCCTGGAGAGCTCATTCCCTCCTGATTCCTTTATCTAGGGAGAGGAAGAGGTTCTCCAGGTGGCCACTCATATTCAACACACACATCTACTGGAACAGGTCAGTGGGTGCATGTTTAGAAGGAGAGTATTATTCCTGGAAAATTCTAATTTATGCAACAGTTATTACAGGATGAGTGCGTAGAGGGGATGACTGCGTAGAGGGGAAGAGTGCTTAGAGGGGAGAAGCGCGTAGAGGGGGTGAGCGCGTAGAAGGGGTGAGCGCGCAGAGGGGGCGAGTGCGTAGAGGGGGTGAGTGCGTAGAGGAGATGAGTGCGTATAAAATGTGAGTGCGTAGAGGGGGTGAGTGCGTAGAGGGGTGAGTGCGTAGAGGGATGAGTGCATAGAGGGGGTGAGTGCGTAGAGAGGGTGAGTGCGTAGACGGGGTGAGTGCGTTAGAGGGGGTGGGTGCGTAGAGGGGATGAGTGCGTAGAGGGGATGAGTGCATAGAGGGAATGAGTACGCAGGGGGGCGAGTGCGTAGAGGGGGCGAGTGCGTGGAGGGGAGGAGTGCGTAGAGGGGAGGAATGCGTGGAGGGGAGGAGTGCGTGGAGGGGAGGAGTGCATGGAGGGGATGAGTGTGTAGAAGGGAGGGCTGCGTAGAAGGGAGGGGTGCGTAGAAGGGAGCGGTGCGTATAGAGAATGACCGCATAGAGGGGCGAGTGCATAGAGGGGGCGAGTGCGTAGAGGGGGCGAGTGCGTAGAGGGGGCGAGTGCATAGAGGGGGCGAGTGCGTAGAGGGGAGGAGTGTGTAGAGGGGAGGAGTACGTAGAGGGGGTGAGTGCGTAAAGGAGATGAGCACGTAGAGGGGATGAGCGTGTGGGGGGGTGAGTGCGTAGAGGAGATGAGTGCATATAAAACGTGAGTGCGTAGAGGGGGTGAGTGCGTAGAGGGGGTGAGTGCGTAGAGGGGTGAGTGCATAGAGGGGGTGAGTGCGTAGAGGGGTGAGTGCGTTAGAGGGGGTGGGTGCGTTAGAGGGGGTGGGTGCATAGAGGGGATGAGTGCGTAGAGGGGGCGAGTGCATAGAGGGGGCGAGTGCGTAGAGGGGAGGAGTGTGTAGAGGGGAGGAGTACGTAGAGGGGGTGAGTGCGTAAAGGAGATGAGCACGTAGAGGGGATGAGCGTGTGGGGGGGTGAGTGCGTAGAGGAGATGAGTGCATATAAAACGTGAGTGCGTAGAGGGGGTGAGTGCGTAGAGGGGGTGAGTGCGTAGAGGGGTGAGTGCATAGAGGGGGTGAGTGCGTAGAGGGGTGAGTGCGTTAGAGGGGGTGGGTGCGTTAGAGGGGGTGGGTGCATAGAGGGGATGAGTGCGTAGAGGGGATGAGTGCATAGAGGGGATGAGTACGTAGAGGGGTGAGTGCGTAGAGGGGGCGAGTGCGTGGAGGGGAGGAGTGCATAGAGGGGAGAAATGCGTGGAGGGGAGGAGTGCATGGAGGGGATGAGTGCATAGAAGGGAGGGCTGCGTAGAAGGGAGGGGTGCGTAGAAGGGAGGGGTGCATATAGAGAATGAGCGCGTAGAGGGGGCGAGTGCATAGAGGGGGCGAGTGCGTAGAGGGGGCGAGTGCGTAGAGGGGGCGAGTGCATAGAGGGGGCGAGGGCGTAGAGGGGAGGAGTGCGTAGAGGGGGCGAGTGCATAGAGGGGGCGAGGGCGTAGAGGGGAGGAGTGCGTAGAGGGGAGGAGTACGTAGAGGGGGTGAGTGCGTAAAGGAGATGAGCGTGTAGAGGGGATGAGCGCGTGGGGGGTGTGTGCGTAGAGGGGGTGAGTGCATAGAGGAGGTGAGTGCATAGAGGGGGTGAGTGCGTAGAGGGGGCGAGTGCATAGAGGGGGTGATTGCGTAGAGGGGGTGAATGAGTAAAACAGGTGAATGCTTAATATATGTGAGGGCATAAAGCGGATGAATGCCAGAGCGAACGAGTGCCTAGAGCGAACGAGGGCTCAGAGTGAACGGACGTGTTGCGTTGAGCGTCCAAGTACGTAGAACCAACAAGCGCAGATTGCATCCAATATTGATGAGCGCGTAGAACGGATGAATACATAGAAGCGCCGAATGCGTAGAGCATGGGCCAGCCAGGTTCACATGCGTGGAGCATACAGGAGCGCATACGTGAGGCAGACAGGTGTGCATGCATGAGACAGACAGGAGTGCAAGCGTAAGGCAGACAAGAATGGATGCCTGGGGCAGACAAGAATGCACGCGGGGGGCAGACAAGAGTAGATAGGAGGGCATGGAACGGACATAGCGCATAGAATTGCGTGACGTATGTAGTATGGTTTTGAATGCAGAGAATGCTTGAAAGAGCGTATTACCCACCATGACTGAAGTACGCACGTTGAACTGGAGCACGCGCAGCGGACTCGAACGCACACAGCAAGCCGGAATGCATGAAGGCGTGGAGCGGACCGGAATGCATGGAGCAGACTTGGGTGCATGGAGTGGATAGGAGTGCAGGGAACGGACTGGAGCACATAGAATTTGTAAGACGTTTATAGTATGGTTTGGAATACAGAGAATGTCTGAAAGGGGATATAACCCACTTTATCTCACCACCACGCTTACTCTCTCCTTACATCACCACTCAACTAGAACACAGAGATACTATGACACCATTCGGTATAACTGTTCCCATACCAACATTCGCCGCTCACTCCACATCATTCTAAGTAATCACTGCTGGTTACACCCCCCCCCAGCTTCAGGCCTAACGCAGTCACATCCGGTCTGGATAAATCCTGCCAGAACGAACACATACTCCTGACCTCTCAACCATCACACCTACCGCTAGAAAGCAGCCGTTACACGGATACCGCATGAGCTGCACACATACCCGGTGCTCACACGCACCTTTTGACTCTCTCTACTCTCTCAACTGACCTGAACTTCGGTTCCCAAGGGCCTTCAACCTACCAGCGCCTTCAGACCATACCAATGGTATATAAGGTGCTATATAAAGGCAAAATAACAATAACAATAACATAGTTGAAAAAGTGGATAAAGCACACATACCTGCATTATTGGTCGCACTAGATGCAGAAAAAGCCTTTAACAGGGTGGAGTGGAAATTCCTATTCCACACCATGATCAAAATAGGCTTTGGGGAAGCTTTTATGGCCAAAATAGCCACCAATTATTGCAATCCCTCCCTGCGCCTACTAATTAATGGAGACTTGTCAGACCCCATAGAAGTAACAAGAGGAACGAAGCAGGGCTGCCCACTGTCCCCACTTTTATATGCCATACAACTCGAGGCCCTATTGAGCAAGATAAGACAAAACAAAGATATAGAGGGAGTCCCCTTCCGTGGAAGGGATCACAAGGTGGCAGCGTTTGCTGACGACATGCTACTAACATTTACAAAACCGGGGGAAATCCCTCCAGGCCATGGAAGAAGTTTTAGCCCAATTTGGAGAAGTAGCGGGCCTCAAGATAAATAGAAACACATTGTAAATACTGACCATGTCATCTGGAAAGGGAAAGAAAATGCAGCTTTCCATACTCTTGGGCTCCAACACTATAAAATACCTAGGAATCCATATCACTAAAACTGTAACCCAGCTATTCAACACAAACTACCTCCCCCTCAGGTGCCCTATTGGCGTCCACTAGGAATATGCTGCAAGGTTGGAGCCCTCTGACCATGTCCTGGTTGGGTAGGATCAATGTATTGAAAATGGTCCTCCTACCAAAGCTGCTATGTGTATTCATGGCCCTCCTCATAAAAATCCCCATGTCATTCTTCCGGGCCATTCAAAAACTCACTAGAGCCTTCATATGGGATCGTAGAAAAACAAGAATTTCAAATAGGGTGATGCTACTACCCAGAAACAAGGGGGGATGGGCGAGCCAGACCTGAAAGCCTACTGCCATGCAGCACAGATCAGGGTCATCAGGGATTGGTCAAGGGACAACTGAGAGAAAAAGTGGAGAGAAATGGACAGGGCAGTGGTGGGGGCGCGCCTCAAAGAGGTCCTCTGGATGCCCAGGGTGGACAGACCCCACAATATGTACTGTAGCATAATTGAATCTCTGGTAGGGAACTCATGGGCCGTGTTGGCAAAAAACTCTAAGACTACCACCTTCCCATCACCTCTCAGTCCGATCTTTAGGAATCCACAACTCACTCAGGGAATTCCCAGAAATGACTTTGCTAAATGGCAGGAAAGCGGGTGTCACCAGATAAGGGACATGTTTGAAGGCGGAGAGATAAAAACCTTCCCCCAGTGCAAGCTAGACTTTGGAGTGGGGGAAGAGGAGAGATTCCACTACGCTCAAATGAGACATTGGCTCCAGGACCCTAAAGTAAAAGAAGCAGCAACAAGAGACTTAACCATATTCGAGAAATGTGTGACTACCAATGCAGGAGACAAACACATAGTAGGGGCGATATACATCCTAATAAAAGAGGGGGAAAAAGAAGGGGAAAGAAGCTTCATGGCCAACTAGGAAAAGGGGACGGAACATACAATTGACTGCGACCAGGGGGGCGTGGCTAACCGCCATGTAGAGAGGACGCGACTTCGGCGAGCTCCGCTAGATGTGCCATTTATAAGCTGTTTTCTACGGCTCTGAAACATTCAACAGACCCTGCGAAGAACCACGATTGTTGCGGATGCCTGCGGGAAGCACCAGGACCCTCCACACTCGAGGGTGTAAGCCCGAAAGACTCGCTTTGGCCACCCGCGGATTACCGCTCGGCGAGGAACCAAGATGGCGGCTCTCACTCACTGAGCCCGGGGAACCCAGCGCCATCCCAACGGACCGCGAGACTACAAACCCGCACAACCGCTCGGGAGAGGAGTAGGAAGAGTGACTGGGAGGCACAGCTGCCAAACGGAGCACAGGCGGCGTTGTATGGGCTACCGAGACAACCGATAGGCCCAACACAGGCCTCTGCACCTCGAAGCCGCGAGCCTCACCCGAGGCCACAAAAGAAAGCGCACATTACTGCAACAGCCCTCAGCGACGTAGCCGGATCCAGGAGAATGTCGCGCTCGAACAAATCGACGCCGAAGGGGGCTAGGTCCAAGCAGCGCCAGACCACCATAGACACTTTCACGGCCATTGTTCTACCCGACCCCGAGGCCTCGTACACGGCATCTGTTGGAACGGAAACCGGCCCCACTGTAACGGCGGCTGAACCTAGCAACACCCAACTACTAGAGGCCATTAAGACATTCCAAGCAACAATGGTGAACAAAATTGACACCGTGGCTACGGATCTGGGCCTCCTACGTCAGGATGTCCGCTCCTTGGCTGGCAGGACCGAAGCGCTGGAGACCAAGGTACGCAAAAATAGGGAAGCAAAAACCCAACTCCTACATGACGCAGATGGCCTTCAGCAGAGATTTGAAACAAAGGGGTGGCGTCCTGCCACATGTACTTTTAACAATTGTTCTTTACATTTCTGTTTGCTGCAAAGATTATAGCATTTTGCACGCTAAATATCAGAGGAGCTGTGTATTCATAGTTGTTTAAGTGCAGGAATACAAAAAAGAGAGAATGTCACAGGTGACTGTTAGCTTGTTTATTTATCTGGTGTCACAAAAGATCTGGGTTTAGTTTCCCATAGTGTTAAATAGTTTTTTTGAACAACACTTGCCTAAATGTTGGCAGACATATCGAGATGAGAACAAATAAAGAGCAGACTGAAGCCACAATTCAAATTTCTCAAAACATAGGCATACATTTGCTAAAACATGTACATAGAAGCAGAATAATTTTGCAGCAATCATGTACAACAAAACACATAGAACATGAAATTGTAGTTAGTGAACCAGAGTTGTAGTCTTCACAAAAAATCCTGATGGTTGTTACCAATGTTATATTGGATATTTTGGGGAGATAACCAAGTCTTTGGCCTTGAGCAGAGAGTCAAGAACTTGGAGGACAGAGCGGAGGAGGCAGAAGGTAGGGCTCGCTGCAACAACATCCGGCTTCTCTGCCTGCCGGAGGGCATTGAAGGCCCAGATCCCACCAACTACGTGGAGAACCTCCTGCTGCAGGAGATTGGCGCAGAAAAGCTGTCGCAGGGCTTCTCCATAGAGAGGGCTCATAGGTCACTTGCCAAGAAACCACCACCTGGCGGTCCACCTAGGCCCATGATAGTGAAAGTACTGAACTACAGGGACCGAGAGGTCATTTTGCCGTATTCATGATCAGGTGGCCAGATCAAGAGGGACGCCGCCAAGATTGCGATTTATCCCGATTACACCTTCCAAGTACAGATGAGCAGAGCTCAGTTCATATATACGAAAGCCAGATTGAAAGCAGCAGGATTGCGGTACATGCTTCTATACCCTGCAAGACTAAAGGTAATACACAACAGGGCCCTCCTGTTCGACACCCCGGAACAAGCACGGGACTGGATGGACGGACAGCAACTACCCGACGTCAAAGACAATAGGCGGAAGCCCTAAAGCCGCAGGAGAACTCTTCTTAATACAACTGCATATCAGCAGAAAGACCTAGCCTATTAATCGGCTGATATGATCCTACTTGCGGAAACCGAAGCAAGTGCTCCCCCAACACCCTAGAAGTTTCTTTTTCAGGGTACGTTTACCCGCCCATAGGGCACCCGAAGACCATGCCTGGTCCTAAGGAACAGAAACAAACGGGACAGTCACAACAAGGGTCACCTCGCTGGACCAGTTCTATGTTTGGGAAGTTTATTTAATGGGAGGGAGAAACATAGAGTTAGCACCCACGTTGGGAAGTTTGGACGAAGAAAACACAGAGACCTCAGGATAACTGCATGACAGATACAGCATTGACAGGACCTCGACCGAGGCCGAGGAGGAGCAACGGACACCACGGCGCCTATGGCTGAAAAAATAAAAGTAATGACGTGGAACGTCAGGGGCATGAACAGCTTTGTGAAACAACGCAGGATACACGCATATTTGCGACGATGCAAGGTCGGAATTGCTTCAAGAAACACACCTGACGACGGAAAAACTGAAGGCGCTAGCCAAAACATGGCGAGGAACCCTGATCGGTTCCTCCTAGTCCTCTTATGCAAGAGGGGTCATGATTTGGATCGACCCGAACATCCCATTCAGAGTGGTGAGCACCAGAACGGACGACGAGGGCAGGATGGCACTTGTGCAAGGTACCATGGAAGGGAAGGAACTATGCCTGGTTAGTACTTATGCTCCTAATCATGGTGCCACCGCTTTCTTCCACTCCCTGTTTTCGCGACTGAGCCCCTATGTAAATTGCACTATGATTTGGGGGGGAGACCATAATTGCACACTTGATCCCCTCAAAGACAGGTCTGATACTAAACACTCCCGCCCATCCCCCCAGCCAAGATATTATCTAAGTTAATAAGCCAGCTATCACTATGTGATCTGTGAAGGGAACAGGACCCTGAGCAAAGAGAATTGTCCTTCTTCTCCCCGCCATACAACGTCCACACTAGGCTGGACTATATTCTAGTCAGTCTAGGGCAGCAAGCCACGTTTTTTAATGAAGCACAGTATTTGCCAAGGGTGTTGTCAGATCATTCCCCCATGTTGGCCACCTGGGAAGTATACCCGCCCAGACCCCCGATTCCCACGTGGAGACTTAGGGCCGAAGCCCTGCTCCATGCAGCCTTTCGCGAACATATAAAAGACAGTACCGACGAAAACTGGCAAAACAACCTGGACAGTGTTGAATGCGTCGGTACCGCGTGGGAGGCATACAAGGTAGTCATGAGGGGGGAGATGATAGCCGCGGTGGGGGGTGCCGAGAGGTCCATCACTAACTCCCTGGAGGGCGCGGAAGGGGAGTTGAGGGAGCTGGAGAGCAGGACAGATCCGACTCCAGAACATCTACAGGAAATTACCAAACTGAGACAGACCTGCCTGTCACATTGGGAAACCTTGGGGAAACTAAGTTACACTAAACACACTGAAAGAACGCACATGCTGGGAGATAAACCCGGTAAACTCTTAGCCTGGCTCTACAAAAAGGAAACCCCTAGGACCCTCATTTGCTACATACTCAGACCTGACGGCACCACAGTGCACACCCAGGCAGAGATCAACTCGGTCTTTTCCAAGTTCTATCGTGACCTATGCTCCAACACCCTGCCCCCCACTGACACCGAGATAGAGGACGTCCTGGATAACCTAGAGCTACCAAAAATAGATTCACAGATGGCTGAAGCCCTAGACGACCCAATCACCCCCAACGAAGTAAAAGCAATAATTAGCTCCTTACCATCTGGGAAAGTGACAGGCATGGATGGCTTACCTGGGGAATTCTATAAAACATATGAGGAGACCCTTGCCCCACTGCTAGCACAGGTATACAACGAGGCTTACGAGCGCGGTACCCTCCCCGACTCCATGACAGAAGCCATAATAATCCCCCTGCTGAAACCGGGAAAAGAGGGGACGGACTGTGGGTCATACAGACCACTGTCTATGTTAAATGTGGATAACAAAATACTGACTGCACTCCTTGCTAATAGATTACGTAGAGCGATCCCCCTGTTGATTCACCAGGACCAAACTGGCTACGTGCCTGGGCACTCTATCACCGAAAACTTGCGCATGTTACACCACATAATATACAGCACCGAGCGAGGGCCTCAGAAATATGCTGTGGCGTCACTAGACGCCACCAAGGCCTTCGATTCGGTGAGATGGGAATGGTTATATGCCACCATGGTCAGGATGGGGATCGGACCCGCCTTCCTGAAATGGACCCAATTGGTCTTCACCAATCCCATGGCCAGAGTGCGCACCAATAAGTCATACTTGGAGAAATGGCCCCTCTACAGAGGCACACGGCAGGGTTGTCCACTGTCCCCTATGCTATACATTATTGCTGCAGACCCTGTAGCTGCATATCTCCGGCAGGAGTACGGAGACGGAGGCATCGAACACGACGGGGAGACACACCTCGTCTCTATGTACGCAGATGACATGCTGCTGTACCTGCACTACCCGGAGCATCTCCTGCCCTTCATTTTAGAGACTTTAGATGGTTTCCACAGACACACGGGCATTCAGATCAATAAAGATAAGTCCTGTCTCTATCCCCTCGCCGCACTGTACAGAGAGGAGCATAGATCCCTGCCACCTTTAGACCTTCAATGGCAGGTGACATTGTTCAGATACTTGGGTGTTACCATACACCGTAACCCTAGCACTGAACACATTCTCAACACGGTTAGGGCCAAAGATGCCCTTGCAAAATCTATGGAATTCTGGGGTAAGCTCCCTCTCTTGGTGGCTGGGCGGGCGGGTCTTCTCAAAATGGTGGCACTCCCCCGATTACTACATTGCTTTTCCAACATCCCCTTCAACATCCCTCGCTCCTTTTTCAGAGACATAAACAAACTCTGCAGGGGGTTCCTTTGGCAGGGAGGTAGGCACAGGGTGGCGCTGGACATTCTCCATAGACCATATAAGAGGGGGGGTTTAAAGGTCCCTGATTTCGAACTTTACTACTTGGCTAGCCAACTAAGGCATGTGACGCATTGGATGGCAGATGAAACCACTTCTGACACCCGACTCCTCCAACCAGCTCTGCCTCGTCGGTTGCTCCGAGACTTACTATGGGTTGACAAGGGGGCCCTGAGACATTACCCATACCTGGTTAGACTTGGATCCCAGCTCTGGAGGCGGGCATGTAAATCAGTGGGGGCGACAGACCCATATTCCCCGCAGATCCCCATTGCGGCAGTCATGGCTAAACTCTCATGGGGACACACAGAAATACGCACTCAGTGGGAACCCTATGGGGTGGCAGTATTAGGAGACCTCATGTACGAACGGGAGCTCATGACATTTAGTGACCTCAGCGAGTCCACAGGCCTGCCCACAGGCCAGTTTCTGCTCCACAGAGCAGTAACACAGGCCATGAAGGACAGATGGCCGGAGGCCACCAACCAAATCATGGAGAACGATATCATTGAGTCGATGTTGGACACTGCTGAGGGCGGCCACGCAACCTCCAGCCTATACGAAGCCCTACTGCAGGGCACCACCAAAAAAAAACTTTAATGCAGAGAGAGGTGGGAGAGGGAATTGGGCCTTGAATTTGAGGACAAAGCATGGGAGAGAGTAACCCACTACCATAAGAAAATCTCTAGAAATGCCCGTCTCCAACTCATCCAACTGTACATTACCAACACAGCCTACCTCACTCCTGATGCCATATCAAGGTTCAAGGTTCAAAGGAGCCACAACCCAGGTATGCCCCAAATACAATGAGCCAAGGGCGGGAATGACCCACATGTTCTGGGGCTGCCCGACGGTCCAGAGGTTCTGGGCCAATGTGAAGGAGAGGGTTGCAAACGCAGAGATTGAATTGAAGTGGGGCGGGAAAGTTGTGAATGTTATGTTATGTTTTTTTTTTTGGATTGTGCATATTGCATTGATTTATCTATGATCCTTGTCGGTCACTAATTGTTGAAAAACCAATAAAGATATTAAAAAAAAAACAATTGACTGCGACCAGTGGACAGAACTATGGTCAAACATCCCCAGACTCGCACCGTCACTGCAAATACAGGAAATGTGGGTAAAGATGATGTACCAATTGGACCTTACCCCACCAAACTGTCCAAAATCTATCAAACTACAGCCAAACTATGTTGGAGGGAATGTGGAGAGGAGGGTAGCTGGAGACACATCTGGTGGAAATGCTCGAAAGTCCAACCGTGTTGGCTAATGATTTAAGAAGCAGTGAAAGAAATAATAGGGGTGGGAGTGAAGTGAAATCTGGGTCTGTTCATAATGGGCCTGGGGGGAGATCTGGAAAGCCTCCCCACTAGAGCACAATGCAAAGTGTATGTGATACTGGTAATGGAGGGGGCCCTACTAGTAGCTTGCAAGTGGGAATCAAAGACCGCTCAATGGGTGGGGAAGGTATGGGACTTAGTTGTCATGGAATGGGCGTCATACTCCCTCTGACGAGACCACCAGAGATTTCTTATGGACTGGGACCCAGTGATGACATTTCTAAAGAAGGATTCCAAAAGTACATGGTGCCCAAGGAAGATGAAACCACTGGGACTAATTTAAAACCTCAACCCCACTCGGAGAAACAGAAACATCAAGAAACCAATGATGGGCAAGGAGGGGGGAATTAATAAGGAGGGGTAAGGAGAGATAACAACCCTCAAACCCACGAGAAGAGAAATGGGGAAGCAATCGAGCCCAATGGGGGAAAACAAAGTGAGCAAAACCAAACTGAGGACAAAGAACTGGAACTATCAAGACCTGGTAAGGAGAGGCGAGTTTATTTCAAATATTGTTTAAACAAATGCCAACAAAACCTATATGAAAAACAAACATTTTAAAAAAAAGCCCAGCAGAGTGCACACCCACCGTGCGGATGGTCCAATTTCTTACATGCCCCCCAGCCTCAATATGTGAACCACTATCCTACTGAGGGTTTAGTTAGTCATCAAGGTGAAAATACCAGCTGAGGCCATCTGTATTTCCATGCTGGGAGCCTGGTTTGTGCTGGATGTCCATATCTAATCCCTGTAGGGATATGGCCCAACGCAAAAGTTTAGGATTCTCCCCTTGCATGGCCATTAACCATCGAAGAGGCTGATGGTCTGTTTGGATAGTAAAGTGCGTCCCAAAGATGTAGGCTTTCAGCTTCTTTACTGCCCACATGATTGCTTAAGCCTCTTTTTCAACGACGGCCCAGTTCCTTTGCCTTTTTGTCAATGGCCTGCTAATGTATGCAACAAGTTGCTCTGCCCTTGAGAGTACAGCTGAGCTAACACTACTCCAATCCCAAAATCGCAGGTGTCTGTCTGGATAATGAACTCCTGACTACTGTAAGGAAGGCATGGTATCAACAGTAAGACATAGACTATTAACCACAGTTCAAGGGTGTTTATTGAACTTTCACAAGAGTGTGATAAAAGCCTATGTAAACCTAAATCTACAGATCGGAGCAAGCTACGACCATCAAATAATAATAATGCAGTCGTAGTCGAGTCTTGTCAAAATAAAAAGGGCCTTTGCTAAAAAAAGATTGCCAATCCTTACTACTAATTTACAAATAATGTGCGGTGATGTTCACAAAAAAAGAAAGAAGTGTTCACAAAATGATAAGTCAGGAAGTTCGGGTCGTTGGCTTCCCCCTCCCCACGTTTTCAGCATGGGGCAAGGTGGGTCACTCGAGCAAAGCACACACTCTGGTTTCTGTGGCACGAAGGTACAGTTTGGTTTTCACAGTTAACAACCTCCTGTGTCCAAGTCCCTTTACTTCTTGCAAGTCTCTTGACTCAGAGGGCCTGGTGTACAAAAGAATAATAACACAAAAACGTTCCTTTCCGTTTTCCGTGTTCAATTTGGGTGTTCACCCTGGATCACCCTCTTCCGGGCTCAGTTCCCTGAAAGTGGTAATTCCCCAAATCACAATTAAAACATCTCAAAGAAATAGACCCTGATGGACAAACCCCAGTAGGGAACGAGACCACGAGAGATTGCAAGTGAGTAAGAGGTATTCTTTATATAAGAATAAAATGGGGCATACAGAGGACTCTGCTACTCTGAGAGCGCTCTGCCAACATTATAGAAAAGTCACATTATATGTCCAAAACGCATCATCTATGTTGTGTAATATAAGGGTTACACAAGTACATTTCATTGGTTGAGTAGAACAAGAGAGTATACATTGTTTAATGGTGCTGGTGCTGTATTGGCTGAGGTTGGACTTGTTGCTTCTGGAGGTGTGTGGGGCAGCTGGGCTCATCAGGGAGTCCACACAGTTATATTTCTAACTAAGCTACGCTTCACAGTAATCATGGACATACAAGATTTAATTTGAGACACAAGACTTCATCATAGTATATTGTTGTCTATAAATTGTAGCAATAGATATACCTTCTTGACCTGGACCAGAGTGGGGCAAGGGTGCAGTGGTCCAGGTGCCTTATCTTGGCGGTTGCTTTTGGGACACATTTATCAGATGCCTCAAGGATCAAACAGAATTATCGGAATTTGTTAGTACATGGAAAATATATGTTTGCTCAGGATTAGTTATATGCGGGCAATCGAGGGTGGCCCACGAGCAGGGGTCCCATCCCTGCTACACGAAAGAAGCGAGAGGTTTAAGGTTCATGCAGACAGTAACTCTTTAAGACGGGGGTTGCTGGGGCAGGGGCAGGTTTGTGGAGACGGATGGTTTCCATGAGCCAGGCTCCGGCCCGGTCACACACAGGGCAGTGATCTCAGAGGAAGACGAGAGATACAGTGTCAGCTTTCAGCAATTCGTGCCCAAGCTTCCGTGAGAACAGGACAAGCGCAGCACAGGCAGAGGGGAGGAGGTGGGGGTTGTCAGGCTGGCGGTGCGTGGCGCTGGAAAGGGGAGAAATGCAGGCTGGCTTCTGAGAATGTTATTTGTGGCCTAGTCAAAAGATGGAGATGTGATTAATACTAAATGGGGTCCTGGAAAAGGCATTGGATATGTGTCATTCAGTGGCTACCTTGCACCCGTCTTCGGGGCTCGGCCAAGGGTACGTTTCCAACCATTGAATGAGCATAACATACACTTCACCGGTAATGTAGGGGGGCCCAAGCGACCCTCCCTTACATTCCCCCCTTTTGTTACTTAAGTAACAAAGATGCTAAGGCTTGCAAATGTTGCTGTTCTTCTGCCTCAGCTACTGCTTCGTCCCAGGCTGGTGTTCCCTTTATTGGCATCCAAGCCCTGCACACAGATCTAAGACTCTCACCTCTCCTTGCATATTCATTTGGAGTAAATGTCATGTAAATGCACCCACCATCCCCATCAAGATCCACCCATACCTCTTTGTACCATTCTAATTTGTGGGGTTCTTTTATTGAGGTGTGGTAAATGTTATCTACCCTACATCCAGTGTTGTACACTGCAGTCATTTGATATTTGGGTTCTGGGCTCTCTCCAGTTTGTACTTGGGCATCTCGCGCAACCTGAAGTACCCTTGCTGGATTGCCCATTGTCACCATCATCATTGCACTGCTAGGAATGGACTTTGCACAGCATCCGATTCCTACCTGGCCCACACAAAAAATCAGCAGCACAAAAACAATGACGGGTATCAGGAGCTTCAGGGCCATCCCTAGCCACGATGTGGCCCACTCGAACAGGTTGTTGAACCACGTGCTTGATTGTATGCCGCCCTCTTCCTTCATCCTTTCACCAAGGCTGTGTACCGCTGCTATCACATGCAACAGTGTCCCATTTTCTGCGTCAGCAGAAGGCACGAATGTGCAACATGCACTCTCGATTATTCGGCAAACACCACCGTCCATTGCTGTGAGCAGGTTTAGCACATATCTGTTTTGCTTGGTCATTAATCGCAGGGCTCTAAGTTCCACCTTGATGATGTTTAACCCTTCTCGGACAACTGGATGAGCTCCCAGTGAACAATCTGTAGCCATTTGGTGTTTGCTAGAGCCTGGATGCTTGGTATGAGTGATGCGAAGAATGTTTCTGCTGAGTTGAATAACTTGAATTTGTCAGGTATTTGTGCCAAAAGTTCTGAGGATTCTTTTGAGATATAATGTGATGCCCTCCGCTTTCGTGACACCCGGTTTTGCAGCTGCTCTTCCGACAGCACATCGTATGTAGGGGGTTCTTGTTGATGGGCGTGTCTGTGACCTCTCAGCTGGGACCCCCTCCCTTTGGACATGGCTTTCAGGGATTACCAATAAGGCCGTGTGCAGCGTTGCCAGGGCACACGTACCTCTATATGACGGTGGGAGGTGCAAGTACGTCTGTTTGCCGCAAACCCAGTAAGTTTCCATTAGCGCTGCTGTTCCTTTCTTCATATCGGGCAGAATGAGTGTCTTGTTGCAATGTTTATTTGCGCCCAGAGGCACCTTCCCTTCACCATGAAAGCAAAGTTCATATTGTATTTCACGTTAAATCTTGATTGGCTTTTCGAGAGCTGTTACCCACATTAGTTTGGCGATGTGCTGAGACCAAATTGGAGTGCATGTTTCTTTGATCCATTGTAATTTTTCATCCGACAATTCTCGCAAGGCTTCTGCTTTGCACATTACTTGCTCTTCTTGCCACCTGTTGTCAGTGAACATTGTCCCTTTGATAACAAAAAATGGCTTGTTCACGCAGAGTACTCCTTGTGGCTTGCTAGGGCAGGTTTTTTCATTTTGTAGCAATTGTACCGAAATGGTGTGCGCTTGGTATGTGTCTTTGATTCTACACAGTGCAAGATGAATAAGACACTGAGCCTCAGCAAGGGGCGCTTCTTGTGGTAACAAAACTTTGGGGGTCCCTGAGGCATGGGGAATCAAGGAGCACACATAGCAACTCTCATTAGTTGCTTGTTTCGCCATGGTGCTCATATCTGCGTACCATTTATTTGATTGATCTGTGTGGCATGGGTCTTCTACTGCATCTAAACCCAGGCCCTGATAGGCGTCATACCTTTTCCACCCACCCCCCTTTTCCGCCTCCTATCCCCTCTAGACCAGTCTGCGTTTTAAGTAATTTTTGCTACCTAATGGGGAATATTCCAGTTACTGCTTTTACACTTCTTTCATTATTCATTGTGTCAGGCAATGGGCCTCATTTTACCAGTACCGGTAAACCCTTACCGCCTTACTACGAGGTCCCTTTGCGGGTTGGTACATTAACGCCTGCTTCTAGCAGGCGTTAAAAAACGAACCCGCAAAGGGACCGGGGTGCTAATTACGGCACCGCAATTTGCGGTACCGTAATTAGCGCCTTCCCCATTCCCATTATTCCCTATGGGGCAAAAATGGGAATGGGGAAGGGCAATGGAGGAAGGAGGAATTACCGCCTTCCCAACCTTGGAATAGGGTGGTAATTCCCCTTTCTTCCAAGGCGGTACCGGTAAATTACCAGCATGAACCATGGCGCTAATAGCGCCATGGTTTACCGCCTACCGTGTAATGAGGCCCAATGTCTTTCATCATACAAGTAATCACCACTTGAGGTAGGTTGTGAGGTTGTATGGACATTAACATGTGGCAACATTACTGCATCAGGGTTAGGATCGTTCATATCATACACATTAAATCCATGATCAGGAGTGTCAATTACCGAGTACTCAACTAGTGGGAGCCTAATAGTCTTGTTTTTATGCAGAGTGGTAAGGTTTGTAGATACATTGTGGGCCCAGATTAGTTTAAAACCGCCCCACACTAGGTGGGTACCTTCTTGAATCATTTTCACTCCCTCCCCCCTTCTTTTATGCCAATAGAAATAAAAGATATTGCCCCGTAAAGGCCAAGGCATACCAATATTGTTGAGAACACCGCAGCTACAAAGCATAAGCCACACTCATAGGAGTAGGCTCTAGTTGCACTAATATTTCCCCTATTGCTATCTACAGATGTGTCATTGGGCCTCATTACGACCCAGGCGGTAATCGTCCGTCATTACCGCCATGGCGTAATGAGCGTTTACGCCGTGGGCCGATGGCGTAAAGAGCGCCACATTACGACCCATCGCGCACGAGCATTAAGCCATGGCGGTAATGCAATTAACGCCATGGCGGAAAAGGCCCATCGTAAAGCGAGCAAGGTGCACTTCCGCCACCGTAAGTAGCGGCCACCGTAAGTAGCATCCACCGTAAGTAGCGGCCACCGTAAGTAGCGGCCACCGCAATTTGCGGCGGCCGTAAAAAGCAGAACCGGAAATAGCGTCATCGCGCCGGAACGGGAAACAGCCCGTCGGCCATCTTTAAAAACACAATCCATTGCCATCCTACCGAACAACACCAGACCCAACCCTGACACCTGTCCCAACCTATCACCCACCCATCCAAGTACCCGAAAAGGCCAAAAGCAGTGAAAAAGGCATGTGACCGCCAGCGCCAGGAGAGATTCAGCCGGGAGGAACTCTGCATGCTTACGGAGACCCTGCAAGACAACGCAGGTGTCGTTTTCTCCCCGGAAATGACCAGGACAGCCATAGGGAAGAAGAAGGCCATCTGGGCCCTGGTGGCTGAGCGCGTCAGCGCGGTGGGGACCGTACCCCGCACCCCACAGCAGTGCAGGAAGCGCTGGGATGACCTCCGCATACGGGTCAGAGCCGTCATCTCTGCAAACCGCAACCTTGCCCTGGGTACCGGTGGAGGGTCGGAATCCCCCCTAAAACTCCAACCGTGGGAGGAGATCTGTGCTACCACGATTGGCATGGAATCCATTGAAGGCGTCGGAGGGATGGAAAGGGGAGCTCCGACATCAGGCGATGAAGGTAGGTGCCTCAAACAAGACATGCCATAGTCACTGCAGTCCAATCATGTGTAGCACAAGGTTGCCCTAGAGTGTAAATGCAACACATATCAACACTGCCCATAGCCACATGCAAGCACCACCCTGTATGCACTGCTGGCACCCGCATACCTGCATCCACATTCCACACTAATAGGAGACAACCTGCATGGCACTGCCTGAAATCTGCCTCATCTACTGACCAGAATAATGTCAATCATTGTCATTCCAAAGTCCGCAGACCCATCAATAACGCCCTCCCTCCTTTGCTCCACCACAGGCACAGATTCACACCCAGAGGACCAGGACACCCCTGCGCCGAAGAGAGCCAAGAAGGCCATCAATAACGTCCCTGCACCCTCAACCTCAGCTGCAGTGAGGCAGACCCCACTACAAGCAGGTCCCACTGCAAGCATACCTGACGTCCCACCGGCAAGCACCCCTGTAGGCAGCAGGCCAGCAGCAGCTGCACCACCTCCACCGACATTGCCTGCCACAGAAGGCACGGGGTCAGCGGCCAGCAGCAACATCGGTGAGACAGCTGCAACAGCTGCATGCTCAGACTCAGACATGGAGCACGAGGTCAGAAGCCCCACTGACCTACTACATTCCCCCTGTTTCTCAGACGCCAGCCCCCATGAGGATCACACACAGGGGCACACAGAGGTAGAGGAGTGGCCTTCCACCCCATGCCCTGTCCACACTCCACAGGAGGGGAGCAGCCCCTCCATCACTCCACCAGCACTGGCCATGGGCAATCAGGGCCAGCAGTCCCTCGAGGACATCACTGAACGGCAGCATCAACTGGCCACGATGCTGAATGAGCATGCCGCGGAATGTGTGGGGGCTAGGTCTGCCATTGAACAGGCCACGGAGACCCTAAGGGCCGAAGTAGCACAGTGCACTGCCACCCTGAGGGATGCCATGCAGGCCATGTCCAGGGACATCTGTGCGGAACTTGCCACCTTGCGTCGTGCGCTCACCGGGCACACCCACACCCTACCGGATGTGCATGCACAGGGGCAGCCAGGGACATCCTCCACTGCCAGTTCTGCACAGAGCAGCCCCGTGCGACGTTCCGGACGTAACCTGCGCTCCACAGCCAGGGGTGCCCCGGGGGCCGGGAGAGGGGGCTTGTAACAGCCTGTGGCCACTGTCACAGGCATCTGTTGACACCTAGAGGGGGTGTGTTGGGGTGTGCAGGGGGAAGGTGGGAGGGGGTGTGTTGGGGTGTGCAGGGGGGAGGTGGGAGGGGGTGTGTTGGGGTGTGCAGGGGGGAGGTGGGAGGGGGTGTGTATGGGTTTGTGCAGGGGGGAGGTGGGAGGGGATGTGACACGACATTTCATAGTTTCAATACACTTTTTTCTTTCAAAAAAAGTAATGTGTGGACATTTTCATTGCGTATGTGTGCTTTATTGGTGTACAGTCCACAGTGTGCATGTCCCAGAGACACACAGTGCCCCAAGTGCAGTCTCCATGTGATAAACACCAGCCGTGTGTGCTAGAAGCAGTGGTCGATGATACTTTGGCGCACTGCACGCCCCTCCTGTGCATCGCCTCCTCCATGGGGTGCCGCCCCATCTGCACCCTCCTCATCCTCATCGTCAGGTGGTTGCAGTTCTGCGTCAGGGGGCAGGGGCACATTCCGTCTGACGCACATATTGTGTAGCATGACACATGCCATGACGATCTTTGCCACCTTCTCATGGCCATACAGGAGTGCGCCACCAGACCTGCTGAGGCTTCGGAACCGTGCCTTCAATAGGCCGAATGTCTGCTCTATGACCACACGAGTACGTGTATGTGCACGGTTGAAGTCCTCCTCGTGCTGGTTCTGCGGGTTCCGGACTGGTGTAAGGAGCCACCTCTTCAGGGGATAGCCTGCATCACCTGTATGTAGGCAAGAATGTATGTGTCAGTCATGTTGTCTGATCAGGAACATGATGTTCCACCATGGCTCGCATCCAACTGTTACTTTGGCTCACTTCTACATGCACTGATTGATTCACACAATGCAACCAGTATATGCTCATGGCTCCCATGGCCTGTTTTGCATGCCATCACCCAATGTATGCAGAGGGGTTGTGTGCATTGTGAGTGCCCATCCGCTGTCTCCGTTCTCTGTGTTACTCACAGTCAGGTGGAGTATGCATCATCCCCCCCCCTTTCTGCCAGGTGGAGTATGCATCATCCCCCCCCCTTTCTGCCAGGTGGAGTATGCATCACCCCCCCTTTCTGCCAGGTGGAGTATGCATCATCCCCCCCCTTTCTGCCAGGTGGAGTATGCATCACCCCCCCTTTCTGCCAGGTGGAGTATGCATCACCCCCCCCCCCCTTTCTGCCAGGTGGAGTATGCATCATCCCCCCCCTTTCTGCCAGGTGGAGTATGCATCGGTACGTCATTCACCTGCCCACTTCCATGACATTGGACTCACTGAGTAGCCAGGATCTTGGGCCTGCATGTCGCTCCATGTAGCGTGGTATTGTGGAGTTCCTCAGGACCATAGAATCATGGGTTGATCCAGGGAATCGGGCACAACAATGTGTGATGATCTTGTTGGAGTCACAGACCATTTGCACGTTGATTGAGTGGAACTGTTTCCGGTTGCGGTACGGTACCTCCATGGCACGTGGAACCACCAATTCCACATGGGTGCAGTCAATGGCACCAATGCAACCGGGTATGCCGGCTAGTGCATGGAAACCCACTTTGGTGTTTGCAATCTCCTGGGCAGTCCGTGGTAATGAGATGTGGTCGTCTGTGTGCTTGAGGAGGGCATCGAGCACTTGGATGAGTGTTCGTGAGAATAATGGTTGTGAAATGCCATGCAGGTGCCCCACTGTGTGCTGGTAGGTGCCTGTGGCCAGGAAGTGGAGTACAGACACTACCTTCAGTAGGGGGGGATGGCGGTTGGACTTTCTATCATGCTGACAATGTCGTTGTGTGTCATGTCTACGATGGCGGTGATGGTGTCCCGGTCCAAACGGTACAGGGTGTGGATCTGCTCAGCAGTGAGGTTGAATGGATTGGCTCTGATGCGTGGGATTGGGGGCTGCCTGCGTGGTGGCACTGGCTGTGCTGGTGGGGCTTGCTGGGCCTGCCTTGCCCTCCTTCTCCTCCTGCGTCTCCTCTGTGCTGCCTGTTGTTGTTGTTGTTGTTGCTGTTGTAGCACATGCATTGCTATCAGGTCCTCCAGCCCCAACATTGCTAGTCGTATTGGCATCATTGTGGAGTGTGACTGGGTGTGGGAAGGGGTGGGGTGTGCTCTTTTTGTGCTTCCCTGAGTCTGTATTGCCTTCACCTGTGCTGTTTCTGTGCACCTGTGGCAGCTGCATTCACTTAACATGGCCCTTTACGGTTGGTTCGCGATGGCGTTATTTGCACCATGGCGGTAAGGTACTTAACGGCCTGGGTGATGGCGTTAGGTGCATGTCCGCTTGGGTCGGCATTGCGTACCTTTCCGCCATGGCGCTAAGTACGGTGTGGGTGGTCGCGTGCGTGCACCCTTGGCGTAGTTAGCGCCAGCGTTAACTACGATGCCGCTAATGGCATCGTAGTTAACGGTCACGGGTCATGATCGGACCTGGCGGAAAACGATGGCGGTAACCATTTACCGCCATCGTTTTTCACTTAGCGCCAGGGTCGTAATGAGGCCCATTGTCATTGAGGGCCCTCGTCTCAGCCATGTTTGTACCTATAAAGTGAGATATAATGGGTTAAGTACACATTCATCTTAACATTTACTTTTCATTCTTTACTTAAAACATCTTACTGCTAATTGAGGAGAGAGAGAGAGAGAGAGAGAGAGAGAGAGAGAGAGAGAGAGAGAGAGAGAGAGAGAGAGAAAGAGAGAGAGCATGGAAGCTGAAGAGAGGTATAGTAGCAAGTGATTATTTTGTACATTTATATATATTACTACCCTACATTATTTTTCATTGTGTTCACTATTTCTGTTCTTGCCATCTCCTATTTTGTTGTGCTCTGTTACCTTAAACTGTATCGTATTTATTTTGGGTGCATTTCAACAACCTCGAGGTGCAGCCATCTCCTGTTCATCCTGCTGCTATCCTTGTGCCATTACACTATCATGTGCTTTTCGTATGTCCGAGAGATGTATCCAATATTTTAGGCCCTTCCCTTTCACCGCAGTTGATGTGCAATATATTACTTCATTTGGGCCATGAAATCTTGGTGCATTCCATTGTCTCACAAAACTGCGCATGTACACCATCTTCCCAGGCATTAGTTGTGTGTTGGGGCTGTCTGCTGCAATTGTGACAGTATCAGTTTCATTTTCTCGCGTAAAGGGTGGTGCTATTTGTTTTGCTATGCTTCTTACTGCTCTGGTTAACTGCGTTAAATATTCCTGGAATTCCTCGCCTAAAATTGTGGCTGTTTTGTGTGCATCTGACGCTCTTCTAATTGGAGATATTGGAGTATGCATGTGCAAGACCACCACTTGTCCCCTGTCACTATCTCGTGCGGGGACAAGTGGTGGTCTTTGCTTGGCTGTTTTCTCAATTGGCATAACGCTAGGGGTAAGCAGTACACCCAGTTTTTCTTTAGGCTACGACATAATTTTGACAATTTGCTTTCAAGTAGGCCGTTTATTTTTTCTACAATCCATTCGCTTGCAGGTGATATATCGAACACAATTTATTCTTGTTGCCCAACAAAGATGTTACTGCCTTAAACAAGTCATTCACAAAATGCGTTCCATTGTCGGAACGTATGACGTCACATATTCACCATCGTGGGAATACTTCTCTTACTAAAATTGTTGCCATGCATTTCGGATCTGGGTGGGCACAGGGCCCTGCTTCCACCCAGCGTGAAAAAGGGCAGACCACCACAATGAGATATCTTGCACCATTGCACCTTTCTCCCATGTCCGCATAATCAATATACAGTTCACGGAATGCTCCGATGGGGCGGGGCAGGGTCCCTCTCAACGTTCTTAGAGTCAATCCAGAATTATATGTTTGGCATGTTGTGCATTCTATTGTCAATTTTGCCATATGCTCCTATAATCCTGGAACAAACCAATCTTCCTGTATGTCTGCCGCTATGTGTTGTTTTGCTGTATGTGCCGGGAAGTGCAGTTGCTGGAATGCTATTTGTAACAGTTCCAGGGGCATTACTACTTTCCCTGTACAATTTTGGCACCAAAGGAGGTCTGTAGCTGATTGTGTGAATCCTCTTTTAACCCATAATTCCTGTTCCTCAACTGGTGCTCTTTTTTGCAGGTCAATTATCTGTGATATTGGCATTGAGTTGTACCCTTCTTCCCTTTACTCCTCCACATTTGTTTTTAGTATGAATTCTCCTTTTAAATCTTTGTGAAAATATGCTGCTTCTTTCACGGCGGCGTCTGCTGCCGCGTTTCCCAATGAGATGACGTCACTGTTATTAGTGTGTGCCTGGCACTTCACTAGGGCCACTACTGAGGGTTCTGCTAATGCGTCTATTAGTTCTTTTAAAAGTTGTGCATGTTGTACTGGGGACCCATCTGCTCTTCTGAAACCTCCCCTCCCCCTCCTTGACAACCCCCCATGTACGGTTGTTGTCATGTATGCTGAATCCGTATAGATTGTTACTGTGCACGCTTTTGCTGTGTGAAGTGCTTGAATTAATGCCACCAGTTCTGCTGCCTGAGCTGAAAAATGCATTGGTAACCTGTTCTGTTCAATCGTCTCATATTCTCCATCTTCCAGTTGCACTACTGCTGCTCCTACGTGCGTTTCTCCTCTCTCTGGACACACTGATCCTGACCCCTGTACAAAGTATACTTCCCCTTCCTCTAGGGCATTTTAATTTGCTTCGGGTATGCCTTCACCTTCCCCTTCATATGCGGCACAATCATGGTTTTCCATATCCTCCATTGTGCATACTTCAGTTATAAACGTTGCCGGGTTCACTGTCTTGCATCGCACTATGTGTATGTTGGAGCTGGACAATATGATCTCATATTCTGTGGCCCTCTGTGTCGTCAGTGTAGATTTGGATTTCTCAAGAATGGCAAACAAGGAGTGCTCGACAAACAGAGTTACTGAACAACCCATCACAATCGTGGTGCTCTTCTCAATGGCGAAAGCGGCGGCTGCGAGAGCCTGTTTGCACGCGAAGTGTGCTTGCATCACAGCATCGAGTGTGCCACTGTAATATGCTAGGGGCTTGTGTCCTAAAGATGTTTGTTTTCTGTGTCAATATTGCTGTCATGAGTGTTCCGTCACAGTGTGAAAATAGGAAGAACTCGCGGTCATAATCATGGGTTGCTAGACTAGTGTCGTGGAGATGAGATATTTCAATGTATTAAAAGCTATGTTCATTTTGGGGGTCCAAGTGATCCCTGAACTCTCTTTCTGCGCTTCCTTTAGCGGTTGTAACAAGGGTCTGGTGTATGGTGCATAATATAGTATCCAAGCTCGGCAATAATTACACATGCCGAGAAATGTCTGCATGTCCTTCACTGTTTGGGGCACTGATGGTGGCGCGTATTGCTGCTGACCTGTCTGGGAGTATTCGTGTACCATCTTTTGATATCAGTTGTCCCAAATACAGCACTTCTCTTAGGCAGTACTGCAATTTTTGTCTGTCCACCATGTACCCCTTGTAAGCCAGTAGGTTTAGCAATGTTATTGAGCCTGTCCTGCACTGTTCCTCATTTTCCCCGCATATTAAAAGGTCATCTACATATTGTATTATCATGGTCTTTGTGCCGATGTTGCCAAGGTCTTCATGTAGTATTCTATTGAAAATGCTGGGGTTCTCACAATATCCCTGGGGCAATCTGCAATGTTCATATCATTTTCCCCCAGGGTAAATGCAGTCAAATACTGTGATTCTGGGTCCAGTGGTACTGAGAAAAAAAAATAATTCTTGCTAGGAAGTCCAGAGGAAGGAGCAGAGAAAATTTGCCAAGCTCTTGTACGGTGAACTCCATCTATTTCAAGCGGGGCATCATCTGGTAGAGTGATTATAAATCTAAATATGTCCTTCATGTAACTCTCCAGGTTTGCATCAGCAATCAAGGTAGGGATTCCCCGTAGGCGTATGTTGTTTCACCTTGATCGATTTTTGGCATCCTCTTGTTTAGTTTCCAGCGCCTCGCATCTAGCCTCAGGGGCGGCGATCCTGTCCCTATTTTCCTCGACTTCAAATGATTGTTTGCAGAGATTATTCTCGATATTGTTACGCTCACCTGGCTCCCACAGAGGCGTCGATCTGGACTGGACAGCTGCGGTCTCCACCAATGTGACGCGTACGGCCGAGATGATGGACTTGACTGGCCCACCTAGCTTCGTTTGCTTGGCCCGTAGGAATATTCTTCTGCGAATGGAGAAAGGGAATTAACCACCCGTGGAGTTGAGCGTAAATCCCCCCACCCCGCTGATCACCTTTGATGTCCCCTCTTATAGTCTCACCTGATGGTTTGAAAAGATGAGCTCTCTATCCTGCATTGAGCGCAGGGGCGCGTAGATAACCAGTTGCTTCACTGGCTCGAAGGAATTGGTGAGTTCCAGAACAATATTGACTCCGATGTTCCCGGCAAGATGCCGTAAGTATGTAGTTCGTAAGAGTTCAAATGCCTGACTTTCACTCTTGTCCGATTCCTTGCAGGTTGCAGCTTGACCCTACTGAAGAGTTCCTTGTGGCAACCGGTAATATTCTGGTAAGGATTTGTATTATCCAACACAGTTCGATAAAATAATGTCCATATGTAACCTGTTGCTTTCTCCCTTACTCAGGCGCTGAGAGAAAGTATGAAGTCTCGGGGAATAATGCCTCCGGCGGTAAAATCAGGTAAGTCTTTTGTGGTGAGGACGGTTCCCTTTGTTAATCCCTTTGTTTCACCTTGCAGTCCTTTTGTTTCCCCTTAGGGGCCGGGGTTCGGCTAGGATGCAGTGGGAGCTGCGCCGACCCGTGAAGAGGAATAGTACCCCCGGTGGTAAAATCTGGTAAGTCTATGGGGGGTATTCCTCTGTGTATTCCCTTGGCTCACCTTGCTGTTCTTGTCTTCTCCTTAGGTGCCGGAGTGCGGTGGGAACATGCAGGAGGATGCGGTGGAATGTGAAGATGCTGCGAAGGCCGGTGAGTTTAGCGCGGCGCTGCAGCAGGCGAAGCAACGCGCATAAAATAACTTCTTTCTTCTAGCTCGAAGGCGCGATGGATCGGGAATTCAGGTAAGGATCAAAGGTATTGCTCTTGTTCTAACCTTTTCTCCTTCTTTCTCCCTTTTTCTAGGAGCTCCAAACTCGAGGCGGGCGTGGCAGAAGACTGAATGCAGGCTTGCAGGCACAGTGAGCGTTACGCTGCTGGATGCAGAATAACGCGAAGCGTGTGCTGCTCTTCGGGCGGGTTTTAAATAGCCTCCAAAGTAGTCCCAGGTAAGTATTCCTCCCCAGCCCCACCCGAGTAAAAAATAGTCCGTAGGTAAAATAGTCCCTTCCAAGCCTCTTTTGGCTTGGAGCTCTTGCAGCATGGTCTGCATCAGGTAAGTTTGCAGTATGGTCTGCATCAGGTAAGTTTTAATCTATGAGCCTGGCGCCTATGGTGCCAGGACTGACTCTCCATATGAGCCTGGCGCCATAGGCGCCAGGACTGCACCCAAATAGCCCATAGCAGGGGTTGTTGGGCTTGCTTGGGGTAACTTGATGCCTGCTTCCGGGGTTGCTGGACTTGGTCTGGGTCCCCGGGGGTAGGCATCATGACAGCACTCCCCCCCAAGGCCCCTCCTAAAGTCGTTCTTCCCTGTGGTTTCGGTTTGTCTGGGAAATTTCGGTGGAATTTTTTCACCAATCAGGGTGCATGAACATGGTCACTAGGTTCCCATGACCTTTCCTGTGGTCCGAAACCTTTCCAGTCGATTAAATAAAAAAGTTTTGACTTTATCAGCTTGGAGTCCAGGATGTTCTTAACTTCAAATTCGGGTTCTCCGTCTACAAGAATGGGGTCTGGTGGCTTGGTTAGTCTTGTCCCTGGTTGTACTAGCTTCAAAAGTGACACATGAAAGACGGAATGAATTTGCATATTAGCAGGTAAGTCCAACTTGACAGCCGCCGGGTTGATAATGGCCTTAATACAGTAAGGTCCCAAATATCTGGGGTTAAAGGTCCGTGTTCCCTTTAGAGGTATATGTTTTGTGGCTAACCATTCTTGGTCCCCTATTTCTTATTGTGGAGAATCACTTCTATGCCGATCAGCATCTTTCTTGTATTTTTCTTTCGCCTGTTTTAAATGTGTAGTTGCTTCCTTAAAGGCTTGTGTAATCGTAGCGTGCAGATGGTCCACTGCGGGCATTTGTAAGTGTTGGGGTGAGTCAAGGTCTGAGGTTCGAGGATGGTGCCCATATAAGGTATAAAAGGGGCTTTGTCCAGTTCCAGAGTGTACTGAATTATTGTATGCATATTCGGTGATCCAAAGAATGCCTTTCCAATTACTCTCCGTCTCTGATGTAACATACAACGCAGGTATTGTTCGAGAGTCTGGTTGGTCCTCTCCGTTTGACCATCGGCCTGGGGGTGGTGACTGGTCGATAACCTCACATCGATTTGCACCAATTGACAGCATTTTTTCCAAAAATGTGAAATGAATTGACTGCCCCGTTCAGAGACCAATACGGATGCAAATCCGTGTATGCGAACAATGTTTTCGAGGAACTCCTTGGCCAGGATTGAAGCAGAAGGTAATCCCTTTAAAGGAATAAAGTGGGCCATCTTGGAAAAAAGATCCACAATAACTAGAATGGTGTTAAATCCATTGCATGGGGGTAGATCAGTAATAAAGTCTAACAATAAGGTGTGCCATGGTGTAGGCGGAATGTCTAAAGGTTGTAAGAGTCTAGCTGTTTTTTTTTTTTACTTTTGTTTTGGGCGCCAATGCCACAAGACATCACAAATGATTTAATATCCTTTCACCAGGTGGGCCACCAGAATTGTCTTTTAATTTTAGCTTCAGGTTTTGCAATACCTGGGTGCCCCTCTATTAGGGTATCATGATAACGGGAAATGACTAGCTCTTGTAGTTCCTTGTGTGGCAGAAATAGCCGCCCCTAGTAATAAGGCAGATCATTGGTGACAGAGTAGTCCGGGCCTTTCTTTACCCAGTCCTGCAAGGCTGTAGGATCAAATAGTTGCTGGATCTTTACCTGAATGTCCTCTAGTGTCTGTAGAGTAGTCATGCCAAGAATCCTTTGTTTGGGAATTATAGGTACTGGTTCTGGGTTCACATCTGCCTCTCCCATCCCTATTCGGGATAAGGCGTCTGCTTTACCATTCTTACAACCTGGTCGATAGGTTATCACGAAATCGAACTCGGCAAAGAACAATGCCCATCGGAGTTGACGTGACGATTGGACCTTGGCTGTCTTTAAATATTGTAATTTCCGGTGATCGGTGATCACAGTAATGGTATGCCTGGCACCGAGAAGATAGTGCCGCCAAGCCTTGAAGGCGGATTTAATGACTAATAACTCCTTATCGGTAACCACAAAGTTTAACTCGGGTACCGAGAACTTTCTGGACCAAAATGCTACTCGGTGAAGCTGGCCAGTTTCAGGGTCCTTTTGAGACAGGACAGCTCCCATGGCTAGACTGGATGCATCAGTTTCCACTATGAATGGAAGTTCAGGGCGCGGGTGCTTTAATACAGGTGCAGACGTGAATTTCGCTTTCAGCTCTTGGAAGGCATTTTCAGCTTCTTCAGTCCACATAAAGCGTTTATTTTTTCGCAAGAGTGCTGTGATGGTATGTACAACATGTGAAAAGTCCGGGATGAATCTGCTGTAGAAATTGGCAAAGCCGAGCATACTTTGTACTCCTTTAACTGAACTTGGTGATGGCCACTTAAGGATTGCGTCCACCTTTCGGACTCCCTTTGGGGTCAGGATAAACCCAAGGAATTCAACTTCTGTGGCATGAAAAACGCATTTTTCCAGTTTTGCATATAGTTTGTGCTGCTGCAATTTTTCAAGGACTGCTCGGACGTGCTTCACATGGTTGGATTCTGAAGAGGAGTATACTAGAATATCATCGATATATACGACAACGCAAACGTCAATGAGTTCACGAAGGACATCGTTCATGAACTATTGGAACGCTGCAGGTGCATTGCACAACCCGAAAGGCATCACCTGGTATTCGAATAATCCATACGTAGTGCGGCAAGCAGTCTTCCATTCGTCGCCCTCTTTTACACGCACCAGATGGTATGCCCCCCGGAGATCTAATTTAGTGTATATGCAAGCGTCCTTCACTTGGTCTAGTAGTTTAGGGATCAGAGGCAATGGGTATCGGTTCTTAACAGTTATCTTGTTCAATGCGCGGTAGTCTATGCATGTTCTGAGGTCACCTTCCTTTTTGGGCACGAAGAACAAAGCTGAAGATGCAGGGGACGTATATGGGCGAATAAAGCCATTGGCAAGGTACTGGTCTAAGTATTGTCACAGGTGAAGGTTCTCAGGTTCCGTAAGGGCATAGATTCTGCTACAAGGGGATTGTGCACCGGGTATGAGATTGATTTGGCAATCGTACGATCTGTGAGGAGGTAAGGTGTTTGCCTGTTCTTTTTGGAAGACATCCTGGAATTCTTGGTATTCAGGAGGTAGTTGCATGACTGCTGTGGTTACTGTGGCCAGGTCTGCGCTCAGATTTTTCTTTGGGTAACAGGTTTGCGCACAATCCAGGAAGGTTATTCTCTTCTCTCGCCAATCAATACAAGGATTATGTGTTTCCAACCAAGGTATCCCCAGTATTATTTGAAACTGTGGGGCCTTGATTAGATCAAACACAATAGTCTCTCGATGCCCATCCGGACCCAATAATGTCATCTCTGCGGTGGAATGAGTTACAGGCCCAGAGGCAATTTCAGTTCCATCGACTGTGGTGATGACATCTGAGGTGGTTTTTCGGCAGAGAGGCAGATTCATCCTGGAAGCCAATTCGTAGTCCACATAGTTTCCTATGGCCCGCTATCAATGTATGCCCTTACTGCGTGCATATGCGATGGCTGCCCTGGATCTACGAAGACCATTGGTATGATGAAATGCGAGGTCTGAGTATCCTTCATCAAGCTCGGCAAGCGGACCTCTACGCTTGTCGGGTGAGGTTGTTTCCCGAGTCTGACTCCGTATGGCTTTTATCAGCAGCTCCCACCACCTTCTTGGGTGGTTTTACAGGGCAATCCCGTAGAAAATGCCCAGAAGTTCCACAATATAGACACAATTGCATTTGCCGTCTCCTTCCTCTTTCCTTCTGGGTTAAGGGTCCTTTAACCCCTCCGATTTGCATGGGTTCTGAAGCATCTGCTCCTTTGGGGTTAGCGTGGGTTTTGACCAACACCCTGTTCTCAAACTTGACTCGATCAGCCTTTTGGTTCTGAAGTCTGTGATCTAACTGGACCACTAAGTCTATATATTCAGCGCAGTCTTGAGGTGGGTTCACGACTTGAGCCAAGACATCCTTGAGTTCTCCTCGAAGCCCTCGATGAATTAACGTGATTCGTTTTACCTCAGGCCATGCAGTTTCCACTATCAACCTATTAAAGATTGCAATGTTAGATAGAATGTCCTGGTTACCCTGTCGTAGGGACAAAAGTTCGTTATCCAGGGCCTGTCCTTGGGAGTGCCGGGCAAATAGTCTTTCAATGCTCGTTTGAAAGCCCTGAAAATCCCGAAGAATTGGGTCATCCTGAGTAACTAGTGGAATTGACCAATCAGCTGCACTGCCGCTGAGATATGACAATACAAAGGCTACCTTGGCTTGATCGTTTGGGAAGGCTCCAGGTCTGCATAAAAAGTGCAAGCGGGGGGGCGTGGCTTGGAGCGCCATCGATGTGGTCGCTCCTCTGAGGCCGCCCGTGGGATGCCCGCCGCCGCCGTCAATTTCCGGCGGTTCTAATCGGGTTACCGTGTCACCAATGCCATCTAAGGCGACCGGAACTGACATGGCACAACCTGCCCAAACATAACCTTGGACCGCGGAGGCGTTCTACCAGAATTTAGCGGCCGAACCTCTCCCCCGTCACCAGCCGAAGAAAACAAGATGGCGGCCAAGTCGGAACCCAGCAACACACTCCGCACCTGGTGGTGACGGGGCTTTAGAGCGCCAGGGAGTCGGAGGAGGGGAGCGGACTCCAGCACAGAGCCAACCGATTCATACCAAGACTGCCGGGAATACACACAAGTGCATCCTCGGTCATCCTGAGGCCTGGGAGCCCGACACACACTCCAGGGGACCGGGGGGGCTTTTCCCCTCTTCCGCTCCGTAGAGCGGGTCCGGACCTCCTCTCAGCGACAGCCGACGCCATTACAGAACCGCACATGGGAGGTTCACAGAGGGATCTGAGACCTCCACCAGCGAAGGACCACCGATAGGGACATGAGGAGGGGCTGGGAGGCTGCGAGATAACCGCTTTCATCCGGAGAGGCCCTGATCCCGTGGGCCTCATCGCAGCGACATACCCCCCCTCACGCAACTGTCAGCCATCCTGCACTGTTCCTGACTCACTGAGACCCCCCCCACACCAACGCTTCCTGGGGCGCCCCGGCCCACTCGCCCAGACCTGGACCAGAGAGGGGGTTGAGAGCGATACACACCCCGAGTGCAGCATCCCACTGCCCTGGGCCCCGCTGCTACTCTTTCAGTCAAGACCGCCCAACACGATCATCATGTCTAGGCAAACAAAGGTGAGCAAGGGCACAGATATCTCCGCCATGTTTACTGCACCGGAGAAACCCAAGAAACAAGACCCTCCTAAACTGACCCCACAGAAGCCACAAGAGGACAGAGGCGCCCTCGCTACCAAAGGAGACCTGATAGCCTTCATGGCGGACATTAAATCGGAGTTCCGCTCCTGCCTCTCAGAACTTACCACCAAAGTTGAACAGACGGACCAAAGGGTTACAGAGGTCGAACAGAGGCTCGGAGAAATCGAGGACCATTCTCAGGATCACACTACCACGCTGGGGGAAATGCAAAGATCCATTGATACCCTGCATCACAAATGCGAGATCCTGGAGTTCAAACATGAAGACCTTGAGAATAGGGCACGTCGCAACAACCTCTGCATTCGGGGCGTCCCAATCTCTGTCCCCGACAGCAAGTAAGCGGACTACGTGGGACGCTTCTTCGAAGCCCTACTCCCGGATCTGGATAAATCTCAGTTCCTGCTAGACCGGACCCACAGACTCCGCCCGCGCCGAGGGACAGATTCGAACCCCCCCCCCAGGATGTTATTACCAGGGTCCACTTCTTCACAACCAAAGAGGCGATATCAGCGATCAGCCGCCAAGGAGAGGAGATCACTTTTCAGAGCAATCCACTTCAAATATACCAGGACCTCTCACCACTCACTCTTCAGAAAAGAAGAGCACTCCGACCTCTGGCAGTGTTCCTCCAGGAGCAACAGGTCCGTTACAGGTGGTTGTTTCCGACGGCTCTGCAGTTTACATATAAAGGCACCCTACGCCGGATCAGTCACTTGGAAGTAGCAGAGAGAATCTTGCATCCAGCCTCGCCCCGAGATCCTTCCACGCCAAACTCAGAGAGGACTGAGGACTCTGGGCCGCCTCCCTCCCCAAAGCCCAAACGCACATCATGGTCGTCAACCCAGCGGAGCAACAGAATGAGATGGACTAGGGCGCTCCTGCCGTCCCAGGTTCCAACAGCAACTTAGCCTGGACGCAATTGCCCTTACCTAAATTAAGACCCGCCACCTTTGTCTTGAACTGAGGGGCCTTGAAGGCGGTGGCGACGGGCCATACCCATGGTTCATACCCACTCCAAGGATACTTTCCAACCTTTGTTCCTTGGAAACCCACAGTACACAATACGTAATGGGACAGTTGGCCATGTTGGCCAAGGGTACGCCCGTACTTACAATGTCGGTCTACCCTCCAGTTAAAGTTGCGGCCCCCCGTTGGGGTTCCACGTTAAAACCTCAAGTGCAGGATGATATTATGGGATTTCCCAACAGACATGGCAGTTGAATCACCAGCCCACGACCCCCCCCCCAACCCAAGGAAAGGCGAGTGAGACTCCAGCGGACTGCCAAACTCTTCGGGTCCTCTCCCTGAATGTTAATGGACTGAACTCCCCTAACAAGCGAAAGGCAATGCTATTGAAACTCCGGGACGAAGACGCAGTGATAGCCATGCTCCAAGAGACTCACTTGCTGCCGCTAGACGTGACCCGGCTTCGTTCCCGGCTATTCCCGCTCCAATTCTTTGCCTCTGGCACAAACAAAAAAGGAGGTACGGCGATCCTCTTTAGGAAAGACTTGAACCCACAACTTCTGGAAACGAAAATCTGCCCGGAAGGCCGATTTACAGCGGTCAAATGCCTCCTAATGGGAGATCTATATACCCTTGTCTCAGTGTACGCCCCTAACACTGGACAATCACACTTCTATTACTCCATGGGCACATCTCTCGCTGGCTTTGTGGAGGGCCAAACGATAGTCGGAGGGGACTTCAATGGGGTTCCCGACCCTACCAAAGACAGGTCACACCCCCCGACTCCAAGCGACTTCACCCAAGCACTCAGCCTCCTCCGGCTCTTCAGGTCCCTGGAGATAATAGATTCACAGCGGGTGTTCCACCCCGACGAAAAAGACTTCTCCTTTTTACTCATTCGTCCATCGCACCTTTTCAAGGATCGACCTGTTCCTGATCTCCCCGCAAACTTTCCCTTCTGTCAAAGAAGTCTCCATCGGCACAAGAGCGATATCCGACCACTCCCCAGTGCTCCTGGAACTCCGGGTTCAGAACCCCAACCTCAATAACCCATGTAAATGGACGTTATACGACCCGATCCTTAAAGACATGGCTACCAGAGACAAGATCGCAACAGGGATAAGACGTTTCTTTGACGAAAATCCAGCCTCGGACACCTCGTTAGAGAACAACTGGGACGCCATGAAGGCAGTAATCAGGGGCTCCCTAATTGCCCAAGGAGCGGCCTACCACCGAGACAGGCTTCAGACCCGGATGGCTCTAGAGGACGAACTAAGAGAGGCCGAGGCACTCCACAAGGAGAAAGGCTGGTCCCCCAAAACGCAACGGATCATTCGCACGGCGAGGAAAAGACTGGAAGCCCACTATGCGGAACAAACCGCCCAACTAATGGCGAAGGCCAAACAGTCATACTACGCGAAGGGTAACAAGGGGAACAGGTTCCTGGTGTCCAAACTAGCCAAGCGGAGACGCGTTAACATGATCACTGGTCTGCGTGATCCCAACGGGGTCACACTATACTCAGAGCCCGAAAAGCAACGACTCGCAATAGACTATCTGACCCAAATCATGAAGGCAACCCCACGAAACTTATCACAACAGAAGGAATACCTGCAGCAGGCAGCAGTGCCCCGTCTCTCCGACACAGCGAGAGACGAACTGGAGGAGCTCATTACAGGGGAGGAAGTTGAGGAGGCCATAAAATCACTTAAAACACGGGCCCCTGGCCCAGACGGCTTCTCAACCAGGTTTTACAAACTATTCAGAGCTCAACTGACCCCCCACCGGGTTACCCTATTCAACTCCTTCAGGGAAACGGGATCAGTGACCCCATCGATGCAGGAATCAACCACCATCCTGCTGCCCAAACCTGGAAAAGATCCAAGAAGCTTAACGTCCTACAGACCGATCGCACTTTTAAACATCGATGCAAACATATTCTCAAAAATTCTAGGAACCCGCTTAAATCGCATCTTGTCGAAGATCATTCACCCCGATCAGGCAGGTTCCATCCTACACCGGAAAGCAGGTGACAACATTCGGAGAACCTTGAACCTGGTGGACCTTGCCTCCCGGAACTCCCAAAAACTAGTCTTAGTGGCTCTCGACGCAGCTAAGGCATTTGATAAGGTGGATTGGACATTCATGAAACACACCCTAGGGGCCTTCGGCTTCGGGTCAACTTTCAAAACGATGGTTCTAGCCAACTATAATAGCCCTAAAACTAGCCTGAGAATCAACGGACACAGCTCGGCTCCAATCCCCCTATCATGCGGAACCCGGCAAGGCTGTCCGCTATCAACCTTGCTCTTCGCACTCACCATGGAGCCCTTTGCCCAAAAGATAAGGCGAAACTACCAAATCAAGGGCATACAAAGTGGCCCCACGCATCACAAAATCGCCCTATACGCGGACGACATTCTGCTCACGATCTCGGAGGCCCACTCATCTCTAAAACACGCGATACGAGAAATCACCAGCTATGGGGAGGTCTCAGGCCTCACCATAAACTTCGACAAATCATCGGCCTTAGGCATCGGCCTCACCCCAGCAGAACGGGAACCACTGACTAAGATGTGCCCGATAAAATGGGAAAAAAGAGCCATCCCCTACCTAGGGGTCCACATCCCGGCTGACCCAAGAGACACATACAAAGCCAATTTCCCCCGACTCTTTAAAGAATTGTAAGGCGACTTGAAACGCTGGGAGACCCAAGAGATCTCACTGCTCGGGCGCATCACTGCATGCAAGATGAACCTCCTCCCGAGGTTTCTATACGCCTGCGCCTCCCTACCAGTAGCGATCCCCACACCAACTCTTCGAGGGATCCAGAGGAAAATGCTGAACTTTATTTGGAAAGGTAAGAAAGCGAGAATCCCTCTCAGAACTATGCTGGGGAGTTCCAAACTGGGAGGGTTGGGGGTCCCAGACTTGCAGGCCTACAGAGTGGCAGCTCAATTGGCACAGGTTCAGGCATGGCAAAATACAACAAACCGCCCTAGATGGGTAGAGTTGGAACAATCACAAGTGCCCCTACCCTTACGATTTCTACCACACATCCCGCCCCCCCTCAGGACACAATGGGGAGATCTCCTTCTATCAACCAAACACACCCTTAGCTCCTGAGACTGGGCGCTAAAACGAAAGGGAGTGCCAAGAGGACTGAGCCCACGCTCCCGGTCTTCCATAATCCAACGTTCGCACCTGGAACGAATCCTCACAATTTTCGTAACTGGATTAAGGGCGGGCTGGAGACCATAGACCAGCTGTATATGGGGGGGAGACCTCTCACATTCGCCCAATGCAAGGAGAAATTCCAACTCCAGGAAAGGGACAGATTCACCTATATCCAATTACACCACTGGTGCTCACACCCCCAAACTCTGCAAGCAGCGACACACCCTCCTACTGCCCTAGAACTCACTCTGGGAGACCTTCCAACCCGTGGCAGAGTATCCACCCTATAAAGGCGCTTCCTAAGTGACTTCCTGACCACAAAGACCCGCTGCATGGCCCAATGGGAGGCGGACCTGGGTCATCCAATAGAGGATCAAACCTGGGTGGACATATGGACCAGAACACACACCTCATCCACCTGCATTACCAATAGGGAATGTGCGTACAAGATCACGCTGCGGTGGTATTATCCGCCCCTCCGACTTCACCATATGAACCCTCAGGTGGATCATTCCTGTTGGAGAGGATGTGGCCACCCAGGCTCCTTCTTCCATATGTGGTGGGCTTGCCCAAAGATCCAACAATGCTGGAAATCATGCCTGGGGTCCATCACACGAATTACCGGAACGACGATTCCCCTGGAACAGAACCAGTCTTGCTGGGAGCTCCAATCCCCGAGATCTACCCGCGCTCCGGGACCAGATCGAAACTACTATCTCACTGCCTACTAGCAGGGAAAACGGTGGTGGCCCGAGCTTGGAAAGCGCCGGAAGGTCCTCACATAGCCCAATGGTGGACTAAACTTTGGGACATTCTGGTAGCGTGGAAGGTGACGGCAGCACAAGCGGGAACTCTCCATCGTTTCCAGAATATTTGGGCCCCAGTGCTGGAATACGACCAGCGCTTCCACGCCCTGACCTATAAACCTATCTGGGCCCGCTGGATCCTGAAAAACCAAGAGATCCCTGAGGAAGATACATAGACGCTGAGGCGCAGACTGGACAGCCCAGGAGGGAAGATTCCGCCTACAAAGACTAAGGGACAGAGGGGCCAGAGGGAGGTGGGAGGGAGGAAACTTAAGGGGGGATAAAGGACTGGGGATCAACATGCCTAAATAATCACTGCTTATAATGTTTGTAATTGTCATCCTGCCTTGATTTAAAATAAACAAAGTTAAAAAAAAAAGTGCAAGCGGCATTGATTCATAAACACGGCGAACCTTTTGGGATCTCCAGCAAAGCGTTCCGATGGAGCTAATGGTATATTTCCAGGTAGGTTTATGTGCACAGGGTTACTCGATAACACAGTAGCTGGATTTCCCCCGGAACCAGGTAGGGGTGCTTGTCCAGCCTGGCTTTGCAATAGTTGCCTAGCAAGGTCATCAGTTCGCTCCTTTGACAAAATCAGTTCTCTCCTAAGGGCATTGGTTTCTTGACGGGCGGAATGCACTTCAGCCCTCAGTTCCCCTAGTAATTGGGCCAATTGGTCAGTCTCTGAGGTATCCATAACGCCTGGGTGGGAATTTGTAGGTAGGCTTCGCGTTCTGTTACGCTCACCTGGCTCCCACAGAGGCGTCGATGTGGACTGGACAGCTGCAGTGTCTACCAATGTGACGCGTAGGGCCGAGATGATGGACTGGACTGGCCCACCTAGCTTCGTTTGCTTGGCCCGTAGGAATATTCTTCTGCGAATGGAGAAAGGGAATTAACCACCCGTGGAGTTGAGCGTAAATCCCCCCACCCCGCTGTTCTCCCCACTGATCACCTTTGATGTCCCCTCTTATAGTCTCACCTGATGGTTTGAAAAGATGAGCTCTCCATCCTGCATTGAGCGCTGGGGCGCGTAGATAACCAGTTGCTTCACTGGCTCAAAGGAATTGGTGAGTTCCAGAACAATATTGACTCTGATGTTCCCGGCAAGATGCCGTAAGTATGTAGTTCGTAAGAGTTCAAATGCCTGACTTTCACTCTTGTCCGATTCCTTGCAGGTTGCAGCTTGACCCTACTGAAGAGTTCCTTGTGGCAACCGGTAATATTCTGGTAAGGATTTGTATTATCCAACACAGTTCGATAAAATAATGTCCATATGTAACCTGTTGCTTTCTCCCTTACTCAGGCGCTGAGAGAAAGTATGAAGTCTCGGGGAATAATGCCTCTGGCGGTAAAATCAGGTAAGTCTTTTGTGGTGAGGACGGTTCCCCTTGTTAATCCCTTTGTTTCACCTTGCAGTCCTTTTGTTTCCCCTTAGGGGCCGGGGTTCGGCTAGGATGCAGTGGGAGCTGCGCCGACCCGTGAAGAGGAATAGTACCCCCGGTGGTAAAATCTGGTAAGTCTATGGGGGGTATTCCTCTGTGTATTCCCTTGGCTCACCTTGCTGTTCTTGTCTTCTCCTTAGGTGCCGGAGTGCGGAGGGAACATGCAGGAGGATGCTCTTGTTCTAACCTTTTCTCCTTCTTTCTCCCTTTTTCTAGGAGCTCCAAACTCGAGGCGGGCGTTGCAGAAGACTGAATGCAGGCTTGCAGGCACGGTGAGCTGCTGGATGCAGAATAACACAAAGCGTGTGCTGCTCTTCGGGCGTGCTTTAAATAGCCTCCAAAGTAGTCCCAGGTAAGTATTCCTTCCCAGCCCCACCCGAGTAAAAAATAGTCCCTAGGTAAAATAGTCCCTTCCAAGCCTCTTTTGGCTTGGAGCTCTTGCAGCATGGTCTGCATCAGGTAAGTTTGCAGCATGGTCTTCATCAGGTAAGTTTTAATCTATGAGCCTGGCGCCTGTGGCGCCAGGAGTGACTCTCCATATAAGCCTGGCGCCATAGGCGCCAGGACTGCACCCAAATAGCCCCTAGCAGGGGTTGTTGGGCTTGCTTGGGGTAACTTGATGCCTGCTTCCGGGGTTGCTGGACTTGGTCTGGGTCCCCGGGGGTAGGCATCATGACAGATATCGGCTGTTCTGCTTTCGACTGCTGCCACCCGCTTATCCAGTGTAGATATTTTGCTCATGACTTCCTCTGTGCCCTTTTGGAATTCCCTCGTCATGGCTGCTAGAAAGTCCTGCAGGTCTGACTTTGTCACAGATTGTGTGAGAGAGGCGCTGTTTGATGCCCCTGATGGCTCTGCAGGCTGTGATTCAGCTTGATCCCCCCTTTTTCGCTCTTTCAGAGTTGGGTTGCTTCATTAATGTGGAAATGTCCACTTGCTTAGTGTTTTTCCCCTCTTTTGCCATCTTTCACCCTGTTTACTTTGGGATCCAGGGCTTCTTTGCTAGACCCCTCTTGTGTATTACGCTTAAGGGGGGCCCAATTCTTCTGAACTGTGAGTAGTAGTCTGAGCTTTTTGCTTCTTCGACAAGCTCCCTAGAGTCTCCCGGCATATGATTTTCGTCTTTGGAGTAAGGTGCTAGGAGCTATGGAAGGCTAAAGCCACAACCTTGGCTTCCGTGATGGGCATCTAATTCAGAGCCGCAGATATCATCGAAAGCGAGAGAGTGACCCGCCCTCACTCTTCCTTCGGTAGCTGAACTGAAGGCCTCTGCGGGTTGACACCCTGTGACGCTTCCGAAGGTGCTCAGGTCCTAGTCCAGTTGTGTTGCTGGAGCCCAGGGTGCCTTGTTCTCCGAACCCCCCCCCGGGAGTCATGGGGTTGGGTGGACGGGTGCAGCTAGCTGGAAATCCGTGCCTATGAGTCTAGTTGAGCCCAATGCGGTTCAGGTTGGTTAGGCAGCACTAGCCGAGGACACAGATGTTCCCGCCGGTCAAATCGAAGCTCCCCACTGTTTCCACTGTACTGGTATACTTATAGCAGAATTGTCGTGCAGGGCTGGCAATGGCTGTGGTTCATGCCCAGCTGTTGGAAGATGGCGATGGCTAGTAGGAGCTTTGAGCCCAAGTCTCTTATCGAGTTCAGTACAGTTCAAGTAGGGTGACACTGGAGGTAGACGCTGTAGGTCCTTGAGGGTAAAGAGACCCCACCCACTGCGTTGGCCCGACTATTGTAATTACTGCGGTGCTGCAGAGCGGTATCGGGAGTTGTGTGAGTACTTGCCCAATTGTAGGGATTGATTTAGCTATAAGGAGGAGGAGGGAAAACCCCACCCCCACCTACTTCGGAACTTTCACTAGGCCCTTTCAAGAGAGGGCTTCAATTATGCTCAGTGCGCCCCCTGCTAACTTCAACCCTCTTGGACCCTGTTGAGTGAGGGGGTATTGAAAGCACACTGCAGTGCTCAGATCCATGCTGCCTATCGTGTGGGGCTGGAGCTGCAGCTCTGTGGATCCACCATGCACTTCTGCTCCGTCCTGGCACTGACACTGGACCATAGGCGTCAGGCGGGAGGAACACTGTGCTTGGCTGGAATGCTGGGGAGAGACCTCCGCTGCGTGTTACGCTGCACCTCGAGCTGGTGGGGCTTCTGTCCCCTGCTGTCAAAGCTTGTAGGCACCTTATGATGGTGCCAAGCTTGGTTCCCACGCTGCCTCCAAGTACGTTCCTTGTATGTTGTAAGCACCAGACCCAAGCGGAGTCATTGCCCTAATCCGCGCAGGCTTTAAGTACAAGTTGAGTTTGCCGCCATTGCTGCCAAAAGGCGTTTTGCTCGTTGGGTGGTTCTGCTGCATTCTGAGTTCACCAACCACCCGGGCTACTATCAAAAGCTCAGTAGCTCACTTGGATGCAGCAGATGCTCTTTCCACATCGAGTGCTGCCAGTACTTGTGGATAGCAAAAACCCACTCCTCTACTACGGCTCTGTTACGCTCACCTGGTATCCAAGGGAATGCCACCCAGCCCTGGTTGGATGATTTGCACTCTCAAACCCTCTCCCGGTCCCTTGGTAAGGCCTCTGGTTAAAGATGGGTCTGCAATATAGGAGAGCTGGATTCAATACCAGATTGTCTTTATGTTTTACCACCTCCCTTGGCCTCAACTCCTTCCTCCCCCTTGGGCCCTCTCCTCACCTTAATATTTTAGAAGGTGGATTCTCCATCCTGCTCCTTGTGGCACGGGCGCGTAGATGTGGGGGGCGAGCAGCGACCAAGTTACTTCACTGGTGCAAGCCACCCCTGTGGGAATCCAGGCCTGCTGCGACTCCGTGGGTTTGCTGCTTTACAGTCTTTATATGCAGTTCTTGTGTTCCTCTTAGTTCGAATAATAATGTCTTGCTTCTTTCCTTTTAGCTATGGAAAGGTATTTTGGAGTTGTCATGCAGTTTGAAGATGAGCATGGGCCGGTAGGCGAAAGCGCGGTGTGCGCGATGCTGTCCGGTGAGTAATGCGCGATGCGTGGCGCTGTTTCGCGTTTTATATTGCTAACCTGTGTCTTTTCTCTCCTTCCAGTTTGCGATGTTCCTCACCGAACGCTGTAATGTTCCAGCAATGATACTGACCAGGAGATGACTACCCAGGTAAGAATTGTGTGGCTTTCTTCATTCGGAAGGAAACGTGAGTAAACGCTTACTAATGCTGTCTTTCTTTCTCCTCTTTCCAGGTTATGGTATTCCAGTATGCATGCAGTGCCGGATGATGGAGTTCGGACCTTCAGGTGAGTAGAACTGAAGTCGGCGATGGATTGAAGACAGGATACTGTTCCAGGTAAGTTTCGTAGTGTTCTTTCTCTCTCTGCAGGTCCTTGGTTTCAGGTAAACTGGCATCAAAGAACTGGACACGGTGAGCGTTACGCTGCCCACAGCAGAATAAGGCAAAGCATGTTCTGCTGTTTGGGTGTGGTTTAAATAGTCTCAGCTAAAGTAGTCTAGGTAAAATAGTCACAGGCCTGCCACACCCAAAGTAGTCCAGGTAAAGTAGTCCCAGGCCTGCCACACCCAAAAGACTAGACCGCATAGCTCAGTTCTTTGTAACTGAGCTATGTGTGTGCCTCCATGTTGGATGAACCCTCCCAAGTTAATTAGTTCCAAGTAAATAGTCCCATTCTAATGTTGGTCTTCATGATGGTTATGAGCCTTTCGCCAAAGGCGCCAGGACTGACTCCAAGAGAGTCTTGGATGAGGTTTTAAGGCCTTTGACCTGGCCCTAACTGGAAGGCTGACTTGCCAGTGAGGGCCAGGGGCAAGGATCATGACAGCACTCCCCCGCAAGGCCTCTCTCACGGTGGCACTTCTGCCTGGTCCTGGGGTGGCTGGGTAATTCTGATGGAACTTTTTAATTAAGCAAGGTGCATGGATATATTCACTAGGTTCCCATGATCTGTCTTGAGGGCCGTATCCCTTCCAATTAACTAAGTAGTATAGTTTGGATCTGGTGTATTTTGAGTCTAGGATATCCTTTACTTCAAACTCTGGTTCTCCGTCAACAAATACTGGTTTTGGTGGTGTTGTAACCCGAGTACCGGGTTGTACCAGTTTCAGGAGTGATACGTGAAACACAGGATGAATCGGCATAGTGGGTGGTAGGGCTAATTTAACTGCGGATTCAATAGAATAAGGTCCCAGATATCGGCGATGAAAGGTCTGAGTCCCTTTTATGGGCACATATTTTGATGCTAACCAGACCTTGTCTCCAATTTGATAGTCGGGGCTTTACTACGATGTTGGTCAGCAAATTTCTTTTGTCTGTTCTTGGCTTGGAGTAAATGTTCTGCTGCTTCTTTGAAGGCCTGGGAAATAGTCGTATGTAGGGTTTTAACCGCTGGCATTTCCAAAGGGGTTGGGAGATCCAATTCTGAAGTACGTGGATGTCTACCATATATAGTGTAGAAAGGGGTTTGTCCAGTGCTGTTGTGCAATGAATTATTATAGGCATATTCAGCTATCCATAACAAGTCCTTCCAATTTCTTTCCACTTGATGTAACATGCAACGTAAGTATTGCTCGAGGGTTTGGTTTGTTCTTTCTGTTTGCCCATCTGTTTGAGGATGGTGACTTGTGGATAGTCGAATGTCAATGTGGGCCATTGAACAGCATTTCCTCCAGAAGTTGGATACAAACTGACTACCTCGATCTGAGATCAAGACCGATGGAAAGCCATGTAGCCGTACGATTTCTTCCAGGAATACTTTTGCTAAATTGGATGCATTTGGAAGACCCTTAAAAGGAATAAAGTGTGCCATTTTAGAGAACAAGTCTACAACTACTAAGATGGTGTTGAATCCTTGACTGGGAGGTAGATCTGTAATGAAATCAAGGGACCGTGTGTGCCATGGTGCGGGAGGAATTTCCAATGGTTGGAGAAAACCAGCTGGTTTCTGCTTTTGGGACTTGTTTTGTGCACACACACCGCAAGATTGGATACATTGTATGATGTCTTTACGCTATGTGTACCAACAATAGTTTTGTTTTACTTTAGCTAGAGTTTTGGCAATTCCAGGATGACCTTCAATCAGGGAGTCATGATAACCCGAAATAACCTGCTCTTGCAAATCTTTACTTGGCAAGTATAGACGGTTCCTAAAATATGGTAACTGATCTTTAACGGTGTAATGTTCTCCTTGAGTACACCACTCTTGTGAGAAAGTGGGATCCATTAAGAGTTGGATCTTGTTTTGGAGTTCACCCTGTGTCAATGTTGCCGTAAGATCCAGGAGTTTGTCTTCTGGAATGATGGCTACTGGATCTGGAGTTATGTATACCTTTTCATCAACACCCATGCGGGACAAGGCGTCAGCCTTTCCGTTTCGGACTCCTGGCCGGTAGGTGATCACATAGTCATATTCAGCGAAGAAAAGAGCCCACCGCAGTGGACGGGATGATTGAGCCTTTGCTGTTTTTATGCATTGTAGGTTTCGATGATCAGTTATGACCGTGACAGTAGTCTAGCACCAAGGAGATAGTGTCGCCATGCCTTGAAAGCTGATTTTATAGCCAAGAGTTCTTTGTCTGTGATAGCATAGTTGAGTTCAGGAAGTAAGAATTTTCGTGACCAGAAGGCCACAGGGTGTAATTGGCCAGTTCCTGGGTCCCTTTGCGAGAGAACAGCTCCCATAGCCATGCTAGAGGCATCTGTTTCAATATATAAGGGAGTTCTGGGCGAGGATGCCGTAGAACTGGAGCAGAAGTGAATTTTTTCTTAAGTTCTTGAAAGGCCTTTTCTGCTTCTTTAGTCCAATGGAACTTTTTATTGTTTTTTTCTCAATAGTGATGTAATTGAATGCACTATTTGGGAAAAATCTGGGCTGAATCTGCGGTAAAAGTTTGCAAAGCCCAACATACTCTGGATTCCTTTAAATTAAGTTGGTGACGGCCAGTTAAGAATGGCATCTACCTTGTGCCTATACATTCTGATACCTTTTGGTGTGAGGATAAAACCGAGGAACTCCACTTCGTTGTCATGAAAAGAGCATTTTTCGAGTTTAACATACAGTTTATGTTGGCAGAGTTTAGTAAGGACGGAACGGACATGCCTGACATGGTTTTCTTTTGTAGCAGAATACACTAAGATGTCATCAATGTAAACCAGGGCGCAAATGTCGATGAACTCCCGCAAAACATCATTAATAAAGTACTGGAATGCAGCGGGAGCATTGCAAAGTCCAAAAGGCATTACCTGGTATTCATACAAGCCGTATTTGGTACGAACAGCAGTTTTCCATTAGTCTCCTGTCTTCACTCGAACAAAATGGTACGCCCCCCTAAGGTCCAGTTTGGTATAGATTTGGGCGTCTTTGACTTGATCCAATGATTCGGGAATAAGGGGAAGTGGATAACAGTTTTTTACTGTGATCTGGTTTAATGCGCGATAGTCGATGCAAGTCCTCAAATCTCCTTCCTTATTAGGTACAAAGAATAAGGGACTGGCTGCCGGTGATTTAGACAGGCGGATAAATCCATTTGCCAGGTACTGATCAAGATAAGATTTCAAATGGAAGTTATCTTGTTCAGTAAGTGCATAGATTCGGCCACAAGGAATTTGCGCACCAGGTATGAGGTCGATCTGACAATCGTAGGGCCTGTGCGGTGGTAGAGTATTTGCTTCTTCTTTCTGGAACACATCTTGAAAATCTTGGTATTCATTTGGTAGAGTACTAGTTACACCTAGTACAATCGCTGCCATACGGGGAGTAGCGGATGTACATAAGTCTGTTTTCCCCTTTTCTTGGTAATAACAGGTGCGAGCACAAAAATAGGAAAAGGCCAACTTCTTGGCACGCCAATCTATTAGAGGGTTGTGAGCTACCAACCATTGCATCCCTAAGATTAGTCGAAACTGAGGAGCTTTGATGAGATCGAATGCAATAGATTCTCGGTGTCCATCCTGGCACAGTAGGGTTAGTGCTGCTGTACATTGGGTTACTGGTCCAGAAGCTATTTCTGTCCCATCAACAGTAGTAACTTTTTCAGTAGTTGACTTAGAGCATAAGGGAAGCCCCATCTCTGCTGCCAGATCTTGGTCTACATAATTCCCAACTGCTCTGCTGTCTATGTATGCTTCGACAGCATGCATCCGAGACGGTTGTTGGTGATTTATCAAAATTACTGGTAATGCAAAGTGTGAGGTCTGTGGCTCATCCTTCTCGCTCGACAAGCGGACCTCTACGCTTGCCGGGCTTGGTAGTTTTCCGACTCCTTGTTATTATCTTCCTTCGCTGTGGATCCAACAGTTCTCCTTGGTGGTTTCACTGGACATTCTTTGAGGAAGTGGCCTGATTTTCCACAATATAAGCATAATTGGTGTTGCCTTCTCTTGTTTCTTTCAGTTTTAGTTAAAGGGGGGCGTACACATCTGATATGCATGGGTTCTACCAACTTTTCCAATGCATGTGGAACATTATCCTTTGACCGGTTATACACAGCTCGAGTGTCTAACCTTATCCGATCCGCTTTTCGGTTTTGTAATCTGTGATCTAATTGCACCACAAGGCTGATGAATTCTGCACAGTCTTAAGGTGGGTTACCCACTTGAGCAAGGACATCCTTTAGTTCCCCTCATAGACCCCGATGAAATAGTGTGGTCCTTTTTTCTTCAGGCCACCGAGCTTCAACGACTAGTCTGTTAAATGTTGCTATATATGTAAGCAAGTCTTGACTTCCTTGACGGAGTGACAAAAGTTCATTATCTAACGCTTGGCCTTGGGTATGACGAGCAAAGAGTTTTTCCATTTCCATCTGGAAACCCCCAAAGTCATGTAACAACGGGTCATCCTGACTTACCAATGGTACCGACCAATCCGCAGCACTGCCGCTCAGATATGACAAAACAAAAGCAACCCGCGCTTGGTCGTTAGGAAAAGCCCCAGGTCTGCAAAGGAAATTAAGACGACACTGGTTCATGAACTTTGCGTACTTCTTGGGGTCCCCTGTAAATCATTCAGGTGGAGCTAAAGGAACTGCCCCAGGGTTATTTGTACTGGATTGGTAGAAGTTGGTACAGGTGCTGGCGGAATGTTACCAGGCAATGGGGTCTGTCCTGCCTGTGATTAGAGCAATTGTCTACTTATTTCGTCAGTATGATCCTTAGTAACAATCAAATCCCTCCTAAGAGCATTTGTTTCTTGCCTGGCTGAATGTACTTCAGTGCGTAATTGTCCCAACAACTAAACTAACTGGTCAGTCTCTGAAGTCTCCATGACGTCCAGGTGGATAATATTATTGAGGCTTTGCATTCTGTTACGCTCACCTGGTATCCACGGGGACGCCACCCAGCCCTGGTTGGATGATTTGCACTCTCGAACCCTCTCCCGGTCCCTTGGTAAGGCCTCTGGTTAAAGATGGGTCTGCAATATAGGAGAGCTGGATTCAATACCAGATTGTCTTTATGTTTTCCCACCTCCCTTGGCCTCAACTCCTTCCTCCCCCTTGGGCCCTCTCCTCACCTTAATATTGTAGAAGGTGGATTCTCCGTCCTGCTCCTCATGGCAGGGGCGCGTAGATGTGGGGGGCGAGCAGTGACCAAGTTACTTCACTGGTGCAAGCCCCCACGCCTCGTGGGAATCCAGGCCTGCTGCGACTCTGTAGGTTTGCTGCTTTAAAGTCGTTATATGCAGTTCTTATGTTCCTCTTAGTTCGTTTAATAATGTCTTGCTTCTTTCCTTTTAGGTATGGAAAGGTATTTAGGAGTTGTCATGCAGTTTGAAGATGAGCATGTGCCGGTAGGCGAAAGCGCGGTGTGCGCGATGCTGTCCGGTGAGTAATGCGAGATGCGCGGCGCTGTTTCGCCTTTTATATTGCTAACCTGTGTCTTTTCTCTCCTTGCAGGTTGCGATGTTCCTCGCCGAGCGCCGTAATGTTCCAGCAATGATACTGACCAGGAGATGACTACCCAGGTAAGAATTGTTTGGCTTTCTTCATTCGGAAGGAAACGTGAGTAAACGCTTACTAATGCTGTCTTTCTTTCTCCTCTTTCCAGGTTATGGTATTCCAGGATGCATGTGGTGCCGAATGATGGAGTTCGTACATTCAGGTGAGTGGAACTGAAGTCGGCGATGGATTGAAGACAGGATACTGTTCCAGGTAAGTTTCGTAGTGTTCTTTCTCTCTCTGGAGGTCCTTGGTTTCAGGTAAGCTGGCATCAAAGAACTGGACACGGTGAGCGTTACGCTGCCCACAGCAGAATAGCGCAAAGCATGTTCTGCTGTTTGGTTGTGGTTTAAATAGTCTCAGGTAAAGTAGTCCAGGTAAAATAGTCCCATGGCTGCCACACCCAAAGTAGTCCAGATAAAGAAGTCCTAGGCCTGCCACACCCAAAAGACTAGACCGCATAGCTCAGTTCCTTGTAACTGAGCTATGTGTGTGCCTCCATGTTGGATGAACCCTCCCAAGTTAAATAGTCCCAAGTAAATAGTCCCATTCTAATGTTGGTCTTCATGATGGTTATGAGCCTGGCACCAAAGGCGCCAGGACTGACTCCAAGAGAGTCTTCGATGAGGTTTTAAGGCCTTTGACCTGGCCCTAACTGGAAGGGGGACTTGCCAGTGAGTACCAGGGGCAAGGGTCATGACAGGCTCCTCCCAGAGTCATCGCCTAGAATTTCCAGGACGTTGCAGCCGCCATCTTCCTTTCCCCAAAGTCCTCCACAGAATCAGTCTGTTGGGAGTGAAGGGAGGGAGAACATGATCTGCATTTTTGGAATTCGGCTCACCGTCCCTTTCTCACTCCACACATAGTTCGGTGAGCTTTTAAAGCAAAGGCAAACAGGTGAAAATGCCGTCAGTGGCTGGGATGAGGCAGGAGCTTCTACGTAGCCATGCCACCAGCCTCTGTGCCAAGCCATGCCTCTGAATGTTACGTTTTGAATAAAAGGCCGTAATGAACCCTGCGCAGGGAGGCCCACGTTACACGAAGTATCGGAGCCCGGCAGAGGGGATACTAAGGTGAAGTGTAATCACCTGTGAAGATGTAATGAAGGAACATTTGTTTTTGTTGGTGGTGATACATCAGGTCCTCTGATGCAAGAGACTTTGGGCCTCATTACACGTTGTGCGGTAAAATCTGCAAATTACCGGCATGGCGCCCTTAACGTGTCCGCCCTCGTAGGAGTGCGCTAATAGCGTACCATTACGAGTACGCGGACACAAGCTTTGCGCCATGCTGGTAATGCCCCTCCAGCCTTGCCGCTAATCTCCCCCAAAAGTCACTTAACGCCTTCCACGACAGTGCAGATAGCGACTCCGCCTTGACGCATCGTGCAAATAGCGACCACCGCTAATAGCGGTGAGCGTTAAATACCGGAACCGGAAATAGCATCATCGCACAGGAACGGGAAAGAGCAGGCGGCCATCTTTAAAAACACAATCCATTGCCATCCTCTGCCCCCTGGACCTGTTTGTGTTACCTTGCTGCCTGAGACCCATTGCTACACTGTCACCATGCCCAAGGCATTAAAAAAAACAACAGACCGCCAGCGAAAGGAGAAGTTCTCCAACAAGGAGTTGGTGATGCTGACTCAAACCTTAGCGGACAATGCAGAAGTGGTCTTCGCAAATGACATGCGGCGGGAGACCCTCCTAAAGAAGAAAGCAATCTGGGCTGAAGTGTCAACAAAAGTGAGTGCTGTAGGAACCAGCACGCGCACTGTACACGAGTGCAGAAAACGATGGGACGACCTGAGACTCCGGGTCAGGATGATCCTGTCCGAGAACCACAAGACTGCCACCGCTGGAGGATCAGGGTCACCGATCAAGCTGAAAGAGTGTGAGGAAACATGTGCAAACCTCATCGGGGTAGAATGTTATGAGGGAGTCGGGAGGATGGAGCACGGCGTGCCGGACACTTCTGATGGAGGTAAGTGCATTGATGCAAGCATGCAATGTGAATGTACAAGTCCCCACAAATGGCAGCCCTGGATCACTGCATGGATGGCCCGGCATCCACACATGCATCCCACCCTGCGCATGTCAGCGCCAGACCCCAACACACACATGCATACATCAACAGAGCCAAGTGTCACACACAATACTGCATGGATGAGGCACTGAAATGACACCTCACCTGCTTCCTCCACAATGAAGTTCAAACGGCCCCAAATGAATTAATGATGTAGCCTGCATTGAGTACATGCGACCATAACCAATGACATCCCCCTTCTTGTCCCCGACAGGGTCGCATACAGACAGCGAGGGAGCACCCCAGGCACCCCCTGTGCAAAAGAAGAAAAGGCCACAGCCCAGCGAGGACGCACCAACAACATCAGATGGAAAAAGGCCAAGGCCCCTATTGCAGCGCCCAAAACAACTCCTGCGCGCCACTGCCAGTGCCACGCAAAACCCTACTGCCCCGCCTCTGGAGGTCCACTCCCCCACCCAAATCACCGCCACCGAGGGTCCACCCTCAGCTGCTGCCAGTTCGGCAGGGGAGGCAGCAGCCATTGCCCCATTGTCCGATGTGGATGAGCCCACGGAAATAGATCTGCCTATGCACACCCCAAGCCCTGCTGTAACCCCCGAGCAATCACCCCTACACACACCTTGCTCGCACGTCACCGTTCACGAGTCTATGGAGGCCTTCAGTAGCCCCACAGAGGCGGCATCTGCACACCAGCCAGCATCAGGATGCGCAGCAGACACACCACCACCGGCCGCCACTTCCCCTGACCTGGCCAGCGTCATCCAGCGCCAGCAGGCTCTCACAGACCTCGTAGGTCAACATGTGGAGGAGGTTCGGGGAGACATCCAGGCACTCCAGGGAGGGAATGGAGTCGTGCACAGACAGGCTGTGTGGGGAGTTGGTACGCGTCCGGGAGGTGCTAACACGCACCGCAGATGCTATTGAGTGCCAATTTCCACCAGGACAGTCTGCCACCTCTTCGACCACCAGTTCGCGGCAGACAAGCCCAATCAGACGCTCTACACGCACCACCAGGCGCACCTCCAGCCAGCCCCCAAATGCTGGCCCTGGCAATGAACAATAGGGCGTGAATGTCCATTGATCTCTGTGCATGCCTGGACACATACATTGTTGGAGACTCATGAGGGACAGTTGGGGGGGGGAGGGTGTGATGGGACAGTTGTGGGGGGTGGGGGGAAGGGTGTGATGGGACAGTTGTGGGGGGTGGGGGGGAAGGGTGTGATGGGACAGTTGGGGGGGAAAGGGTGGCGGGATGGTTGGGGCCTTGCACATTTTCCTGTTTCTGTTCATTAATACACTGTTGTTTGAGCAAAACACAGGCCTTGACTCCTTCATTGTATATGATCAATTTATTGATGGCAAGGTCCATTGTGAGCTAACAAACAGACACCAGTGCATCGCCAGCCATATACAGGTGACAGTATGACTACATGTCACTCAGAATATTTGGTTGATCAAATGCTGTCTCACAGCACGTTCCTCCTGGCCATCCCCTCTTGCATGACCTGCATCCCCTTCACCTCCATCCTCATCCCCGTCATCATCCTCATCAGGTGCCTCCATTTCAACATCAGGGGGCAGTGGCACATTCCGTCTCATACACATATTGTGCAGCATGACACATGCCGTGGTGATCTTTGCAACCTTCTCATGGCCATACAGGAGGGCGCCACCAGACCTGCTAATGCACCTAAACCGTGACTTCAGCAGTCCAAAAGTCTGCTCAATGACGAGGCGGGTACGGGTATGTGCATGATTGTATTCTTCTTCGTGCCTGTTCTGTGGGTTCCGTACAGGTGTGAGGAGCCACCACTTCAGGGGATAGCCGGCATCACCTACATGGGGGGAGGAATGGGTTCCTGTTACTTTTTGACACATGTGTGGCCTGTTCATGTCACATACTTTGGCCTATCATTTTGATTCATGTACACATTCAACTGCATCAATGAATATGGTCTGTGTGACTGCTTTGTGCAAAGGTGAGCACAAGCATGCAAGTAGACATGCCCCATGGATGCCTCCAACAGTGACTGCCATGTCCTGGGTGAGGCCAGGTCATTGGTGTCCCTGTGGGCAGGCACATTTGGTACCACACTGGTGGTGTACTGTCCTTCCGACATTGCTGTTGCCATGCTGAGAGGCAATGCTTCAGTGGTGCCATGGGTTTGTGGTGCATTGCCATAGCTAGGGGGTATACATTTGCATGCATCCAGGGGCACAATGCATTGTTGATGTTGTGCTGTAGGAATGATGCATGACTATGTTGCCAGCATGGATGACATTTGTGTATTTCGTGGCGTGGAGTATCGTGCAATGTGGATGAGGATTGATGTTTGATGTCACCAGATTTGGGTTGTCAGCTCTGTTGTGTGGCATATACTTGCATGTCCGTTCATCCCAAGTACGTTGCTGCCCTCACAGATGCCCATTGGCGTACATCTGTACGTGCATTTGGGCGACGGACTACAGGCTACACCCAGTTGGAGTATCTATCTACCCCCCCAATGCACACCCAGTTGGAGTATCTATCTACCCCCCAATGCACACCCAGTTGGAGTATCTATCTACCCCCCCAATGTACACCCAGTTGGAGTATCTATCTATCCCCCCAATGCACACCCAGTTGGAGTATCTATCTATCCCCCCCAATCACACTGCCATGTGCTTAGCATGGAACTCACCAAGTAGCCACGAACGTTGTCCCATTTGTCGCTCCATGTAGCGGGGGATAGTTGAGTTCCGCAGGACCATGGAATCATGGGTAGATCCTGGATATTGGGCACAGCAGTGTGTGATTATCTTGTTTGCGTCACATACCATTTGGACATTGATGGAGTGGAATTGCTTCCTGTTTCAGTAGACTACTTCATTGTGATGTGGGACGACCAATTCCACATGTGTACAGTCGATGGCCCCAATGCAACTTGGGATGCCTGCCAGTGAATAGAAGCCAACTTTGGTATTTGCAATCTCCTGGGAAGTCCATGGCATGGATATGTGTTCGGGTGCATGCTTCAGGAGGGCATTGAGTACCTGGTTCAGTATGCGTGAGAATACTGGTTGGAAGATGCCATGCCTCTGGCCCACTGTATGCTGGTAGGTTCCTGTGGCCAGGAAGTGGAGCACTGTCACCACCTTGAGTAGAGGGGGGATGGCAGTTCGGATATCTATGAGGCTCACAATGTCGTTGTGTATCATGTACACTATGCTGGTGATGGTGTCCCGGTCCAGACGGTACAGGGTGTGTATCTGCTCAGGTGTTAGGTTAAATGGACTGGCTCTGATCTGGGGAATTGGTGGGTGCCTCTGTGGTATGATTAGGTGGCGTGGTGGTGCTTGCTGTGCCTGTCTGGCCCCCCTCCTCCTCCTGCCTCTCCTCTGTGCAGCCTGTTGTTGTAGCAGCAGCGCTGCAATCAGGTCCTCCAGGACATGTAATGCTGCCAGTATTGGAACCATCGTGGTGTGGGAAGGGGTGTGGGAAGGGGTGTGGTGTGTTTCTTTTGAGCAGCCACAGTCTCCATTGCCTCCACCTGTGCTGATTTTGGCCACCTGTGGCAGGTGTTGACACTGCTTAGTTCTTTTAACGGGTGGTTCGCGATGGCGGTATTGCCGCCATGCCGGTAAGGGGTTTTGGGCTATTTACCATGGCGCTATTGCCGTGTGCACTGGCCTTGTGATGGTGTGCTATTAGCGGCATGTCGTTATTTATGGGTTGGTGGGTCGCGCACACGCGGACTGACCGCTAGTAGTGGTACCGTAATTAGCGGTGCTGCTAATGGCGGTGAGCCGGGTCGTAATCCGCATGGGCATTTAACGTTACCGGTATTCCATTACCGGTAACGTTAAATACCTACCGCCATCCGTGTAATGAGGCCCTTTGTCTGAAAGAGACTTGGCCACATAAGGCCCTGATATTTTGGAAACAAACTATAACCTTGTGATGGCGAGGCCTGCTGTGCTGAGGAGTTCCGCCTTGACCAGTGCTAAAAACATGTGGAAGGGAGACTCCAGCCATACCATCCTGACTTTTAATTTTGTGAACACTTCTTTCTTTTCTGGTGAATATTATCCCACACTATTTTGTAACTTAGAAGTAAAGGTTGGCAATCGTTTTTTTAAATTATAGGCTCTTTTTATTTGACAAGACGCCACTAGGATTGCCTTATAATTATTTGATGGTCATAGCTTGCTCCCATCTAAGATTAAGTTTTCGATTAGGCCTTTTTCTCACCCATTATACAGTTTAATAAACACCCTTGCACTGTGATTACTTGTGTCTGTCTTTACTGTTGCCACCATGAGTTCCTTACAGATCCCAGACTCCCAGCCAGATAAAAGACCCACATGAAAAGACTTCAAAATTGCTCTGTGTCTCCATCACCTATTCAAAGCCTTGGGGGTGGTTGACATGTGGAGAGTACTACACCAAGAAGAGAAAGACTTTACTTTCTTCTCGCATGTACATCGAACTTCCTCCCGAATAGGCTTACTCTTGGCATTCCCCGACTCATGTCCTATGTTCATGAAGTGGCCATTAAACCTAGGATATTGTCCGATCATGCCCCAGTTCTCCAGACAACCCGAGGTTATGACTCATAACCTCCCCCCAGACCGCAATGAAGCCTCTATGACCCGATCCTGAATGACATGACGCTCAGGGACGCAATCGCTAAAGCCATTTGGTTCTACTTCCAGGAAAACCCCACAGAACTGACCTCGCCGGCAACCACATGGGATGCCATGAACGCCGTGATCAGAGGAGAACTAATAGCCCATACCTCTGCTTATCGGAAGCATAGGCAGGAGGCCAGAGCCCAGTTTGAGAGGGAAATAATTGAAGCAGAAGATAAACATTAGAAAGGGGTGCTCTCCTAAAGCACACTGTCATGGTTAAGAGTGGGGCAGACGAGAACGTGTGCAGCAAGTGAAATGCTGAGGAGACTGGGTTGGGCAATAAGAAGTTAATTTCCCAGCAGCAGTGGGGAAATCCTGTAGTTCCTTGCATTCGTGCTGTGTGGCAGCTGTGAGTAATTGCAGTGTGCTTAAAGACAGCCAGCTGCCCGTGCCAGGTGCGTATTATTTTGATCCAACACGTACGGTTTCAGCGTGTAAGAAGATCCATGGAGGGAGCAGCGTGTTGCGCAGCAATTTCAATTGTATACGCATGCGCGAGCGGCATCGAGGCTCGCGCATGCGTAGTGAATAATAAAGGCGGTGCGCCGGCAGTTCGCGCCGGCGACCGGAGCAGACACACGTCTCCGGCGTCCACTCTCTGTGTGCCTGCCTGCATGCGTGTGTATGTGTGCGAGCGAGGCCCCGGCACGCCCCAAGGCCCGTAACACTGGCGACAAGGCGGAGACGGAGCCGTCCTCCGCTCCGACGGCATCGGAGTGAAGGAACGCTGCTGCGTGTGCATCGATCGGGTGCACACGGACCCACGCGCACGGCCGGCGGCCATTGGTTGCGGCCCCAGAGGGTGCTCGTGCGCCACCTGCCTCCTACACTGCTCCAGACAAATTTTTGGAACCACCACAGCCCAGATTCCACAAGGTTGTGGTAAAGGCAAGAAAGAGAGTGTGATTGCACTCTGAAGACCACCAGTTACCTCGGCTCTTACCAGAGAAGGACCACTGTGCGTACACCATGGGGGAAGAGGGAGAGGAAGAAGAAAATGCTGTCGCCCCAATTCCTCGCAGAATGCACAGTACCCTAGCGCCTATGCCTGAATTTGACACCACGGGCCCCCCATCCAAGTTAGGGCCGAAGTGGATCACATGGGTTAAGAAGCTGGAAATGTTTTTTAGAGCATCGGGGGAAACGGAAGATGAGGCGAAGATTGCCATCATGGTCTATTCTGCAGGGACCGAGGTTCAACGCATTTATGACGCTCTCAATATTCCAGCAGCGAATTATGATGCGGTCAAGCAAGCTTTCCGTGACCACTTCCTTCCTATGGCGAACGTTGACTTCGACAGGTTTGTCATGGGTGCGGAGAAACAATTGGAAGAGGAATCACTGGACAGTTTTGCGCTCGTCTGAGACAACTAGCGGGCTCCTGCAGATGGGTCAACGAGGAAGAAATGGTTCGTAACCAACTGCTGCAAGGTTGCTCCTCAGGTAAACTGAGGAGACAAGTGCTTAGAGAGACCGGACTGACTCTGCAGCAAATTCTGGACATGGGGTGGGCGTACAAACTGGCGGAGGCAAGAGGGGCGAAAATGGACGTTGCTACACGCTCCAGGAAGGAGGAAGAGGCATACGCCATCGGACGCTCGACCATGGGGAAGGCAAGATGGACACCAAAGAGGAGTGAAGGGCCCACGACGCAAGGGAATGTCTCATCGTGTACATACTGTTGATACGATCTGCCGCATGCGGGAGAGTGCCCAGCAAAGGCAAGGACCTGTGGTCGATGCCGCACACCGGGACACTATGCGAGAGTGTGCAGGGCAACAACGCCAGTTACAGTCTTGAGAGGACCAGAGAGAGTCGGCAGAGGTGTCGCTGGAAGAGTAAGGGGCGTGTCCTCTGTCGAACAAGGCATGCAAGATCTCAATATCGCGGAAGAGGAGGAGGAAGATGAAGAAATATTTTTCATTTCAAGCATTGCGCAAGGCCCTGGGGACCGTCGACAACCCAAATGCACCGTCAACATTAGCGAGATGCCAACTCCGGTCCTCATATATACTGGGCGTCCGTCTGCGTACTTGCAACAAAACATTACAATGCTCTTCCTGGCCCACCAAGGCTGACGACTTCCACAGCGCGGATCTACGCATTCGGAGGGGACACACCTCTTCCCATCCAGGGAGTGTTTGTGGCCCCGGTCTCTCATGGTCAAAACAGAATAAAGGCGAGGTTTTTCGTCACCAGCGTGAGCCCCCACTCCCTCCTAAGCTGTGCCGCGTCGGAAGCGCTCAACATTGTACACTTCACCCTTGCTGTGTACTTCACAGATCTGGACCGCCTACTACAGCGTTTTGAGAAGATATTCACTGGCATCGGAAAGCTCAAGGCAGAGCCCATACGGTTGCACATAGATGAGTCTGTGAGGCCGACTGCGCTTAAACATCGGCGCATCCCTTTTCATCTCAGGGAACAAGTGGTGAAAGAACTACAGTCACTGGTGGACAAGGACATTATCGAGAGGGTAGATGGACCCACTCCCTGGGTCTCCCCAATTGTGGTGGCTCCGAAGCCGAAACAACCGGGGGCAGTACGCATCTGCGTAGATATGAGGCTGCCCAATGTAGCGATCAAACGAGAACGCCATCTCACACCAACCCTAGATGACATCGTGGGAGAGCTCCAGGGAGCCAGGGTCTTCTCGAAGCTAGACCTGAGGTCAGGCTACCGCCAGTTGGAACTCCATCCCGAGTCCAGGTATATTACGACCTTTACGACCCATGAGGGGTTGTATCAATACAAAAGACTTAGCTTTGGGATCTCGTCCGCAGCAGAGGTCTTTCAAAATGCCATCAGGGGGGCATTATCAGGACTAAAAGGGGTCATCAACATGTCAGATGACATCCTAGTGTTTGCAAAATCAGAAGCGGAACATCTGAAGCGCCTCGAGCATACCTTGGAGAGACTGTGCAGTGTAGGTTTAACACTACATAAGGAGAAATGCAAATTTCTGAGGGTCAGGCTTGAATTTTTCGGATTTGTATTTCACGCTGGTGGGATTTCCCCGGATCCGGAGAAGGTGAAAGACATCAGAGATGCCCCACCACCAGCGTCCCCAGCCGAAGTAAGAAGTTTCTTAGGGATGGTCAATTATTGTGGCCGCTTCATCCGAGATCTAGGCTCCCTGTCGGAACCACTGAGGGCGCTCACCAGAAATGATGTGGCGTGGACATGGACAGAGAAGGAACAAAGAGCGTTCACCGCCATTAAAAATGCCCTGTCGGAGCAAGAAACTATGGTGTACTTCCACCCCGGTCGCCAGTCGGAGATCGTAGTTGATGCTAGCCCGGTAGGGCTGGGGGCAGTCCTCATGCAAGCAGACCAGCAAGGGACCATGAGGCCCATCGCCTATGCCAGCAAGGCCCTGACCGACACGGAGAGGCGTTACTCCCAAATAGAGCGAGAAGCCTTGGCCATACTGTGGGGGTGTAAACATTTCAGAATATACATTCTGGGGAAGCCAGTTGTGGTAGTAACTGACCACAAACCCCTCATCCCCAAACTGTCTGGGACATCGTCCAAACCACCTCCGCGCATAGAAAGGTGGATGTTGGCCCTCATGGAATATGGGGTCAAATTGCTCTATCGACCAGGGACACACAACCCGGCTGATTACCTGTCGCGCCATCCGGGCACCGGGAGACCCGGGGACTGACTGGAGGTGGCGGACTGTGTGGAAGCTGTACATCTAGTTGTGGAGGCCGCCCTGCCTGTAGCCCTGACGCGTCAGGAAATTGCAGATGAGTCCAATAACGACGAAGCGTTCCGGAAAATAAAAGAGGCGGTGGACACAGGGGAATTGCGGGAAGTCCTCCTTGACAACTCCCGGAGGACCGCAGAAGCTCAAAGAGATCTACAAGCACTCTGTCGGTGGCGGATGACGGAATCCTGCTAAGAGGGCACCAGATCGTAATACCAGGAGTGCTGGTTGAGAAAGTCCTACAGCTAGCCCACAAGGGACACCAAAGAATGGCCAAGATGAAAGCTCGGCTCAGATTGACAGTTTGGTTTCCAGATCTGGAAGGAAGGGTGGAGAAATTTGTGAAGGCCTGTATCCCATGTCAAACCGCCAGCCCTGTGGAGAAGGCGCCACCCATTCAGGCCATGGAGAGGAGTGACCGCCCATGGGGGACTGTTCACGCGGACTTCGGGTCCACGGGCCGAGGCTTATACTTTCTGGTGGTGACAGACCAGTGGTTACGATACCCAGAGGTGGAATTGGTCGAATCCACATGCAGCGACCACACCATTCTGGCCATGGACAAAATATTCGCCACACATGGGTTCCCTCTCGAAATTTGCTCGGACAACGGGTCACCGTTTCAGGGCCAGTGCTTTGCTCAATACTGCGAGGAGAGGGGGATAAAGCATCGCAAAGTAACACCATTATGGCCGAGAGCAAATGGCGAGGTGGAGCGATTTATGCGAACGCTCAACAAAGTGTTCCGCATATCGGTGAATGGGGGAGAAGATCTCAAGCGAAATCTGGTCGAGTTCCTAAGAGAATATCGCACAACCCCACATCAGTCCACCGGAGTGGCCCCCGCAGAGGTCCTCTTCAAAAGAATACCAAGAGGCCTACTACCCGAAGTGGAAGGGAGGACACCCGGAGAAATCGACAACAGTAAAGTGCGCACAGCGAGGGGCACTCTAAATGAGAAAGAGACCGCACGGCGGAGACTACCCGAGAGGGCAATCGCAATAGGAGACACCGTGCTGGTGCGCAACAGGAGGCCGGAGGGGAAGTTATCACTGCCATATGAGCCACAACCATTGGGCGTGACCCACGTCAAAGGGTCGATGGTCACGGCCGCCAATGCAAGAGGGACTGTGACTAGAAATGTCTCGTTCTTCAAGCGCAAAAGAACCTGAAACCCCAGGAGCAGCCGTGAGAGATGATCCCGACCCGCGTACGGGAGTGCTGTTGGAAAACGATGTGCCGCCAGAGACTCCGGCAGCACCCGAGGACCCCGACGCCGGAGCACGCCGGTACCCGAGCCGGGCTGGGCGCAAGCCACCGCTGAGGTTCAAAGACTTCATCATGGACCCGACCTCTTAATAAAGGCAGAGGTATCGTGAACGTTATGATGGGCCCGTTGGCCCCATGTTTTGGAAAAGGTTATTTTGTTGTTGGGGGAAAAGGAGGGATGTTGCGTAGCAATTTCAATTGTATACGCATGCGCGAGCGGCATCGAGGCTCGCGCATGCGTAGTGAATAATAAAGGCGGTGCGCCGGTAGTTCGCGCCGGCGACCGGTGCAGACACACGTCTCCGGCGTCCACTCTCTGTGTGCCTGCCTGCATGCGTGTGTATGTGTGCGAGTGAGGCCCCGGCACGTCCCAAGGCCCGTAACACAGCGGAACGCCAGAGGTCTGGGCAGTAAGGGAATGACTCGGGCAGTGCAGCATTGACTGGAGGCTTTGTCCGCTCTCAACACTGAGCGTCTTCTCGTCCGGGTAGTCCCATGGGGTTCCCTGACCAAAACCTAAGTGGCCTGCGCTTCTGTTGCTAGTGCATTATTGTTAAGTTTTCGAAATACTGACAGTCTTTCTTGAATTGCTACCACACGCTCTGAATAAGGGAAATGTTTGTTTGTTTAAACCAGTACTCTCAGAGTCAGGAAAAGGCGACAAAAGGAGCTGTGGGTCTGCTGTGGGAAGCAGGTTGCTATTTTGAGTTGTTTAGGCGCATGTGTCCAGATAACACGTGTCAGTTACACCGGACAATATTAAGGCCATCTATGTTATGGTTTGAAAGCTGATTTATGTTTGGGTCATTTTTGCTTTGCTTGCCCTTGTGGCCATGCGTTTGTACATTCATTTGGGAAAATATCCCAGTGTTTTCCATCTGGCTTGCTAAATGTTGTTCATGTTTCATGCCCATCTTGTTTCATGTTATATGTCTGGTTTTCAAAGGAAGGAGAAAGGTACATGATTATTGCAGAGTGCTTTAGGTACAGGAGTTTAGGCGCTTAGTAGGTGACAGGTAGGAGTAGGGTTACAGGACTGTATCAGGTTATTCATGTATGTGTATTTTTCCCAACACTCCCCATTACCTATCCAAACACATTTTTCCTTCACCTCATTCCGGTTTTCCTAACTTCCCTCACCCTATCCACAACCTCTCCCTAATCCCTCTTCCCCCCATTGGGTGGCTACCTGTGGTCTTGACATTCAGGTGCCCGTGCCAACCTCGGTGGGAGAGTCGAATCCATTTGGCTTCTGTGGTTCGGGGGAGAGTGTCGATACTCTCTTCCTTGTGTGAGTTTGACACTCACCGTTCCCTGCAGGTGGCACGAAACAACCTAGAAGCCCACTATGCCGAAGAAACGGCCCATTCCATATAAGGATACTATGGCAAAAATAATAAAGCAAATAAATTCCTGGTTAAAAAATTGGCAAAAGTAAAACAACGCAATGTCATCATTGGCCTGCGGGACTCACAGGGTAAGGTCCAATATACGGAAGAAGCCAAACTGCAACTAGCAGCAGCTCACCTGATCAAAACCATGACAGCATCTCCCCGGGATCTAGCCGAACAGACACAATATATTGAGGACTCCACCCACGCGCACCTCATGGAGGTGGACTGTGAAGCTCTAGACTCCCCGATCACTAGCGAGGAAATAGACTCAGTCGTTAAATCCCTAAGAACAAGAGCTCCAGGGTCCAATGGGTTCTCAATGAGATTCTATAAGCTCTTTCGCCCTCAACTTCTGGCCCCTCTCATGGCCCTTTTCAATTCCTTGCGTCAATCCTGCTCCACAATTCCAACAATGCAGATCGTCTCAACGATCCTCCTACTGAAACCCGGCAAAGATCCTAGAGATTGCACCTCATACAGGCCCATATCGTTACTTAATATAGATGCCAACATCTATTCTAAAGTCTTGGCCAACCGCCTATCCTTGGTTCTTCCTAAAATAATTGACTCAGATCAAACCGGCTTCATAAAGGGCAGAACCACAGGGGATAACATTCGACGGGCCCAAAACCTTGTTGAGGTGGCAGTCTTAGACTGTGAGAAAATGGCGCTGCTGGCTTTAGACGCAACCAAAGCCTTTGACAAATTCGACTGGTCCTCCCTAAATCTAACCCTTGAGGCCTTTCAGTTTGGCACACTTTTTCATAGAATGGTCCTAGCCAACCATATCTCACTGAAAAGGCGTTACGGGTTGACCAGGGACAGACACCTCCAATTTCACTAACTTGTTTGGCACACTTTTTCATAGAATGGTCCTAGCCAACCATATCTCACTGAAAAGGCGTTACGGGTTGACCAGGGACAGACACCTCCAATTTCACTAACTTGTGGGACTAGGCAGGGGTGCCCTCTATCCCCCTTACTTCTTGCCCTGGTAATGGGACCCCTGGCCCAACGAATTCTGAACAATTCTGCCATCTAAGGGGTCTGGTTCGGCCAGACACACCATAAGCTTTCCCACTATGCAGACAACATCCTGTACACTTTAACAAACATCCACCCCTCCCATCAACAATCAGTTTCAGAACTAAATAGGTTTGGCAGGGTTGGGGGGTTCGCTATTAATTATTACAAATCATCGGCCCTGGGAGTGGGTTTGACCTCGGAGGAGATGGAGGACCTCTGATCCTTATGTCCCATCCAGTGGAACGAGAAATCCATAGATTACTTAGTGGTGCAAATTCCAGCCCTCCCAGGTGAGGTATATGCTGCTATACGCCCCCCCTTTAAGGAACTAGAGACAGACCTGAAGAAGTGGACAGCCCAAGAGAGCTCGTTGATGGGGAGGATCATGGCCTGTAAAATGAACCTTCTCCCAAGGTTCCTATATTTCTGTTCCACTCTCCGCGTATCGGTCCCACCATCCCCACTCCTTCGCCTACAAGAAAAAATGCTACAGTTTATATGGAGGGGTAAGAAAGCAAGGATCCCTAAAAGGGTAATGATGGGCGTGGCTTTCTCCAAAATGGGTAGAGATTGAACAGTCAATACTGCCACTACCCCTCTGCTCCCTCTCGTACATCCCTCAACCCGTGCAAAAACACTGTCCTGGCCTACTTTCCTCCACAAAATCTACAGTGCGAATCTGGGACTGGGCCATGAAATCCAAGAGAATTTCCGACCGGATTGGGTCCTCTTTCCCCGGACATCTACAACACAGTCTTTACGCCAGGCATGCACCCTACAAACTTTAAAAACTGGATGAGGTGTGGGTTGCAAACCTTGGTGCAACTATTTGAAAATTGCTGGCCACGCACATTCGAGAACTGTAAGGGGACATTTCAGCTGACCAAGAGTGACGATTCTCCTATGCCGAACTCCGTCATTGGTACATGCACCCTCTGGTCCGTCAGAAGGCCATATCCGACCTCTGCCCCATTGAACTCACTTTGCAGGAGGGACTAAAAGGGGGGAATGTCTCCAAGCTATACAAGTTAATGTAGGAGGACATGATAACTCTTCTCCCTGCAAATATGACACAATGGGAAAAGGACCTGGAGTGCTCTATTGAGGACCAGCCTTGAGTGGGCATCTGGAAGAGAAAATACTCCTTCTCATCCTGTGTGATGAACAAAGAATGTGCTCTTGAACTGCTTCTTCGTTGGTACTATCCCCCAGTGCGGCGTAACCAGATTCAGAACGCATTGGACCCGCAGTGCTGGCGAAACTGTGAACCAGGGCACTTATTTACATATGTGGTGGGACTGCCCCTGTGCTCAAGCCTTCTGGGAGGAAGTACTCACTGTAATTGAAGCCATCACCCAGGTTAAACTTCAGAGAAAAAAAACAAAGTAATCCTCCTGGGTTCTTCGGGTGCAGGGGGCCTACTCAAGTTCTGGGACGACAGCTACATTTATTACCCAGCTTCTCATAGCGGGGAAGATCACGATCGCCCGGTCTTGGAAATCTCCCGGGGGCCCATTAAAATCCCTGTGGTGGATCAAGATATGGGACATTCTGGTGGTGGAAAAAGTCACAGTAGCCTTTTGCACCGCTTCACAGATGTGCGTGCCCCTATCTTGCAATATGATTGAAACTTCCCTGCTCAAACACACAAACTGCGACTTCTGCGCCTGTTCCTTCGGGACAACATTTGAAATGAGACCCTCCCAGTCAACTTCTACCAGATTAGGGAAACCGGGGAGGAGGGGTGGCAATCTCCAGGGGTGGGGTAAGGGGCTATTCCTATTTGTGTACTTCTGATTGAATGTTTAACGTCAGATATGTGACTCTGCACTGCTCGTCCCATGTCTGCAACCAAATAAAATATAGTTGTTTAAAAAAAGTGAAAGCCGCCCTACATGCCCCCACACTCAAAACCAACAGAGACCTCAGGGCATTCCTATGATTGATTGGTTATTGCTGTAGTTTTAGCTCACATTTTTCAAGCTAAGAAATGCTGAACCCCAGAAGATTCATTGGGCTGAAGAGGACGATGCATGTTACAACAACCTAAAACAAACTTTATGTCAGAATACAATCCTAAAAGTAGTAGAGTTCTCAAAAAAATGTCCCTTACAGACTGATGCCTCCCTCACAGGGTTAGGAGCAGTATTATCACACATATACGATGGATTAGAGCACCCCATCCTATTCACTAGTCGTAAACTCTTCCTACATGAGAATAACTACTCTGTGTTGGAACTAGAGGCCTTTGCCATCAAATGGGCAATTATCCACCCGAGGTACTACTTTCTAGAGAGAAAGTTTACACTTGTCACCAACCACTCACGTTTGGTATGGATATGACAATGAAAGGACTCTAACCCTCGACTCATGCGACAGTTCTTAGTTCACTGTGGAACACCGAAAAGGTAAAGAACAGGTGAAACAGTTGCAGCGACATTGCATAGGGGAAGGGTATGTAAGAAACCAAATGTTGCCTCACCCACTAGTCCCCGGGGATCCCTCTCTCAGGTGGCTAGGGCACGGCCATCACCTTTGGATCCAGACCCTGGGGGTGGACCAGTGCGGGAGGATCACCTGGGTGAGGGGTGTGCGGGATCAGGGGTGGGGCAGCCGATGGTGAGACACGGTATTCCCCCCTTTTTTGTACATCCAACCCATCCAATTTTTTAGGACATCCGATGGCCCAACTCCCACACCCCTTTTTACACAAACACTGGGCCGAGGAAGAGGGCGACTGAGAGTAACAAGACTAACTCATAGATCGTACTGGACATGTCCTGCTAATCGGGTCAGGCAAAGTCAGGCACTTGACTTTAAGTGCATACACCTAATTCCAATTAGCTCTCCTCAAACAGATAAAAGGCGGAACCTAGAGACACACTCTGAACAAGGTGGAACACAAGTACAAGCAGTAGAACGGGATAGGTGAACCTACTGGAGCAGAGCGACACACCAAGGGACGAGAGCAGCAGGTCGAAAACCCCAGGAGTTCCCTACAGGAGGTGGTTGCCTCCAAAAGGCAGCAAAAGTTACGTGGAGAAGGCAAGATCCCAAAGTAGAAAGCTGCATTGTGTTTCAAGGACGCCAGCAACCCTCCCGGGTAAACGGCAGAGTTGGGGAGGCAAGGCCAAGCCTGTGGTACTAACCTTGACTTGTGAATTGTAAATCTTAAAACCAAGAAAGAAACAGACACAGCCGGTGAGTTGGCAAGCAACCTGAGAGACTGGTGTGTGTTAAAGATGAGACGTGAAGAAAGGTAACATGCAAATGAACTTTGAAGTAAGGACAGCTGTGAAATCAGCGATACTAAGTATCTGGCGAAAGGAAGTAGCCCACTCAAAAGTCTCCATGAAAGGTGCATTGTTTGTAGCGATAAAGTGAATGAACTGTAAAAGCAAAAGTGAACAAAATTAAGTACGAGAGAAGAGGACAGTAAAAAATTGAACATTGAACTTTGAGTCGAAGGGGTCCTGCAGAGGTCTGTAAAGAAAGCTATGCACATTCCAAAGTCTTCGACATCCGAAAAAGATCTAAGCCCGGCTGATGGAGACCTGAATGTAACAAGTTTGGGGATGGGAGCCCCCTGCAATTATTGTTCAACTTTTGTTGTGAAAGATCTGAGCCCGACAGAGGGGGACCAACGTGAACTTTTGTTGTGAAAGGTCCGAGCCCGATAGAGGAGGACCAACGTGAACTATTTTGTGAAATATCTGAGCCTGACAGAGGGAGACTAACTTGAACTTTTGCTGTGAAAGGTCTGAGCCTGACAGAGGGGGACCGGCGTGAACTTCTTGTTGAAATGTTATTTGGAAGTCTGGGAAGAGAGACTGTAACGTCGATGGCCAGATGAGCCTCGATCCACGTCTTGAACTGTTTTGTGTTGAATGTTTCATCCTGCCTACAAGGACTGCCTTACTCTGTGCTGTCTAACAAGGGGAGGAGAGCTGATTCAGCCACATTTATTCTTTATATTTGAACACTGATTTTCGTTTACATACATATCTCTTTTACACACTTTTTGTACAAGAGATGGGGCAGGCATTTGGTTTTGTTAGCATAGGCCATTTTGATTTGACAGACTTCACTAGGACTGTTTTATTTATTATTTGATGTTTGAGACTACTCCCATTCTAGTTATAGGGCAGAATAGGAGTTTTTCCAAACTAAAAAACTTTAATAAAGGTTTTACAAATTGTACCTTAAGGGCCTGATTCACAGAAGCATTTTATAATGGCAAAACCCCATTGGAAAACGCTCTGTGAATAAGGGCCTTAGTTTCAGTTGTGATACCATGCCTTCCCTAGAGGCCCATTGATAACGAGAGCTTTTGCTTTAGTGTGTTTGTTTCATACTCCTTTGCAGGATCATGGTAGATATCTACTGCCAGGTACCAGAAGGTGTCCACAGCCCACTGCATGCCCAGATTCGGTAGATGCTGCTGTTCCAGTACTGCCAGGCCGGTGAGTAAGAACAACCTCGACTTTCCTTTTCTCACGGTTATACCAGATAGCCCAGCGAAACTGTCCAGTACTTCTAGTATATAAGGCAAGTTGTCTTTCGGATTTTGGTAGTAGAGCAGCATGTCATCTGCGTACAATGAGACCACATGTGTCTCGTCCCCTACCAGTATGCCTGCCTCTTTGAAATCCGTCCTGAGGAAAGCAGCAAGTGGGTTCAATGCCAAGATGCAGAGCATGGGGAGAGCGGACTCCCCTATTTGGTTCCTTTATCCAGTTCCCACACCTCTGAGACATGCCTGCCCCTTCTCACTCTGGCCAATTGCTTCTTATACAGAAAATGTACCGAACGCGTGAAGCGCGGCCCCACTCCAAAGCGCTGCAGTGCTGCGTGCAACCAATCCCACCTCACAGAGTCAAATGCCTTTATCGCGTCCAGCAAGGCCACAGCATATTCCACCTCCTCCTCCTTGGTCTTGTCTATTACGTGGTGCAGCCTGCGCAGGTTCCAGGACGTATTCCTGCCAGGGACATAGCCTGTTTGGTCAGGGTGTATCAGAGTGCCAATTACACGCCAGAGTCTATTTTCCAACATTGCTGCAAGGATTTTACAATCTTGGTTGATCATTGAAAGTGATCTATACGAGCCGCATTCAAGGGGTGGCTTGCCTGGTTTTAGTATTGGCACTATGATTGACTCTTAGAGGCTCTTCGGCAGCAAGCCTACATCGAATGCATCTTCCAGCATTAGCAGTAAGTGCGGTGCAAGGTCTCTGTGAACTCCCTGTAGAATTCTGCCGGGAACCCCTCCGCGCCTGGCGTTTTACTGTAGGGTAGCAATAGAGTAGTCGCCTGTTGCTCCTCCACTGTAAATTGGGCATCAAGCATTTCCGCCTGCTCCCACTACAGATGGGGCAGGTCAATCTCCCACCAAACCTCTTGCAAGTCCCTGGCGCAGCTCTCTGTGCCTGCGTCATATAGGTGCCAGTAAAACCGGCAGAAGACTGCATTGCTCTCGCTCTGGGCTCTGCATTCTTCCCAGCACTCGTCTTTAATGGAACTTATCATACCTCTCCTCTCCTCTGTGCGACTCAGCCAGACCAACAGTCCTACCGGTTGTATCCCCACTTTCGTGCAGTCTCTCTACGTATTTATTGTAATCATGCTTGCACAGTCGCTCCCAAGCTGCAATAGAGGTCTGCCTGAGCCCAATTAGTTCCTTCTCGTACCCTTCAGGTTGTCCCTCCCCACTCGCCAGTGCCTCCATCTGCGCCTCTGTGCTAGAAATGTCATACAGCAGGGTCTTGCGTATTCCACCCATCTTCCCGATAACCTCCCCCCTAATTACCACCTCAACCCCTTAACTGCCAAGGGTCCCCACCCACCAGTGCCAAGGCCTTTTTTGGTGATTTCGGTATGTCGCCATTCAATCCCTTGTAGCCTTTTTGTTACATGGGATATCTTGGCCAAATTTGGCCCCTTTTCTTCCCACATGTAGGCGGTCATAAATCCTAGGTTGCTCTATGGGGGTAAGAGAAAATAACCAAAAAGGGAGAAAATGTCGGGTTTTTTCAGAAAATGACAATAAAATGATGTACGAAGAAGCCTGTGGTTTTTTTCCTTGTAAGAGCTAGGAAAAAACGGTTTACTGTGCTGAATTCGCCATTTTCCGGGCTTTCAAGAACAGGATGAGTGGTAACCAAAAAACATATTTGGCAATTTTGCCCTTTTTTTCCAAAGGGACATGCATGGACGTAATGGAAGAGGAGGGAGGGAAGACAGAAAGGCATACATTTCTGAAAAATCGACAAAATTCCAAGTTTAGGAAGGGGCGATTTGCGCAGGTCAGGTGTAAAGCATCGGAAGGGGGGTATCTGTACCCCTGCTCTCTATATGGCAGAGTAGAGGCACAGAGCATCCCAGCCAAGATTCTCTATGCAGTAGCTATGGTCGAGCAATCAAGGCTTAAGCTCTCAGGAGGTGATGCAGGCTGGTTCTTAAGTACATTGGGCCTCATTCCGAGTATGGCGGTAAGAAATACATATCACCGCCATGGCGTAAACACCATGTACGATGTGGTTGGAAGGCGCTATTTCCACCATATTCCGACTTCGCGTGCACGAGTATTCCGCCATGGCGGTAAACTCCCTTGCGGCATAGCGCAAAAGGTCCCGTCAAACCCCTTACCGCCATAAACCTAGACGTATTTAACACCATTGCCTTTGATGGAATCCGTAAATAGCGGAGACCGTAATTTACGCTAACCGTAAATTACGGCCACCGTTAAAAACCGGAAACGGAAATAACGTCATCGCACAGGAACGGGAAGCATCACGGCGGCCATATTTAAAATCACAATCCATTGCAATCCTCTCCATACAGGACATACAGGACTCCATACAGGACTCTGATCGACCAAATATACTTCAGAGACCAGCATCATGCCTAAAGTTCTGAAAAAGGGCGCTGCGCGCATCCGAAAAGAAAAATTCACCCAGGATGAGTTACAGGTCCTGGTCGACACTCTGCATGAACATGCAGATATCGTATTCTGCAGCGACATGCGTAGGCCCACCATCCTCAGAAAGAAGGAGATATGGGAGTTGGTCGCACAGAGGGTGAGCGCCGTTGGGAACACCCCCCGCAGCACAACGCATTGCCGCAAACGCTGGGATGACCTCCGTCTCAGGGTGCGGGCCATCCTCTCAGCAAACCGTCAGCAGGCCCTGGAGACAGGAGGAGGCCCAGGCTCACCCATTAAAATGATGCCCTGGGAGGAAACATGTGCGGAGATGATGGGCACAGAAGCCATCGAAGGTGTTGGCGAAATGAATTGCGGTGATCCCTCATCCGCTGATGCAGGTGAGTTTCATGAGTCTAAACAGTACATGCATCCCTAATGTAATTCACCGCAAAGGGCCGGCCAAAGGGTCACATCATGTTTGCTTCGTAGACCCCCCCCCCTGCAATCATGTCGTAACAAGTGGGACCCAGGATGATGTCAGGTGCAAGGCTGACACCCATATTGGCCATGCCACACAGAAAGCTGGTCAATGTCACTAACCACAGTACTCCGCCAACATGATTGATCCCGCCAACAGTATGCTTTTACCATCCAAGCCAAGTTCACTCACCGACCAAATGTCACCAAGACGCTGCTCTCCCAATGTGTTACCATAGGCTTGAAGTCATGATGACCCCCAGATCATTGCTCATGCTGTCTCTCTCTTGCCCCCCACAGGTAGCGGTCATGAAAGTGAGGAGCAGGAAGGCTGCCGGCCAAGTACCTCCCGGGGCAGGGTACAGTGCATACCTGCTGGCAGACATAAGGCCCATACTACACCACCTGCTCCAGCAACCCCCATGGAGGGTACACAACCCCCACCCGCGCACCTGGACATGCCTGCAGTTCCGCCGGTAACATGCCCCACGCTGCACCCTGAGGAATCCAGCATGTCAGGGGAGAATGCTGCCATGTGCCTCCTTAGTGTGCCAGACAGCCCCGCATCCAATTCCGTGGTCAACGTGGAGGAGACCAATGACTACAGCCCTGAGTCACCATCGTACAGCCAGGTTGCACGCAGCGACTCCGGGTCGAGTGATGGGCCAGGTCTCACAGGCGAAGGGGTAACACCTGTCTCACATCAGCCCACTTCCCCTGCCGAAACACCTGAGAGGCCTGCAGGCCCAATACCAAGCCTGCCAACCACATCCCCCACATCGGCCGCAGAAGCTGTGCACTCCCAGAACCTTAGGGCCATGATAGAGGAGTTTCTCCGGGACAACCGGGAATCAGGGTTGGTGCATCACAATGACCTGCAGGCTCTGGGCGAGGTCATCACTACATGCACAAACCGGCTCTGTGAGGTGCTCGGCAGGATTGCTGATGCCCTGGAGGCAACAACCCCCAGACCTCAGCCCCAGCAGGAGGAACCACCCTCCCACTGCTCCTCCACGCAGACCAGCCCGGTCCGCAGGTCACAACGCTCAATGCGAAAATGATACCCCAGGCTCGGGGAGTGCCCATTGACTATGAAGCCACAGACATGTGGCCTATGTAGTATTGATGGGACCATTGTGGGGCTGTTGTGGGGGGAGGGTGAGGGGGTGAGGGTGTGCATGGGAGTTGGAGGGGAGGGGGGTGAGGGTGTGCGTGGGAGTTGGGGGGGAGGGGGGTGAGGGTGTGCGTGGGAGTTGGGGGGGAGGGGGGTGAGGGTGGATGATTATTTGTACACGTTTTCACATGATTATACAATACACAGTTTGGTCTATCCTGGAAAACAGAGTGGACATTGATCATTGTGCATGTGTCTTTTAATGTCTCACAGTGCATGTAGTACATGTATCCCCACACCCAGTGCCCAATGTCCTGTCATCCTCACCCCCTCAGCTGACTTGTGACTCAGAAATATTGGTCAATCAATGCTTGTCACACGTGACGTCCCTCCTGTGCATCGCCCCGTGATGCTGTCCTGCCATTCCTTCCTCCCCCTCCTCCTCCTCCTCCTCCTCATCTGGTGGTAGCAGACCCACGTCAGGGGGCAGTGGCACGTTCCGATGGATGCACATGTTGTGCAGCATTGCACATGCCATGGTGATCTTGGCCACCTTCTCGTGGCTGTAGATGAGGGCCCCACCTGACCGGCTGAGGCAACGAAATCGTGCCTTCAAAAGGCCGAAGGTCTGCTCTATCACCACCCGTGTACGGGTATGAGATCTATTGTAGTCCTCCTCGTGCCTGTTTTGTGGGTTGCGGACCATGGTCATGAGCCACGGCTTCAATGTGTAGCCAGCATCACCTGCATGAGAGTGGAATGAAGGTAAGTGTTCGTGCAATCATGGTGGAGAACTGTGCTAATCTAACATTGCAGCAGGTGTTCACTGGCCATGCACACATGTCCCAGGATACAGTCACCCCATTACATCGTACAATGGCGTTGACTGTCCCACCCGTATGCATCTCTCTACCCCCCCCTTTACCACCCGGGTGGAGTATGCTGACAACCTACTCACAGCCCCAATGGACTGCCATGGCCCATTCCGGTTACTCACCAAGCAGCCAGGTACGTCGTTCAGCATGTCGCTCCATGTAGCGTGGTAGTGTAGAGTTCCGCAGGACCAAGGAGTCATGAGTTGATCCGGGGTATCGGGCATTGCATTGTATGATGGCTTTACTGGCATTACACACCATCTGGACGTTGATGGAGTGATATTGCTTGCGGTTGCGATACGGCACCTCCATGGCATGGGGAACCACCAATTCTACGTGGGTGCAGTCGATGGCACCTATGCAATTTGGCATGCCTGCAAGTGCATGGAAGGCAGCTTTGGTATCATATGTCTCCTGGGGAGTCCGGGGGAGGCATATGTAGTCCCTTCTGTGCTTGAGGAGGGCATGGAGCACTTGGTTGAGTATCCGGGAAAATATGGGCTGTGAAATGCCATGCATGTGCCCCACTGTATGCTGGTAGGTCCCTGTGGCAAGGAAGTGGAGCACAGATACTACCTTTAGTAGAGGGGGGATGGCAGTGCTGATTTCTATTAGGCTCACTATGTCATTATGTATCAGGGCCACTATGGTGGTTATGGTGTCCCGGTCAAGCCGGTACAGGGTGTGTATCTGCTCTGGTGTGAGGTTGAAGGGGGTGGGTCTGATGTGTGGAATTGGGGGCTGACGGCGTGGTAATGGTGGCTGCACCGGTAGGGCATGCTGGGCCTGTCTCTGCCTCCTTCTCCTCCTGTGTATCCTCTGTGGTGGGGGCTGTGGTTGCTGTGGTTGCTGTTGTTGATGTTGTCGTAGTTGCTGCCTTGCAAGCAGGGCCTCCAGCTCCATGAATGCTGCGAGAATTGGTATCATCTTGGTGTGGGAGGGGGTGTGGTGTGTGGGTGTGCTCCTTTTGTGCTGTGCCTGACTCTATGGACTCCACCTGTGCTGATTGGGTGCACCTGTTCCTCTTTCTGGCACTGTTCAGGGTTGTTAACACCTTCTCTACGATGCCGGTAATTACGCCATGGCGTTAAGGTACTTTGCGCCCTTGTGGAGCCCGTTTTTACCGTGTCCGCTTTACTTGGGATCAGCACTGGTTAACGCCTTAGCGTTAGTTCCGATGTGGTGTCTCAGGCGCGCGACACTGGTCCGCTATTTACGCTGTCGTACTTTACGGAGGCGGTAATTACGGTGTGATGGGTCGGAATAGTCCACGGCGGAAAAGGATGTCGGTATTACTTTACCGCCATCGTTTTTCCATTACCGCCGGACTCGGAATGAGGCCCATTGTAGTCCCCAAGCACCCACAAAGGAATGTCCACACACTATTGTAGAGGAGGAGCCAAGTACCCCCTCTCCAACTGCCCCACCTAAATTACCTGAAAAGGACTAACCAAAGTATGTGACGTATACTGAACAGTTAAACCAGCAAAGAGAAAAGCACAGGTTCTGTGCAGTACCCGTAGGAATACCTATACCTATGAGAATATGGGAGGTAAAGTACCCATTGAGGAAACCATACCTGCATACAAGACAATATGATGGCCATTTGAACGAGATTCCTGAAGAAGCAGAGAAACTAAATGGCAAAGATGAATGGTGACATCATACAAAGTTGAATCGACACCCATATAGAAAGTTAACCAGGCCAGAGAGGCAGATGATTTATAAAACACAAAGAAGTACCAAGGATAAGTGACATCTTGGGACTTATGCCACAAACCTGATAAAAATACTTCGTTAGTTTAAACGTTTACAGATGCAATGAAACGCAAGCAGCAAAGCAATCATGTAGCTAGCCACATGCTTTTAAATCGATTGGACCGCAGCAAGCACCAAATATATACTCATATAAACCTCTGTAGAAACATATGGACAAGTAAAGGATGAATGTTTCCACTACGTATATAAGCAGTACTGAACAAAGCAAGAAGGCCTAATTTCAGTGTCACAGTTAAGTAAAGCAATCGAGTTAAACAGAATTCAAATTCAGCTAAGGAGTTTACTGAGCCAGGAAAGCCAAGGTCTTATCACATTGGAATTGGCTGACATTGTATACAATTACCATGAAAGAACAGAAGCTCCTGTTCATCGAGGTCAAGCAAAAACAAAAGACGTCAGAGGACTATTGAAGAATAAAATAAAATACATGAAAAGGCTCAATTCATGCTGTCCAGTCACGTGATAAAAGGAAGTTGGACGAGCGAGATGATCACACCAATGCACGGAGGCCGACTGGTGCCCATACTCCTTAAAAATTCTCAGAGAACAGTACAAACTCAAGGCCAACTTCAAAGCACTAATTGACACTGGACCATTGAGGTGATGATGGATGATATGCTAATTTGTGGGAAGCTGGTGCTACGACGAGCATCCGCACCTGGTTGTTCAGTCTGCGTGCTGCTAACGTAGGTGGAAAAGTACTGACAGGGGTTAGAAGCCTACCAATAGTAGGGGACCACGTAGTTGGGAGTCCTATAGCTTGTGTAGCCAATGGGATGTCGTACATTTAGTGACGTTCATAGTGGCCATTTTTAGGGCAGGGCTTAGTTGCCCCACATGATGTTAACTATCCAATTATTTATCTCTATTACTCTATCTCTGTTACTCTATACAGATATGGAACCTATGCTTAGTTATTCACTTAGAACCAATCCCACATCTCGTTAGGTTTTTGTAGTTTGCCACGTAGGATGATGGTGGTAATGACGCAGGTCAAAACGTCAATGATGACCAGTTATGGGTATAAGAACCCAGCTTTTTTATGAAGTAAGTAGAGTCAGGCGATTGCTGATGTTCGTTGTACTTCCTGTTTTAGATACTTGACATTAAAACAGACAAACTTTGCCAAACTACTTGTGTCTTCTTGATTATTGATGTATGAATAAAATCTGCAGCCCCATCTATCTTCAGGGTACCACTACTCATCTTAAAAGGCTGTTTGGGAACACACAGCTCACTTGGTAGCAGGATGGTTTGATAAGATAACCATCGGCCGTCGACATAAGTAACTTTAGAGTCTCTGCAATATCGCACAACCTTTGCCATTTGGCTGACAGGACGTGAAGCTCCCTGTAGAAGTGGTTAGAATAGACAACTCCTTTCAAGGGACGGTTTGAAGGGACCCCTATTTTCAGATAGAAACCCCTCCCACATCTACGTGAAGCGGATTGAAAAGCGGCTTGAAAAGGGGGTAAAGAAGGTGGTGATCCCGAGGGTCCGAAGAAGAAAAATATGCGAACGGTGAGTAAATAGACCAAAGAGTGTGTCAAAGGGATGCATACATAGTAAATAATGGAGAGTAACGGGGGGAGGTGGGATAAAATATAACGCAAGAGTAAGAGTGTGAGATATATATATATATATATATATATACAGGGGAAATTAGATATTGACTTGAGTGTGGCCGCGCAATAGATAAAGAAGAATAGTCGTGAGTGAGACCATGATAAGAGAATACACCCTGTTCCTAGACTTTAAAGAGTGCTAGCAGAAACCCTTATCTAGAGTCCCATAAAGTGGATGACGTAGGAGACGGGATTGATTAAAGATGATCCAGAAAGAGATAGGTTAAAGTTCCAATTGGAGAAATCTTATAGGGCAAGACGAGTCTTAAGAAGATCATGAGCAGTACATGTGGGCGGTCAAGTTTGTCTGTTTGTTTTATTTGATTGAAAGGTGTGATGACGGCAGAGTTGAAAGAAAAAATGTTATGTAATAGAGAAGCGTCAAGTTGAGACACAAAAAATGATTGTTTTAAAATTGAACTTTGATGGTTGTTTTTTAGCAAGATTAAAGTAAAAAATTGTGTTTTGACGGGATTGGAGCTTGCAACGATTGGTGCTCGCTCATAAGTGTATTTTGATTGAAATGTAAATTAAAAACTGTAACTAAAGAATAAGCGAGGGATAGCAAAGAAAAAGTGAAGGTTAGAAATGGAAGAAGTTACTCCATTAGTGCATCTCTGCAAACAGCTACCGAAGCATGCGCTTAAACTTAAACAATACAGTGCAAAATGGGTTAAAGGAACCACAGATAAAATGTTTATGCCATGGCCACAAGGCAGATCATTATCAAAAGCAGTTCTGCAGCATATGACGACACATTTGCATGCCACATACAAAGAAAAAAAGTTAGAAAACCACCTAGCGAGTCTAGAACTTTGGAAAATGTATGAACACGAAAAAGAGGAGGAGCCTCCTTTAGATTGGATACCCAATATATGCAAAGAGGGGGTGAAGAGCCTTCTGTTCCGCCAGCCCCGTCTGAAATAAAAGACGAAACTAAAAATGACAAAGGGTTACACCCATTAAGGGAACTTAAAGGAGCGACGGGATATAGCAATCCGTCATATGAGTCACCTACGCAAAGTAGTGACGAGGGCCCAGAGAAAGATACTGAGAAAGATACAACCTCCAAAGTCCCGAGTGACAAGGAGAGACGCGATAAGGAGAGAAGTGTTCGAGCAAGTACATCTTTAGATATAAGAAGAGAAATAAAGAGATGGAAAGGAGACAAGGATAAAACTGATGAGGAGGAACACTAGCCCTGAATCGCAAGATGACTGGGAGAGTGATCAAAGGCAAGAGCAAGCAACCTACGATGGAGGCGTTTGCCCAGACGCAGCAGTCTACAGCCGCATCGGCGACAGTGGGCGCAGTTGGGTCCATGGGAAGCCCACTTGGGACTAAAAACCACCAGATATTGGCCGTCATAACAGAACTAAAGGATTCCTGGGGGATAGCAATGGCGGATTTAAGGACCTTCTTAGAGGCTAAGATCGACGCAGTGGGGATAGATGTCAACTTGCTGCGACAGGATGTCAGGGCACTGGCGGATAGAACAAGCAGCCTGGAAAGTGCGGTCAAAACTAACACGACCACCAGCACTGACAATGCAAAAGAAGTCCATATATTAAAGCAGCAAGTGGCTAACCTGGAGAACCATGCGGAGGAGGCGTAAGGGAGAGCGAGAAGGAACAACATTCGAGTGGTTGGTCTGCAGGGAAGGTGAGGAAGGGCAGGATTCTACAGACTATGTGGAGAACATGATCCTGCAGGATATAGGAGCTGATAAACTCTCACAGGGATTCACGGTGGAGCATGCACATAGAGCCCTCACGAGGAAACCAAAGCCCGGAGCACCTCCCCGAGCAATAATCGCCCAGATTTTGAACTATAAAGACCCTGAGATCTTGGAGTATTTCAGGAAAGTGGGAACGATAGATAGGGCTTTGTCTACCATTACAGCGTATCCGGATTACACGATGCTAGTCCAGAGACAGAGATATAGCTATGTAGCGTTGAAGAGACGGCTGCGCGTGGCTGGCATCAAATATATGCTTCTGTACCCTGGAGGGCGCTAGAGAGCCGTCCAAGATGGCAGCTCACTAGAGAACTCTGCATCGATCCCGAGAAAGATCCTGATAAAATAGCTTCATACGCCCCTGAATCCCCCTCCATTGGTCTCGATATCATGTCCCAAGACTCTAACGCCTGACGGATAACAATTTCAACGCCGTACGCCAACATCCTGGTCAGTGCAGCGGCGGCGGGTGCGAGGCCGCTGTGGCACTGCACTACGGCAACGGGGCGTTCGATCCTCTAGCAACATCCTCACCCAAGCGACCACCCCCGGATTCAACCGAGGATCGGGCTGCCAAGTAAAGTGTGCAGTGCCCGGGTTCCCTGGAGGTGGTGCCTGCGGCGGGCTGGAAATCCACGGTCCGAGAATAGCAGAGGCAGCTGAGAACCCGCCCGGCCTACTCGCGTCATCGGGCCTCCGGACGGACAGGGCGCTGCCGCTCACCTCCAACCTGCGGGGCCCTCCTGACCCAGCCGGAGCGGAGAGGGAATGACCCTGGACACACAGCCACCCCATCCAGGCCTCTGTGGCCCGGCCGTGGGAGTACTTTAAAGCTCAAGAACTCTCCAGCTCCCCAAACCCTAATGGCCCTGGCCCCCACCATCGCCAAAACACCCGGCCGGCGGCACCCCAATCGCGGCCAAGCGAACAAGGAACGCAGCGAAATAATTCACCACTGGGGCCCACACCGCACTGCGATAACTCCACGGCAGCGGCGGCCATGTGAAAGACCCCTGCTGTTATTCTTAAACCTGACAGCGGGGCGCAACAACCACAGCTCCACAGAACTGTCACTCAAGCCGCCCACTCAATCTTCCGCCAAAACCACGCAAGTCCGGTAGCACCCCCAAGGCCAGCCGAGTGGGCCCTCTACACCCAGCAGCGTAAATTCGAATAGTTCGCGCTCATCCAAGCTGAGCACCACGCCGCCGGCCCAGCAAAGTCAAGAATCCACACCAGCATGGGCAAAACGGACAAATCACAGCGAAAATTAGTGTTCAAAACCGGGGCCATAGCCAATACTCCCAAACAGACAAATAGAGAGATAGTGCCATCGCCAAGCATGGAACAATAGGCCGAGTCGATACCCCCCAATCTCTCGACATACGAGAAATACTGCTCGAACTCAAAACAGGCATAGGCAACCTCGATGCCAAAATTGACACCCTCTCATCCAAAGTCGACCAAATACAACACCGCCTTGATAAACACGGCGAGAGGTTTGACACCGTCGAACAGAGGGTCTCCGATCTTGAAGACAACACCACATCCCTGTCCTCCAAAGTGTCATCATTAGAGCGCCAAGTAAAAGAAATTGTCGCCAAAAACTAAGACTTAGAAGGGTGCAGCCGCCGCAACAACATTAGACTGGTATCAGAGAGCAACAAAATCCTGCAAAAATGGAAGACTTCGTGGAACAACTATGCAAAGAAATCTTCGGAATAACCACCTTCTCACCACTATTTGTGGTTGAAAGGGCTCACAGGATCCCAACCAACCGCCCAATACCAGGATCGGCACCTCGCCCTATTATCGCCAAACTGTTGAATTTCAGAGACCGCGATCTAATACTTAGGCTGGCCAGGGACAAAGGCGACATTAAATTTGACGGTGACAAAATCCAAATCTTCCCCGATTTCTCACCAGCGGTGCAAGCGTCCCGCAGAGCATTCGGTGGAGTTAAACGTCGCCTCCGAGAGGAGCAAATCCTATATTCAATGCTTTTTGCAGCCAAATTACGCATCCTCCATGCAGAAAAAACACAATTCTTCACGTCACCAGAAGAAGCCAATATCTTTGTCGACAATATTGGATGTCGCCCATTACGTGAAATGTCTAGATCACGAGGGAGGGAGAGGAACGGGAGTGATCCGCCCTGAAAAGTGCTCCACATTCAGCTCAACTTGGGGGATGAGAAAATAAGCAAACGTCAGTTTATACACCTCGGGATGGGTGTTCCTGGAGGGCACCAGCACCCCGTGCACAGCACTGTTCACTAAATTACCTAGGGAGGGATCATCTTCGGGCGGGTTGCGGGTTGCCCGACAGGGAGGGGAAAAGGGGAGATGGGACTCAAGTTGGGGAAAGAGTTCCCAGAAGAAACAAGCCAGCAGTTTAAGACGTGCACCGACCGGGGCCAAATCCAGCCCCACCCAAACCCGACCGGGACCAATGTCTCCACCTCGAATAGACAAATTTTCTTTTCGAATCGACATGCACTCAAGAAAAGCCGCTTCAAGCACCCAAAACCACCAAACAGTAATAGAGCAGCAGAAACAATGCACCAACTTTAAACAAATTCAAATTAGCTACATGGAACATTAAAGGGGGCAACCAGTCTTCCAAAACCAGGAAGTTGTTACACTATCTCCGACGTCACAATGTCGATGTGGCCCTCATCCAAGAGACACATTTATGACCTAACTCAGAAAACCACTGGGCGAAAACATGGGGATGCCACAGATACTTCGCCTCGTTTTCATCATACGCAAGAGGAGTCGCCATACTTATCAACAAAACAACAAACTTCAGGCTAATTCGGACCCAGAGCGACTCCGAAGGGAGAACACTGCTCGTCCACGGAACCATAGACGGGGAAGAAATACTCTTGATTAATTCCTATGGCCCCAACATCGATGGCTTCAACAATTTCGACTGGCTTCAGACCCACATTGCATCAAACAGGGAGGCCACAATAATATGGGGCGGCGATCTAAACACCCTGCTTGATCCTCGCACAGACAAAACACACAAAACAACCGCCCCTCGCTCCAAGGCGAGTATGCAAATAACCAAAATATGCAAAGCACACAATCTCATTGACATATGGAGAAGCAAACACCGTGACTCTCTGGAGTTCACTTCCTACTCCTGGGTACACAAGTCCAGCTCAAGACTCGATTACATCTTCGTGTCGGCTCATAGCAGACTCCAATGGGGCGAATGCCAAATCCTACCCAGGTCCATCTCAGACCATTAAGCGGTCACCTTAGTGTGCACAACATCTCAGAGCGGCTTCACTAGGCCCCAATGGAGATTCAAGCCCAGAGCCCTCCAAGACCAACTCTTTGCCGATGAATTACGTTCGGAGCTGAGCACATTTCTTGAGACAAAACAAGGCACGGTAACTTCGCCGGGAACACTCTGGGAGACACTGAAATGTTTCATCAGAGGAGTGTGCCTAGCAAAAGAAAATGGAATCCTAAAGAGGTTAAGGGAAGAATTAAACTCATGCGAAAATCGCCTCAAAACACTTGAACAAGCAGCAACAGTCACAAATACCCCTGGCTCGCTAGCTGTACTCGAGGCAGAATTGGAAACCTTCAGATCACTAGCAGACAGAGAAGCCAAATTCCTAGCAAGCCACCACAAAATCCGCCAGTATGGCGAAGGGCAACGACCCGGTGCACTACTTGCAAGACTAATCACTGCAGAACGAAAACCCACGACAGTCGAAGCGGTGCGGGACACGTCGGGATCCCTTGTGTACTCTGAAGACGATATATTGGAAACTTTTCGCAAATTTTACCAAAATCTATACGACTCTAACTATTCCAGGGAGCCCACCGAAATAACGGAATACCTGAACACCACCAAATTATATTGGACGAGTGCCCAGTTACGTGAACCGTTGAACGCACCCATCACTACGGCAGAGATCCAAGAAGTCATCAAAGAATTACCGAGCACCAAAGCCCCAGGACCGGACGGCCAAACAGGTGAATTTTACAAATTTTTCAGAGATATTCTAGCCCCGCTCCTCCTCCAGGTCTACGAAGAAGCCATAGCTAAAGACCAACTACCACCAACCCTCTACACGGCGAATATCATTCTCCTACACAAAACAGGTAAACCCAAGGAAGATTGCGCCTCCTACAGGCCCATATCGTTAATAAATTTGGATACCAAAATCTTTGCAAAAATCCTGACTAGAAGGTTGATGCCACTCATGCCCGCAATGGTTCTGGCGGACCAAGCAGGATTCGTTCCAGGTAGAAACACATCATTCGACCTCAAAAGAATGTTTGGAGCGATGGAGGCCCTCAACCCAGAAAAACAAGCGGCAGCAGTGCTTCTCGACGCCGAGAAAGCGTTTGACTCTGTGGAATGGCCCTTTCTATTTGCAATATTAGAACGAATGGGCCTCGGCAAAAGATTCATCAAAATGATAGGCCTTCTCTACAAATACCCAACATCTAAAATTAAACTTGGAAACAAAAGCTCTGCCGAAATCCTCTTACGCAGAGGGACCAGACAGGGCTGCCCGCTGTCAGCATTGCTCTTCGACCTGGTCATGGAACCCCTGGCGTCCGACCTGAGGCTTTATCATCTGCACAGAGGTCTCGCCTTTGGCCCGCACAAATTGGTGGTTTCACTTTAAGCCGACGACATAGCAGTCTTCCTTTGCGACCCATATGACAACCTGAATCCGGTAATGCGAGCAGTCCTCAAATTCGGCAACTTCTCAGGACTAAAAATTATTAATGCAAAATCGATAATCTTCCCACTCACAGAATCAACCAGACAATTCCAGGACGACTTCGGCTTCCACTGGCAACACTCGAAGGTCCGGTACCTGGGGATCCTCATGTCCAGAACCAGCACTGACATCATGCAAGACAACTACGAGTCGACACTCGACACTATGCAAACAAAAGTAAACAGATGGAAAACGCTTCCCCTCACACTCTGGGGCAGAGTGTCCCTAGTGAAAATGGTAATCCTCCCCAAACTACTCTACCTCTTTACAAACATCCCTCTACTACTCACGCAAAAATTCTTACGGCGAATTAACTCCAGCCTTCTTGACCTCGTCTGGGCAGGCAAAGTTGCCCGAATAGCACACAGCACTATGATCCCGCCCATAACGCAAGGCGGACTGGCTTTACCCGATATAGAAGGCTACTACTGGGCAGCGCAAGCCCAGTTCTTGAGTCATTTATATGCAACACACTTCATCCGGCCACATGTGCAAATCGAAAGAGCTCTGGTAACACCCTATCTACTCCACGCAGTCATACTTAACGAACCACCGACACCTTCAACACCAATGAACACAATGACCGTGATCTAATACTTAGGCTGGCCAGGGACAAAGGCGACATTAAATTTGACGGTGACAAAATCCAAATCTTCCCCGATTTCTCACCAGCGGTGCAAGCGTCCCGCAGAGCATTCGGTGGAGTTAAACGTCGCCTCCGAGAGGAGCAAATCCTATATTCAATGCTTTTTGCAGCCAAATTACGCATCCTCCATGCAGAAAAAACACAATTCTTCACGTCACCAGAAGAAGCCAATATCTTTCTCGACAATATTGGATGTCGCCCATTACGCGAAATGTCTAGACCACGAAGGAGGGAGAGGAACGGGAGCGATCCGCCCTGAAAAGTGCTCCACATTCAGCTCAACTTGGGGGATGAGAAAATAAGCAAACGTCAGTTTATACACCTCAGGATGGGTGTTCCTGGAGGGCACCAGCACCCCGTGCACAGCACTGTTCACTAAATTACCTAGGGAGGAATCATCTTCGGGCAGGTTGGGGGTTGCCCGACAGGGAGGGGAAAAGGGGAGATGGGACTCAAGTTGGGGAAAGAGTTCCCAGAAGAAACAAGCCAGCAGTTTAAGACATGCACCGACCGGGGCCAAATCCAGCCCCACCCAAACCTGACCGGGACCAATGTCTCCACCTCGAATAGACAAATTTTCTTTTCGAATCGACATGCACTCAAGAAAAGCCGCTTCAAGCACCCAAAACCACCAAACAGTAATAGAGCAGCAGAAACAACGCACCAACTTTAAACAAATTCAAATTAGCTACATGGAACATTAAAGGGGGCAACCAGCCTTCTTGAAAGAGCTCTGGTAACACCCTATCTACTCCACACAGTCATACTTAACGAACCACTGACACCTTCAACACCAATGAACACAATGGTCACGACGCACACGATTTGGAAAAAAATCGCCAAAAGAAATGGAATCCAAACCAGATATTCTCCCCTCCTTCTGGTGAGAAGTATTCCAGGGTTACCTATAACATCCAAAAAAGTGTTCCAGCTTTGGACCAAGAAACTGCAAGTCCACTCATTGGGCAACCTGTTTCCGAACGGCTTGTTCCTCTCGATTCAAGAAGCCTGCGACAAAGGTGGAAACAACACCCTTGACGTTTTCATGTACTACTGAACTCGACACGCCATGCAGTCCAACTTTGCTACATTCCCACTCCAACCGCCGACTTGGCCACTGCTCCACGTAGTGATTCAAGCCCAAGGTGATGGTCGCCTGGTGTCAAATATCTACAAAGCCCTGCTAACGGAAAAACTCACTCGCTGCTCAAAAGCTCGAACAAGGTGGGAAAAAGCTCTGAACATTACGATACTCGACGAAGACTGGTCATACATACTACGACTCACAAAGAAAGTTGCAATAAACACAAGGTACAAACAAATTAACTTCAACTTTGTCCACCAGGTCTACCACACTCCAGCAAGACTACACGCCCAGAGGACGACAATATCCGCCTCCTGCTCTCGCTGCAGGCACTCGGAAGCCGACTTTGTCCACCTTGGTTGTGCCCCGAAATAGGAGCGTTCTGGACAGCAGTCCTAGAGAAAATCTCAGCCATATTCGGAGTGCGACTAGAGCCCGACCCAACACTGACCATGCTAGGTCTAACCAACCAACTACCAGAACATACCAGAAAACTGGCGAACCTACTTTTAGTCCTGGCACGCAGACAAATAGCTTGCAACTGGGGCAGAGGACCGCCACCCAAAATAAAGCAACGGCTCCACGATGTCACCTACTGTCAAGATGTCGAAATTAACTACTTACGAACTCTGCCCCTCCAGCGCGCCCCCCGGATATCTGGGGCCTCTACATAGCGTACCTGTTAAATGCAGACGACGACTCGATCTCACAGTCTCCACCACCAATACAAAACTGTCACGAACAACCGGATACTTCAACAGCAGCCACGAGTGCCGAACAACAATAACGCTAGAACTCATTAGAAACTGAACCTAATATCAAGCAGGGATCGTTCCGAGGGAGGGAGGGGGGATAAGGGGTCTCGTTGACCGGTGCACGGTCTAGTAATGTCTTATTCTATCATTGTTGTAAAACCAATAAAGAAAGTTACAAAAAAAAAAATACATGTGGCCTGGGAGTGTCCCTCAATTTTCGCATTCTGGGAAGTAGTGTTCCAAACCATTGGGGAAGTTACTGGGGAGGAACTGGATCCAAGCCCGATGACTGCACTTCTGGAAAGACCGAATTGATTCCTCGTGGCAGACGTGACTAACTGGGCTGCTGCTGTTCTTAGCTAAGAGGCAGGTGGCGATGGTGTGGAAAGGTATGATACTCCCCAAAGTAGAGGACTGGCATTTGGATGTCAGGTACTGTAATGATATGGAGAGGGTGTACATGGGTTTTCGATACACCGTACTGACACTGGTGGCATGTGGGACCCGTACGTTCACCACCTGATGAATCAATCACGAGACATGGATGGAGACTCTAGAGAGAACCTTGGAAATTAAGAACGGACATGCAGAGAGAGTTGTGCGTGGGGTACAATGGGAAACAGATACCCCGGGTCTAGCTGCCCTATGTGGAATGACATGGTTATAAGGATATACCCTAATTATTTCAAGAAATGTACATGTAATGTAGAATTTACCTGTTGTTTGTTGAATGCACAGACTGCCTGACAGATGCAAGGCCAATGTCAACGAGGGGGATATGTTGCGGATAGTTAATGTTGGCATATGGATGCCATAAGGTGTTTTTTTTTCTTCTGTTTGTGAAATACCAATAAAAAGAATCTATAAAAAAAAAATGCTTCTGTACCCTGCAAGATTGAAAATACTACACAAGAGTCGAATGTTTTTCTTTGATACCCCAGAGGAGGCTGCCGCATGGCTGGACCTGCAGAGCTGCCCGGAACAGGATGCTGCACAGACTCAAGGAGGACAAGATAAGTGACTGGAACAATTAATGCATACTGGTATATCACACTAGGAGACATCTAAGCAGAGGCTCGATAGAAACATTACAAGATGGGTAGAGATGGGTAGTGCGGACACCAGGTTCGGATGTCCTTGATCTTATCGAATGGCATTGGACTGGAATATAGAGCCTTGATTGCATGGGTAGATTAGTGTCAAGCGGGGTCTCCTCCTCACCTGTTTGGTCAGGTTCTTCCTCCACCCTGACGGGGCTTCTCTTCTTAATCATTTTCTCTGGCTTCTTCTTCTCCTTTTTTTGTCGTAAATAGGGCCGCGCTCCCTCGGCTGCCTCCGTGGTCTGAATGTAATACAGAACCGGAGGTTGCCCGAGGAGCACGTCCTAAACGGGGAAAAAGCCGTATAGGCAAAAAACCCTGATGGAATCGTAGTGATGAGATCTGAGGTCTTGCCGAAGACTTGCTGAAGCGAGAACGTTGGTCCGCCAATTCCAGCTATGGAACACTCCGGTATGGAATAAGGAGCAGGTTGCTGGACTCAGCGTACGGGGACACCGCAGGTCTCTTCGGTTTCACTGGTCTCCGTGAATAAACCGGCATAGAGTGTAACAAGCCGAATATACGGAGTGGTAGAGGGAAGGAATAGAGGAAACACAAATAGGGAATAGATCAGAAAAGGTACAGAATTACCCCAACCGAGATAGCGGTTGTACACGGCAGGGCAGGACGAACGCAAAGAAAACACAGATAAGGAATACGCGTGTAATGAAGTAAACGCGTAGTGAAAGATAAGACAGCTTGAATAGATCCCGATCACCTTACCTGAAGACCTGAAAGCACCACGAGTGGAAAGGCAAAGAAATAAAGGCTAGGAACTTTAAGCTGAATAAAGAAGGCGAGTCACTGAAAGGGACTGGCAGCGCTGGTAGCAATTCGATACAACGCGCCGAGCGCTAGTCTGATCAGCAGGTTATAAAAGTGGGCGGCCATCTTGGAATAGACTAGACCGTAAGGCTTGCTTCTGGCATCCATGTTAGTAGTACCTCCAGCGATGGACGAGCTTCCAGGTTTGGTGCATGACAGTATGCCCCCTCCTATATCTACTCCCTCCTGGTTTCCCCCGATACAGTCTGTGGAATCGCTGTACCAGTCTGGGGGCATGTACATGCGTTCTTGCCTCCCTTGTTTTTTCAGCTGAGGGACAGCCCTTCCAGTGGATCAAATATTGTAAGGTTCCCTTTCTGTAGAGGGAATCCACAATCCTGTCCACCTCATATTCCTCTGGTTCCTCCTGGGGTGTTACCACAGTTCTCCTCCTAGATCTCTTGAATGGATCCTCTTGATATGTCTTGAGTAGAGAGGAGTGAAAAACAGGATGTATTCGTCGCAATGCATGAGGTAGCTGTAGTCGGAAGGCAACCGGATTAATTTGAGATTTAATCCGATAGGGGCCTATGTATCTGGCAGCAAACTTTCCCCTATGTGTCCACCGGGGAAGATATCTCGTTGACAGCCAGATTAGGTCTCCCGGTTTCCAAAGAGGCACTGCACTGCGTTTGGTATCGGCAAAATTCTTGTATGTCTTGCGGCTCTCTTCTAATGTTCGTAGGGCTTCTGCGTGGGTTCTGCGAAGATCAGTAAGCATCCTTTCCAAAGCTGGAGTGGTAGTTTGACCCTTGATAATGGAAATACCTGGTAGATGGTGAAGATGGTACCCATACGTACACTTGAAAGGGCTCATCCGGATTGCTGTGTGATAGGTGTTGTTATAAGCGAATTCCGCCATAGGTAGTAGGACTGCCCAATCATCCTGTTCTTTGTTACAAAAACAGCGAAGATACTGTTCTAGGTTGGCGTTTAACCTCTCTGTTTGGCCGTTTGTTTGTGGGTGAAACCCATACGATAAGCCCCTTTGGATACCTAGTTGGGTGCACAACGAGTCCCAAAACTTTGAAGTGAATTGCGTTCCCCTGTCTGAGATAATGGAACGAGGTAAACCATGTAATCTAACCACTTCGCGAAGAAAAACCGTAGCAGTCTCTGATGCTGACGGGATCCCAGAAAGGGATATGAAATGTGCCAACTTGGAGAACGAATCCACTACAACTAAGACTGTGGTCTTCTCTTTAGAGGTAGGAAGTTCTACGATGAAATCCAGTGAGAGGTCTTCCCAGGGACGTGTTGGTGCTTTAGCTTGGTGTAGAAGGCCATGTGGTTTATGACAGGGTGTCTTATTGATGGCACAAGTGGGACACGAAGAAACATAAGATGCTATGTCGCTTCGCATGGACGGCCACCAAAAGTTCCTGGAGACAAGCTCAAAAGTTGCCTTCTCTCCCTTGTGTCCTGCTAAGGGAAGGTCATGGCAAAATCTTATCGCTTGTGTTCTCAAACTAGGTGTAGGAAGAAACAAAGCTGATAGACGGAACCACAGTCCCTCACGTTCCTGCAACTGACAGGAATCCTTCTCCGCCTGTGTGCTATGAAGTAGTTCCTCTCTAACCTCCTGAAGAAAAAGGTTTGCTATCGTGCGGAAATGGTGTCCTGGTAGGATCTTCTCCGTCTTTACCTCAGATAGTTCTTCTACACTCCAGCTTCGGGACAGAGCGTCAGTGACGCTGTTTTGGGATCCTGGTATGTGGGTGATCCGGAAGTCAAAGTTAGAGAAGTAATATGCCCACCGGGCATGCCTTGAGTTTCTGCACTCCATTTGTTGAAGAACCTTCAAATTTCGATGATCCGTGCGGATGATAAATGGGTGTAAGGCTCCCTGCAGAAGATGTCTCCATTCTTGGCATGCACTACATATAGCCAACAGTTCTCTCTCAAGTACTGAGTAGTTCCTCTCACTTCCTGTCAATGTACGGGAGTAATATGCTATGGGGTGTCCCAGCTCATTGGTTCCTTTCTGTAACAAAACAGCTCCCAATGCACCTCCAGAAGCATCTGTCTCAAGAACAAAAGTTTTACTCTGGTCAGGTTGGACCAAAACAGGGGCAGAGGTGAAAGCTTCCTTTAGGCTCTGGAAGGCTTCCCTAGTGGAAGGTCCCCAGTGGAATGTTACTTCTTTTTTGAGAAGACTAGTAATGGGTAATACGAGACCGAGAATCTTGGCATGAACCTGCGATAGAAGTTCGCCAGACCCAGGAATCGTTGAATATCCTTAACTGAGGTGGGTTCTGGCCATCGATCTATTGCTTGAACCTTAGATGGGTCCATACAGATTCCCTTGGTGGATAAGATGAACCCCAGGTATGGTACCTCTGAGGCCTCGAAAGTCCACTTCTCTGGTTTAGCAAACAGATTGTTCTCTGACAGTCTACGGAGGACTTCACTCACATGGACGCGTTGTTCAGCTAATGAAGAGGAAAATACCAGTATATCGTCGAGGTATACAACCACTGACAAGTATAACAGGTCTGCAAATATTCTGTCGACAAAACGTTGGAACACAACTGGAGCATTCACCAAGCCGAATGGCATGACACAGTATTCAAACAACCCCAGCGGTGTTCTAAACGCTGTCTTCCACTCGTCCCCCTTCTTGATCCTTAACAAGTGATAAGCCCCTCGAAGGTCGAGCTTGGTGAACACCCTGGAATTTCGAACTGCCTCAAGTATGTCTCTGATTAACGGCATCGGGTATCTGTCTGGAATGGTTATGTTGTTTAGACCCCTGTAGTCTATACAGGGGCGTAGTTCCTTGAAGTCCTTCTTTGAAATGAAAAATAATGATGCTCCTCCTGAAGATTTCGAGGGTCTGATAAGACCGTTTGCCAAATTGGTTGCTAGATACTCCTTCAAGGCCTCCTTTTCGGTTAAGGATAGAGGATACATGCGTCCAAATGGAAGTGAGGTTTCTTCCTTGAGGTCTATGCTGCAGTCCTCATTACGATGAGGTGGGAGGAGTCTCGGGTTATGATCCTCAAACACTCTTGCGAATGGTTGATATTGTCTAGGTAAAGAAGATATCAGAAGACGGTCTTGAATACTCGCCAGACTGGATCGGACTTCAGTCGAAGCTTCTCTCGGTTCCATGCAATGCTCTTGACAAAATTCAGAATCGAAATTTATCCGATTCCTTGTCCAGTCTATTCTGGGGTTATGTCTTCTTAGCCATGGGATTCCCAGGATCAATGGAAAATGAGCTGCTCTGATTACATCAAAACGCAGGGTCTCAACATGGTATTCCATGCCTATTGTGATGGGAATGGTCTCCATCGTAATGAGCCCTGAAGTTAGAGGGCTTCCGTCCACTCCTTCCACCGGTACTGGCTTGTCCTTTTCCTTCAGTGGTATTTGGCTCTCCTCTGCCCAGGTTACATCGATAAAGTTTCCTGCAGCTCCGCAGTCCAACATAGCCAGTACTGAAAGTTTCTGTCCAGATTTGCAGGTAAACGTAACCTCGAACACCATCAAACGATTATCTTCTATTCCTTCTGAAGTGGTTCTGGTAGAACTGCAAGGGTTTGGGCGGTCTTCCCCATGGTCTCCCTTGCAAATACCTGGGGCTTGGCGTTTCCCTGTCGCTTTGAGGGTATGTCTGGACAGTCCTTTAACAAGTGTTTAGCTGACCCACAATGCATACAGAGATTCAGATCCTGTCTCCGCCTTCTTTCCGTCTTGGTAAGAAGTCCTCTGGTTGACCCTATTTGCATGGGTTCCTCCGGAGTAGGACTTTCTCTTCTTCCCTGGTGAGGGCTATGCTGGGAGGTGAGTCCTCTTCCTCTTCTTCTCTCGGTTCGTCTCTCCTGAAGACGGAAATCAATCTGAAGTACCAGAGTCACCAGTTACTGGAAAGTGTTAGGCCTGACTACTCGGGACAGCTCGTCCTTAAGGTCTTCATTCAAGCCTCATCAGAATGGAGCTTGTTGTGCTGAGTCTGGCCATTCGGTAGATACTGCTTAGGCTTGGAAGTGGGCAATATAGCTCTGAAGATCCTGATTCCCCTGTTTAACCAGAGCATTCAAATCTGTTCTTGAATCTCTGTACAAACTGAGCAAAATCATTTACCAGAGGGTCTTGGCTGGTAACCAGAGGGGTTGCCCAAGCAAGGGCACTTCGAGCCAAATTGGAAATGAGAAATCCTACTCAAGCTCTTCCAGACTCAAATGCTCGAGGTCTAAAAGTGAAGTAGACTGAGCAGGCATCGAGAAAATTCCTTAATGTACTTGGGATTTCCGTCATACTTCCCATAAGTAAAGGGCATTGGAGGTAAGTCATCTCTGCTGGCTTCCCGGGCCGCAGCTTGCTGTCGGAGAAGAAGGTTCTCAGCATGTAGTGATTGCATGTCCACTCTGAGGCTTTGTATGGCATTACACATCTCTTGGAGCTGCTCAGGCGAAGCCATTTCCTTCTTTTGCCGTTGTATACTGTCAAGCGGGGTCTCCTCCTCCCCTGACTCCTCCTCACCTGTTTGGTCAGGTTCTTCCTCCACCCTGACGGGGCTTCTCTTCTTAATCCTTTTCTCTGGCTTCTTCTTCTCCTTTTTTTGTCGTAAATAGGGCCGCGCTCCCTCGGCTGCCTCCGTGGTCTGAATGTAATACAGAACCGGAGGTTGCCCGAGGAGCACGCCCTAAACGGGGAAAAAGCCGTATAGGCAAAAAACCCAGATGGAATCAAGACCGTAGTGATGAGATCTGAGGTCTTGCCGAAGACTTGCTGAAGCGGGAACGTTGGTCCGCCAATTCCAGCTATGGAACACTCCGGTACGGAATAAGGAGCAGGTTGCTGGAGTCAGCTTACGGGGACACCGCAGGTCTCTTCGGTTTCACTGGTCTCCGTGAATAAACCGGCATAGAGTGTAACAAGCCGAATATACGGAGTGGTAGAGGGAAGGAATAGAGGAAACACAGATAGGGAATAGATCAGAAAAGGTACAGAATTACCCCAACCGAGATAGCGGTTGTACACGGCGGGGCAGGACGAACGCAAAGAAAACACAGATATGGAATACGCGTGTAATGAAGTAAACGCGTAGTGAAAGCTAAGACAGCTTGAATAGATCCCGATCACCTTACCTGAAGACCTGAAAGCACCACAAGTGGAAAGGCACAGAAATAAAGGCTAGGAACATTAAGCTGAATAAAGAAGGCGAGTCACTGAAAGGGACTGGCAGCGCTGGTAGCAATTCGATACAACGCGCCGAGCGCTAGTCTGATCAGCAGGTTATAGAAGTGGGCGGCCATCTTGGAATAGATTAGACCGTAAGGCTTGCTTCTGGCATCTATGTTAGTAGTACCTCCAGCGATGGACGAGCTTCCAGGTTTGGTGCATGACAATTAGATACTAGTATGTGTCTGGATTGTGGCATATAGGAGCGGCAGAACACAGGCGCCTTACCCCCCCAATAGTAGTAGAAGTAGAAGGAAAGTCATGAGGGCTACCTCACCCTGCTTAACTTCGAGTACAGGCTATTGCCAGAAAGTGCTAGTTGCGGGGGCGCCTGAGTTCCAGGGATGGAGCTGGGCAACTGTTGAGGTGGGTGAAGTTGGGGAAGGGAAGGGTGGCAGGAGGGAGAGGGGGAGGGGTGTTCGAGGTGTTTGTAGTTAAGGGTAGTTTGAATTGGGGTACAAGCCTATATAGACAGATACGGGGAGGAGTGCTGGTCCGCACCGATGGGAGGGGAACGGGAACTCTAACAAGCCATGGGGGACATTAAAATAATTACATGGAATGTCAGGGGCCTCAATAATTACTTAAAGAGAAATAAAGTTATGCTGTACCTGCGCAGGCAAAAGATAGATATTGCACTGATACAGGAGACTCACCTGACACAGGAAAAGCTGGGAACGGTTGTGAAGAAATGGAAAGGTGTTTTGGCGGGCTCAACTTATTTTGCCTATGCTAGGGGAGTGCTCACCTGGGTGGCGCGCATGTCCCATTTCACCTGTTGCAAGAAACCGCAGAGCCAGATGGGAGGATGGTCATACTGAGGGGGATAGTGGAAAATAGGGAGATAAGCATTGTGAATACATACGCCCCAACCAGAACACGACAACATATTATAGAACCCTGAGTACTCATCTTAGCATGTGTATGGGGAGTGTGGTGATCTGGGGTGGGGATTTTAACTGTGTACTAAACCCTAAAGTGGACAGATCGGATCGGAAGTTCGATAGACCTGTCCCGGCGGCAAAAGCGCTGCAGACATTGCTAAACGACTTTGGTCTGGCGGATGTGTGGAGAATGAAACACCCCCAAGAAAGACAGTACTCGCACTATTCTGCCCCACAACAATTACACACGAGGCTGGACTACGTCTTTTCCACGTCGGAAATAATGATGGAGACAGTGCAGGCAGAATTTAAAGCAAGAGTCCTCTCGGACCACTCGCCTTTGTTTATTAGGTGGCAATACTGCCCCCCAAGGGCAAGGATTCTGACTTGGCGTCTCCGAGCAGAGGCGCTTAAAGATCCCCTTTTTAGGGAAGATATAAGGGAGGAGATCATAAACTATTTTGAGGAGAATACGGGTAGTGTAGACTCAGCGGGCACACTATGGGAAGCTTTCAAAGTGGTGATGCGGGGCGTAGCCATAGCAAAATCTAAAAGCTTGCAAGGGGGGGTCCTGGCTGATCTACATGAAGCAGAAAGGAAATTGGAAAAGGTGCTGAGGGGGAGAGATGATACTGAAAGAGACATGGAGCTGATACTTAAACTGCAGCAGACATGTGCGGAGCAATGGGATAGACTGTGTAACCTTAATTATAGGTGATATATAGAAAGACAGCATGCAGGAGGAGATAAAATGGGAAGGCTTTTGGCATGGTTATACAAAAGCGAGATCCCCAGGCCCACCGTTAGGACAATTACAAGAGAGGATGGCAGTGTAGCAGACACCCAAGAGGGAGTTAATTAGGAGTTTGCAAATGACTACAGGGAACTATACGGGGATGAGGAGAGAAGCAGTTATGAAGAAATAGTAGAAACACTAGAGGACATAGGTCTGCCCACAATAAGTGCGGAAGAAAGAGAGGAACTAGATGCATCGATCACCTTGGAGGAGTTAGAAGAAGTGGTGAGACAGCTACCTACTAGTAAGACCCCGGGGGCGGACGGGTTTCCAAGTGAATTTTATAAAGTGTATAAAGCAGAAGTACTCCCCCCCGATGTTGGATATGTTAAACGAAGCGTTTGAAACGGGACGGCTGCCAGAGTCACTTAGAGAGGATTGTTGAATGCGGGTGCAGGAACAAGGGTGAAATGGCAATAGTGTCCCTAGACGCTGTGAAGGCCTTCGATTCTGTTAAATGGCCATGGCTGCTGGCGGCCTTGGCGAGTTATGGTATGGGGCCTGCGTATGTGAGATGGGCAAAGATGTTATATAGTCAACCGCTGGCCAGGGTCAATATAGGAGCAGTGATTTCCGAGAGATGGCAATTAGGCAGAGGTAAGGGTGCCCATGGTCCCCTATGCTGTACATATTAGCCTTAGAGCCTTTGGCGATATGCCTCAGACAACAGTACGATACTATAGGCATCGAGGTGGGAGGGGAGCGACACTTGATCTCCTTGTATGCGGAAGATTTGCTACTGTACCTAAGGCACCCGGAGGAGAATCTCCAGTATATCCTGGAAGTGATGGATAGATATGCATGGTTGTCTGGCATAGCGGTGAATCCTCAGAAATCTATTATCTTCCCGCTAGGTAGTTACAGGGGGATCCCTATCGGGCGGTTGCCGGTGTTGCAAACTCCTTGGGCTGTTGGTACTTTTCGGTACCTTGGGATAGATGTATACCACATGGTGGAGGAAGAACATAGGCACAATACTGAGGTAGCCATAGTGAGAAATGAGAAGAGTATGACATTTTGGGCGAAGTTGCCTATAGCAATGATGGGACGAGGGGCAATACTTAAGATGGTGGTCCTGCCCAGGCTCCTGCATTATTTCGGGAACATTCCGTACCTGATACCTAAGAAGGTTTTCACCAAACTGAACGGCATATGCAGGGACTTCCTGTGGCATGGCACCAGAAATAGAGTGGCACTATGGAAGCTGCAGAACTTTTATGAAAAAGGGGGAATAATACTGCCTAACTATGAGGTCTATTATGTGGCGAGCCAACTGTAATATGTCGCTAAATGGCTCTCAGATGAAGTGACCCCTGAATCCAGGTTGTTTAAGGCAGATTGTGCCCCATTTTACTTAAAGGAGGTGATTTGGCTGCCCAAGACAGAAAACAAAGCGCGCCCTAAGATGATGATGCTTGGGTGGAGGATGTGGCGCCAAGCTTTGCAGATGTGGGGAAACCCAGTCCCATGCTCCCCGCAGATACCGTTGGTTGCGTTGGTTGGGGGAAATGTGCAGCTGCGGATGACAATCAGGAACCACTGGGAACTGGTGGGGTTGGTAACAATGGGAGATGTCTGGAGGGAGGGGATCATCATAAATTTTGAAGAGCTAGTAGAGGAGATGGGGTTACACGTGGGCCAATATATCACAGATCATAGAATGGTGCAGAAGTTTAAGAAAACTTGGCCTGAAACAGTACTGGAAGAAGAGCCAAATGTTACCATAGACACGATATACGACATAGCGGAGGGAGGGCATGAGATTTCTAGATTGTATGAGATGATGATGTCCAAGGTTGGGAAAGAATTAACGCAACTGAGACTAGACTGGGAAGCGGAAGTGGGGGCCCCGATGGAGGACGGGATGTGGGAGCGTGCCCTGGGTTATCATAAAAAGGTGTCAAGAAACACCAGATTAAAACAGATACAATTATATATTACACACAGGGCATACATGACACCCCTGAAGATCTCGAGGTTTGAAGGTGCCGGAAGACAGACATGTCCTAAATGCGACGAAGAACAGGCTGATATGGTGCATATGTTCTGGTCCTGCCCGGTGATTGAGCGCTTCTGGAGCGACATAGTGAGGAAACTACCAGATAAGGGGGTCAATATTGTTATAGACTCAGCCTGGGTTTGCTTGCTTTGCTTGCTGGGGGGGTTCTGCAGATCGCAGAAACTTAGACATGTCAATAAATTGAAGGATTTAGCATATGTGCTGGCAAAGAGAAGGATTGCCATGGGATGGAAGGCTTGTCATAGGCCACGGGTAGAGATATGGTGGAAGGACGTGCAAAAGTGGGCGGAGGCGGAGACGATGGTATGGCAGGAGGCAAGTAACATAGGGGTAGAGGAGGAGGTGGGAACCCTGATGGCATTGAAATCATTGATAGCGGAACTGTTCGGAACGATACAAGATCTGACAGAATCCATTGAAAATGAGACTCCACCACACGGGGCGGATACAGAGTGAGTGGAACAAATAGGCTCGTAAGGGGGGTGGGATAAGGGGAGCAGTGACTAAAATTGTGTAACGAAATGTGAAAATTGTACTAGTGACATTTGCACTGCGTGTTTGGTTTGTATTGGTTTTGTTTGTTTGAATATGCAATAAAAACTGTTTAAAAAAAGAAAAAGGATAAAATTGATGAGATAGCACTTTTACAGAACAAATGGATGGGAGGTCAGATTCTACTCAAACTCGATTGTAAAGGCATCGAGGACGTAAAACAAAGGGGAGAGCAAGACGAACAAGACAGAAAAGACAAAGAAAGGGAGGAATGATTGAAAGATGAAGGAGTGAAAAGAAAGGATAGACAAAGACGAGAACAGTTATATCAAGATGAAAAAGCTAAAAAACAGGAGAGAGCAGAAAAGCAAAGAAAACATGACAATAGGCAAAGAACAGCCGATGAACAGGAAAGACTGGGGAAAAAAAGAATAGAAGATGATGAACAGGAAAGGATAAGAGAGATAAGAATAAAGAGGCGAAGGGATGAGGAGATACGAAGGGCATATGAACGAAGGGATATGAAAAAGAAAGAGGAAGACAGAGTAAGAGAGGAAGCGAGAAAGCGCAGAGAAGTCGATGACGACATGGAACACAAAAGAAGGCAGAGAGCACGCGATCTCGATTATTTGGAAAGGGAAGTAAGAAATCCCAATCCAAGGTAGCATGGGAAGACATAGAAGAATTTTTACCCGAATCCGAGTCATTACCAGGTACGTCTAGAGTGAATCTAGAAGACGAGTTTGAATCGCGAATTATTGGGGAAACGATCGACAAAGTATACCACGAAATGCAAGCCCAGAAAGAATCGCAGGGGAAGGGAAAAGAATTATCACCTCGAAAGCACTCAGTTGTATGACACGGAGGAAGCCTCCTGTAGTGCGAGACACAAGGAGCTGTCTTTGGACAGACTGACATTAAATAGAGATGATGATGAGAGAAGTCGCACAAGTTGGGCACAAGAAGTATCAGACGAAGAAAGGGAAAACTTCCAGAGGGAAGAGAGGAATGATGTATGTGATCCAGAAGGATATTCGCCTATGGATAAGGGTGTAAAATGGTCAGATTTAAAAATACCTATGTCTAAGGCATCAGAGCCACTGACACAGTCTGACCGACATGAGGGGCAACCCCACGGTCAGAGGGGTGAGTCCCCGCCTTATGTAAGCAGGTTAAGATCATTGCCAGGTAGACGGCGATATGGGAATATTACCCCAGCGATAGATAGACAAATGATGAGAGATGAGAATGAATTTGGAGCATCACAATTCCCCTTGTTAGAAAAGGGATGGGCCAGGCCGCACTATATACCGTGGCCCCAGATGGACAGAGATCATTTAAAGTGCAAACTCCTGAGTTTAACTTCTGGCGCTGGAAAATGGATACATGAGTTAGGGGATATTAAAGGTCTTCTAATCGCCATACTTGGTGAGAGAGCTGATGACGTATGGACACAGGCAGGTTACCCTGGTGTGACTACAATCAACACCGCGCATGATGGAGCGTCATTTAATAACTTCAGAGGAGCAATTTGGAAAGCACTACGAGTACTATATCCGGATATGTCCGATATGGGAGCTATAATGACAAAAAAGATGAAGGAACTTCCAAAACGCCTGGACGCTCGAGACTAGGGAGACTTGGGGGACATCTATACCTATATTTTATCATATATTATGCCAAGAGCTGCCAGAGCAGGTACAGAAGCAGCTCAAGAAATTAGTGGGTATAGAAGCTAAACTGTGGTCGGAAATCCAGTTGGCCATTGCACAGTAGTGCAGACTCCTGCAGGAAAAGAATCGCAAAAAAGACGATACGCGAAAAGGTGTGAAAGCAAAATTGGTTCAGAAAAAACTGTCCAAGTACTCCATTGAAGGGGCAATGTTACTAGCGTAGGTGGATCAAATTCGCAGCAGGCAGTGAACATGCCACAAGTAAATAACCAAAGACAGTTTGATCAGACAAATAATGAATATGCTCCACGAGGAAGGGGATATCGAGGAAGAGGTTGGCAAGGTAATCAAGGGAATTGGCAGAATAATCAGGGAGGTTTTCAGAATATGCAAAAGGGTAATCAGAATATGCAATATGGGAAGATGGGGAGATCACCGCCTATATGTTGGACATGTGGAATGACAGAGCACATGGCTCATATGTGTAGAAGCCAAGTGATGGTGCAGAATGACCAGTTTTCAAGACAGGAAATGCCAATCCACCTGCATTTTCGCAGCAGAGCAGAAATGGTTTTGCGCAAAATCAAACAGTGCAGCAGCAAGAGCCGAAAGTGCAGCAAGGCTTACAATCACAGCAAATTACAGGGAACCAACCGCAAGAACAATTGCAACAATCTCTTATGCAACTTCAGCAGAACACAAACACAGAACCGCAAATGACTCGTAGAATAGGAGGTGTCACTGTTGATGGAGGAAATCCATTCACGAGTGATGGAGTGAGACTGTACCCGCAATAAGACAGCTCACTGGAAGACCTGATGTGTTCAGTCCTATCTATAACGCCGAATCCTCATGAGGAACCGAGGATAGACGTAAATATAGGCGGCAAAGCTTTTTCCTTCTTAGTAGACACGGGTGCAACACGCTCGTGTATACGTGAGGACACATTTTTAATGTCTGGCAATGCGATGAATACTCAGGGCTTTACAGGAGCAACAAGTCGAGTTCCTTTCACGGAAGGATTACCAGTCTCCATAGGAGAATGCGATATGAAGGTGCCACTACTTTATTCGAGGCAAACGCCTGTCAACATATTAGGACGAGATTTGATGACAAAATTGAATATGACCATTTTGTTTACAGATGAAGGCATAATATGCTCAACACTGGGAATGCATTATTTAAATGCGTGCAAAATAGTTATGGCATTCGCAGGACAGATAGCTCCTAGGGCAATACCGCTTGAATCCGAGGTTTTGCATTATGGGATACGCATTCTGTTAACATGGCTACCAGGTCTAGTAGGTAGAACCATGAGGATACCAGATGAATTTCTATTTAGGCCTCAGATACCCATGGACGAAGAGGAGGGGCCCATTTTTCCCTTAGACATAGAAGCAGCTATAGTCCGAGGAAACATGGCTTTACTTGGTGCAATTGATGATAAGGGTAGACGATGGAGCACAATAATTGCCATTGAGGAAGGCTGCAGAGTGACTTGGAGATGACTGATGATTTTGTGATATTTGAAATGTGCATTACTTATTGGGTAAAGGGGATCAAGAGAGAAGCTCCGCAGAGAATGATGCTAGCATAGAAGCGTCCTGAATATTTTAATGAAGATTGGCAAAAGTGCCAGTTTCATTATGGACCACTGGCCCCTATGACGTAGGCTTGCTGAAAGGGGTTGGGGAAGTTAAGATTAAATTGAAACCAGGAGCAATTTTACCTCGAGCACGACAATATCCTATATCTCGAGAAGCAGATCAAGACATTTTCAAGGCGATTTCTGCCATGATGGACCAAGGTATCTAAGTGACGTCAGAGTCACCATGTAATACGTCAGTTTATCCTATCAAAAAATCTAAGGGAGGATCTTGGAGACTAATAAAAAATTTGAGACCAAAAAACCAAATTGTAGAGGCCGAGTTCCCTCTAGTCCCATACCCGTCTACAATTCTATGTAATATACCTGTTGATGCACGATATTTCATGGTGATTGACTTGAAAAATGCGTTTTTCTCAATCCAATTTCACAAAGACTCACAAGATTTGACATTGTTTACTTTTAGACAAGTGCGATTGAAAAGCACAAGGCTACCCAAGGGTACTGTGAGTCTCCATCAATTTTAAACAGAATCTTCCAGATGGACTTGAGCAATATTGCTTTAGAAAGCGTTGTGCTGCAATACGTAGATGCCATTTTAGTTTGCAGCACCACAGAGGAAGAGTGCAGACGCGATTCTGTTCAGCTTATGATTATACTTGCTGACAAAGAAAAGTTACAATATTGTCAACAAGAAGTGTTGTACATAGGCCAATTAATTTCACATGATGGAAAGAAGGTGTTACGCTCACCTGGTCTCTGCAGGGATGTTGGGGCATGGTTGGAGCCCTCCCTCGACTTGGCTCCCATGGATAGACTCTCTCCCCCAGCTGCTGCTGAGCCTGCTGTTCTGGACGCTAGTATTGCCCCTGAGAAAAGATGAGAGGCAATGAGGTGTGCTTGGATCTTCTTGGGAGATATAAAAATCTACTCTGGAGAAATCCCTCTGCCTACACCCCTCTGCGGAGAAGCTACAATCATCGGGGAAGAACCAGAGCACATGCAGACGAGATCTATGACGAAGAAGAAGGACGCATAACCTGACAAGTGGAAAGCGTGAAGAACCCTTTTGTTGGACTGTGGCTCGATTTTGGACACTCCCTTTTGAGCTATAAATAAAAGGGTAAAAGGACACATTCGAACACTCTGTGCATCTTACTTGCATAGTAAGGGAAGTACTGCATTCTTAAAGCCACAGTAGCTTATTGACTTTGGACTGAGGCATACTTAAAGCCTTGATAAGAATAAGAGTATGCCAGATTCTGATCGTGGATACAGCAATTGGAAGAGGATACAATACCCCGATTCCTTCCACACAGAGTTTTTGTTTGGTTCGACTCATGGTGTTACCCAGTGATGACCTTTCTAGGCACGTACTTACGTATTTTGAGTTAGTGTTACGTTCTTATCCATCACTGGCGGAGAAAACTTGCCGCATTCCAGCTTTCATTCGAGATCCTGACAATGAGAAACTCATAAGAAGATTGCTTATAATCATCACTGAAGAATTCTTGAAGTTACCCGAGTGCAGTGAAGAAAACACAAATGCCCCTGTCAGCCGACGCAGCACATAGACTGGTCAGTGTGGTGTTCTTTCGTCTAATTGAAGAATACCTGCATCCTATTGGAAGACACACGGATGTGGTAACCTTTCTGAGAGATCCAAGAAACACTGCAAACTTGAATGTAATCCTGGAGGGTATTATTATCCAGAGGAGCATCTATTCTGAAAGAAATCACAGAGCGGTGTAGAAACATTCCTCCGAGGGACAGATCGAGGAAGTGAATTAAAGACAAAACATTTTCTTCATGCTGACAGGGAAGCAACATGTCATCTGGACTGAAGCAGATTCAAGGCATCGATTGGGAGCTGATATATGAAGCAGAACTCAGAGGTAATTTTTCTTCACGATAAAGGAACATTTGCATCCCAACTGGTGGAAAAACTGGTTCCAGAGAGAAAGATAAAGTCATTCCTTAGTATCCAGAAAGCAGATAGTTGATCGAGGACGAATGCTGAAAAAAGACAGCCGCTTCCAGATAGCAATCTAAAAATGCAGAGCCATTAAAGTTTGTTTTTCCTTCCTTAGCATCAAATGATCGAGATGGGGAATTTCAATAGTAATATTAAATTAGAACCGACACACACATTGTCCAAGAAGCAAATGTTGCAAAGTAATATAACTCTGTGTCATCTACACATGCATTGTATTCATACTCATACTGCTTTCACTGACAGTAAGAACTGCATTTTATATAGGAGTACATGGGGCCAAGACTCCTGTATATGTTTCTGAGCAGAAGGAAAACGTGAGCGTGGCAACTACAAGGCAGTCTAGACCCTACATAGTTATTCCTGTCCCAAGAAAATATGGGTTGATACCTGAGCTTGAAATGGAGGTTGTTAGTAATCAATCACACACAGCACTTGTTTTAGAAAATGCTTTTAAATGCCGGAGACAGGGTCGGCAGATCAGGCAAAGTAAGGGGTTTATAAAGGTTGGGCCTACACAGATAATACATGCAGACACACATGGTACAGTGACAAGGAGTCCAAGCACAAGTCCCAAAGAAAAGTCAGGTGTAGAGATTACAGTACAAACTTTATGGCCATAATTAGCTGCTGCTCGAAAAAGACAGATGGATAGAGACAAACTTGTTGAACTTTCTTCTACACAGGGAACCCGGGCGGATGTTCCTGCAAACAAACCAGCCAGAAGAAGCTATGTGTCTTGACTATCTGGAGGTGCGCTTCTCGAACGAAGCTTTTTTGAACTGCCTGCAGCCCATCTCGAGCCCAGCAGCACTGCGAGCCGAGCTCTTGCTGCTCCCCTGCTTCCTGGAGGAGGCGGGGCCTATCGCGCACACGTGAGCGATCACGTGATTTGATCTCAGCATTTACTGCCGGCATATCCACCCTTGTGGCGTTAAGCCCTGGAGGCTGTAAGGGCTGGAGACGCTGTTTTGCTGTTCGCCGTGGTCGGCGACTTTCAACTAGTAAGACCTCTTCTCTTCCAGACGCACTAATCTGTCTGGTTGCTCTCCTGATACCGACACAATATCACCTACAAAGCAATGGTCATTGACTATTTTTAATTTTCAATAATAGAAATTTGTGCTCTTAGAGACAGCGGAGCTGCAGACCAATAACACTCATACTGATTGCCATTTTTTTACATCCGGCCACACTCATACTCAGGTTATCCAGATTTAAGATAAACACAACATTTTATTTTTGGGGGAAGTTGGTGGCAAAGATTTGTTTCTACGACGCTATTTTATTGCTTAAACACTGATTTTATTTAACCCCATGATGAGATCTGGTTTGCGCAGCCAAAAAGGCCCTCTATTTGTATCAGATGCTATTTTACTTGACTCGGCTTTACAGGTTGACTCTACTTGTAGCATGGCTAAGTGTAGATTATCTAATACTGTGTCCTCTATTATTTCTAAGTCTCTTTGTATTGCTCCATTTTCGGTGGAATCTACCCCTCTTTTAAATAATGCCATGTCCTGCAGTCTCACTTCGACAAAGCCTAATATTTTAAACACCCTGGAACCTAGTATTCCACTAGCCATTCATAAAGCTATGATCCATAACTCTGAGACTACAGATGTTACTACCAGTGTTTCTGCAGCAGATGATATTGTAGTACATAAAACTCCTAGAAAACCTAAACTATACCAACAAGTACTTGGGCAGACATACATGGACAAATATATTTTAAAAGCAACCTCAACCAGTACAGAAATAAAACTTCCCAAAGTATTTAGAGGCAACGCTATGCTAGATCACTCGGCAATGTCTACAAAAGCTTTTTTTGGTGGAAATAATAATATCACTGACCTTAGCATAATTGAGTGTGCGGATAAAGCGATGAATCTGCCATTTACTACTGGAATTCCAGAAATCTCTAGATCCTCTTCTCAAGAGCCAGTGGCTGATAATACACCCACCGCCCTAACTAACATTATTGAAGACATTGAAAACAACATAGTGGACTACGATCCGGACTTAGCTCCTGTGTCCATCAATCAGAACCAAGTAAATTCTCCACAATTACACCATACATTAAAAGACGTGGATGAACGGATTCGATTGACGCATCCGACAGTCTCAGCCCTTAACGTTGTTCTGAGCTCCTTTGTTGAGCTATATGACAATGTTTGGTCAGAGCTTAAATCTGTCAAAACTGCAATGACAGAACTTAATCTGAAAATTGACTGTATTGGTACAGATATCTTAGTGGATCTTAATCACAAAGTGGACTGGATCGGCACTGAGATATCTCAGAGGCGGCCGGCGCAAGCTCCACAGGGCGAAAGTTCTCTAACCCCCCCTAGTCAAACAGCCATTATCAATACCCAAATTATAGAGATATCGGATAACATCTTGCCAGTGGAACCCTCTAATACTGCTGTTGCTCATGATCAGGATCTACCAGCAATTTCTGCTGGTCTTGGTACTCCTGCCATTTCTACAGGCATACTGGCCGACCCTATTCAAAGCTTGCCTGATTCGAATTCCAATCCGGGTCAATCTAACTTTATTTGGTCCCCAGTTACTATAGTAAATGCCATTAATAAAGAAATTCTCTCTGAACAAACTAAGCCCACTTCTCTGGCTAATCCCCGCAATACTGCTGAGGACCTATTTAATACTACTAAACCTACTCAGCCGATAGAGTCCAGTCCTATAACAAGCTTGATCCCAACTCAGGTGTTTAAATGTACACAAGACAATGCTACTAAGCACCCAGTTTTCAAGAAAATGACGGCCCCACGTAAAACACGCCTTATCAAGCGGAAATTGGCTACAAAGCAAACCAACTTACTCTTCACCAAATCTACTGCAAAGGTCTCTACTTTCTTGAACACTGCCTCTATTTCTAAGGGTAATTCACCGAATGTCTTTAAGCCTCCAATGACCAAATTGGTTGATTCCATGGCTCAAACCGATAGTTGTAACCCTCCAGTTAATCATGTTTCAGACATGTGGTCAGGAAACCCTCCTAAATTCTGCTTGGCCCCCTCCAAACAGTCTATAAGTGAAACCCTATACGTCTCCCCTATTTCAAAACTGTGCCCTTTGTTGCCACTCCAACAGGGATGTGGTACAGGCAAATTTAGGTCCAGTGAGCAAACTCTAATGGTTCCGATGGTTGCACAAGCTGCAAACCCCAGCAAACTACAACCTGGAGTTGATATTAGTAAACTTAAAATTTACGAAGCAGCTCTGTCGGCTCCTGGCGTGACTCAACCTAGTGGTACTGGCAATTCCAAGATCCGAGAAAAACTTCCTATGATTCCTTCGATTCCACAAGGTGTAAATTATACTAAATGACATCAGGGGTGTGGTACTGGAAAATTTACAACCCTTGAAGTAACTCCTCTGTCTAGTGTTAAGACTCAAGCTACCGATCTAAATTTCTTACAGAGCTCGTCGGTCTTAAGGCCTCATCAAACCCCGGCAAAATGGGGCCCCATTCAACTGCAACCTCCTACGAATATAATACCTAACCAGCCCCTGATCCCTGCCTTCCCTTTGGCTCAGGGATTGGAGAGGGGATTCTTTCAGGATAATAACTATTTGCCTGCCACTACCCACCCCACTATCTCTGCTGGGATTCGCAACTTGGTGGATCGCCTATATAAACCACAGGCCAGACCTTTGCCCCCTCCCGCTGTCAATCATCTTGATATAATCATGAAGGGTTCTCAAAATCTATCAGCAGGTACTTTAACACGCCAAGAAAATGCGAATAATAAGAAACCCAATCCTTTACACTTGATAAAGATTCAAAGCCTGCTGAAATTGGAAGAGCCTGTTTGTTTGAATCGTCGTAATGTACTATCTATTTTTTCTGAAATCCCAGCCCTCGCTCTCATTTCCTCTAAGGATATTGATAGAGTGGCCTTCCTGGATTGTAATTCTTTGGATATGAGCATGATTCTCCTTGCATCACCACTTGTCAAAGAACTGATTCTTACCCAAAAAGACTCTCTGAAGGAATTGGGATTCAGAGTTGAAGCGGCTGCAGCATGGGAAATGTCGACCAATGGGCCCTCCTTTCCTCAATCAGTAGTTAAACCAATAGGGGCCCATGCAGGTGGCCAGGATTCCCTACCCATACCAATAACCTCATTGAATCAACAAAACAAAGACGTTGACTGGGCCGCCATCATCTCCACCCTGTGGCAAAAACTTGTGCCTTAGGCTTATTCCCCCAAATCTGACCTTAGATTCTCAGTCGTACCGTTGTATAAAATCTTGGAATTCCAGAGGCAATCAACACCTATTCTCGAATTTGGAGTGCCTACAACTGTTGAGAGATGCAAATGTTATATGTATTCAAGAGACTTGGATGACCTCAACCCCTTGTTTAGATGGTTTTCAAATTTTCGATCAGCCGGCCCAATATAATTTGAGGGGCAGAACTTCGGGTGGTTTACTGGTGGCAGTGGATAACTGCTTTGGGCTATCCGGCAAGGTTCTTTTGGGTCTCCCCTATGGGGCACTGGGGGTAGTTCTGAATTCGAGTATTGGCCAACTAAGATTACTAATTATTAACATCTATTGGCATACAGGGGTTGGGGAAGTTAAGCTGTTTGTGTCTCTTATCTCGCAGATTATTTTGGAGTGGGTGCTGGCTAATGACTCAGGACATGTACTACTAGCTGGGGATCTGAACTGTGATTGTTTATTCAACTATTCACCATGGGTATTATGTGAGCTGTATCCCTTTGACCGATGTGATAAAAGGAAAAAATTGGCTAGTCAAACTTGGTACACTGAATTGGGCAATCTAGGTTTACAACCTCTGCGTGACCTCTCACAACCCTCTTCAAATCCTATTAGTTATACCTGGCGGCGGGGGTCTTCCACCTCTATGCTCGACTACATCTTTGTGGATGATTATCTTCTTACAAGATGCTCAAAGTTTGAAATCTTCCCTAACCCCTGGAGTGACCATGGTATATTAACGGCAACTTTTAACATCTGCCTGACAAAGGGGCGGCTGTGTTATCCGACCGTGGTCTCTCCAAATTTATCAGGATCTGCTATTCGGTGGTCCCCTAAAAACATTGAAACTTTGAATGGTAAACTATGGGACATGCTTAATAAGACTACGCTTGACTGGAAATTGGCAACTTTTAATTCTGCAATGGTCACTACCTTGATACAAATGGCAGTAGATGATATTGGCACTAGTTCTGTAAGCCGAATTCCAGTCACTAGGCATTTACATCAATATAACTCTGAGGTGGCAGCAGCAAAAACTATCAAGAATAAAAATATTAGGAAACTACAATCTGCAACAAGCGACCTGTCCACTCGCCTAATCCTTATTAAGAAGGTTAAACAAGCCTACAAGAATTACTGTAAAACAATTAAACATCAGTTATTACAACAGGACTCGGAATTAATGTTACAGGTTATCATGAAGGCAAATGTTGGAGCCTTCTGGCAGATTGTTAATGGACAGGATGGTAACCATGCCATTGCTGAACTTAATCCGATTGCAGAACAAGGTTGGCTGAGTTTTACTCAAATAGATTTTCTCCTAGCCCCCTAGCGGCAATGGCTAGTTTTACTGACTATGACCCATTAGTCCCTCATCCTAAATGGGATCCACCATTAGAGATTGATACGATCCTGGAGTTAATCCACAGGTGTAAGAGATCAAGAGCCCCTGGCCCGAATGGGCTAACGAACAATACCTTTAAAGCAGACCCGAATCTTTGGGCCAATCTCTTATGTATTGAGTTTCGGGATATCTTGCACACGGGGACATGCCCTAGCTCTTGGTCCACCGCATATGTTATCCCGATCTTCAAATGCGGTAGTAGGTCCGATCCCAAAAACTATCGGCCTATCGCTTTGATAGATGCGGACTGTAAAATCTTCTCTGCTTTTCTTCTTTCACACTTAAGGGATTGGGAAAAAACTAGCCATCCTTTGAGCCCCTTTCAAACGGGCTTCCGTAAAAACCACTCCACTAACATCAATGGACTGGTAGTTAAGTGTATTCAAGAGACTGCCTGGAGCTCAACTAGGGGACCTATTTTTATGGCCTCAGTGGATCTCTCGGCAGCCTTTGATTGTGTTGACAGAAATAGGCTTTGGCAATAACTTTACGCCTGGGGTCTGCCAAGGGGCTTAATTAGCCTATTGGAGGGGGTATATAACAATTCTACTGTTCGAATCCGGTTAAATAAAAAGGGGGACATGTCAGATGCTGTCCGTACTCATCGTGGGGTTAGACAGGGTTGTGTGCTAGCCCCCTGGGTGTTTAATCAATATGTTTCAGATGTTGCAGAGCACCTTGTGAAAGAGGGGCTATTAGCGCCGAGCATTGGCACTTTGAAGCTTATTTGGTTGGCTTACGCTGACGATTTTGTTTTATTTGATCTAACTAAGGTGGGGTTACAGCGTTTGCTGGATGTATTCGCCAACTATGCTCAACTTAATGGCTTGAATATTAATCCTGCGAAAACCAAAATCCTTGCCTTATCTAAAGGGGTTGTTAGGAAGAAAACAAACCTCTGGAACTTAGGAGGTGCAACTATAACCTGCTCCACTTGCCTTACTTATCTGGGCTATTATCTGGGAGCAAGTAGAGGCTCAAAAGGGCAGAACCTTCTTCTCCTGAATAAAGCTAAGGTACTGGCTAGTCAGGTCCTTAAAATTGACCGTAAATATGGCCGATTTTCCATTTGACCTGCCTTACTCTTTTTCGAGGGGAAAATCGCACCGAAACTAACATATGGCCTAGAGTTCGGTACTCGGTTAACCATCGCCAAATTGGATGGTATTGAAGGGGACATATGGAGACGGGTTTTACTCGTCCCCAATGCAGTACCCCTGGCTGCGATCCGCTTCGAGCTAGGCTATATCTCTTTAACAGCACGAGATGATTGGAGGAAGCTGCTGCTTTATGCTAAACTTAAGGCCCCTATTGCCACCACGTTATATGAACTGGTTGGCAATAACATTTACCGATCTGGATTCCTATACAAATTTGCTATGCTCTGCGAAGATATTCTGGCCAATATCGGTTCAGATTTAGAGCAACTTATCATTAACCCCACTAAAACTAAAATGAAGTTGTGGGACTTTGATTGGTGCCGGACTGTGGATGCTTTTCATGCATATACTTCTATGTCACACTTGGCTCATGAACATAAAAAAAGAGGAACTCTTTCTCCAATTCTTAAGATTTTCCCAAATCGGGATCACAGACATACACTACTCAGACTACGGTGGAATATTCTACCTACTCTGGATACTAAACTGAGGTGGAAACAGATTACTGCGGCTAACAGTCTCTGTAGATTCTGCTACTTAGTCCCTGAAACGGCTAAACACCTCATTTTGTTTTGTACTCATCTCAATGTCCTGAGAGATTCCTGTTTGAATGCCTTGAAATTACAATTTCTAGGTCTCCCGACTGACCTAGTATGGCAACGCTGTCTGTGTATTGGAACAAGTAGGGAGGGTTTGGCCTTATCCAGTTTTATTCGTAACCTCCATCTTGAATAGATATGCCTGTTGTTACTATGCTGCTTCAAGATATAGGTTAAAGATATAGGTTAATCTGCTGCTACTTTGTTTGTTCTTGTTTGTTTTTTTTTTTTTTGTAATTTCATGATTTTATGATGATTCTCTGACTTCTCCGCTGCCAAATACTTTTAAAGCTTTTAAAGCTTTTGCAATATTCTAAATATGTAATTGTGTAAATATGTAATTGTGTATTTATTATATGTGTTGGTGTTTTTTGTAAAGGTTTAATAAAACCATACACAAATAAAAAAAAAAAAAAAAATACATTTCGAGACGTAGTCATAGAAAAGTACATGAAGAGTTTGAGAACCAAAAGAAGCACCCAAGAAGATAATTATGAACTGAATGATTATCTGGATAGGACAGCACATTTGGGAAACAGCATATCAGCATATGGTACCAACACATGAAAGAAGTTGGAAGAAGGAAGTCAGATGAAGAATGCTTCCTATGTACACTCCTGCCATACAGCATGGGGAAGTCAAAGATCTTCATAGCTATTGAAATAGATGTCCTAACTGCACACTGTATAGTGCACCTAGCTTTCTGTAGTACAAGAGGCCAGTTCATGGGTCGAACAGCCTCTCTCAAATGGGCAACTGAATGGACAGATCTAAATGAAGATGAGTATGTTCAAGATATAAAGACAAGAAACAATGCCAAGACAAAGAATATTGTGATCAGATACGAGAAACCTGGAGTAAAAGTAATAAGTAATAAGAAGTGAATTAAATAAAAAACTGAAAGTTCCAGGACAATCTACAGAAGACGTCCGTAGATGGAAAAACAGAGGCCAGATGCAGATTTGGGGAACTGTTCTATCACCAGATGGCTGGAAGAAGTAGTAGTAATTTGCAGAGACTGGGTAATAATGAGTCAATACCAACCAACAATTGAGAATGCACAAATGTGTAAACCATTATGGCCAAAACTTGCCATAGACATGCTGAAGAAACGCCATGGCCAGATGATAGAAGAGGTCGAAGACATTGCTGATGACAGCTGGTTTGGATCACTCTTCTCGTGAGTTCCACAATGGATGGCAGATATGTTCAAATTTCTTGGAGCTTTGTTATTATTAGTGATGCTTGGATTCTGTGTGATCAAAATAATAATCTCACAGTGCTAGAAGACAGCAAAGAAAGCCATAGGGATGAAGATTATGGTTGATGTTGAACCAGTATGTAAGCCTAAAGATCTGACTGGTGAAGAAATCAGAGACTTTGTGTAGGTCAGTATCCATGCACCTGAGGAAACAAAGTTCCTGTATCCAAAGGACCATAAGAGGTACGTGGGAAAATTGATCTATTGCAGTCCAAGTGGACAGTGCATGCTTATGACATGGAACAAGGATGAGCATGTGAAATCAGCTGGATGCTTGAAGGGAGTCATAAAAATATGGATCCCTAAGAAGCATTTCTTCAGACCAGGATGTCTAGATGTAAAAGATGATGTGATAGTGGTCAATAAATCTCCCAGAGGGGGGAAAGTGAAGAGGAGAAGCCAAGTACCCCCACTCCAACTGCCCCACCTACATTACCTGAAAAGTATGAACCAAAGTATGTGACGTATACTGAACAATTAAACCAGCAAAGAGAAGAGCGCGGGCTCTGTGCACTACCCATAAGAATACCTAGACCTAAGAGAATATGGGAGATAAAGTACCCATTGAGGAAACCATAACTGCATAGAAGACAATATGATGGCCATTTGAACGAGATTCCTGAAGAAGCAGAGAAACTAAATGGCAAAGATGAATGGTGACGTCATACAAAGTTGAATCGACACCCATATAGAAAGATAACCAGACCAGAGAGGCAGATGATTTATAAAACACAAAGAAGTACCAAGGATAAGTGACATCTTGGGATCAAGATGAAGAGACCTATGCCACAAACCTGATGAAAATACTTAGTTTAAACGTTTACAGATGCAATGAAACGAAAGCAGCAAAGCAATCATGTAGCTAGCCACATGCTGTTAAATAGATTAGACCGCGGCAAGCGCCAAATATATATACATATATACCTCTATAGAAACATATAGACAAGTAAAGGATGAATGTTTCCACTACGTATAAAAGCAGTACTGAAAAAAGCAAGAAGGCCTCATTTCAGTGTCACAGTTAGGAAAAGCAATTGAATTAAACAGAATAAAAATTCAGCTAAGGAGTTTACTGAGCCAAGAAAGCCCAGGTGTTATCAAACTGGAATTGGCTGACAATGGATACAATTAACGTGAAAGAACAGAAGCTCCTGTTCAGAGAGGTCAAGCAAAAACAAAAGACGTCAGAGGACTATTGAAGAATAAAATCAAAAACATAAAAAGGCTCAATCCATGGTGTCCAGTCACGTGATAGAAGGAGGTTGGACGAGCGAGATGATCATACCTACGCATGGAGGACGGCTGGTGCCCATACTCCTTAAAAATTCTCAGAGAACAGTACAAACTCAAGGCAAACTTCAAAGCACTAATTTACGCTGGACCATTGAGGTGATGATGGATGATATGCTAATTGTGGGAAGCTGGTGCTAAAACGGGCTCACCTGCACCTGGTTGTTCAGTCTCCGTGCTGCTAACGTAGGTGGAAAAGTACTGACAGGGGTTAGAAGCCTACCAATTGTAGGGGACCACGTAGTTGGGGGTCCTATAACTTGTGTAGCAAATGGGACGTTGTACATTTAGTGACGTTCATGGTGGCCATTTTGAGGGGAGGGCTTAGTTGCCCTACCTGATGTTAACTATCCAATTATTTCTCTCTGTTACTCTATACAGATATGGAACGTATGCTTACTAATTAACTTAGAACCAATCCCACCTCCCGTTAGTTTTTTGTAGTTTGCCACGTAGGATGACGTTGGTAATGACGCATGTCAGAACGTCAGTGATAACCAGTTATGGGTATAAGAACCCAGCTTTTTAATGAAGTAAGTAGAGTCAAAGAGTATCGAGCGATTGCTGATGTTCGTTGTACTCCCTGTTTTAGATACTTGAAATTAAAACAGACAAACTTTGCCAAACTGCTTGTGGCGTCTTGATTATTGATGTATGAATAAAATCTGCATCCCCATCTATCTCCAGGGTACCGCTACTCATCTTAAAGGGCTGTTTGGGAACACCCAGCTCCCTATGTTAGTGAAAACACAGTCTTTATATAAATAAGGTTCAAGTTATGTACACAAACACAATAACACAACTTGTACTCTGGCAATACTATAATGGCAAATATATACAGGTATACGTGGTACCACTCTTAACTATCGATTCCTTTGAAATGCATCAACTGCTAACAGTTCAAATGGCATACGAATCAGATTATAAGATGAATCAACGATAGACACAGAAAGAAAGCAAGTTAAATCAAGCTATGGCAGAACACTGACTCCCGATACCTACAGACAGTTCTGGGTGAGGATCCCCCACCTGGACAACCTGTAAATAAAGCATATTGACAAGCCCAGTTCAGTTATGCTTAATATAGTCTTGCTTCCTTCTAAAAGGCCCTAAATTACCTGGTTTTGTAGAGTTCTTCAGTGAGTCATCGACAGGCCCTTCTTGAGTGCAATCCCTTTAAGGCTTTAAGGCAGAAGCCACGGTTCGACGATGTATGGTGAAGAAAAGGGTGAACATTGTCATTGCGGCAGAAGCTTCGGTTCTTGCGATGCTCTTTGACGATCAGTCGAAAACATCCTGCAAGCTGAGGCGTGCGGTGCACCTCGACAACGAGTGTTCGTTGCTGCAAGGAGTCAATGAAGAACTTTGGCCCAGCAAGGGCGTCGGGTCGTCGGCGTCTGGCGTTGGCGGATGGGACGTAACCACGGCTGGCTTTATTACCTTTGCCAGTGTCTCTGAGGTCTTCGAGTGGCGGGAAACCCACCAGCGGATTCTCCTCGGATGTCGGCGGCCTTGACTTCCTCCGGCAGGACGAAAGATGTCGACGATGATGAGCAAGGGAGTCCTTGGATCAAATGTCTTAGGCAAAGGAGCACTGCGGCTCCGGTCGGCGACGGCAGTCGTCGACAGTGATGCACTGAAGTCATTGAAATGTCCGGGCGCTTCACTTTGTGATTCCGCGGAGGTCCCCTCCTCCGGTCGACAGCCTTTCGAGGGTTTGACATCCTGGGGGCTTTGGCAAAGATCAGCTGGTGCACGATGGTCCCTTGTAGCTCGGGAAGAGGTCTCCTAGCCAGGTCCTCTCTTGGATCAGTTCCTTGACAGTCAACCAGCTTTCAGATTAGTGAAGGACAGCAGCAGCAATTTTTCTGCTTTCAGCTGGGTTCAAGGTTAAGCATCAAGTATCAACTTCAGCTTCTGAATGAATTCCATCAGTGAGAGGCCCCCAGATATACTGTTGATCTCCCATTCACTCTGCTGGGTCACACTCAGGCAACCAATCATTCAGAAGGGCATTCAGGCAGCCAATCAGGCTCACAGTGCATTCAGGCCATTCTTCTCCATCCAGACACTCACAACACGGAATGTGGATTCGGAAAAGCACTCTGCCATTCAGCACTCCACACTGCATTCATACCAGTTTCGGGCAGGGCTGTCTCAGTCATTGTGTCAACCACCAGATACTAGACTCCCATAACATGAAATGCGTATTTGTCACACACTCCATTCACCCAGGTCACACCCCACGGGCGTACCCACAACATACAGTCATTGGGAAGGCTCCAGCCGGTCTGGCCTGGACTTTCCCACAATACCACATATGGAACTTCCACCCAACAGCCAGTCAGGGAGAAGGGACAGAGTCAGGGCTTTCCGGGACTTTGGGAAAACAGTGTAACAGGCGATAGGAAACAAGATGGCCCCTGTTGCCTCTTGTTTTCTATCAGGAATCAACTGATTCCAATGGCAGGGCCTGGGTATACCAAATGGAGGATACCCAGAGCACCTGTCAAATTCAGCATGGAGCTGCCACCAGCCCATACCCTGCTCTGTGGGCCACACAAACACTAGGTGCCCCAAAACATACACTAGGGTCACAGGGTTGTACCCCCACCCATGGGTGCCATAAGGGTCTGTACACCAAACCGAAAAGAGGAAGAGCTGCACTGCCAGGAGTCGCACATATGCAAAAGGACTACAGAACAAGGACCGGGAGGCCCTGTCCCTGCAATGCATTTCAAGCATCAGAGTCGCCCCCCCCAGACTGAGGTTAGGGCGTTGAATCTCCCACAAGATTGACACCCTCATCCAGACGGTCAATATACCTTCTGGAAAGGCCATCTGCATTATCGTGAATCTTTCCTGGTCTATGCTCTATGGTGAAGTCTAGCCCTTGCAAGCTAATGGACCACCTGAGCAGTTTCGGGTTTTAGGTTGACCCTGTAAGGTAGGGCCTAAAACGCTTAAGGCTCCAAACTATACTGAAACATTCCTTTTCAATAGTAGCCCACCTAGGTTCTCTACCTTTGAGTTTTCCATTGATGAATATGATCGGATGTTCCCTCCCTTTGTCATCTATCTGGGGCAAGACAACTCCAAATCCGGTGTCGCAGACATCTGTCTGGACGATAAATGATTTGCTGTAATCAGGTGCACACAACACAGGTGCTCTGCACAGACCTTCTATCAAGCCAAAAAAGGCCCTCTGACAGTCTTCTGTCCAATTAACCTTCCTTGGTTGTTTGCGCGAAGTCAGAGCTGTGAGAGGGGCAGCTATGGTTCCATAGTCCGCCATGAAGTTGCGATAATACCCAGTGAGGCCCAAAAAGGCTCTCACCTGTGTTTGAGTAGTGGGAGTCTCCCAGTCATGTACATCCTGTACCTTACTGGGGAGGGGTTGGATTTGACCCCTCCTACCTCATGACCAAGATAAGTGAGGTTAGTCCTTTTCAAGGCATTCAACACCTTATCCAGATGAGTCAAATGCTCTCCCTCTTCCCAGGTGGAACTGTAGACAGCAATGTAGTCTGGGTAGGCCACACAAAAGGCCTCCAGCCCACTGAGCGCATGATTGACTAATCTCTGGAAGGTGGCAGGTGCATGTTTCAACCCAAAAGGCATGCCTCTAAACTGGTAGAGCCCCTCAGGTGTTGAGAATGCAGTCTTTTCCTTGGCATGGTGCATCAGAGCTATTTGCCAATAGCCTGAAGTAAGGTCAAAGGTACTCACATATTTGGCAGCACCTATAGTGTCCACGAGCTCATCAGCCCTGGGCAGTGGGTGCACGTCAGTTTTGGTGATGGTATTGACCCCTCTGTAGTCCACACAGAACCGCCAATCCTTGGTACCTGCCTGGGAACTTGCCTTCGGGACAAGGACCATTGGACTGGACCAGGGACTAGTTGAGGGTTCAATAACATCCTGTAGCATCTGCTTTTGACAGGTACACTGTCACTAGTGTCAATTTCGTGCCTGCACCATGGAGTGAAGGCTAGTGTCAGCGAGAACAGAGGCACATACTGCTGGAGCAAAGCCCTGCAGGCCTATGCTGCTCTGGAGTCAGATCTGGAGAGATATGTACTGCCTCCACTGAGTCATCCTGAGGGTTGCTATGCAGCAAATCTGGAAGGGGCTCACACCCATCCTCTTCTTGCTCTGAAGCCAGCAAGAGACATGAGCCTTCTGCTCACCTACGGAAAGGCTTGAGTCTGTTGACGTGGAATACCTGAGGGGCTACCCCAGGGACTGCCATGTCAACCAGATAATTGACTTTGCCCATCTTGGAGATGATCCTGAAGGGTCCAGTCCACTTATCTGCCAAAGCCCTAGGCTTGTTAGGATCCATCACAAGGATCTCATGTCCTGGAGTCCAGTCCACTTGTGATGCTTTAAGGTCATACAAGTATTTGTTCAATTCCTGGCTGACACTAAGGTTTGCTGTCGATTGGTCCATCATCTGTGTCATCCTCCGACTGAGGCCTAACACAAAGTCCCCCACTTGCTTAGCAGGACCTGGAGGGGTGGCTTCCAAACCTTCTCTGATCAAGGCAAGGGCCCCCTCATGAGATGTCCAAAGAGTACCTCAAAGGGGCTGAAACCAACACCCTCTTGAGGTACCTCTCTGTAAGCAAATAGCAGGCATGGCAGGAGGCGATCCCATTTCCTCCTTAGGGGCTCTTCCAAAGCACCCAGCATGCCCTTGAGAGTTTTGTTAAATCTCTCAACCAGACCATTGGTCTGGGGGTGGTAAGAGGTGGAGAACTTGTAGGTTACCCCACACTCTTTCCACATTGTTTTCATGTAACTCGACATGAAGTTGGATCGTCTGTCAGAGACAACCTCCTTAGGGAATCCAACTCTGGTCAAAATTCCCGCGAGAGCCCTGGCAACCACCTTGGCAGTAACAGTCCAAAGGGGTATAGCCTCAGGGTACCTGGTGGCATGATCAACCAAGACTAGGATGAACCAATGTCCACCTGAAGTCGGAGGGTGAAGGGGACCGACTATGTCGATGCCCACCCTCTCAAATGGTGTGCCAACCACTGGAAATGGCTGCAGTGGGGCAATGAAAACTGCCTCCAGTCTTCCAGACAACTGACAAGTTGGGCAGGTCCTGCAGTGGGACTCCACTTCTACTCCCATCCAGGGCCAGAAGAAATGGGCAGAGAGCCTCTGCTTAGTCTTCTTGGTCCCAAGATGACCAGCCAAGGGCACCTCATGCGCCAACTGCAGTAGGAAGGGCCTGTAAACCTGGGGTACCTCCAACCTCTTGAGGGCACCAGGTTCAGGCTTTGTGGGCTCACTAACAAGGAGCTCACCCTCCCAATATATCCTGAATGTCCTAGGCACTTCTCCTTGTGCCTGGGACAGGGCCTGTTTCCTCAGACCTTTGCAAGAGTAGTAGAAGTCCGCCCGAGAGGGTCCATCTTCAGCCAACAGGCATTGATGGTCAGGGTGGTCCTCTGGGTTCAGCACCTGTGCCACAGGAGGGTCTTCTGCCTCGTCTCCCTCGGGAGTTGAGTTTGGGTTTACCACTGGACCCAGCCCGTCCGGAGCATGAATCCCAGTGGATGCTGCTGAAGCAGCAGAAAGAGGATGTCATGATCTCTGCTTCCAAAAGGTCAGGGTTTTCCCAACTCTCTTGGAAGTAGATCCATAACCCAGGTTCCGAGTGCCAACCAGTCCCAATTGGGACCTTTTGGACCCAGTCCTGGCGCCAGTGGCACCAGGCTCATAAATATGCCCAGTCCCAGCGCTGGAAGCGCCGGGCTCATAATGCTTGGGTGGACTTACCTTCAGCAGACCATGCTGCTTACTTGCCTGCCAGTTGAGCCTCTGATCCTCTTCTGTTTGGAACTACTTTTCCTGTTGGGTGGGGCTGGAGCCACTCCCTAGATTCAGAACACTGGAACTCTTCTGGAAGGCAGGAACTCTTTTCTTACCAGGAACTCTTTTCTTACTTAGGCGTGGCTGTGGAAGGAGACACCTAAGCACTACAGGAGGCTATTTAAACCACACCCGGTGGATGAATCTTGCTTTGCGTTATTCTGCAACCTCTGCAGCAGAACGCTCATCGTGTCTTCTGCATCCGGTCCTGGGCCTAAGGAAAAAGGCTTACCATCCTGAATCCAGTCTTCAGCAACACCTAGAAAGACAAGAAAGAACAGGTTAGCATTCCGGCATCTGAAAGGCAAAGGCTTACCATCCTGAATCCAGTCTTCAGCAACACCTATAAAGACAAGAAAGAACAGGTTAGCATTCCGGCATCTGAAAGGCAAAGGCTTACCTACTCTTCGTGCGCTCCGGAGGTCTTCACACTGCATTCCGGCATCTGAAAGACAAAAGTTTACCAACTCTTTGCACGCTCCGGAGGCCTTCGGCGCTGCATCCCGCATCTGAAAGACAAAACAAGGTGCGTTTAAAGACATTGGGGAACTTTAATGCTCACGTGCCATTACTCCTTTCCACATCTAATCCAGTGGGTATTCCGGCACCCTGCAGCCGCTCCGAACTCGTACCTGCAAAATAAAAAGACAGTTAGAGCGCATAGTGAAGCAGGCAACAAGCGCTTACTTACGTGCTTCCAGGCGCTTCTATTCATCACACGGGCTCCATCTTCAACTCACTTCAGCCCGTCATCCGCCATCGCCGGAACCCTGCAAAACAAGAGACATCATTACTAAAGACTTTAAAGACATTTGAATGACTCGAAACTTACCGTTCGTGCAGTAAACGACGGACAGCAGTCCTCTGAAGTCAAGAGGCCTGCGCTACCTATCCAGTGAAGAAACTGGTTACAGCACCCTGCCCGGAGGCAGATGGAGAGCTCGGCATTCACTTACCTAAGGTGAGAGCGTTAACCTTTGGGGGTCTACAGGAGAGGAGAAGAAGAAAGAGATAGGGACACCCCAATAACCCCAGTTCATTAACCCCATATTTTCTATCTGCAGACATCTTACTCTACACGTCAGGCATACAGTGCACAGAGGTCCAGCCCAAAGAGCCAACCGGGTGCTACACATCACCTTTGAAGATACGGTAGTCGCCCAGTCAAGACCGGCGCCTCTGCGAGAATCAGGTGAGCGTTACAGAACGCAAAGCCTACCGCAAAACTCTCGCCCAGGCGCTATGGAAACCTCGGATACTGACCCCCTAGCCCGGTTACTTGGGGAACTAAGGGCAGAAGTGCATGCAGCTCGTCAGGAAACTAATGCTCTAAGAAGGGAACTAATTATTTCCAAGGAGAGAACAGACAATCTTGCTAGACAAGTGCTACAGTCACAAGCCGGACAGACCCCGTTACCCGCATCAGGGGCAAATCTTCCTTCAACATCCTCTATGAATCCAGTGCAGATCAACCTACCTGGGAATGTACCTCTGGCTCCGCCCGAACGATTTTCTGGTGACCCAAAGAGGTTTGCAGTATTTATCAATCAGTGCCGGTTGCACTTCTTATGCCGGCCAGCAGCCTTTCCAACTGATCAAGCAAAAGTAGCTTTTGTACTTTCATACCTTAGTGGCAATGCGGCAGACTGGTCTATCCCTCTAGTTAATCAAGATGATCCGGTTCTCCATGATTTTCAAGCCTTTCAGCTTAGTATGGAGAAACTGTTCGCAAGACATTCACAGGGGCAGGCCTTGGACAATGAGCTTCTTTCGTTGCGACAGGGTAATCAAGACCTTTTGGCTTATATTGCATCTTTCAATAGACTAATAGTGGAAACTCAATGGCCTGAGGACAAAAGGATTACGCTGTTTTATAGAGGTCTACGTGGAGAGCTCAAAGACGTTTTAGCCCAAGTAGTGAATCCCCCACAAGACTGTTCGGATTATATAGACTTGGTCGTTCAAATAGATCACAGGCTGCAGAACAGGAAGGCCGATCGTTCCAAGTTTGATGCTCGAGTATTTTCCAAACCGCCAACTCCTTCCAAAGGAGTAGACTCCGGGGAACCCATGCAAATAGGGGGTCTGAAAGGTCCTCTAACACAAAGGGAGCGGGAAAGGAGGAAACAGTTGCAATTATGCCTATATTGCGGAAACTCAGGGCACTTTCTTCGAGACTGTCCGGTGAAACCTGCCAAGAAGGCAGTAGGAGCTGCAGTTACCAAAGTTACGAACTCTGAGCAGGGAAACGACCTCGCCCGACAAGAATAGAGGTCCTCTTGCCGAGCGTGAAAACCAGTTCCGTGACCTCGCATTTCGTGATACCTATGGTCCTCATTAGCCCTGATAATCCGGATCGATTACATGCAATTGAAGCTTACGTCGACAGCGGTGCCATCGGCAATTATGTGGATCATGAAATGGTTTTGAGGATGAATCTAACTCTTTGTCCCAAGGCTGTAAAGGACGTCATTACTACGGTGGATGGTACGGAGATAGCCTCCGGGCCAGTAACGCATACCACTCAAGAGGTGTCGCTAGTAAGTCAAGATGGACACCATGAGAAGATCGTGTTCGATGTGATCAAGGCCCCTCAGTTTCAGATTATTCTAGGAATACCTCGGTTAGAGAAACACAATCCTCTGATCGATTGGCGAGCAAGAACGGTCCAGTTTCCAGAATGTGTCTCTACTTGTCACCCTCCACCTGGTGTTGCACTGGCCGCAATTTCTTCAGAGACTCCCCAGTTACCTCCCGAATACCTAGAATACCAAGATGTTTTCCGGAAGGATCAGGCTAACTCTCTACCTCCTCATAGGTCTTATGACTGCCAGATAGACCTGATACCTGGATCTACTCCTCCTTGTAGTAGAATTTATGCCCTCACCGAGCCTGAGAACCTTCACCTTCGACAATACCTGGATCAATACCTGGCAAATGGGTTTATTCGTCCTTCCAAGTCCCCTGCTTCTTCAGCTTTGTTCTTCGTTCCAAAAAAGGAAGGAGACCTTAGAACTTGTATCGATTATCGCTCCCTGAACCAGATCACCGTTAAGAATAGATATCCGTTACCTTTGATCCCTGAACTCCTGGACCAAGTCAGAAAAGCATGCATATATACAAAGCTGGATCTTAGAGGAGCTTACCACTTGGTACGAGTAAAAGAGGGCGATGAATGGAAGACGGCCTTCCGCACCAAGTATGGGCTATTTGAATATCAGGTCATGCCCTTCGGACTTTGCAATGCCCCGGCCGCCTTTCAATATTTTATGAACGATGTCCTCAGAGAGCTCATAGATGTATGTGTTGTTGTTTACATTGACGACATCCTCGTTTATTCTTCATCGGAATCTGAACATCGGAAACACGTGAAAATGGTCCTCGAAAGATTGCGTCAACACAAACTTTTCGCTAAGTTGGAAAAATGTGTTTTCAACGTGACTGAAGTTGAATTCTTGGGATTCATATTATCACCTGGCGGAGTGCGTATGGATTCAAAGAAGGTCGATGCAGTTCTCAAATGGCCATCACCATCCTCCGTAAAAGGTGTGCAAAGCATGTTAGGCTTCGCTAACTTTTACCGCAGGTTTATCCCCGAATTCTCTCGAATAGTCCAGCCCATCACTGCCTTGTTAAAGAAAAACAAACGTTTTGAATGGTCTACCGAGGCGGAACAAGCTTTCCAGGTTTTGAAGACTAAATTTATCTCTGCACCAATCTTAAAACACCCTCGCCCCGAACTCCCCTACATCGTGGAAACTGATGCTTCAAGCCTTGCCATGGGGGCAGTTCTATCACAAAAGGACCCGGTAACCAATCAGTTGCATCCCGTGGCATTTTGGTCCCGCAAATTCTCGCCTCCTGAAATCAATTACACGATTACTGACAAGGAACTTCTGGCTATCAAGTCTGCCTTTAAGGCTTGGCGGCATTATCTGCTGGGGGCCCGACACACCGTTACTGTGATTACGGATCACCGAAACCTGCAATATTTGAAGACCGCAAAAGCCCAATCCTCTAGACAACTCCGTTGGGCATTATTCTTTGCCGAGTTTGACTTCATAATTACCTATCGACCTGGTACAAAGAACGGTAAAGCTGATGCCCTTTCTCGGATGGGAGTGGAAGAACACTTGGTCAACCCTACACCTGTACCAATCATTCCCGAACAAAGAATTCTGGGTGTAATCGCCACAGAATCCATAGAGGAAGTTAAGGATAAAGCCAGGCAACTTGTAACTCCAGCAGACATACAGAATTGGCATCTGCAGGGAAAGGACTTTGCAGTAAAGGACAACTTATTGTATTTCCAAGAACGATTATACCTACCCAGCACAGATTTACAGAAAAAAGTAATCTCTTGTTATCACGACTCTTTAATGGAAGGTCATCCCGGTATAGCCAAGACCTCAGAAAAGATCAAGCGCTACTTCTGGTGGCCGTCTTGGAAAAAAGATATCAGAGACTTTATAATGTCCTGTGGAGTATGCGCCCAAAACAAGAGTCAAAAGGAAAGACCAGCAGGCCTCTTACGCCCTATTGACATCCCACCTCGCCCTTGGCATACGCTTTCTATGGACTTCATCACCGATCTACCTCCATGCTCCGGATACAATACGATTCTAGTAATCGTGGACTTATTCTCCAAGATGGCGCATTTCATTCCGCTCAAAGGCTTGCCAACAGCAGCAACTCTGGCCCGAGAATTTCTCGAAAACATCGTCCGACTGCACGGTTTTCCTTCGGTTCTAATTTCGGATCGAGGTAGTCAATTTATTTCTCATTTTTGGCGAAGTTGCTGTCGGTCGGCTCAAATTGATGTGAGACTATCGACCAGTCACCACCCTCAGACCGACGGACAAACCGAGAGGACCAATCAAACTCTGGAACAGTATTTACGCTGCATGCTGCAACAAACTGAAAAAACTTGGAAAGATATCCTTTGGATAGCCGAGTATGCCTACAATAACTCTGTCCATTCGGGAACTGGGAAAACCCCGTTTTTTCTTTTGTACGGCAGTCACCCTCGAACCTCGGACTTGGATCCCCTCCAAGATCTTGAAACACCAGCAGTAGACTACCTGCATTCTACAATCACCCAAGCCTTTAAGGAAGCTGTTTCTCACCTTCAAAGGGCTAAAGAACAATACAAGAAAGGAGCAGATCAACATCGGAAGGAAGCCCCTCACTATCAAGTAGGGGATCAAGTCTGGTTATCCACCAAATATCTATCTCTAAAAGGGCCACGCACATTCAACCCAAGATACCTTGGTCCCTATTCCATCACTACCATAGTAAACCCAGTAGCGGTCAAGTTGGACTTGCCCCCGCACATGAAGATACATCCGGTCTTCCACGTCTCTCTATTAAAACCCGTGCAACCTCAAACCCGACTAACCAAATCTCCAAAACCTATCCTAGTGGATGGAGAACTCGAGTTTGAAGTCAAAAGCATTCTGGACTCCAAGATCTCCAAATCTAAACTATTCTACCTAATTGACTGGAAAGGCTACGGCCCCCAAGAGAGATCCTGGGAACCTGCTGAATATGTCCACGCTCCTCGCCTAATCAAAAGATTTCACCGAACATTTCCCGACAAGCCAAAACCCCCGGAGAAGCCCGGTTTGGGAGGGGCCTTGAGGGGGGGTACTGTCATGATCTCTGCTTCCAAAAGGTCAGGGTTTTCCCAACTCTCTTGGAAGCAGATCCATAACCCAGGTTCCGAGTGCCAACCAGTCCCAATTGGGACCTTTTGGACCCAGTCCTGGCGCCAGTGGCACCAGGCTCATAAATATGCCCAGTCCCAGCGCTGGAAGCGCCGGGCTCATAATGCTTGGGTGGACTTACCTTCAGCAGACCATGCTGCTTACTTGCCTGCCAGTTGAGCCTCTGATCCTCTTCTGTTTGGAACTACTTTTCCTGTTGGGTGGGGCTGGAGCCACTCCCTAGATTCAGAACACTGGAACTCTTCTGGAAGGCAGGAACTCTTTTCTTACCAGCAACTCTTTTCTTACTTAGGCGTGGCTGTGGAAGGAGACACCTAAGCACTACAGGAGGCTATTTAAACCACACCCGGTGGATGAATCTTGCTTTGCGTTATTCTGCAACCTCTGCAGCAGAACGCTCATCGTGTCTTCTGCATCCGGTCCTGGGCCTAAGGAAAAAGGCTTACCATCCTGAATCCAGTCTTCAGCAACACCTAGAAAGACAAGAAAGAACAGGTTAGCATTCCGGCATCTGAAAGGCAAAGGCTTACCATCCTGAATCCAGTCTTCAGCAACACCTATAAAGACAAGAAAGAACAGGTTAGCATTCCGGCATCTGAAAGGCAAAGGCTTACCTACTCTTCGTGCGCTCCGGAGGTCTTCACACTGCATTCCGGCATCTGAAAGACAAAAGTTTACCAACTCTTTGCACGCTCCGGAGGCCTTCGGCGCTGCATCCCGCATCTGAAAGACAAAACAAGGTGCGTTTAAAGACATTGGGGAACTTTAATGCTCACGTGCCATTACTCCTTTCCACATCTAATCCAGTGGGTATTCCGGCACCCTGCAGCCGCTCCGAACTCGTACCTGCAAAATAAAAAGACAGTTAGAGCGCATAGTGAAGCAGGCAACAAGCGCTTACTTACGTGTTTCCAGGCGCTTCTATTCATCACACGGGCTCCATCTTCAACTCACTTCAGCCCGTCATCCGCCATCGCCGGAACCCTGCAAAACAAGAGACATCATTACTAAAGACTTTAAAGACATTTGAATGACTCGAAACTTACCGTTCGTGCAGTAAACGACGGACAGCAGTCCTCTGAAGTCAAGAGGCCTGCGCTACCTATCCAGTGAAGAAACTGGTTACAGCACCCTGCCCCGAGGCAGATGGAGAGCTCGGCATTCACTTACCTAAGGTGAGAGCGTTAACCTTTGGGGGTCTACAGGAGAGGAGAAGAGGAAAGAGATAGGGACACCCCAATAACCCCAGTTCATTAACCCCATATTTTCTATCTGCAGACATCTTACTCTACACGTCAGGCATACAGTGCACAGAGGTCCAGCCCAAAGAGCCAACCGGGTGCTACACATCACCTTTGAAGATACGGTAGTCGCCCAGTCAAGACCGGCGCCTCTGCGAGAATCAGGTGAGCGTTACAGAGGAGGACCCCCCTTTGCAGAGATGGCCATCTTGCTCTTCCTTCTTTGTGCCTTGGGTTTCTCCATCGGCGGGGGTACCAGACTCGAAGCCGGACCCGGTGTGACCTGTGATCGGGTGACTGCCGCAGCAGCCATGGGTAGACCATCCGTGATCATCCCCATTTCCACCAAATCATTGTCTAACAAAATGTTAGCAGGCACGTTGTCCTTTACCAGGACAGGAAGCTTTGCTGTCTTGTCTCCAATCGTAATGTTGACCAAGGCTACAGGTGATAATTTGGGAGGCACACCAGCTAACCTGGTAGTTCTCAGAGGAGTACCTACATAGTCCCCTGGCTTGAGCAGGGTCCTTTCCACCACTGTCATGCTTGCCCCAGTGTCTCTCAAACCAGTAGAAGGCTTGCCATTCAAGAGGACACTTCTCAGAAATCTATGGGTGTTCTGTGGGATTGTCGTCAGTACTTCTGCGTACTGGTCTCAGGCCCCAAGGGACACTAGGGAAATATATACAGGAGCACCAAATGTGATCCCTGTAGAGGAGGGGAGGACAGTGGCCTCCACCTCAGGCATGGGGTAAGGGTAGGTCAGGCTGACAGCCTGGATTCCAAGTGCCTTACCTTTATACTTGGGGTCACCCTTCTTGTGGTCTAGAGCCCCAGAGTCCCACCAAGTGCCAGGAATGCGGGGTATGGTACTGGAACCACTGGGAGCCTGCTTTGCAGCAGGTGGACCACTACTCTTACTCCCACCCACATAGGACTTATCCCCACTAGATTGTTGGGTCTTAGGAGAGGAAGGTTTTGATTTACTCTACTGTGAAAGCTTCTGGGACTCCTCAGCCTTCTGAGAGGTGCCCTTTCCTTTGTCCTTGTCCTTCCCACTGGAGCCCTTAGGGGACACCCGGTAGGAGACCCACTTGGCAGCCAGCCTGGCCAGCTTAAAGGGATCTAAAATGTTCTGGTCAGCAACATACTGATGCAGCTCTGGTGAACAGGCTTCAGAGAAATGCTCAGAAAACAAAAGGCGGGACAATTCAACACAAGTTTTCACCTTGTATCCATCAATCCACCCCATCATGTACATATGTGCAGCACTCACCCAGTCAACCCAAGACACATTCTCTCTTTTCTTAAATTCCCTCAACCTTTTAAGGTATTGGGTAGGTGTCTTGCCAAACTTGGCAATCAAAGCAGAGTTCATGCACTCACACTGACCCCTTTCTTCCACACTCAGTTTCAGAATACAGTCATATCCAGTCTGAGGCACTCTGCTTAACAAACACTTAGCCCAATCTCTTTTATCAACATCATGAATTGCACAAGCCATTTCAAATGCTTCAATCCATTGGAGGATATCAGAACCCTCCACATACACACCAACCAAATCTTTCATAAACTTGGTGGCTGGGGACCAGACACTCTCAACTGGTTTTGCTGAAGTCTCCACTCTAGCTTTCTCTAGCTAGATTTTTTGACATTCAGTGTCCTTGTTTTTGAGTTCAAGATCCTTATCTTTGAGTCTCACTTGCTGTGCCAACTCCTCTTTCTTAAGTTCAGCTTCAGTTTCCAACTTTCTATAGTCAAAGGCCAATTTCAGTCTTAATAATTCAAGTTCCAAGGAATTCCCTCAAAAAACATTGCTGGAGGTTGGAACAGAGGCAGCAGGAATGGTGGCATTCCCAGAATCAGATTCAATAATAACCCCACGGACAGGGGCCTCAATGGTTACACTCCCCCCACCCCCTCCAAAAGCTTCACAATCAGTCTGGTAGTCCAGCAGGGCAGCTATCAGCTCAGCCCTAGACTTATCCTCAAAGTCTAACTCCCTGGCTTCACAAGCACTCTGGGGAGCCTCTAAGCTCATCCTAGTCAATTTACCATATGCAATAGATTCCATTGCTTATAATGTAGTTATGTAGTACACAACTAAACCTCAATTTAACAAAGTGTAGATATATGTAAGTGGCAAGGTTACACACTGATTCTTAAAACCATTAGCATCCCACCGCTGCCACCAGTGTAAAGAACCGGAGGGGGGTATCTGTACTCTTGCTCTCTATATGGCAGAGTAGAGGCACAGAGGACCCCAGCCAAGATTCTCTATGCGGTAGCTATGGTCGAGCAATCAAGGCTTAAGGTCTCAGGACGTAATTTGTTAAGGATTTCAATCAGGTGACACACACCTTGGTCTCGGCCTAGTATGCAGCGCACAACTGAAATGCCTATCTCTTTATATTATATAGATTCAATATTGAGATGGTACACCACTCATATCACACCCCCTTTTCAAATACCCTGGGTCACAATGGATCATGAGCCAGGCTGGTTGGTAAAATACAATATTTATTTATTTATTTTAAAATTCAAAATAAATCATACACTTTTAATATGGGGCAGCAATCACCAATGGGGTAATCAAACAATGAGAATGTGAGCAATGCACAGGGTTTACCCGTCTAGTGGAACATATACACAGCACAGCAGAATAGGAGTACTTTTTGATTTAGGAAAGATAGCCCCCAAGTTAGAATTTCCCCCTGCAATGTTCCCTCAACCCACAATAATCAATTCTGAGTGGATAAACAGAAGCAGCAGGTAATCGGGAATAAGAAACAGGAAACGGAATCCAAATCTGACCTTCCCTCCCCAAATAAGAGAGAAAAACGGATTTTAAACCCCTTGCAATATTATGAAATGACACTCGGATATGGACAAATAAGTAATGAATGTGTGTTAAAAACCTTGAAGCAAATATAATTCCTCACTAAAGCAACAATGCAAAGACATTAATAATCACAGAGAATGGATTTTTTGGCTGGGGGATAGAGGTATATCCCAGGGATATTCTAGAAGTGAAACTAGGTCTCTAGCTATGAAACTGAATGAGTTATGCAAGATCTAAAAAGGTGCACTTTGAGTAAAATGAAGCCATGAAATAGGAAAGGAAATCGGTTGTGACAAGAACAGTTTTACTTTAATCTAGAGTATTCAGGCTAGCCCACCAAAGAGGAACACAGTAAGATCCAGGGTTGATTCGCGATTTCAACCCCACCACCCCAGTGCCCAACCCTGGCGGAAACCAGTCCGATTACTCAAAATAGGACCAATGGCTTAGGATTACACAAGACAAAATTACTAAAGAGATGGCGCTAACACTAGAAATCAAGGGCAGGGTTGCAAGAATGAGTCTGACAGTTTCTTTTTTTAAAAATGTTTTATTTTTTATTTTATTCAGTTTATATAAACCTTTAAAACAATTACAGCGATACACAAGGAAAGCAAAACGCAACAAGGCCAACATGTAACGTTTCCACCTATGATCTTCCACCGTTCAGTCTCTGGTTATGATTTAGACCTTCACCAAAAAAGAAAGGGCCCACCTTTGAGTTTTTGTTTCATAAAAAAATAAGTGATTCGGGATTCAGTTTGGTCATTCAAGTGTCATGATTCCTGCCCCTCATGTCCCCAGCCCTCCAAGATGTCAGGCTAGAGCCAGAACACGATCACCTACATGGCCCTCAAGGGCCTCTCCATCCCTCCAAATACCCACTTGGAGTCAGACTTGGCGCTTGTGGCACCAGACTCACTCACTCCCATAGGATAACATTGGGGATTGGACTTGAAGTGCATTGATGGGGACAAGATGGATGCCCCCACATATTTCGGTTCCCAGAACTGCATGTGCAGTCTAGTCTTTTGGGTGTGGTTCAGCCCAGAGACACCTAGGATACCCAGAGACTATTTAAGACACACCCAGGCTGAGAAACATGCTTTGCGTTTTCTGCACCTGCAGCGTGACACTCACCGTGTTCAGATCGGTCTCCAGTAGGCCTGCATCTTTCTTCTGCGCTCAGCTCCTGCAAGAACAAGAACACCGTTAGGAACAGCCTTACCTTGCGGCACTTCTGCCCATCATTCATTGCTCCTTATGTTCTGCGGGCATCTTCGGCGGTGTCATTCCCATCCCGGCACGCCGCTTCCTAAGGAAAAGGGAAAAGAACAGAAAAAAGGCATTAGTAAGCATTCTGCAAATCTTGGCTTATTGTTAAATACTGTACGAGCTTCAAACACTTACCTGAATACCAGCCGCTCTGGGGGAACTCTGTCTCTGGAACTTCTCATCTATCTGCAAGAGGGAAAAGACACTCCTGGTTAGCGTGGAAACATCTAGAGGCACCGCATACCGCGCTTACCCACCGCATTTCTTCTTCATAACCTGCATCCACGCTGAAAACGTTGCAAGAACTCAGTTCAATGCAAATATGAAAGGGGTGCATCGCGTATCGCGCTCTCACTCACCTTCAGCGCTACTCATCTCAGCAGCACGCCGCCATCCCCGGACGCCGGCCATCATCTAAGGAAGGAAAGGAACGAAGTTAGAGAACTGTTCAAAAGACTCATTATACTTACCTGTCGGACTCTTGCCAGTGAAGTAAGTAGGCAGCAACGAGCCTGCATCAATCAACGCGCCCCTGCGCTGAAAGCAGGACGGAGAGCACACTATCCAAGAAAACAATGTAAGCTGTGGATCAAAGGGAAGGGTTGGACCCCGGGGAAGAAGGGGTTCAAGCACACAGAGACAATGGGGAGTTAAACTCTACCAATCCCGTGTTTCAGGTCCAGTCTCCAGTCGAATAGCCTCCAGGGAAGGGTTTGAGGTCGTAAGAGGTCAGAACAGGCTGAGTGACGTCCCCGTGGATACCAGGTGAGCGTTACATCAAGTCCACTGCTTGTGGTGGACAGTAGCACTCTTAGATCTTCTAGATAAAACATTAAGGCAAAGGTTTGTCTTTTGTTGTGTCCACTGAACATCGTTTGCCACCATTCTTCACTGCTGAGTGTTTGTTGACTTTCAATAATTGACACCAATCGTTTAGTCCTTTGTGATTGAATAGCAGTGCAAAAAAGAACCAGATGTTTTAGGGTTTCCTCATGTAAAGAACAGAATATGCATTTTAGGTCTTAGTTATGGTTTCTGATCCATGTACTCAGTCTTTCCTTGGTTTTGAAAGTGTTTAGTTGAAAACACAAGAATGTAGATCTGTAGTGGGGAGCTGGGAAGTGCTCGACAAAGTTATTTTGTAAGGTTAAGCAGTCGGTATCCAAGTAATTTAGTATACTTTCACAGCGTCTTGACCACTGTGATAGTAAGGATCCTGAAATACCATTTCCTGGTTGCTGCAAGATTGCAAATTGAGGGGCAGCATCCTGCATTATTATTTTATGATAGAGAGCTAGGGTGTTCCAGCAAATTCATGCAGAATATGTTTTCCAGCGTCGTCCATAATTCATGTGCACAGCCCAACGTGCACTCTGCTCCAAATATTAGGGCCAGGATTGCTTTTTGGTTGTAGAAGTTTATGACTGGTTGCAGTGAACATTTTCCGTATTTTTTGTTGATAATGGCAGCCTGGCATGCTAGCAGTCTGCACTTGGTTTTGGCTTTCTCTGCTCAGGGACTGTCGTCAATGTGTGCGCTCATCTGCATCCCCAGGTATCTAGTGTTGGTCACGATGTTCAGGGTTTCCGTTCCTAGACACCATTTAAATTGTTTCCCTTCTGTTTTGGTTTTAGTTCTCAGATTCTGTAGAACCAAGATTTCACACTTATTCTTGTTAAAGCAGAGACCATTGACTTTTGCGTATGTTTCTACAGCCTCAAGCTTAAGTTGAAGACCAATCGGAGCGGCGTCAAGAAGTATGAGATCATCGGCGTACAACAGCCAGCTCACATGGCTTCCGTGTATTTTGGTGTAGCCAATGTCAGATATAAACATATTAAAAATAATAGATGCCAGAGGGCACCCTTGCTTGACACCGCAGAATGTAAAGATCGCCTTTGAAAGGGTGTCAGTTTGATCTAGGCGAATCTTGACGTTGGTTCCAGTGTGTAGTTCTTTAATGGCCGCCAACAGGTCAGGGGGCATTTTCAGTTCTTCATTTTGGACCACAGAATTTCTCTATCTATGCTATCAAAAGCATGAGAGAAGTCAATCAGTGCCAAGTAGTCTTTGCCCTTAGTTCTTATTGCCTCCATTTGTAGTAGATTTCGAATGAGCAGGTTTAGCCCGTACCCAACTCCCTTCACAAAGCCGGTTTGTCTCAAGTCTATGTGCTGGGACTCGGTGATCCAGTTGGATAGCTTTTGTTGTAACATTGTTGCATACACCTTCCCAAGGTCGTCCAAGAGTGCTATTGGCCTATAGTCATGATGATTTGCCCTATTTCCTTTTTTGAATATAGGCACTATCACTGCACTTTTCCATGACGTCGTTGATTCGCGTCTCGTATTGATCCTGTCGAATAAGTTGAAGCATATTTCAGACCATTCTTCGGGGGTTTGTTTGATGGTGTAGTTGTAAGACCATCAGGCCCCGGTGCCCTTGAGGAACTCACTTTTTTAATGATTTCTAGAATGTCACTTTTCTTAAATTCAAGGTTCCAGCTTGTTAGAACTGGTAGTGCAGGTTCTGCAAAGTGGCCTTATTTGCTGTATAGCGTGCTGTACTGTTTTATCCAATCGGCCTCAGATACTGTGTTGGTCTGAAGCGCAGCTTGTGTTGCACTTTCGCTGTTGATTATGTTCCAAAAATCACGTGAGTTTTTGTTTTTTAGTTTTTCCATCATGTGTTCTGAGTCATTTTGGAGCATGATCCTTTGATGCAATTTCATCCAGTTTTTATACCTTTGTTTCACAAGGCTTTTTTTGATTTCAGGTTCGGCTGGATCATCAGCATGCAGCTTTCTTAAATCTTGGCGCATTAGGGGGGCGCTGTTGAGCAGCCGAGGAAAATGGCTGCCTAGCCCGAGAGTTCTGTTCCTGCCCACCAGAATCCGCTAATTTTCGGTGCTAATCTGCTGAATCTCATACCAACACTACAACGATTACTTATCTATCACCTCTCTCCGTTGCGGCCGAAGTTTGGGAGGAAATCGCTGCCTGGAACCGCCATAACCTAAACCGGGGCCTGCGGCGTCGCCCGCCCTCCAGACGGGGCCCTGGCTGTGCCCGCTCACGCCGGTGGCGCTGCTGCCTCTGATCGTTGTGTGACACCGCCGTGGGCTCCCCGCGACGCCTCCTCATCGGAGTGATCCTATCTCCTGCTGGTGCCATGCGAGGCGGGATGTCTCACCGCCTACCGCCCTGCCCCCGGACGCCCGGCGGGGACGACTGTCGGACGGCAGCCAGGGCTGAGGGGTGACCTGATCGGCTGCTGCCGCTGCGGGCTGGACAGAGCCCCCCTGTGCCTGTGCATAGACGCGCCCCCGCGCTCTGAGAAACGGGAGCTGTGTACACCATACTACGCTCCACTCCTTGACAACGGCTGCTACTTCGGCCCACGGAGGCTACGGACCTCTACCCCCATCGAGGACCTGCCGGCATGGCCCCCTGGACACTTCTGGGCTGCGGGTCGAGCTGCCGCCGTGCAAATCTGCGATCCGTGGAGAGCGACACCTGCCTCCGACCTCCCGCGGCCCCTGCGCCTCATTGGCCCAGGAACTGGGCCTGGCTCCGTTGAGCCTGGGGGTGCATGCTCCTTCCACGCCAGAGAACGCCGGAGGACAGCGGACCCAGCCGCCCTGCAGGCTGTAAGGTGGGTGATTTGGGCCATACTTTGCCCTCCATTCAAGGGGGGGCCCTGAGGCACCCAGCTACGCACACCTCACCCAGAGCACCGCAATACAACCGGGGTGGGGCCTACCTTTCTCCCCCCGGCTCTCACCGCCCTCGCTGTCCACCCGTTATGTGTTTAAAGTACAGCACCCTGTGAGGCCCGCGACTCCTGAGGCTCCATACCCTGAGCTCGAGCAGAATTGCCCCACTCTATGAATGCACACAGCTTTGAACAGCAAGACCCCTTCAACTCAGTACCAGGGGAGCCCAAGCATATTCTACGTTGACCCTTGTCGAACTGGGCAGCCTCCCCACCCACGGGGTCTGCGAAATCCAGTAATATCTATCCCCCTTGGCTACACTTGCTCATCGCCCACTGACAGTACTGCCTGCCTGCGAACTGGCCGCCCCCGCCCTGGCGGGCTTATCCGCTGCCAACAACGCAATCTGAATATACGCTACAACCGCCGACCTACCACGACCCTCTTTACGGAGGCCCAGCTTGCACCCATCACTATTCCTATCAAGCTGGACGCTGCCCCCCACTACAGCGATGTGCAACAGGTCGCGTGGTGCTAACAAGGTAGGCGCCATGGACAGGTTCGCCAAAGTGGCACCCAGGGCAGACCAGGCGTCCCCTTCAGTGGTGCAGGAGGAGGGCGATGTCCTGCCGGACCTCCTACAACCAGACCTAACCGCAATGATGGAGTCCATGTCCAAAAACTTTGCAGCATTCCATGAAAAGCTAGATGACATCAATGCTAATGTTGCCTCCTTGAGAGCTAAACTTGACCAGCACGGGGCCAGGATCACAGAAACGGAGCAAAGAATCGGGACCAATGAAGACAACATCCATACCTTATAAAATACAGTCACTGAGCTCGTCCGCGACATGAAACAGGTCAAAGCTAAGTGTGACGACCTTGAATCGAGGTCATGGAGAAATAACATTCGAATTGTGGGGGTCCCCGAATCTGCGCTAAAAGGTCGCATGGAGCTCACGGTCGAACAACTCCTTAAAGACCTCCTCGGTAATCCCGCGCTCTCACCATTCTTCACAGTTGAAAGAGCACACCGCTCGCTGGCACCTCGGCCCAAACCTGGAGACTTCCCTCGGCCGATAATAGCAAAATTGTTAAGTTACAAGGACAGAGACCACATACTCCGTCTGGCCAGAGAGAAAGGGGAACTAAGGCTGGATTCACAAATCATCAGGATCTTCCCTGACTTCTCGTTGGGGGTGCAGATGGAAAGACGTCAATTTGGAGGAGTGAAGAAAATGCTGAGAGACAGGAAAATCGAGTATGCTATGCTCTTCCCCGCCCGCCTAAAAATCACCCACCGCAACAAACTTTATTTTTTCACAGTTCCTAATGAGGCGGTCAAGTTCATTGAGGCACAAATCCCACTATTGGACACCCCGGAGGACCCCATGGACAACGACTAATGCCAGGGCTCCCGGGCCCCTACGCTTTGCCCCGATGTCCGTGGCCAACCTGTGGACGGCCCCCGGCGGGCTGATGGTCCCCCCCTCGCCACCCATCTCGGGCCCGACACAGCCCAAACTTCAGCATATCAAGAGCACAACTCCTTGAAGGGGACACGACCTTAATCCACCGAACTGTATCGCCACACACTGGGACCGTTCTTCGACAGCCAAGCCTTACTGTAATGCACCACCCTAAGGCGGTAGCGGCTCGGTCCTTGCCATTCTAGAATATGTGTGTCCTCTCTTCGTAACCTTACTTTCATCAGCCGATTTAATGATGTTTCATCAAAAAAATAGTAACAAATGTGGGTCAGACGGCAGCGGCAGCCCCCACTGCAGCTGCAATGCCTTTTAAGGCGGAGTGTTTGTGTTTAAGCCCCGGTTGGGCTATTGTTCAAGCATCGCCGAGTTGGGGATGGCGCGCAGATGACCGCTCCGGGGGTGGTTATTGTCACACTGCTAGATCGTACCGTGCGGTGATGGTGGGGGGTGGTGAAGTTGGGGAATGTTATATTAAAAATGGCAGAAAGGTTGTGACCGGACTTAAAGGGTGGCGTTCTTACGCCATAGAAGCACACATGGCAGCCCTCAGAGAAGGATTCTACACTAGGGATGTCCCATAAATTGCCTGCATGACCATTAAAATGTTGACATGGAATGTTCGGGGATTGACAAATTTCACAAAGTCCCGTAGGATCACGGCATACGCACAAAGGCATGGGATCAAGGTGCTTCTATTGCAAGAGACACACGCCCTGAAACTTTTATCATCAAATCTTGCACAAACCTGGGGTCCCAACAGGTACTACACGTAATACTCCACTCAGGCCAGGGGGGTTCTCACGCTCATCCATAAGTCCATAAAATTCACACTCCATACATCCCACATTGACCCAGAAGGTAGATATGTGATTCTCCACTGCACTCTAGCTAACAAAGAATGTTTGCTTGTTAATTCATACGCGCCCAACACGGATTCCCCCGAATTCATAGACACAATAACCGCTATCCCCATGAGATATGTGGAAGTCCCCATTATATGGGGAGGGGACATGAATCTCATACTTGACAATGTCCTAGATAGAACGACCACAACCCACAGGGCCACAACCCGTGCTGCCAAGCGACTCCAGACGCAAATGAGCTCCCTAAACCTACACAATGTATGGAGAACGCTCCATCCCCAAGAAACAGATTATACTTTTTACTCAACGGTCCACAACAGCTCCTCAAGAATAGATATGTTCCTGGTGTCCGGGAACCGAGTGGGCAGGGTTTCGGAGGTCAGCATCCTCCCACGAACGCTGTCTGACCACTCCCCTGTGCTACTACAGATCCAAATGGGTAATACACTGGCGCCCCTGACCCGCCTGGCGCTTTAAGTCGGGTGCTCTGTCTAACATTGGGCCTCATTACACAGATGGCGGTGAACCATGGCGCTATGAGCGCCATGGTTCATGCCGGTAAAATACCGGCACCGCCTTGGTGGAAAGGGGAATTACCGCCCTATTCCAAGGTTGGCGGGGCGGTAATTCCCCCTTCCACCATTGCCCTTCCCGATTCCCATTTTTGCCCCAGAGGGCTCTATGGGAATGAGGAAGGCGCTAATTATGGTACCGCAAATTGCGGTACCATAATTAGCTCCCTGGTCCCTTTGCGGGTTGGTTTTTCACGCCTGCAAAAAGCAGGCGTTAAATTCCCCAACCCGCAAAGGGACCTTGTAGTAAGGTGGTAAGGATTTACCGGTACCGGTAAAATACCGGTACCGGTAAACCCTTACCGCCATCCATGTAATGAGGCCCATTGTCTTTAGAGCTGAGATCCTGGCTGACATAAACACGTTCTTTGAAAACAACAACATGTCCGACACCCCCGAGGGGACCCGGTGGGAGGCATTTAAAGTATACATTAGAGGGATGTGTATCTCGAGGGAGGCGGGGGTCCTCAAAGCCATAAGGCAGGCCTTAAACAACTCCGAAACCAAGCTCAAAACCCTTGAACAAGAGTACGTCTCCACATCAGCCCCTGCAGCCCTAGCAAAGATCAGAACAGAACTCGAACTGTTTGAGTCCCATGCTCTAAGCGAGGTGCGATACTATGCTCGCCCTGTGGCAGCCCGAAGATATGGGGAGGGAGACCGACCGGGGAGAACCCTGGCTAAATTGGTGCGGGTGGAGGGCGGCAAGACCCATATAGATAGCATTATTGACAAACAGGGCTTAAGACACTGGTCGGACCATGCCATCATTGACACCTTTGCTAGCTTTTATGGCAACCTATTCGGCCCCCAGCCTGAACACGCAGCCCACGACTTGGACGACCTGTTAGAAAGCATTCCTATGACCCTCATCTCCCAGGACACCAAGGAACAACTTGATGCCCCGTTCACCTTAGATGAGATCGTGCAAGTAATCTCGGACCTCCCTAAGAACAAGGCCCCAGGCTCCGATGGGCTCACATCTGAGTTCTACCAGGAGCATGTTGCCATTCTAGCACCCATATTGTACGGGTCTGGACCAAATCACTCCGATTAAACACCCTCCCTCCCTCCTTAAGAGAAGCCCTAATAACAGTCCTCCCCAAACCAGGGAAACCCCCAGACGAATCCGGATCCTATAGGCCCCTGTCGCTCATAAACACGGACACGAACATTTTTGCTAAAATAATTGTTAACAGATTCCTCCCATTCATGCCCCATCTTGTCCATGCTGACCAAAGTGGATTTGTTCCTGTTCGCTCTACACCACTAAACATCCGCCGCCTATTTAACGTGATGTCCAGAATTGATCCGAGAGCGGACGCAGTGGCGGTCACACTGGACGCCCAAAAGGCATTCGACATGGTCTCATGGCAATACTTATGGGCCGTGATAAGAAAAATGGGAGTGGGCCCAAACATGCTCTCCTACATAAAACTGATATATACTGGTCCATTGGCCAGGGTGCTAGTTAACTCTGTTACTTCCTCCCTCTTTGTGCTACATAGGGGTACCTGTCAGGGATGTCCATTCTCCCCCATCTTATTTGCGCTCGCCATTGAACCCATGGCGGACCACGTCAGGGACCGACACACTAACAAGGGTATCCGCTTACAGGACACGCCGGAAATCATCTCACTGTATGCTGATGACGTACTTTTGTACGTCAGAAACCCCTCCACACACCTAGACCCGATAATCCGAGATATAACCAAAATAGGCACGTACTCAGGCTTCACCATCAATTATTCTAAATCAGAAATGTTTCCCCTCACCACATCAACCCAGCAACCGGCATGCGAATTCCCCCTACGCTGGTCTCCGGATAGCATCAAATACCGTGGGGTGCAAGTGTCACTAACCAAAGCCTCCTTACTACTGGACAACTACGAGACAACAGCACAGCTCATTGAATCCAAGATGCTCAAATGGCGCAATCTCCCATTGTCCCTCGCGGGAAGACTGTCCCTAATAAAAATGATCGCGGTCCCCAAGCTTCTTTATATCTTCGCCAATACACCAATATGGCCCGGGAAGCAATATTTTAAGAGGCTCCATTCGACGTTTGCCCAATTTCTTTGGCATTTTGAAGCGGTCCGCAAAAAGTGGCAACATATGACCTTGCCATATGAGAAAGTAGGTTTTGCAGCCCCTGACCTAATCTTGTACTGGAATGCGGCACAGGCCCAACATGCCACTCACTGGTACACACACCTAAATCCGCCCCCTCACGTCAAATTAGAGAATCTTGCAGGCGATGGAATAAATATCATGACTTTACTATTACACTGCACATTCCCGGCAGACGCCCCGTCAGACCCTGTGGCCGCCACGATTAGAGCATGGAAGAATATCTTGCATCCTAAACAAGGCCACAGCCCATACTATAAATGGCTCCCCATATGGCGATTTCCTAGACTTGCCCCCACACACGACCAGCATCTCTCGCGACACTGGGAGGACCTGGGTTACCGAGCCCTAACTGACCTATATCCCGATGGCACATTTATCACCCCCCAAACATGGAGACCCGCGCACACTAATTCAGCGCTGGAGCTACTGCAATATTTCAGGCTGAGAGCCCCCAGACTCATCTGAACTCCAATACATAGCAAACTCCACAGGGGGCAAGGGTATCATATCCTCCCTATACAAACTGCAGCTGCCCAAACTAGAGGACATATCCCTTAAACCACGGGAGGCTTGGGCCAGGGAGTTGGGAACGGAAATCACTGAAAGAACGTGGAGCAAGATGTGTGCACACACGCGCAAAGTCTCCCTCAGTGCCAGATTCTGCTGCATACATTACAAACTCCTCAACAGGCTCTATTACACACCGCTCAGAGTTGCGAAATTCACACATACTCCGACCCATTCATGCCCGAAATGTGAATCTGAAGAGGCAGATCATGTACATATGTTTTGGTCCTGCACTGGGCTAAACGCGTTCTGGACGGAAGTAGTAGAGGTGCTGTCAGAGATAATTGGGTCCCCAGTGGGCATGGACCCACTAGCCTTGTTGTTCGGAGTCTGGGCTGGGGAAAATGAAAGGAAAAAGTTTTTAAATGTGAGTGCCATTGTCGCCAAGAGATGTATATTGCAATGCTTGAAGCGCCGTACTCCACCCACCTTTGAAATGTGGCTGAGAACACAAATGTGTGAAGAAGAATATATTGGTTCCCTGCCTACGCCCTCCCGACCCAAAAATGTGTGGACAGAATTCTGCAGCTACCTGAACAATAAAGACAAGGTCGAGAGGAGCTCCACCACCCCCCCCTGCCAGGCCCGCCCGACTAACCATGAGAACTGAACACTCGAGATTCCCAAGGCTGTCAACCGCCCCCCCCTCCCAGGTTTGGGGGGTTTGAAAAAGTTGTGATGTAATGCCTATATGAGATGCTATGTTGTTTGTTTTTCTCTGCGCAGTCTGTGCTGTACCTGTCTTAACCTTCTGCCAATAAACAAAAGTTAAAAAAAAAAAAGAATCTTGGCGCATTAGTCTCTTTCGTCAGCAGATTTCAAGGTCGAATACGTGTTTTGATGTAAATTTGCGATGTTTTAGGCCTTGATTCTTCTCAGTGTATTGAGTTAACAAGGGTCCGTATTCAATTTCAGTTTGTTGTTCACAGAAATTCCTTGCAATGGAATTTATTTCAGTATCATTAAGGTGAAGCCCCACTCTTTTTGATTCTACATTGACATTCCAATGCCATAAGGTGTTCTTTGGTTTTACAGCAGTTTTCATGGTCATCTTTACCATTTTATGGTCACTCTGCAGTCCATCAAGGACTATCATGTTAACAACTTGTCTATGTATGTTTGCAGACACAAGAAGTAGTCCAGGACTGAGCACTGTCCCAGTCGGCTCCAGGTGTGCTGTGCCGGTCGGTTGCCTTTGACGTTACCATTTAGGATGTGGATATTTCTTAAGTCCATTTCAAGACTCCAGCTATCAGCAAGCTTAACAGGTTTGAGTTTCTTTGAATTGAAACAGTTGATGTTCAAGTCACCACAGAGGATGAGTCCTGTTTTACTTGATTCTTCATAGATTTCGTCAAATAGAGAGGAAACCAGATCTATGAAGGATGTGGAGCCAGCTGCAATATGGTGCCAATATACATTTATGACGTAGATTGATCCTTGTATTGGATTAAAAATCTCAGACACTTGTATGTATGGAAATACATTTGTTGATTTAACGATTCGAAAGCCTGATGTTTTCCATTCAAGCGTGAGAAGACCGGCCATAGGTCTGCCTTTGGAGTTGCCCATTGCTGGATTGAAAGCAATCTCATGTTCGTCTGACAACGGCCTCTCCAAAAGCCAGGTTTCCTGCAGGCACATTATATCAATCTCACCCAGCCAGTTGTTTTGAAATAAGTGCTTAAAGCCTCTTGTGTTCCACGTTCCGATCTTAATCAAGGAATCCTCTGTTAGGTCTTCACATTGTGCTAAGGTGTTTTTTGGAGTTTCAGCTGTTAATGCTTCAGTGAGCCAGTGCCAGTCTTCTGTTTTTTGATCAGTACTCACAGTTGTTTCTGTGTCTTGAGCAATGGCTCTCTGCCTTATGTCACATCCAACCGTTAATTTGATTTGTTGTTTGTTAGACCAATCATTTGAGGGGTTTCTAAGTTCAGTTATCAGACATTTGGTGTTTTCTGTTAATACTGAAGGCTGGGTTGGTATGGAAATTGTGGTTGTCTTGAGGCTGGTTTGTGTGGCGATTTTGGGACTCTGACTCTGATCCTTTTTTACAATGTGAAGGTGTTGTTTTCCTTCTGGCAAACCAAGGATGTTGTCACTGATCCCAAAGATGTCAAAACCCAGTGATATTAGCGCCGAGGTTGCTTCCAACAATATGTTAAATACAATTTTGGTATATATCGATCTCACCTAGCCAGTTGTTTTGAAATAAGTACTTAAAGCCTCTTGTGTTCCACGTTCCAATCTTAATCAAGGACTCCTCCGTTAGGTCTTCACATTATGCTAAGGTGTTTTTTGGAGTTTTAGCTGTTAATGCTTGAGTGAGCCAGTGCCAGTCTTCTGTTTTTTATCAGTACTCGCAGTTGTTTCTGCGTCTTGAGCAATGGCTCTCTCCCTTATGTCACATCCAACCGTTATTTTGATTTGTTGTTTGTTAGACCAATCATTTGAGGTGTTTCTAAGTTCAGTTATCAGACATTTGGTGTTTTCTGTTAACACTGAGGGCTGGGTTGGTATGGAAATTGTGGTTGTCTTGAGGCTGGTTTGTGTGGCGATTTTGGGACTCTGGCTCTGAGTCGTTTTTACAATGTGAAGGTGTTGTTTTCCTTCTGGCAAACCAAGGATGTTGTCACTTATCTCAAAGATGTCAAAACCCAGTGATGTTAGCACCGAGGTTGCTTCCAACAATATGTTAAATACAATTTTGGAATTCAGATGTAAAATAACTTTGTCATTTTGGGTTTCTCCAACAAATTCCACGATTTTCAAGTCATCTGAAACGATGGTTCTGAGCTAGGAATGTGATGGAGTAAACAAAGCACCATGTGCCGGTTTAGAATAAGGTTGTCACTACTCACAATGCGTTCCAGACCAAGTTTACAGATTGGTTGTGATTTAGACTCTAGTCTTCTTGAATCTTTTTTGCGATGTGCAGACTCACAGTTTTGACCATCTAGTCCCGTCGAATGGTCTTTAACATCGTAATTTAAAGAAAACTTTTGCAGGTAATGATGGGAAATAGGTTTGGATTCAAGAGTGCAAAGTGGCATTGGTCTTTTTTCCATATGAGGAGAAGTCACGGTGCTAAGTGCACTTGAACTACCCTGTTGCATGAATCCAAACCGTTGGTCAAGTTTGTTCCATCTCTCGTTCAGAGTCATGTAAGTTGGATTGGGTTTTGCCATTGCGTTGGGGGAAGAGGACGCCGGTTGGATCAAAGAGCAGGTTCTTCCCAAGGAGACTGCTTTTGAGTTGTCTGGTTGGTCCGTTGTTGATCTTTCCGGTAATGATGTGTTAGTCTGCGCCTCTGGCTCAACTGAGGAGGTTTTCATCAATTGGTCCTGGTGCGTGGATCCGAGCTTTTGGTCAAGCTTATTCCATCTTTTGTTCAGAGTCATAGAGCTTAATTTGGTTAGATTTTGCCACTATGTACGATGCATGGGACTTCGGTTGGAACAAGGTGCAGATTCTTCCCAAGGAAGCAGCTTTTGGATTGTTGGGTTGGTCCGTTGCTAAGCTTTCAGGTGGTGGTATGTTAGACTGGGGCTCTAGCTCGACTAGAGAAGTTTTTGAAGTTTGGTCACTCATTTTTAGGGTGGCAAAGGGTGATGATGGCAAGTGTTTAGTTGTTAATTGTGGTATCTTCGCAGTTGACTGTGTCTATAGTTCGACAGATTTCTGACTTTTTTGACTCCTTGTCTTTTTTTATTTCCTCGCGTGGCATCACCATTGGAGTTTACCATAAGATTATTGGTTTTTATGTTGCGCAACAATTTTATCGTGCTGTTCCACCTATGCCGATTTTTTTAACTCTGGTTATTTGATTTTTTTTGTTCTGAGGTTTTTGTCGTGAGTTGCTTTGAGGATGTGTCATTTTTGTCAAAGATGGCAAAGTTTTCATAATTTTTTTTTCCATTAGTAGAACTCATGCCATTGATATTGTTACATCCAGCTGTGTTTCCTGAGGTGTTTGACAATTGATGGTCAAGTAAAGCAGGGTTTGTGCTCCCCATTAGGCTTTGCACAGCACAAGCAAATGAGGATTGCATGGTTAGGACTTTGGTTGTTTCAGGTACAACTGTAGTACCATCCTGTGTGTTTATTACAGGTCCACTATGACTAAGGTCTCTGTGTCCCAGCTGAGCGGTTGACAATACTATTTGCTTGTTGGGTCTTTTGGTGGTGAGAGACTTTTTGTTTGTTGTTCGAGTCCCGTCATGGTGCTCAGTGGAGTCTAGGACCACTGAATTTGATGTTTGAGTTACAGGGGCCACAGAGATGCTTGAGATCCTTGTTCCCTGATCACCAAAGCTTTGAATTTGTAATTCTGGGTTGTGATAATTTTTATTTGGGTTTGTCAGAGCGTCTTGTGACATCATTTCTTTCTCAATTTGCAATGGGAGAGGCTTTTGACTGTTTTGTTTGTTTGTATTTCCCAATGAGTGATCTTTTGTTTTAAGCAACGACAGAGCTTCCTTTGCCACTTCAGCAAAAAGTTTTTTTCCACATTGCAATTTCTTTTCTGGTCCGTTAGACTGATCAACAAGCTTTCAATCCTTGCGTTCATTTCATGATAGGTGTATTTGAATAGTGTGTTGTCGCTTTCAAGGTTTACAACTTTGGAATTCAGCAAGGCCACTAATGTTGTCAAATCTTTGATATTGTCGATATTTGTTCATATAATTTGATGAATGGCGAGATTGTTATTGCCAATGTGGACATCAATATTGGTTGCAGATCCTGTAGGATCTTTTTGGTTAAGTCATCTCTATGTTTGACCTGCTTTATACAAGTGCTGAACTTAGTTTTCCGAATTTTGGGATATTCACGCTCCATGATTCAAGAGTCAGTTGAGGAGGATGTCGTCAAGCAAGAGGAATCATTCCTGTGGCCAATGATTTGGTATTTTGAGTGCACAGGTCCATCCAGGTTTGTTGTTTGCTTTCCAGTGTGTCGTTGTGAGCAAGACAATTTAGGGGATAAGCTTAAGTCAACTCTTCTTTGTTTTGTCACGGAGTTCCCCCCTTCTCACCTGAGACCGATCCTTGCTGGACTCCGTGGGCGGTGTCATCTTGCGGACAGACCTGGAATTGAATAAGGCTGAGCGAGTCTCTTCCGACTCCAGCGTGCGTTTAAGATTCAGGGATGCAGCATTCCGGGGATCCGGGAAACGAAGAAGGCGTGCTGATGGCGCACAAGTCCAGCAAGGAAGAGGAACAGGGAAAGGGGCAAGGAAAGGGAGTAGGAAAGCTAGGAACCAGGAAAGCAATACAGCGAACTACGGAGCACACGTCTGATCGCTACTTGGCAATAGCATTGAGACGCACAAAGCCGCAGGGGTGCAGTCTATTAGTAGAATACGTTACGTCCAACGTATAGACCGCGGAAGGCGTGTCACGCTGGACGGCCATGTTGGGAGTGTCAGGGAATGCAAGGCCCGTTGCGATAAGGACCAGGAAGACCAAAAGGGGTGAGTCCTGTGGGTCCTGACAGCATGCCTCCTCCGAAAACCTGTTCCTCCAGGTTTGCCTGGGTGTATGAAGTGGTACCTTCTGAGCAGTCGAGGGTATTCAGATTAGAAAGGGGTTCCCAAGTTCTTTCACTGGGGGATAACCTTTCCATTCAACCAGGTATTGAAGCTGACCCCGTTTATACCTGGAGTCGCATATCCGGGACACTTCATATTCCAGTTGATTGTCCACCACCAAAGGAGTGGGTCTGCAGGATTTCCAGGAGGATTGAATGTAAGGTTTCAATAAGGAGGTGTGAAAAACTGGGTGAATCTTTTTCCAGGATTCTGGTAGCTTGAGCCGGTATGAGACTGGGTTTATAATTTCCTTGATGGAAAATGGACCATAATACCGGGGGGCCAATTTGTTTGGCCGTAGATGTCAGGGTAGTAATTTCGAGGACAATCAGACTTGATCTCCAACTGAATAAGAAGGCCTGGGTCTTCTTTTGGAATCCGCATATCTCTTGGTCTGTGTTCTGGCCTTCTCTAAGTGCTCTTTGGTCTCCTTATGTATGTTGATGAGTGTTTCAATCTAGGAGTCAACAGTAGGTACCGGTGTGGGTTGTGAGAGAACTGAGGGCAGAACTGATGGATGGAATCCTTGGCTGCAATAAAAGGGGCTGGTCTTAACTGCTGAATGATCGGAATTGTTATAGGCGAATTCAGCCACGGGTATCAGGAGCGACCAGTCATCCTGAACCTTAGTGGCAAAACATTGAAGATATTGTTCTAGAGACTGATTAGCACGTTCTGTGGCCCGGTTGGTTTGAGGGTGATAACCTGATGAAAGAGCGCGTTGGATTCCTAATATTTGACAGAGGTGTTTCCAGAATTGTGAGACGTATTGAGGTCCTCGATCGGAAATTATCTTGGAAGGAAGTCCATGAAGGCAAATATGTGCTCCAGGAAGATTCCAGCCAGTTCAGATGAGGATGGTAGCTTACTGAGGGGTGTGAAATGAGCCATATGAGTGAACAAGTCAATGGTTACCATGATGGTGGTGTACCCTCTGGAAGGCAGTAATTCCACAATGAAGTCTGTCGCGATAATTTCCCATGGCCTTGTAGGCAGTGCGGGTTGTAGCAGAAGACCCGCCGGCCTCTTGTTGTCATGTTTCTTCTGACTACAGATTGCGCAGGCTCTGACGTATAGTTGTACGTCAGTCTTCATTTTAGGCCACCAAAATTGTCTTTGTATGAGGTGGAGGGTGTTGGTGATGCCACGATGTCCGGAGTGAAGGGTATCATGACAGAGGTTTATTATCCTTTGTTGTAATTTTTGTGTAGGAATGAGCAGAGTGTTGTCCTTGAACAAATATCCTTCCTTGACTCTCAGGCTCCATTGATTCTTTCTTGAAATATTCTTCCAGAGTTCAGAGGATTGGGTTTGTACTCAGATTTCTTCCAGGAGATTGACTGCTTGAGCTACAAAAATCGTGTGGGAAAACATCTTAGGATAGGCCTTATCTTCGGTAGTTTCATAGTCAGGCCGTCGAGATAAGGGGTCATCAATCAAATTTTGTGATCCAGGAACATGAGTGATGTCGAACTGGTACTGGGCAAAGAAGAAGGCCCAACGAGCCTGACGACTGTTCCGACACTCTAATGACTGTAGAATTTGAAGATTTCGGTGGTCCGTGCGGACCTGGACTGGATATCTAGCTCCCAGGAGTAGATGTAGCCACTCAGTGAAGGCTTGGCAGATGGCTAAAAGTTCTTTTTCCAGGACGGAGTAGTGTGTCTCACTGGGAGTCAGGTTTCGTGAAAGATAAGCAATGGGGTGTTCTAGTTTATCCTCAAATTCTTGCTTCAACACCGCTCCAATTGCGTAGTTAGAGGCATCCGTTTCCACAAGGAATGGTCGATTAATGTTGGGTTGGGCCAGAATGGGGGCTTGAGTAAATCTTGTCTTCAAGAGTTGGAATGCCTTATCTTGCGGAATAGACCAGACAAAGGGGGTGTCTTTCTTCAGGAGAGCAACAATTGGTTGAACAATCTCAGAGAAGGTGGGTATAAACTTCTGGTAGAAATTGGCAAGCCCCAGGAAGGATTGAACTTGTTTCACGGACGTGGGAGCAGGCCAGGATAATATAGCCTTTACCTTTGAAGGGTCCATGCCAATTCCCTCTGGAGTAAGGATAAATCCTAGGTAATGAACAGAAGCAACGTGAAACAGACATTTCTCGGGTTTGGCCAAGAGTTTATGTTCACAGAGTCGTTGTAGTACTGCCTTTACATGCTCTTCATGCTTTAGAAGGTCCTTGGAGTAGATCAAAAGGTCGTCCAGGTAGACGATGACGAAGAGGAATAGCATGTCAGAGAACACCCTGTCCATAAAACGTTGAAAGACTGCTGGGGCATTAGCTAATCCAAAGGGAATGACCAGATATTCAAAGTGACCAAAGGGTGTTCTGAATGCTGTTTTCCATTCATCTCCTTCCCGGATACGAATCAAATGATAGGCACCCCGGAGGTCCAGTTTCGTGAAAATCACAGCGCCTCTGACCGTTTCCAGGATATCCGAGATTAAGGGTAAAGGGTACCGGTCCTTGAGGGTGCATTGATTTAATCCACGATAATATAGGCAGGGGCTGAGTTCCTTAGTGTCCTTCTTACGAACAAAGAACAATGAAGCTCCAGCTGGAAATTTTGAAGGTCTTATGGTGCCATTCTCAAGGTTGGTATCCAAGTATTCTCGGAGGGCCTTTTTCTCAGGTTTGGAAAGGATGAACATCCTGCCAAAGCGAATCACTTCTGAGGGATCCGTGTCTATGGCGCAGTCTTCAGGCCTGTGAGGGGGTAAGGCCTGGACTATGGCAGTTGAGAACACATCAACAAATACCTGATAGGCCTTAGGAACCTGCACGATATTGGAAACCATGAGAGGTGCTTGATGGTCTATTCGTGGTTCTTTGGAAGGGGTCAAGGAGGGATCCAGGATTAGACAGTGAGACATACAAAACTCTGAGCCGAGGAATAGTGATCCTGCTGTACAATTGATATACGGATTGTGTTTCTGTAACCAGGGCATGCCCAGTACCATGGGGTAATGAGCTGACTTGATAATGTCGAATCAAATCCGCTCTTGGTGGTGGTTAATTGAAAGCTGGATCTCTTTGGTCTGCAGGTTTATGGGCCCCGAAGTGAGGGGTCTTCCATCGATCGCTTCCACCGGCTGCATGATGCTTTGTGTTTCGTATGGGATGTGGTGACTAAAAACCCGATCTTGATCAATGAATATTCCCATAGCCCCGCAGTCTAGCAAGGCCAAAACAGGATAGGTCTTATTCCCAGAGGTTGATAGGAAGGCCTGTAGTATCACTAGATTGTTTTGTCCAGGAGAGTTCAAGGATGGAATTGATGTGGAGCAAACATCTCTCTCCCGAAGCCCTGCTCCATCTAGGATCGGTCGTTGGCGTTTCCCGATCGCCGAGGAGGGGACAGAGGGCATTCTCTAACCAAGTGTTTGTCTGAGGCACAATACATGCACAACCCCGTATTAATCCTTCTCATCCTTTCCTGCGGGGATATGGGTCCACGGAAGGCTCCTATCTGCATGGGTTCTGGTTCGGTGACTGATCCTGGGTTTGTGTCAGATTTGGAGGTACTCTCAAAGGACACCTTCGGAGGGTTTCCTCTAGATTTTTAAGAGCCTGGAATGAGTTCGGTCGGGCCACTCTGGCTAACTCATCTTTAATCTCCTCATTTAGTCCTTTCCTGAAAAGGGTAAAACTTGCCTCCGGAGATCAATCAGCTTCCTTGACCAATTGCTTGAATCGGGTTACATACATGGAGCACATCCTGGGATCCCTGCTGAAAGTCTAAGAGGCGTTCCTGGGCACTAAAGACCTGCTCTGGGCGATCAGCCATGGTCTTTATGGCCCGTATGAACCCATCGTAGTCACCTAGGAGAGCATCGCCGGAGTTAACTAGGGGTGTAGTCCAGGTTAAAGCATTTCCGGAAAGATGAGAGATTATGAAACCCACCTTAACCCTGGGAGTAGAAAAGTAATAGGCTTAAATGTAAAGTGAACCAAACATGAGTCCAGGAATCCACAAAGGGTTTTTGCTGACCCATCGTATTTGTCAACAATGCCGCCCAGTAACACACTTTCTTTTGCGGCTGAATCACGGGATAGAACTAATTGCTTGAGAGCTGCATTTTCCGCCTTTAAATTCTGCACCTCGGTTGTTAATTCTTGCATACCTTGCATCAGGTCCTGGACGGCTGCTTCCATGTCGACTTCGAGTACGGTCGGTAGGTGTCTCAAACTGTCACGGAGTTCCCCCTTCTCACCTGAGACCGATCCTTGCTGGACTCCGTGGGCAGTGTCTTCTTGCGGACAGACCTGGACTTGAATAAGGCTGAGCGAGTCTCTTCCGACTCCAGCGTGCGTTTAAGATTCCGGGATGCAGCAATCCGGGGATCTGGGAAACGAAGAAGGCGTGCTGATGGCGCACGAGTCCAGGAAGCAAGAGGAACAGGGAAAGGGGCAAGGAAACGGAGTAGGAAAGCTAGGACCCAGGAAAGCAATACAGCGAACTACGGAGCACACGTCTGATCGCTACTTGGCAATAGCATTGAGACGCGCGGAGCCGCGGGGGTGCGGTCTATTAGTAGATACGTTACATCCAACGTATAGTCCGCGGAAGGCGTGTCACGCTGGACGGCCATGTTGGGAGTGTCAGGGAATGCAAGGCCCGTTGCGATAAGGACCAGGAAGACCAAAAGGGGCGAGTCCTGTGGGTCATGACACGTTTGTTCAGTCCGCTTTTCCATCTAATTTCGGAAGGTGTTTCAACTGTAGCAGTTTGTAAGAATGTCAGTTGAGCTTCATTCACCTCTTTTTCCGCCTCAAAGCAGACCTCTTTGTTTTTGTCCGTTTTATTCATTTTATTGAGTTGTGATAGGTCAAGTAAGAGCTTGTTCACTATGTCAAGTGAGTTTCTTCTTTCAGAATTGGATTCATGACATAGGTTATCTTGTAGTTGAGGTGGACATCGAGTGAGCAGCACATCGTTTTCAGAGAGATAAGAAGGGTGAAAAGACTCAATCAAGGTTACATGAAAGACGTTGTGTTTTTCCAGCTCAGCATCGAGCATAGAGACACCTAGATTTGTGCTCCGGGTAAGAGACAGCTTTGTTTTTAGTGTGGTAGGATAGTTATCGCGTTGTTCAGAAAAAACTTTCACGGAGATGTCAGGCTTTGCCGTCGCTGTGACCACTAAGGAGTCCAAGACTATAGTTGACAGTGAAAGATGTGAAATGTGCTCAGGGTCAAGGTGGTCGTTAACCTCATACCCGGCACCACTCTTCATAGGGATCATGAGGTTCATACCGTTAGGAATGTGACCAGCATGCCATGCAAGGACTCATAGCAGTGGAATTTGGTGAGGCGTCCATCTTTATTGTTTTCGTAGTAGGTTCGGCAGTGAGGTTGATAATCCGATTAGGGCTCAGGCAGTTAGGGAGTAGCCGTGAAAAGACATCTCCGTGTATGGTCTGATCATTTGTAGGCAATGAGTTGTTTCCCTGCGTGTTCGCGAGGCTGCAAACGGCACTATTGAAAAGAGCTCCGGCGAGCATCACAGGTAAGACATTAGGGGAAGGAACAGGAGGGGAGGGAACCGTGGCCACTTCAGCCACATCGCCTGTGTCAAAAACATCAGCCTCAGAGGCCTTGTCATGATTAGCTAAAGAGGGGACAGTGCATCGTGATGAACTGTGTTGGCCACATGTAGGCGCACTCATGTGCCGGAGTTGACTTACTTGGTTTGCCTGTGATTCAGTGCACTGTCCACACTGTTCACGGGCTGGCGCTCTCAGGAAGTTCCTAGCACTTTCTTCCATCTCAATGGGACCCGATGAGATGGCTCCAAGATCACTTCAGGAATCTTCTTCCAGTTCTCGACGTGATTGGGCACGCGTCTTCAGTTGAGCAGGAGAAAATGTCAGTTGAGAGGGAGCGAGCGGTTTAGAGCGGGCTCATAGGTTAGACATAGCCACCGATCGTGGGCTTCTACTGCTCCCGCCTCTTCGAGCCTCCAGAGACTCCAAATGCTCTGCTTGACTCCGCGACCGCTCCACAGTGCAAGTCAGTTTTTGAGCAGAGCAACGCCCACCAGGTGTAGATACTGAAGAGTTACTGCACAGCTCAGGTACTCCAGCCACTACAAAAACTCTGCTTTACTCAGTGACCGCTACGCGGTGTGAGTCAGTTTTTGAGCAGAGCAATGCCCACCAGGTGTAGATACTGAAGAGTTACTGCACAGCCGAGGTACTCCAGCCACTCCAAAGACTCTGCTTGACTCCGCAACCGCTCTGCGGTGCGAGTCAGTTTTTGAGCAGAGCAACGCCCACCAGGTGTAGACACTGAAGAGTTACTGCACAGCTCAGGTACTCCAGCCACTTCAAAGACTCTGCTTGAGTCTGACAGTTTCAACAAGTTATCAGGATAAAGATAGGATGGCTTAGAGAGTCGGATAAGGACAATGGCAAGACAAGGTATAATAGAGGTTTCTATGGGGTGGTAATTTATACTCACAGTCTACTTTTAGTTTGGGATTTTTGGACCGTCAACGGTTCTGGTCACTACACGGCAGCGCGCCTGGCAAACAGCTGGGTAGTTCTGGTCACCGGATGGCATTTCTGGACTGGCAATTCTGGTCACTGGATACTAAAGGTCAGCTGGATGGCAGGATGGCAGCATGGCAGCGGGCATGCAGTTAGTGCGCAGGAAGCCAGGCTGGTTCAGGATGCAAAAGGTACCATCGCTTTCCCCTTTTTAATGGGAGATTAGCAGATTTTCAGATTTGAGGCCTTGCTGGGAATAGGATCAGCACTGTTTGGGGTTTGCAGTGGGCCCTGGAGTAGGGTCAGCAATGCTTTGGCCTTGTAGTTGGGATCTGGAATCTGGATGGATGGAACTGGAACGCAGCGCAGGAACATCAGGAAGCGTGTGTGTCTTTAGAGTCTTGTCAGGGACTCTTATTTATAATGCATAGTGACATCATCAAAGTATATGGCTGGGGCAGGCTTAACTAAGCACGCCTCTAACAACTGGATTGGACAAGGATGATAGTCTGTTACGCTCACCTGATCTCTGCGGGGACGTTGGGACACGGTTGGAGCCCTCCCTAGATTTGGCTCCCCTGGATCCGGGTCTACCCTCAGCTGCTGTAGTGTGGACTGCTCTGGTGGCTGGCAATGCCCTTGGGAGAAGGTAAGAGGCAGTGAAAATGCTGCGGTTGAATTGCGATCCCCCTCCAGTCCCCCTTGCCAGAATGAGAGGAGCATGCGTTTTCCCATAAACTCTCACCTGTTGTTTTGTAAAGATGAGCTCTCCGTCCTGCTTCTCCTCAGCAGGGGCGCTGTAGATTGACCTAGTTGCTTCACTGGTCCGAATACGTGATGGCCCAGACCGCCTTTGACCAATCCCCTTTGGAGGTAAGTGTTCGTAACAATGATTATTGTCCGTAAGCTTTTGCAATGTCTTTTCCAATGATTCTTGCCTGTAATTCTTATAATGTCTTTCCTTTTCCCAATAGATGTGAAGATGGCCCCGCTGTGCCGCAGTGTTGGAAACAAGCCTGCACAGTGCCAGAAGGGAAATGGAGCAGCCCCAATGAAGGGTAAGTTAGGTTTCTAGGTAATACGCAAGGCTTAGGTATTGCGCAGCCAAGCGTTAAATGTTCATGCAGTTTCTAACCTTGTGCGTTCCTTTTCTCTTGCAGGGATAGCCTGGCATCGAATGATGGAGTGCGGCGATCCGAGAACCTGTCAGCGGCTTGGTAGATGGAAGATCCATGAAGATGCTGGATGAGAAGAAGACTCCCACGTAGGTGCGCTCGAACAGGGGAGGATGTGAAGAGCTGCAGGCGATGGATTTGCAGAAACAGGTAAGATGTGCACTGTGCTGTGAGTGATGGTATGGCTGGATTCAGGTAAGATGCGCGCGTTGAAGATGATGTCCAGGCCCTGATGGAATGCGGGCTGAGCTGGAAACAGGTAAGAGCTTCAGATGGCAGTACGCATTATGCTGCACAGAGCAGACTAACGCAAAGCCTCTAAATGCAGGTGCGGCTCACTTAAATAGTCTGGCTCCAGCTACTCCCCTTTAGCTCCGCCTTGTGGCCCCACCTCACCACTCCCACAGACTTCTGCATGTGCTTTCCAATGCCTTCTAATGGCCACGCCCGGCCTGGGTGCACATGCTTTGGACTCAAAGTGTGCAGAGCACACTTTCTTATGAGCCTGGCGCCAAAGTCCAAAGGCACCAGGACAGGGTCCGTTTGGACCCTTAGGAGGATGAAAGTGATGGCCCTGTGTTAGTGGCCATGACATAGTCTCCACCTCGCTCTCAGCAGGTTCGATTATCAGAAAATGATGTCAGATTTATGATGTGAGTTTTACAATGTCCAAAACCTCCCACAATTACTTTACTTAAAATCAATGTTTGCCCTAAATGGCACCTTCATACAGTGGAAACATCTAAACACTTGCATAAGCAGGTTACATATTTTATGCAGTACATAGCAGTCCAATCCTCCATTTTGTGAGACCTTGTTTCGCCCTTCTACCAGTTTTTCGTGCTTTTCAATGGGATTTATATTACTCAAAATTATATAACTTTATACATGCGTGTGGATGTTCATAAGGGATGTATGTACAAAACTTCACATTTGTAACATGGATGCTTTTCTTGTAATCCGCAATACTTTGGCATTGCTGTCCCCAAAGTGTCAGTGAATTCTACCATGTCCTAAAAGAACACCCATAAAATCACTTTTAAACTGCAAAATTGTTACATTTTTACAAAGTCTTGCTGCAGAGATAAAAGTCCTTAAAGTTTATTTATGAAATGGTCTCTGGAAGCAAATGGCAATCTTTGCTGGATTCAGGTAAGATGCGCGTGTTGAAGATGATGTCCAGGCCCTGATGGAATGCGTGCTGAGCTGGAAACAGGTAAGAGCTTCAGACTGCAGTAAGCGTTATGCTTCACAGAGCAGGCTAACGCAAAGCCTCTAGATGCGGGTGGGGCTCGCTTAAATAGTCTGGCTCCAGCCACTCCCCTTTAGCTCCACCCTGTGGCCCTACCTCACAACTCCCATAGACTTCTGCACCTGCCTTCCAATGCCTTCTAATGGCCACGCCCGGCCTGGGTGCATGTGCTTTGGACTCAAAGTGTGCAGAACACACTTTCTTATGAGCCTAATGACAAAGGCCAAAGGCGCCAGATCAGGGTCCATTTGGACCCTTTGGAGGATGAAAGGGATGGGCCTGGGTTAGTGGCCATGACATAGTCTCTACCTCGCTCTTAGCTGGTTGGATTTCCAGAAACATGTCAGGTATATGATGTGAGTTTTACAATGTCCAAAACCTCCCACAATTACTTTACTTAAAAACAATTGTTGCCCTAAATGGCACCTTCATACAGTGGAAACATCTAAACACTTGCATAAGCAGGTTACATATTTTCTGCAGCACAGAGCAGTCCAATCCTCCAGTTTGTGAGACCTTGTTTCGCCTTTCTACCAGTTTTTTGCGCTTTTCATTGGGATTTATATTACTCAAAATTATATAACTTTATACATGGGTGTGGATGATCATAAGGGATGTATGTACAAAACTTGGCATTTGTAACATGGATGCTTTTCTTGTAATCTGCAATACTTTGCCATTTCTGTCCCCAAAGTGTCAGTGAATTCTACCATGTCTTAAAAGAACGCCCATAAAATCACTTTTAAACTGCGAAATTGTTACATTCGTTTTTGCATCTCCATCAGATTCCCACTCTGTCCTACATCCATGGTTATTTTCCTGAGTGCAGGAGTTTTGTCTGAAGCACAGATGCATTGAAACTAACATGGCTGAGATAGCTTGAGTCTCTTTTGAACTACTGAGCTTTGATACATTTGTAAAGAAATTAACAAATTTTCCCGTGCGTGAAAAGTGAAGCTCATTGTTGATTTTTCTTAAAGTTAGTTTGACAGGGCCTGTCATTCAGAAATCATGCCTGGTTTTGCTGAAGCACAACAATGAGATATCCTGGACATGGCAGGGCATTATTGATCACAGTGGTTTAAGAAAGAACAGATGGAATTAGCGTCAAAGCAGCATTTTTTTAAAGGTGAAAACATTTCTTTTTCAATGGGGATTTTGGGGTTTTCAGCAAAGCAGTGCTGCCTTTTCCCTTTTTTCCTTTTGTATATGTCAGAACACACTGGCATGCTCTTTCATTGTGTCCCCTTGTTCCATCCTGCCCAATGTATGCTTGGCAAGAAGGTGCAGCCATCTTTTTGTTGCTGCAAAACGCAGTTTCGAGGCTATGGCGCTCACAGGAGCCTGCACAAACATTTTGCTGTTTCTGCGCAAATGCAGCTTGGTGATGTGGGGAAATACTGTTGAGTGGGTCAATATATCCCACATATACCCCACCCGACTTCTTCTGCGATTCCAAGTAAAGGGAGAATCGGCCAAGTCGGATTCCTCATTGGGGCAAAGCAGGATCAGTCAGGTATGAGTCCTTCTTCCATCAGAGAGCGCAACGTCCCGACCCTCTTGCTGTCTCTCATTGGAGCGTGGAACGACACCCCCAGCTTTCTCTTGGATCTTCCCTTAGGGTGTTTAGCGACACTCCCGGACTTCCTTGGGTTTCTACTTTCCAGGTCCCCGAAGAGGTCCTCCTTGGTATGAAGGTGCAACCAGTACAAATCTATGGAAGAGAACACAAACCAGTAAATACCATTTCACACTAACTGCCTTCCAATCGTGTTGACAGCAGTGGGATATGCAAGCATTCAATGACGAAAATTGATAATGAAGAAAAATACTCCTTGTTACATAATTATACCAAAAACTCTATCTGTTCCCTTTTGGTTCTTCTTTTTCTTATTCTCATGTTTCAGATGTCTCCTCTATTTGATTCTCTCTGGACACCTCAATTTGTTGCAAAGTGTGCCTAGGGTCACAACTCTTTAGCTGATTAATATGGATCCATATCTCTTCTGTCAATTCGCCTTTGCGGATGCAGATTCTGTAGGTGAAAGGTGAAATTTGATCTATAATTTCAAAAGGACCGCGCCAACTGGGCAAAAATGTGCGCTCTTTGGTCTGTTTCCTTTGGAAATTGTACAAGTAGACCCTGTCTCCTACTTGGTATTCCTTTTTGGTTGTTTTTAGATCATGTTGAGTCTTCATCCCCTCTGCAGATCTTTCTAGATTCCGCAGAGCGTACGCAAAAGCATGCTGAAGATGTTTTCTTAGATTCTCAACATACTCATGAATTGTGGAGGTGTTGATCAGTGTCTGCTCCTGTGTTCTATAGAGCAAATGCTGAGGTAACACCATCCTTCGTCCAGTCATCAGCTCAAATGGAGACATCTTAGTTGCAGAAGAAGGTGTAGATCTGATGGCCACTAGGACAAGCAGTAATCAGATGTCCCAACTTGGCCCAGAGTCTGCCACAAACTTTTTTAGAATGCTCACAATGGTTTTATTGTACCTCACAACTCCACCACTAGAGGACACACGGTGTGCAATGTGAAGTTTCCTTTATACCCCAAGTATCTCCCACATCTTTGTCATCACTTTGCTGGTGAAGTGATTACCTCAGTCTGACTCAATTCTTTGGGGTAGGCCAAAACACGAGAAGATGTGATTGATCATCACGGCAGCTGCTGTTTCTGCCTTGCAATTTGGGCCTGATGAAATCTACTTGTAAATCTGACCAAGGCAGTGTCATCCCCCTCTTCTGGAGGGGAGCTTGGTGTGTGAGTGATGTTTTCTGAAAGTGTGCACACACAAGACACCCCTTCAAGTATTGGTCGAGGTCCTGCCCCATGTGTGGCCAGTATGCAACCTCTCACAAGATTTCTAAAGTAGTGTGAAACCCCCGATGACCGGCTGTGGCTGCTTCATGGGCTTGATTTAGCATCAGGCTTCAGAATGAGGTAGGGACCACCCACTGGTCACAGCCAGATATGGATCTCCTTACCAACAAACCGTCTTGGATTCGGAACATTTTTGGACATTTCAGCAACACTCTGATGTCCTCTTTCCCAATCTAATCGGTATCCGTCAGGGGAAAGTTCTCAGGGTCCTCAATGTGTTGATAAAATTTACCAATAATCGGATCCCCTTTTTGTGCAGTGATTAAATCAGCATCTGGGATCTCCTTACTCCATTGGGCAGTTGAGAGTTCATGTTGAGCATTTGTCTGGGACCTAGTGATGGCAGTGACCAGGATTTCCCCCAACAGGGACTTGATCTCAAGGAGATCCCCCTGGATGGCTCTGGTTTTGGCCAGCTGATGTGCTAGGTCATTTCCAGTTTTGTCTGGCCCCTCCATTCTGGAATGACCCTTGATCTTCTTCCAATAGATGGTCATCCCACTAGAGGTGACCAGATCATCAATATTTTGGATAATCTTGCCATGTTTAAGCGGTTTGTTAATAGCACATAGCATGCTTCTGGTTTTCCAATTAACCAGGTGCTCCACTAACCCGTTCCGGGCATAATCTGAGTCGGTGATTATGACCAGTTCGTGGGGTTGGTGTTGGACGGCAGTGAGGATGGCCTAATGAACTGCCATCAACTCTGCCACCTGACTACTGCGGGGACCGATTTTGTACACAGCCGAGGGTTCCGGGACATCATTTACCCAGGCATTCCCAACGCCGGCCACCAGTTCCTTTTCCCCGTTGTTGTCAACATGGTAGGAGCACCCGTCCACATAAACTGTGGGCATTCCCTCGCACTTGTCTTCATAGACTTTGTGTGGGGAATTAAGGTATGTGTTACTCTCACCTGGCTCCCACACGGGCGTCGATCGGAACTGGACAGCTGCGGTTTCCACCCACGTGACGCGTAGTGCAGAGATGACAGACTGGACTGGCCCACCTAATCTCGTCTGCTTGATCCGAAGAAGTATTCTCTTGAAAGTGGAGAAAGGGAATTAGCCACCCGTGGATTTGAGTGATAACCCCCCCCACTGTTCTCCCCTCTAATCACCTCCGCTGTCTCTTTTTATATTCTGACCTTAGGTTTTTAAAGGATGAGCTCTCCATCCTGCGTAGAATGCAGGGGTGCGTGGATAACCAGTTACTTCACTGGTCCGAAGGAATTGGAGAGTTCCAGAACAATATTGACTCTGAGGTTCCTGCCGAAGAGCTGTAAGTATATAGTTCGTAAGAGTTCAAAATGTCAGACTTTCACTCTTGCCCGATTCCTTACAGCTTGCAGCTTGACCCTAGAGAAGTTTGCCTTGTGCGGCTGGTAAAGTTCAGGTAAGAGTCTGTAGTATCCAACACTGTCCGGTAAATGACACCTGTATGTAATCTGTTGCTTTCTCCCCCATTACAGGTGCTGAGTGAGTATTATGGTGTTTTGAGGAATAATACCTCCGGCGGTAAAATCAGGTAAGTCTATTATGATGAATGAGATTCCCTTGGTTTGTTCTTTCGGCTCACCTGGCTGTCCTTTTGTTCCCTAGATGCCGGAGTTCGGCGAAGATGAATGGAGGCTGCGCCGGCCCGTGGAGATGAAGAGTGCCTCCGGCGGTAAAATCAGGTAAGTCTATTGTGGTGACTGATATTGCCTTATTATTCTCTCGGCTCACCTTGCTGTTCTTTATTCCTCTTAGGTGCCGGAGTTTGACGAAGAAATGATGAAGACAGAGGTGGATCATGGAGGTGCTGCGAAGGCTGGTGAGTATAGCGCGGCGCTGCAGCAGGCGATGCGACGCGCATCAAATGATGTATTTCTTCCTATTCGAAGGCGCGATGGATCCAGGATCAGGTGAGGAAATAAGTATTGTTCTTGTTCTAACCTTTTTCCTTCTTTCTCCCTTTTCTCTAGGAGCTCCAGACTCGAGGCGGGCGTGGCAGAAGACTGGATGCTGGCTTGCAGGCACGGTAAGCGTTATGCTGCAGGATGCAGAATAACGCGAAGCGTGAGCTGCTCTTCGGGCGTGGTTTAAATAGCCTTCAAAGCAGTCCCAGGTAAGAAGTTCCTAAGACCACACCCGAGTAAGAAAATAGGCCCTGAAATAAAGTAGTTCCCCTTCAGACTTCACATTGGCTTGAATGCTGAGCAGCATGGTCTGCATGAGGTAAGTGAAAGCAAATGAGCCTGGCATCTATGGCGCCAGGACTGACCCCTTCTATGAGCCTGGCGCCTATGGCACCAGGACTGTACCCAGATAGCCCCTAGCCGAGGCTGCTGGGTTTTATCCCAAGTATCTGGATGCCTGCTCCCGGGACAGATGGACCTGGTCTGGATGCCCGTGGGTAGGAATCATGACAGTATGCCTCCATGTTGTCCTGGGTTTTAAGACTTTTGTCCTTGAGACAGTTTTCTCTGGCACAATCATGCAAGTCAGCCAGACCTTGCGCGAGGGCCCTCTTCCTGTTCTGGCCATATCTGACCTCCACAGGAAAGCCTTGCATTAACAGAATCCAAGAAGTAATTCTGGAATTACTCACATTTCCGGCCCGGATTCTGTCACTTTGGAGGTATTGCAAAGGCTGGTGTGGAGTCGCCACTATGATGTGTTCCCCCTGGATGAACGGGCAGTAATTCTTCAATGCCCACACCATTGCCAGGAGTGCCTTCTCACAATCGTTGAATTTTTTCCTCCACAGAGGATAAAGTCTTGCTTGCATAGGAGATGACTTTATTGACCTTGTCATGCTTTTGATATAATACTCCTGTCAAGCATGTATTCGAGAACCCTGTCTCCAAGAAGAACTCCTTGTTTTTGACAGGGTAAACTAGACAAGGTGCTTGTGAGAGGCTTCTTTTGAGTTGCTTTACTGCCTCGGCTTGTTCTGGACCCCACTCCCACTTGACCCCCCCCTTCAACAGCTGGATCAGGGGTCTTGTGATCTCTGCGTAATCCTCAATGAACTTCCTATTGTAATTAGTCAGTCCAAGGAGGCTTCTTAGCTCACGCAGAGTTGTGGGGTCTTTCAGTTTTAGCAGTGCTTCCACTTTCTTCTCCTGGGGACAGAGACTGTCAGGAGTTATCTCATGATGTCATGCCCACTGGCCCTAGAACACAGACCCTGCACCATCAGGGGATGGGCACAAGGGGTAACACAGCTCTTGATCATCCCTTTGGGACAATCAAGCACAGGGGGCCCTGCTAGACTCGGACCTTTGGTACCAGGTTCATGAACAAATATAACCAGAGACGTTTATTTTGGGCAAGAGTGCTTTAATCATGGACACTGGAACTTTCACGTGCATTTGTTTTGAGCGCGGCTGCTGGGAGCTGGGTTGCACGTGGAGCATCGTCTAGGAGTGGCAGGGTGTGGCCGGTAAGCCAGAGCTAGTGGGCGTGGCTGGGAACTCGACTATATAAGCCCACCCAGCCTTCGTGCGAACACTTCGTGTTATTCTGCACTTGCATGCAGCGTAACGCTCATCGTCGCCTGACTGCAGACTAACCTCTTGGACTCCAGCTTCATACTTACCTGCCTGTTGACTTCAGCTTCATAGGTACTTATCTGTTCTCGTCTGCATGCGCCTTTCGTTGAACCTGGCATCCAGCATTCCATCTTCAGCCTCCTGTGAAAGCTGAAATCTTGCCCTTGACACCGCAGCACGACACGCTCCTCATTCACGAAGACGGCACCTGCAAGAGATACGAAAGACAAGGTTAGACATTAAAGACATTCAGTTTAAGGTCGCACCGTCATTGAACCTCGCGCTTAACCTTAAACCACCACTTACCTGTTGTCGGACCATCGCGGAACCTCTCCTCTTCCATCCGGCTTCGCCTCGTGCTCCAAGGCCGCAGCTGGGTCGCAATTCCACCTATAGGAAGAAATCAGAAGAAAGACATTAACAATACAAACATTTCAACCGCGAGAAGAGACAATAGAACTGAAAGACACTTACCATCAGGAGTGGCTAAGCCACAGCTGGTCTGGGCTGCCACGTACAATGGGCCAGGGAAGGGACTCGGTCCCATCAAGAAGTGCCCCTGCAGTGAGAAGCAGGACAGAGAGCTTATCATCATTAATCAACAGGTGAGCCTATATGGGTCGGCGCATGCTCACCACACTTTGGGAAGAAGGGTTTGAGAGAGACAACGGTCACATAGCAGCATTCTCACGTTCTCTCATACCCACGCAGGAGCAGTGTCACCAATTGTCGCAGTCCATAGCATATTTGCAGGGGAAGGAGCCTGATAGGGGTGATCCACTTCCTGGGAGGGCTTCAACCGTGCCCCAACGTCCCCGCAGAGACCAGGTAAGCGTAACACATGCCCCAAGAAGTGGCACGGGTTGTGCACACTGTGCCTTTTGGAAGGATAGTTTTGCTCTGGCAACCCTCAACTGTGTCAGAACATAACGTATTTCCGCTATGTGTAATTTATCAGATCCAAGTTCACAGTTCAGCTTTTTATCAGGGCATCATTCACATAGGCCAGGTTACCCCTTTCACCCAAGTCGGGCATGGCCATATGTAGGAAGATGTTGAATTAATTGCCGGGGTTGATGTATCCGAAGGGAGTCCAGGTCCAGGTGTACTGCTGTCCCCGAAGGTAAAGGTCAGCTTGTATTGGTCCTTCCTACTGACAGGCACGGTCCAGTACCCATTGGTCAGGTCAATGGCAGTGTATACCTTTGACCCCTGGATCTGGGCCAGCCCCTGGTCAATGTAGGGGAGAGGCCATCGGGACATGTGGACCCGTTTATTTAGCTTTCTATGGTCGGCACAGAGTCTCCACTGGCCATTCAGTTTTAAAATCCCCAGCACCAGATTATTAAAGGTGATGTGGACTGGACAAATTATTCCACAGGACTCAAGGTTGTTGATGATTTCCATCAGGGACTCCGTGGACGCGAGAGGCAAGCGGTATTGCTTCACAAACACTGGAGTCATTCCAGGGTCCGTGGGAATTGTTGTTGTATGGATTTCGGTGCGACCACAGTCATATGAGTCCACCGCAAAGAGATCTTGAAAATCTAAGAACACCTGTTTCAACTTTTGCTTTTGCTCCGGAGTCTCACAGGCATCAGCTAGGTTGACTCGTTCTTCAACCATTTGCGTGAAGCCTGGAAAAACTTCCGGTTTTGCTATCTCAGCGGCCTCCTCCAGCTGGGTGGAGAGGTCCCTGGTTAGAGTATTGACCTGGACAGAGGGTTTCAGGTAGGAGAGACAGTCCTTGTGGACCTGGACGATCACCTCATCCTGTCTGAGGTCGCAGGTCACCTCTTCCTCACCGTAAGGGCAGGAAGAGTACACCAGGAAATGTCCCCCTTGCCGGGTGAAGATCCTGTCTGGTGGTAAGTCATTGTCACTATCAAAACAGTCATTGGGGATTGGTCCTATCAGTTCATTACCTAGATCCATAAAAAAATGTCGGTCATCAACCACCATTCCAATAATGGTGCCTGCGCCCAGAGTGATGCTCCTAAGGTCGCTATTACCCATCAATATTGGAATGGTGTTGTGTTCTAGATTGACTAATGCTGTTGGGTTTAACCCCAACCCCTGCTGTTGGAGATGGGCATTGAGCTGTATGCGTTAGGATTTTGCAGTTTCTGTCCTCTTTTAATTTTTAAATCAAGTGGGAATAGTCGTGTCTGTCTTGGGATGGTGACCTCTTCTCCAATTTGAACTTCAACTGCATACGGCAGCAATTGTGCTGACCGTAATGCTTTTTCTGAATCATCAAAGTCCATGGTCGGGACCCCCTAGTCGGGACCAGGCTTTGTAATTTATCAGATCCAAGTTAATGGCAAAACGATTGAGAATGTCACTGCCTAAATGGAATGCAGCTGGGACATCTCGCACAACCCAACAATTGTGTTCTATGCTTTGTTTCCTATAGAAATTTTGAGCATACACCTGCTATGCAGGAGAGGTTTGGAGTTGGGAGTTTCCAGGCCCATTTCCCACTTATCAATCAATTTAAATGTGGGAATGGCTGGACCTTTTTGGCAGCTGCCTGAACGTGGCTTCGCTGATGAAGCTCTTACCATTGTTTATGCACACTCGGACGAGAACAGACTCCTTCCCCTCATTTAACTGAATAGGGATGAACAACTGTTCTCTAATTTTTTGAATATCAGTTGGTTTCTCATTACTTTTGACCATGGAATTGGGATTTTCAGATTGTGAATTGCTATAGAATTTCAAAGTATTTCCTTCCAGTGTAGAATACCACTTGAAACTGGAAGGAAGGTTGATTTTCAGGAATGGAGAGGAGTTCCCATCACCAGTTTGTTGTCCTACAGCAATTACTGTCACGTCAGGTATTTGATTGTTCTCGAAATGAAACTCAATATGATCAGGTTTTTGTTCAACCAGGTGCCATTTAAACTAACATGGTTGACGCTCTGTTTCAATTTTATTGGCCTGTTAGTCTGAGTCCAGAGGACCTTGTTCACACAGTCTATTAGGGTGCACAACCTACGCAGGATGTCATTCCCCAGTCCCGACTATGACCGGGTGTTTCACTTTGTGTCGCCCAATTTTCATTTCCAAATCCGCAGTCCCCTCGACAGGAATTTCATTCCCATGGAAGTTCTGGAGTTGTCCAGGAAGAGGGGTTAGAGTAATCTGGTATCTCTCCCCCTTCCTGAATTTAGCTGATCCAAGTCCCTTTTTGACAGAAGAGTGGCTTGGGATGCAGTGTCCACCAGCGCCGGAAATGTACACTGCCCCTGCACCTGGACCGGGGCATAAAATCTACCCTCTATCTCCTCCAATGGACAAAGGTAAAGTGCATTTTGGGCAAGCTGGGTGGTAAATTTCCTTATTTTTGACTCCGACACAGGGGTAGCTTGGGCATAATTCTGTGTGGGAGTTTGGGGATCTGAAATAAAAATTTGACATTTGGATATTTGGGGAGTTTTCGGCTACCCTTTTTCTGATTCTGGGCTGCCCCCCCACCCACCTTTTTGGAGGCAGTCAACAGAATTGGTTTGTGAGGTTTGGGATCCCTCTGTTACTATTGGGTTTCCTGGATGCTCATTCTGGGGTCCACGGATGGGCGATCCTGACTTAGTAACCACATCCACCCAGTCTTCATTTAAATTCCTTGGGACCCATTTTTCTTTGGGAGGAGTCCCCGTCTCCTTTTCCCCAGAATCCTCTAAGGATTCTTCCCCTTCAAATTGGAGGACCCCAACTTCCTCCACAAAATGGGAATTTTCGAGTTCTTTATTTCTCCTACCCACCCTCTGTTCCCCTTCGCGGGCAAGAGATTTTGGTTCTGGTTCCTGGGTATCCAGGGGCTTTTCACGAGTGAGGAAGGAAGCTTCCTCTAGGGCTTTATACCTTTCTTCCCCCCATGCTGCTTCTTCTGCAACCAGTGAGTTGGCAAGGTTCTCGCCCGTCATTGTTCTGGGGTACCAGACCCTTGGTTTGTGGGGTTCTGAGCCACCATGTTTATCTGGGGGTTCTGTTGAGCCCTCAACATGCGACCCAGATCCTGGGTAAGGTATTGGACCTGTCGCTCCAGTTGGGGCACCCGTTCCCGGCTGGTACAGGGGTCTATTGTCAACTCTAGGTGGATCACAGGAAGGGTAGCTATTCCTTCTCCCATAGTACCCTGGATATGGTGAATTTTGGTAACCCTCAACCCTTGGCCTCCCCTCTCCTGGATTGAGTTGTCTGGGTCCTGAAATCGGGGAATGAAAGGAGAGTTGTCCTGCAGGTTGGGGTTTTGTGAGTATCAGGGGAAGAAACTTAACCCAGCATTTGGGGGAATTACTGCCCTCCTGGGGGAAGTTAGGCGGGACGTTTCCCAGGGCAGTACTTACCTGATTGGATCCCCCTTTGGGCTGGGGGAGTCCACACATACCCCAGGATTGGTTGGTTGCCCTTGTATCTGGGACTGAGATAATCAGGGGAGTTAGGGGGCCCATTGGTGGGATTACCGCCCTGACTGCCACCTGTTTGTGATTGGCCTGAAGGCCTTCTAGGTCTCTGATTTTGCAGATTTTGTGTAGGTGCATTTTTAGGCTCCCCCATCTCTAAGTCTAAAATGAGGGCAACCTTCACCTTTGCCACCTTAGCAGTCGCAGGGGTGTTGGCTGGTTTGGGGTTTTTGGACAGATTTTTATTTTCTGCAGGTTTTTGGACTTCATAAATGCAGGTTGCCTGCTGTATGACCCAGTCCAGGGATCTTTTGTCATGGAAATCCCTCACCAGGTGGGTCATGATATACTTAGGGAGTGCATGAGAGAAGATGATTATAAACTCCCTGCTATCCGTGTGCACCCTCCTAGTGGTTTGTGCAAAGGCACGTTTGAGCTCCTGCACAAATTCTCGTTGGGCCTGATCTTTCCCGCAGTACAGATTGTAGGCCGCTTTGCGAGCCTCTTGGGTGTTTCTGTGGGCAAAAAAATAGTTTCAAGATGGCGGCCCGGTAGGTGGACCATCTTGAATGGCTCTGGTCCTCCAGTCCAGCAAAGAAGCTGGAGTACTAAAGGGAGAAGGTCCATTTTACATACTCTATGCAGTTCGGGTTGTCTTTTAGATGAAAAGTGTCCATCATCTGCTCATAGAGTTCCACGTGTTTCCAAACAGAATGTTTTGTGTTTTTTATGCTATGGGGTTATGACACTCCTAATGGCTTTAATCTGCCCAATGGGGTCTTTTATCACAATTCTCTTGAGTTTGTTTGCCTTCTTTGGTTTAGCTACACAAGTCCACTCTCCCTCAGACTCAGAGGCGCTACTACTTGAGGTCCCCTCGTGATCATCTAGGCTCTCCCAGATTCCGTGACCTTGAGAGGGGCTCGCAGAATGGAGGAGCCTAGTTTCTCTACTCCTCTGGTGCTCAGGAAAGTAGTCTTCTGACTGTTCCCTGCTCCCAGGGGCGGCAGAGTATCCCCCCTACACTAATTGGCTAGAGGTCTTCAGGATGCTCTTATTGGGCCTCATTTCATTCAGTTTTTCCTCAAATTGAACCAACTGGTCCCTTGGGAGGTAGTATTTCTGTATATCTACTTCCCTGACTCTCCCCTCATAGAAGTCTTCCTTGTCAGAGACATCAACCTTAATGTTTGGGTATCTATACAGGGACGCCCGGCCATCAATTTCTGAGGGGGCGTTGATCTGTCAGTTCCATCATTCTAGGTCTATTAAATTCTGATGGCCTCATGGTCTCCTGCTCATGTGAACCAGCAGCCATGAAGTCAGCAGTGAACACAGTCTTAAATGGGTTTGATCCCTTAGTACAGAGATCCTTATGCTATGATCAGGGGTTGCACTGTCCCTCTCTACCTGTTCAGGGTCCCTCCAGTTAGGATTAAATCTAGCACTCTCTTTCTCCAACCTTACTAGTTCCTCCTTCTCAGCCCCTACTTCTTGGTAGTAAGCAAAGATCGTAGCCTTTTGCTCAGCTATCAAGGCTTTACTGGCCTCCATGACCCGCTCTTGCGCTGCCACTAGTTTGTGGAGCCCATCATTCTTTTCCCAGAGGGCCTCATTGTCTCTCTGCGCTTCCTGTATGGTTTGGGAATAGTGAGACTATTTCTGTTGCAGGAGACACACCTCCTGAGTTTGTGCATCTTTGGTTTGGGTGCTCTCTTCTAGAGCACCTTCTACCCATCTGGCGTGCTCCAGTAGATTCCCATACTCTGTTTTGAGTTCATTCAGTTTCTGGAGGGCTAACTCACTTCCCTGTAACTCTGTTTTTAATTTGCTTACTTCCTGGCATAGGGCGTCTTTCTCCTGATTTAGGTTGCTTCTCTGTTCAGCCAGGTCATCCCATTGTTGCTTGATGGTATTAACATTTCTGGCGCTCTTGATCGAATTTTGCTGGAGAGTGTAGGTCTCTCATAATTAATTTATTATTATCCTCTTTCAGCCTTTCGACCTGATCATGCAACATTGTTATTTGTCCTGAGCAGACCCCGTTATAGGTTAATTGTTGAGTCAGCTTCTGTTGACTCTTTTCCTGACACTCTAGTCTTACTGCGTCTAATTGGGCTTCTTTGTGTAACGCTTTCCTTCTGGGGCCCTGCAGGAGTGCCTGGTCCCGTCTGTTGTCGGATACTGGTTCGGTCTGTGCACGCCTCCTGATGTTGCCCAAAAACTTTCCCTCCCCTCTGCTCACTGCTGGTTCCAAACACCCAGTGGTCAGAGAGGCAGGAGTGTTCTGGAAGGCTTGGTAATGTTGCGCCTCCCGGCATCTTCGCCAATGTCTTTCCAGCTAGTGGTTATGCTGGGGCCCAGTTTCCTTCACTGAGGCGTCTACCAGTTCAGTTCTAATTGCCCCAGTTCCTTCACTGAAGCAAATAGTTGCTCCACTAAGTCGGTAGAATGCCCAGTCCAGCTGCGACACCCACTATCCACCCTTCCCATATGGGTGACTGTTTCAAAGTGTTATTAATGTCTTTCTGCTTCTTTCCCCCGGGTACGGTATTCAAGGGTCGGCACAGAGGTTGCAGCGCCCTTTTTCCTGAGCCCCGTCGACTTGGTAAGTATGTGCGGGCGATGGGCGGGATGAGAACTGTTACGACAATCTCCGCTTACCCTTATGTCTTTTATGTCTTTCAGATGTTGCGGTGCGCAGAGAGCAGAGATGCGAGAAGAATCCAGCTGATGGAGAAGAAAACAGAGCCGGAGGAAGTCTGCAGTCAGAACATGCTCTGATGAGTATTTTTGTATGGTGGATCTTGCTCTGCGCTGCGTAAGTCTGTGCTGCTTTGGTCTTGACACGTAGTGAAGAGCTAGTTTCAGGATGTCTTGACACGCAGTGCAGAGTTGGTTTCAGGATGTCTTGACACATAGTGCAGAGCTGGTTTCTCACGAGGAGCTTCGGGGGCAGGCAAGCGTCACGCTGGCAGCCGGAGAAAACGCTAAGCACTGGGTGTGGCCCAGAGCGGGGTTTATATAGCCCTGGGCCCACCCAGAACCACTAGGCCATCAGGGAATCTTGTGTTATGGCCCTCTAGTGGCCATGTTGAATCCTGTCAACAGGTCCGGATCTGGGGCCCATTTTGGAAGGGGCTACACCAGCAACAGCCTGGATTCGCGCCAGGCAGCTAACTTCTCAGTCCAGGTCCTTCCATGAGCCTTGGAATTAGTCCGGATTGTGACACTTGGTCTGCATTATTCTGTTGTTGGAGGACCAAGTCCTCTTTTAATTTTTTTATGTAATTTCCAGATTCTACATCCAACTCTTGTTCTGCTACTTTTAGTTCAGCCTGGATTTGATTTAATAGTTCAGACTGATTCTGCGCTAGAGTTTCATTTCCGTCATGCCTTTCCTGCATCACGTGATTCTGCCAATTTTAATTTGCTCCTCTTTAATTTTTGGGGTCATATATAATTCCCTCAAAGCTTGGTGTAATAGGCCACCGTCCTGTCATGTATCCAGGTTCATGGCGGTGACCTGTTGTGTTATTTCTTGTAGCCAGACTTTTTCATCCTGTTCTGGCCATTCACCTCTGACAAATAGCTTGTGCAGAAGGTGCACCCTAGCCATATTGATTTCTACTACAGTCATTTTGGACATGTTCTTTCTTTATTAATGTATTTATTTATGTAAGGGTAACCTTATTCGATTGCTTTCTGTCTATTTTGGGGTTGATTTAGCTTAAATTTTTAGACACAGGCCTGGTACTTAAAGTATTTGTTTTTGGGGGGCGCTTGTACAGTGTAACCCAGTATTCCAACCACACAAAGTAGCACTACCTTGCAGCTTAGTCTGCTGTCCTAGACTGCACGGGTGGTAACCAAACTCAATCCCGGACTCGAGCCCCCAAATTTGTTAAGGATTTCAATCAGGCGACACACACCTTGGTCTCGGCCTAGTATGCAGTGCACGACTGAATTGCCTATCTCTTTATATTATATAGATTCAATATTGAGATGGTACACCACTCATATCACACCCCCTTTTCAAATACCCCGGGTCACAATGGACCATGATCCAGGCTGGTTGGTAAAATACAATATTTATTTGTTTATTTTAAAATTCAAAAGAAATCATACACTTTTTAATATGGGGCAGCAATCACCAATGGGGTGATAAATACAATGAGAATGTGAGCGTTGCACAGGGTTTAACCTTCTAGTGGAACATATACACAGCACAGCATAATAGGAGCACTTTTTGATTTAGGAAAGATAGCACCCAAGTTAGAATTTCCCCCTGCAATGTTCCCTCAACCCACAATAATCAATTCTGAGTAGATAAACAGAAGCAGCAGGTAATCAGGAATAAGAAACAGGAAACGGAATCCAAATCTGACCTTTCCTCCCCGAATAAGAGAGAAAAACGGATTTTAAACCCCTTGCAATGTTATGAAATGACACTCGGAAATGGACAAATAAATAATGAATGTGTCTTAAAAACCTTGAAGCAAATATAATTCCTCACTAAAGCAACAATGCAAAGACACTAATAATTACAAAGAATGGATTTTTCTAGAAGTGAAACTAGGTCTCTAGCTATGAAACTGAATGAGTTATGGAAGATATAAAAAGGTGCACTTTGAGTAAAATGAAGCCGTGAAATAGGAAAGGAAATCAGTTGTGACAAGATCAGTTTTACTTTAAACTAGAGTATTCAGGCTAGCCCACCAAAGAGGAACACAGTAAGATCCAGGGCGATTTCAACCCCGTCACCCCAGCGCCCAACTCTGGCGGGAACCAGTCCGATCACTTGAAATAAGACTAATGGCTTAGGATAACACAAGACAAAATTACTAAAGAGATGGCGCTAGCACTAGAAATCAAGGGCAGGGTTGCAAGAATGAGTCTGACAGTTTCAACAAGTTATCAGGATAAGGATAGGATGGCTTAGAGAGTGGGATAAGGACAAAGGCAAGACAAGGTATACTAGGGGTTTCTATGGGGTGGTGATTTATACTCAAGGTTCACTTTTAGTTTGGGATTTTTGGACCGTGAACGGTTCTGGTCACTACATGGCAGCACGCCTGGCAAACAGCTTGGCAGTTCTGGTCACTGGATGGCACTTCTGGACTGACAATTCTGGTCACTGGATACTAAAGGTCAGCTGGATGGCAGGATGGCGGCAGGCATGCAGTTAGTGGGCAGCAAGCCAGGCTGGTTCAGGATGCAAAAGGTACCACCACTTTCCCCTTTTTAATGGGAGATTAGTGGATTTTCAGATTTGAGGCCTTGCTGGGAATAGGATCAGCACTGCTTGGGTTTTGCAGTGGGCCCTGGAGTAGGGTCAGCAATGCTTTGGCTTTGTAGTTGGGATCTGGAATCTGGATGGATGGGAACAGGAACGCAGTGCAGGAACGTCAGGAAGAGTGTGCGTCTGTAGAATCTTGTCAGGGACTCTTATTTATCATGCATAGTGACATCATCAAAGTATATGGCTGGGGCAGGCTTAACTAAACATGCCTCTAACAACTGGATTGGACAAGGGTGATGGTGTCTGCCTCGCTCTCAGCTGGTTGGAGTTCCAGAAAATGTCACATTTATGATGTGAGTTTTACAATGTCCAAAAACCTCCCACAATTAATTTACTTAAAATCAATGTTTGCCCTAAATGGCACATTCATACAGTGGAAACATCTAAACACTTACATAAGCAGGTTACATAATTTATGCAGCACATGTCACAAGTCTCTCCCCTTCTCATCTGTTTCTCTTTGCTTGCAACCTTCTTGGATGCGAATTCCTTCTTTCGCACGGTCCGGGATTTATAAAGGCCCATATGCAGGTCTTCGGAATCCAGCATGAGGATTGCAAGTCCTACGCCAAGTAGCGTTCAAATATCCAGGACCGGGAACCAGGAAGGAAACGGTATCCTAACTCGGAGACACGGAACGCCGTGAACCGAGCACAGGAGAAATCCAGGAAGATGAGCACGGAAGAAGGTAGTACAAGGAAAGGGGACGGAAAAGGGAGTATAATCAAGAAAATGGATAACGGGACTCGGAAGGAGGCCCCGAACGAACTCCGGCAACACACGTCTGACTACTCAAAGTGGTAGCGTTGAGATGCGCAGAGCCGCGGGGGCGTGACTGTTTTGTAGGAAGTTGAACGTAGCGCATAAAGGCTGGTAAGCTGCGTTTCGTATTCAACGGCCATGTTAGAAGGATCACGGAATTCAGTCCTCTATGGGTCAGGGACCACGAAGTCCAGAACGGACGTAATCGGTGGTTCATGACAGCACATAGCAGTCCAATCCACCAGTTTGTGAGACCTTGTTTCGCCCTTCTACCAGTTTATTCGTGCTTATTAATGGGATTTATATTACTCAAAATTCTATAACTTCATACATGGGTGTGGATGACCATAAGGATGTACGTACAAAACTTTGCATTTGCAACATGGATGCTTTTCTTGTAATCTGCAATACTTTGCCATTTCTGTCCCCAAAGTGTCAGTGAATTCTACCATGTCTTAAAAGAAAGACCATTTAAACTGCGAAATGGTTGCATTTTTACAAAGTCTTGCTGCAGGGATAAAAGTCCTTAAAGTTTATTTATGAAATGGTCTCTGGAAGCAAATGGCAATCCTTTGTCATGGGACGATTTTTTTTTCTCTCTTCAGTAGCCACCAACTGTCACTTCCTCCAGAGCAAGGTGGCGGGGTTACATCTTGACTGAAGGTTTATTGCCCCCTTCCCCTCTTCACACTTCCTGGCCCTGGGAGCTCCATTGTCAGTGGGTTCAGCCCAGCCTAAATTCTTCCCAACCAAGTAATTATCAGTGGGTCGTTTGTCTCTGCCGAGTGTTTATGGTGTGGCTCCCTTCCTAGGGGGAAGCTTTGACTCTGACAACTGGGAATAACCTGTTTTTGACAGCTTGCAATCCAGCCAAGGCGGTTTAAAACCTTTATTTTCTGATATTTGGTCCTGAATTAAAACAAGCCTGTGGAATAAAATAGCCCATGTGTGTATTATCACCAGCAACAAAACCCCTTCACATTGCTAGGTAATGATAGGCTCTCATTCAACAGTTTACTTTTTAAACAGGCCTTTTCTCCTTTAGTTTTGCAAAGCCCATTTTATTTTACAGATGGTGCACAGCTGGCATTTCCTTTTACATTCGTTTTTGCATCTCCATCAGATTCTCACTCTGCCCTACAGCCAAGGTTATTTTCCTGGGTGCAGGGGTTTTGTCTGAAGCACAGATGCATTGAAACTGACATGGCTCAGATAGCTGGAGTCTCTTTTGAACTACTGAGCTTTGATACATTTATAAAGAAATGAACGCGTTTTCCCGTGGGGGAAAAGTGAAGCTCCTTGTTGATTTTTCTCAAAGTTGGTTTTACAGGCCCTGTCATTCAGAAATCATGCCTGATTTTGCTGAAGCACAATGAGATATCCTGGACATGGCAGGGCCTTATTGATCACAGTGGTTTAAGAAAGAACAGATGGAATTAGCGTCAAAGCAGCATTTATTTTGAAAGGTGAACAAGTGTATTTTTCAATGGGGATTTGGGGGTTTTCAGCAAAGCAGTGCTGCCTTTTCACTTTCTTCCTTTGGTGTATGTCAGAACACACTGGCACGCTCTTTCAGTGTGTCCCCTTGTTCCATCCTGCCCAATGTATGCTTGGCATGAAGGTGCAGCCATAATTTTGTTGTTGCAAAACGCAGTTTTGAGGCCATGGCGCTCACATGAGCAAGCACAGCCATTTTGCTGTTTCTGCGCAAATGCAGCTTGGTGATGTGGGGAAATACTGTTGAGTGGTTCAATATATCCCACAGATGCAGACTAGTTCTTAAGTACAGTGTAGACCCCAAGCACCCACAAAGGAATGTCCACAGAATTTGTTAGTGAAAACACAGTCTTTACATATATAAGGTTCAAGATATATACACAAACACAATAACACACTTTGTACTCTGGCAATACAATAATCGCAAATATATACAGTTCTATGTGTTATCACTCTTAACTATCGATTCCTTTGAAATGCATAAACTGCTAACAGTTCAAATGGCATACGAATCAGATTATAAGATGAATCAACGATAGACACAGAAAGAAAGCAAGTAAAATCAAGTAATGGCAGAACACTGACTCCCGATACCTAGAGACAGTTCTGGGTGAGGATCCCCCCACCTGGGCAACCTGTAAATAAAGCGTATTGACAAGCCCAGTCCAGTTATGCTTAATATATTCTCGATTCCTTCTAAAAGGTTCTACGACCCCAAAGTACCTGGTTTCATAGAGTTCTTCAGTGAGTCATCGACGGGCTATTCTTGAGTGCACTCCCTTTAAGGCAGGAGCCATAGGTCGTCGAGAGTTGGTGAAGAAAAGGGTGAACACTATTGTTGCAGGAGCAGCTTCGGTTCCTGTGGTGTTCGTTGACGATCAGTCGAAAACGTCCTGCAAGCTGAGGCGTGCAGTGCACCTCAACGATGAGTGTTCGTTGCCGCAAGGAGTTAATGAAGTACTTTGGCCCAGCAAGGGCATCGGGTCGTCGGTGTCTGGCGTCGGGACATAGTCACGGCTGGCTTTCGTACCTTCGTCAGCGTCTCTGAGGTCTTCGGGTGGTGGGAAACCCACTGGCGGATTCTCCTCGGTCGTCGGCGGCCTTGACTTCCTCCGGCAGGATGAAACAGGTCGACGATGATGAGCAAGGAAGTCCTTGGATGAAATGTCTTAGTCAAAGGAGCACTGCGGCTCCGGTCGTCGATGGTGATGGACTTCAATGTCCGGGCACTTCACTTCGTTATTCGGCGGTGGTCCCCTTCTCTGGTCGACAGCCTTTTGCGGGTCGGACGTCCAGGGAGCTTTGGCAAAGATGAGCTGGTGCACGATGGTCCCTTGTATGTCAAACACACACAGTAATGGAGGAGAGAGATCGACACTCTTCCCCCAAACCACAGAAGCCGAATGAATTCGACCCTCCCACCGTGGTTGGCACAGGCACCTGATAATTATTACACAGGTCACCACATGGCAGCCAATGGTGGGAAGAGGAGTTAGGGAGAGGTTGTGGATAGGGTAGGTGTCAAACTCGGGAGTAAATTTCCCACACTCCTCCTCACCTGTGTCCTCTATTGCACTGTCTGGCGTTTCTGATATTTTCTTTCTTTGTACTTTCTTCTGTTCTGTAGGCTTCTTTTCTTTCTTCTGGTGAAGATAAGGACGCGCTCCTTCGGAGGCCACCTTGCCCGGTAATGAGAACCAGGGCAGGTGAATCCCAGGGAGCAGGCCCCAAAAGTCTCAGGGAAAAAGCCTCCTGGCGTAAAAAACCCTGGTAGATAGTGTGGTGGTTGTGATCTCCAGAAGTAGGTATTATTCCTGATTCCAATATGGTTTACGTTCCGTGCAAATCTCAATTCTTCTGAAGATATAGAAATTCTCAGCGAGTAGCTGTAGATCCAGGTGATCCAATGAAAAGTATGGCTGAAGTAACAGATGGGTTGAAGACAAAATACATAGAACTGCAAAGGGGAAAGAGAAGGAAGGACTAGACTACAAAAGAGGATATCTAAGGAAAGGTAAGCAAATCAGGATAGAAATAGAGGAAGATTAATAGAAAAGCAAAGGAAAGGAAAGAAACTAGGTATCTATTAATTCCAAGAAACTAAACTAAAAGAAGGAAAAGAAAAGAAACAATATTACGAACGTCGTTTACCAGAGGAAAGTAAACAATGTATCTACGGTGCCGTGGAAGTGGAATACAGAAGAAGATTGCGGCTCCAGAAGGGAGAAGGGAAGAGATCCCTAACGGCAGTCGCGGAGCGGGAAGGAAGGCAAGGGCAGAGAGGAAGAAAAAACAAACTTACAGGCGTTGCACGCCAGAAGGTAGGTACGAAGTCTCAAAACTCTGCGAGCATAGAAAATAGAATGGAGCAGTGGCCCCGGAAGAGTTGGTAAGTAAGTGGCGACCCCGGCCAGAAAGCAACACACGGTTGCCGGAAGGGAAGATCCTCGTCAACCGCGAAAGAACAGCAGAAAAGACACTAAGAAACAAAGTACAAAGGAAGGCCAAGAGTGCAAAGTAAAGAAAAAAAGCCAAATTTACCTGAAAGCAGAAATGCACCCGAGTGATGGAGGTTAGAATACACGAAACAAAGAGGGAAAAGCTAATAAGAGGGTCAAAAAAGGAAGAGCGCGAGTAGGCTGTTTGACACACACAGCTACTGGTAGCGATACCATATATGATAACGCAAGGAGGGTAGTACTGTTCCACAGTGATATGTTGCAGACGGCCATCTTGAAAAAGAACTAGAGCGTCAATGTGGAACCATAGACCGCCATATTAAGTATCTCCATCTTTGCCAATACTTCCAAGGGCGGTGTATGACAGTAGGGGAAATTAGGAACACCGGATAGAGGTTAAGGGAACACCTAGGTTGGATAGGAAAGGGGACGCACAGGTAAAATCCTACCTATCTAGACCTTTGCCTATCGAGTTGTGCTTAGCTTGTTGTAACCATAAACACTACTAACCATGATATGAACATACACCAATCTCTACTTCCTGCCTGAACAGACTCAAACATACCTTAATACGTGTGCCAGGTCATTACCCAACATATACAAAACACTTATTGCAGAAAAGCATGATGAACACAAACAAATGGGAATCTTTCCCCACGTATGATAAACAAAAACACATGGCCCATTGGGCAAGCGTCAGCAACACATAGAAGACACAAAACAGTTTGCAGCATTAGTTACGTTGCATCGATTCCCCCATGGGGTTAAATATTATATATATATATATATATATATATATATATATATTAATTCCTGTAATACTCGGATTGCTTGATTCTGTGGGAGTGCACTGAGATCGTCATGGTAGTATATGCTACTTCCTGGTTGCTAATAAAGTTGTACCATACTCATTGTTGAACATGTGAAAGATTTGAGTCTTTAGTTTTTCCACATAACCGTTCTGGATGCACCCAACCCCACCCCTCAATCTCTCTGGTACTTATCTGCGGTCCGAGAAGCCTCACGGGACTTCCCGGACGAAGCCTTGTAACGCCGTGATTCAACCAGTACTCTGTCTCCCCTTTCACGCTGCAATCCGATGAGGAATTCACACATTCAGCAATCCAGGAGCCTTATGCAACCCTCCTTCCTGCTACGACTCCAGCCTCACCATGATGAGAATAAGCCACACCTGCCACGCGCCGTTGCCTGCTAATAAGCTGTCCTCAATCAACAGCAACTGGCAACGTGCACGCGTCTAAATGACACATTCATCCAAGTGTTGCTGGGAATTGTAGTCTTTATGCCTTCCCATGCTCATGGTCCTTAATAAGCAAACTTAATCACTCCTCTCCGATTCCAGCCCTTATTCCTGACATTGTAGCTCAGGAAGAGGTCTCCTAGCCATCAGTTCCTTGACAGTCATGCAGCTTTCAGATTAGCGAAGGACAGCAGCAGCAATGTTTATGCTTCCAGAGTGCTTCAAGGTTAAGCATCAAGTATCAACTTCAGCTTCTGAACGATTTCCATCAGTGAGAGGCCCCCAGATATACTGTTGATCTCCCATTCACTCTGCTGGGTCACACTCAGGCAACCAATCATTCAGAAGGGCATTCAGGCAGTCAGGCAGCCAATCAGGCCATTCTTCTCCATCCAGATATTCATACTACAGAATGTGGATTCGGACAAGCACTCTCCCATTCAGCACTCCACACTGCATTCATACCAGTTTCGGGCAGGGCTGTCTCAGTCATTGTGTCAACCACCAAATACTAGACACCCATAACATGAAATGCGTATTTGTCACACACTCCATTCACCCAGGTCCCACCCCACAGGCGTACCCACAACATACAGTCATTGGGAAGGCTCCAGCCGGTCTGGCCTGGACTTCCCTGCAATACCATATATGGAACTTCCACCCAACAGCCAGTAAGGGGGAAGGGCAGAGTCAGGGCTTCCCAGGACTTCGGGAAAACACTAACAGGCGATAGAAAGGAAGAGGCCACAGGGGCCATCTTGTTTCCTATCAGGAATCAACTGATTCCAATGGCAGGGCCTGGGTATCCCAAAATGGAGGATACTCAGAGCACCTGTCAAATTCAGCACAAAGCTGCCACCAGCCCAAACCCTGATCTGTGGGCCACACACAGGTGCCCAAAAACATAAACTAGGGGCACAGGGTTGTACCCCCTCACCCATGGGTGCCATAAGGGTAACCCAAGGGTCTGTACACGAAACCAAAAAGACGAAGAGCTGCACTGCTAGGAGTCCCACATGGACCCCTGGACAGAAAACCATACAAAGCACACATGAAAAAAGACTACAGAACAAGCACAGGGAGGCCCTGTCTCTCCAATGCATTTCCAGCATCATATCAGGCAACAACTATGTAGGGAAAATGTCCATAGTTTGGGGAAAAATTTGAAAAATGACAGAAAAAAAAGTTTGTGGTGGACATGGTTGGTTCGGTAAGGCAACGGCTTCTGTGAATTTTGAGAAAAGCAATGCTCTGCTACATTATCCCCGACTCTTCCAGTTAGGAAATCACCGATTTTTTGTAATGTTTCACAAAACAAGCAATACCACAAGACAAAAACTGAGCCATGGTACACAGGATTTCTATGCTTACGGACTAAACAGACGTACTTAGCATGTGTAAATAAGGAAAACAAATGTGGTGAGGAATGGCAAGCATACATTTTTTGAAAGAGCACAGGTAGACCTTTTGAAGGGTAGGTGACTTGTGCAGGTTACAAAAGTGTATAGTGCCTAAAGCAGCGACTAAATGTAGGTCACATTTGGGAAATGAAATGATTGTGTGACAGAGTGCAGCAGCAAATGTGTGAAAACTTTATGAAAACCAAGCGAACACAACAAATGTCCTACCTTCCCGCGTTTCCACAGGTGTCCTGACGACAACAGTACCTCAAATCTCTGGGCGCACCTACATGGGTGCAAAGGGAAAAGGCTAAACCACTCATAACCCCAAGTCTTTCGGCAGAGCAGATTTTGCGGGATTTTGCTCTTATGGACAACCTACAGATTTAGGCCTAAGGTCTTGAAGCCACCAAGGAAAACAAGGAACACCATGCATTTCCGAAAAGAAGACATCCGTGGGAATCCACAGAGGTCAAACTTGTACGAATCTTCCCCCGAATGTATTGCCCACAATCCCTGACAAAGGCCAAAATTTGGCTAAAAAAACACTGTTTTCAGAGATTTACCCCTGTCAACCCACCGTAACACGCCGCCAACAACACATGTCCCACCTTCCCGCATTCCCACAGGTGTCCCAACAAAAACGGTACCTCATATGTGTGGGTGCACCTACCTGGGTGCAAAGGGAAAAGGCTAAACCACTAGTAACCCCAAGTCTTTCGGCAGAGCAGATTTTGAGTGATTTTCCTCTTGTGAAAAACCTACAGATTTGGGCCTAGGGTGCCGAAGCCACCAAGAAAAACAGGGAACCCCATGCATTTCTAAAAAGAAGACATCCGTGGGAATCCACAGAGGTCTGACTTGCGCAAATCGCGCCAGAATTTATTGGCCACAATCCCCGGCAAAGTATGAAATTTGGCGAAAAACCCACAATTTTCAGACATTTCCCCCTGCCAACCCACCGAAACACGTCGCCAACACATGTCCTACCTTCCTGCGTTCCCACAGCCACAGGTGTCCTGACAAAAACGTTACCTCAAATCTCTGGGCGCACCTACCTGGGTGCAAACAGAAAAGGCTAAACCACTCGTAACCCCAAGTCTTTCGGCAGAGCAGATTTTGTGGGATTTTGCTCTTATGGACAACCTACAGATTTGGGCCTAGGGTCTCGAAGCCACCAAGAAAAACAAGGAACACCATGAATTTCCGAAAAGAAGACATCCGTGGGAATCCACAGAGGTCAAACTTGCGCGAATCGCCCCAGAATGTATTACCCACAATCCCTGACAAAGGCTGATATTTGGCTAAAAAACACAGTTTTCAGACATTACCCCCTGCCAACAACACACATCCTACCTTCCCGCGTTCCCACGGGTGTCCCAATGAAAACGGTACCTCACAAGTGTGGGTGCACCTATCTGGGTGCAAAGGGAAAATGTTAAACCACTGGTAACCCCAAGTCCTTCGGCAGAGCAGATTTTGCAGGATTTTGCTCTTGTGGACAACCTACTGATTTGGGCCCAGGGTGTCTAAGCCACCAAGGAAAACAGGGAAAACCATGCATTTCCGAAAAGAAGACACACGTGGGAATCCACAGAGGTCAGATTTGCGTGAATGGTCCCAGAATGTAATACCCACAATCCCTGGCAAAGTCTGACATTCTGGTGAATAAAAATACAATTTTCAGATATTTCCCCTTGCCAACCCACCAAAACACGCGGCCAACAACACATGTCCTACCTTCTCGCATTCCCACAGGTGTCCAGAAGAAAACAGTACCTCACATGTGTGGCTGCACCTAACTGGGCACAAAGGGAAAAGGCTAATCCACTGGTAACCCCAATTCTTTCGGCAGAGCATATTTTGCGGGATTTTGCTCTTGTGGACAACCTACAGATTTGGGCCTAGGTGTCGATGCCACCAAGGAAAACAGGCCACCCTATGCATTTCTGAAAAGAAGACCTCAGTGGGAATCCACAGAGGTCTGACTTGCACAAATCGCCCCAGAATGTATTACCCACAATCCCTGGCAAAGTCAAAAATTTGGAAAGAAAACACTATTTTCAGACATTTCCCCCTACCAACCCACCGAAACACGCCACCAACAACATATGATATGATAGTTTATTTATATAGCGCCTATATACAATGTGTTTCAAAGCGCTTCAAGGCAAGGGAGGGAAGATGGCTCAGCGGCAGCGTGCGCGTCTTGGAAGCAAGACGACACGAAGCAACAACAGGTTCGATCCCCGGGTCCGAGCTTAAACCTCTGGGTGTTTAAGCGCGTTATAAATACGTAACTAAGCAACTAAGAAACAAAAAAACAATTCCTGTAACAGCGCCTCGATGCCTGCGGGCTGTGTGAGCGCTTTATAAATGTAAAATAAAATAAAAAAAACAAGGGAAAATACAATGACATTCTTACAGGCCATGAAGAGTAAGGACGTGAAATTAACAATCGTACTCGGCCTGACGACATTTCAGATAGTGCAAGAGCTAAGACATAGATAAGGAACAGAGGGGGAGAGTGGGAAGGAAATGGAAACAGACAGACAACAGACAGACTAGGCCTGATGACATTTCTGGTAGAGCCAGAGAAAAATAAGAGGTGAGGGAGAGGGGTGCACAAAGGTAGGTGAGGGACAAAACAAGCAACCGTCATACTAGGCCTGACGACATTTCAGATAGTGCTGGAGGGGGTGGGGAGGAAAAAAACAGTAAGGGGAGGGGGGAGGAGACAGGCGAGGTTGCTATCATACTAGGTCCAGGGACAATTCTGATAGAGTAAGTGCATAGAAGAAAGTAAAGGGAGGAGATAGGAAAAGGGAGAAGGAAAAGGAAGAGAGAACAGAGAGTTAGCAGTCAAAAGAGTGGCGAAGCAAGAGGGGAGAGTGATTACAATTGCAGAAGTCAGTAGTAACGCATAATGTTGCAACCCATGATAGAAGATGAAGATGGGAACAACATGATTCAGGGCCACCATGAGTAAAAGATGCAAAGGAAGTCCAGCATGAGAGTTGAGAAAGGGTGACAGGCTGTGAATGAATGAAGTCCATAAAAGTCAAATCCAGCATTGGCCACAAGATGGTGATGGTCAAACAAGAATTTAACAGGACAGACTCCTGCAGAGGTAGGCTTGAGGGGGGTGAGGGGCAAGCAGGGTAGAAGAATCAAGCAAAACAGGTAACACCTGTGTGCAAGAATGGTGGGGGCACAAGGGAACATCACAGGGCGACCAGAGGGGGTGGGGATGGGGAGTAACACATGTCTTACCTTCCCGCGTTCTCACAGGGGTCGCAACGAAAATGGTACCTCACATGTGTGGGTGCATCTACCTGGGCGCAAAGGGAAAAGGCTAAACCACTGGTAACCCCAAGTCTTTCGGCACAGCAGATTTTGCAGGATTTTGTGTCATGATCACTGGCAAGGCACCATGTATAGTTGCTCAAAAGAATTGGACTTTAGCCTACCGTGATTGGTCAGTGCACAAGTTGAGTCTTGTAGAAGGGTGTTTCTATGAGTAGGTAATGAATTTCCTCATTACCTAATATGGCTGCCCAGTTGGTAGCCTGAAGGTTGCAGTGTTGCTCTATGCGTTCAGCTCAGTTCCCCTTATAAGCCCCGCCACCGTGAGGTCTTCGCTTCGTGTTGGTTCTGCTTCCTTGCAGTGTAACGCTTACTGCGGTTCCCTGTCAAAGCCCTGTATTCTATTTCACAGAACCTTTAATTTTAGTCATTCCCTTTTTCCCAGTTTAATGTCATGATGCCTACCCCCGGGCATCCAGACCAAGTCCATCAACCCCAGAAGCAGGCATCATGTTACCTGGAGCAAACCCAGCAACCCCTGTTAGGGGCTATCTGGGTACAGTCCTGGCGCCTATGGCAACAGGCTCATATGGGACATCAGTCCTGGCGCCATAGGCGCCAGGCCCATATGTTAAAACGTACCTGATGCAGACCATGCTGCAAGGGATCCAAGCATCCAAGCCCATGTGAGGCTTGAAGGGACTATTTTATCTTAGGGACTATTTTGTTACTCGGGTGTGGCTGTGGAGGAATACTTACCTGGAACTACTTTGAAGGCTATTTAAACCACGCCCGAAGAGCAGCACATGCTTCGCGTTATTCTGAATCCAGCAGCGTAACGCTCACTGTGTCTGCATCAGCATCCAGCATCCTGCCACGCCCGCCTCGACCCAGAGCGCCTAGAAAGAAGGGAAAGAAGAAGAAAGGTTAGAACAAGAACTTTACTGGATTTCTTACCCGTTTTCGGATTCAGCGCATCTTCGAACCAGAAACAGACTTAATTTTAAACGCATCGCCAGCAGCAGCGCCGCGCCATACTCACCGTTCCTCGCAGCATCTCTACGATCCAGTGCTGTCTCCATCACCTGGTTGCCGCATTCCAGCACCTAAGGGGGACAAGAAAACAACAAGGTGAGCCAAGGAAACAAACAAGGACAATCACTTGCCACCAATGAGATCTGGAAGGGTGGAGTTTTAACGAGATTATGGAAGAGAGCGATTGTGGTAGCGATTTTGAAGAGTGGCAAGGTCCCGACGGAGTGTAAGTCATATAGGCCGATTGCGCTGACTGTCGTGATGTGTAAGGTTATGGAACGGATGATAGTTGAGCGCTTGGGGTTCTATTTGGAGTCGAATGGGTGCCTGAGCGATTTTCAGAGTGGGTTCAGGAAGAATCGGTCAGTGGCAGATCCGTTAGTGAGGTTGGTGACTGGAGTGGAGGAGGCTTTGTGTGATGGGGAGATGGTGGGGCGTTCTTTTTGGCTTTGGCGAAGGCGTATGATATGGTGTGGAAGAATGGGTTGCTGGTGAGACTGTTGGAGATGGGTGTGAAGGGGAAGATGTTTTCGTGGATTAAGGCGTTTTTGGCTGACAGGACCTTTCAGGTGAGAGTGAGGGGGGTGTTGTCTGAGGTTTGGAAGATGGAGAATGGGCCACCGCAGGGGAGAGTGATTAGGGCAATGCTGTTTAATGTGATAGTGGACGGGTTGATTCGAGCTTTGGAGGGTTTCGGGTGTCAGGTGGATTTCTTTGCAGATAATGGTGTGGTATGGGTAAGAGGGCGAAGTTTTTTGTTGATGCAGAATCGGTTGCAAGCTGCGATAGTGCGTATGGAGGAGTGGTGTGGGAAATGGGGCTTTTCGATGTCTGTGGATAAAAGCGCGAGTATGGTTTTCTCAAGGAGAAGAGTGCAGCAAGGGTTGGACTTGGTTTTGAAAGGTGAGAGGGTGAAAAGCGTGGAAGAGTTTCGGTATTTGGGGGTGATTTTGGATAGGAAGTTAAACTGGAATTTGCAGGTGAATGGTATGGTGGATAAGAGCAAACGAAGGTTGAATTTGTTGCGGGCGGTGACTGGGAAAGAGTGGGGTGCTCAACAGAAGTGTCTACGAATGTTGTATAAGGGGTTAATTTTGAGTGTGATGGATTTCGGATGTCAAGTGTCAGTGGGTTTCACGGCAAGTCAGAAGTTGCGGTTGGACAGGGTTCAGGCAAGGGCATTGAGGGTGTGTTCGGGTGTGATGAGGTCCTCTCCAGCGAATGCGGTTCAGGTGCTTGTGGCGGAGATGCCGTTGGGGTTGAGGAGAGATGCGCTGAATATGAGATGGTGGGTGAAGTGCAGTGCGAAGAGTGTGGCTCATCCGGTGCGTGAATGATTGAAGTATAATTGGAGGTTTGATTATTATAGAGACCGGTGGAGGAGGAAAGGAGGCACTTTGGGTTTCACATGTGGGAAAAGGGAGTGCAGTGGGGTGTGGGCGATTTGATGACTGTAACAGATACGGATTTGGAGAGATGGCCAAGGTGGATGATGGGGTCTCCAAAGGTGTGTTTGGAGTTAGCGAATGTGGTGTCGAAGAAAAGAGGATTGCTTTGGGCCAGGTGTATGTGGCAGGAAAGGAAGGATGCAAGGTGTTTACGGATGGTTCGAAGGATCCTGTGTCTGGGAGAGTGGGTATGGCGTATTATCTGGAAAGCACTGGGGAGTATAAAGTGGGACGATTTGCATCTCCAATATAGCCAAGATTTTAGGATACAGTAATTTATTTATGTCTTCAGAAATATAGGTTACTTATTATTCTTAATGTAGTTATTTGATGTGGTGCAAACCTGGGTCCTTTTTATTGTAGCGGATCCTATTGGAAAAGCATGGGCTTGTAATTGTCTTATGCATAACGCACAGATGACATTATGTGTACTATGTGAGACCCACTAAGAAAACATGATTTGCCCAGAATAACACAATTTATTGGGCAAATGCCACCTCTGAGTTATTAGAAATGTCTTGAGATTCAAGGTCAGCATTGAGGCCGCTAGACCTTCTTTCTCACCTGTATTGCCTTTTGTGCTCTCATTCTGCCACCATTCCCAAATAACTAAATCGTCTCGATTAGTTTTTAACCTCTAGCAGATCCGCAAGTTCTTAAAATAGCCATCTAGTTCACATGATATGTCCCTTTAAAATACCGGGCAGAAGGTCTATGTTAATCTATCTGGTGTATATTTATCATATTCGTGACTCCCACCATCTGGTGAAAGAGGGGCCAGCTATCTTTCTGTATTGCGATCTGGCTTATTCTATTGGAACCTCTTCTCAATTTCAATTGTCCGACTCAATATTAATTTAATCTAGTTTGTGTTTTGAATGTAAACATATTTATATCTCTACCTGTTTGGAGTTCTACTTAACTGAACCTGGGATTGGACTGCAGGTTATACTTTGTATGTGTTGGTTGAACCTAAGGGGATTTTCTTAGGATTGTAACAGGTGATAATGGTGGTTTCTGAATGCCATTGGCATATCCTTCCCCTCCTCAATTCAGGTGGGATAAGGAGCAAGGTTTAAGCAGGGTGTAGTAAGCTGGGTCCAGAGTCGTCACTACTGCATAAAACATTCTAAAGCCGGCAATGTGACATAGAACCAAGTATGATTGTATTCTTTTCTCCTTTTTTTTACTTGGTTTGACGAATGATGTGTCAATTTGTACGGCTGAGTTGGTGGCGATTGCATTGGTGATCGATAGGGTGTGCGAGTTGGGGTTAGATAAGGTGGTGATATTTTCAGATTCATTGAGTGGGTTGCAGGCGATTATGGCGGGGGATGGTGATAGGAAGCACATGATTATGGACATCAGGAGGAAGATTGATCTGTGCGTACATGGGGGAATGGATTTGGAGTTGGCGTGGGTCCCCAGTCACAGTGGTGTTTTGGGAAATGAGTTAGTGGATCTGGCGGCAGGTGAGGGTATGAGAAGGGGAGCGGTTGATGTGAGATTACCTTTGAGTGTGGATGAGGTGAAGGCGGTGGTGGTGAGACGGGTCATAAATGAGTGGCAGGAGAGGTGGGTGAGTGGGGTGAAGGGCAGGTGGATGTTTGGTGTTCATGGGAAAGTGTCGGTGAAGGTGGATGCGGGGAGTCTGGAATGGAGGAGGGGGGAGGAGGTGATGCTGAATCGGTTGAGGATAGGACATGCAGGACTGAATGATTGTCTGTTTCAAGTGGGGAAACGTGAATCGAGAGATTGTGCGGTGTGTGGTGTGCCTGAGACTGTGGGACATTTTCTGCTTAGGTGTGAGAGACCTGTTGAGGAGAGAGAATTGATGAGGGTTCGATTGTCTGCGCTGGGTGTGGCTGAGCTGAGTGGGAGGTGAAGGGGAGAGAGGCAGGAGGAGGAATAGTGTGATGTTGGATTTTGTGAGGCAAACGGGGCGGTGGGAGGAGTTGTGAGTTTATGTAAGCTAAGTATTGATTGGTGGGTCTGGTGCACATCATCCTTTAGGATGGGGAAGCGCCTGAGTGGGTCCGCCCATGCATCTGATAATTAAGAAGAAGAAGAAGGTCTTCGCTTCGCGTTGGTTCTGCTTCCTTGCAGTGCAACTGTTATCACGGTTCCCTGTCAAAGTCCTGTATTCTATTTCACAGAACCTTTCATTTTAGTCATTCCCTTTTTCCCAGTTTAATTCCTTTTCTTCCCCTTCCACCTTCTGCCCGATCCATTTATTTTTTGTATACATTTGCCTGTCACCTCACCAAAGATTTTGGTTTCCAGTCAGACGCAGCGCTCCGTTAATATTTCGCTCAGGCGACCCTCAACGTTCGGTGTGAACTCAGCGCTGAATAGACCTTCTACTTAATCGCAAGTACCAATAGAATTCAGTTTTGTGCAAGGACTGTTGTATTATGCAGTTCCTATGCCTTTTCTCTGAGAAAGATAAAACGCATGTCATTTGTGTCAAAGTATGCAGTAAAAGGAATTTTATGTTCCTACGGCGGAGGGCCGCATGAACAGCGGAAGTTATATAAAGTTAATTGCTGACAAGTTTTTTTTCCGTGCATGTTGGGACTTAGACATGTGCACGGTTCCTGTTAAACAAACATGCTTATCTAATTCACTGGGTCCATGTCTCCTCAACTTCCACTAACTTTAAAACTAAAAAGCCAAGCATCTTATTTTACACGCTGCATGTGTCACACGAATTTCGACAGCTGCCTTCACTTCGCTCTGTTTCCATTTGCAAGTTGCAAACTCGGATCCTCAATGTAAAACGCATCACCTGTTTCAGGAATCGAACTGATGCCACGACTCGTACCTTTATCTCCACAAGCTCCATAACACAGAACTTCCATTTAATCAGCTCCTGACTATTAACAAACCAGCTGGCCATTAAATAAAAGTCAGTTTTTCTTCAAACTCTTGCTCACTGAGCCCATTCATCTTATTTTTGGATAAGCACCATTTAAGGTTCCATTAATTCCTATGTGCCCAATTACAGTAGAGTGCTCCCATCCACTTGACACCATCTCTTCCGAACTAGTACCCTTGCATCATTGCAGGATGGAGAGCTCATCATAAATACAATACAAGTGAGCAGAACTATCTTCCCATTTTTCTTTGAGAATCATCGCCAGTTAAAAACTCAACTCTAAGCACTGTGGACGGAGTTGAAGAGGTGCAAGCTCTCTCTATTGAGAATAATCGCTGTTATATTTTTACAGGACCTTCCTGCATTGCTCCTCACAGAGAAAACCCCCTGAGGAATAAACACAGACCTGGGTGCCCCCACGGAGTTCAGGTAAGTATTACATTTTGCTCTTGTGGACCACCTACAGATTTGGGCCTAGGGTGTCGAAGCCACCTAGGAAAACAGGGAACCCCATGTATTTCCGAAAAGAAGACTTCTGTGTGATTCCACAGAGGTCTGATGTGTGAAATTCGCCCCAAAATGTATTACCCACAATCTCCGGCAAATTAAAACATTTGGCAAAAAAACAAAATTTTCAGACATTTCTCCCTGCCAACCCACCGAAACATGCCGTCAACAACACATGTCTTAGCTTCCCGCGTTCTCACATGTGTCGCAATGAAAATGGTACCTCACATGTGCGGGTGCACCTAACTGGGCGCAAAGGGAAAAGGCTAAACCACTGGTAACCTCAAGTCTTTCGGCAAAGCAGATTTTGCGGGATTTTGTTCTTGTGGACAACCTACAGATTTGGGCCTAGGGTGTTGCAGCCACCAAAGAAAACAGGGAACCCCATGCATTTCTGAAAAGAAGACCCCTGTGGGAATCCACAGAGGTTTGACTTGGGCGAATCGGCCGGCAAAGTGCAAAATCTAGGGAAAAAAACTCATTTTCAGACATTTCCCACCTGGAAACTACTGAAACACGCCGACAACAAAACATGTCCTACCTTCCCACATTCCCACAGATGTATGAATGAAAGCAGTACCTCACATGTGTGGATGCACCTACCTGGGTGGAAAAGAAAAAGTGTTGACCGTCCACAAGTTCAACGGTAGTCCCAGGGAGCCCCGTCTGTTCCCGAGGGAAATTCTGTAATGCTGCCTAGCCAGAGCTCCAGGCTGGTCAAGGGTGATGTCTCTGGCCTTGGGTGGCTGTCCCTCATGTGGGTTGACCGTCCACAAGTCCAGCTGTGGTTTCAGGGAGTCTCGGCAGGCTCCCCATCCTTTCCCAGAGGGACAAGGTGTAACGCAACCCAGCAAGAGCTCAAGGATTGTGGGGGATGATGTCCCAGGTCTTGGGCACCTGTCACCCATGTGGGTCGACCAGCCCAGCCTGGAGCTCTGGCTGGGCTGCATAATAGCTTCTCCCTCCAGGGAAGGTTGGGGACCCTCCCGGGGCTCCCTGGAACCGGTGCTGGGTTTGAGTATGGTCAAACCACATGGGAGACAGCCGCCCAAGGGCAAGGACACAACCCCAGACCATCCTGGAGTGTTGGCTGGGCTGCGTTACAGAATTGCCCTTGGGGGATGGAAGGGGACCCTGCCGGGGCTCCCTGGAGCTGCCGCTGAGCTTGGGGACGGTACACCCACATGGTAAGCAGATGTCCAAGGCCGGGGACATAACCCTCAACCGTCCTGGAGTTCTGGCTGGGCTGTGTTACAGCCTTTCCTTCCGGGGAAGAATGGGGACCCTGCCGGAACTGCCACTGAACTTGGGGACGGTCGACACATATGGGAGACAGCCGCCCAAGGCCAGGGACTTCACCCCCGCCCACCCTGGGGCGCTGGCTGGGTTGCGTTACAGAGTTTCCCCCTGGGGAGGGAAGGGGACCCTTCCAGGGCTCCCTGGCGCTGCCACTGTGCTTGGGGACGGTAGAACCACATGGGAACTGTCATGGTCATGAAGTCAGGGGCACAGGCATGCAGGGGTCACGTGCATAGGAGACCTGGGTGGACACTGTACTGGCGCCTTTGGCGCCAGGGTCATGAACAAAAGTAAACAAGAACATCCATTTAACACCAAAAAGCTTTTATTATGGACATAGCACTTCAGATGCATTAACCTTGAACATTCCATCCATTAAGCAGGATGCATTAACCTTGAACATTCCATCCATTAAGCAGCCCCAAGTGTATTCTTGGCGTGGCTGCTAATGGATTGCCTTTGCACATGCTCACTCTCTAGGAGTGGCAGGGTGTACCTGGTAAGCTGGCCCTAATGGGCATGCCCACGATCTCAGCTATATAAGCTGCTCCGATCCTCAAGACAGACGCTTCACGTTATTCTGCAATTGCAAGCAGCGTAACGCTCACCGTCACCTGAGGTCAGACTTACCATTGAAGATCCTGCTTCCTGGACATCCTGCTTCCTGCCAGCATACTTACCAACTGGGGGAAGCTGTTCTTACCTGTACATCTCTTCGGCGAACCAAGTATTCATCTTTACACTTTCCGGAATGCCGAAATCTTCATTATGGCACCGCAGCACGACACGCTCCATCGTCGAAAGCAGCGCCTGCAAGGAAAAACAGAAGACAAGGTTAGACATCGAAAAAAAATAGTCAGTTTAAGGTTGCACTTCGCCATACTTTGCGCTTTTCCTTAAACCATCACTTAACCTGCTGTTGAACATTGCGGTAGCATCCATCTTCCATCCGGCCAGGTCTCGCGCCTCACAGCTGCATTGAGGCTGCATTTCCATCTAAGGGAAGAAAACAGAAGAGAGACACTATTGCGGGCATAAATAGGAGCAACATATAAAGACATTAAACAGAACGAACAGCATCACAAGAGCTCAAGAAAGATTTACCAATCATAAGGAGAAGCATAGTCGCAGCTGGACTGGACTAATCCTCATCACGGATCAGTGAAGGAACTAGATCCCAATCGACGCGCCGCTGCCAGATGTAGCAGGGCGGAGAGCTTATCTTCCATAATTCACTAGAGCAGTATCACCACGTACCACCGCTCACAGCTTTTCTACTGAGTGAGAGGCCTGAAGGGGGTGATTTAAGTTCAGGGAGGGCTGCAACCGTGCCCCAACGCCTCCGCAGAGACCAGGTGAGCGTAACAGAACACAAAGCCTCTAATACACTCTGCCTGGGCGTTATGGAAACTTCAGAAACAGATCAGTTAGCCCTCTTACTAGGGGAATTACGGGCTGAAGTTCATGCTTCAAGACAGGAAACCAATGCATTACGGAGGGATCTTATTGTAACTCGAGAAAGAACTGACCAATTGGCAAGCCAAATCCTACAAGCACAAGCAGGACAGTTTCCACTGCCTGGAGTGACCCATTCTTCTCATTCTTCCACACCACAACAATCAACACCGGTTCAGGTGGTTCTTCCAGGAGCAGTGCCTCTAGCCCCTCCTGAATGCTTCATCGCGACCCAAACAAGTTTGCTGTATTTACGAACCAATGTCACCTTCATTTCTTGTGCAGACCAGGAGCCTTTCCTAATGACCAAGCCAAAGTGGCGTTTGTACTCTCGTATTTAGGAGGTAGTGCGGCGGACTGTTCTATACCTTTGGTAAATCAAGATGACCCTTTACTCCGGAACTTTGGGAATTTCCAACATGAGATGGAGAAATGATTTGCCCGTCATACTCAAGGACAACTCTGGACAACGAGTTGTCACTCAGACAAGGGAGTCAAGATCTATTAACCTATATTGCAACCTTCAATCATCTCATAACCCAGACCAACTGGCCAGAAGAGAAGAGGACTACACTCTTTTACCAAGGGTTACGTGGAGAACTTAAGGATGTGTTGGCGCAAGTGGTGAATTCCCGTGAGAGGTGTGCGGACTACATAGACCCGACGGTGCAAGTTGCAGAATCGGAAAATGGATCGAGCAAGATCAGAGGGACGGTCAGTTTACGTACGACCTCGTGAGAATCATACTAAACCACATGAACAGTCTGAGCCAATGCAAATTGGTGGATTATGAAGTCCCCTTACCAAAGCAGAAAGGGAAAAAAGAAGACAACAACAGCTTCGCTTATGTTGTGGACAAGCAGGTCACTTCCTCCGTGACTGCCCGGTAAAACCACCCAAGAAAACATTTGGGGCAACAGGCAAAACTGACGAAGAAGAACAGAATTCGGGAAACGCCAATGCCCGGCAAGTGTAGGGGTCCACTTGTTGAGCATGAAAAAGGAATCCATACAGACCTCACATCTAGTCCTTCCAGTGCTTTTGGTGAATCACAAGCAACCATCAAAAATACATGCCTTTCAGGCATATATTGATTGTGGAGCTGTGGGTAACTACATTGACCAAGATTAGGCTCTCCGAATAGGCCTTGCTCTCCGACAGAAGAAGAAATCGTCACTGCTGTGGATGGTTCTCAGCTGTCATCCGGCCCGGTGACACAATACACTGAGAAAGTCAAGCTTCTGTGTCAGGACGGGCATCAAGAGGACATTGCTTTCAATCTCATCGGTGCTCCTCAATTCCAGATGATATTGGGAATGCCCTGGCTGGAGACCCACAATCCTAGGATCGACTGGCGAAAATGAGTTCTGACGTTTCCCCATGATTGTGCCGACACATGCTACAAAAAAGATTACACCAATCTGAAACCGAAGAAAGGAATCGTGTTGGGTCTCATCAGCTCCTTACCGCTTGAATACCAAGATTACCAGGATGTCTTCAAAAAAGAGCAAGCCAACGTTCTGCCCCCGCACAGACCCTACGATTGTCAAATAGACCTTGTACCCAGAGCCCAGATCCCTTGCAGCCGAATTTACACTCTGACAGAACAGGAAAATCAGCATTTTAGAACTTACCTGGATCAGTACCTGGAAAACGGTTTCATTCGGCCGTCCAAGTCACCTGCCTCCTCGCCCTTATTCTTCGTGCCTAAAAAGGAGGGGGACTTAAGAACTTGCATCGACTATAGAGCCATCAATCAGATCACAGTAAAAAAAATCGATATCCTTTACCACTTATACCAGAGCTCCTGGACCAACTGAAACATGCTCAAATCTACACAAAACTGGATTTAAGAGGAGCATACCATCTTGTAAGAGTAAAAGAGGGAGACGAGTGGAAAACGGCCTTCTGCACGAAGTACGGCCTCTTTTTACACTACTGTTTACATTGACGACATTCTTATCTACTCAAATTCCATGGAAGAATATGTAGGCCATGTCCGGGCAGTCTTAGAGAAGCTTTGACAACACCAATTGTATGCCAAGTTGGAAAAATGTTTTTTCCATGTAACCGAGGTTGAGTTTCTCGGTTTCATGCTCACACCACAAGTAGTACATATGGATACACGAAAGGTGGATGCAATCCTCCAACGGCCCTCACCAACATCCACGAAAGGAGTGCAAAGCGTGCTCGGATTCGCCAACTTTTACCGTCAGTTTAAACATGGATTTTCACAAATTGTATATCCAATGACCTCCTTGTTACAGAAAAATCTAAAGTTCCATTGGTCGACAGAAGCTGAAGTAGCATTCCAGAACTTGAAACTAGCATTCACTACAGCACCAGTCCTTCGACACCCACGACCAGACCTACCTTACAAAGTTGAGACAGATGCTTCAAAAATAGCAATGGGAGCAGTATTGTCACAACGAGACCCTGAAACAGGATAACTATACCCCGTTGCATTCTGGTCCCACAAATTTTCCGCCTGAGTTGAACTACACAATCACAGATAAGGAATTACTGGCAATTAAAGCAGCATTCAGGGCCTGGAGACATTACCTTCTTGGGGCGAGACATACGGTCACTGTCATCACGGACCACCGTAACTTGCAATACTTGAAAACCGCCAAAGCACAATCCTCGGGTCAACTTCGTTGGGCTCTCTTTTTCGCGGAATACGATTTCATTATCACTTATAGACCTGGAGTATGCAATGGGAAAGCAGACCTCTATCACGCATGAGTGAAGAAAAAGAGGCTTTTACAGCATCCGACCCTGTGGCCATAATTCCTGAGGAAAGGATTCAAACCAGAATAGCTGCCACCACGTGTGTGGATGACCAAAGAACCAGTTTGCAATCCCTGATGGATCAATCAACACAACAGGAATGGCTGTTAAAAGGTGACCAGTACACCATCAAAGACAATCTACTGTATTTCCAAGGACGATTATCAGTCCAAGACCAAGAACTGCAAAAGCAAATCATCACAAATTACCACGATTCATTAGTGTAAGGACACCCAGGAAAAGCCAAAACTCAGGCTAAGGTAAAACAAAACTACTGGTGGCTAACCTGGCGAAAAGACAGCGCCCAATTTATTGAAACCTGCGGTGTCTGTGCACAACACAAGTTTCAGAAACAGAACCCCGCTGGCTAACTACATCCACTAACAGTACTGCCAGCACCTTGGCATACCCTGTCGATGGACTTCATCACGGATCTTCCACCCTGCAATGGATACAACACCATATTAGTCGTTGTGGATTTATTCTCCAAAATGACCCATTTCGTCCCTCTGAGAGGACTCCGAAGTGCGTCAACTCTCACTTCTGTGTTCCTAGAGCAAATTGTTTGATTGCATGGATTTCCATCAATATTAGTATCTGATCGCGGAACTCAGTTTGTTTCTGCCTTTTCGAGAAAGTGTTGTACGATTGCCAAAATCGATCTCCGGTTGTCCACAAGCCATCTTCCTCAAACTGATGGGCAAACTGAATGAACCAAACAAACTTTAGAGCAGTATCTGAGGTGTATGTTGCAACAGTCCGAGGATTCTTGGAAAAATATACTCTGGATATCTGTGTATGCATACAACAACTCAGTTCACACAAGCACAGGGCAAACTTCATTCTACACTGTGCACGGAAGACATCCGAGGACATCAGTATTTGATCCACCCGAGACCGTGGAAATCCCAACCATAAAAAACTTGCATAAAACCATCACTCAGGTTCTTAAAGAGGCGACAGAGCATCTGACCAAGGCTAAGGAAAGACAAAAACTGTTTGCTGATCGACATCGGAAGGAAGCTCCCGCCTACCAGATTGGAGAAAAGGTATGGTTAGCATCCAAATTTATTCACCTGAAGGGTCCAAGAGCTTTCCGCCCAAGATACCTGGGCCCCTATACTATAAAGTCCATAATCAATCCTGTCGCCATGAAATTAGAGCTACCATCTCACATGAAAATTCACCCCGTATTTCATGTCTCTCTTCTCAAACCAATGAAATCCAATACACGGCTTAGTTCACCGCCAGAGCCCGAAGTAATAGATGGAGAACCAGAATATGAAGTCAAATCCATCCTGGACTCCAAGGTTCGATCAAAATTGTATTACCTAATTGACTGGAAAGGTTACGGACCTCAAGACCGAACTTGGGAACCCAGTGAACACGTCCATGCTCTGCGTTTAATCAGACAGTTATATCACAATAATCCCACCAAACCAGGACCGGGAGGAGAACCACCCTTGAGAGGGGCCTTGAGGAGGAGAACTGTCTTGGTCATAAAGTCAGGGGCACAGGCATGCAGGGGTCACATGCACAGGAGACTTGGGTGGACACTGTCCTGGCGCCTTTGGCACCAGGCTCATGAACAAAAGTAAACAAGAACATCAATTTAACACCAAAAAGCTTTTATTATGGACATAGCACTTCAGATGCATTAACCTTGAACATTCCATCCATTAAGCAGGATGCATTAACCTTGAACATTCCATCCATTAAGCAGCCCCAGGTGTATTCATGGGTGTGGCTGCTAATGGATTGCCTTCGCACATGCTCACTCTCTAGAAGTGGCAGGGTGTGGCTGGTAAGCCGGCCCTAAAGGGCGTGCCCACGATCTCAGCTATATAAGCTGCCCCGATCCTCAAGACAGACGCTTCGCGTTATTCTGCACTTGCAAGCAGTGTAACGCTCACCGTTGCCTGAGGTCAGACTTACCTTTGAAGATCTTGCTTCCTGGACATCCTGCTTCCTGCCAGCATACTTACCAACTGGGGGAAGCTGTTCTTACCTGTACATCTCTTCGGCGAACCAAGTATTCATCTTTACACTTGCCGAAATCTTCATCTTGGCACCGCAGCACGACACGCTCTATCGTCGAAAGCAGCGCCTGCAAGGAAAAACAAAAGACAAGGTTAGACATTGAAAAAACAGTCAGTTTAAGGTTGCGCTTTGCCATACTTCGCGCTTTTCCTTAAACCATCACTTACCTGCTGTTGAACATTGCGGTAGCATCCATCTTCCATCCGGCCGTGTCTCACGTCTCACAGCTGCATTGAGGCCGCATTTCTATCTAAGGGAAGAAAACAGAAGAGATGCATTATTACGGGCATAAATAGGAGCAACATATAAAGACATTAAACAGAACAAACAGCATCACAAGAGCTCAAGAAATACTTACCAATCATAAGGAGAAGCATAGTCACAGCTAGACTGGACTAATCCTTATCAGGGATCAGTGAAGGAACTAGATCCCATTTGACGCGGCCCTGCCAGACGTAGCAGGACGGAGAGCTTATCTTCCATAATTCACAGGAGCAGTATTACCATGTACCACCGCTCACAGCTTTTCTACTGAGTGAGAGGCCTGAAGGGGGTGATTCAAGTTCAGGGAGGGCTGCAACCGTGCCCCAACGCCTCGTCAGAGACCAGGTGAGCCTAACACCAACCGTTCTGGAGTTCTTGCTGGCCTGTGTTACAGCTTTTCCGCACCAGGGAGCCCCGGCAGGGTCCCCTTCCCTCCCCCAAGGGAAATTCTGTAACGCAGCCCAGCCAGCACTCCAGGATGGTCGGGGGTGATGTCCCTGGCCATGGGCGGCTGTCTCCCATGTGGTTTGTGTGATGCTGGATATGCATTGGAGGCATAGGACCTCCGTATCCTTTTTTTAACACTTTATTAATTTCCAGCACATAACAAACAGTAACAACCACAACAAACACTACACTACAACTGCCACTTTGTGTTGGGGTCCACCCTCTACCATCTGTCTCTCTGGTGCTTCGGCTTGGCTCCCTCCTTATCTGTTCATAATGTTCAGTGTTGAATCTCCTTGGCTCCCACCTTAGGCCCCTTGCAGCATGTCCACAGCCTCCACTGAGATCCTTTGCTTATATTGTCACCGGGAAATCAGTCCTCCTCCGGCCCGCTAGGGCCTGTCATATCTTGTCCTCCTGTGCTGTTGAACAGGTCCTATATGAGAGAATTCCATGCAAGCAATTTGGCCCCACTCTCCCCTTCTTCCCTCTGCATCGCTGTGGTCCACACTGATGTTTCCGTTATTGTCCATCGTTTCAGGTCTGCCCACCACATTTCTACCGATGGCCCTGTGCTCGAGTTCCATACAATCGCTATGTGGCGTTTCACCAGAATACACATTAAATCTTTCATTTTCGCTATATGTGTCCTCTGTTTGCCTCCCCTCGGGAACAGCCCCAGGAGATAAGATTCTGGTGACCACGCTTGCATTTGAATCCCTCCTGTCCCCGTTTTTGTTTTCACTGTATCCCAAAAGTTAAGTATCACCGGGCAAGACCAGAACATACGTGTCATATCCGCGTCTACCGTCGAACAACGTGGGCAGCTTCGGGCTTGATCATGTCTCATGTGTGACATTCTCCTGGGTGTTAGGTATGCCCTATGCGTAAGGTACAGCTGCATTTGCTTGAATCTCGCATTCCTGGAGACTTTTTTGAAGTGTCCTGCTGCACTCCTCGTCAGTGAAGGTCCTGTGGAGGTTCTCCTCCCATTTAGCTCTTGCTTGAGATGCCCTCTCATTATTACTTCGCAAGAGCTGTTCGTAAAGTCGGGATATCGTGTGTTCTCCCTCCGACACATCGAACCACGCATCCAGTATTTCCTCCCTGTCCTTTTCACCCGGCAATGTCCTCCACCTTTTCTTGATCCTCTGTTTTATACTATTGTACAGCAGGAATTGTCCGCTGTGTACTCCCTGCTCATCCATTAAGGTCTGAAAGTCTACCCACTGCCCATCTTTCTATAGGTCTCCGGTCTGTGCCACTCCCTTGTCTTCCCACTGCGTATGGCATATAGTCGGGAACGTCGTGCGGACTTCGACTAGTCCCAGCAGGGGGATTTGTCCGGAGTAGGGGTCCCTCGCCCCTTACATCTTCCACGCTCTCCTCCAGAGGGTCAGGCCCAGTTGAACTATATTAGGGAGTGATTTGGCTGAGGCTTTATCCATCCATGGGAGCTCCCTCAGGTAATAGTGTTGGATTGCTGGCTGAAAGAGCAGTGTATCTATGGATGTGTCATCCCCTAACCATTTTACAACTAATTGAAGTTGTCCCGCCAGATAGTAGCGTTCAGAGTCTGGCAACCTGATCCCTCCGCTCTCATAATCCCTCTGTAGTGTGTTCAACACTATCCTGTTCCTCCCCCCGCTCCATAGGAACTCTCTTGCCAGTGTGTGTAGCCGTCAAAGAAGGGCCTGGGGATGTTAGATGGGATATTAGTGAAATAATACAGTAGACGTGGCAGAACCGTCATCTTCAGTAGAGCTGCTCTCCCTATCATCCCTAGTGGGAGTGTCTTCCAGAACATCATAGCTTTTCTATTTTGACTAGAGCCACCTGTGTATTGGCCGTATGCATTGCTGTGAAGTTGTGGTGTATATCCACTCGCAGGTAGTGGAAAGTGGTTAGTGTCCACGTGGGTCCTAGACTCAGTAACTGATCAGGGGCGGCCCTCCTCAGGCCTGCCAGGGGGAAGCGCAAGGATTTCTCCTTGTTGATCGTGATACCCGACAGTCTAGCAAATTCCCCCAGTGCTTCAAGTATATCCGGCATATTTTCCCTCGGGTTCCTAACATATAGGAGTATGTCATCCGCATATATCGAAATTAAGTGTACCACCCCATCCAGTTCTATCCCCGCGTTCCCGTACTCTGCTCGAAGGAAAACATCCTTGTCCTTTATTGTTTTATCATATATGTTCTGTCTTGTTTTCCACGCAGGAGCTCAAGTGGGACTCCTGGCGGTGCGGCTCTTTCTCTTTTTGGTCATGGTGAACAGACCCTTGGGATACCCTTATGGCACCCATGGGTATGGGTACAACCCTGTACTCCTAGTGTATGTTTTTGGGCACTTGTGTGTGGCCCACAGAGCAGGGTATGGGCCGGTGGCAGCTCTGTGCTGAATTTGACAGGTACTCTGAGTATCCTCCATTTTGGGATACCCAGGCCCTGCCATTGGAATCAGTTGATTCCTGGTAGGAAACAAGATGGCCCCTGTGGCCTTCTTGCTTTCTATTGCATGTTACCTTGTATTGCCGAAGTCCAGGAAGTTCTGAATCTGTCCCTTCCCCTTGACTGGCTGTTGGGTGGAAGGGTCCATCGACGACTCATCGAAGAACTCTACGAAACCAGGTACTTTGGGGTCATGGAACCTTTTAGAAGGATTCGAGACTATATTAAGCATAACTGGACTGGGCTTGTCAATACGCTTTATTTACAGGATGCCCAGGTGGGGTGATCCTCACACCGAACTGTCTCTAGGTAGATGGGAGAATGTTCTGCTATTGCTCGATTTAACTTGTATTCTTTTTGTGGTCTATCGTTGATTCATCTCACAATTTGATTCGTATGTCATTGGGGCTGTTAGCCGTGGCACATTTTAAAGGAATCGCTAGTTAAGAGTGGTACCACGTAGACCTGTATATATTTGCCATTATAGTATTGCCAGAGTACAAAGTGTGTTATTGTGATTGTGTACATAACGTGAACCTTATTTACATAAATACTGTGTTTTCACTAACGTAGTGTGTGGACATTCCTTTGTGGGTGCTTGGGGACTACACTGTACTTAAGAATCAGCCTGCATCACCTCCTGAGAGCTAAGCCTTGATTACTCGACCATAGCTACCGCATAGAGAATCTTGGCTGGGGTGCTTTGTGTCTCTCCTCTGCCATATTGAGAGCAGGAGTACAGATGCCCCCCTCCGGTGCTTTACAGTTTGACCATCCCCAAGCCAAGCAGCAGTTCCACATGGCAGACAGCCGCCCAAGGCCAGGGACATTACCCCCGACTTTCCTGGAGCTCTGGCTGGCCTGCACTACAGCTTCTCCCTCTGGGAGAGGTCAGGGACCCTGCCGGGTCTCCCTGGAACCACTGCTGGTCTTGGGGATGATCAGACCACATGGGAGACAGCCGGCCAGGGCCATTACCCCCGCCCATTCTGGAGTGCTGGCAGTGCTGCGACACAGAATTTCCCCCTCGGGAGGTAAGGGGACCCTGCCAGGGGCTCCCTAGTGCTGCCGCTGTCCTTGGGGACGGTAGACCTACACAGGAAATTGATGCCCACGGCCGGGGACATCACCTCCAACCGACATGGAGTTCTTGTTGGCCTGTGCTTCTGTCATGCATCCAGGGGGATGGCACTTATGGGGCAGTTGGAGACACCGGCTCCATTGATTCCCCCATGATGTTTTTCTCATGCACCCTGCGGTGCAGTCTAGTTCTTTGCAACATGGCCGCTCCCGGGAAGTTCTTATTCCTTTACTCTCCCGGCGGCCGGAGCGTTGCAACGAACTAGGATTTCCTCTGATGTTGTGTTCGCTCCATATGTAATTTCTCTTTACGTTGCTCCGCTCCCCTTATCTCTCTCCTCCTGTCTTTGCTTTCGGATCTCACACCGAATCCTGCAGTCCCTGTCTTCGTTTGTTCCCTTTCCCTCCTCTTTGTTTATGCTCTCTGGCTCCCTTGCCCTCCTCTCCCTCCCTCTCCTCCGGTTCGCGTCTCTACTTGCCATATCCCATTCAGCCATGGCTTCTTTGCGTGTGCCCGCGGCTGGCAGCAGAGCACGTTCACTCGCTTGTACTCTCCTCTTCCTTACCTTGTTTTCCTACGTAATTCCTTCCGCTGTCTTTTGCTCTTTCTTCAATCTTCCTTCATCGGAGCTTGCTTGTTCTGTGGTAGCCTTTCCGGCTCCTTCTGGCCACTCCTATTGTGTCCCCTCTTATCCTGTTTTGGTCTTCCTTCCATTGTGGATTCTGTGTTATCACTGCCGGCAGTCTATCAGCTAGTGAGTCTAGCTTCCTGACTAGTATCCTGGAATCCTCTGCCAATTCTGTCTCGGATCAGCTCTTTCTTGCACTTCCACTGGCATATCCATTCGGGCAATACATTTGGTTTTTCTTATGCCTGGAGGCTTTTTCCCCCAACAATCAGGCTGTTCCGGAAGAGAGGACACTGGCCTGCTGACACCTCGCGGTCACAGTGGCTTCCTTCCAAGGCAGACCATATCTTCATTAAAAAAGGAGGTACCAGTAAGGGGAAGGAAGAAGATCCCATCTCCAGAGCTCTGCACATCAGGTGAGGGGGAAGAGGGGGATTTTGAGACAGAGTCTTCAGAATCTGAGGAAGACAACCCTGAAAGCTATAGCTTTTCCCCAACAGGGTGTCCCGGCAGTGTGCCAATACCTCCCCGAAGGGAAAAGCTGTAACACAGCCCTGCCAGAACTCAAGGATGGTTGGAGGTGATGTCCCCGGCCTTGGGCATCCGTCTCTAATGTGGGTCAATCGTCTCCAATTCCACTGGTAGTTCCAGGGAGCCTCAGCAGGGTCCCCATCGTTTCCTGGAGGGAGAAGCTGCACCGCAGGCACACCAGATCTCCAGAATAGTCGGGGGGTTATGTCCCTGGACTTGGGCGGCTGTCTCCCATGTAGGTTGACCACGCCAAAGCCCAGCGACAGTTCCAGGGATCCCCGGAAGGATCCCCATCTTTTCCCGCAGGGAGAAGCTGTAACGCAGGCCAGCCAGAACTCCAGGATGGTCCGAGGTGATGCCTCTGGCATTGGGCGTCTTGTCTCCCATGTGGGTCGACTGTTCCCAAGTCCAGGAGCAGTTCCGGGGAGCCCCGGCAGGATCCCCATTCCTCCCTGGAGGTGACATCTGTAACGCAGCACAGCCAGATGTGCAGTCTGGGCTTGCGGATGGTCAACTCACATGGGAGACAGCCGCTCCCAGGGAAACACCAATGTTATGCCGGCATGGGGGGCAATTTGTGGCCTGACCCTGCAATTGTGTCCCAGCCCACAAAATACCTCCCCAGATGGCCCACTCCCCCCCACACCACCAACAATCCAGCCCCACTCGCTCCCACCCCACTGGCAATGGGCCCTAACCATAGAATAATGAAAAACAGTACTCACATAACGTTGCAACTGCTTGCGTAGAAAAAGCTGTAAACGAAACAAATAACATTTGTTACCTATGGTTACCCCAGCAAAAACAAATCATAACTAATACTCTCTGATCACGGCCTTCCTTTCAAGCCATCCCTGGTGTTCTACTGACCCTCATCCCCCAGTAAAAACACATTTGCCCCTTCCTAGGGGCAGATTGCAAGACTGTACTAGCTATCTGCCCCCAGGGAGGGCTACATGAGAGCCCCCATTGATTTGGGGTGGGGGGAAAGAGCTACCCCCCTTTTCATTACATAAATCGCTGGTGGTTTAGGGTGCCCCCCACCAACAACGTAGATGATTTTTTTCCCCTACCCTAGGGGCAGGTGGCCACATTACTGTGCCCATGTTTGTTTATTTGTTTATTTATTTGTGATGCGCACCAGACCCAGAGGTATCAGGGCGCAGAGGAACAGGAAGATAGATGATTACTTTCAGCTTAACGTTACGCAGTTACATAGTAGTAGAAAAACATTTACAGATCAATCAATGCAGTCAATGGACTGTGTGAGAGGTACATACAGTAGGAATAATCAATACAAAAATGTACAAGGTTAAGGTTCAGCATAAAAAGGCTTTGTAGTACCTATTTGCAAATCACGATGGTGAGTAATGCAGAGGAGAATAGAGTTAGTAGAGACACTAGAATGAGTTAGTGGTCTTTTTCTCTAAGCCATTTAATGATGTTATGTCTAAAGTTCAGGAAGATTTGGTCCGCCCTCAGGAAGGGGGGGGGGGGGAGGAGTTCCATAACTTGGCTGCTTTGACTGGGAAGCTGCTCCCTTTGGTTCTGGTCAGTTTCAACCTGGGGACAATTAGACAGTTTACGTTTGCAGTCCTGGTGGGGCGACTGGAAGTTATTCTGTTGCTTCTCTCCATGAGGTAGCGAGGTGCAGCGTTGTTAAGGCACTTGTGTGTTTGTATGTGTTGATATGTGTTTTTTTCTAGCTAAGCCCTGTGCCGCTCGGAGGGCATTATTCTGGAGAATTTGAATCTTGTTGATAATGTACTTACTGGCGACCAAGTATAGGGAGTTGCAGTAGTCCAATTTGGACAAGATTAGGGCTCGGGCCAGAATGGTTCAGCTATTCTTACATAGGAACGGTTTGCCGGCTCTAATCAACTTACATGTGTAAGTAGAGGCAGAGGCCATGGAATTGAACTGTTTGACGATGGTGAGGGTGGACTTTATTGATGTTGCCATCAATGTTAAAAGAGGTGTATTTGTGGACAAGTTTGTTGAGGTTGAAAATGGTTCCCAGAATGATTAGCTCAGTTTTGTTATCATTCAGGCATAGACCGTGACCAGCTATCCATGCCTGGATGATGAGGTAGATTTTATTTACCAAGGCCAAATCCTTGTCATAATCTCTGGTAAGTGGTATGAGAATCTGGGTATCATCTGCATAATTAGTATAAAGTGACACCAAGATAGTCCAGATCATCGAAAAGGGGCTTAGTAAATATGTTGTGCATTGTGGGTGAGACACAGGAACCCTGTGGCACTCCACATGTGAGTGGAATGGGGTCTGATGCTGCTGATAGCGCGAAGACTCTCATAGTCCTGTTGCTCAGAAAGGATTGGATCCAAATTATGCCCTCCTGTGAAAAGTGAGCTGCTGAGTCAAGGTGATTGCATAGCTACTTGCGGTCAACCAAATCGAAGTCCGCCGAGAGATCCAAGCTCAATATCCTAGCATACTGAAAGTACGACTGTAAACGCAGTAGACAACTTACTGACGAGTTTGTGAAGAGCGGCATGATCGTTGGTCCTTCCTTGCCTCCGATACCCCTGATTGGGCACACTGCGTGCAGCTGCTCCCCAGCTTGTGAAAAGCATGCACATTATAGAAGTCAGTGGAAACAGCCATTCCTATTGGCTTATAGGCTCTCTGGGACTACAATACCCAGAAGCACTAGAGCTCCTCTTAGAGGAACATCAGGCGCTTCAGCGCTGGTGCTTCAGGGACCAGCCGGTCTTACGCCGGTCCTCGTCGTCCTCGGCCAGAACCTCTGCTCCCCACGGTGGTGTAGCACTGTTGTGCTCCCCCTAGATAAGAATGGATATTGAAAATTGAACAATCTCCTGTCCAACCTATATGATCTACAGCTAACAGGAGATATACATGCTCAGGGGCAGGAGATCTTTGATAAAGCTTACTGCGTAAATGTATGCTCGGCTATTCAACGTATTGATAAACAAGAGACGCCATGTACACGTATAGTGGTGTCCAGTCAACTGGTCGACAACAAACTGGTCGACTGCAATTTGGTCGACACCATTTGGTCGAATGCCAAATGGTCGAATTTTTTTTTTTTTATATATATATATGTGTTTTGTGGGTTTTCGTGTGGGGAAAAAAAAAAAAAAAGAAAGAAAAGGGGGTTGGGGGGGACCCCCCCCCCAAAAAAAGGGTAAAAAAAAAAAAAAAAAAAAAAATTCGACCATTTGGCATTCGACCAAATGGTGTCGACCAATTGTCCTGTCGACCAAATGTTTTCGACCATTTGACTGGTAACCCGTATAGTAACACATGACTCACAATCTCTTACACCCAATCATGAAACCACTAACTCCATACCCAATACCAAACCGAACACTGGAACAACCTCCACCACTAAAATCAAAGAGCTAAAAATATGCCTATTAAACACACGCTCCCTCAACCAGCATGCCGCCTGTATACATGACTTGATACTTACCAAGAATATCGGTATCATGTGTATCACAGAGACGTGGCTGGCTACAAGACCCCATAGGTCCTACATGTTCCCTTGAAGTGCCATTGTGTTTTAATATCCATTATACTAACAGAGTTAGTGGAAAAGGAGGGGGTAGCCATAATTTCCTCGAGACTCTCTTCCCTTATTCTCTACTACATCTCCATGTATTGGCTGTGAGACATTACATTTGAAATTTTGCCCCACAAATAACAACTGCATCAACCTAATACTAATCTATAGACTTCCCTCTCCAATCTCAGAGTTCGATGATGCCAACTCTTTGATAGGGCCAAATAAATCTACGATTATCCTCGGTGATTTGAACTGATGGCGCAGTGACCCAAAAGATAAAGAGGCCATTGCTCTTGAAAAGGCTTTACATAAAATACAGTTAGAAGTATCGAACTCCGAACCCACCATGTTAACGGCCACCAAATGGACTGGATCGTAACTAACAATATAGACACAAACAAGTATGAGACCACCCCCTGCATTTGGACAGACCACTCTAAAGTTGCCTTTGTACTAAACACACCGGACCCAATAAAAAGACCTATTAATGAGGTAAAGAAAGTCTCCTTTCGGAACTTTAAGAATATTGGAAGATCTGACTTAGAATCTTGTATAAATAGCATCTTAGCTAGCATTAAGGAAAACGACTCATGTGACAGCATCATAAACAACTATGAGCTCACTCTAATAAACCACAAAGCCCCTCTCTGCCAAAAAACAGTCAGACCTAACACGAACCATCAAAAATGGTTTACCAAAGAACTAGCTACCCGAAAAAGGGAGAAAAAGTGTAGTGAACAACGCTGGTTAAAGGATCCAACTGACTGCAATAAGTCCAGCTGGAAAACCCTAGAGAAATCCTACAAAAAAAATAAACCAGGCAAAGAAGAATTCTTTTAACAACCAAATCGAAGCCGCGCCAAATGCAGCAGGCAAACTTTTCGAAATTATTAACTCAATAGAAAAGCCACAGGCACTAACAACTGCATTCTCTCCATCCCAATTTGAATGTGAAAACAGTCAGGTAGCTTTCAGTTACAAACTTTTGAAAGCAAGAGAACGCATTGCAACTGCACAAGCCAATAAACCCAAATCTAACATATATAAAGAAGCCATAAACATCAAAGGCAAGGAGAAATTTCACATTCAGCAAATATCCCTAGATGATAATCCCTGGCCTCTATGAAACCCTCCTCCTGTGCCGAAAACAAAATTCCCCCTAAGATTATACTTAGCATTCGGCATCTTTGCCCCTCTACTCACTAAAATTGTTAACACCTCGTTTTGCGACCAAATAGTACCCACAAATATAAAAAAAGTCACTATAACTCCGTTGGTTAAAAAGCCCAATCTAGACCAACGTGACCCAAAAAATTTGAGACCTATTACCAATTGTAACTTTACTCTTAAAGTTATGGACAAGATTGCAACTGCCCAGCTCCAGGCTTATGTTAAAAGCAACTAAATACTGCATCCACAGCAATTAGGTTTCCGACCATTCCATAGCACTGAGACAGCAATGCTGGATTTGCAGACTTAAATGCTGGGGATTATGGATGAAGTCAAAGCTGGCTTATTGATCCTGCTAGACCTCCGTGCAGCGTTTGATCTGCTTGACCACCACCTATTACAACAAGAACTAAATAAAGTGGCAAACTGCTCCACGGAAGCCATTGGGTGGCTATCCTCCTTTTTTAAGAACAGAGTCTCACAAGTCCATTGGGGAGATAAATTCTCCTTAGAATCCAACATTTTCTGCAGAGTACCACAGGGTGTGAGTCTTTCGCCTCTGCTATTCATTCTATACATCCACCTTTTTTGCGAACTGCTCGATCAGGTCCAGGTATTCTTTCCGAATTATGCTGACGATACCCAGCTTGTCATGGAACTGAGCGGAGATCATGCAAAGGATAGTACACTGCTAAATGACCTCTATAACAGCATGGAGGACTGGATGAACATCAAATGGATGTGCTTGAATAGCAATAAGATGTAGCTTATGGCCTTTGGTTCTACACAAGCACAAGCCAAACTCCCTCCAGTTTACCAATCATTTACAGACTCCAGCATCGTGGTATCGAGCAAAGTTAAAACTCTAGGGATGACCCTAGAAGCCTCTCTAAATGGCGATGCCCAAGCAATGTACGCGAGTAAAAACTGTGCTTACTACATCAGACTTCTCAAGGCTATAAGACCACTGCTTAGTGAGAAAACCTGCACCATGATAGCTAGAGCGACTATTCTATCTCGCCTAGACTACGGAAATGCACTCCTAGCAGGAGCCAGTAAACAAAGCATGCATACATTCCAACAGGTCCAAAACAACACGATCAGAACTATCAAACAAAAAACAAGATCAGAGCACATCAGTGAAGCCAGACGTGAAATCCATTGGCTAAAAATGGAAGAACGCATACAATTTAATTTACTCACTCTGACACACAGTGTTTGTTTGGAAAAGCCCCTGCTTATTTGAAAGATAAAATCATTGCTTATAAACCCAACCGAACTCTTAGATCAGAAACCCTTAGGCTAATAACAAGTTCGACATACAAAAAAGAACACGGTCTGGGAAGAGCCTTCCCAAACCATGCTGCAGTAAATTGGAACAAGGTCCCTCTTAGCCTCAGGCTTGAGACCAACCATCTTGCATTCCGAAAAAGGCTGAAAACTTTCCTCTTCAAATAAAATCAATTGCTTAACTCTTCAGGTTAACTCCCTCTTCTGCCACATTTTACTGTTATTGGTGCTGGACCTGTACCCACTGTTTGTCTTTCCTATTCGTCTTTTGTCTTATTGTATGCGTCCTGATGCCTGCGGGCTCTGGCGCAATACAAATAAACAAATAAATAAATAAATCCAGCAGAAGTAGTAAAGCCGAATTCTCCCTGTCCTTAAGCTCGTCGATCTTTGCCTTGAGATCAATCAACGCAGTTTCAGTACCGTGTTGCGGCCTGAAACCCGATTGGCGGACTCCTAGGAGTTGGTTGATCTCCAGGTACTCCTGTATCTGGAGATAGGCCACTCTGTCTAAGATTTTAAGTAAGAATGGCACGGTGGTGATGGGCCTATAGTTAGTGGGTATAGTTGGATCTAACTATTGTTTTTTGAGGAGGGGGAGGACCCAGGACTCCTTTAAATTGCTAGGGATGATGCCAGATGAGAACGAGGCATTAATAAGCTTAGTTATGAAAGGTGCAATGTCTCTTGCAGCATCTTGAATGATTTGGGCTGGGTATTTATCTCCCTGACAATTTGAAGGTTTGAGGGAGAGGATGATTTTTTCAACCTCAATAATTGAGACTTTTGCAAAGCTAAAGTGTTGTAGTGGTTTATGGGAGAGCGAGGTAGTAGTAGTTGCTGTGTCAATGATGGGTAAATTAGCTTTTGTGTCGGCAATCTTAGACTGAAGAGTGGTGACTTTGTTAGTTAGGGTCTTCTGTATATTAGAGCACCAAAGTTTATCCTTCACGCAATTATCTGACACAGGAACCAGGGATTCAAGATCTTTTAAGATTACAAAGAGTTCCTTTGTGCTAGAATGTGCTTGAAGAATCCTCTTGTTGTACGTTTCCTGCTTGGTAAGAAGTATTTCTTTCTCGTAGAGGGAGGAGATATTGGTAAGGTTAGATCTATTTTCATCAGAGGGTGAGTGCCTCCAGGTGGCTTCACATTTTCTTTAGTCTGCTCTCAATGTTTTAAGGTGCGGGGTGAACCAGGAGTTCAGGTGTACTCTGGATTTGCTTTTCCTCATTTTTAGGGGGGCAATGGTGTCTAAAGCTTTGGTCATGGTTTTGTTGTATTCATCTACTAAAATAGTAGGATCGTTGGTATCTGGCAGTGAATTAAAGGTCTGTAATAATAGGGGTAAGATCTTGTCTGCCGTGATGTTCTTTTTATTCCTAGTTAGGATGGGAGGAACTAGTAGGTTGCTTTTAGATGTGGGAGTTTTGGCTGCTAATGTGAATGATAGAAGGTAGTGGTCTGTCCATAAGTGTGGAGTTATGGCAGTAATTGAGGCATTGCAGTTAAAGTCTGCCACCCAATCGAGTGTTCTCCCTTTGTTATGTGTAGGTTGAGTCACTCTTTGGTTGAGGCCAAGTTCAGTAAGTACATGGCGATTGCTGTAGCTTGCTGGTCTTTGGGGTCATTAAATCCCAAGTTGAGATCTACTAGCAGGAGTACTTGAGAAGTGGTTTTTAGATTGTCAGATAGGATAGTGGAGCTATCCTCCTCAAATGCACCTATGGGGCCTGGAGGTATGTAAATAAGATGAATGGTGAGCGTTTGGGAATCTGATAAGGGTAATTTAGCAGTGAGTGATTCACAGGATTTGAAGTTGCCCCCATCTTCCCCCAGGGTGGGCAAAATGTACTGTCCCATGCTTGGGGGGCCTGTGCCAAGATTTCTGACAGCCCTCCGCACCACCCCAAATGGATGGTGGGGGCATCTCATGTAGTCCTCCCTGGAGGCAGATAGGGACAGGAATCTGCCCCCATGGAGGGCTATGAGGTGCCCCCCATTCACTTGGGGTGGGGGGGAGAGGGCACCCCCCTTTCATTCCATATATTCATTGGTGGTTTAGTGCCCCCCAGTCCCACCCAAAACACCCTTATTTCTTTTTTTTGCCCCTTTCCTAGGGGCAGATGGGCACTTTAGTGTGCCCATCTGCCCCCGGGGGGCAAAATGTACTGCCCCATGCTTGGGGGGCTGTACCAAGATTTCTGGTGGCCCTCTCTCCCCCACCTCAAATGGATACGGGGCATCTCATGTACATGAGGTGCCCCCCCCCATCCACTTAGGGTGGGGGGAGAGGGCCACCCCACTTTCATTATATATAATGCCTGGTAGTTTAGTGTCCCCCAACCCCCACCCAAAACAGAATTTCTTTTTTTTTGTTGCCCCTTGCCTAGGGGCAGATGGGCACATTCCGCTCCCACGGAGGGCAAAACGTACTGCCCCGTGCTTGGGGGGGTGTCTGTACCAAGATTTCTTGTGGCCCTCTCTCCCCACCCCAAAAGGATGGGGGGGCATCTCATGTACCCCTTCCTAGGGGCAGAAATCTGCCCCCAGGGAGGGCTACATGAGGTTCCCCCATCCACTTCGGGTGGGGGCGGGAGAGGGCCACCCCCCTTTCATTATACATAATGCCTGGTGGTCTAGTGTCCCCCCCACCCAAAACATAATTACATTTTTTTTTTGCCCCTTTCCCAGGGGCAGATGGGCACATTACTGTGTCCAGCCGCCCCTACGGGGGGAAGAGGGGGCAAAACATGCTGCCCCATGATTTGAGGGCCCGGGGGAAGAGGGCCGCTTACATAGTAAGCGGCCCCCTCTCCCTCCACTTCACAAACAGAGCCCTGGTGGTCTGGTGGCATTTCTTTTTTTAAAAAGTGTTTTTATTAAGCATTTCAATAAACAAAAAGAAAACCAGGTAACCCCTGGCTACAACAACATGGAAGACTGGTACAAAAATGCATGAGATTATGTTCCCCCCACCCTCCACTCCCCCCCCACATATAACCTCGCCATGACTGTTCGGGCACTGGGTATAAAGAGCAATGGCACAAAACAGGACACAGGGTAAAAAAACATTTTTGATTACTGACATAGTGGGGTCAAGGCATCCACCAAAGATACCGGGTAAACAAGTAAACAGGCAGTCTGGAACACCAGAGGAAGTACAGGATTCCAGCAACCCGCTGGAGTTACAGTCTCATGGCAATACAATCACTGTTTAGGAGAACAACTGCCCAGTCGTGCACAAATGTGGACATTGCATTATAGATTATAGCCGACAGTTTCTCATATGTAAAGATGGACCAAAGCTTGGCTAGCCATTCGACCTTGGAGGGGGCGGAGGAGCTTCTCCAGTTTTCAGCGTGCGCAAGTCTCCCCGCCCTCAACATCGCCCCAACCACCCTTGGGAAGGCAAATAATTCAGAGTCGGGCAGGGGTGTACCCAAAAGAACCTCCAAGCGGTGAAGGGAAGGGGACGTGCCTACAATATCCTTGATCCAGCTAAGCAGCTCAGCCCAATACACCTGGATGGCCGGGCAATCCCACCACAAACGATACCAGGTACTGCGCTGCGAGCATCTCCTGGGGCACAACGGGGAAACACCCTCGAACATTCTAGATAGGGTGGCTGGGGAACAGTGCCAAGAATGGAGTAACTCAAAGCCGTGCTCCATGGTCGAAGTGTAAAATGGCCCTGAAAAAATAGGCCTAAAGATCGTCCTACAAGTAGGCTCTTCGAGAACCATCCCCACCCTTTCCTCCCATATCCGTTTAAACAGCTGTCTGCCCTCCAAATTAGCTGTGATTAGGGCATTGTAAATCCTGGAGAGGGAACCCTTCCTAGACGTGGATTCCACAATGCCTCTCTCGAAGGGAGTTAAGGGGCGAGACAGGCCTGCCAGCCATCTGGGTGGGCGAGAATCCCCTTAAGGCGTAAATATTAAAAAACGGAAATCAGGCAGTCCCCCATTGCCTCGGACAGCTGGTCATGCTAAATGAAGACACCCTGGCAAAAGAGCTGAGCCGCCCACTCCAACCCTTTGTCCGACCAAGCCTGAATATTACGAAAATCCCTTGAACCAAGGTCCATAGGAGGACCCCAGAGGGATGTCAGAGGGGAGGGCCAAGAGGAAAGCTGTTTATTATCATTATTTGGCTTCCACGACGCCCACAAGATGGCCAGGGTTGGATGGTTTTTTGAGATGCAGGGGAAGGGATTTAAGGGGAGCCCACAAAAGATCTCTAACTTTTTTCGGGTGAGCGTGAATGTCCTCAATATAAGCCCAACAAGTTCCCATATCATCCCTCATGTGTTCGAGCATCACTCGCAACTGGGCTGCTTTATGATATAACCTAAAGTCAGGAAGACCAAAAGCCCCATATGCTTTTTTTAAAAAACTTTTCTTTATTGGCATAGAAAGAGTACAGATTACTAACACAGTACATACATCAGATGGTAACGCAGTTGCATGTATAACATTTCACATATTGAGGATACGAATCAGGGAGATGCGCCCTTAGGCATACAATACAGAATGTTCAAGTGATACCTGGAGTTAACACATCAAGTGGAGGTGATGATGCAAGTTCAATGTCCTCTTTGTTGTTCAGATAACTACAGAATTCTGTCCATACGTTTTTAGGGCGGGAAGTCAATGGGAGGGTATTAATGTAGTCCTCTTCACACACTTGAGTCCAAGTTAGGGCCTTTAGCCACATCTCGAATGATGGGGGAGAGCGGCGCTTCCAGCATTGCAGGATACATTTTTTAGCTACCATGGTGGCAACCTTAAAAAATGTAGCCATCTTCCTAGTCTCAGGTTCGTCCCACACTCCAAACAGAACAGCAAGAGGTGCAGGAGAGATTTGGGTCATTATTATTTCAGATATGGCCTCGATAATGGCCTCCCAGTATGGGCCCAGTGCCTCACAGGACCAGAACATGTGTATGTGATCGGCAGCAGTTGATTTGCATCTAGGGCACGTCTGAGCCTGACCGGTCGTGAACCGTCCCACCCTGTGCGGCGTGTAGTATAGGCGGTTTAGGAGTTTGTATTGCATGCATCTATATCTGGCGTTGAGGGAGGTTTTACGTGTGTGTAAGCACATCTTGTTCCACAATACATCTGAAAGGGGCACGCCCAGTTCGCTACTCCACATGTCACCCGCCGGTTGCAATGCCTCAGCAGTGCTAGCCATTTGTATTTTATATAACGATGAAGTTATGCCTCTGGCCCCAGCCGAGTTAGCTATATATTGGATTTCGGGCGAGTCTGGGGGCTCATCTGGGTAGGAGGGCCACCAAGCGCGAATTGCTGCCCTTAACCTGAAATACTGCAGCATCTCAAGTGCCGAGCCGGAGTGACCGGGTCTCCATGTCTGCGGGGTAATGAACTTCCCATCAGGGAAAAGGTCGGTAAATGCTTGGTAGCCCAGGTTATCCCAGCGTTCCATTAGGAGTTTATCATGAGTAGGGCTGAGACCCGGGAACTGCCAGATGGGCAGCCATTTGTAGTATCGGTGGTGGCCGGTGTCTACCTGCAGTAATCGCTTCCAAGCTACGATTGTGGCCGCTACGGGGTCGGCAGGGGCATCAGCTCGGAATGTGTGATGAAGAATAAGGGATAGAGGATTGACTTCCTCGCATGCCAGTTTCTCGAGTTTCACATGTGGGGGAGGGTCAGTAAATATATACCAGTGTGAGGCATGTTGTGCTTGTGCGGCAGTCCAGTATTTTGTGAAATCTGGGGCAGTGAAGCCACCCTTCTCATAAGGAAGAGTCATATGCTGCCACTTTTTCCGCACTGCTCCAGAGTGCCACAGAAAGCGGGCGCAGGCCGTGTGTAGGTCCCTGAAGTATCGCCTCCCGGGCCAGATCGGCACGTTCACGAAGATGTAGAGCAACTTGGGGACAATGATCATTTTAATCAAGGAAAGCCTGCCCGATAGCGAAAGCGGCAGACTACGCCATTTCGACAACCTGGCCTCCATTAGCTGCGCCGCAGCTGTATAGTTGTCAGCTATCAGTGATGGTCTACCGAGGGAAACCCGCACCCCAAGGTAACTGACACCCTCGGGCGACCAACGAAGGGGAAATTCACAATCCGGTCGGGGGGTTGCCGCCGTGAGTGGGAAGATGTCGGACTTAGTATAGTTGATTGTGAAGCCCGAGAATGTGCCTATTTTAATTATATCTCGGAGGATGGGGTCTAAGTGAGCAGCCGGGTCTCTGATGTATAGGAGTACATCATCTGCATACAATGAGATAATCTCCGGGGTGTCTCGCATACGTATGCCTTTCCGTGCGTGTTTGTCCCAGACACTGTCAGCCATAGGTTCGATAGCAAGTGCAAAAAGTATTGGGGAGAACGGGCAACCTTGGCGAGTGCCTCTGTACAGCGCGAAGGGAGAGGAGAATTTAGAGTTGATAAGAACTCTAGCCACCGGGTCCGTGTATAGCAGCTTAATGTATGATATCATCCGCGGGCCAAATCCTATTTTGTGGAGCACTGCCCACATATACTGCCATGAAACCATGTCGAACGCCTTCTGGGCATCAAGAGTAACTGCCACAGCATGGGCATTGGGGTCAATTCTAGATATGACATTGAACAGTCGGCGGATGTTAAGGGACGTGGACCTGCTGGGAACTAATCCGCTCTGATCAGGGTGAACAAGGTAGGTCATTATCGGGAGGAATCTGCTCGCAATGATTTTGGCAAAAACAATTGTGTCTATGTTGATTAAAGACAGGGGTCTATAAGACCCGCATTCATCTGGTGGCTTGCCCGGTTTGGGGAGTACAGTTATAACAGCCTCACGTAGAGAATGGGGCAAATTACCTAGTTCGAGCGATTCATTCTAGACTTCAAGGAGTCTGGGTGCCAGGATGGCTACATGTTCCTGGTAAAACTCTGGGGTAAGACCATCTGGGCCAGGTGCTTTGCCCTTTGGGCAGCTCAATATGGCTGTGGTTATCTCATCAAGAGTGAACAGGACCTCTAGCTGATTTCTGGTGTCGTGGGAGAGGAGGGTCATGGGGATGTGTTCAAGAAGGAGGTCAGTGTCTTGCAGGCTATGTTCTTGTTGGGGGCCGTATAGGGCTGTGTAGAATGCGGTAAAAGTTTCCAGAATGTGCTGGTCAGACCAGCCCAGTACCCCGGATGCGTCATGGACGCAGTCTATGCGTGTTCTGCCACTCTCTGCATGGGCAAGTCTGGCAAGAATCCTCCCCGGTCTGTACCCCTCGCCATATTTCCGGGCAGCCATGGGACGGGTATGGTATTGTACCTCACTTCGGGCATGGGCCTCGAACGTTTCAAGTTCCGACCTGATTTGTGTCATGATGCCTACCTCCAAGGAGCCAGGTCCGACCCAGCAACCCCAGAGGCAGGCATCATTCCCCCCCCCCCCCCAGGGAAGTGCCAGCGGCCCCAAGTTGGGGCCCTTTGTACACAGTCCTGGCGCCATAGGCGCCAGGCTCATGTTGGACCCCTGTCCTGGCGCCTTTGGCGCCAGGCTCATAAAGCTAGACATGTGTTCAAGTGTTTAAATGTGCACTTACCTGATGCAGACCATGCTGCTACATCCAGGCCCTCTTGAGGCCTGAATGGAACTACTTTACCTGTGGGACTACTTTCCACCTGGGTGTGGTCGGGGAAGGATACATACCAGATCGGTGGAAGGATACATACCTGGAACTTCTTCCAAAGCTATTTAAACCACGCCCGATCAGCAACTCACGCTTCGCGTTGTTCTGCTCCTCGCAGCTGGACGCTCACCGTGTCAGCTCCTGCATCTGGACTTCAGCCACGCCTGTCAACATCCTGGGTCACCTGCAAGGGGAGATAAGAGAGAATTGGAGAGAAAGAAGACCTTACCTGCTAAAGCTGCATCACGGAGACATCACACCGACGATCCTGAAAGGGAAGACATCATTTTTAAAAGCATTTCGCTTCAATCGCTGAGCGCTGCATTTCACTCACCTTTCCTGGGCACCTCCATCTTCAGCAGCGATCATCCGGATCCGCAGCCACTTCCCAGAGCCTAGAGAGAAAAACACAAGAACACAAGGTGAGAGAAGGCAGGGAAATAGGAAAAGCTCAGTATCCTTCTAAGACTTACCTGTTGGGTCATTCCCATTTCATTTCGGGTCCTGCCGCTTCCTGGCATTCCGGACCCCGGCCACTATGGGGAAAAAAGACAAAGACATTGAATGAGTGAATGCAAAGACATTACCCGAACGCTCATCCAGAACTTACCTGTCATTTACTGGAACTGCACGTTTCACTTCGGGTCGGCGCCATATCTCCGGCATTCCGAACCCCGGCCCCTAAGGGGAAAAAGACATAAGCGTTAGCGCTTGCTGCAATAAGACGATGAACATTATTATTAAGCTTGAACTTTTGAACTTGCTACAGAACTCTTACAGCACCTTACCTGAATAGTCAAGCTTATTTGAACTCCCATCAAACCTCAATCCAGTGAAGTAACTGGGTTTCAACGCGCCCCTGCATCAGAAGCAGGATGGAGAACTCATCCTTCCAGACCCTAAGGTGAGACTTCACGGGGAATCGTGGAAGGGTATCGTGGAGGGTTGGAAGGGAGTGGGAGGCTTGAGCATTATTCTGTCAGTAGGTAATACTCCCTTTTCACGCACAGGGGAATATTCCTGCGAGCCAGAGAAGCCAGGGTAGAGGGGCCCTACCTGTCCATCCTCAGAGTCCTGCGCTTCACCATTGAAGAAGCATCAGCACTTGAAGCCAGACCTGCGCCTCCGTGGGAATCAGGTGACCGTGACAATTTGTGCCAGTGTGGTCGGGGAAGGGGCAGAGGCATACTGCTTTTCGAGGTCTTTTAGCTTCACCTCCGACTGCTGTAAGCTATTTCTAATGGCTTTGAGGACCCCAGCCTCCCTGGATATACACATCCCCCTAATGAAGACCTTGAAAGACTCCCACCGCACTCCATCAGAAGTATCCTGTCTGTTATTACATTCAAAAAAGGTGTTGATATCGGCTAGGATTTCAGCTTTGAAAACTATCTTGGAGGGCCTCAGATTTGAATCGCCAAGATGAGCGGGAAGGTTGGTCGCGCTCCAGTGTGATTCGTAGTATTACTGGGGAGTGGTCCGAGAGTGTGCGTGGGATTATCTGTGTATCTGCGGTCTTGCCTACCAGTTCGCTCGATATAAGGAACAGATCTATTCTCGATAGACTATCATGCACCGAGGAATAAAAGGTATGCTCTCTCGACTGTGGGTGGAGAACTCTCCATACGTCTCTGAGTCCTAGCGTGTCCATGTGTGTGTGCAGTCTAATGCCCGCGCGTGTGACAGCCCTACGGGTAGTCCCAGATCTGTCCAGGACGGTATCTAATAACAGATTCATGTCTCCCCCCATATGATAGGGAGCCCAGTATATTTCACCAGTACGGATGTGATTGCATCAAAGTCTGGAGCGTCGAAGTTGGTGGCATATGTGTTACATACCTGCCTTCAGGGTCAATGTGACTGGTACGCAGCAGGAACTGGACTGATTTATGAACCAGAGTGAGTACTCCTCTAGACTGAGTGGAGTATTTTGTGTAGTATCTGGTAGCACCCAAACTCGGGGCAAGACAAGCCGCTAATCGTCCTAAAGCGTGTGTTTCCTGCAAAAGGAGTACCTTAATTTCATGCCTCTGGGCATATGCAGTTATTCTACGTGCCTTGGTAAAGTTACTCAGCCCCCGAACATTCCATGTCATAATCTTAAGGGACATAGGGCGGTATCATGGAACATCCCAGCTACGATAGGCTCCTTTGTGCAGTGTTATGTGGTCAACTGCAGTATACACACATAGTGTTGCATTCATGCACCCCTTTTCCATGCCTTTTCCATTAACATAATTCCCCCTTTTAATACCCCCCTCCCTCACTGCCCGCCTCCAATTTGCAGTGTAGACCCCCTCATTCCCAACACAAGTGCCAACAATTCCCCAAGCCCAGGCGTCTCCAGCGGAACCAGAGGCCGCATCTAGACAACAGTCGGTGGGCAGCAGCCAACGGGGGTGTGTTCCCACCGTGGCCCAACGGGGGCCCAAAAACAGTGGCAGCCAGGTAAAAACAAAAAATAACATTGCAACTGCAGTGAGGTACGCTGTTGCCGTGTGGTCGGCATCTCAGCATGTAAAGGCGGACAGAGTATACTGCCCGAAGTAGGTTTCTGCGGTGGGCAAATCCAATGCATGATCCCTGAAGTCTGTATGTCAGCCCAAAAGCATAGAACACGAAAGCAGTAGCGGTCAGAGTAAGCAGCAAATTTTAACAGCCACGGGGACAAGTGACGGTATGTGTTTATAGCGTTGAAACAAGAGCCGGCAGCCCAGTCGCTAGCAACAGGGATCTATATTTGCTGCTTAAAGAGCGGCGTTGCCATCAACACGTTGAGTAGATACAATCACCAGAGTTCAGCATAGTCAACTAGTACGGAGCATGATTATGCGTTATTGGCACGGGCCCCCTCAGGATTAGGAAGTGGAATCTGCGCCTCGATAAATCTCGTTGCCTCATCAGGGACAGTGAAAAAGAACAGTTTGCCGTTGTGAGTGATCTTGAGCCGCGCAGGGAACAGGATGGCATAAGAAACATTGCGCTCTCTGAGCAGTTTCTTGACGCCTAAGAATAAAGATTGCCCACACTAATAGCTCAGGAAAGTCTTCATTCTATTAAAGACAAGGAGGCGAGCATTAAGCTTATCTTTCTTTAATGCTGCCATATCAGCATTTCAAAACTTCAACTTTTAACTTTTATGGTTTTTTTTTACATGTTATTTGGAAAAAAACAAAGCAGGAAGTTACAAGTTTCATATCTCATCTGAATCAACTAGGTTTTAGAAACCACGCTTCCCATAATCCTGAGGCCCTTTGTAGTCCTGACCTCTACCCCCACACCAATCAGAGGCCAGATAGGGGTATAAACACTGGCTCCCCTAAGTCAATTCCTCTTTCTTTTGCCATCAGAGTTCTAGAAGTACAGAGAGTCCACAAAATGTTAAACACAATCCATAAGGCCTGCTCTTGATCTGCAGCTGGCGTGACTGATCGGTACAACGGGACAACTTGCCAGAAGATCCTCAGTGTATACCCTGACTTGCTCATGTCGCCTTCTGATCATCTCCTATGAGAACAGAAAAATCATATGAGGGCGGGAATGAACTACAAATGGAACACAATGCATGACAGCTTTCATTCACTCAGTCATTTCTCTCATTTGTTTCACTCATTAGGGTGGGATATAATGCTCGCCTCCTTGTCTTAATAGAATGAAGACTTTCCTGAGCTATTAGCGTGGGCAATCTTTATTCTATGACAAGACAGGAGGCTCGCATTATGCTTTTTCAAAGCTTGCTATCACTCTATTCGGTATATCAGATACTGGCTTGAAGTAAAAGGTCTTAAAGGTGGATTCAGAGGACCAATCTGCAGATTTCATAATATCTTGTAGGGATACCCCTGTCGCAAACGCTCTAGAAGCCATTGCTCCCCTAGCGGAATGTGCACCAAATAAGGATAAGTCTATCCCTGCCCATTGCATGACCTCCCTCACCCATCTCGCAATGGTCGCTGTCGCTACTGCGTGGTGAGGCTTCCTACGCGCTATAAGCAACTGGGTTACGCCGCGCGGTCTGATCTGCGCTGTTGCTGCTTCATAATCTTTGATACATTGTGCTAAGCATAGCTTCTTATTCTCTGCGAAATATGGGTAGGAAATTACTCTGGAGTCGGTCTTTGTTCTTTTCGCGATAGTAAACGCTACTCCTTCTGGATAAAATATCTTTCTATCGATTTCCAATGCTTTCACGTCTGACACTCTCCGGCACACTACTAGACATAGAACGCTACTAGACATAGAAGCATAGCTAATTTGCCTGATAATTGTGACCGGGATAAAGCTTCATTTTCCGGCCACCTAAGGAATAACTGAAAAACGTCTCTAACGTCCCATAAAACTGCATACTTTGGCTCTGGTGGCCTTCTCAATTTTATACCTTTGAGGAGCCGTAAGATTGCTGGGTGCTCCCCTACTGGATTATTTTCTATTTTATTGTGCCCTGCTGAAATTGCGGATCTGTAGACCCCTATCGTTCTGTAAGCAGAACCCTCCTGGAATTTTGAAGCCAAAAAGTTCAGGATGTTCACTAGAGGTGCTGAAATGGGATCCAGACTGTGTTCTGAACACCACTGCGCCCAACTGTTCCAAGCCGTGTTATAGCTCTTAATGGTGGAAGGCGCCCAGGAATCTCAGATACAATCTGCAGCGAGGTCCGAAATTCCTGGCAAGTTCCATCTTCTCCTGAAACCCTGCAGGCAATCAGCTGCAAGCAACCCGCTTCTATGAGCGGGTGAATCCGACCGGTCGGGTCGAGTAGAAGGCCCTGGATGCTCGGAACAATCCTCTGAAAATCCGTAGAAAGTTCCATCGCTACTGGAAACCAGGCCTGCGCCCTCCAACAGGGTAGCACCATCACCACTTCCGCTTTGTCTCTGCTGACTTTCGCTAGAGCTCTTGTGATCATTGCAAATGGCGGGAAAGGCATAGTGGACTGCTCCATTCCATGGATGTAGAAAAGCGTCTGTATCCGCTGCTCCTGGATCTATCCTCCAACTGAAATATTTTTGCGTCTGCGCATTCAGTCTGGACGCAAACAGATCTATGTCTAGGGGTCCCCATATGTCTTGGAGACGCTTGAAAACTAGAGGGTGCAGCTTCCAATCGCTGGAGTCTACAAGATACCGAGAGTTCCAGTCTGCTATACTGTTCTGGCTCCCTGGAAGATATTCCGCAGTCACCGCAATGTCGTTCTGAAGGCAATAATGCCAGAAATCTTTCGCTAATTCCACTAGCATTCTGGATCTTGTTCCCCCTAATTTGTTGATGTAGCGGACTGCTGAGATGTTGTCCATCTTGAGCAATACGCAACATCTTATTTTGTCCTTTGTGAACGCCCGAACTGCGAAGGAGCCTGCAAGAAGTTCTAGACAATTTATGTGGAGATTCAACTCTTCGCCGGACCATTTCCCGCCTGTCTGGGTTTGTTCGCACCTGGCTCCCCAACCTGACCTGCTTGCGTCTGACTCGATGGTCAGTTCTGGAACATCTCCGAAAATCGATCGTCCATTCCAGGCTTCCATGTTCTCTAGCCACCACTGTAGCTCTGTCATGGCTTCTTGGTCTAGGTTCACTAGCTGATGATATCTCAGGCCTCCGCAGAGATTTTTGATCTTGAGCCTCTGTAACGCTCGATAATGTAACGGTCCCGGGAAGATGGCCTGAATGGAAGCTGCAAGCAGACCTACTATTCTGGCCAGATTCCGAAGCGAAATTACTCGCTTTGCAATCACTGTCCTGAGCTCCTTCTTTATCGCTCTCACTTTGTGACCTGGAAGCTCTAGAGTCGCTTTCACGGTATCTATGGTGAAGCCTAAAAATTCCAATCTCTGAACTGGCGCTAATTGGGACTTCTCTAAATTGACTAAGAATCCCAGAGATGATAGGAACTTGAAAATCCACTGCACATCTCTCGTGAGGGTCTCTTTGCTGGATCCCATCACCAGGATATCGTCCAGATAAATAATCATACGAATACCTCTCTCCCTGATAGCTGCAGCTACTGGCTTCATCACTTTCGTGAACGCCCAAGGTGCTGACGCCAGCCCGAACGGCAGGCATGCAAAACGCCAAATCTCTCCTTCCCATCGGAACTGGAGATACTTCCGAAAGGTAGTTGCTATCGGAATTGCTATATAAGCGTCTTTGAGGTCTAGACGGGCTAGCCAATCTCCCGAACGCAATAGGTCTTGGAGGAGATGTATGCCCTCCATCTTGAAATGGTTGTATTGCAGCCAACTGTTCAATTCTTTTAGATTTATGACTGGACAAATCTTTTCCCCTCTGCGCACCAGGAACATATTGCTGAGGAAAAACTGACCTTCTGTGCTCTCGCACTCTATTGCGTTTTTCTCTACTAATTTGCTTAACTCGCTGTGTAAAAGCGCTTTCTCTTCTTGTGGCATGCAAATGGGGACAGGTTCTCTGTACTGCTTTGGGATGTCTATAAAATCTAGGTGAAGGCCTGCTACTGCTTGTAAAACCCAAGCATTGCTTGACAAAGCTTGCCATTCTCTCAGAAAACGGAGAGTTCTGCCTCTGATAGAAACAATTGGTGTACTCACCGCCTGTTGCGCCGGGCTGACGGAAAGAACCTCTTCCTCTGCGGCCTCTTGGATGTCTTCCTCTGGCTGGGAAAAAGGTGTCCTGCTGACGGTTTTCCCAATATTGAGCGTGTGGACCTTGAGGCCTTCTTTGATAGTTGTAGCGACCGGACGAACGACCGCTGGCTCGTCCGGTCCCAGTAAAAACACGCCCGGGAAATATCTTCTTTATAGAGCTCTGAGCTCTCTCGAGGGCTGAGTAAGTGCCAACAAATTGAGACATTTCCTTTGCGAAGGCCTCCCCGAAAAGCAGGCCTTTGGCGCCCTCACCTGCTTCATACGTGGCTAGATCGCTGAGTTTATTGTCGATCTTTAGGAGGATGCCTCTTCTACGCTCTGAAGAGAGTGCACAGTTGGCGTTACCCAACAAGCACACTGCCCTTTGAGCCCAGTTACCTAGGGCGTGAATGTCTACTGGGGTATCAGTATCTTGATTTTTCTACAAGGTCCATAATCTTTGCCAGTGGACCTGCTAAGTCCAAGAGCTTATCTTGACACCCTTTCCACGCACGATCGATGCCTTTCCTAATGTCTCATGCTGTTTTGGTCACAAAAGTGACCATTTTTGGGTCTAATTATGGTGTATCTGCCAGCTTTCCGGGCAGTTCAGGCCGTGGACATTCTGATCGCAAGCGGGATCGAACTTCTCTGTCCAGCGGCTTCCTGATGTGTTGTGACATGTATAATGCCACTCTGGGTGAGGGCACCCACTCAGAAGACTTTGGGTGTCTAATGGACTCTGGGTCAAACATATCGATTACGTTGTCTTCTTCCTCAGGATGAGTTTGAGGAATTGGTTGAGGGAACCCTTCTTCCTCGCCGCCTTCGTCGTCGGGGGCGTATCCCTCTTCATATTCCCCTGAATTGTCCACCCCTGGGGCAGGGGGTCTGATGTGGTCATCTGCTAATGTTGCTAGAAAGGCTTCTTTCAATCTGGCGACTGGGTCGCTTTCACTTTGGGGAACAGAGTCAACCCTATCTTTTGTGCCCGAGGGGGTCAATGAGTCTGCGCTCTTCCGGGCTTTTTTACCTCCCTTACTTTCAACCCTCTTCTGAGGGTGTCCAGCTGACGTCCCCTCTCCAGGGCTGTCAGCCCGTCTCTTCCTGGCCGCCAGCTGTTCCTGTTGCTCAGCCATGCATGCTTCGAGCATTTCCAACCTTTCAGTCAAAGTTTGCACCCCTTGGGAGACTGCTTGAGAAAAGTGAATCTCCCAGTACCCTCTTGAAGCTGAGGGATAAATCTGTGTCTTGCCAAGTGGGTTCTTCCTCCCACTCTTGTTCACTCCACTCTGGTGAGGTGGACTGGGAATCTCTCGGGTGCGATGAGTGAGCCATTGAATAATGTTAGCAGCGCTAACTTCTCGGGGTCAGCTGAAAATTAAGGCTCTGAATCAGAGTTTACCTCCTGTGCACTCTGTGCCTTCTAGCCTATCTGTGAAACTGTTTCACGTTCTCTGCAGATCCAACAGATGCCACAAAGAAATGTCTTTCTCCTTTTTTTTTTTTTTTTTTCCGAAAGTTTCTCTCAGGTACTGACTCGCACGACCCTCCGCTCCGTTTCGCTATGTGTATGCGCGAAAAGCGAGCGTTAGGGGAACGTGGAGCATGCTGGGAATGTTATGAGGCTGAACCTGCTTCACTGGGTCCTAAAGCCCTGCACGTTCGGCGGCGCGAGCCGCCTCCGCGCACAGGCGTATAATGTAGGCTGCCGCAGGGTCCTAGAGCCTTCTCCTTCGCGAGCGTAGACTCCGCATACGCCGGAGGAGAACGGGGCGGCTGCCAGAAGCGAGCGGCTTTGCCCGCGGCTCCGCCCCGCCTCTCCTCACTCCTGTTTCTGTTAGAATTGAAATAAAAGCATGACGGGGGAAACCACTGGTAATACGCGTGCGCGCGCCTTCTACACAATGGTACAAACGCTGTAAAATAAGCTCTCGACAGCCATCAATCAAACACCTGTTAGTCTATCAGCTAACTATCATTGATAATGACTACATTTAGTGACTAAATTATAATCGGCAACGATAATCCAAGAACATAAACATGAGACATAACACTTATCTCAGTATGGCAGCAAAAAGAAAGAGGAATGGACTTAGGGAAGCCAGTGTTTATACCCCTATCTCTGGCTTCTGATTGGTGTGGGGGTAGAGGTCAGGACTACAAAGGGCCTCAGGATTATGGGAAGCGTGGTTTCTAAAACCTAGTTGATTCAGTTGAGATATGAAACTTGTAACTTCCTGCTTTGGTTTTTTCCAAGTAACATGTAAAAAAAAAAAAAAAACATAAAAGTTAAAAGTTGAAGTTTTTAAATTCTGATATGGCAGTATTAAAGAAAGATGAGCATAATGCGAGCCTCCTGGCTTGTCATAGAATTGCCGTCTCTCTTGTTGCACTCCGACAGAGAAATCTGGGAAGATCCTGATAGTATGGGCCTCCCAGCGCAAGTCACCCTTCTCTCGTGCCAGGCGAAGGATAAGGTCTCTGTCACGATAATTAAGGATTCTGGCAATGATGGGTCTGGGAATATTGCCTGGTCTGGGGCGGGGGGACAGAGCTCGATGAGCTCGCTCAACTGTAAAGTATGGTGACAAGGAGGGGATCCCTAGGAGATCCTTGAGTAGACATTCAACGGCATCTTCCATGCGCCCCTTGAGGGCATTTTCAGGGACCCTGATAATGCGCAGGTTGTTCCTGCGGAGCGTGACTCCAAATCTTCACATTTCGCTTTTACAGTTTTCATGTCGCGGCACGAGATGCAACCGTATCCTGTAGTGCGTGTATGTTGTCTTCGTTTGTTGATATCCTATTTTCAGCCTCCGTGATTCTAGTTCCGGCCTGGTCCACTCGTGCCTTTGAGCGAGGCAACTTTAGCATTGATGTCGTCCAACTTTTCATGAAAGGCAGCAAAGTTTTTGGCCATTGATTCCATCAATGTGGTGAGGTCCGGCGGCTGGGGAGCAGGGTGAGGGGCGATCTCAGGCTCCTCTTGTTCGGGAGACACCCGGTCAGCCTCGGCCCTCGGGAACGCCTTCGCGAACCTGTCCATGGCTCCCCCCTTATTATCCCCTTTGGTTCTGTTCGACATTGTATGCGTAGGCTGATGATGCAGGAGGCCCATGAGTGGTGCTCCACAAAGGGGGGACCTGGGAAGGGCTAAGGGCACTGGACTGGACACGAACCGATGTTGTAGATGGACCCAGGAGGAGCAGAGGCCGCAGCTGGGTATATGGAGTCCAAGCGCACAGGATTCAGCTGGGGGAGGCTGTGGAGAGATGGCCACAGCAATGGCAGAACAGATAGCCTCACGGAATGATGATAGTGGCTGGGGGTTCAGTGGAGGCAAGTGGTCGCTACTAGGCAAATGTCCAATGTAGTAGTAATGAGGCAGCTATGGGATGGTGGGCCACGCTAGTGCCGCATGACCCGCGTTGATGTAGGCGTGATCGCCTAATAATGGTGCGTTAAGTAAAAGCTGCCGCACCAGCCGGGCCCAGCAGCAGGCTCCGCAGGGTGCCAAGCGGCGGATGATGGGTGCGGGATCCCCCACAGGCGGGCACAATGCAGGTGAGCACAGTCAATGTTAGTAGGCCCGCGGCGGGTCAGGCGGGTCCTCCATCATGCAGCCGCAGCAGCCGGGAGCGAAGAGCGCAACCCCCACCCCCTCACCTGGTCTGACGGGGAACAGCCGGGTGCAGCCTCGCGGTCTCAGGTAGCAGCCGGGTCTCGGCAGAGGTAGGAGCTCCGTTGCGGGTGGCAAGGAAGAAGGGGGGGGAGACGCGGCCCGCACCCAGCGCAGGCCACAGCCGCCGTCCCGCGGCCCAGCAGTCCAGCTGATGTCCATGAGGGGAGCTCTCCACAGGCACGCGGGGCCCCCAGGTGCCCGCCGCAGGGCAGCAGGCGATGATCACGGGCTTTCAGCCGCCGCCACACCACAGGCCGCGGCCGCAGGGATTCCGCCTACAGAGGGCCGGGCCACGACTCGGCCAGGGGCAGCCCTACGGTGCACAGATTCGGACCAAACTCGCAGTTCGAAACTTCGAAGCTTATTCCTCCTGCTCTGGCTCTTTTGATCCATGGGATCCTGAGTTGGTTGGTGTGGCATTGTCTGGCAGGTCTGGTTGAGTGTGCTCTGGTAATAGTGTCTAAAAGGTATGAGGGGGCTGAGTGGTTGATACAACCACACACAAATGTAAGAATTTTAAATGTGATACAGTCTTTGACTGGGAGCCAGTGCGCCGATTTCCTAGCTTGTGTGAAATGGTCTCTTTTAGGTATATTGAGGGCTGCTCTGAGGGTGTTGTTTTAGGTAGTTTGGAGTTTAGTTTTTTTGCTGGCTAGTAGCGTGTTGCAATAATCTAATATGGCTCCAATGGTGGATCTGGCAATGGATAGGCAGTTATCTTGAGTTAAGAAGGGTTTAATGGCATTAATGAGTTTAGTGCTCAGAGGGGAGGAAGAGACAATGGAGCTGACTTGTTTGTCCATAGACAGAGAGGCGTCAATGTGTACTCCTAGTGTTTTGACAGAAGATAAGACTGGGATGACACAGTTGTCAATGCAGAAATTAGAATAGAGCGCGTCAAGATTGGCGAGTGTGGATTTATGCCCAAGGATGAGGATTTCGGTCTTGTCTCCATTGAGACACAGACCATTTGTGGCCATCCAGGCTTCAATGGTGGAGTAGAGGTGCTGTAAAGTGGCAGCATCTTGGTGGTAAGACCCAGAAAGAGGAAGGAGAACCTGGGTATCATCAGCATAGTTTGTATACTTGATCCCAAGTGCATCCAGCTTATCAAAGAGAGGTTTAGTGAAAAGATTGTAGAGGGTAGGAGCCGTACAGGAACCCTGTGGAACCCCACATTGGATGATGGTGGGCTCTGCATTTGCTGTGTTGGAGAACACTTTCATCACTCTTCCTTGGAGGAAAGAGGTGATCCATGACGTGGCTTGCTTGGAGAAGTGCGCAACATGTATAAGGTGGTTGATGAGGGTGTTGTGATCGACCAGGTCGAACGCTGCTGAGAGGTCTAAGAGGAGCAAGAGTGCAGACTTACCGTTGTCTAGGATCTGGGTGATTTTGTTCTTCAGGTCTAATAAGGTGGTTTCAGTACTGTGTCCTTTACGAAAGCCAGACTGTCTCTTTCCAAATATATAGTTATTCTCAATGTAGAGCTGGATCTGCAAGTGTGGAGCCTTGTCTAAGAATTTAAGGAGAAATGGAACAGTTGTCATAGGGCGGTAGTTGTTAGGTTGGGTGGGGTCTAACGTCGGTTTTTTTAAGAGCGGGCGCACCCACGCCTCTTTGACACTGTCAGGGACTTTGCCTGTCTTGAAAGAGGCGTTGATGAAGGCTGTAAGGATAGGAGCGAGATGCTCTGCACAATCCTTAATGATGTTTGGGGGGCAAATATCGCCTTTGCATTGTGAGGGTTTGAGATGTTTGAGGATGTATTTAGAGGTATTCTGAGATTCCGTCTGATGGTTATGAAGAGCTGTGTAATGTTCTGCTATTTTGTTTTGGAGGATGTCTATTTTTTTTAGTATAGCCGCTTGTATGCCGTTGGACCAAGCTTCATCTTTAGCGATCTCATCGGTGCAGATGGGAGGAATGGTGAGCTCTTTAAAGATGGTGAAGAGTTCTTTAGAGTGGGAGTTGGCCTCTATGATGCGCTGATTATAAGTTTCGGATTTAGCCGTAAATATGGAGTCTTTGTATTTTTTTGCAATGATTAGGAAGCTTGCTTTGGTGGCGTCACAGGGGTTGGCCTGCCAAGTTTTGAGAGCCTGACGCGTACATTTGCGTAGATCGTCTGTGAACATTGATTTGGAGTGGAACGATTTTTTCTCTTTTTTGTTTTCTAGGAGTGCTGCGGAGTTGACAGCATGAGTAAGTGTGTCATTGAATATCTCTACTAGCATATTAGGATCAGTTGAGAAAGGTGGGGATAGGCATGGATTGTCAAAAAAGGGACGTATATTGTCTGCAGTGAGTTTTTTTGCGCTTCTAGCTAGAGTGGCAGGTGCAGATGTGGTCGTTTTTGTGCATGTGGATATGGGAATGCAGAATTGTAGGCAGTTATGGTCTGTCCAAGGGATTCTAACTGTGTTAGAATTGATGGAGTCACAGTTGTGGTCTACCACCTAGACTAGGATATGGCCTTTTGTGTGGGTAGGTGATGTAATTTTCTGTGTGAATCCTAAATCAGTGAGGTCTTTGGCGAGTGTTACAGTGGTTTTATCCGATTTGTCATTGAATCCAAGGTTTAGGTCTCCTAGGAGCAGAGTTTTGGTAGTTTTTTAATATTGCTACCAAGGAGGTGGTTGATTATACCTAGGAAGTTACTTTGGGGACCCGGGGGTCGGTAGATGACATGAATGTTTATTGTGTCTTTAGGGGAGAGTGATAGTTTAGCTGATAGGATAACAATAGGGAGGGCGGAGAAGAGATATAAAAGCAGGGCTAGGACATTCATTTTAATTGTGACCATGCGTCCGAACCACGAAAGAGTGAGAGGAGCCCAGCATGCCAAATCCCTGGAGATTCTCACTAGGAGAGGAAGAAAATTAGCTTCAAATATCTTACCTATGTCCCTAGGGATAGAAACATCTAAATATGTGGTGGAAACCCGTTCTATTCTCATACCCTCCACCTGAGATTTCCCCCTGATTTCTGAGTCCCCAGCGCCCATGGGCATTATGCTAGATTTAGAAATATTGACCCTGAGCCCCGAGAAGGAGACAATAACCCTAATTAGGTCAAAGAGACGGGGAAGGGAATACTGCAGGTTGGTCAAGCATGCCAGGATATTGTCAGCGAATAGGGAAAGTTTAAATTCACATTCACCACATTGAACCCCCGAGATTCCATGGTCCGCCCTTATTGCAATGGCCAGAGGCTCCATTGCCAGAGTATGTAGAAGAGGGGATAAGGGGCACCTCTGGCAGGTGCATCTGGAGAGGGGCAGAGACGCCGAGATGGAACTGTTAACCAATATCCTTGCCACAGGGCCATTATATAGAGCTGAAACCCGTCCACAGAACCTGTTCCCCAGACCCATTTTCTGCAGCACCTTACGCATATAGGGCCATTCGACGCGGTCAAAGGCCTTTCCTGAGTCTAACGAAAGTAGGTAGGCCTCCAAATCCCACCTCGAAACTTTGTGCATGAGGTCCAAAGTCTTTCTCACGTTATCTGCTCCTTGACTACCGGAAATTAAACCAACTTGGTCCCCATGCACCAGGGTTGGGAGTTGTTTGGCCAGTCTGTTGGCAAGGAGTTTGGCCAGGATTTTAACATCGGTATTGAGAAGAGATATTAGGCGGTAGGATTGACAATGGGCGGGATTTTCCCCTTCCTTAGGGAGAACCACGACTAAGGCGGATATCATAGAGGGGGGGAAGAACTCCTGTGTCAAGGGCAGAATTAAACATTTTAGCCATGAACAGGGCCAGGATCGAGCAGAATGATTTGTAAAAGGGAATTGTGAATCTGTCGTCCCCAGGCGTAGTGCCCCCTTTCAATGAAGCAATAGTATCTATTATTTCCTCCAACGTGATGGGGAATTCCAGAGGATCGGCCCTCTTAGGGGGAGGCGTGGGATGGGCAAGGAATACAAGAACCGATCGATATCGGTACCGTCTCCCGTGTAACCAGAGGAGTAAAGACGCTCATAGTATTGCCTAAATTGTTCCACTATGGCACCATCCCTAGTAACCTTCTCTCCCTCATGGGACCAAATGTTATCCACTCTCCTGTTGTTTCTGCGTTCCCTCAACCTCCAAGCAAGAATCCCGTCAGCTTTTTCCCCCTTCTCCATGTACTTCTGCTTCAAAAAGGCTAGCTTCCTTTCCGTCTGGCCTACTAGAAGAGCTGCGAGCTTCGACCTAAGCCGCTGCAGTTCTGCCCATTTACCTGGGAACATCTGCAACCTCAATTTCCCCCCAGGCTGAAGAGTGGCGAATCGTCGCCCTTAATTTTTTCTCCTCACTGACTCTTTCTCTCTTCCTCCTCGAGCCCATCTCCATAAGGGTGCCCCTGATGGTAGCCTTCAACACCTCACACACCCCCATGACCCACCCCCCCATTGTAATTGATGGCGAAATACTCTTTGATGGTGACCATAAGGGACTGGCTCAATTCTTTATCTTGCAATAGGGCATCATTGCACGACCATTGTGACCCAGAAGAAGGAGGGCAGGGGTCACCCAAGCAAACTCTGACTAAGTCGTGGTCGGACCACGCGATGGTTTCTACACCAAATTCCGATATGTGCTCCTGGAGTGAGGAATCTATCAAGATATAATCTATCCTGGAAAACGTTGTATGAGGCCTAGAGAAGAAAGTAAAAAGTGGGTCATGGCCCTGTTCCAAGGTGTGCGAGTCCACCAACCCCAGTTCCCCATTAACCCTCCGGAAGGAGGCTGCCAGTTTACTTTGGAGGCACAAATCGGAATCAAGATTGGATGATTTCCTACCCCTCTCTGGGCAGAGAACCATGTTAAAGTCCCCGCCTACCAAGAGAACCCCCTCCGAGAACCCCATAATCTTCTCCCTCATCCCGTCTGAGCCTCATTCGGAGCATAGACGCACACCAACGTCACCATCACGCCCCTTACCTCCCCTTTAGCCATAATAAAGCGGCCCTCAGGGTCGGAGCGGTGAGCTCTGGGAGAAAAGTGGGCCTTGGGAGACACCAGAATCGCAGCACCTCGCTTTTTTGCAGAATAAGGTGAAGAAAACAAGTGCTGTATGGACTGAGCTCTGAGCTTCGGTTCTTTCCCCATGACCCAGTGGGTTTCCTGTAAAAAAAGAAAGTGGAGCTGGAGCCTATTCAATTCCTTCACCACCATTGACCTCTTAGTAGGTGAATTTAACCCCTGCACATGTAAGGACCCCACCATCAGTGAATGGGATGCATCAACCATTGTAAGAAATAGCTTCCCTCACAGTCCCCCAGGGGGACCCTTCGTTACCCCATGTCCCCCGCTGCTCACGTACACAGGGACTGGCCCTTAAAATACCCATGCAACCGAAACAAATCTCAAAGCTTGGCGAACATAACAAACAACCCTAAAGAGCTATCTCCAATAGAAAGCCACCCCCCCCGCACCCCGCTCAAACACTGAGCGCCTGGACACCAAGCGACAAGGACATCGTCGCCAGACCAGACCACCAGCATCCTCCCCCACCGGACTCCCCAATTCAACAACAACAACATCAAGAGCCCCCCACCCCGATCCAAACATAACCAAAGAGTGAGCCTGCCAATTTTGCCCATAACCCTGGGCCCCCACAGTATTAGAATCAAACATTTAACATATTCCCCTAATTTCTCTCATTGCCACCCAACCCCCGGTGGACTTCCTAGACCACCGATCAAAGAGACCGGGGGACCTCTCTAAGCCAGACAGAAACACAAGAACACCAAGTCCAAGCCAACATTTGGTCAAGGTCCCCCAAGCCCCCAAGATCACAAACAACACCCTCAGATGCCACCAGACTCAGGGGAAGGCGGGCCACTCTCCGAAATTTCCTATTCCCGCGGACCCTTCTCCTCTCTGCCCATCTGAGACTTGTGAAGGCCCCGCTTCAGCATCTATATCCTCCTGGTTGCCCTCAGGGGCGGATACACCCAGGAGTTCTCGGGTCACTCTGCAGATGTCCTCCTCCGTCACCAGGGAGTATTTATAGCCCTCATACTCGAAGGAGAAGGAAAAGGGATGACCCCACCTGTACCAGACACCCTTGGGTTGGAGCCATCTCGTTAGGGGGCGCAAAGGCGTCCCTCCTAGCAAGAGTGAGCGCCGAGAGATCTTGGTAAATTGAAATCCCCCCCCCACTCAACAGGCCTTTTCCTGCGCGCCAGCTCAAGGATCTTACACTTCTCTGCATAATAGTGGAAGCACACAAGAATTGAACCTGGGACCCCTGGCCAGGGCACCAGACCTGTGAGCTTTATTGATAGTCAGCTCGGTGGTGTTGAAGTCATTAAACAGTTTGCTAACAATCTCGTTGACTGTTCCAAGAATGTCAGCTGGCGTTTTGCCTTCCCGATCCGGAATCCCCAAGAACCTCAAGTTGCAACGCCGTTCCCTGTTTTCCAAGTCATCAAGCTTTAACATGCACTTCTCTTCTTTCCAACTCCGACACGCGCAAGTCCATCTGGGTTTCCAAGACATCAACAGATGACTGATTAGTCTCTAGTGCTTGGACCCGATCATCCAGCGAGTCCACTTTCTTGTCAAGGGTGTCCAGCCTCTTACCAATATCCGCCCCCAAACCCCTAATCTCTTCCAAGAGAGCCGTCATGTTTTTATTAACAGTCTGGGCATCTATTCTTTCCGGCTGCACGGGGTCAGATGGACTGCTTGCCTCCATAACGCTGTCCGAGGAGTGGCAGACCTTTTGCAATGACTGGGCCCAGCTCATGAGCACCTGGGGTGGGCAGACGACCCACCAAGGATCCAAAATGCCAAACTCAGGGAGGGGTCAGGTCAAACAGTACAGGGGGCCGGGGCAGGAGCTTGATTACACAGCGGCCTCGAGGATTGGAGACCCCCAAGAGAGGGAACATTGCAAAAAAAATGATGATGACCCACTGGCCCCCCCCACTCAGCAGCGTCTCCAACTCCACTCGCCTCACCAACACCCCAGAGGCTGCCGGGGTTCGACAGGGCGGGGGTGCGAGAGAGTAGGCACAAAGTCAGGCTCCGCTTCTGGATGATGAGAACAAACACAGGGGCTATACACCCCTCCAGGCGGGATCAAGCAGGACTCCCCATCCCTCTGTGCTGGGGGGTTCCAGCCCCACCCCCCGAGGTTACCCAACACTGTTCCTGCTAAGGGCCGAGGGGACCCAGTGGCCGAGACAGCTTGCACACCCCGTCTCAGATGAGAGAAAGGTGCCTGAGGTATACCACACCCCTGCAAGAGGCGCTGCCCCCGGAATCCACCGGCCCAGAGGCCAGCCCTCTCAGCGTCCAGGATAGGGGAACTGACCCCCCCCAATGTCCAGAGGAGGGGCCCCCAAAAAGGAACTGCGGGTGCTGTAAGCAAAAGCTCTGCCACGAAGTCCACAACTGGCTCCAGGGAAAGCCCACACTCCCAGAGCCCCCATGTAATGCACTGACCTATGGTCCACAGGCCCCAGAGAGGCTTGCGCCAGGCCCAGCAGCTCAGATCGCTCTCCCTCCGCTCACAGTGCGGGCGCCCCCGCCAACCTCCATGGGGCGCTCCACCAGGGCAGCTGGGCAAATCTACATGGGCCCGGCACAGCTTCCCCCTGCTCAAGCAGAGGACAGCAGTCCACAGGTCCCCGCAAGCAAGGGGAGCCCATTGCTGGTCTGCAGCGAGGGAGGACTCTGGGCACACCAAGGCCAACAGCGCAGCCCACGTCCCCCTCGCTCACGGCTCAGACACACTCTCCACACTGCAGCCGGCAAACCGCAGTCCTCCGCCGACAACTCACCGGGGTCAGGCAAGCCCTGGCTAAGTCGAGCCCCACACACCACACCACGGCTCCAGGGCAGGGAAACCAAAGTCCAGTGGAGGAGCTCGATGGAGATGCGTTAGCACGTCTCTGCGCCCCCTGGTGGCTCCCCCTGGTGGCATTTCTGGGCGCGGATCGAGTGATTCAAAGAAGGTGTAGTTGGAAAGGGGACACTCATCTTCTATTTTCACTACGGCAGCCGGAAATGGCTGCTGCAGTGAAAACTACTTTCAGTTTCACGTCAGCGTGCATCAGGAAAATCCAACCACGTCAGGCAATCTAACCGCTGGGCCATGAGGAGGAACCTCCTCTTCACATAGCCCGGGGGTTGGATTACACTTTTGTGTGAGAAAGTTCAGTGCTAAAAAGGATGAGGTATTTCGTCCTTGGCACTGCAATGTTAATGTCAAGTACGAGATACCTCGTCCTTGGCACTTAGGATGTTAAAGGATTCAAAGAGGGTCCTTGCACTGTCTACACTCCCCGTATTAACATTGAAGAATTCCTCTCTTCTTTTTCCCCATATATGCTCTAAATTGTTCATCAAGCAGGGCCTGCGCTCTTAGTTTCCACGTTGGGATTGGGGGTGTACATGCTACCCTCTGTCAGGTCACTGCTAGTGGCGCATGATCTGAGAGGATTCTTGCCCTATAGTCAGCAGCAATGAATTCACCCAGCGTTTCACTACCTGTGAACATGTTATCTATGTGTGTGTGCACGTCATACAGGCTTGAATAGTAGGAGTAGCTCCTTCTATCCTGTATAGCTGCCTGCATATGTCACACAGTCCTAGCTCCCTCAATAAAGGTCCCAGCGCCTTGGCCGGAGGCAATGGTTGCTTGTGCCTGCCGTCCGACTTATCCAACGCTGGGGCCAGGGTGCAGTTAGAGTCCACTCCCCAAAGCCACAGAGCACCCCTTTATGGCGCTAATTGGGAGCATAAGGATCTAAAAGTATCCAGTGACATTGTGGTTCAGAGTATAAGTGTTAATAATGCAAATCTCTCTATCTTCCAGGAACCTCTATACAACAGTCACCCTGCCTTCATTGTCGCACCTACATTCTAGTGGCCCAAGGAGGCCACCCATACTAGGTGCCCCGAGTGTACGCCGAGTATGTCGATCCGTACACTAGTCTTCCCCACTTCGTGGCAATCGTAGCTTGTCTGGCAGCAGTGAGGTGCGTCTCCTGCAGGAGAGCCACGTGTACTCCTTTGCTGGTAAAATATGTATGTACCCTATTTCGCTTGACGTAGCTATTAAGTCATCTCACATTCCAAGAGATAACCCTGATGCTGCTCATTTGATCATGTTGCACCCGTTCCACCCAGGCATCCCACTCGCCCTGTCCCAGTCGGCCCCTTCCCCTACTTTCCTACCTCAAGTCGGGCCCTGCAGTCATCCCCGCCCGGCTCTGAGATCTTCAGCATCTCTTCCCCCCAGCCTCCAACCAGCCCCAGCTTTGTGGTGTTCTCCCATATATATGCACACCATGCCACAATGCCAGTAGAAGGGTCTCAGGACCAGTAAGCATGCTATTCAATCCAACATAAAACAAATCTTGAACCCCAAACATCCCCAACAGTTGCCCAATGGTACCTGGTCCGTTCAGGCGCAGCTGCTTCTCACACTTAACTAGTAATCCACCCCCAACCCCTTCATGCTGGTCTCGTGTACAGCAGCAGGATGCCACTGCTCGGCACCCCTAAGAGAAAACAGGTGTTATTGGCAATAGCAGGGACATGTAGCGCCTGTCAGCTAAGTGCTCACTCAGCAGACCCAGAGTCAACTTGTCTCAGTCCCTCTGTTCCGGTGAGGTACGCCGTCTTCTACTCCCGCCACTTATAAAGTTCATGATGTCCGACTGCCTGTGTCTATGGGCCTGATGCACCCGCTTCCGACCTCCTTCGGATGGGGGCCACTCCTATCGCATCCATCCATGCCTGTGCCCCCTCCATGTTGTTGAAAAAAATTGGATGTGCCATTATGCAGTACCTTTAGTTTAGCTGATAAATCAGCATTTATTTCAAGCCCGCCTGTCGTAATCTCTCCTTCGTAGGTTCAAAGATTGCTCTCTGTCTCTGCACCTTCAATGTGTAATAAGGATACACCGCAATCTTAGCGGACCCCCTTTCGATGAGCCCCCTCCCTGTCTGCAGAATGCCAAGATTGTTTCCCTGTCTCTGTAGTTTAAGAGTTTTGCAATCAAGGGCCTCGGAGGTGCCCCTGGTGGCGGTCTTCTAGGCAGGGACCTGTCCGCCTGCTCTATCGTGAAGCCCTGCAACAGGGTGCCCACCCCGATCTCCGGCAGCAGCATATTCTCGACATAGGTCGTGGAGTCCCTACCCTCCGTCCCCTCAGGCAGACCTAGTATCCTTATATTGTTCTGCCGGACTCTTCCTTCAGTGTCCTCAGCTCTGTTTTCCAGTGCTGCCACCTTTAGTTTTAGCTCCTGCACCTCAGACAGGGTCCCGGCAATATTTTATTTGTTTTCGTCTGCCTGTTCCTCCACAGACTGCACCCTATCTGCCATTCGCCGGACATCCTGTTGCAGCAGCCCCACGTCGATCCTGACCTCTTCTATACCCCCTCCAGGGTGGTCTGTAGCATTGCAATGGCTTTGAGAATCTGATTCTCCTCGGTTTTTGCTTCTGGCTGCGTGGTGCAGCTTTCCTTCTGAGCAGCGCTGCCAACTTCCCCTGTGTGCGCAAGGGCGTCCATCCTGGTTTGTTGAGCTTTCCTCCTGTGCTGCCTGTCCGATATATGCTCAGAGTCCTCTTCTCTCTGTGCTATACTTGCTGGAGGCCTCGCTCCCAGTCCTGCCCCTGAGGAGTGGCATTTTTGTCTGCCTGGTCTGGGCCTGTTCTGTGTGATCCGTAGCACCTTGCCAGGGGAGGGTTCCCCAGTGCTGTCCAATATCTCTGATGCAAATCTGTTTGTTATGGGCAGACTCTCGCAATGCTCAGTCTCTGCCAGCAGGCTGTTGTGTCTGGCGTTGGCCGCTCCTGGGGCCACCTTAATTTCTCAGGTGTCCGATGGGGTGCCTATAGCCGGGCATCCCTACTTGTTACCTCTGTGCTCCCCTGCATCGCCGCCGTGGGCCCTCGTCCTTTGCACTTGCAGGTATTCCTCGTTAGGCTTGCCCCTCACAGTGGTTTGTTGCTGCCAGTGCCTTCCACGTCACCTCACTCCATCACCCTGCAGTCACTGGTGCTGTGTCACCCTCTGAGTTAATGTCCTTCTGGCCAGCTGCAGCGAGCGTCAGCCATGTTGCCATACCTCTCTCACTTGGAGCTCAGCCGCTCCGTCCCTCTCTCGCAAATACCTGCTGCCTTCACCCTAAGAGTTAGTTATGTGGCGGGGTGAGATGTTGCACAGGATTATGCATCTTCGGGCAGGCAGTCTTCCTGCGTGTAGGGAGTCAGAGTCTTAAACTATTATGTGAGTAAAACTAGGCCACATTAGAGCGTTGGGCTTTGAAAGGGCCAATGACTCTGCAACAGGGGCCCGTTTTCTCCTACCGGCAGCTCAGGCAGTGCACTCCTCAGTATCTTCCTCCCCCCAGTGGTGCCCAGGCGGCCTTATGCAACATGTAAGTGAGGTGAGCTGAGCCGCTCTCACCTCAACCCCCCCTCCTTCTGCTCGATTCAAATAGCCTCTGCCGATTAAGCACAACGGGGGCGAGTCACTATGCAGCCTTTCTTGCCCTCTCCGAGGCATGCTGCAGGATTCAACTCGCCCCCCCTGTACCTTTGCTCTGCCAGCGATCACTGTCTCAGTGCCTCCCCTTTTTCCTGTATCAGCCGCTGTGTCCCCCCGCCTTGCGCCGAGGGTCCCCTGCATGCCCGATGGTCTGCTTCTTCTCCAGTTCTGTCCAGCTGGTTTTGCACTCCAAAGGAGCAGTCTCTCGTCATGCTGGTTCGCCTCCCTCACCCGGCGTTCATTGAAGCACTGCTAGGCTTCGATGTTGGATCTCCTGGTCCTGCTTCCGGGCCCCCCCACAGTATGTGCAGCGTGTGCCCCCAGACATTCGCTGCCCGCCACAGCTGCTGTTGATTTGGCTGCTCACTTAGGATGCAGGCACCATTTTCTTTCTTCGCCGCCTCCTCTGCCATGTCTCGTCTTGTGCTGCTCTCTGGCCTCCTGTCCATTCACTCTCTCGCACAAATGCTCTCCGGGTGTCAGGGCCTGCTCCGCACAGCTTCCGGGTGCCTTTTTGACGAGGTTTGTGGCAGTAGGGCTAATCTATGTAACAGATCAGGCAGGAGCTTACAGAGTATGCAACCTCACCGTATGGCTGCTGGCCATGTCCGCCGTCTTCCTTCCTTTCCTTCTACAGCTTGACGGAGGGTATGATTCTCCAAGTGGAGAGTTTGAACTTCTGTGGTTAACCCTTCAACCGCATCCATTGAATCCTGGATTTGAGCCATGTCTGAAGGAATAGTGGGCGAGCTGTCAAGCTTATGGGACAGGAATCGCCTTACCTCTTACTGTGCATCTCGAAGAGATAGGATCTATCTCAGGAACAGGCCAGTTTAATACTCCAATGCCACTATAAGGGGAGACCAGGAAGGGCTCAACCCAACACAGATCCAAATTGAGTGGAGAAACCCTCTGGGGAAGGCAACCCCCCATGCAGACTTGTCCAAGATAACACATGAGAGCAATGCAGACAACTGAGTACGGTTCAGGAAGCAAGACGGTTGAACTTGGAAGTGAGGTCCAAGATACAGGTAAACAGGGAAGTAAGGAACAGAGGAAACCATGAAGAATTCAGAAACAAGGCGGAAGAAGGAAGTAAACAAGCTAGACAAGTAGGGAAGGGAGAACTAGCGCTGCAACAACTTACCGAAGAGTTGCAACGAACAGAGTCTCTGAATCCACAGAATGTTATGCCGAGGTGGATGATGATGTTAGTCTGTGTGCGGAGGCTAGTGGCTGAACAACTAGAGCGCTACCAGCGCCTTCAAAAGACGGCTTATCGGGACGATAAGGTATGTTCGAAGCGGGAAGCATGTCGATTCATGCAGCTTCTTCTACTTCCTTTGTTGTGGGCCCCCTGACCCTGGTTGGTTAACCTGGTACTCTTCCGTTCCAGGTAGTGGTAAAGAAGAGGTATGATGCTTCTCTTACTTCCCAGCTCTCTGTATGCAGTCCACCTGGTGTACTTCCCTACCAGGCACTGTACCTATGATGGGCCACAAGACTATACACTGTTGCTTTTGGGGGTGCGGGCCCCAGACTCGCAGTTTAGGCCCTCGATGCACAGACCACCTAGTGTACTCTTCTGCCAGGTCCTGTGACTATGAGGAGCTGGTAAGAAGACGATCCCGTGGGTGGGAAGCCAAAGCATTAGGGTAAGGGTATGTGATGAATCTGATGATGCCATCACTTCTTTCCCGGAGGTAACCTCTTCTCATGTGGCATGGGGACTGCAGTCGCTATCAGATCCTGACCCTGGAGGTGGCTGTATAAGGGAGGATCACATGAGGGCAGGCGACCCTCAGGGGGAAGGGCAGTCATCATAAGATGAGACATGCTATCCCCCTTTCCTTTTAGGAATACCCCCTCAATTCCCCATGCCTTAATGGCATATTTTGATGCACCCCTTGATCACTCTGCAAAAGCTGCTGACAGAACTCATGAAAATGTTAGACTTTTTGACATAACACGTACTGAGACAAGGAAGAGGACTGCAACAAAAAATACTGAAAACCACAATGTGTCGGTTTGGAGACCGAGGAGAGACTCAGCGTGGCACAGAGAGCAGACTGTGTCCCAACCTGGCGGTGAAGACGACCCCAGCACTTCGCGCCAGTCAGGCCGACCAAGAAGCAGGTGGAACCAGGCCTGCAGAGCGCTGCTAGCAGGAGAAGTGAAGAGGCGAGCTGCGGACCCACAGCATTGCTGGTTAACCGAAGAAACACCCAAAGAAGGACGTTGCGGCACAACTGGAAGCCAGGACAGGCTTTGTTCCACTACTCAGAGCAAGAACGCTCCATGCCGCTGACTGGGGAAAGCCGCTTAAGGACCCCAGGCACTGAGAAGAGCACCCGAACGAGTGTGAGTGGCTTGAGAGAACACAAAAGTTGTCGGCAAATCCAGAAGGGAAAGGGAACACCCAAACTAAGGGAAAGAGATCCCGGAAGAGAACATTGATTGCCAAGTGTGGGTGAACAAGTAATTCTCATTGGAATAAGTGTCATCTTCATTGTCACAGTACTGTGATGAATCCTACGGAGTCCTCACAGAATACCAGCCTAAAGTCTTCTCCCAGGTGGCCAGGGGAAGGCAGCCGCTACCTGGTCCTAACCCTGGGGTTGTGTTGAGACTTGAGTGTCGTGTAGGCAGAAGACTCCTCTGTCCCCAAATGCCCCACAGAGAGAACTCAAAGTCACTCCCTGTGCGACCGTTGAGGCCACAGGTGGAGATGGTCAACTCCGGAACCGCGAACCTCTGGGACCCCAATCCGCTGCAAGAAAATACTGATTAAGTACCAAGCAAATGACAGTAAATGACAGTGCCAAGATAACGTGAAAAAGGTCTTAACAGAGGGGTCAGGAAATAGGCAATAAACCTATGAGGTAGGGGTCCGGGACTCACGTAGCAGAGCCACCCCAGATGGAGCAGGTAGACTGTAGATCCAGATATTGGCGTGATAACCACCTGATGACAAGAACGTGGTTTGGTAGCTGTGGGGCTTGGAAGTAAGAAGTTCCAAAGAAAACCAGATGCAGAAGAGAAATCCGTGTTGCAGTCCAATGAGCAGTCTGTATTCAAACCACAGGCAAATCCAAGGTAACAAAGCCAGTAAGGTAATCCAAGCGAAGTCCAAGTATGCAAACCGAGGTCAAAATCCAAAAAGAGTCAAGAAATCCAAACGAACGCGTAATGCCAAACAGGTTGCAAATAACAGCTGTGAAGCAGCGAGTACACGGAGAGCCGTGTTTAAATACTCGTGCTTCTGGCATTACTCCCGTCACGTGACGTGATGTTGCATCACGTGGTTGGATTCCCGGGTCACGTGAGCACACAGCGCTGGTCACGCGACGCAGAAGCATAGTACTGTTCCGCCGATTACCTAGGCGCCAAGAAAGCTGCCAATGCAAAAAAGGACGCAGCCTGGAGAGCGTTCTGTTGTGGGTGAGGCGTGCATGATCACACTAGTCATCAGGAGGCCCACATGAGTGCCGGAGTGTGAAGGGGGAATAAGATGGGACAGAGGGAGCGGGGCGAACTATAGTGGTTCTGGGATTTCGGGCAGGAGTGGCAGTACTGTCAGGTGTGTGTATATGGGAGGGTGTGACAGGTTGGTATTAGCCAGGTGGATCACCTGAGAGGAGAAGGCCACCAAGGGAATAGTGTGACTCCGTAAGAGACGTGATATTCATCTTCTCCGGAGGGTGAGGTTTCCATAATACTGGAGTACCTGATGTCTTGTTGTCATAATAAGGCTTCCTTTCCCAGAATGACCCAAATTGTTAGTGGTAAAAACCCTCATGGTCAACATGGGAATGATATATGTAAGGATCAGAGAATCAATACCACTACCTCTGAAACGTTTAATTCCACCTTAGGTTGGAATTATAAAACCAAGAATAAACCATTAATTCCTTTGAAAACCTTGCCTAAAAGTGTATTCCATAAATCATTTAAACAGAGTGAACTAGATAAGGTTAAAATGAATCAGAAAATTAGGGACTTCAAGTGCTCTTAGTAATGAGACGAGGTTAAGGGGCTCAGAGTTGCAGAACTGCTCTGTGCAGTCTAGTCGTTACAATGGTCCACTACCGAGTGGAGATTTTTAAAAATGTAAAGCCCCCTAAGCTGCATGTCATTAGACAGCAGCAGTGAGAGCAGCAGAAGCAGAAGGAAGACGAAGCTGGAGCCGCTGCTGTGTTTTCAGCAGGTCGCAGTGTCGAGAGAGTCACAGGAGTCGGGAATCTTACATGCAGAGGACACACAGCAGGAAGTTATGCTCAGACTATCCATCCCATAGCAGAGAGAAGCTTTGCTGGTCTGGTGTCCTACTCCGGTGGTTGGCATTCACCGGGGTATGCAAGGAGCAAACCATTGCTACTCCGGTGGTTGGCGTTCACCAGAGTATGCAAGGAGCAAACCTGTCTCCCTTTCCAGAAGGCGCGAGCAACGTGAGTGTGACCGGAGCTGTCAGACGCCCAAGTAACGATGAGAGAAAAGAAAGCAGCAGCTTGTTGAACGGAGGCGCAAGCAAACACCTGTGAGTTGGCCTTCGTGAGGTAACCCCGGGACGCTCTGTAATAGACAGCTGAATCAAAGCAACATTTTTGAACACCGAACTAATGAATGAAAGCATTTTTGGCATAAGCCTTATATTGAGAGAAACCGAGTGGAGAAATAATGTAACCAGCATCGCCAAAGTAAAGAGGGGACAATAGTTGAACACAATGAACGTGATCTACAAGAAGGGAGATTACTTGAAAAGTTAGTGTGAAGGATCCTGCAGATCCCTCACTAAAACCCTGCCTAAAGTCTCCTGCCAGGTGGTCAGGGGACGGCAGATGCTTCCTGATCCCAACCCTGGGGGTGGTGTACTGGGAGGATCACCTGGGTGGAGACAGGGGCCAGGGTAGCGAGGAGATTCCGTTGGATGCGACGCAGTATTTACTGTTTGAAGGGAATATTCTTACCACTATGCCAAAAGAGTTTATGGCGCATATTCATTTTAATATCTCTCAACCTCTGGCTAAAATTAAGGTAGTAAAACCCAAGAATCAAATGTCCTCCTCAATATCAAGAGTACATGACAGAGAACAGTGAGTATGTTGCCTTCTCTACCACCTCTTCCTCTACTAGAGTTAAAACATATAGCCCCTCTGTTATAAATACTAAGGAAATTAAATCTACTCCTAAAAAGTTACAAGAAGTGGAAAATCCTAACTTTGATAAAGTGAACTACATGTTCCAGAATCACATAGGGACTCAGACGAAGAAGAGGGCTAAAGAGGCATGCAGAAGTAGAGGACAGGCAGTCAGGCCCAACAGCCTTTGCCAGGGTCAGGCAATTAAAGGTAATGGCCTGCACCTGAAATCAATTGCCCCACTTAAGTGATGAAAGGCTGCAGGAGGAAGAAGGAGGAAGGAGCTGGAGCTGGAAGGATGGCAGTAGTAGTAGAAGAAGAGCACAAGGCTGGCAGTTCATGCGGAAGTGTTATCACTTAAAGGACACCGGGACATGGAAAGAGCAGATTCCACCTGTAAGGTCTGACAGGGTCCTGTGTTCACAAACGCTGCTTTGCCGTGGCTGCACTGAAAGAGACGTGCTGAAAGTGAAGGTCTTCCCATGTGTCCCTAGTGGCTGTAATTGCAGAGCTGAGACTGTGCTGAAGACTGAGGCCTGTGGCAAGAAGCAAGCAGAGGGACAGAGGAGTGCAGGAGACTCTCAGTTGGCGTGGCTGTTATAGTAGAAGGAGAAGTCGGGAAGTTGAAGCAGCCCGCAACCGCACTGTTCCTGGAGCCGGTGAGTGAAGCTTGGTTTTCAGGTTCACTTATAAACCCTTGTTGGTAACTTTTACCAGCTCTAAAGTGGCTTGCGTAAGAGTAGAAGCGAGTACAGACTGTTCACTGTTGTGAAAGCTATTCTTTGCAATGGAAACGTATCACGTGCCCTTCTAGTAAAAGGGATATTGCTTGCGTGTGAAGAAATGCCTTTCAGTTCCCATTTTCGAACCTTTAAGGGTTACCAGAGTGGTCACATGTCTTCAATAAAGAAGGAGAACACTTTATAAAACACTCCGAACACTCTGAAGCTAACTCTCACATTGTTACAAGATCTTTCGGCATCAAAGGAAGGTTGCATGTGACTAATTGTGATTCCCAACCGGAAGGAGAAAGTGTCTCAGTGTTAATACATGGGGATACAAACCCTTACAGACACTTTAGGTTGAAGATTTACGTCAAAGAGCGGTCGCGTTTGCCTAAAATTGTTTATCCTTTGAAGACTGAACTTTGCAACCCTAAGAACGAATATTCTTTGAACGCCGAAGTTGTTGTATTAATAAGAACACGCATTACCCAAGCCAAGAGGTGAAGAAACCCTGTTTAAAATCAATCCACCTAGCTGGCAAATTTGTTAAAGGTCTAGTGTCCTCTGACACAAGTAACACATTGGGCCTCATTATGAGTTTGGCGGTAACCTGGTGCTACTGGCGGGTTGCCGCTGAACTCGTAACACTGTTCCGCCTCCTGATATCCCAGTGCCACCAGGACATTACAAGTCCCAGCGGCCCGGGATATCAGGCGGCGGAAAGTGCATTCCCACTGGAATGGGCACACAGAAGCACTGGCACTGTTAACGGTGCCGGTGCTTCTGTAAAAACCATGCCTGCAGGGGCCAGGGAAAAGGGTGCTGGTATGTTGCTACCGGCGCCCTTATTTCTGGACTGCCAGACTTAGAATGAGGCCCATTGTTATCTGAAGTTGGAATTGTGGCAATTGTGAGAAACCTGAATGTACTCTCACATCTACTCCCCAGGGATCTTCTGTTTAGGTTGCCTGGGATGGCCCATCGCTTTTGGGTCCCGACGCTGGGGATGAACAAGCAAGGGAGGATCACCTGGCTGGATGCTCCTTGGGGATTGGAGAGAGGTTGCCTGAAAGTGAGACATGGTATCCCCCCCCATCACTAACACTAACCTACCCTATCCTCAGTCTTCATGGGATATTGTCAATCCTATCCCTTTCTTATGTGATTTAGAGAGCACACATACACCAAAAGGCATCATGGCGCTAGAGAAAACCAGGACAGTTCAGTAGAAGCAGGAGAGTGCGTTTTAGAATAGTAGAATAGTAAAGTTTTCAATTTCCGCCGGAAGGCAAGGTGATCAATAACCCTCTGTAGGTCAAGAGGGAGTTCATTCCAGGCCTTGCTGCCACAACAGACAAGGCCCGACCACCAGTGCGGGCACGCCTAAACCGAGGGACAACTATCAGGGGGGGCGGAATGAGAGCAGAGAGTGCGAGTAGGGATATATTGCACAAATTTCGCTTGCAAATACTCTGCTCCAATGCCGTAAATGGCTCGATGAACCATACACATGGATTTAAACATAATCCGAGCTGCCACGGGGAGCCAGTAGAGTTGTCTCAACAAAGGGGACATGTGTGTGCCAAATGGTGGGTGAAGAACAGATTTTGCTGCAGCATTCTGGAGAAGTTGCAACCGTCTGAGTAAGTACAGGGGCTGTCCTAGATAGAGTGAGTTACAGTAATCAACTCCACTCAAGGCTAGGGCAGCCACCACAGGTGCCTGAGAGGCAGTAGGAATATAAGGAAGAACCTTCCTTAGGACCCTAAGTTTAAAGTGGCCGGTATTACAGACTGCTGCCACCTGCTCATCCATAGTCAGGGAGGCAGAGATTGTTATCCCCACGTTTCTTACTGACAAGACAGGCGTAGGAAGTGGGCCCAGGGAAGAGAGCCAGAAATCATTGGTCCAAAACAAGTGGGGGGAGTTGGTGCCTACAACCAGGACCTCCGTTTTGCTGGCGTTGAGCTTGAGCCAGTTCGAAGTCATCCAACCTCCTAGCTCCTCCAGGCACTTCCTTAAACGGGCTGCTGTGTCAGACTGAGATAGGTCCATACGCACCAGGATCTGGGTGTCATCTGCATAAGAATAAAAGCGGAACCCATGAGACTGAAGGAGAACCAGCAAGAGTCTAATGTACACATTAAACAAGATAGGAAACAGTGCAGAGCCCTGAGGGACCCCGCATAAGATAGAGACAGGAGCTGACCGAAAAGGGGGGATACGGATTGAGAACGGTCAGCCAAGAAGGCAGAGAACCAATTGCACACTTGGCTAGACAGGCCAGCAGCAGATAACCAGGAGATCAGGGTAGAATGATCAACAGTGTTGAACGCTGCCGATAGGTCTAATAACAGGACGGCTCTGACACCACCCTGATAAACCAAACATGCAAGGTCATCAAATACAGAGTTCAAAACGGATTCCGTACCTCTTCCTGGGCAAAAGCCGGATTTAAACTCATCGAAGTATTGAGAATACTCAAGAAAATTTGATAGGCGAGGAGATACCAAAGCTTCCAAGACCTTCATGGGAAACGTTAGTAAAGAAATAGGCCGGTAGTTGGAAAGAACTTCAGGATCCGATTAAGGTTTTTTCAGCGAAGAAATAACCAAGGCATGTTTGAGTGAGGGAGGGATCACTCCAGAGGAAAAAAAGAGATTTACAGCAGAGGTGATATGAGCAATCAGGTTGCCTGAGGTTTCCTTCATGAGAGCCAGTGGTATGGCATCTGCAGGGGAAGCAGACTTTAAGTGCTGAATAGCTAAAAGAATATCAGAGTGTGAGAAAACAGGCAAGGTGGACCAAGAAGCTGTAGCAGGGGAAGATACTGAGAAGAGGAAGAGGCAGCAACGAGTAGTTCACACTTCCTATGGCAAACACCACTCTAGTACTGGGACGAAGAAAAGTGGCCTGCAGGCATCCAGTAATGAATATCAGGCATGTCACACTAACAGGCTTATACAAGGTCAGGCAATTGAGTCTAACCCGCCTCATCTGCAACCTGTTAGTAATGGTAAAGAGTATAAAAGGTGGAGCCCAAAATCACAAAAAGAGAGAGGGGAGAGAATCACCCGTGTTGTGACAAGAAGCAGAGACACCGGCAACAATCCCAGGAGATCTGAAAGAGAGATTTTGCAGGACCGCGAACCTTCTTATTGGAACGCGGGCAGCAGGTGCTGCTGTGCAAAAGAGCAACAAGAAGAGCTGTCCCCGCCCTAGCCTGGGTGCAGAAGACGCCAGGGAGGTGGACCCTGTGTGAAGCAGAGGAGAGAAGCTGGTGTATTTGTGGAGACATGCCCGGCGAGCTGGTGGTTTGTTTCCCGTTCTGAGAGAGCAGAGCTGCGAAGAACCGGTAAGTGTCAGAGGACACTGGGGAGACCGGAGCGCTCTGACGGGACCACAAACGAGTAACAGTCCACGAGCAAATGCTACCCATATTGAATGCCGAACTGAAGGAAAGCTGCTAATTGAATACACTAAAATGCTATTTTACTGAGCACATGTAAATGCTACTCATATTGAATACCGAACTGAAAGAAAGCTGCTAACAGAATACACTACGATGCTATTGGAATAAGCACAAGTAAATACTCCATACTGAATACCGAACTGAAAGAAAGCTGCTAATTGAATAAACTACAATGCTATTTGAGTGAGCACAAGTAAATACTACACATATTGAATACCAAACTGAAAGAAAGCTGCTATTTGAGTAAACTATGACGTGCTGAATGGTGAATGAACACATATCAAACGGCACACTGACAGTAAAACGGAGTATGAACCTTGAACATTACAATTGCAAAGATAAGAAAGACTGTCTATTATAACTGCAAATGTGAGGAAAAGTCTCAAGTGCATGACAAGCCAAGAACTAGTATCAAAGAGTATTACAAGGAATACAAATGTGGAAAGTCACATTGTTGACATGGTAATAATGTATTCACACTTGCACGTTTTATTCTCAAGATGGTTGTGTGAAACAATTCTGTGATGCGAAGACAAATAGGGCCAGACACAGAGATGTCTGGTTGTCTTGGGTAGGTAAAACGTTTTCAAGCATACGGGTGTTGCAATTGTTTTATGGACTGCTTGATGTTGGGAATAAGGCAGGGCTTTAAGTGGGCTTGGGGTAGTCTCCCAAATGGGGTCTGAGATGGGACATTGCCGGGGTTCCCTAAAGCCCACTGGCAGCCCCAGCCGAAGAGACTGCTAGAGGCCTTTTTTCTTAAGCCTGAAGCAGGCTTTGGAAAAAAGGTGCTTGGGAGACCACACTTCAGGCTTTAGAAAAAAAAAGCCTTTTCTTCGATATTAGTGGCTCCGGCACCTGTCAGGCATTCCTTAAACTAAGAGATGCATGGGAGCCCGCGTCACCATTATGGAAGCTGGACTTAAGTGGGCTTGGGCTAAGCGGGGCATTCTCCAAAAAATGAGTCTGAAACGGTCTCGGCTTCAAGCTGCCTCACCTGTTCATTCTTAATGGTAGCGCCGACCCATAACTGCCTACGTTTCAAAATGAATAACCCAGAGATCTCCATCATCGGAATGCCACGCCCATGCGTTTGCAACACTATGCCCACTTGTTCACAAGGCAACGCCCACACAAGGTGCTTTGAGTAAGATGAAGACTGATCAAGTTTGTGTATTACCTGACCTCACATGCACAGTCATGTTGAGCAAGGTGATAACGGTCACCGTGCATGAAATAGAATAAAAGAGGGATGACTGTGACGAATTAACTTACAGGGCACCAGTAGTCCAGGGATGAATATTGGTTTCTAAACCATCAGCCCCACACCTCTAGTACACAGCTGGGATCCAAACAGATTGGAAACACAAGCACATTATAAACCTCCTTGTCCAATTTTGGTAATGTGGACAGAATGGCAGGCTTATCACTGAAAGGTCGTGGATCGTTGGTTAGTTGCAATACAGCGAAAATACAATTATTTCCCAATGATGAAAGGGACTGTCCAGTCAAGGATGCATAACAATATCTATTTTATTATTATCTTTATCTTTATTGATAATATGTATATAACAGTTTAGTTTTACATATTTTGCGTCAAAACATCACATAAGATCACATTATTAAAATCTATATTTCACTTAGGTGTATCTTTTTTTTTTAAAAAAATACATATCACAAGTTCTATACGCGATTAATAATATAAAATGTCCTGAGACAGTTCTTTTAAAATTGCTAAAATCCTCACATAAAATGTCATTAAGTAGAACATCAGATTTACGTTGTGACCTTCCATTAGCATCACCCATATGTTATTCATATTGCACATAATCATCGAATTATCGTATTTCATTAAAAATTGGGTACGTATTGTTTGTAGACTTTCACACTCACATATAATATGGTATGCTGATTCGATAACATTCACACCACAGAATCGGCAGAATCTAAGATTGCGCGGTATTCCCAGTCGCGCCCCAAGGATTTCTAAGACCTCACATGAATTGAATTTAAACAACAAATACCATCGAATGGTGGAGCAATTAGGGTAGGATATCTGATATTTTGGTTTGACCATCCTCATTCTGATAGATTCTATGAAAATTCCACTGTTCGACTTAGTTGCCAAATTTACTATTTTTTGTTCTCTATCTATTTCACAGATCAGTTTTTTCAATTTATTTTTTATCTGAGCTACAGAATATAGCAACCAACAGTGAGTCTCATTTTTAATCAGTTTAAAGTTATTTAGTCTCCATCTATCTATTGTTATGAAATCCATTTTACGATCTGGTCTAGTCTCTTGTATTGCTCCATCATTCGTACCATAAAGGTATCATTTGTAAGTCGCGTGAGTTTCACATACAAAATCGCTGAGGACAATTGTATTTTGCTTCTTATACTCAGTATATCACATTCGAGTAACATGTATTCGTATGGCAATGTTTTTGGCATTCGCAGTAGTATTCTTAGCATTTTGGCTTCAAATTTATCAATATTGTTGCCATAATTACTGCTCCAGATTTCCGCACTATAAGTCAGACATGAAACAATTTTAGCTGCATATAGTTTCATGACTGTTGCAATAGAATAAGTACCCTGGTTACCTATAAAATTGCTCAGTGCCATAATTGCAGTCATACATTTCTTTTTAGTTTCTATCCAATGTGTCTTCCATGTAAGCTTGTCGTCTATGACCACTCCTAAGTATTTTTTATGCGTGTACTACTTCGATCTGTTGTTTATTTAATTTCCAACTTCTTGTATAGCTCTTCTTCTTAGCTGGTTGTGTTTCGAACTTCATGATTTTAGTCTTGCTAATATTCACAACAAGATTATTAATATTTGCGTATATTTCGAGCTCGTTAAGTTTTGCTTGTAGTCCTTTGGGTGTATAATCGAGCAAAATCAGATCGTCAGCATAACCCAGCCATCTTAGCATAAATTTGCCTAACTTGATGTCATTCATGTTAGTGCTTGTCACGTTTTGGAGGAAATCGGCAAGATATAAATTAAACAGAGTGGCTGCTAAAGTGCACCCTTGCTTTACGCCACGTAAAGTCTGAATGTTTTCTGAGAGTTGTCCTTCCGCGTCTAGCCGTATTCTGACCGTAGTATCTTTGTATAGTTGTTGGATCATGTAAAGAAGGCCTCTTGGTATCTTCCATTGTTCTAATTTGGCCCATAGTTTGCTGCGTGCTATGGTATCGAAGGCAGCAGAGAAATCTATGTATGCAACATACACAGGCAGCTTTCGATTTTTCCAAGAATATTCAACTGCGTTTACTAGGATGGCTATATTGTGAGCTGTGGAGGACCCACATCTGAATCCTGATTGGTATTCATGCAAGATTTTACACCTGGTTATCCACTGGTTTAATTCTTCTAGTAAGACTTTACCAAAGATTTTACCAGGAATGTCAAGCATCGCTAGCGTCCTGTAATTACTGGGTTCTTTACGATCTCCTTTTTTGTGTATAGTAAGTATGATGCTTTTCTTCCATGAATTATGGATCATCCCATGTATTCCTATCCATTGATAAACAATGTATAGGACCTTTGCCCATTTTTCAGGTGATTTCTGTAGTAAAGCATTACAGGTGCTATCTGGGCTGGCTGCTCTGGATTTGAGTAATTTTTTAATTATTTTAGTTAGCGATTCGACAGTAAAGTTGCCTTTCCATTCAGTTTTTACAGATTTATAGTCAGTTTCATCTTGTGCTAGTCTACCAATTGTATTCGTGACATAGGTGAGCCACTTGTTTTCAGATACACAATTAATCGGGATGCTCCTGTCTTTTTTCTCATTAATTATATCCCACATCTTTTTACTGTTCTTTAGGTTAGCTGCATCAGCAAGCGAGCGCCACGTCTCTACTTTTTTTTCTTTGTTATGAAATTTCAGCCATCTTCTGTATTCAGTCTTAAGGTGACGTATCTTGTTTGTTGCTTGTTCATCTTTCTCTGCAATACATCTTCGTATGTCTTTTCGTAAGTTTTTCCTTTTTAGTTGGATTATTTTATCAAATTTCTTCTTATGATCTAGATTCCATCTTTCATTATTTGTCTTATATATTCGTTTATCGCCAATGGCTGCTCTGACCGTTTCTGTTATTTGATCAAACATATTTAATATGTTTTTGTTGTTATTTTGATGTACTTCACTTGTACCAGCTATTTCAACAAATAGGTCTAACAGGGGTTCAGCTATTTCATTACCCTTCTCGATATTTTTGGGATTCCATTTTATTCTGCTACCTGCTGTATTAAGGCCAATCTGCCCATTATGTTGATATTTTTCACTCTGTGGTGTTTTACTAGTTAATAAGAGGTACGGTGGGAGATGGTCGCTTTCTTCTCTGCATCCGACTGCCATGTCTTTAACCCATGTCCGTGCCCTTTTGTTTACTATCATATAGTCTATAGTGCTCATACTCAATCCCGTTATTCGTGTCGCGTTCATCTCCCAGTCTCCGGGCGTGTTGCCATTTAGTACAGTCAGTGCAAATTTGTTTAGCAACTTTATCCAATCTTTTGCATTTTTATCGAAAGTCTGGGTAATGGGTTCTGACATCATTTCTTCCATGTCTACCTCAGTTTTACAATTTATTTTTACATTAAGATCACCTACAATGATCAACGGTAGGGTGTTAACTACTTCAGTGAGGATTTTGGAAAGTGTAGGAATGTTTTCCTTACTATATTTGGCTTCAGGAGGATTGTAAATATTTATAAGGACAAAGGTATCAATTACAAGTGTCTTACATGATACCAATAATGCTAATACCATCTTAGTGGATTCAGGGTGCTTGACGCCTTCCCATGGTTGCTTGATAGGGATTAAAAGCCCTCCTTTAGGTCTGCCTCGCATCCCTTGGGTGGCGGGGCTTACATAGTTGTTACGGCCATCTATTTCGCAATCAGAGGTCAGCCATGTCTCTTGAAGGGCTATGATTCTAAACATTTTTATATTCTCTAGCAATCCTTCGTCACTACTGTAGTGTGAATTTCCCCGGGTGTTCCAGGACATAATGATGTCAGGAGCATCAGGAACTTTTATCAAAGTGAGCTTTGAACGCTGTAGGGAGCCACTGCCAGTATCCATCGACAGTCTCTTGACGAGTGGGTTTCTCTGGTTTGTCATTTTTATTTATTTCCTTCAGATTTGGTTGATCTTTAATTTTAGTTTGTTCCCTCATATTTATGCCTGGTCTTTTCTCTGTATTATTTTCATATTTTACTTTCGGTATATATATCTCTTTGCATGTATATCCGATAAGTTCAAGTTGGCGTTTATGGCTAAATATGTAGTCGTGGATTATGTCATCCCGACACCATAGGTTGGTTATGATTTTAGTAGCACTTACTACTTGATCTACAACTTTAAAGTCTTCAGAGACTATCATCCTTAAGGGTACTATTGATGCACAAATTTTTAGCACATGCTTACGATTTAGGACTAACTTATTATTTATGTCTATTTTTTCAATTTGCAGTGCCTTAATAGTATCTCCCTCATTAGGGATTTCTGTGTCGATGGTTTCGCCCTCATTTGGATGTTTTGCTTTTACTTGATTACATGATATTTCATGTTGTGTGTTGTTTTCCTCTTCATTGGTGTCACTGCCCAAGGCTCCTTTCCCAGGGTTCTCCTCACCTGGGTCTTTACTGTGGCTGAGTACCTTCTGCCTCCTTCTCCGATCCTTTGGAGGTTTCTCTTCTTCTTCTTCCTTCTTAATAGATCCTTTACCCTTCTTACGTTCAAAGAGATAGGGTCGGTCTCCTCCCGAGGCCACTTTGACCGTTAAATAGAACAAACAGTCAAGTGAACCCTGGGGAGCCCGCTCCTTCAAACAGGGAAAAAGCCTGATTGGCAGAAAAAACCCTGTGTAGCTGCAGATGACGATGGCCGGTTGAAGGTCCAGAGGCAGGTAAGGACTTTCTACTATGATCTTGGTTGTATCTCCAAAGGCTAGCGGAGCTTTCTGGAGGAAGGAGCCCAGGAAGAAGAGGAAGGAAGATTCGCTGTAGAGGACCTCCGCAATACACACGGAAGCTGGCCAGGAAGAGCAAGCATGGGAAAAGTACTCCCGGAGAAACAGGTAAGATCAGAGAGAACGAGAAGTCAGAACGAAGGAGAGCACAAGAGAGAATGAGAGAGAGAGAGTGAGAGAGCGCGAGTGAGTCTGAGTGAGAGAGCGCGAGTGAGTCTGAATGAGAGAGAATGAGAGAGAGGCCAAATGAGTTTGAGTGCGAGAGGGTGAGAGAGCGAGAGAACGGAAATGTAGTAAACGTTTCCCCGAGCGGGTGGGAGCCGAACAAGTCGGAACCCCGCCGCCAGGGAAGGCAGGTCTACGGCAGCTCGAAGCCGATAATAGAAGCAGCACTAGACAAAGCCGGAAATAACACGCAAACAAAGTGATATGTAAGGAAGGCAATGGAAGCGAACCACCAACAGGCAAGAAGGAAAGGGCAGCAGCGTAAGTATATCGCAGCAAGGGGAAATGCTGAAAAACGGGAGGAATCCAAGGAAGGCACTGGTACGGATCAAAACGAAAGTCAGCAAAGCGAGTTGCAACGCGACTCGCGGGGGGGGCGTGGCTTCCCTATAAGCCCGTAGCAAAAAAAGGCTTGACCGCTAACAGACAAGCGGTAGAGTCCTAATAGCGCCTCCATCTTGCCCATAGCTTCCATGGCCGCATCGTTGTGACAATTGGTTACACCTTCATAGAGTGTTCGCACATCTTCAATGATATCATCAACATGATTCACTCTTTTTTTATTCTTTTTGGCTTGTGTCTTTTTCAGCTTCTTAGATGGTATCATAAAATCTCTTATGTCAGTGTCTGGCAGCTTAGCTTGCTTTACGGTTTTTAGACAATTTCCTTTTTTACTAAGTGGTTCATGTATATCAACATCATGTGTGCCGACACAGTTGGCTTCCTTATACATTGATATACTTTTAGAATCTCTACTTTTTACTTGCTGTTTATATTCTGTTTCAGTGGGGCCAATTTTTTTCAATTCGATCAGTCTATTACTGTCAACTATACACCCTTTTTTTGGTGCTTTATCTTTGTTCGTAGTGTACATGACTGCTTGGCTGACTTTCTTTTTCCTGTTGGACATTTTCTGCTTTTTTTGGGTTTGTATTTACCATTTGTTTCTATATTCAAATCTTTATTGTTATTTTCTGTTATATTGTATTCAATGTTAGTATTCACTAGATTGCTTCCTGTTTTCTGACTTTGGTTATTTTTAAGTTGATGCTTATCTTGCTCTATGTGCATTTTCATGTCTGTGTTCGTGCTACTATCACACAATTTTAGATTATTTCTTTTACTGAGATCATACAGTAATAACGAATGGATAGCTAGTTTAACGAATGGATAGCTAGTTTGCTATCTATTGCTTCACATTTTTCAACCAAGGAGACTAGCGCATTTTCTAAGGCCTGAAATAATTCTTCTGTGTTCATGCTTACAAAGCTAGTATCTTGTCAGATATCATGTATATGGGTACTAGCTTTGTTAGCTGTGATAGGGATTATCGGATCAATTTTTGCATTGTTGTCAATAGCCAAATGTACTTTCCCTATTACAATCAGACCAGATGTAGGGTCAATTTCAAACCTTTCACCAGGATTAAGTGGTTCATATTTATCTATGGCTACTACATGTGGTACTGTAATAGCCTCCCCATTGGCATGTTCAGACAACATTTCGTCTTGGCTAGTTGATAGCTTACTAATTCTAGTTTGTTCATTTTGAGAATCATTACTATAACTATTTCTCAGAGGTGTTAGAATTTGGGGCTTGGTCATATGGTGGTCATATTCTTCGCTGCCGCTTATATAGGCTGATTCAGGTATGGTGGGCATCAGCATTTGTGAAAATAATTTGCTATTTATACACGGAAATGCCTCTACCAGGTCTTCCATAATTTCAGTCACAGAATTATCAACATCATTTGCAGTCATTCTATATTTGGGAGTAATTAGTGATTAAGAATGCATATTTTCAACCTGATCAAAGAAGGAAGTCATTTTAGCTAGCTTACCTTCGGATAGTAAGCCGGGCTGTGTGATGGTCTTTCTTTTACATGCCCGGCTAATTTTTACAGGTTCCTGCTGCTTAGCTGACTTAAATTTATCTCCATTGGTGTCATGCACTAACTGGGCCGATTTAGATGACCTTAAATCCATGGCTGATAGCACAAGAAATAAAGGTACTAATTAGGATTAGGGCCTCAGAATACGGGAGATCTAATAACGGGCAACGCGCCGCGACCAGCGAACAGCAAACAGTCACTTTCTGTTCACTTCCTGGTGCGCGCGCTGGTGCGCTAGTGCTCGAGTATTTAGGAGCACTTCCTGGTGGAGTGGTGGCGTGTTTCCAACGCCGGAGCCAATGGGAGAGTTCAGGGGAGGGTCCAAGACACCGTGTGTGTCACGTTAAAGTCCTTCCTCCGGGGCAAAAAACGAACGGAGTCGACACGGGCAGAGTGACTAACAGCAAACAGTCACTTTCTGTTCACTTCCTGGTATTATCACAACAGACAGTATTAGAAACACTACGAAATACAACCCACCCTGTACAGGAATGCAGAGGACAGTTTCAAGGAAGCAAAACTATGCACTCTGGATACTGACAGGAGGTTTGTCGGAATAGTAAATAATCATAACATTTCAAGGATACTTGTTTTCAGCACAAAGGGAGCAATGGGTCTTAAAATGCCTCTGGGGGTCTTTGGAGAAGGACCAGTGGGACAGAACTACAATGTACCTTGTGCTTGTAGGTGTTCTTAGTGCTCGATAGGATCGATTCGGTTTCAGGGCGCTTTGCAGCTTCTGTGACATAGTTCAAGATGGGAGACAGCTGCGGGTATCAAGCAGCAAACAGTTGCTGAGCAAAGCTGGATGGATGGCTGTGGATCGCCAACACGGAGGCTCAGGAATCGTTATCTCAATGCTAGTCGGCGGTTCTGAAGCACTTGTCGTGACATCTCAGATGGCTTTAAGCGACTCCGGTGTAACAACAGTAAGTGTTGCAGTCGGTTGCAGCTTGAGGGACTCGACTAGCTCCAAAATTTCCTTTAAGGCAGACGTCGGTAGATGTTCGTCGATGCACTTCTCCTAGCTACTTCACTGGGCTTGTGTCGTCCTTTAATGCGGATGACCCAAAGCTGAGGAGTGTGTTGCAGGCAGCTGCCTTGTCCTTGGTTTAGCGTTCAGAGACTCTCTGGCACTTCTCACCTAGGAAGCTTGCTGCAGAGCCTAGCAGGGCATGCTGTGTGCTGGCTGGGTACGGGTTCTGGAGCTGCTTGAGGGTCCTCTGGATTTGCTATCTCCTTCTGTTTGCTGGGAGATGTTTAGGGGAGGGATTTTTCTTCCCTCTTGGAGGTCCTGGCCTTCTGTCACTGGCGGAAGATGTAAGGCAGACTGTACCTTCAGCCAGTGTCCTCCAATGATGAGGTCTTCTTGCTGGTATTACCCAAATTGACCTTTTACAATTGACCTTCTGCAAAATTGACCTTTATATTATTTTTGTTATTTTATTTATGTATTGGGTTGGTTTTGGATTATAAATAATATAAGGGGATTTGGTGGGTGGTTGCAGGGGGTTTTGGATTGGGTGGGGGGTTGCGGGGGATTTCCCCCCGCATATATGTCCTAATTGACCTTCTAAATTAGGTCAATTCTCCCGAGGTCAATTGTGAAAAGGTCAATTAGTATAAAACCCTTCTTGCTACTCCTTGCAAAGTCTTCAGATGATCTGCCAAAAGAGGGGCTTGGCCCTCTTTTAAAGCCAAATGAACCACAGGGCTTGGTGTAGGCTACGTCTACCTTAATGAAACAATCCCGAGTCCCCACCAACAATCTTCTGTATGCGTGAGGTCAAAATCAGGGTGCTTTGCAACAGAAAAGGTAAAGGGGTGAAAACATGTAATACTAGGTCCCACCCATCTTCCTGTCTATTGTGGATCAAAGGTTCTCTCGGGTCTCTCTGTGGTTTCAGATTAAAGTGGCAGGTCTCCCTTGAAGCTGCGGTGAGACCAGACTCGCTTGCTCCTGCAAATCACATTCTCGTACCTTACGAGGACTACTGTAAACACAGTCCCAGACATGACAGTTCACTGTTAATCGATACTGAGGGCAGGAGCTGGCTTCAGGTTATCACAGTTGCATTTGAAAGGTTGTTGGGGTTTCCTGTCTCCTTTGTTAGCCTCTGTAGATAGGCCCCATGTGGGCCTCTTTGAAGTACACTCTATTAGTATATTAATTAGATTGATCACTGCCACCAGCTGCAGATCCCAACATAAGAACAGGGTGGGCCTGTTAAATCAGGCAGGCCATGGCAGGGGGAAAGTTTAGTCCTCCCCCTTCTGGCGATGCATCGTGTACTCATCCGGTCATATGTGAATTAAATACGACAGGGGGGACTGCGTCTGTAGGCTATGTCCACCCAGAGTATACAAGTCTATGTGTATGCTGTGCAGTGAGCAAAGGAAAATGTGTGTGTATTAGCCCCACACATTTTCCAGAGGTTGATCTACCATCATTCAATTTCAATTAAACATTTGGAGAAAAAAAACAGTCAAGCGCACACCCAGGCAATGACTGTCTTTAGGCACGACCAGATCCACACCCACACCCTCACCTCCCTTCTAGAAAGAAAGGCTGTTTTGCTGCCCGCACAAATCAAAATGAAAATCCACATACAGCCGGCCGGAAAACCCAGAGGTTAGGCAGGTACGTGTCACCCAGTCAGGCATCCCTTTTATTAAGAGGTGCGGGGGTGGCTTACCTGCGCCATAGGATCCTGCCCCCTTTTTGCCCCACCCTTTTACAAAGACCTCCCTTTGATTTTGTCTGCCAGTTAAAACACTGGAATAAGGGGCGTTTCAAATTAATGTTGAAAAACAAGGAATGGTTGTTTTTTAAAAAGTGCAGAAGAACACGTGTACACATTTAGAGTGAGAGTGCGCCACCACCTGGTGCTGAGAGCCTTACAACACATTTTGTAAAGATGGACACACCATCACACAACAGAATAGTAAGAGGGAAAGGACTAACATGATTTTCTCTTCTCACTTCAATTTCATAAACATTTTAACTTCGAAACGGGCTAGCACCACCACTCTCCTCTCCGGGCAGCTCTTCACTTCCTACTCGAATAATCACAAGAATACACAGGGCAATCACCGCCGGCCTGCCGAGGCCCAAGAGGCTAGCCGAACGTCAAGCAGATCACGAGGTAGCGCCGGAATTACGTTCCATGGAAAAGAACGTACATGTCACGAGATCAGGAGTGCTAATTGAGGACACGTTGCTAGGGCCTTTCCTCTAATGGGATTGGGAACAAGCCACAGTAAGGCCTGGAGTTCGAAAGAGGAACAAAAAAGCAGGGGATTAAATTGATAGTCAATTTGGCAACTAGGGGGAGGGGACAGCGTCGGTATGGTAAGTACTGCAATGATTTCACAGGTAATATCTTTATTGCCAGCTCTCCATGCGTAGTACTACCTCATCGGGTTAAATGGAGATTGAGAGGTAAATACCTCAAGGGGGCGGGCTTTGTTATGGATTAGATGGAAGCGGCTCCTCTGATACAGACCCTTCAAGTCTTGCAGGCTTCCTGACAGCTCCTCTTATATAAACAGTTGCAACTGCATGTGTTGTTTTTGTCCAGATATAAAATTCCCTGGTAGCGGATGGCCACGTAGTTTTCAATGTGGGAAATCTTGGATGTATGGGAGTGGTAAAAATTCGCCTCTGTAGTACAGCTGGGGACTCTTGCTGTTTCGCCTACCATCATCTTAAATGACTGCTTACTAGTATGTCTCTATAAACCATAGTAGGTAACTAAATTGAAAGGCGGTGGGATGGCCCTCTGTTATGTTTGAGTGGCCATTGTTTTGTTTAGAAACCTTTATTTCGGAGGTAACTGGTGAGACTTATTACGTTGCTAGTTACTGCGTTTTAATTCGGGACAGAAACGCACACGTGTGAATTGGGTTTGGACTCGGCTCAGCAAATCGTTAACCTCACAGTGCCAACCCTCGACTGCACTTGCTTGTTGCCAATTGCGTGCACCACCTCCCGTTTTAACGTGTACTTTATTTAATTGTAATTTACATATCGATTTTCTTAGCTAGCTGTGTATGAACATAGCAGACGGAGGAGGGGGGTGTAGATTTCGATTGATCCTGGGAGAGTAAATTATTTACATGTGCACATTCGTCAACGTGGCTGCAGCGAAACATACTGTGGTGGAGGGAAAACGCCAGCCAAAGCGATATTGATAAATGATGGCGAGACTGTCAACCTGCCACCCCTCAACCAATTTACAGACATCTTTTATTGGGGTGTCTATTGTGACCAATGAAACAACTTCCATTACTCGCTCAAAAGGATTTCTTGCTGAATCGCTATTGGGGACATGAAATCTGAAACATGCTTTTTCCATGAAAGCAAAGAGCTTTTTGGGAACATAAGATGAGGGTGTTGCCACCACATCAGCTTGGAGAAGCATGACAAAGGCTGCTCCGTGATGGTGTGGCAGTGACAACCTAGCATGAGAGCAGCAAGCTTTTCAGTTAAATAGGGCGCCTCCACCCTGCCAGCTCGGGGAGCCCTTGAAATGCTTCTCAGATTTAGCGTGACAGCAGCGCCCTTTGTAATTGATAAGCTGTCCCTGCCCCATGCTGGTGCGGCAGCGGCGCCCAATTTAAGTAAAAAGCTTCCACAGGAGGGGGCTTGTCACCTACGTAGGGTGCTGCCACGCCGACACAAGGAATTTTTTTAAAGGCTCCTCCATGCTGGCCTGGTGGAGGCAATGGCACCCTATGTAAATATTATGTTGGCACCCTGTGCAATCGCCCCTCCTCTTCTTTGCTCTCTGGAAAAGCTTCTCAACTAAATGGAATGTGAATACAAACCACTTTTCTGGAACCTAATCCCTCAGTTAATGGTAATAAATTCCTCCAAACAGATTGGATGTTTCTCTCTGTTTACTTCCATAAAGCCTTCAGAGTGTATTGCCAATGAATGAAGAGGAAATAAATAGAATCAGGGAGAGAAACAAGAGTGGGAAAATCTACTCCTTCGTGTCTTTATTAAAATTGAGATTTTATTACACAGCTAGCTAAGAAAAGGGGTATTTTAAGTCAAGACACAGAGACTGCCATTTTTTGTTGACGTTCACAGTGCATCCACAGCCACCTGCAAAGTATGCAGAAGGGGCTTGGGTAAAATGCCTTGAAGTGGAGTCGCCTGACCAATCGGCTGATCTCATAATGTTTTCGAGGGAATCCCCGGACTAAAATGTTTTGAGGCCATATCTTCCCTCGAATAGTTTGCACCGAACTGTGAAACTTCAATACCAGAGAGGGTATCAGGCAATAATATCCCTATATATATGGTCGCCGTATATAATGTCGCCGGGAAAAGGTTGTGGCGACATTATATAGGTGATCATATATATAGGGACACGGGCAGCGGGGGTGTTCCCCCGCTTCCCATGACAAAAATAAAAAAGTGTTTGTGCGTTGCAGGGTTGTCCCCACAAAAAATGGTAATTTTTCAGTGATTTTTTTTGCCTGGCGATATTTTTGAGGGGACATTTGCATGGAACCCCAGAGAGGGACAACATTTGGCAAACCCACCTAGCGAGTTTATGGGAATAAATGGGGCCCTAAGTTTTTGTGAAAGAAATAAAGTAACTGTGAGTGAGTGGAATGTCCGGGATCTGCTGTAGCTCTTTTAGCGTTAAATGTTTATCCAAATACAATGTCTCTTCACAGAGAACAACATTTTGTACGTCTGGTGATAATGAAACAAAACCAAAAGCGATAAAAGAAGCTATTGATGACATTTAGTCCCCACTTCTTTTTACATAACAATTTTATTTGTTTTTTCCATCACATTACTCCTATAGATTACCAGCCTTCAATCTAAATCTACTTAAACCCAATGATATCTCATCAACCCCTGCCCCTTCCCAAGCTGGCGTACATACATGGGTAAATGCAACAATGGACACGGTATGTGGTTGAAACTTAAATATAATACATATGTAATAATTACTACTTATTTTTCTCCATCTTTAACATGTTTCTTGCCTGCTTTGTATCAATGTTCAGAAGTGCAAACAAATGTCTTTTGGTCTAGACATTTCATGCAGGAGGTTGCAATAGTCATTGCTCTTCACATATTATGTCTTGATCCAGCTCGCTTATGTTAAAGAAACAGCAGACCTGTCCGCTGGTCGATTAGACAATTTTACTTCGGGTGCAACACCCAAATATGAGACTCCGTTTTTAAATGCATTTTATACTTCTTTATTTTGTTCTCAATGATTTTTCACATGATTCCGGTTTTGGCAATATTCATGTTGACTTTATGACGACATTATAAATAGCAGCCACGACATCAACACGTTTCAATCGTCAACAGGTAGCTAAAACAAATAAAAAAAAAAAGATCTCAATTAATTGCATAAAAATGAAACTCAAGTTGTGTAGTTATTGCCTCGCACCACAATTCTAACACAATTGCACCACTACCTCCACTATAATACAGTATATATAATCCATTTAACATCGTCTGCCTTCTTAGAGGCAAAGTGTACCTGCTTACACATTATCAAACGTGTGTTTCCAAATCAACACTCCTAACGCCCAATCCTTAGTGCACACCGCACAAACAACCTTTATAAAAACAACCAACGCATCCCCTCAATTGGTATTACCCCTTAGCTTTGGTCCAACTACACCAAATATTATTAAATCTCTGAAAAATATTGGCCCGTTTTGCATGTCCTCGTATTGCTTGTACATGCCAAAAAAAACTCAGTTGAGAGATCTGTTATAAAGAAGTAGAAAATGCATTAAATCAGTTTAAATTGAGTCTCATATTTGGGAGTTGTACTCGAAGTAAAATTGTCTCATCGACCACCGGATCGGTATGCTGTTTCTTTAACACATTGTTTATCCCCGACTGGGAGAAACGATAGAGACTCCCAAAACATGTTTTGAATACACAAGTGTTTTTGTTACTCAGAGGGTACTATCTAGCTCTCTTGTGTCAGGATTTAACTTTGTATCCACTGCATTAATATTAAAAAATAAATGTTAAGAAAGAAGGCTTAAGAGAGATGGAAATTATTTGATTACAATGTGTAATTTTCATGATCAATTGCATCATCTGGTATAAAGGTTTGCTAATTAGGGGTGGGGCAATAGGGGTTTATTGTGATATGGTTTTATTAATATTTTACTTCTGGCTAACAATGCCAGTCATACACATTTTGTAATGAGTTGTTTCCTCCAGCAGAAAAAACAAAGAGATAACCCATTGGAGAAAGTGGGACAGGTTTTCCAATAATATCGGGCATATCTACTGCACAACTCTTTCCTAATCCATGAACAAGTTTCCACAAGACCATGCTATATGAGAAAAAATAAAAATACTGACGCTTTGCAACATTTTGGACTTTAACCTGCACTGAACCCTCCGATTTCCTTAAGCCTAAATGGTGCATTGTACAATATTTGGATTTTGGTCTTAAAGAAGTATTTCTAGACAGACCTTATTTGTACCCATTTGTTCTTTCCAAATTTCATATCGTAAATCCCATCTCCATTTCTCTAACTTTGGATGGTGTGGGATCAATCCAATGTTCAAGATAAAATGTATTTGTATTTATTGTGTTTTTATATAGCGCTTTACTCCAAAATGCTTTACATTATAACAACAAGATACTGAGAGTATTCTTTTAAAGGTGGGAGTAAAATTATTTTTATGGAGTAAGTCCAGTTCCCATGTGGAAGCATTTCATAAGCGGGTACAAATATGTTTTTACCTGGAAAATGGAAATGTTTTTGTACCCATCATGCCGGGTGGAGAAATACACACCTCCCCCTCGCCCTCTAAGATCCACAAACATCCATTTCCTCAGAGTGCCCACCTTCACCTGAAAGACCGCAGGATGATTGAGCTTTCCTGTCATGGCCGCAAAGCTCTGGAATTGTCTCCCCATCACCCGGAGAAATGAACCTTCCTACTGGACCTTCAGGAAAAAAAAAAATGTGGCTATTTGCCTAAAAGCTGCATGAGCTAAGACTATATCCGATACCTCTCTCCTCCTTTCCTCCCCCCTGTTACTCTCTGCATGTAAAGCTCCCAGAACCAAGACTTTAAGACATTGTGATTCCTCTCCCTCACTCCCCCGTGGTATTTCCCGTTTTTTCTTGTATTTTGTATTTTGTCTCATAATGTCACTAATGACTAGATACCCAAGGGTTCTGTGTGCTGCAACAAATGCAAAAATAAATAAATGAAATAATGATTACTTTACACCTAGTTATTCATGGACATTAAAAGATATCTGCTTAGTTCTTCTGATCAGGCTGTGTAATAATAGTATTTTCTTCCTGTGCTCCAAACAAATCCGTGGATGTGTTGGTGAAACCATGGACAGACGGTTACACGTGTTTTTCCTATTTTTTTTAATGGGGCGTATTTGTATTTGTTATTTTTATTTTTTGGTTGTGTTTGTCTATTTTTCTTGTGTCTAGGCTGAATGCCTATTGGTTTGTACTTACCTTCACATTCTCCACATCAGGCCGTGAGCAGAATCCGAGTTCACCACCACAATCACCAACTCGCATTTCTCAGGTGGCTTAGGGAACTTTGGCCATTTTTCTTTTAAGCACCGCCCTCATTCTATATCAAAGGACATAGGATCCGGTTCTCGGGTGTCTGACCACGAATCCAAAGAGGGTTAATTCATCATATTATAACACATCCTCTCATCTAACTATTCCCATTTGCTGCCATTTCCTCCTGACATCCGTAAAAGGTCATAGCCATTCCTGGTACTTCCCAGCAGCACAACTGTAGGCATAATAAGATTTATTTTCCTATCATCTCTCTTATACCGCCCACTCTGTAACTCCGATTGTTTCAATGTGTCAAAACCCACAACTTCACTGTTTCCTTCACCCAACTCCTCCTCACCTGAGTCATAAATTGAGCTTGTTGGAATCACCCTCTCTTGTCTCCTTCGGTATTTCTTTGACTCCTTCTTTTTAGATTTCTTTTCATGTAAATAAGGACTTGGCTCCCCGGAGGCCACCGTGACCGGATGGGTACCAAATCCAGGGACCTCACAGGAGCCAGTCCCAAATTCCAGGGAAAAAGCCGTTGGCTGAAAAAACTCTGTGTAGCAGATGTAGTCCTTGGATCTGCCGGACAGGACTTGAGAGGAGAAGTTCAATAACAGTTCAGTCTAATATATGCAAATCCGTTTGTGAACAAGTGGTTCCTGCTTGTGAAGAAATAGCTGGAATACTGTAGTCTGCTGGCTGTAATTGCTGGAAGGGATACAGTCTGACTAGGAAGGCAAGTACAGTCTGAGTAGGATAGATTGGAACTGCAGGTTCTGGCGGCACTGTAGGACCGGCGACACCGTAAGGATGGCGGCACCGAAGGCTGGTGGAACCGTAAGGCAGGCAGTGGGCTTGACCAGAAGGAATACGGGCCAGAGAGCCCTGACAGAAGAAGGTTCCTGCCTCGAAACACACAGAAGGAAAGAAAGGAAATGCCGAAGCGGAATGAACATGGTAAGGCAAATCATAAAGTGCGAAAGATGAAGGGCGTAGACCCGAAAGACAGGGATAGAAAGCTAATAGAGCGGAAGGAGAGAGAATAGCTACCAGAGAAGGAGAGGAGCTTACACCTCAGTGATCTTACCAGATATACTGCTAAACAGAAATAAACCTGTAAGAAGATGGCACCGCGAGTGACTGCAGATCAGAAATGCAAAGGGTAAGGTAGTTGAAATAGGCTTCTGTAGTACAGAGAATACGAGCAAACAAGGGCAGCGTCCAAAGTTCTGAGTAAACGATGATACAACGCACCAGTGTTACGGTGCGTATGACACATATATGTTTCGGACGCCATCTTGGTAGAAGACTAGGCCGTTACCACAAACTAATGGCATCCATGTTGGGTGTATTTCCATCAATGCCATATCTTCCATGGTTGATGCATGACGCAATGCCTTCAGGGGGACAGTTTATTATTAACTATATCGTTAACCCCGCTGGTTCAGCCAGCACTCTCTTGATGCACACACACTGTGGTGCTTGACATCCATCTCAAAGCACAATTTGGCAAAATGCGCCGTTGCTATCGAGTAACTTATTTTATTTGTATTTATTGTTCACATATTAGGCCCTTATACAATTAGCAAAACTGTTTCAAAGCACCCACAGGGCAAACAGGGTGGGGAGAGGGGAAGTAAAACAGCAAGGATAAATAATTGCATCAATTGTACACAAATAATGAGAATAAAGGGACGGAGAGACGAACCTACTATCCCTTGTGAGTGTCCAGAACGTGCAAGTGCAGGGGGGCACAGCTTTAAAATATGGCACAGACAGTCCACCTTCATTTTTCTGTGAGGTAATCCCATTTTAGCCTAGGTTTCTTACCTCTGCATACCTGAGTCACCTGCCTGACCCTCAGTTACGCGAATAATTGGGACGGTGGAGGTGTAGCTTGGAACATGTATAGAAACTTTGGTAAAGTAACCATTTTTATTCCTGCTATTCTGCTTGTCAGTAATGCGTAGCAGATCCATTTACAAATTTATGGGTCATTTGCTTAAGATCTGGTTCATAGTTCAAACCATATAATGATTCTTCGTATAAGCAGCTTTGTAAATTCTTAGGTGCTTATCACTGAGTGTCCCCTGTGTCAAATGTGACTTATTCCAGTCTGTTTGTTTTTTATATTGTGATATATTTGACTATTGGCTCTAGGTTCCTTTGCGGGTCTTTGATGTAATGTAGCACGTCATAAACTAGTAACAGTGGTGACCAGTCATTTGAGAATTGCACCCATGTTAAGCATGTTTCTGCTATAGTAGAGGATAAGTCGTCCTATAGCACATGAAATGACCTGGGATAAGGGGCAGCCCTGTCGAGTGCCATTCAGAGTCTAAAACAAGGGCAATATCCGCATTTGTGATTAATTTGGCTGATGGGTTTTCATATAGCAATTTAATCCGGCAGTATTAAAGTGCCACTACCATATTGTGGGATGGATTGAGCCCAGCAACATTGGCACATTTTCTAGGCAAATTTAGTTGCGTGGATCTGCCTAGGGCAAATACTGATCTGGATGTATGAACAACCTATTTGGCAGTGTTTTGGCCAGGCATTTATATAGTCTGTATTCAACATTGACAGTGGCTGGTATGAGCTACACTTACCTAGTGGTTTGCCCGGTTTTGGGAACACTATAACATTAACATTCATCATAGTATTTGGTAGACATCCTGTTTTAATTACTGAGCCATATACTGTCAAAAGTCGGGGAGTTAGGATCTGTTTTGTAAAAACCATCTGCGAGACCATGTGGTCTCAGTGAGTTATTACTGGGCGCAGCTAATATGGCCTCCTGCATTTTAGCTTCCGAGATAAAAAAAATTCAGTGTTTTGGCATCGTCGAATGCCATACTGAGCAACTGTATTTGCTCTAAGTATGACTTTAATTCCTCTACGGTTGACTCAGTTTTTGATGTTGAAAATAATTGATCGTATGTCTGAAAGGATTTCTGAAAGGATTTATTTATTTGATGGTGATGTGTAATCTCCTCACCGTTTTCCATGGCCGTTATCAGAATAGTTAAGGTACCCTTGTCATTACTGACTACACAAGCCAGGGTCCTGCTAGGTCTACCCTGTTCTCATATCGTCTTGCAGCTACAGGCTGGTTATAAACATTTGACTTCTGTGTCTGCTGTCTCATGGAATTGCTTAAATGCCTCATGCAACTTTTTGTTTACTTTCTGGTGTACATTTTGTATCATTCTGCCCGTATTGCTTCCAGTTCCTTCTCAAACTGCTTCAATGTAGATTTAAGGATTCCAATTTCTTTTGATTTACAGACCCTTCTTTTATAGAAACTTTGTATACTTAAATTGTGTTCTGCCAATTTCCAAGGTACCTGTGCTTAATGCAAAGTATTCCTCTTTGGCGACTCCCAGAGACCCTCAATATGGTGTCAGATAAGGCTTGTCTTTAGCTTCTGTGTCCTTGTTCGTATCTGCCAACTTGGGAGGTGTTCGAGTAATTTCTTTCTTTTGCAATTTATATAGCGCACCAAGCCCTGGGGCATCTAGGCACTGTTCTTTTTTTTTTTTTTAAAACATTTTATTGATTTTATATTTTGGAAAAACAAACAACACACAACACAATACAACTGTTAATTATTTACAGAAACGCAAAAGAAAATAGGAAAAACTCCCCCCCACCCCCCATCAAGCCAGAGCCGACTCCCTTGTATCCTCAGTCGGGGCACAGTCAGGTGGAACATTGTCCGTAGGCCCATCTTCCAAGTTCTCAGATTCGTCCAAACCCTGTTGTGGGTTGGTCATAGAGGCCACCAATTGTCGCCAGGCCAGCAAGGGCCCTATCTCCTCCTCGCCCCCTCTAGTGACCGCTTCAAACCATACCACGGATTCAGCCTCCGCCCACCTCATAAGGTCCGCCCACCAAAGCTCCACTCTCGGCCTGCAAGCCGATTTCCAGTTCATGGCAATCCTGCGTTTGGCCAGAACATATGCCAGGTCCCTCAGCTTGCTCAGGTGCCTAAAGTGTCTGGGCCTGGGGAAGATCCCAAGCATACACGACCAGGCAGATCCCACGTCCAACACCACTCCCCCACCTGCGAGCTTCATCTTAACCTCCTCCCAAAATCTATACGCTTCCGGGCAGGCCCAAAACATATGTAGCAACCCAGCGTCCACCTCCCCACACCTGGGGCATTTTTGAGTGATGGAGCCTCCGAACCGTGCGATCTTCTGGGGAGTCAGGTAGGCCCTGTGAGTAATGTAAAACTGGAGTTGTTGGAGCCGTGCATTTCGGGACACCTTTTTATGATACCCCAGGACCCTCTTCCACTGACCCTCCGTCATGAGTCCACCCATCTCCTCCTCCCATTCATGCGTCAGTTGGGGCAACTCTTTCCCAGCCTTCGTTCTGAGGAGTTCGTATATCCGTGATATTTCATGCCCGCCCTCTGAGACATCATAGATGGTTTCAAGGGTGGCATCGGGATCATCTGCCAGTGCCGTCACCGGCCATCTCTCTCTTACTCGTTGCACTAGCCTAGCATAGGTGATGTACTGGCCTCTGTGCACCCCGTCTCATCCTGCAACTTTTGGAAGTCCAATGCCTCCCCCTCCCGCCATATATCTCCGAGCGTGGCCAGGCCCACCGGCTCCCAGTGCCTATGGACAGACTGAAACAATTGGGAGTCGTTTTCGCACAGGGCCACCAGCGGGACCTGCCAAGATAGCGGTTCTGGCTCCCCCATCAGTTTCCACGTTCTGTGCCAGACCTCCCATCCCAACCTCAATAGCCGCCCTCTTCCCGTCAGTTTATTCCTTTGTAGCCACACCACCTCTCTCAGGAAGTATGGGGCCGCATCCTCCCGCAGCAACCTAGATTCAGCCGAATCTTCATCAGACAACCACCTGGCCACATACAACAGCTGCCCCGCCAGATAATATAGTTCGAAGTTGGGCAAGCCTATACCCCCCTTCTCGTACGGGTTTTGGAGCTTCCACAGGGCCACCCTATTTCTGGAGTTACCCCACACGAAGCCCCTACACATACTATGAAGTCGTACAAATAGGCTCTTGGGGATCAAATGCGGGACGTTCACAAAGAAATGCAGGAGTCTGGGAAGGACCACCATTTTCAGCAGAGCCGCCCTCCCCATCATGGACAGGGGCAATTTGGACCAGAATGTCATGCTATTCCTGACCCCCTCTATGGCTTTCTCTGTGTTATGCTTGTGTACCGCTTCAATCCGGTGGTAAATATTTACCCCCAGGTACCTAAACGTGTCGGTCCGCCATGGTATTGGCAACACCGGCAGCCTTTCCAGCGGGACGTCCCTGTACCCGCCCAGAGGGAACAGGCTAGATTTCTTGGGGTTCACTGATATGCCCGAGAGGACAGCATAATGATCCAGTACTTCCAGTACGTACTGCAGGTTTTCCTCCGGGTAGCGTAAGTAAAGCAGCATATCGTCCGCATAGAGAGATATTAAGTGGCTGCTGCTGGCGGTATTAATGCCCACCTCTCCGTATTGTTGCCGCAGGCATATCGCCAGCGGCTCCAGCGCGAGTATATATAACATGGGTGACCAATGGCATCCCTGCCTGGTCCCCCTGCTGAGTTGCCAGGCATCCGAGACTGTGGCCCCAGTCTTGACTCTTGCCACCGGGCTGCTATATAACAACTGGACCCATCTGATATACCCAGGGCCCACGCCGTACCCCTGCAGGGCCGCTTTCAACCAAGGCCATCTCACTGAATCAAAGGCCTTGACCGCATCCAGCGACACTACCGCCATCTCGCCCGTGTCATCCTTAGTATGGTCGATAACATGGTGCAGCCTCCTATGATTATCGCTGATATTCCTGCCTGGGACATAACCCGTTTGATCCGGGTGGATCAGCTTGCCAATCACCTTCTTCAACCTGTTGGCCAGCACCGCCGTGAGTATTTTGCTGTCCTGGTTTAGCATGGACAGAGGTCTATAGGATCCACACTCCACAGCCGGCTTGCCTGGTTTCAGTAATTGGACAATCATGGCCTCACGGAGGGACATCGGGAGTTCTCCCTGTTCGTATGCCTCGTTAAACAAGGCCAGCAGTGGCTGGAGCAGCTCCTGCACGTACACCTTGTAAAACTCACTAGGCAGTCCATCCGCTCCAGGTGCCTTACACGTGGGGAGGCCCCGGATCACCACCTCCAGCTCCTCCGAAGTGATAGGGGCGCCCAGTTCCTCCCGCTCCAGGTCGTCTAGGGTGGGAAAGCCAATGTCTTCCAGTGTGTTCAGGATGTCCTGGCTTCTGTCCTCCCCAGTGTCGTCTTATAAACGTTTGTAGAACCTGAGGAATTCCTCGTTTACCCCATCCTGAGTGCTGCGAAGACAACCGTCTTCACCCCGGATCTCATGAATAACCACTCGGGGGGACTCGCTCTTGTACAGCCAGGCCAGCAGTCTGCCTGGCTTGTCGCCCCCCGCGTGCAGCCGCTCGGTGCATTTCCCATGGTTCAATCTACATAGTCGATCCCAAAGAGCGCTGCACGCCACCTGGAGGTCCCTCATCCTAGTCTTGTCTTCCTGAGTGGTGTTCTCGAGACGAGCCAGGCTCTCCAGTTCCCTTTCGGTGTCCTGAAGCTCCCTCCCGATACCCCCTTGAAGTCCCTTGGATTTAGAGATGGCCACTCCGCGCACCACTACCTTAAAGGCCTCCCACAGAGTTCCCGCAGAGTGCACGCTACCCGTGTTTATCTCAAAATATTCCCCGATGGCAACCCTCAGGTCTTCCCGGAATCCCTCATCCTGCAGTGCCTCCGACCGGAGCCTCCATGTGGGGACCCGAGGCCTAGGGGGTTGGTGTCGCCACTCTATCACCAGGGGCGAATGGTCCGACAATACTCGGGCCTTGTATTCCGCCCCCACTATTTCGCTCGCTATCTCGGCAGTTCCAAACACATAATCCAATCTCGTGTATGAATCGTATGGCGCCGCATAGTGCGAATACTGCCTATCTGTGGGGTGGAGTTTCCTCCACACATCTACCAGTCCCAGGTCTCCCAGCAATGTCCCTAGCGCTTTGGCCGCCGTTGACATTTTCACTTTGGTATCAGCGGACCGGTCGATTTTGGGATCTAAGACGCAATTGAAGTCCCCACCCCACACCATCGCACCCCCTGCCAAGGGGCCAAGTTTGCCATAGAGGGATCTAAAGTAGGCTGCAGTATCATGATTGGGGGCATACAGGTTGAGGAGGTGTACTTCCCTGTTCTCCAGGAGTCCTGTTATCGCCACCATTCTACCCTCCGGGTCCACTATCGAGTCAAGCACCCGGAACGGCATGTGCGGCGCCACCCAGGTGATGACCCCTCTAGCATACGCCGAGTACGTGGCACCCACCACCTTGCCCTTCCACTTCCTCTTGACCACCTCCAATTTCTCCCTAGTGAGGTGGGTCTCTTGTAGCAGGGCTATGTCTATCCGCATCCTCTTCAGGTATAGCATTACCTTGTTCCGCTTGAGGTAACTATTGAGGCCTCGGACATTCCAGGTAACTATGCGAAGACTATCCGATGCCATCAGTTTGGTCTGTATTCAGCCCCGCCCTCCCCACAATACCCCTTTGGTCTAACACTCCGCCGGCTCTTCCGCCCTTGATCCCCGTCCCCCCTCCTCGTTTCCCAACTACACACCACAGCAAACAACCCCTCCCATCCCAACAAAAGCCCAGCTCCATCCCTGGATCTCAGGCCCACCCGCGTCTGGTCTTATCCCGTATTCCAGGAGTAGGACCCCGCGGGGCGTCGCCGATCTAACAGCGACCTAACTAACTAGATATGTTACTACTGGGGACAAAGGAAGCCTCTTGGAGCTCCCAACCAAGTAACCACGGGTAGGCACGCCCAATGGGCCAGCCATTCAGCACCACATCATACGCATCATATACCGTATAAATGACTATATTCAAGTCCCAATGTCTCGGCCCCATTGCCCAAGGCGACCCAGCCGTAAGCTACTTATCTTCCGTAGTCTCTGCCTGGATGCCCGGTTCTTGAGGACTGCCCAGCGCGTCTAGCCAGTCCATCGCTTCAGTCGGTGTTTCAAAAAACAGGGATCTGCTTCTGTAGAAAACTTTCAATTTGGCCGGGTAGAGTAGCATGTAGCGATGGCCAGCTTCACAAAGTCTCCTTTTCACCGCCCCGAAGTGCATCCGGCTGCGCTGTACTTGTAGCGTGTAGTCAGGGTAGGCCGTGATCTTGGCCGATCCTCTGTCAATCGTTCCCCCTTTTCGAAAGAATTCAAGAATCTTTTCGCAATCTCGGTAGTTCAGAATTTTCGCGATCACCGGCCGCGGGGAGGCCCCAGGAGGCGGCCTCCTGGTTAGGGCCCTATGCGCCCTCTCGACTGCAAACCCCTGGGTCAGTACCCCGCCGGTAATCTCTTGCAAAAACATGGATTCCACAAATTCCGTGGGGTCTGGCCCTTCCGTTCCTTCAGGGAGGCCCACGATGCGAATATTGTTGCGCCTGGCACGTCCCTCCGCCTGCTCCGCTCTGTCCTCCAGGTTGCCCACCCGTTGCACAAGGGCGTGTAGTTCCTTTTTATGAGCAGCGCAGTCTGCCGTGTTTGTGGCCGTCTCCTTCTCGATGGTCCCCGTGCGCTTCGAGATCGCCCTCACATCCAGTCTAAGCAGATTCACCTCCTCCTGGACGGCACCGATCTTAAGGTTTAAGCCTTCCTGTAGCTCTTTCATGGCGAGGCCCAACTTGTTCTCCCATGACACTTAAGTCCGCAATCGCCGCCAGCACCTCCTGTATCGTGCCCGGTGACTCCCCGGCCGTCACGGGGGTCTCTTTGTTCTTGCCTCCTTCCGCCCCTGAGGGGGACTTGGCGTAAGCCTCCATCGTGGGCTGTTTGGCCTTGGGTTTTACACCTCTCGTGGTCATGTTGTTGTATGAGTCGGGCGGGGGCCCGTCCCGCCAGGCACCGAAGGGGAGTCACGCCACTCAATGCTCAAAGCCTGGCTCACCACACCCTGGGGCATCCAACACGCCCAGAGCACCCCAACCACCGGGCCCACGGTCTCGTCGTCACAGCTACATCCGTTCGGCCCTCCAGCGCGCTGGACCGCCGTGCGTCCTAGGCGGCGCTCACGTGTATTAGTCCTCAAGCGAAGGGACCCATGGGTCCTGCACTCATGATCGCGACACTGACTTCACGATCCTCGGTGTTCGCAGCGTGTCGCCGCCATTTTGTCTAGTCCGTCTGCTCAGGGCTCGTCCCAGTCAAACGCATTTATTTCGTTTCCTGGGTCTCCCAGACATCACACATTTTCACCGGGTGTAGCGGTGGCATTCCCACACCCGGACATCGATTTCCAGCGTCGGCCGGCCCCCGTGGACGTGCCCTTCCATCAGGATCAAAACAGGATCAGCGGAGCTCCTCCAGAGTGCGACCCCTTACATGGCCGTTCAAGCCACGCCCCCCATCTAGGCACTGTTCTTGGCAGTAAACAAAGGTGGTGTTACAAGTTCCATACTGGCGTATAACTGTTACACAGATGCACGAAACGCTGTGATTTAGCCTGCGTTTTTCTGCCAGCAACTGCAACCATGCAGTAGATTGCCTTCCTTGAGCTACTCCCGTGTGAGAAGTGACTCACCATTGTCTACCATGAGGCTTCTACATTCAAAGATGGCCATCCGCCGAATCTGAACACTGTCAGCACCCTTTTCTTCCTCAGATACATCAACCTTGTTGCCGATTTGTTGCTGCCCTGCTTGTTGCTGCCCTGCTTTTAGTGCCCAATCAAAACCAGCAGACGCGAGCCGGCCCACCTCACGAAGGCACAACACCAAAGACTACCACTGTCCCGAGCCTGTCCGAGCCGGGAGGGGCGAAAGAAATGAGGTATGTTCTACCACACTAGCCCATTGCCCTTGATCTGCTTAACCCCTGCACATCCCAGCCCTCTCGTATACGTCCGTCTCCCCAGTACCTCGGCAAGGAATTCAAACTTTCTAACTAACGCTGGCGTCGACCCCCAGCAGTAAGGTCTGCCACTCACGCTGCTCCTGAACTCTGTTATGCCCTAATCCTCCTGTGACCACTTACTTGTGATCAGTGCAGCACTGCTTACTGATCTGTGATCTGATCATTTGATCTATGACTTCTTCCATCTGAAGGTTGCCCATGAGTTAGTCATATATTGAATGTTATTGAAAGAAGATTTGTAAATGTAACCTACTGTATATCTGATTAACATGCATTTGCAAGTGGATCATATCGTCATTACTTACGGTATCACGTTCTGTGTAAAACCTTGGTGAACAGCAATTTGGCTTAACATAATCTAGTACCCTTTTGTACTTGAACCTATACTCTCAGATCAGACTATCATCCTCACTACTGTAACTTCTACGCAATGCCCTTGTAATCCACTGTACACATACACAAACCTCTACAACACCCTTAAAGTTGCTGCCCACGCAATTGTCTGCTGCATTGTCTCTGCCTCCCACTAAGCTTTGCCACAACTTTTTTTTTTACCAACTTTATTTTCTTCTCATGAATTCATACTTACAATTACTCACGTGAGGAGCAGTATACTTAAATCTTAATATTGTACTTATCCCCTTTCCCCCTCCAGTTCGTTTTCAACTCTGTAGTACGTTCATGAGTTTTAACATTTATAACTCCCCCCACTCCCCTCTTCTTTTGAACTTAAAGCATGTTTCCCCTTTTCAACCTCCACCCCCCAAGAACTGGGCTTGTTCCGCGTTTGTCCACTGTTGGGTTATGCTGTTACAGTTTGGGCCTTGTCTGCCTGTGTTGGTAGGTGGTGTGGGCCCTTCCGAGTTTCTCCTTGTCAAGGGGCCTTAGTTCAAAATCGATCTCAGCAGGTTAGGTCTATGAAAGTAGGCTTCCCTATCTGTGACATAGTCTATGAATGGGTCCCACACCGCCCTGAATTTTAGGTATTTGTTGTCCTTTAAGGCCCCTACCTTCTCCATTGCCAGCACGTGCCATATCTTGACCCACCAGCACACGACCACTGGGCCTTTAGAGTTTTTCCATCTCTGGGCCAAAGCTATTTTTGCCGCGTTTAGTAGTTGAGTAAAGAAGGTAGCGTTGTTGCCTGTCTCTGCATAGACGCCTTCGACTGAGGTCCCCAAGAGTATTACCTTTGGATCGTATGGGAGTTGTTTCCCCGTGATTTCCCTTATGTGTCCCAGTATCTCTTTCCAATATATTTCAGCCTTGGGGCAAGTCCACCACATGTGGTATAGGTCCCCACGGTTACCGCATTGTCTCCAACAGTTAGGAGGATAGGCTGGATTCATTTTGTTTAATCTGTGTGGGGTTGGGTACCATCTTGTGTATAGTTTATATGAAGTCTCTTTGATCGTGGTGCATTTGGATGCTTTCTGGGCCCTTTTCCTGATCTGACCCCATTCTTCCTCTGTGATAGGGGTCCCCAGGTCCTTCTCCCAGTTGTCTCTGTAAGAGATTCGGTCCTCCATTCGGGCACTGTCTAGGAGCTTAGATATCCGCGTTATTGCTTTGTGGGTCTGGCCTTTCTGTAGGGTGAGTTCGAGACCTGTGGGAGTCCCAGTGGCTGCCTTTTTCACCCCAGCCTGGGAGATCCCAGCGCCTGATTTGTATATACTTGAATCTTTCCCTTTCCCCTATGCCGAATCTCTGCTTGCATTCCTCAAATTGCAGTGGGGATCCTTCGTGGTAGAGGTCTTTTAGATAGATCGGGTGTGTCTGCCCCCAGTTTGCCCAAAAACGGTCTTGTCTCCCCAGGGTGAAGTCTTGGTTGTGTGCCATCGGTGTGAAGGGCCCCAATCCGGGGGCTATGTGATGTTTTGTAAGTGCTGTGTCCCATGCTTTTAGTGAGGAGCGGGTAGATTCCAGTAGTTGTCCCTCTGCCTCTCTGGCCCCTGTCCGTAGGGCGTGTAGGGTCCCAATGGGGATATTCGTTTCTCCCTGTTCTATTCCCACCCATCCCTTGTGAGGGTTTCCTCCCGTCCACGCCAGCATGGGGGCTATCCGGGATGCCAGTACGTATCTTTCGATATCGGGGAGTCCCAGCCCTCCCAGTAGGGGTGGTCTGGTTAGGATTTATTTCAGTATTCTGGGCCTCTTCCCGTTCCATACGAAGATCACCAGGTCCTTCTGTAACTTTCTACACATTTGGAGGGGGATGTCTATCGGGAGAGAGCTAATAACATATAGGAGGCGTGGCAGGAGGGTCATTTTAAGTGCGGTTATATGCGCGAACCATGAGAGTTCTTGGGCGTCCCATCTCGAAAGGTCCTCCTTTAGTTGTTTCCACAGTGGGATTATGTTTTCCCCGTATAAGTGTTTGTATTCCCGTGTTAATTGGATTCCTAGGTAGTCTATGGCCTTGGGCTCCCAGGTCAGTGGGTACTGGGCTGACATTCTTTGGGGTATCGTTTCTTCTTCAGTTATGTTGAGGGCTTTTGATTTTGTGTAGTTAATGGTGAACCCTGATGCTTTAGCGAATTTCTGGAGGCTTCCTAGGGCCTTGGGTAGTGACTTGGAGGTGTCCCTTAGAAACAGAAGGATGTCATCCACGTATAGGGCGACTTTGTGCTCTACCCCTTCTGCTATTACCCCTTTTATGTCTCGGTCCTGTCTTATGGTTTGTGCTACTGGCTCCATTGCCATTGCGAATATGAGGGGGGATAGTGGGCATCCTTGCTGTGTACCGCTGCAAATTTTTATATTTGTGGTGGGTCTGCCGTTGATTATAAATGTGGTTGAGGGGAGTCTGTAGTTTGCCAGGACCATCCTTCTAAAGGTGGGGTCACAACTGTATTTCTTCAGGGTTAGCTCCAGGTATGCCCAGTCTAGGCTATCGAAGGCCCTGCGTGCGTCTAAGGCCGCTATGGAGAATTTCTGTTTTGTTTTGTTCCCTATGTCTAAGATATCTGCCGCCTGCCTAATGTTGTCCTGCGTGTGTCTCCCTATAATGAATCCCGCTTGGTCTTCGTGGATTATTTGGGGTAGGACCCTTGCTAGTCTGTTTGCTAGGATCTTTGCATATAGCTTGGCGTTGCTATTGAGTAATGATATTGGCCTGTAACTTGTGCAATCTGTGGGGTCTCTCCCTGACTTCAAGATGAGGACTGTGGTTGATTTGCCCATGTCTGGTGTGATTGTCCCGGTTTCCCTAATGTAATTGAAAAGGTTTGTTAATGGCCCCAGCAGCTTGTTCCTGATAATACCCATTCCCAAATCCGTCTGGCCCAGGTGTCTTATTATGTGGGAGGTGTGTTATGGCGTCGCTTATTTCTTCGGCTGTAATGGGGGGCCTGGAGGTTTAGGTTGTCTTCTTCCGATATCTGTGGGAGGGTTATTTTGGCCATAAAATCTAGCTGGAGCTGCGAGAATATAGGGCCTCTTTTTCGAGGAGGTCTCGGTGGAATTCTTCCATGATATTTAGTTTTGCCTCTTCCGATGTGCTTGTCCCCCCTTTAGGTTTCTTGAGACTGACTATGTAATTTCGGGTTTTTTGTTTATTGAGTTTAGCTGCTAGGAATCTGTTGGCTTTGCCACCGTGTGCGTAGTAGGACTGTTTAGTGCGTAGTATGCATTGTGCGGTGTGATCTGCCATGTGGGTTTATAGTTGGGCTCTCACTTTTCGGAGGTTCCTCACTGTTTTGGGTATTTGTTTGGTCTTGTGTTGTGTTTCCGCCTCCTTCAGTTCTAGTTCCAATTTCTGTTTGAGAAGCTTTCTTTCCCGCGTATATGCTGTGGTTTGTGATATGAATTCTCCCCTCATGACTGCTTTCCCTGCGTCCCATATTAGCCCCCAGTTTGTTTCCCCGTTAGTGTTGTCTCGAAAGTAGTTGTCCAGCCTTGTTTCCATGTGGGCTCTAAGGGCGATGTCTCTGAGTATGATCTCGTTCAATTTCCAGGTTCTGTGAGGGCGTGGTGTCTCTTTTATCGGGGCCATTTTTAGGATAACAGGTGCGTGGTCTGTGAGGTATTGTACTCCTATTTGTACATCTTCGATTTGTGGGATGAGGGTGGATGAGGTCAGGATCATGTCTATCCTCGAGTAGCCCTTGTGTACCGTGAGTAATGGGTAAATTCCTTTTCTGTGCTGTGAAAGAATCTCCACGTCTCTATTACCCCTAGGTCTCTAAACAGTTTACCTAGTGCTTGTCTGTTCCTCCCGTCTGCCACTGTGGGGGGGAGGGTCTTATCAAGAGTGCGGTCCATTATGCAGTTAAAGTCTCCACCTATAATGATTTGTCCCTCGCATCGGCTACCCAGGTCTCGCAGGATTTTGCCTAAGTTGTCTGGTCTGTCATTTGGGCCGTATAGTGCTATTAGGGGATATTTCTGTTCGTGCAGGGTCCCTTTGAGTAGAAGAAATCTGCCTTCTGTGTCCCTATATACAGACTTTTTCTTGAATGGCAAGTTGGCGTTTAGTAAGATTGCAACCCCTCTGGTTTTGCTCCCCCCGTCCCTGGAGGTAAAGTATTGTTTGGAGAAGGTTTTGTGGGCCATCCGTTTCTCGTCTAGGGCAAGCAGGTGTGTTTCTTGGAGGAAAACTATTGCGGCTTGCAGTTCCGATAAGCATGTTAGTATGCTTTGTCGTTTCACTGGCGAGTTTAGGCCCTGTACATTCAGAGATATGATCGTTAATTCAGGCATGCGTCTTGTGTGGGGTCTGCTTCACCATATTTATGCCCTCTTTTGGCGCTGAGTGTTGTACGGTGTGTAGTCGCGGTCCATGCCTTAAGCCCATCCCAACCCAACCCATCCCAACAAAAAGAAAACATTGTGAACTTGCTCTTGCCCTCGTGGTGGTGGGACCAAGGAGTCTTTGCGCCTTCTCCGGGTTCCTCCCGGAGCGTTGGGCCCCTTGATTCCCCGGGCGTCCCAATCGCCCGGATGTTTCTGGGCTTGTTAAGGGTTCCAAGATTCCCCCCCACCCCTTTTCCTCTCTGCCTAGACTTGTTCAATCTTTTCTCTAATTTTACCTTTCGTTGTGTTCCTTCTGCTGTCATCAGCCTCTCCTCCATTCCGATCCCGGGGTTTCTAGCGTTTCATGTGTTTCGTTCGTTTTGCCACTACTTTTTACACCATGAATGATACTACCCATTCAACCTGACTGCAAATACGCTAGATTATTGTGTTATTTGATTATTAGCCCTGCTCAGAATTTGGCTAAACAGGACTAGCCTAGTTGTCCACATTACCACCATGCAAATGTGTTAACCTGCTCTGCATGTTTCTTGAAAATATTGCGACGCTAGCCTACTTGCCCTGACTAGCACTAAGCTAAAATGGGTCTAGCCTATTTGTCCACACCATCACCCTGCAAATGTGTTAAAACTTACCTGATCTGAATGTTGTGACTTTATCCCATTTGCCCTGATTAGTATTATGCCAAAATGGGACTAGCCTGCTAGCCTATCTGCCCACACTACCACTCTGCTAATATGTGACGTAGCTACCCGTTCTGAATGTATACATCTGCCCCAAATGGAATCATGCCAACCTTGGATTTAGCCTACCTTATTTGAACATAACTGTACTGTTAGGGTACCACCTGTCACCTAGAGCCCTTCGCCCCACTGAGATATACCAGACCACTCCCTTTGAGGGACCAGCCCACCGCCAGCAACAACGTATTTTTACAACCCAAGGCATTACCTCACTAAGGTGAGCCAGTATAGTTGTTTAGTACCCACCCCGCTTGTCACTGCCCCAGCCCCGACTGGGCTCTACACACTTCCTGCGGAACACTAACCATCATAGTCAAACAGAACTATGCACACCATAAAGAGTCAACTGACTAATATCCGACAGGCACTCATCTGTGCTTTCACAATAATGGCCTGCATCAATCTCTTACCCTGCACTTCGCAGGAGAGAAACCGCAGACTCCGAGAAAGACTGCCCCGGATATACAAAACTAAAACTAATAGAATCAATCAGGTCCCCAGACTACCACCTCAGGCATAATACCCTTGCCACAGATCATATTCCCGCTATACCAACCTCTGAAACCTTGCAAAAAAATCAGACCCACATCATCGCCCGTTCTCCTCGCAATCACACTAGAACCAACCACACCAAACAAAGACCTTCCCCTCTCCAAGGGCAGAACAAAATGATAACAATTTCAGGAGCCCTCATCAACGCTAGATCCCTTATGGTGCATACTACTGAAATTGCAGACCTACTCTCTATTGACGACCTAGACATTTTGGCTGTTACTGAATCCTGGCTACATGACGCAGCAGGCCCACCCCTCTTGTTATCTATACCAGACAACTAACCATACCGATAGTTGACGGGCCCAATTCCAGAGGGGGCGGCCTTGCTATCATAGCCAAAACCAAATTGGCATTAAGGTTTACCACACCCCCTGAAATCAAATCTTGCAAATTACTCGTAGCCAAACTCCCTATCTCCAATAATAGCACATTAACCATCTTTTTAGTATATAGACCCCCTGATCCAATAAGCACCTTTTTGAGGAAGTCCTCTCCAGCCTCCTCACCAACAACATTAAGGACACCTCACAGCTCCTACTACTAGGAGACTTCAATTTGGGCTTCAATGACCCTGAGGATTAACAGTCCCAATCTATTGAAACCATTTTGACAGAACATGGCCTGACCCAAAAAGTCCTTGCTCCAACTCGCATGAAAGGGTGAATATTAGACTGGGTAGCCAATGTGAACTGTTCTAGAACTATCACTAAAATAACCCCTCAACCTTGGACCGACCACCACCTAATCGGTTTCTCATCCTCAATAGAGCCCCAAAAGCATTGAAATAGCACCACCGCTCCCAACTAGAAGCAAAAAAAGACATCACTGTTGAAAAATTCCTTCCTCTCCTCCTACCTACCCTCTCTTCAATTACCAATAATTCCGACCCAAACTCACTAGTAGAGACCTTTTTAATAACACTATGACTAAGGCCCTTGACACTATTGTGCCAGCCAAACTATGCAAAAGCATACAAAGGTCACACCTTAATACTTGGTTCACACCCCAACTGAAAGAATTACGACTCCAAAAAATGAAACTCCACGCTATTTGGCGACACTCCACTACGGTTGAGAACAAAACCCTACTAACCAATTTCGCAAATAGGTACAAGAAAGAAAGAAATAATCCTTACCAAAAGGAACATGTTCAATGAAAGAATTACCAAGGCTAATTCGAATACCAAGGAGCTTTTCACCATCGCTCGTGAAATGGAAAACCCTATTCCACCCACAGACAATATCCCAAAAGATAAACAATGGTGCGCTAGCATCCAAAATGCTTTATCTAAAAAAATAGCTACTCTGCAGACTAAAATAGCCGATAAAAAAGCATCCTTGCGCTCCACTGAGACGTATCCTACCCCATCCACTGCAACTCCAAACAGTGATACACCTTTCAGATTCATCAATATCTCCATGCTGGAAACTGAAAAGGTTATATTATGAAGCCTTCTAACTGGGCGACAGCTGCCCAGCACAAATAATTAGGGATGCAGCTAGAGATCTAGCACACTTTATCTCCAAGCTAATCAACACTTCCTTGCACCATCCCAATCAACCGCAAAGAATCTTGGGTACTACCACTCCTTAAGAAATAGACCCTAGATCCGGCCATCCCCACTAATTACAGACCCATTACAACGGTGCCATTCCTCCTCAAAATCATTGACAGAGTAGCCTACTTCCAAATCCAAAGCTACCTTGAGGCTAACCTCCTACTAGGTTCGCGCCAATCCGGATTCAGACCACAACACGGGACTGAAACGGCCCTAATTGATTTAAAGACGCAAATCGACGAGTTGAAGTATAAAGGTAAAACAGCTATGCTACTCCTCCTCGACCTATCAGCAGCTTTTGACTTGGTGGATCATGCAGTGTTATGCCAACACCTAGCATCAGCTGCACATTTCTCGAGTGATGCTATAGCCTGGCTACAATCCTTCCTAGCTAACCGTGCGATGAGTGTTCGCCCCTTCAGCCTCAGCAGACCCGAACCAAATTACCTTTGGTGTTCCACAAGGTTCATGCATCTCACCGACAATGTACAACATCTTTACCAAGCCACTCTTCGACAAACTTGACAGGCTGGGTGTCACATATACCAATTATGCTGATGACGCCCAGATCCTCATACCCCTTTCGGGCAACTTCGTTGAAGACATGGGTCTGGTAAATAGGATATACCTCCTCATTCAGGCATGGATGGCCTCACATAATCTCTGTCTGAATGACGACAAAACTGAGATCCTAATTCTGGGTTCTGACTCTAACCTAAAAAAAACTCAGCCCCAGCTACGCCGCATTCAACATTGATAGCAACATAATCAAAGCAGTAACAGATGTAAAAACATTAGGTTTTTACCTTGATTCTACATTAACTCTAAAAAAAAAACCAAGTTAGTTCCATGACCCCATCTACAGCTCATACTCTTTTTATCCAAAGCTAGCTGCATTACGCTTTCCAATGCACTAATAATGTCTAAGCTAGACTACTGTAATGCCCTCTACGTAGGCGCTAACAAAACCATCCTAAATATTACAAAATAATGCCCTGAGAGCAGCTTTGAATATACCCCGTAGAGAGCACATATCTAACCTCAGAAGAGACCAGCACTGGCTAAAAATTAGCGACAGGATACTCCTCAAACTGGTATCCCTTACTTTCAAATGCCTTAATAATGCTGCGCCACCTTATCTCTCTGCCAGATTGACCAGAAAAATCTCCTCTCACCATACTAGATCATCCAGATTTAGACTCTCCAAAGCTGGTGGAGGCAGCTTCCCAATCAAAGCGTCTCTTTTGTGGAATGCACTCCGCACTGCCTTTAGAGTGGAACAGCCATATTCTAGATTTAGACGTAATTTACTGAACTTGCTTCTCTCCAAGGACATCTAAGAAATCGCTCACCCTCTCTACTTACCTGTTACCTTAGGATACTCTACGTGATTCTGTGTGTATTACACTATTGACCCTATTTCTGTACCTATTTGTATTTTGCACCACTGTACACCAATTGTATGCACTGTAATTGTTTGTTATGTAGTTACCTTTTATGTTGTAACTAAGCTTCAAATATTCTTTTAACTGCTGCGCCCTGCTACCTGAGGGTTTGGTGCACATTACCAAACAAACACAAGTTAGATGGTTACAGAGTTGCACAGATGACATCAGTTAAAGTGGCTGTTTAGTTACTTAAGCTTACTTAGTTACAGAGTTGCAGGTGAGTGACGACAGCTACAGTAGTTCTTTAGTTCAGTTGGGTGGTGCTCAGTAGATTGTGGCTTAGTTGAAGAGTACGTTTGTGCAGTTATTTATGTAACTCCTGTGTAAAAAGCCACGTTTTAAGGTGTTTTCGGAAGGTCCAGAAAAAGGTTTCCAACCTTGGAGCTACTGGTGGATTGTTAGATAGTTTGGCTGCTACCACTGGGAAGCTAATGCCATCTGCATTCTGCAACTTGAATCGTGGGGTGAAGAGGCAGTGCTCATAGGCTGAGCGCATAGGTCTGTTGGAATATTTGGGCGTGAGTTTATCTATGATGTCTTTAGGGGCTTGCTTATGTAGACATTTGTGGATTAATGATTGTTTTGAAGCAGATTCTCTCCTGTATAGGTAACCAGTGAGTGTTCCGTCTGATCAATGAGATGTGGGTCGTTTTTGGAATGTTGAGAGTGGCTCTCGGGCTTAATCTTGAATAATCTGCAATTTTTTGATATTCTGGGTCTTAGTGCCTGCATAAAGGGAATTGCAGCATTGCTGTAATCCAGTCTTGATACGGTCAATGCTCTCGCAAGGGTGATCCAGCTGTCAGGTGAGAGGAAGGTCCTGCAGGCATTGATCAGCTTGCTGATGTAAACTGCAGATGAGGCTAGGGTTTTTACTTCTTTCGAAACCTTGATGATGTTACCGTCAATATTCAAGGAATCAAAAGATTTCGAGAGTTTGTTGAGGCGGGGTTGAGAGCCAATGAAGGACTGTTTTTTCATCATTCAGGCACAACCCTTGTTGGGTTACCCATGCTTGGATGGTTTGGTAGATAGTATTGAGAGAGTTGTCGAAGGAGCCAGAGATGGGTATGAGAATGTGGGTGTCGTCTGCATAATTAGTGTAAGTGAATCCCAAATCATCAAGCCGGTCGAATAAAGGCTTAGTGAAAATAGTGTGGGAGATATGCAGGAACCTTGAAGTACCCCGCCGGTGACCGGGGCTGTTCTGCCGCTCAGATATGACCGAAGACTCTCATGGTTCTATCTAGAGGAAGGACTGTATCCATTTGATAGCTTTAGTTGAGAATGGGGCGGCTGAGGCTAGGTGGGTGCATACTATGTAGTCTACTAGATCGAATACTGCTTATAGCACTCCTCCTCCTACTAGACCTAAGTTGCAGTTATCTTTCAGCTCATCCATTTGTATTTTAAAATCCAGAAGTGCTGTCTCCTTACCATGATTAGGGCGGAGGCCAGATTGCCGGGCCTCCAAGTAAGTTGTTAGTTTCCAAGTGGTTTTGAATCTGGAGATCGCCTGCTCTGTCCAGAAGTTTGAGTAGGTATGGCACTGTGGTTATCAGTCTGTAATTGCTTGGGATGTTGGGTTCTAATGTGGATTTTTTTTAGGAGCGGGAGGGAGGACCCAGGCATCTTTGAGGTTGGTAGGGACTATACCACTATCGAAGGAGGCGTTGATTAATTTGGTGATGTAGGGTGTCATTTCAGTCACACTGTCTTTAATAAGAGAGATTGGGCAGATGTCTCCTTGACATCTATAGGGTTTGAGGCTAGATATGATTTTAGCGGTATCAGTGTTGGAAACCCGTGCAAATTCAAAGGGTGCATTTGTATAGTGGGTGACCGAGCTAGGCGTCGGTTGCGATAGTGCAGGCTTTAGACTGATTTTTTTCTGTTTTGATTTTAGTTTGAAGTAGGGCTATTATGTCTAGTAGAGCTTTTTGGGTGCCAGAGCACCAGCTCTCGTCTTTGATGCAGGTTTTTGGTGGTGTAACTGGGCACTCAACTTCTCTCAAGATGGAAAAGAGTTCCTTGGACTCTGATTTGGTGTTCAAATTCTTCCCTTAAAAGTGCCTCATTTGGTTTGGCTGATTGCCGGTTTGTAATTTTTTGGGGCTGTGTAGAAGGTGACTTTGTTCCGCTCTGAGGGGAATTTTGTCCAATAGGATTCTGCAGCTCTTTTCTTGTTATGCAAGGTTTTCACGTTGGGTGTATACCATGTGTTTAGGTGGGCTAGTGGTTTGGCTTTGCGCAGTGATGGGGCCGCTATTTTGTTTAAGGCTGCTTGGAGAGTTCGGTTCTATAGTTCCACCATGTCTGATGGGTCATTTTTATGAGTGTAAAGGTGGGTGGAGCAGAGGGAGTATGTTATTTGCTGTAAGTCTGCGTGAGTTTCTCGATAATGCAGCTGGAGCCATACAAGGGGAGGATACAGGTTCTTGGCTACGTTGAACCTGATAATGTGGTGGTCAGACCACGGGCAATGGGTGTTTGAGTTTATATTTATGTTTCAATTGAGGTCTGCTAACCAGTCAAGGGTGCAACCTTTGGTGTGGATGGGTTCGACGATTTGGTGACTGTAACCTAATGCTGATATTGTATTGGCTAAGGCAAGGGCGTGGTTGTTCTTAAGGTCATTGAAGCCCAAGTTGAAATCTCTTAGTAGTAGGTTCTGGGAGCTAGGATTGGTATTGGTGAACAGGAGTTGTGCTTCATCTTCCACGAATGAGGAGCTAGGACCTGGAGGTCTGTAGATGAGTTGGACATTGAGCGTGGTGGTTTGTGATGTGGTCATTTTGATAGAAAGTAGTTCTCCTGCTTGGAAGGTGGTGTGGTGAGATTCCCAGTGATTCTGGTCGTTTTTAGCTATTATTGCTACACCCCCCCCCCTTTGGATGTAGGTCTCTTAGTCCTGTAGATGGAGTAGTTGTCTGGCACGGCCAGGAGGAGCGCTGGGCCTGCCGCAGCATGGAGCCAGCTTTCAGGAAGTCTAGTGCATTGGCGGTAATCAGGTCAACAATATATAATGCATGTGCGGGGAGTGATCTGGTATTGATGAGCGGCCCCTGGATTGGGGTGGCTATTGCCCAAGTATGATGGTTAGAGGTCTGGGTGATGTCAGTGTTATGCAATTGGGGTGGGGTTTGGTGTCTGCTGTGGTTTGCCTTGGAGGGAACTCCGACAGGTGTCGGTTGTCCTGAGATCCGTGGGCGGGTGGCTACGGAACTGTGAATAGTGTATTTGGCAGAGGCAAAGGTGTGTGGAAGGGTTCTGGCATTCAAGTGCGTGCTCCTCCAAAGGGTGGAGGGGATGGTGGTTGGGACAAGGATCCCTAGGATCTTTTCAGTGCAAGTTGCCAAACTGCTGTTATTGGCGGAGGGGAGATGGACGGCTGCGTGGCTGAGAGTAGGGTTGGTGGTGGACAGCTGGTGAATATCAGTTGTCTCGCTGTGGTGGCTCACTAAATCCCCTTGCTGTTGGGATAGGCATAAAAAGGTGTAAGCAGGTAGACGGTAGGAAGTAGACTGGTGGAATAGTGTGGAAATCCGAAAGGTTGGAGGACATGATGATGGTATCCATGCGTGGGACATGAACCATAGTGGTGAGGGGGCCTGGGCTCGGGTATGTATGTACTGGTCATCAGGTGGAGACTCTCCTCGTGAGCGGTCTGAAGACTGGCAGGTGTGTGTATTGTGCTGCGCCGATTGCTTGGTATGAGGCAAGATGGTGGCCAGGGAGGGATCGATAGATTTCAAGCAAACTTAATTCATGGGGTTAACCGTGATGGCCCAATAGATCGGTACACAGTGTCTCCTGTCGCAGTAAAATAGCAAAACACAGGCTGGGCACAGTAAATTAGGCCACTAATACAGAGTGCTACATAAAACATCGAGTTGCAGGCTAGTTAGAGTAAATTCAGCCATGACTAGAGGGTGCAACGTCGAGTAGCAGGTCAACGGCTAAGCGTGGCAGGATAAACAGCGCATACAGGGTGCCACGCAAAAAACAGCAGGTCATATGCTGGGCACGGTAAGGCCGTGAATATATGGTGCGCGTGACACATTAACAAGTTTATCGCCAGATCCACACTGTAGAATTGACTATGTGGTTTTAGACCATGTAATGCAGGGCCAAGCGTGCACGTCCGCTGAGCAATGATCAGGACAAAGGGGATCAATGAGACTGAGGTTCATTATCGAGGGAAGTTGTTCAGCTAGCAGCTAATTCGTATGGAAGTAAGCTTACTGAAATCGGGTGTGGCGCTTAGGAATAGAGGTGGTACTGGGTATAGCTCTTCTGTGTTGTGGGACGCACGTGTGGTGTAGCAGGGTACCGAAGTTCAGTGGCCCATTGCACGTGATGCAGTGGTAGCGTTAGAAGGGCAGCAATCGGTAAGGGGTGCAGTGGGAAAAGTTGCTGGAATTGCAGATAAATGCTGGACGGGGTGGTGCTCTACAGGGCTCCGGTCGGCCCGGACTGGCGCAGACCAGGCCTTTGACTATGGGCCTTTGAGGTAGGGGCCAGCTTACGCCTACCATGTGTATACTATTGGCCCCAAGTAGATGCTGTGGGCCAATCAAGTGATTGTTGATTCAGCAAAGTGCGCCTCTCAGATAAGCACGAATAAAGGAGCCATCTTGGAAATGGTGGGTGCATTCTCACTACAAGGGAGAAGGCGAGATAACAGACTTTTCGGAACGCTGTTCCCTTCCTTTCAATTTCACGATAAGAACAAGGTGAAGTGGTTGCAGAAGCGAAAGCGGGTGCTTGAGGTGCGCTTTTTGGCACGGTTTGTCAATTTCACAAATTATAGTGCAAGTACACTATTGCGAGGCTCACCGGTATCACGGGATGGGTGCATGAGTGGGACCACGCTGCTCCTGCAGCATGAAGATGACTCCAGTGGTGTGGGCTCCTGCCCTCACTGCGTCGCTGTGATGCTCTGAATCCATTTAAATGGGCCATGATCAGTTTGTGTTTTGGGCAATGTTTTGCATGTTTTTATCTGTTCAAAAAAATGCAATAAAAATCTTACTGATGAGTCATGCGCCCCAGAGTAATGCGGGTATTCTTGTACCCGTTGGTGCCTCAGCCTCCCCGTATCCATGGGATCATGATACTTTATCGTTTTTTTACATGTCTATTGCCTTAGTAGGGGGCCTCTTTAGACAATGTGTTCAATCTTTGGCTGCGTCCCTGAAGTTATTAAAATCTCCCACCCAGAATGTCAGTACACTTGTTTCATATACCAGAAACTCGGCTGTCCTCTAAATAACTGCAGATTGTCTAATATGTGGCCTGTACACATTCAGTATTTGTGATCTACAATCGCGGATGGTGCCTTCAACCAACTCGTACCTCCCATGAGGGTCTACGACCGTACGCTTTAAAACAATGCTTAAAGAGGCATGTATTATGATTGCTACCCTGCAAGAGTAATTAGAATACGACATTAGGAATCTGTGATCGCAAATTGTGCACAACATTATTTAGTTTAGGTGCATTGCGTTTCTTGAAAGATTAATATATTAATCACATCCCTTTAAGTGCCAAGATTTTACATATTTTTTGGTAATTATTAAGACCACAAACATTCCAAGTCATTAATCTGATATCGCTTGTCATAGTTATCCTATATTGTATTCCAATTGGTGCTCAATTTAATTTTTACAGTAATCTTGCTCAGGCCCCTCTGTCCATTCTACATTTCTGAACTGTATGACCAGCTTGTGTCCCTGCCACCAATAGAGACCCGTCCTCCCACCATTCCCCGAAATTGCCAGTGATTTCTATGTTCCAAACCTATAATTGAACAATAACAGACCCCTTGAACTGTCAGTAGCCAATCTACAGTTGAGGTATGGGATCTTCCACCCTGCTGGCCTAGTGTATAGATATATCATTGTGTATTCATTAAACTTGGTGATCAAGCTTATAATTCATTCTTACTGATAGTTGTAGTGACTGCCTCATTTATCAAGTGCTTTGCAACTTTACCCTCTCCCTGTGTGTAGATTGATCTATCTACTCGCCCGTCAAATGAGAGAGTTTGGGAATAGTGATTAAAGCAGGCTCTCTGCATAGTCCTTCATTTTCCCAACCTCTGTGCCCTCTTGGGCCAAGAATTCTAACATTAATTCTACAAGGGCATACTTCCAAGTCTAGTATTTTATACATTGTGTTTTTTTGTGTCTCTGTTGTACCTTTCCATATCTTAAGTCATTCGGGTAACTTCAACTTCCAACTGTTCTATTCCCCTTTTTGATGTGCTCAAATTAGTCAGTTACCTTTGTATAGAATCAACTCTGAAGGCCACTCTGTCTGACTGGATAGTTTTGACTGGCTCGTCTGCAGCTGTACTTCCATTTCTTTCAATCTGATTGACCTCTCCTCTGTTTGATCCCCCATCACTTTAGCTACTTCTGTGTCTTTCTTTGTGCGCTCAGTGTGGTAAGCAAAGTGTGAGAGGTCTTTAGCTTTCCTACTAAATTTACCTTTTGTTTAGACTTTCTAGATCTCCCTCTGTGTGCAATCCAAGCGTATCGGCAGATGTAATAATCCATCATTGATGCTGTCATAAGGTTAGCCAGTTACTGTGCACACCTATAAAGCAGCAGTTCTGTGTGCACGTCTGGGAGATTAGCAACCCCCCCCCCCAAGCGGCGCACCGCTACAGGGCCTCAGGCGGCAAACCGCGCTCGCACTAAATAGCCAATCTGTCAGTGAGGTTCTTCAGTGCTTAGATCGCATGCCTGGCTGAGGTGCATTGAACAGGGAATTCAGCCACTGTCCCCGTGGCATGGGCCCACAGCACTTGCTGGTGCTGAAGTCTCAAGCTTTGGCTGGAGCATACTGACCGGGGAATTCGGTAACCTTCCTTGGCCGGGGCTCATGCCGCTCCCTGGTGCTGTAACATACGGTTTCTGCTAGGTCCCAGTCAGCACAGAATTTATCCTCCAACCTAGTGGCATAGGGTCACATGACAGGAAGCACCCGCTAGCTTAGGTGACTGTTAATGGAGCACCGGTCAACTTGACAGGAGATTATCAATATTTATTTGCCTTTACGCTCCCATTAAAAAAATAAATGTAGACGCTGCATCTGCACCACCTACCAGACTCGTGAATTCTGATATTTTTTGCATCACTCCACGTGATTTTATATTAAGACTGGCTGGCTAAGGAGGAGCTCAACCCGCTGCAACTGGTTAGATGGCCAACTGAATTTTGCAGACAATTGTTTTGATGGGTACAGCAGAAAACGGAACCAGCCTAGTGGTTTCAGCAGTAGTGCACAGACCAATGACTGCCCCATCCACAAACTCATGTCCCACTGAAATATCTGATTATATAGATTAAGAGTGTGAAGAGCTTTACATTGCTCAAAGAAACGAGATAAGGTATGTACAAACTTTACAGGAGCTTCTGTAATGGGATCCAATGATCTCCCCACACAGGAATGAACCCGTGCTCCCCAAGCTGAGCGACAATCCTTGCAAGTTTCGGGGGCTCTGGAGAACCAGACAAATGAGTTGGACTCTGTGTTGACATGTTCAAGGGAGTCTATTTAAAATAAAAGGAGAACACCTATCTAGCCCTAACGCTGTGAGGGAAGTTCCCTGCTCACAAACTAAAACTAATGGTGCTGATCAATGTCCAAAAGTAAATGGTCCTTAGTCCAAATCCTATTCAATTAACTGCCGTACCACTTAAGAAAACTTAACAAAAGAATGAGGCTGGAGCAATTGTCTCTGGCTTCCGCCTGGCCCAACACTTGGATTCCTTTTCCATGAAGACGGTTTTAAAAGTTTGTCATGTTCTGGGTCTATTTACACAAAGTTCATCATTTTCTTGCTGCACAGTCCTCCACCTCTGCAGGTTCAGTATGCCATGTTTTTAGTTCTTTCCATATACTTCTTATGGTTTCCTTTTACGCAGGAAAGGCAAGGTTTTCTTAATGAAAATCCACCATTTTCCAGTTGGGGCTTGACCGTGCCTTGTTCTGGTTTTTAAACACTTGAACCCCCCCCTAGGTTCTCTCTCCTCCCAGCTCTGTCCACTATGTTTGTTTTTTTCAGGACTCCCCAAAGTCCTCTAGCCCTCTGTCAGACTTGCTTTATGAGGGCGTCGGTATGGTGTCTTCCTACACTGATTTTACGGGTTCCTGTAACCCTTCTAGCTTTTCCATCCTTGAGTGTCTTTTTTTCAGTTTCCCAGGGCTCCCCAAAGCCCTCTGATCGAGCTGCTTTGTCTCTATTCGTTTATATGGTTCCTGTAACACTTGTGGCCTTACCAGCCTTGATTATCGATCTTCACCCCTCTCCATGGTGTTACCTTTTTGGAAGTGTTCACTTCTCTTCCGCTGCTCAGCTCAGCAGCTAATGCACTTCTTGTGAGAAGCTCAGAGACCCGGCTCTGCTCTGGAGTCTTGTCTTGGCGTTGGTTACCGGTACCCAGGCCCACCACAACTTCTGTGTGGTTGAGCCACCAGGTGAGATGGTTGCATTTCCATCTGTCTCATTCCTGACTTTGGCTTCTCGGTCGGTCAGGACACCAGCCTCCCTGTGACCGCCTAGTGGTTCGCTCGCTCTCCATGCCACTGCTGGCTCAGTGGTCCATCATGGCTCTGCCCCTCTAGGACATCTTCCCATCAGAGGCGCGCATCTTTGTATGTGTATCCCATTCAAAGTTCCTCTTGGTTTTTTATATGTCATCACAAACCAACTGGGTGTGCCGTTCTTCTTTGACTGGCGTTCGGGCAGGATCCAACATTAGCTGAAGATAGAGATCGAACAAATGTCACTATTTGGTGGATTCAAAACAGAAGTAACAACAGTCTTTCCCCATTAGGCAAACAATGTACGCTGGACCTCGAGTACATTACCGGAATGGGAGCCCTTGTCATCATGTGGGGGGAGTCGCTTGAAGTGGGATCCCCTAGGGAGGGTCTTGCTTAGCAGGGACACCTCCCTCGCTTCAAAGGAGGTGACTCCTCTCTGGGGAGAAGGGACAAATTGGCCAGATTTGTCAAAGGGCCCAGGATTTCCTGACGATAAAGAAAGTTGATGCCGTAAGGCCTTCAACATGCCAGGAACCGCAGAAATTCTTGACACCATTAAGTGTCGGGACTCCTGTAAACCAAGGGTATGTGCCTTGTTGAATGGGTCCACGGGGAAAGATTGGAAGATGGGTGACATCCATGAACATATCCAACTGAGCTGGATGCCAAGAGTGAGTTGGCGAAGGTAGGGTCACCAGAATCCCTGACAATTGTTATACCGTCACATGCTGAATCAGTCTCGGAATTGTGAGGAATGGAGGTCCGGTATAACCCCTGATGTTCTTCCAACTTTGTTAAAAGGCATCATAGGCAGTAGCCTTTGTGTCTTGCCACCAACTGAAAAATCTGGAAAGCTGAGCATTTAGATGAGATGTGTTCTACTTCTATGTGGCCCCATAGAGCATGTATTCTGCAAAGAAACCGAGTTGGCCAAAGTATTGTGCAGGCAGGACAGATATCCTACCTGGATCACAATCTGTCTGTACATAGAAAAATTGGCAAAATCCCCTGCTATCTCAGCCACTGAGCGTGAACAGGGACACTCCTCATCCTGTTGCTGTAATGGACAGTTGACATTTTGTCCATCCTCAAAATAATGTATCAATCCACTTAGTCCTTTGTCAGACACTTCAGGGCGAAGGCGGCCACCATCAACTATAAACAATTGATGTGAATTTTCCTCTTGTGCAGAGTCCACTTTCCCCTATTGTGACCTCCCTGCAAAGCACTTCTCAGCCCAACAAACAGAATCTGATTCTGTGACAAGATCTTGGGACATTGCAAAGTTCTCTTTTCCATTCCAAGCTTGCATGTGATTCATCTACCACTGGAATTCCTTGGTGGCCTCTGCAGGGATTTGAATCAGAGTAGCAGGTGACCTTCCTGAGGTGAAGATCTTTCAACCTTTGGAACGCCTGACAATAAAAAGGACTTGGAAAGATCACGATCGATGCGGAAAGGAGACCCACAATTCATGTCGAAGTCCTCTAGTTCTAGCAGCTCTAAGATTTTATAATCTAATCTTTTTCTTGATGACTTTGATCTTGGATAAGGGAAGTGCCAAAGAGGCTTGAATTGTATCTATGTGAAACCCCAGAGAAACTATTTTCTGACAAGCAATGAGGTAGGATTTTGTCTCCAATTTATTACAAAGCCACACGTTGTAAGAGCGTTATTGTGATGCATAGGTTTAGAGCTACTAGTATCTGTCTGGATTGAGACATAAACTAAACAGCGTCCAGATATATTCGCTGAATTACGTGAGACCTAAGAGCTGCAACCAGAAGTTTTCATCACCTTGATGAAACCCCACTGGGCAGTTGACAACGACGAACAAAAGGCAAAAAGAAATCAATTTCTTGTTGTCCCACACAAATTAAAGAATTCTGATGGGCGGGGGGGGGGAGGCGTGAATGTGAATCTTCGGGTAAGCATCTTTGAGATCCAGCGTGGTCATCCAGTGCCCTGACATCTGTTGGGTGAATACCCTCCATCTTGAAATAATTGTTTTGAACAAAACTGTTGAATTCTCAAAGGTTGGTGACAGGCCAGTGTGATGATTCCCGGGAGATGGTCACCGCACCCCAAGGTGGAGCCACCCCTTTTGGGGCTAGCAAGGTGAACCCCACTACGTTTAACATCCCTTAGGGGACAGCGTAAGGGGGGATCCCTCTGGAGGTGACTCCACCTTACAGGACAGGGACCTCGAGAGGGCTATAAATCAACATCCTTTGCCCCATTCTGTTTATTGGGCTGACCAAACTTTATCGGTTTCCTAGCTTCAATTTGGTGTCCCCCATAGGGTTCTGCATTTGTTCAGTTCATATTCTCTCTTTATACGATTCCTCTTGCCTATGTTATTTCATCCTCTGGTGTTTCTCACCACTTTTATTCAGATGATACACAGCTCTTTTACGTTTCTCCTTCTATTGACTCTGCTCTTACCTCCTGTCTTCTGGCAAGCTAGTCTTGGATGGCGGACCATTATCTCCATCTAAACTCCTCCAAAACTGAGTTTCTTTTCGTTCTGTTGCTACTATTCCACCTCCTGCTCCCTCTTTTTTCCTACTGCTGCTCTCACTATTTCTTCAACCACTCGTAACCCAGGTGTTATTTTCAATTCCTCCCTTAAGTTTTCCTCACACATCTCTGCTACTGCCTGTTCTTGCCGCTTTCAGCGTTTTAATATTCGGAAGACTCTCCCTTCCTCTTTTAATGACACTAAAATTCTTGTCTCCTCCCTTATTGTTTCTCGATTATTGTACGGTTCCTCCCTCCTCCTTGGCCTTCCTGTGAGTCATTTGACCTCTCTCCACTCTGTTTGCAATTCATCCATTCGACTCTACTTTTTCCCTTATCCTCTTGCAACTCTATTTTTCCTTCCCTTGCTTCTCTCCAATGTCTTTCCATTGAATGTCATCTTTTTAACTTCCTATGCATTGTCTGTAGCTGTCTCCATGGCTTGGCCCCTTCTTATTTTTCCTCCTTAATTTCCTTCTAATCACCTTCTTGTTCTATTAGTTTGCAATATTCTTTCCTTATCACTGTTTTTCTCACCTCCATGTGCTAAATCTCTTTCTCTTTTGGCCCCAACATTGGCACGCACTCCCCTTTCCTCGTCTCTGTTTTCGCCCTTTTTATTGTTGTCTTAAAACTCATTTGCTTGCTTATTTATTTAGTTTAATTTTTCAATTGATTTTTACCCTTTCTTTTTTGTTTACGTGCTTTTCCCTATAGCGCTATAGAAATAAAATCAAAATACAAACTACTTGTAGGGTTTGTTTAGGGGCTAGGTTTTACAATAACCATACCCACCATTTTTGTAATTTTATTTTTTATTTATTTTATTTCTATAGTGCCTAACAGATCCCAGAGGCATGATGGCGCTTGGAACAAAAGACTAATAGCACATAACCTGGCATGTGGCAGTACCACAAAATTAGGAGGCTGGTTGACTTGGCTTCAGACCTTACCTGTGTCCAATCTCCTGCAAAGACTATGGAGAGACGCTTGAATCAGCCCCTTGGAGGTGCTTTCCGCGGACAACCAATCACAGAGCAGGCTCAGCTGCTCTCAGATAATTTAAAAATGCCAAACAGGACCTAGGTGGTGTGGACGGCAATAGAGTGCTCACGCCGGTGTTCATGGTCTGAACCAGGTGGTGCACCAGAGTGCAGCGAGTCGTAGCGGAAGGCCGGCTGGAGAAGCCTTGAGAGTCTGCAGAACAAGGTAGGAGGGCCGGCGCAGAGCCCCGCTGAAAGGTCACATAAGCAACTCTGCTCTCCCGGGCAAACTGCAGGAGCATGGCAGAAGGGCATTGGAAGGCCAAGATGGAACCCGGCTGAAAGATTGCATAAGCGACTTTGCTTAGCCTGAGAAGCCGCGAGAACAGGGCAGAGGGTCCTTGGACGACCGAGGCAGAACCCAGCTGAAATTTCTCCGAAGTGATCCTGCACCAACCAAGAACAAACTCCAGCGAAAAGGACCTCGGAAAGCTGAAGTGGAGCCCAGCTCGACAGTGACATACGTGGCTCAGACCCAACACCCCCTCCCGGAGCACAGCTCGAGGCAATCTGGTGCACAGTGGCTCTACAGTGGAAAGGGAGGCAGGCAACCGAGAAGCAAAGGGGTAGATAAACCAGGGTGCGAGAAGAACCCCAGAGTGGGGAGTGAGGAGAGGAACCCTAGAGTGGGGAGAGACGGAGACAATCCCAGAAGCAGAGAGGAAGATGGACTGATAAATCCCAGGGACTTAGCGAGACCTGGCTAGAACACGTGGAGAGCCTCAAAGCACCCCAAAGAACTGTACTATGTGCAAAGACCTTTTTATTACAAGGGACTAGGTTTGGGCCAGGAACCTGCAGCCATCTCCTCAAGTAATAGTTTGAAAAAGTCTTTCTTTTGTTATTTTTAATTTCATTTTGTCTTCTGGGAAGTAGGGACAGAGTAGGATTCTGGATAGATGACTGTTATTTAGGTATTACACATCCTGACAGGCAACGGTTTAAATTTCTTTCATAGAATAGGGTTGAACGGGTAGACCGAAGGAAAGATTTTTTTTTTTTTACTTGATAAGAATACAAAACATTACACTATGCTTTGGTGTCGGAGTCCTGAGTTGGACCTACCACACCAGACCGCATCCACTTTCTTGCGTACCAAAAAATATTTCTTACAAGCCCTGGTGAATCCATGAGGATTTGAAAGCTAGCTTCTTTTTCCTTTAATTCCAGAACCTTCAATGAAACAAGCATATATTCTAATGAGAAAAGTAAATCGGATGGGTATTGGATGCCCGACGGTGAGTTACCTACAGGAGAATGTGGAATCCCTGAATCGGTTGAAGAACCCATGGATTGTGAGTATGGCTTTCACCCCTGCTGTGAGGAGCGGACATGGCCTTTGATGGCCCCTACCCAGCTGGGGGCTGTTCAAGGCTGTGTCCACCCTCGACAGTGGTGGTCAAAGCCATTCGCACCCCAGGGTTTATTCGACGCAAATCTCTTGAAAAAAAAAAACAAGATAGCCCCTTTTCCCTATGGCAGTGGCCATGTCCCTTTTCTATATCTATGTTGGCAGCCGGGAGCGGCATTAGTGCGGTACTGGAGCATTAAGTTCCGGTCCAGCAGATTAGTGGGGAGGAATGGTAGGTTGGTGTGCGGGGAAAGGGGGTGCAGAAGGGGTTGGGTTTGTTATGGGGAGTGGGGCGGCAAACATGAGAGGCTCCCTGTTGCCTCCACATGTTAAAAAAAAACACAAAAAGAAAGAAAAGATGGCACCACCCGGGTAAGTATATTCTCGCCCGTTGTTCCAATGGCACTTCCCTAGGTGCAAATTGTGCTTAACCAGCAAAGAAATAACCCAGCCAAACTATCCCCATTTTCTTTTCTCTTGGAAGGAAACCTGCAGCCTGGAAGCACTTATCCCTTTATGAAATCCTCGATTTACTGAAGCTGGATCTTTTGTGCCAACCTCTGATGTGCTGGGGAAAGAAATGTGCTGATGTGAGGCTTGTTTGCTGCCTGGTACTGAAAGAGATTTCTGGGGTCCTTGAAAACACTGAACGGGGAACCAACCCTATACCTTTCCTGGCCTGTCCCAAAACACACAAGCCAGATACCCTTTTCAAAGAGCCTTGTCTAAGGATGTGTACAGCCCACACATTTGGAAATGGCATTAATGTCCCCAAATAACAAGGAACCTGCATCCGTACCCGGCTCTTTGACTGCTAAATCAGCTGGTTTTGGGGTGCAAGGTCAACTAGGCAGCTTTCACATGCTCCGTAGCCTGCGCAACGTTAGCATTGCTCGGGAAGCAAATGGTACTCTAGACCCACTCTCTAAGCGGAATGGGGTCAATCATCACATTCTTTTCCATTGTCTCCCCTGCCAAATCAAATATTTTAGTCACTGGTCGCGAGATATCGAGAACCATGTCCTGGTATGACTTTAATGCTTTGTCCAGTCCCTTGTTTGGATCCCTCTTTGATTTGGCCCTGAAGGTTACCAACTGGGGATCTAGTTCTGGTTTGACCAGTGTCACTGATGGCCTCAAGAACACAGTAACTCACACAGACAGTTCAGTGATTTTAATGTTCAGATTAGTAAAGGGGCTTGCTAAAGGACAGTCCTTTCATGTAGTGTGGCCCGTTCCCTCCCTACCGCAGGCTTCAACCCCATGCTTTAATCTACAGATTGGGAGCTCCAACTATTTCTGAAGCTATCGGGCTGGTTGTGATGGCCTAAACACCCACTCTCGCTGACTCCCTATGGGAACAATATAGGTGTTCCCTGATTTAGGTAGTGTAACATAAGGATTGGTCCCTTTTGGATACTCCGGCCACAGTTGGTCTTTTTCTTTAATGCCATTGGATTGCTTTTACTCTCCTCTCTCTACCCACCCACCGTCTCTCCTCTTTCCCCTCACACTCCTTATTCTCTTCCTTTGATTTCCTTCTCTACTACCTCCCCCTCCAATTTTATCCATCACTAATTTAATCTTTTATAACACTCTCCCCTCTCCGCTCTACTACTGCTCTCATCCATGTATTCTCCCACAGTCCTCCTCTGTTCACTCTTCCAGTCCCCTTTTCATTCTCTGCATGCTCTCTTAATTTCACTCGCACACCTTGCATGCACGCTCTCCCTCGCCAACCAATGCCTCACCTTGCACACTCCTTTAGCAAGTCTCCTCCACACTCCCACACCATCCTTCCTCCTTTTGGTCCTCCTGCTCCTCTCTTGACCTCACCCAAATAAGCCACACCTTAGTGCTTCATGTTCGCCTTCTTGTCTCCACCCTCTGACCACCTTCCCTCCCCATTGTCTCTCTTCCTCTCCTGGTTCTCCAGGTCAACCACTGACTTTTCCTTTCTAAAAGGGAGGTTATAGGTGAGCTAAAGCACAAAAGGGGTCTTGAGCCCGCCCCTTTCTTGTACGCGACTCCACCAGCTCTGGTTAATGGTGGCCCGCTCCAGCAAGATTTAATTTCTATGTCCCAGTTTGAGTAAGGTCTTCCAAGTGTATGCTCTGTGGCCTTACAGGTAAGAGGATTGTCCATGCGGGTTTGATCACGTGTGTTGAGAAAGAAGTTTCCTGGAGGAGAATGCTCTGCATCCCCATTGCTGCAGGAGCGGTTTTCCTTGTGCCGACCCAGGCCCAGTAGCGTTGCTTTCTTTGTTCTGCTGTGTGTGTATTGCTCAGAGGTCTGGTTGCTCTCTATGGCTGTTTCCCTGGCAAGCTGCTCGTCATTCTCTCACTGCTGTGCCTGCTGGTTCTTGAAGTCCTACTGGGAAAAATAAGAAATTGGCCAGCATTGTGCAATACAGGCATGGCGAAAGAAGAAGTGGTACATATTTTAAATGTACAGGGATTGGTGCCCTCCCAACTCGCACTCCCTGCCTCTGGTAAAAACCACAGTATGCTTCCCACCCCAGGTTGATGGGGGTCACTATCCCCTCTTGACCGGTTCAGTTCTCTGACCCTGAACACAGTGTAAGGTCTGGGGCGTTTCGCTGTAAGCTTGTTCTTCTCTTGAGTTTGGCAAGGTTTACACCATCTCCTATCTAAATAGGATAGCCACATTAGGTATGGCGGGTGGGGGGTTTCACTCCCTGTATCTTGGATCAGTCACCTCATCTGGATTAAACCAGGTATTCTCCTGACTATCTAAGATTCCCTTATTGGCATCGGACACTTGACAAAGGGAAGCATGCCCTTTACCCTTATGGGATGTGACGGGATACATTTGCTGGCCTTTATTCTTTGGAATGAAAACCAGGTTAAGAATCCTTGTTACAGTCTGCCTCTCTCCCCCAAAGGAGGAGGGCAATACCACACCCCTCTTTCTTTTGCTGGACTTGCTACCTTTAGTCAAGGTCCTAGATGAGATGGCTTTTAAGAGGTGAACCTTTTTATTCTGAAGGGGCAGACCCCACACAAGACATTGCGTTTAGAAACCACCTTGACTATTCCTGCCTGGATTGGTGTCTTTACATAGGCTTCGCCTGATCCAGACATGTTAGCCTGCAAGAAGTGCAGCTCGACACCAGGATTTAAATGGAGATTTTTTATTCTTAGACTTACCCCTTCTTTTTCTGGGAAGAGTAGTAAAGGGGGTATCCGTCACGGTTGAGGACAAGGACTGAACCTTCCCCAATAATGAAAAACAAAGGTTAATTAGATGTAGAAACTGCTCCTGGGTATGTTGGATCTAGAAAGGGTAGACTCCTCCATATTTAACTAGCAACCTAGCAGAAGTCAGAAAACACCATGACAAATATTCTTATAACAATCTAATTACTGTACTGGAGATCGATGACACACAGTATCACAACAGTGCCTTTTTGAGATGCAAGGATCTAGTGGACTGTGGAAAATTCCTCCATATGCACTCCAAAGCGAATACATGGAAGGGCAGATCTACTAACAAGGAATATGGCCACAGCCACACCCCAACCCACTGTGAGCCGAAACGACCACTGCGGTGTATCCCAAAAAGCGGAACCGGGCCAGTGTAACACCCCATCAGCCCTCAACCTGTGCAAGCTCACAGAGGCGGTCCATGCCACATTCCCTCAAAGTAAATCAGAAAGGGATACTTGCCGCGGTATGGGACCACAGCTCCTTCATGAAGCCCCTAGAATAAAGTACATATGTTGAAGGAACAATTATGAGCAAACACACTTAACTGAAGCTGGCAGCAGCAAAGATGAGGAAGGACCTCTTGTGACGTTTTTATAAGCGTGGGACTGATTATAATCAACTTGGGATATGATATGCATGTTCAAGATGTTATTTTCTCTACTTCAAAGTTACCTTTTTGTTTGTTTCAATAAAGAAGATAATGAAAAATCGCAGCCTGTGTGTTTTGACCTAGAATACTTTGGGACGTTAATAAGTGTCTTGTTTTGCATAGTAGTAAAAATGGATGATAGGAAATAAAATGTTGCCTTTGGGTAAACCCTTAGATTGCCATTGGTTGTATAGCTTGTCGGGTATGGCAGTGAGAAACCATATGACCCATATAGCCTACAGTTTATTTCATATGTATTTGCCGAAATACAAGATATTTATTTCCTTATGACATGTTGTGTATGTTGCATTTTTCTATAGGATAGTGAGTTTTCTGACTTGGAGCTTTCCGCTGCAGGGGAGAATGGAGAGAATGCCCCCATCTACTGTATCTGCCGGAAGCCTGATATCAACTGCTTCATGATGTAAGGATCCATTAGTTTATGAGTGAATCATTCCATGTATTAATCTTATTTATATGACCTGCAGCATTTTTAGTGTATTTTTCATATTGTAAAATGTATTGTACATGATACGGACCAATGTATTCGATTGCAATCGACTGTTTAATATTTGTGGTTTTGTGAATTAATTGGTTACTGTGGAAGTTAGCCATGGTCCAAAAAACAAGATGGAAACTGTACGGTGTATCCGTACAGCGTTGCTCCGGATTGCCAGTTTGTTTACCTTTGGGGCTTCCTTTAAAGCACAACACACCAATTTTTTAAATTGATTTTTCCAACATATGGAAATTATTTTTTTTTCCTTTATTGGCATTTCAAATTTTTACAACAAGAACGCTCCCCAAGCCGCTCCAAAAATCAACAGTAGGTTTGACTTCATAGAGTTAGATTTTGCTACACCAAGTATTTGTTTCATGCTTCTATCTATTTCTGCCCAATATCCTGCCAAGACCGGACATTTCCACCAAATATGTCCCCAGTCCCCAAGTGGGGGGGCGCCAGAATCCAGTGACGTACCTGGAAATATTGAAAGCATTCTGATTCATTGAAACCGAGGTCAAGCTTGCATTGAGCAAAGGATTTAGGATCCCTACCCAGAAATATATCCCGTAGTTTCAAACAACCTGCACATTTCCATTTAGTGAAAGCCAGAGGGTCTAGGCCAGGGGGAAAACTAGGGTTAAGGAAACGGGGAGTGAAAGGCAAGAGGAATTCTGTGAGTTTATTTTGTTTCACCGCTAGATCCCAAACATTTTCCACTAGGGCCGTGTTCTTGGTCTTATGAATATTAAGGGGGCGATCTTTTTTAGGAAGCCAAAGAATTTCACCTAATTGCGGTCCCCCAACTGCGCGTTCCACCTGCAGCCAGCGATTGTCTACATTTACACCCCGTCAGTCCCTTACTATATGAAGCTGAGCTGCTAGTTAACATTTATAAAGGTTAGGTTGACCAAGACCGCCTTTGTTAGTGGGAGTGATTAAAAACTCATATGCTATCCTGGGAGTTTTGTTATTCCATATATAAACCGAGATCTTTTCACAGAGCGTTTTTTAAAAATGGGTCCACAGCTCGAATTGGTAATGCCTGGAAAAAATATAATATCTTGGAGAGAATGGCCATTTTTATCACATTGATTCCTCCTAACCAGGAAATCGAGAGTGACCTCAATTTCTCCAGTTGGTTCTGAACAGAATTTAATCTTTACTAAGCCTTTTATAAGTTTTACATTGAATAAAAACTGCTGTCTTTTCAGTTTGTCATTGCAATGAGATATTACAGCTGCTTGGACACCATCAACCACTCCATCCTCGGCTTGTCTCTGTCAAATACCTGGCCTCGGATCACTCTCCCTGCATATAGAGCTAGAAAACGGCCAAACTAAGCCAGCGGCAATGTGGGGGTTGAACAGGTACAACTTGGGGAACCCAGAAGTAATGGAGGGGCTGGCTCGGACCTCGAGTACTTCATTGAAAACGAGGGATGTGTGAACAGCCCAGTCATGCTCTGGGAGGACTTCAAGGCAGTGTTTCGTGGTAGGCAATGTCGCTGACAACAGCTGCACGATAGAAACATACTCGAGAGGTTGAGGAGGCAGAAATGCAAGCGCAGCAACTGGAAGAAGAATGACTTGCTTTCGGCAACCTGAGCCTTGTCACGGCGCAAGAGACTCTAAGGAATGTAGCCCTGGACAATGCAAGGCAGGCACAATGGGCAATGCGGAGCAAAGTCCACGAATCTGGGGCTAAGTCAGGGAAAATACTGGCATGGCTAGAGAGGAGAGAGGGGGTGAAGGGACTGGTGAAGGGACTGGTACGGACAATACAGGACCCGAAAGGTACAACACTAACGGAGGATGGGGAAATCACCAGGGCATTTGCATTCTTCTATAAGGAGCTGTACAGCATCCTGAGTGATCTGACCGGGCTGTGTGTGCATCAATTCCACAGGACGTCTTACAGCCCTACAGCACACCAGAAAGGCGGACATGACCGAAATAGAGGTGGCGACTGCGCTCCTGCAGCTACAATCGGGCAAAACGCCGGGGCCTAACGGCTTCCCAGCCGAGATCTGGAAGCGGCTCACAGATGGTCACAGGACCTATGCACCGCCTCTTCAAGCAGTGTAAAGTCGATGGGATCCTCCCCCCCACCCCCCGGATCTGAGGAAGGCATGTATAGTGATCCTGCCAAAGGCACGGAAGCCCCGCAAAGTTGCGCCTCACATCGGCCGATTTCGCTGGTTAACAGCAATCAAAGTGCTGGCATGGATCTTCGCCAAATGCCTTCTAGGTGTCATAGACCCTTTAGTACACCCAGACCAGTTTGGGTTCATGCCCACCAAGTCCACGTGCATGAACATCCGTATAGTACAGATGGGGATAGACCAGAGAGCACAGCTACAAACACTGGCAGCACTCCTGACCATTGACTTCGAAAAAGCTTTTGGTTTTGTAAGATGGGAGGCGCTGTGGGAAATCATGGGCCGCATGGGGTTCGGGGAGGGCTTCCTCAGGTGGGTTTGCCTGTTATATGCAGGCCCCGAGTTAATGGTTAATGATTAGCTACATGGGGACCCGGGACTTCTGCATGTGGTGATAGAGAGAAGATGGATGGGAAGGAACCACCCAAACAAGTACTATACGGGGACGGGACAACGGGCACAGCCCTCCCCCGGATGACAAAACATACCAGACCGAAGTGGAGGGAGGCACACCAAGACATGGGTTGGGGAGGAGGCCTACCCTAGACCATCCTCTGTGGAATAACAGACTTCTCCCAGAGCTTAAGAAAATGGGACATGTCAAACAATGGGAAGACCTGGGCATAAAGGATCTCGCTGATGTGGTACTTGGGGGGGGTGTGGGGGAGAGGGGGGTTGGAGGGGGTCCCTCCTCCTCCCCCCTTTTGCAGAATTGCAGGACTACTTTGGGATTCTGTGCAGGGACTATTATACAACTATCCCACTTAATGAGATCCAATTTCCTGCCCTGGAAGAGGTTCCTGCATGCTCACCACCAGAAGCGAATGTCTTTCTGGAGCGTATAAATAAGGTCACCTCGACGCTATAACAGGCGCTGACAGCCTTTGGTTCTCCCGAACTATCCTGACTTTGGGGCGAATGGGAGGGTGATGTGGGAAAGCTGGACCCGGTGGAGTGGGTCGAAGCACTCTTGTTCCCAAAGTAAATTGCGATAGCAGCTAGGCTGCGCCTGATTCATATTAAGTATTGAACATGGTGTATTACTCAAGAACATCACTGGCAAAATGGGCAGCGGCTGACCAGGATAACTATCTGCGGTGCGGAAGAGATGGGGGCACCTTCTTTCACACATAAAAGAATGTGCACAAATACAAGTGTTCCAGGACAAATGCACACTGAAACAGTCGGCAACGATTGGGATGGTGGTCCCCTGAGAGCCCAAAATATGGCTATACACGGGGGGAGTTGGGAGGATGGGGGGGAACTGGGTTAACGAAATATAACTACGCATATACGGGGCCTGGGGCTGCCCACCGAAATTCCAAAAGGTTTGAGTCGGATGGGAGGGATGAGTGGGGGCTAGAGGGGTGATTTACCATATGCTGCACGAGAAAGACATTACCCGCATTGCCACCTTTACAATGATGTATACGATTCTCAGATGTGTGAGTACATTTTGAACCACTGCAAATACAGCCACGTGTTTCGTTTGTTGTAACGTTACTAAAGGCAATAAAAAGAGTTAGGAAAAAACAAAACTAAAACACTCAGTCCTCCTCGACCGGCTCCACTGACCTGGAATCTGAGACTTGCCACTCAACTGGATTGCCTCATTCCTTAACGGGAAACCAATCACTATTCTTCCCCTCCCCCCCACACTTTTTACCTCTTCAGCTCGACCAGTGAACACTGGAGTACCCCAGTGAGCTTGCCTCTCTTCGTTCCTTTTCAACCTCTATATGAGCCCGCTACCAGTGATCATCCACTCACATAACCTCACCTGCTACAATTATGGTGACGACACCTAAATCATCCTGAAAATCCCAAGACGAGCTCTGATCACCCCCCCTGACATAGCGGCTTGCCTAAATGATATAGACCTATGGATGTCTAGAAACCACCTCCTTCTCAACCCAGGGAAAATTGAGATGATGGTATGTGGCAACACAGCTCTACTCCTGCAACCACTCCCATGGCCTACCTCCCTCTGCACCCCTCCCGCCACCTCTGACACAGTCAAAAACCCTGGCTTCATATTGGACTCGGACCTAACTCTGCCCCACCAGATCAACAATGTATCTAAATCCTGTTGCTACCACCTCAGACTTCTAAGACGCATCTTCCCTTATCCCTCCTTCCTCCAACCAAGTGGCTTCTATTATGTCAATCGTCATGTCCAGATTAGACTGTGCAAACTCCATGTGCCTGGGGGTTTCGGCATACCAAATGAACAAACTCCAAAGAGTCCAAAACGCAGCCGCTAAACTTCTCCTTGCACTAGGGCGAAGGGACCACATCTCGCCTGCTCCTTGCACCCTCCACTGGCTACCTATTGGATGAAAGGCCACCTTCAAAATCCTGTGCATCACCCACCGAGCAGTGCACAAGGGCGGCCCATCATACCTCCAAGAGAAGACTATGCGCTACCACCCAAAATGCAGCCTAAGGTCAAGCACGGGCCTCCTAGTCCTAATTCCAGCTTCCAATTCTGCCAGACTTGGAGGGTCAGCCTACTCTACCCTTGCACCAACTCTATGGAATTCGCTACCCCCTCATATTCGGCACAACCAGAACTACATGGCCTTCGTAAAGCAGTAAAAACATGGCTTTTCCCAAATCCTTGAACAGGTCCGCCCATGGCCATATACCCATCCCCTTATCGCCATTGTCCTGTGAGAATCGGCACTAACCTGAAACAAAACATCACTGCAGAATATCCCAAGAAGCATCCAACAACCCAACTCAAAATCCCTAGAAAGACGCTGAAAATGGGCCCTTGAAGTCCAACCACAGAACGTTTCGAAAAGGACTGCCCATCCAAAATAAATGATCATACCCTCACTGGCCAGGAGCCACCCACCGATAACCAGTCAATCATTCATACCATTATGCTCAATCTTCTCTTTACATCAACAAACAATAGAACGCAGCTACACCCCTCGATCAATTCGCACACATATCTACATTGCTCATAAAACAACTCAACTGCCTGGTAGAATGCAGCTATGCCCCACGAACAATTCGGCCTAGCAGCGCACACATTCTCCCACGCATGCCTCATGGCAGCAAGAATGCAAATTCGGAAACCACACTCCTTGCTGCGCACATTACACTGATCTCTCACATCACTGCACCTCACTTTGCATTAGAATGCAGCCAACCCATGAAAACCACTCTGGCTGCTCACAAGGCAAGTGCACCCAGGCACTATATGCTACACTAATCTTTCAAATGATATGGACCACGGTCCCTGAGGGCATTCAACCCAACAGCGCTTTGAGGTCATACCAACAGTATATAAAGCGCTATACAAATTCACTATAACATAACATTTGTTTGAACATAGTAAACCGTTAACTGCTAAACATACCCCACCTCTCCTTTCCCCTCTTTGGCAGCTAAAACAGCAAAGGTTCCCTATTAAAGAGAGAAAGTCTTCTTTTTTTGTTTTGATCACTTAAGTGGTACAGGCTGCAGATTTTTGTTTTGGTACATAATGGACCTCATTGAAAGGTTGGCGGTAACACGCTGGTGCTACCGGCGGGTTGCCACTGACCTCGAAACACTGAACCCGCCGCCTGACTTCCTGGTGCCACCGGGACATTACAAGTCCCGGCAAAGCGGGAAGTCAGGCGGCACATTCAGTAACTCCCCATTCTTGTGGAGTCCCACAGGAATCTATGGGAGTGGGGAGAAGAAAGCACTGTTGCTAACAGTGCTGGTTCTTCCGTGACAACTCTGCCTACTGGGGCGGATGTTCCCGGCTGGGTCAGACCTGCTCTATGGCCCCTGCAGGCAGACTCGTAGTGTGGCGGTCCGGAAACAAGGATGCTGTTAAGATTACCGGCACTCTTTGTGTTTCCGGACCGCCACACTCTGAATGAGGCCCAATGTCTTTTCTAATGGACTGTTAACATTGTACATATTGAAGTCCTCATCTGTTTAACTGAACAGTGCATTTCTGATAGTTTTTCTCCTAAAAATGGGTGCCTTGTTTTTTTTTCAAAGGTTTTATGCCGTTTTGTTAGTCTAAAATCCTGATTTTTCACCTAAACAACTTTAAAAATATGCTCTGTACTCTCTAAACCTTCTTTGAGGTTACATTATCTTTTTTATTACATTTTATTGTGCAAATTAGTTAATTACAAAACCTTATACACACGTTTTATTAACATATTTATTAAGAAAATAAAAACATAAATTCATATTACTAAATACGCTTCTTTGTACGGAATAACATGGACAGTCTTTATCGATCAATATTACATCAACATTTTCATCCATATATAAAAAGCGCCCCCAATATATACCTGACATGTTGCTGCATGAATTGTGGCCCAATATTGATCTGAGGTTATCGAGGCTATATCACTCGCTAATTCCCTATAAACCCTTAAATAAAAAACATTTAGCTTTATACACCCTGTGAGTAAATGTCTCGCTGTTTCTACTTCACTTCCAGAAAAACTGCAATTCCTAAATTCATATGGAACTGAGTTCTAGCCATCCATATATTCTTTACAGGGGAGTATGTTAAAGTGTAAGAACATCATACATCTTTTAAAATCGGGTTTACCATATTTCAATAAATAAGCACTCAGTTTACAATTTTTAAAACATTGCAAAATATAATAAACATCTCTTATTAGTACTAAGATGCTCCAAGGATTTTATCATATCCCATGCTAATGCCTTCTCCCTCAGTAGGGGATTAAAACGGGGATCCTCACTATCATATTCAGTATTGTTCAAATTGATATCAAGAAGAACAGAATTCACATTTACTTTTAACATGTTAAAATATATAGATCTAGCAGTCTGAGCTATAAGTCCAAAAAGACTATCCTTTCCTTCATATCTCATGATCTTGTTATATAATTTAACCCTGGGGTTTCTCAGTGTAGAAAGGGAAACCCTACCCAGTACACATGTAATGGCTTCAATCGGAACTGCACCAGGGAGCCTGCGCACAGGTTTCCAAAACGTATCCTCTAATTTGTCCAGCCATAGTACATATATATTTTTTTATTTTTATTTTCGCATAGCTGTCATAGAACTCAATGATTAAGCTTCTTGACACCATGATCGCCTTTTCGATTTTTCGTGTCATTCCAGCGAATGCTGTTGCCTTCATCATTAATACCAATGTTACCATTGGGAGCTTTAATTGGATTCTGCTGGTGATTCGTTGTTTGTTCCAGCAACAAGCATAGTGGTAAATGGTCACTTTCATCGCAAATTGTTATTGCCATATCTTTAACCATTTGGATGGCTTTGGCGTTGACACACATGAAATCTATTGTGGATGCTGGGTTACCACTAAATTGTGTGTGGGATACATGTGCATCGCCTGTACAGAAGCCATTTAAGCGTGTAATTGCATGTTCGTTAGACAGTGGCATCCATTTCTTTCCACTGCGAAACACAGCATTCTTTGGAGTTTCTGTATGTGACCCAGTATTCAGCATGTTTGCTGTCCCTGAAAGTTCGATATATGCATTAAAATGGCCTACAATTATTAGAGGTGACACTAGATTATATTGCTGTATTATGGATCTCACTGCCGCCACGTACTCTTTCGTTGCGATGTTATTTGCAGGATCATATATATTTATTAGTACAAGACTTCTTGTGCCATGATTCAGAACTGCTGCTAATATATTTAAGGCTGAGCAGGCAATTTCTCCCATTTTCCAGGGTAAGGCAGCAGTAATGAGTAAACCTCCCTTTGGCTGACCCTTTAGTCGCTGGTTTTAGTGATGGTTGTGCGGCCGTGTAATTCAACAGCATTGCACAGCCAGGTCTCCCGCAGAGCTATGATCGAAAATGTTTTTAAGTAAGTAATGAGGTCCTCATCACTGAAAATGTGTGTGTGGCCTTGTGTATCCCACGACATCACTATCTCGATGTCATCGTGACATCTGTGAGAAATGGGATTTAAAGAATGCAGGGAACCATTGCCAATATCCTGTGTGGTCTGCTTCCTTCCGTTTAGTGCTTTTTGAAGGTTGTATACCTATAGCATGGGTCACTTCCTTTGTTGTGGACATCTTCATATTTGTTGTTGGTGTTTTTGTTTGGGTGCAGTTTATATTTCCCGCAACACTGCTGTTGTTAGCTCAGTAAGTCTATAGGACCTTGGACTACTGTACCATTAGTACGGATGCGTTTAGGATCTTGCGTCTCATGGGGTTTGAATTTTGTGATGTTAATCCTGTCAGCTGGCTCTCTGTTTCTTTTCGGGTATCATGGTGATTGAACTCTGATATCCCATTTTCTCAATCTTGTCCCCATAGGATATGGCATACTCTAGCAACCAGTTATCTTTGAAGCGGATATTTGTTATATTCATTGCGCTGTTATCCACTTGGTCAACCAGCAGTATGTCCTCTGTGCTAATCACACGAAGGGGAGGGATGCTGTGAAATAACCCCAGTATCACTGACCGGTTCAGCGGGGCAGCTTGACCCTTAGTACCTATTTCCTTGAATTGAAGTGCTTTAAACTTGGTATGTCTGATGGTAATAGATTCTGCTTATTGTTTGTTGCCAATGGTGTCGTTACGCCAGATTTTCCAGGCCCCCACAGTGTTTCTACAGTCTGTTTGGTTGTTTTCGAATCGCTCCGCTTTGCTTGATTTCCTATGTTAGCCAATTTTTTCTGAGGGTTCGAGGATATCACATCAGCGTTTTGTTGGCAAGTGCAGTTAGATTTAATAGGTGGTCAAATAACAGGGGTGTTAACTGTTAAACCGTTCCCCTCCTAGTTTTCTTTTCTGCATTTGTCATTATAGGGGTGTCAGGAACTATATGTTGGATTCGTGGTCGTTTAACAGACGACATGGCTTGAGATACTACTTTTCTTTTTCTCTTAGCCACTTGAAGCTTATGTGCTGGATGGGGCACTGTGCATGCCTTTAGTCTATTACTATTAGTGATTCCGTCTTGGGCCTTAGTAGTTGCTGTAAATGACATTGAACCTAGATTTGGCATTGTAGGTTGTGGCATGCTAATTGGGTCAGTATTGGTCCCTTGATCCTGAATGTGTCTCCTACCTCGATTAATGCTTTTGTGTAACAGTTGTGATTGCAGGTCTAACTTATTTTCGATTTTTTTTTTTTCTCCCCTCTTGTCGATTAATGTTCGAAGGCCTGAAACATTTCTTCTGATGACATGCTACACAAACTAGCTAAACTCTGTACGTGGGGTGGGAAAACGTATTGGCTGGCAAGACTCCAGTGGAGCGGAGGAGCTAGTTGGACAGTTTGCAGAGTCGTCAGCCGTTTTAGGAGAGCCTATATAAGGTAGATTAGGGTCATCAGGCCGAGGGAGGAGTGCATCTATGGCATCTCCTGTTTCATCTATGGGAACGGTGCCTTCATCGGTGTGATGGTCGGTATGGTGATTGGGAATGGATTCCATTTTACACGGTTGTAACGCCTCGTTATTTAGCTGGCTATCTGGTTGCATCATATCAGGGATTGAATTGTCCAATACTGGGCCAAGAAATACGATGTCAGTTTCACTAGTGGATATGTTTAGGTCTAGGGGGGGGCAAATTTGGGGGATGTGTGGTTTGTTCATTGTCTACTGAGGCATGAAATTTGGCGCTTGTACCTGATCGCTAGTGGAGTGTTGTACTGTCTACGTCTGCTGCTAATGCCAGTGTGGTGGGGAGGCATAGACTGGGAACATCATTGGTTAGCCCAAGACTTGTCTTGTCTTATCTGGTGAAATGCTTATCATGGTTACAGATGCTTGTTTTAACACATCATTCGCAAATACACGGTCTTGCGCTGGCAGCACTAGATTATTAGTGACATTTGTGCCTAAGCAGCTTAATGCGCTCTACAGATCGTAAGTCACTTCTTGAGCAGCAATAGCCGCTTCCTCTGCACTAGGTTTTAGGATTTTCTGATAATAGTCATTTTCCATGTGGAGACTTGGCTAACTGATTGGCATATTATGTTAGGCGGGCAGACACGTCTACAGTTTCTTTGGTTTGAGCTCCTCTCCCAGAGGCTCCTGATTGTTCACTGGCTATATGGATCGGATCTGCCAAAGCGTCCATTTTGACACGTGGTTGTTAGGCAACGTTTGTATGCAGTACCCTTTGGGACCACTACACACAACTAGGACTACAGGTGTTAGCAAACCAAACCTTTGGTATAAGTCCGTACTACACAGTTTTGGTAGCAGAGCTGAGCAGCCAGACTTATCTCAAGAGGGGAATGTGAGCAGTAATTATGTAACACAGATGTCTACAATCACAAGTGTTCAAATAAACTCTTACACTCAAGGTTTCTTTGATAAATACTTATTAATCTATCTGTCAGTTATAAAACATTCATAAGAAGAAGGCAATAAAATCCCATACAAATATACTTCAATGCTATTTTAGGATACTTTTCAAGAGCAGTAAAAGGCAAAGATTATTAGAACCTGAAAGGTTACAATTATTCTTAGACAGTTCAATACTTTGAGTTCACCAGAAGAGTCAATATTCAATTCAACAGGCTAGGCCAAAGTCAATGGGCTAAAGTCTTGGATAGGATAAAGCGGTTCTGGTAAGTAAATGGTAAAGTCTCTGCAGAAGTTCTTGGAAGCAGTTTGTAAAAAGAAGAATCATATGATGGGTCACAAGCTGATTAGGCTTGCGAGTTGCAAAAGTTTCAAGCACTTTCACCGCGAGAGGTTATTTCACAGTACCTTACAATGAAGAAAAAGATGCAGCTGAAGACTTCTGTTCCTGGCAGTTCCTGCAGATCTCGCTGTTCATGTGCCTCAGTCGTGGGGACAAGAGGGAGGACGTTGGGGGACTCCTGCACTGCACTGGGACTGGTCCAAAAGCTAGCACTTGGCAAGCTTCAATTTCGGTGGCTGTGAGTAAAGCACACAAACTGGTGTCCCTCTCCCTGGTTCTACGGTTTCCTGCAGCAACTCTGAGCAAATTCAACCAGCTCTGAGATAGGTGTCCAGGTGGCTTACTTGTGAGTTGATTGGTCCCACCAACTCAAAGTAAGAAGTCGTTCTTGCAGGGGCTTCTCTGTCGATGTGAACTTGGTGATTCGGACCTGCAGCAGGGCTTCACTGGACAAACCAACGATCCAGGAGTTGCAGCAGCCGTCCTCTTCAAGCTCTTCTTAGGTTCCTTCGTTCCATTGGTCAACCCTGCCTTCCAAGCCAAGAGACTCGCCTTTTATTCAGTTCTCTCCCATTCATTCCAGCCTAGCTGTCACTCGCCCAGCAGGGTGGCTGTCCTTGCTGGACATTCAGCCAGCCAATCACCAATCGGTGCATTTGGGTCTCCTAGGAGACTAAGCACAGGGAGTTTCGGGCACCTCCCTCACTTCCTGCCCACCCCAGACAGTCGGGCACCAAAGTGGGACCTCACTCCTGAAGCCCACCAAAGGCGAATGAACAAAGAGACCAAACTTGGTTTGGCGCGCAGAGTAAAACTCTAGAAGGACCTTTCCACAAAGAAACGGCAAAAAAAGACTGGGACCTGTTTTTACAGAGGGGGCTTGGACGCCATCTTGAAAAACATGGCTTTTAACGCTACCGGCGCTCGTGGTCGTTAAAAATCATGGTAGTTCGTTATAAAACCATTGCCACCAGCCATTCTGAGAGGAAAGGGTAGCATTTGACTGCTACATGAGTATCTAGACACAGGGGATACTAAAGGGGAGCACTCTATAGGAAGATAGGTTGTGCTGGGTCTAGGAATTTAAGACTAGTAAAGTCAATTTTACTTTGCTTACTCTGGGAAAGTCGTTTATCCTAAAGAAGGTATTTAAACATTGGGAAAGCCTGAAAAAGGTTTCCCTGTGCAACTTCACTGAGGGTGATGTGACACAAATTAAACGATGATGCCTATGGAGTTGGTTAGACTCCATAACCAAAGAAAACACAAGAGTAAAACACATTTCAAAATACATGAGAGAGTGGGAAAAAGGGTCACACTCTCTCCAGGAAAAAAATCAAGTCCACAAAATCCAGCGTTGTTGCTGGGGGTCTCTAAAGTGAAGAGAATTAGCACATTTATGAGAATTCTCCCTAACACTGGTGGTTTAAGTAGCCAGACACTATAGCTCAAAGATTCAGGTGTATTTTATTGCGTTATTTTTCAGGTTGTAAACTAGCAGGGTCGAACACACAACGGCTTGTAGAGGTGGTAATACTATTTAATACGTCCTTGTGGGCATCTCACGTTCTCCGGCACTTGTCGAAGTTAGTCTATACTCTGCTTTCCTATTCCATAAATAGTATCAACATAAAAGACTATGAACCGCACCCAGTGGCACTGACGAACACGAAATTTAACGGGCACGTTGCGATAAATGTATGGCAGTTACAGCACAACAGCCGCAGTGATGGATGCGTTAATGGCGTGTTATGCTGAATGCGTAAGTTTAACCTTTTACATGTACAGAGGCTATACAAAGCTGTACCGAGAGCTACAAATACAAACACGTACAATAGGAGGGCTACAGATACATGTCGCACATATGAAGCCATGCAATCGAGTTAAAATACAAATCTAAAATGCTATATATTGGCATAAAAGCTATACAAACTTGCCCTATATTCAGATAATTAAAAGGGGGACTAATTCTAACGCTGCTTTGTGGCTGCCCAGCCGAGCCAACGAACCGCATACGACTTGGCATGTGCGCTATGCGCGTGGCCACACTCTATTATTGCCTTCTGGATAAAAGGGGAGTGGCCGCTTATAACGGAAAAGAGAATGCATGTAGAAACAGCTATATAAACAGCTATGTGGCATAGATAAAACGCCTAAGGGAAACCTTCAGTTAACTGGAGTCCGTACCAAAAGGAGGAGTGGCAGCCAGGAAAATCCTTGGATAAAAATGGTCGAACGCTTTTCACAGCTCCCAGTGCTTCCCAGCGAACAGCCTACGAATAGGCATGCGACTGTACATATTTCTCCTCATGTGCCTCCAATGCATACAAACCCCTGGTACAATACTGCCTTTATACATTTCTATAAATTCTATAAACCCCTCAATCGAATGCCCACCATTTGCTCCCAGGTATTTTCTGACGACATTCCACCGATTAATCATCCTACCTGACGGCACGTTATTAAAAATTAAAATGGAGGGGTTACTAACAAGTCATTCCCAGGTAAGGATACACATCCACAATCTCCAGTGCTTTGTTATTCATTTTCCAAACATATATATTTTTTTCCTTTTCTTAGAATTAGCACCAATTATTGTCATTACTTTCGATTTACGGGGGTTAATAACCAAGTCATTATCACTGGAATCCGTACCCACTGGATCCAACAATCTCTGGAAGCCAACAGCCATTTTGTCCATTATGACTCTTATGCTCTGCATAAGATAACCACCTTATGCCTACATCCCCAATTGTTTTTTATTTTTATTTTTTTAAATATATTTTTATTGATTTTATACATACACTGTATCAAAGTGTGGCAAGTACTTGAAAAGCGCTACAAGCAGCGCAGTCGTGCTTAGAGGTGCATGTAATAAACAACAAGAACATAAACATCAACAACAACAGGTCAGAGGGATGTTCGTGGGGGGAGCCAAGAGGGCAGTGGTGCCATGATAGTCAGTATTAGTTAAATGAGGGCGGGCAGGGGGAATTGTACATGCTTTGGGATCAGGGCAATGGGCAGAGAGCGGGGATCGCAGGTCTATCCGGCCTTCAATGTTTCGTTCCTGGGTTTACGAGCAGGCGGGAAGCTACCTTGGTCGGATCTTCTGCTATGTGCTGTCCCCTTTGCTTTTACTCAGTTTTGTCCATCCATCGTAGGGAGGGAGGTTGTCGGGCTAAACCTGGGTATTTCTGGGTGTAGTCCAGGAAGGGGCCCACGTTTGGAGGAATTTGTCTCTGTTCCCGAACCGGAGGGCAGTTATTTTTTCCGCTGCAATTATATCCCAGCATTTCGTCCACCACATTTGTACTGCTGGGCCCTCTGGGTTTTTCCACAACCTAGCCACAGAAATCTTAGCGGCCGTCAGCAGATGAGAGCATAGCTCTGCTCTGTGCCCTGAGAGGGGGAATTGGCCCTCCCTACTTGCTCCCAGTAGAACAATGCCCAGATCCCATGGGATCGTGAGTCCTGTGATCCTGTTGATGTGATCCAGCACGGATCTCCAGAATTGGGTGGCTTTGGGACGTGTCCAAAACAAATGGTAGAGTGTGCCTTTATCTGGACATCCTCTCCAGCACGCTAGAGGAATTGTCGGGTTACATTTGTTAAGTGTCTCTGGGGTCCGGTACCACCTGAAGCATACCTTGAATGCCCCCTCCTTGTTGGAAACACATTTCGAGCTTCTGTTTGCCCTCGCCCAGATGTGGTTCCACTCCTCCAGTTCGATGGGCCTCCCAATGTCATTCTTCCATTTCAGCATGTACGGCTCTTTGCGGGATGGGTCAGTTCTGTCCAAGAGCTTGTAGAGGGTAGAAATTCTGCCCTTTGGTGGGGATCCTGTGAGAGTGAGTTCCAGGGCAGTGAGGTCTCTGCTTCCGAGGCGCTTCATATCCCTACTCAAGAGCCAATGTCGGAGCTTGGTATATCTAAATCTTTCGCTCTCCGGCACGTTGAATTTCGCCTTGCAGGCCTCGAAGTCAAGGGGGTCTCCCTCCTCATAGAAATCTTGCACCCTCTCCAGCCCTCCATTTTTCCACCTCGTGAAATTCTTGGGGTTATAGCCCGGGGTAAATTCAGGATTCCTCCAGACCGGGGTGAGTGGACACGTTGTGCTGCGGAGATTCCACAGGCGCGCCGCCCTTCTCCAGCTCATCACCGTGTTTTCGGTTGCCGCCAGGGTTCCCACGTCCTCGCCTGCGCTTGGTTGCTTCAGGTGTGGCAGCGAGTTTATTGGGCTCGGGCTCCAGGCCTCTTCCAGCTCCAGTCAGTGGGGCTTTGGGGTGGAGGGAAGCCAAGCGAACGTGAATGAGAGCTGAGCGGCAAGGATATATCTGGCCACCTCAGGCGCTCCCAGACCTCCCAGCGCCCGTCCTCGGAGCATGAGTTTCCTTGGGATTCGTGGCTGTTTTTCTTCCCAGATATAACTCATGATGTTCTTTTGTAGCTTCTGGATCGCCTGCTTCGGAATTGTGGTAGGTATGGCTGAGCACTGGTAAAGTAGTCTTTTAATGAGGTTCATCTTCAGGGCCGTGATTCTCCCGAACCATTAAATCTCCTGCTTTTGCCAGCGTACAAGGTTGTTCTTGAATTCTTTGAGGAGCGCCGGGAAGTTGGCTTTGTATAGTATACTAAGGGTGCCTGGGAGCTGGACCCCTAGTTATGTGAGATTCTTTTTTGCCCAGGGTATGTGGTATTATTTTTCCAGATCTAACATTAGAGAACCAGGCAGGTTAATGCTTAGCGCTGTCGATTTGGATAGGTTAACCTTAAATCCCGAGGCTTCCCCAAATTCAAGCAGTTCCCTCCATAGGGCCTTCATGGATTCCCTTGGCTTGATCAGTGTAAGGAGGATGTCGTCGGCTTACAGGGCGGCTTTATATGTTTGGGCCTTGATTGTCAGGCCTTGAATCCCTGCATTTAGACGTACCCTGTTCGCGAATGGCTCCAGGGGGGACAGGGGACAACCCTGCCTGGTGCCTCTTGAGATTTTGATTATTTCGGACCTGGACCCATTGATCCTAAGTCTGGTGGAGGGATGTTGGTAGTTCGCTAATGTCCATTTTATGAAATTTGGGCCAAAGCTGAAATACAGGAGTTATTTTTGGATGTAGCCCCAATCGAGCATGTCAAAGGCTTTATGCGCGTCGAGGGATAGTACCATCAGTGCCCGCCCCTTCCTGTTTCAATGACATTTATGGTTCTCCTTATATTATCATGGGTGCTGCGGCCAGGGATGAATCCAGTCTGATCCGGATGGATGATGGACGGAAGCAAGGGAGCCAGCCTGTTCGCGAGGGTTTTGGTGAAGATTTTAGCGTCGTAGTTCAGGAGGGTGATGGGTCTGTAGGAGGTGCAATGGCTCCGGTCCCTTCCAGGTTTCAATAGCAGCACGGTTAGTGATTCTTCCATCGAGGGGGTGGTCGTTCCTGATGATAGGAACGAGTTGAAGAGGGTTGCCAGATGGGGCGAGAGGATATATGAAAACTTTTTATAGAATTGTGCTGTAAACTCATCCGGGCCAGGAGTTGAGTTTTTCATTTTAGCTATGACCTCACTCACTGTCGGCTGGGCCATGGCTACCAGCTGTGTCGGAGCCCATGGGGGACTCCTGCTGTAGTGTAATGAGATTGATGCTCTGGGGTTCTCTCCGCAACGTCTCAGGTGGCCCGATTATTTGTGAGGCTTTGGGTTCAACGTCTGGGCCCCCTCGGGAGGAGGGGGTGGCTTCAATGCTCTGAGGAGGAGGAACTCAGCTTAGTGCAGATGGGGCTCTCATCGGTTATTGATGATCTTTCCCTTTGCGGGAAGGCCGCGCGTCCTACGACGACCCGGCACCCGGGACCAGGGACGAAGAGACTCCCCGCCAGCCCCCTCGGGAGAGCGCTCCGAGGCCCCCCGGAACCTCCCTTTCCGTGTCTGGGTTCATAAACTCTTCAGCCTCACGAGGTGAGGGAATTTGCCGAGTCTTTCCCTCCCAGGTGAAGGCGAGGCCTGAAGGAAAGCTCCAGCGGTAGGGAATCTTGCGTTCGCGTAGCCAGTCAGCCATAGGTTTAAGAGCTCTTTGTTTGGCCAGGGTTGATGCTGCCAAATCTTGATACAAGGCTATCTCCGAATCCCGGAAGTGGATTTGTCCCATGGCCCTGGCCTCCTGCATTATCTCCTCCTTGAGCCTGTAGAAGTGGACCCGGACCAACACGTCAGCTGCCCCGCTGGGCCTCTGCCTGGGTCTAGCCCTGTGCACTCTGTCCAGCTCGAGGGGAGAGTTATCTGGGAGGGTGATGATGTGGCGGAGGAGGTCGGAAACATATGAGGGGAGGTCTTTATCCGAGATTGCAGATGGAATCTCCCGGATTCTGATATTGTTCCGCCTTGAGCGGTTTTCCACGTCTTCTTGTCTTGCTTCAAGAGCCTCGCACCTGCACTCTAGGGCTCTAATCCTGTCAGCCCCCTCTCCGATCTCAAAGTTCTGGTCATAGAGCGTGGTTTCAATTTCCTCGGTTCTTGATTCAATTTCCCCTACTCTCTTGTCCAGCCGGGCAATTTGACTCTTTACGTCTTCAGTACCCCTCTGGAATTCCCTGGTGAAGGCTGATAGGTCATGAAGGTCTGCTTTTGTGACCGCTTGAGCCGCCCCGGCCGCCTGCTCATCGGGGAGGCCATCCCCCGTCGCACCTTCATTGCGCTCACCCTTGCTTTTATCCCCCCCCAGCAGGCATGGTTAATAGTGTGGAGATGTCTGTCTGCTGTGCGGATTTGCTGGCTTTGGACATGACGACTCAATTCGGCCCGTTTCACTAGGATAAAAGGGGGGGGGAGAAACCAGCGCCAGACTGCTCCCGACACCCGGTCCCCAGCCAGTACCAAGAGGCAGCAGAGCGTCCAGGAGGGGCCGAAGCCCAGTGAAAGAGGTCAGACACCGGGGATTTGCCACCGGGGATTTCGCTTCGAGGGGGGAGAGGTCAATGGGCTCCTTGGCAACTCCCAGGCCCTTTGAACGTGATGCGGCAGGTGCCGCCTTACCTTGTGACAGAGGCGTAGAGGGAAGCCGGTGCCTCTGCGGTTGACCCCCGAGGGGCGCACCGATTTCCCCCCCTTGGTAGAGAACTAGAGCTGAGTGGATGGTGATGGTCTGGGAGCCGGGAGGCACGGGCCAAAGCTGGTGGGGGCTGATGGGAACACAGGTGCTGGGCGGGCGGGACACCAGAACATTCGGAAGAGACTCCACAGCTCCTGCTGATTCGGCTCTGATGCAGTGAGATTTAAGGAACAGTTCAGGATGGCAGGAGGAGTGTGGGGGCCAACGAGGGACCCCGAGGCACAGCACAGTCAGAAGCAGGAGGTCCGGGAGAGTGACACCGCTGTTAGAAGCGTGGAAAGGAGGGGGTGGCAGCCCAAGAAGACCAACTTGCTGCAGGAGCGGTGACAAGCTCCCCCAGGCCTTCAGTCAGCTTGCCAGTCTGCTCCGACGCGGGCGATTCCTAGCGCCGGGTACCTGATAGCAGCTGCAACTTGGCGGGGGAGGCCGATGGAAAGAAGCGGGCCTCGGCTAGCCTCCCCTCCGACGAAATATTCCGGAGGCTGCAGGTGTCGGGAGCCAGGCCTTCCCCAAGCAAAGAGGGGGCGGTGGAGAGCCCACGTAGTGGTCCCGGGCGGAGGTCTCGATTGGGCCCCGGTCCAGCGCCGGGGGGGAGGCCTCCCCAATCACTCGGCGCAATTGCTGGCTCGGATTCCTGGCCGCTGGAGCCGAGAGGAATCGCCGCGGCTGGGCGTCCCTCAGGCCGGATCGGCTCACAGATGGCCGCGGAACCCACGGTTCGGCAGCAGGCACCGCTGCCCGGAAGGTTCGCTCCGGAGGGAGGGGGGAAGCAAGGCGGCCCCCAGCCACCCTACACCGGGCACAAAAGTCGAGGGTCCATCGCCGGAGCGCAGCTCTCCGTGTGGGCTGGGGGGGAGAGGGAGGCCCCCGAGGCCCGCTGACACCGCCGTTGGCGCCCAGGGTTCCAGGGCCGGCAAGGCGGGAGAGGAGCTCTGTAAGCTAAGCCTCGCGTCGGGCGCAGTGAGCCTCTGTTTCCCCGTGTCCCGCTGGATAGGAGGGATGCCGATAAGCCTCGAGGAAGGCGACCGTCGCTCTGTGTCTCCAGCGGCAGGCTACGTCTCCGACCACCAAGCCCCAAGATCAGTGCCGGGCCTGGGGGGAGTCCGCCATCTTGTTTTCCGCACTCGCTCCGTCAATGGCGGGCAGCCCGAAGCCTCCCAAACTGTGCGGGCAGCTCTCGTAGGGCATCCATACTCGGTCAGAACATGCCGCAGCGCTTCAGCTCTCGACAGCGCTGAGTCAGGATGAGGGAATTAGCTTTTCACCGGAGCATTATTGATGGTAGCGTGACGCCAGCCGGGAGCTCTCACAGAGCAGATCCGACCGCCATGGCTCCAAGCCACGCCCCCCTACATCCCCTATTTTAGGTGGAAAGCAGTTAAGGTCCGACAGACTGAGGCCAATGTCTGCGACATACAAATTGTACAACACCGGGGAAAGTAAACACTCAATCGGGGTAGTGAGTGAACATCTTCCATCGACACAGATCATCACCGTAGTGTCAGTATTCATTGCCCTAATAAAATGCAAAACCATCGGACAAATACCCCACTTCAACAACTTTTGCCATAGTCTTTCCCGATTAATACAATCGAATGCCCCACTGTAACCTATGAAGCACAAATAGGGACTACCCTCAGGATGTTTTAAAATTTCAGAGATGAGATAGTTTAATGTAGCAATGTTATTTATGGTACTGTGCCCCTTACTAAAGTCAGTTTGCTGCTAATGGATAATGTTCTTATCCTCTATCCATTTATTGATACTCTTCAGTAATAAGGCATAAAAGATTTTACAGCAGGTATCTGGCATAGTTAAAATTCTATAGTTGAATGGGTATATCTAGAGTCCCTTTTTAAAAATGGGTATCGAGATCGACTTTCTCCAACTCTCCGGTATTTCCCCTGTCTCCCAAATTAACGTAAACAATTTAAGTAGTAAAATAGCCAATTTCTGTGGGTTGCGTTTAATTACTAAACACTAATTAAATGATACGTTTTAACACTATCATCAAAATAGACATGTTTTGTATGCCAATGGCATTTGCTTCTTTGTGGTTGTCCTCCAGCTAAATAATGTCTATACAGGTACCAAAACCTTTTGGAATCGGTGTGCAGTATTCTAAAAATAATTTTCCTATCGGAGTTACTGATGTCACTTTTATAGAAGCGCAACCAATTCTTAAATTGTATGCCCAACTTAGTCTTCACATCCTTTTTTTCCATCTTATTCATGTTTTGATTTTGATTTACTTTGCAAATATTTGCCTTTATTAATTTTTTCTTTTCATACATACCATCATACTTATTCTTATGTTTTTTCTACCATATGTGAATCTACCATATGTGAAGCGTGCTACCTTTTAGGCAAGGACTCAATAATGGACTCCAACATCCTGCCAATATCAGTACTAGCCATTGTACCACGATTTGTACCAAGGTTCTGTGACTCAAGTCCCATGTTAAAAATAACTTCTCAAAGCGGCAAATGTTTAGTTCTGACCAAACAATCCTATTGCCTCTGGCATTCACACGAAAGCACATATTCTCATGTCTAAGGGGGTGTCCAAGGCTACAATTCACGGTGAGTTTTAAAATTACATGGTCACTCAAATTAGTATACATATTATCCATTTCTTTTACTAATTCATTCAAACCCCTACTTGCAATAATGTAATCCACCCTTGATGAGACCGACCTATTTGTCCATGTCTCCCAATTATCCCACTCATTTGGTGTGGTAGGGTTAACAAATGTTATCCCATACTCCTTAAAGGCCTTCAACCACTTCATACCTTTTATTTGCATCGAATTTTTGAGCTTTTTTAAAAATAACCTCCATAGGGCAAATCAGGAAATGCGGTTCACAGGTTTCGCCCACTCATCCAATACTGTGTTAGCCATATTACAATAAGACTTTTTTTTAAACATCTCTTTATTAATTGGTTCATATCTCAACCTCAGACCATGTCACATTTACATCAGTAAAATACAAGCACAACAGCAAGGTAACAACATACAATACTGTGCAGTCTTTAGAGCACACATGGCACACCTTATCCTCTTCTACTCGCGCCTCCGTCTGCGGGGCGAGAGAACGTGCCCCCACATCCAGCCCCCCCTTCATTCCAAATCCTCATCCCTCGCCATCAGATACACTGTCAGTGGACCTCAAATGTCCTTAGGTCTATTCTGCGGCCCACACAGGGCAGCGTAGTCTTTATCAGTGTTGCTCAACCGGATTAGGTCCTTCAACCCCCCCCTTCATCTCCGGAGGGGAGGTATGTGTCCATTTCATGAGGCTGCATCTTCTAGTTATTATCATACAAGATGCCAGCAGCTTACTGTACTTCTTGGATATACCCGGTGACCACCCCAGCTTGCCACATAGCATCGTGCACGGAACGTTCTGCCCCATGATTTCCGTCATGATACTAACACCCCCTCCCAAAAAGAGCGCAATGCAACGCACCCCACCCCCATAGCATGTGAATCATATCCGCCTGATCCTCCCTATACCGCGGGCATGCAGCAGATTTTGTTGCATCGAATTTATGTGCACGCGTTGGCGAAATATAGACCCTATGAAGAGTCTTAAGTTGAAACAATTGCAGCCTTGAACTGAACGCCGCAGTGTGCGTGATTCCACATATTCTCTCCCACTGCTTGTCCCCTAAAGTGACCCCACTATCTAGTTCCCAGTGCCCTTTACGTGGGGGAGGACTGCGGGGGGAGAATCCCAGTGTGTATCTGCTAGTATGATTTTATATATTTTCGGAAGGGAGTTGCGTATATAATGCAGCAGGGGCATAGTCCGAGGGACATCAGGGAAGACCGGCGACCATTCTTGTCCCCCTTCCGAGCAAAAACCGGTCCGACCATGTACCGCCTATATTTAACTAAGCTTTACAACCCGAATACAGCAGCCTCACGGCCTTCATAAAATATGGAGGGGTCCTCACCCACGCCAACACCTCAAACAAGTACTTGCAACAGAGTCAAATGCTTTCTCCATATCTAACAGCGCTGCTGCTGCCTGCGTCCCCTGGTCTATTTGCACCAAGATTGCGAATAATCGGCTGAGGTTTAAAGACGTTGACCTTCCAGGAATAAACCCAGATTGGTCCTGGTGCACTACTTGCGGAACATACGGCAGGAGGTGATCCGCCAAGACCTTAGCAAAGATTTCGTGTCAAGGTTTATCAAAGATATTGGCCGATGCAACGAACAATCAAGTGGGTCCTTGCCTGGCTTTGGGATCAGCGTGATAACAGCTTCCTGGAGCGTAGGCGGGAGTAGACCCCTGCCCATCCCCTCTTCCTACATCCCCACCATGTGACTAGCCACCACCGGACCCCATTATTTATAAAACTCGGCCGTTATGCCGTCTGTTCCCGGAGTCTTCGCGGTGGGCAGGGCTTTAATCGCCCCCAACACATTCTCTACCGTTATGGGCCTGGCAAGGGACTCCACTCCCCTGACCAGAGCCGCTAGGTATCTGCCTGGCCTCCCCTCCTCTCCATATGTACGAGCCCTTGCAGGTCACGCAAAGTACTGCACCTCCCGGTCCGCTAGCGCCCTAAACTTATCCAACCCTTCCTTCAGCTTGGCAAGCGACTTTGGTGAACTCAGTCTCTCCACCTCCCCCTCCCACTGCTTTATCTCCAGTTCCACTGCATTAAGCTCTCTCTGTATTGTCCTCAGCACCCCAAGCTCTGCAGACAAACACCTCCCCCCCCTCAGCCCCACTTTAAATGCCTCCCAAAGCATTCCCTTACTCTGCACCGAGCCTTCGTTTTCCTGGAAATAATGCTTAATCAAGCTGTGTGTGTCACTTTTAAAGGCAATATCTAGCAAGGCTGCTGGTTTAAACCTCCATCTAGGACGTGGAAGCGGTTCTCCCAAACACACTGTCCACAATTCTGGGGAGTGATCTGACAAAGTCCTTGGTAGCATCTCAAAACCTACTGTGCAACGAATAAAGTGGGGGAACTCGATATATAATCTATCCTGGTTGATGTATTGTATGCTGTCGAGTGATGTGAAAAACCTGCCACGTCCGTAAGCAACACCCTCCACACATCCCCCAGTGCAAGAATCTCCATAGCCCCCATCACCACTTCAGCCGCCCTTGTGCGCCTTTTTCTCTCCCCCTTTGTGTCCAGCCCTGGGTCCAAGACAACATTTAGATCCCCTGCCCACAGAACATACGTATTTCGATACTTTAGGCATTTTTCCAGGAGACCCTCAAAAAAGCCTGGGTCGTCCAAGTTGGGGCCATATATATTGACCAGTGTTAATTTTGATTGGCCCCGACATCCCGAGACAATGACCTATCTTCCAGCTGGATCTATCTCGGTTCCACTGACCCTGAATCTCAGCGATTTATGAATAAAAGTCATCATTCCCGCCGAATATGCAGAATATGTGGTAAAATACTTGCATTTACCCCACCCTCGAGCAACCCATTCATTCCCCTGTCCCTTAAAATGTGTTTCTTGCAGCAACACGATCTTAGCGCCATGCCTCTTGCAGTACTGCACAACTTTCCTAGCTTTGCGCGGGACGTTTAGGCCCGCACATTCCAGCTTATTACCCTATACACCATAACTCAAATGAGTGCAGCACCAAGTGCCAGTGTACCTTGCCCAGGTGGCCATGCCCAGTCATACACCATGGTCTTTCTGATGTGATGTGAACCCTTTTCATAAACCCCAACTCTGCCAACCGGGCAGTTTATGCTCCCCTCATTCCATCCAGCCCACTTCCCTCCACCCCCCTCCCACACTGCCCTCCCTCAACTTGCAGTGATCAACCCCCCCCCCCCGCAACAACCCCACACAAACAATAGCATGGGCCACTGCCCGGGGGCGCCGGACACCACTTCCCAAGCGGCCAACCACACTTTAACAGCAGAGGAGAACCAACCAAAGAAAATAAAATGAGATTAAAGCATTCATGCATGCGGCAGGACTGACTAGGTACATAACTAGCTATATTCCAGCTCGACACTCCGGGGTGGGAGTTCCAATTGAGCCCGCTTCTCGTTGACCTCCTTCCCTTGACTTAGGTACGCTAGGTTTCATATCTCTTCAAGCGTAACCGGACGGTCGGTCTGTCATGAGCACTGCTCCCGAGAAGCCAAGTCAAGCCCAGCATCCCCGGAAGCAGGCTCACGACCCTCGTCCCCGGCTCCAGCAAACCCCTATTGGGGCCCTTTGGACCATGTCCTGGCACCTCTGGCGCCAAGCTCATAAGCAACCTCAGTCCCGGCACCAGGGGCGCCGGGCTCATAATTCTTGCAAAGGTGCTTGGGTGGACCTACCTGTAGCAGACCATGCTGCATACTCACCTTTGCAAATGCTGGCAGGATGAAGTCCCCAGCCTTCTGCTGGGAGGAACTATTCCCTGAACCGGGACTACTTTCTTGCCTGGGTGGGGCTGGTGCCACTCCTTAGCTCTGGAACACAGGAACTCTTTAACCTGGGTGAGGCTGAGGAAGAAGACACCCAATCACTCCAACACTATTTAAACCACACCCGATTGGGAAAACGTGCTTCGCGTTATTCTGCATCTGCAGCAGGACGCTCACTGAGTCGGCTCCAGCATTCCAGTGACATCTCCAGCTTCAGCTCAGCAACCTGTGGAAGAAAGACACGAGAACTATACTTACCATTCAGGAATCCAGACACCGGCAGAACCTGCAAGCAAAAAGAAACATAAGGTTAGCAAGTTGCAACACTTTCGCAGCCGCGCTCGCTTACCTGATACATCTGTGCTTTCACGGATTCTTCGCGGCCTTCTCTTCAGCAGCCTAACGGCACCTGTAAAGACAAAGAACATTGTTAAGTAGGAATCGGGTGAAGGCGGCCGCATTTACTTTTCTTACCTGCTTTTGTGCGGGTATTACGATCTCTTCAACCGCAGCAGCCCGGCACCTGAAAACAAGAAAAGACATTATTTAAGTGCCATTAAAGACTGCAAGAAAGCCTAACACTTACGTGTTTCCCCACGTGCATCCGCGACTAGGAAAACGCCCGCAAGGTCCCGACACCTGCAAATAAGAAAAGAACATTGTTAGAGGTGCTATAATAAAGTCACAGATCATTATACTCACGTACTTCGCACGTGCAACGGCAACGGACGAACAACGCCCGCAACATCTCAAGACCTGAAAACAGAAAACAAGGGACATTATTGAGGTGTCATTGAAATTCCCATACCTACGTACAACCGCACGTGTCGCGCTCTCAGTGACCACGCCCTCAGCATCCAGGCACCTGAAAAAGACAATGCAAAGACTTCATTAAAGCTGCCCATCTCTTCAAGACTATAAACTCTTTATACCTACTGGCATCCGCTCGTGCAGTAACGGCGGCATCACCTTTTGGCATCTCAGCACCTGTGTCACTTCTAAGGCCACAAAAGACTTTGAGGACCTCCAGTGACGTAACTGGAACCCACACACCCCTGCATAAGTCGCAGGATGGAGAGCCCAACATTTATACGCCTATGGTGAGAGCTCACCAGGACATTGGACTTTCGAAGAGTTGGCGATTAGTGAGGAGGAAGTCCAGCCAAACGGTCATTAACCCTTTTTTCTTCCGCCTGCAGAAACCTTACCCTGCAAGCCAGACGGTCAATAAGAGGAAGCCCAGTCCAGAGAGTCATCCGAGCTCTACGCTTCTCAATTGAAGAGACTATAACAGTTCAGCCGGGACCAGCGCCTCTATGGGAATCAGGTGAGCGTTACACTGTCTCCTAGTCTCTTATTGTATCAGTCCGGCAGATTCTTAATAAATTCTTGTGCTGCCGGCACGTCTGTAAAAAAATAAGCTCTCCCGTTGTGCTGCACCCGTTGAGTTTGGAGGGGTACTGCATGGAATACTGCAAGCCCTTCTCACGCAGCCTTCTCTTCACAGCAGCAAACATACGGGCCTTCTGGACTGCCGGTGTGAAGGCAGGATAGAAGGAGACTCTGCCATTCTCATACATGAGGTCCCCAAGCTCCCTAGCCCGTCTTAGTATGGCATCCCGGTCGCGATAGTGAAGTACCTTAGCAATGACGGGTTGCGGATTTTGACCGGACATTGGCACAACCTGCGTTATCCTGTGTGCTCTCTCTACTAAGAATTGTGAGGACAAAGCCGGCCCCTGGAGTACTTCTTTGATAAAGGTCTCCATAAACACCTCCAGGTTCTGCTGGGGAACAGATTCTGGAATCCTGACCACTCTTATATTGTTCCTACGTGATCTTGCTTAGAGATCCTCATTTTTATCCCTAATGGCCTTCACCTCTCTTCTCAGTTCTTGCACCGCTTGGGCAGTCTCATTACTTGTGTCTTCTAGCACCCCCACCCTCGTCTCCACCTCCGAGGTTCTGGTGCTTTCCTTGTCGATTCTTTCCTGCATCCTGCCCACCTTATAAGTCAGTCCATCCAGCTAAGAGTTAATAGCGGCGAATCCGACCGCACCTCTGCCAAGATCATACTCCATTCTGAGGAAGGGGGTTCCTCGCTCAAGCCCTTTGATGTTTCTGCGAGTTGCACTGCCTGCGCCATGCTAGCTGGATCGGTCCCCGACTCAGTTGCTTCTCTATCCCTCCTAGACCCCTCCTTGTGTGTGAACGGCAATCGAGTTTGTTTCTAACCACCCATCGCCCTCAAAGACTTCCAGGTTGCCGTCCGCCATGCACTCTTCCGGATCCCGGGTCCATCCAACCGTGCCCCCTCCTTGAGATTAGCCCGGGACCCCAACCACAAATTCAGCCAAGTGGGCCCTGTGTCCAAGCAGCTCGTCCACACTACTTACAACCCCTCTGCGCTTATGTAGTCAGGCTCCTGAGCCCCACTCAGCCAGCAGTCTCTTCCAGGCCCTCGTCGTACAACACCAGCCTGCCCCCTCTAGTCTGTGGCCCCTCAGACCGCCTGTCCTGGGCTGCAGGCCCTTCTTGCTTGGGGCGCGTAGAGAAGAGCTCTGTCCTCTCTCCTCCCTGCTCACCGTCGTGGACCCTGCACGTTCTTGAGCCCCTCCCCACTTTGGAGGCCTCTAGTATCTGCCTGCCCTTGCCCCTTTCCAAGGCGTTATACTAGTCCCCGTTGTCGGCCTCCAGCGCACAGTACAATTCCAGTAATGACTGCTTGCCATCCTTCCCCCGGGTGTAGCACGCCGCAGTGCCCCGGGACTTCAGAGGTCCTCCAGTATCCACCTACCTCACCCCCTTTCAGGCGTGGACTGTGGGTATCAGCAGGCTGCCCCCCCAACACAGTTAGTTTCTGGGCCTCAGAGGGGCTGTATGGCCGCGTGCAGGGGGTCTGTGCACTGTCCCTGCCATAAATGTTCCTGGGCCGGCATGCCCTCCCGCCACGGCCCCCCTTCTGCCAATTTTCTCCCGACCTCCTTGGGCTCCTGGGCTGCCGCCGTCACCCATACAGGAGGCCTCCTCACTCCTCCAACTCACTGGCCCGAGGCTGCCCAGCCCCTCACTGCTCCTCTGCTGAGAAGGCGCTCCGTGCCCTTGAGCCCCTCGGAGCCCGCAGTTGGCCGCCTTCAGTGCAGAGGCAAGTCCCTGCCCGCGCCGATCTGCGCCTGCTCCCGCTCTGATCTGCTGGCGTTCTCTGCCGGCCCACCAACTGCGGCCTCCTCCACGTCTCCTTTCCGCAGCAGCCTCACTGTCCCGCGGTCTTCACTGGCCCAGCGGCTCAAAAGCACTCTGGCCGTGACGGACCTGTGCCGCTCTGCCGGTCCTGGTTTGCCAGCCGCTCCGCAGCTTCCCGGCCTCTGCACCAAACGCACAGACAGCCTCCACTACAGCCTCGTAGCAGCTGCATCAATCCCACAGACCGCGTCCACTGCTGCCTCGGAACTCCTGCAGCTCTTCCCACCAGTCAACTGCAGTTTTTGGCCCCAAAGGGTCGGATTTTGCCCTCCTCCGCTGTCAGTCTACGGAGAGCTCACACAGACCATCTTGGTAGTTGGCTCTCTAGCACCCCCCCCCCCATATTACAATAAGAGTTAAAATCACCCATCACTAACATGTGATATTTGGGGAACTCCATCTATCCATCCATAATAGATCTAACTAGTTGTAAGGTGGATTTCTCCCGCATATCTCCAGGAGGATAATATACGTTTAGGCATTCCCCCAGGAAGCCCAGCCCTGATATAGCTCCACTGAGGACGGAAGGGGAGCTACCATATTTACAGAATTCCTTAATACTCAGTTTATTACAAACACCTATACATAAACCTCCAGAAGGCCGACCAACCCCAGAGTAAATGGCAGGCTTTGTCAAAACACTGTAACCATCCAGCACTATATTGCCACGACCCATGTTTCCTGGAGGGCAAAGATATCACAATTCAAAATAACAATACCCGCCTCGGAACTAAGAAAGTTTGATATCCTCTTGTGTTCCAAGACAGCATGGAGATCGTGTTATTTGCCAGTGAATTTCAATTGGCACAAAGGTACAGACGTTCAGGGTGCCAGGATACAGTTTTCTTTTTTTTTTTTCTCTGGGTGTATTTAGCTGATTAACCAGCCCCCTCATTTGGCCCATTTTACCTGGTTGGTGACGAGTATTACCAGCAGTGGGGCAGATCAAGGATTGGGCCCATTTAATTACATTACAATTCAAAAACTTTTTGCAGATGATAACTTCAAAACCCCTGCACAGTAAATCGGATGCAGAGTCCTTTATCTTTTCCACGATATTTGAGGAAACAAATTATATGATGACCCAATTGTCGCTGCTGTACAGATCCGGTAGTACAATGCACTCCATGTCACTCGAATTAATCATTCACAACTCGGGAATTGAATGGAACAAACGTAACACTTTCTTCCGATTGAGAAACGTAATGTCCGCCAGGGGCGAGATCTGAACTAATTTTATGGGATTGCCCAATAAGTAATTACGCTCTGCATTACCATCCCAAGAACCTTTGGGGTTGTGACTGTTGTCAGCCTCTACACAATAATCAATATCATTATCCTCCACATTTATAGACCATCGCTTTAAAGCCCTTCTTTCCATGAAAGTTGGTACCTTAGAGTCCAAGGGTAGGGAGGGAGAATGCAAAGTCCTACCTTCACTACCTATAGATGACTCAGCGGTGGTTAACTCCATAGAATCCTGAGTTACCTTAATCCATTTATCCATTGGTGCTCTAACCCTAATGCCCGTTTTAATCATTTTAGCACAGTTGCTACTAATGGAGAGCTCGTCATGTTGATTAGAGCTGACCCAGTATTATCTGAAACAGTATGGGCCAATGAAGTACAATTCTTTCTGGGGCTGTTACCAGACAATGGCTAGCATTTGCTTTTTTCTTTGTTTTAGCCTTATTTTTATAATGTCTACATCTTGATCTCTTTCTACGCCCCACTTCAGGGGTACCATACCTTCTTCATCCTGTGAATCGGGTGAGATGGGCACAACCTCCACATCCCCGTTAGTCAGTATTTCATTACCTCGTTCTCCTTCACCCATCAAACCATACTTCGTAGCATCTCACAAAACATCCATTGTCTACCTTGAGTTAGCCACCTGTACCACACCAGATGCCTCCTCTGTGGTGCAGAGGCTATTATACAGTATAATGTTTACAATCTTGGCCACTGTATAGTTAAGATCCTGGTGCTCCTTCATTATTGTGGAACATAGGCCAAAAACTGCCTTTTAATATTATCTCATTCAACTTTTTATGGGGGAAGACTGAGTCGTCATTGTCACACTATATAGTCACATGGTCCAAGACCTGTGACAAAGTTGTGCTATCCAGCGCAGAGCTTCTGTCTGAAGGGTCAATTTTAAATGCGTGTAAAGCCGGGACTTGCTGAAAAGTTAGTACCTATGTCGTGACAGGGTTCTCCTAATCTTGTGAGCATCTCGGAACCAATTATATTTTGACCTTGATCCGTGCTCAGTTGTATGTCATTTCCTACAAGCACGGAGGGAGGCCCTAGGGATTGACGTTTCAGGTTGTAGACTAACCTTGATCCGTGCTCAGTTGTATGTCATTTCCTACAAGCACAGAGGGAGGCCCTAGGGATTGACGTTTCAGGTTGTAGACTAATTTTAACAGGGAATTGTTATCAACCACAAAATTCTGTGAGTTACCAGGTAATAAAATGGGGTCAAGAAGTTCAAAGTCATTAGTTGTACACCTAGGTTCCAAGTCGGTGACACTAGGGGTTAGGAAATCCGTGATCATCCTCTGATCCACTGCTTTAGTATGCTTGCCATCAATGACCGATTTAGATACCTGTTGCCTTTTTGCCTTTTTTGTGGACCGGACATCGACAATCTAGGAATGAAAATCTCCAGGGGCATTTTTGTGGGCACGATTGGTGCTTGCAGCTTGTGTGATCGCAGATTAGCAGGCATTTTATCCTCCTCAAGCTTCCAGGCCTGACGAAGTAGGGGAAGTAATCAGCAGGCGTTTGTAAACCCTATAAATATATGCTCCCAAAGTATTTTTCAATTCCAAGTGCCTTCTCTTAGGCAAAGAATCAGAGAGGTAGCCAGACCAACTAGCACGCACAGGCCCTAAACGGCAAGCTCAGCGCTGCAGGTCCTATCTCTACAGACTATGAGACAAGACACACAAAAATGCTTCCATTCACTGTGCCTCACACCCCACCCTCCAGTGCATAAGAATGGGGCTAAGTGGGGGCACTAACCAAATCCCGGCTCACAATCCACAGCCCATGGAGAGGCTATCCTTTCACTGTCAGGTACTGCATGATAATGACAGAAGTGAGAAAAGACCATAAAAATAAAGATAAAAAATAATTGCAACCACACTCCCTTCAACTGAGTTGGCACGGTTCTTGGTCCTCTCTGTCCCCCATCAGTCACCGCAGTGAAATAAAAAGAAGAGGTGGGTTTGGGGCTGGGGAGTGGATAATGGGTGTTTAACTGAACAAAGCAGGGCACTTAGCTGAACGTTGCTGATTCGTTGTCCCTGTCAAAGCCCCTATCCCAATTGGAGACACTATACAGCGAATCCAGCTAATCAGCAGCACCATGGCGCAGCAACCCCATACTGGAACAACAGAACGTCAGTGGGTCCAAACGGCAAAGAGTTCCCTTCCTCGCCGTTCTCTACGTTTGTCTCCCGGCTCCCGACTCACAGCGTTGAGGTGCACTCGAGGAATGCCGATCATCAAGCCGCACCGCTCTACTCTGAAACAGGAGCACACGCCTCTCTCACCCTGGCACACAGGTCAGCGACTGCTTCCAACAGTCTCACATTAAAAGACTCCTAGTATCAGTCTGTACTAACTCAGGACCTTGGTTACGTTATTGGTTGGGTGGATGGTTGAGTTTTCTTGATAAAATACTTCTATGGCAGTGTGTCTTTGAAAATGAATGCTGCTGGAAGCCTCCTTTTAGTATTGGTGGTATCTTCTCTGTTATATTCCAACTTCTATTACGAGTGGCAGCTGAGAGGCTGAAATTTGGACTTGTGAATGGGAGTCTGATCCAGTCAGGACCTTCTGATGTGGATATGTTGATTGTTTGTTTTCTCCTACTACGGGGGTATGATTCGGATGTTTGCTAGGGTGTTCCTTGCCCAGTCAGAAAGCTGAGACCTGCACAAACATGAGTGTCTCAACCCTTGTGGAATCTGATCAGTGAATAGGTGAGTCTTACCTACTAAGGAGGCTGGGGATTGAATGCATCCATATCAGTACTTCACCAAGTCGGGGAACTACTATATTTGGATGCTCGTGTCTTGGTCAGTCAACTGGCTTAGTTTTGGATATGTGAGCAACTTTCTTGTTCTCACTTTTTAGCTCTGAGGGTGGATCTGTTGGGGCGCTATAAGGAAGGCATGGTATCAAACAGTGGAGACAGACACAAGTGATCTCAGTTCAAGGGTGTTTATTGAACTTCAGTGGGTTGGTTGAACGCATATCTAACATAAATCTAAGGATGTGAGCCAGCTACGACCATCAAATAATAAAACCACCCTAGTCGAGTCTGTCAAAATAAAAGAGCCTATACTAATATACCTATTGCCAATCCTTACTTCTAAATACAAACGTGTGTGGGACAATAATGTATGCAACAAAGAAAAGTGTTCAAGGATGTCAGGCCGGGTGAGCAGTTGGCTTCCCTTGCCCACGTTTTCAGCACAGGGCAAGGCGGCACGTTCGAGCTTCGCTCACAGTCTGGCGTCTCTGCCATGAGGACACAGTTCAAAGCATAGACATCAGGGCGTTCTGCCAAAGTCTCTTTTCCAATAACGGTCTCTTACTGCAGAGGGCATGTCGTAACAATCAAATATCAAAGTTCCATTTCTATTAGGATCTTCACATGCACAAGTTCTCGCTTCCAGTATTTATCATGGGTCTCCCTCCTTCTGGCTTGGACCCCATTGTACCACAATGTTTGTTCTTGGTCTCCTTCGTTTGGGCTCAGACCACGGATCTCCCTCATTCGGGCTCAGATCCTCTTGATATCGAAATCGAACACTTTCGAATGTGCGATGGGTTTTGCTTAAACCGTTGCATGACCACTTCGATTCACTTCATACAATATTCTCATCAATCTTTTGGCTTTCGTTTCTCTTGGTGGGATACCTTGCAGAGACCTTCGCTTGAACACACTCACTGTGCCGGACCACTCGGTTAACTGTATTGTATTTTTCCTTCTCAAGTCATCACACGCGTATAACCATGTTAAATTCCAGCGTTTGCTATACAATGTTGCTGCTTGCAACCTTGACTTCAACACAGACCGGTCTACCATCGGTCTCCCCAACTCACTGTCTGTGTTGAAGTCTCTAATGCTGCTTTGTTCTTGGAGCCAAGGACGATACCCCAGCTCCCCTTTCTTGGTTGGTTACGTGGAAGGACCTTCCGTATCTCCGACACACAATGTATGAGTCTGCAGTCTGGTTTCCTGGCCTTATGGTTTCTGCTTCAAAGGTTTCTGAAAAGTAACAGTTTCTTGCCGAAAAGGTCAAGGGTATTTCCCTCCTTGCAAACCTTTCTTGGTTTCCCCTCTTTTTCCCCTCGCTCAGCTGCCGACTCGAAACTGCTGCTCCGTCGTGTGTTTTGCTTCGTGTGTTTTGCCTCGCTCAAAGTGTGCTCTCGTGCTACGCCTTTTATCTGTGTGGGGAAATTTAATGGAAGTCAGTGTGAGTGATTGTCAGGAATACAGAAAAAAACAAAGATTAGGTAACAACCCAATCATACAGCCGCTCTCTGAAATCCCATGTTGGGTTCTGTATTAGTCGTAATTTCGCTATGTATAGTTCCTTTGATCCAACTCTTGGAAAAAATACAAAAAGTCAAATATATAGTGATCTTTCAATGTTGGTTTATCTATCAAGTAGAAGATTATTATATAGAAAAAAGTGACAAGTAGCCACTAATAGTGTTCTTCGTGAGGAAGAGATTGCCATAAATCACTCTATCCGTAGACTTATATTGTGCCAATGCATTTCGGAATACATCAAATTCCTTCATCAGGGCAAGTCTAAAACAATAAACACATAACATTCCAATATAAATACAGAATAATTCCCATATTTAGAACAACATAAGTATACAAATATCAATATAAACAGTCATCATCCAAATATTTGAAAAAATATGAAGGTAAACACATACCCGACAATGTAATGAGCCGGATCAGAAGGCAGGTCAAAAAGATATAAAATAAGAAACAAATCAGTACAAATGTAAGTAAAGATCTCCTATAACAAAATGGAGGGAATTGGGTCCATTACCTGATGTAGGTGAGCAATGGCGATATCTATGTTTCAGAGACCCGGCTGCTCCACCGTGTACGGCGAGCAGGTGCTGTGAATGGTAAAGTGAATATATATGAAGGACCTATCCAAAGTGTAGCTAATCACTAATAGAAATGAACAAACGTGAATTGTAACTCACCATATGTAGAGAACGAAGCGGAGAAGTTCTCTCTACGTCTGCTCAAAGCAGACTGTCTTCGTTGCATCGGCGCGTTGCCGAGCAACCTAGTTTTATAAGACATGTGATTGAAAGCAAAATGTCTTCTTTGCATCGGTGCGTAGCCGAACAACTCAGTTGTGTAAGACACGTGATCACGGCTCCATGAACACGAGCCGCGACCTGTGTCCAAGAACTGGTCAATAGTCTTAAATATGATCAAAATACCTAATTTGTGGACCTCCTGGGCCGTGATGATAAAAGTTATCGCCTAAGAATCAAAAAAGGAAATAAGTAGTCTGTCATCCATAGACATAGAAAGAATACTAAGACTGACTGAACCCATTTGGATAAAAGTAATGGCTGTTATATGAACACCTCAAATGAGGCTATACTCTTCTGAACATATCTGAGTAGGATGAAAAAAGCCTAGGGAGCAACCCTAGCAATGTACCTTATGTTAATGGTATGTGCCTTAATGCCGCTAGTGGTGTCGTCCAGAGAGACGGCACCTCGGGTCCTGGGAGAACCCCAGGATGCGCAGCATGCAGGACATTTTTCTAAAAGACATAGGAAACATCTCTTGCTCATATACATTCGAGTGACCCTCAACATTCAGGTCATATGTGTACTGGTGTCAATCTAAACCAAACGATGTTAAATACAATATAAGGAAACAATTAGAGAAAACAATTAAAGAAAACAGCGAAAGTTAATCTCCTCATTTAACCCATTGGGTGCCAGACTGCCAAGTTTGTCTATCCAATATGTCTCTCTGCGATTCAAACGTTGACATAAATCTTCATGAGGGCTATTTTTGGTTAAAGCTTCCAAAATCACAAATTTTATTTGTGACACGTTATGTCCATTGGCCATCCAATGGCGTGCCACGGCTGAATTCATGTTTGCATTACGAATACAAGATCGATGTTCACCCCACCTTAACTTGGCTGTTCGGGTTGACTGTCCCACATAACATTTCCCACATGGGCATTTAATGCCATAAATGATATTACTGCTGTCACATGTGGCAAAAGTCTTAAGCATAATTTTCTGTCCCGTCCTTGGCTGGTTAATGGAGTTTCCTTTCATAACAAAATTACAGTTGACACACTGCAAACAAGGAAATGTCCCAGTTCGCTGTGTCATAGGTTCCCTGGCTGTAGGTTTCGTCTGCACCAGTTCATCCCTTAGGTTCCTACTGCGTTGGTATGCAAAGAGAGAATTGAAGTCACTGGTATCTGTATCCAAGTTCTCTACGCAAAGCAACAAAATCAAGAAAACTATTATGAAACATTGGGAGATTTTCAAGAATGACATTCGAGTTCAAGATATCTTTAGTGAAAAACCAATCTTTGCATACCAACGCAGTAGGAACCTAAGGGATGAACTGGTGTAGACGAAACCTACAGCCAGGGAACCTATGACACAGCGAACTGGGACATTTCCTTGTTTGCAGTGTGTCAACTGTAATTTTGTTATGAAAGGAAACTCCATTAACCATCCAAGGACGGGACAGAAAATTATGCATAAGACTTTTGCCACATGTGACAGCAGTAATATCATTTATGGCATTAAATGCCCATGTGGGAAATTTTATGTGGGACAGTCAACCCGAACAGCCAAGTTAAGGTGGGGTGAACATCGATCTTGTATTCGTAATGCAAACATGAATTCAGCCGTGGCACGACATTGGATGGCCAATGGACATAACGTGTCACAAATAAAATTTGTGATTTTGGAAGCTTTAACCAAAAATAGCCCTCATGAAGATTTATGTCAACGTTTGAATCGCAGAGAGACATATTGGATAGACAAACTTGGCAGTCTGGCACCCAATGGGTTAAATGAGGAGATTAACTTTCACTGTTTTCTTTAATTGTTTTCTCTAATTGTTTCCTTATATTGTATTTAACATCGTTTGGTTTAGATTGACACCAGTAAACATATGACCTGAATGTTGAGGGTCACTCGAATGTATATGAGCAAGAGATGTTTCCTATGTCTTTTAGAAAAATGTCCTGCATGCTGCGCATCCTGGGGTTCTCCCAGGACCCGAGGTGGCGTCTCTCTGGACGACACCACTAGCGGCATTAAGGCACATAGCATTAACATAAGGTACATTGCTAGGGTTGCTCCCTAGGCTTTTTTCATCCTACTCAGATATGTTCAGAAGAGTATAGCCTCATTTGAGGTGTTCATATAACAGCCATTACTTTTATCCAAATGGGTTCAGTCAGTCTTAGTATTCTTTCTATGTCTATGGATGACAGACTACTTATTTCCTTTTTTGATTCTTAGGCGATAACTTTTATCATCACGGCCCAGGAGGTCCACAAATTAGGTATTTTGATCATATTTAAGTCTATTGACCAGTTCTTGGACACAGGTCGCGGCTCGTGTTCATGGAGCCGTGATCACGTGTTTTACACAACTGAGTTGCTCGGCTACGCACCGATGCAAAGAAGACATTTTGCTTTCAATCACGTGTCTTATAAAACTAGGTTGCTCGGCAACGCGCCGATGCAACGAAGACAGTCTGCTTTGAGCAGACGTAGAGAGAACTTCTCCGCTTCGTTCTCTACATATGGTGAGTTACAATTCACGTTTGTTCATTTCTATTAGTGATTAGCTACACTTTGGATAGGTCCTTCATATATATTCACTTTACCATTCACAGCACCTGCTCGCCGTACACGGTGGAGCAGCCTGGTCTCTGAAACATAGATTTCGCCATTACTCACCTACATCAGGTAATGGACCCAATTCCCTCCATTTTGTTATAGGAGATCTTTACTTACATTTGTACTGATTTGTTTCTTATTTTATATCTTTTTGACCTGCCTTCTGATCCGGCTCATTACATTGTCGGGTATGTGTTTACCTTCATATTTTTTCAAATATTTGGATGATGACTGTTTATATTGATATTTGTATACTGACGTTGTTCTAAATATGGGAATTATTCTGTATTTATATTGAAATGTTATGTGTTTATTGTTTTAGACTTGCCCTGATGAAGGAATTTGATGTATTCCGAAATGCATTGGCACAATATAAGTCTACGGATAGAGTGATTTATGGCAATCTCTTCCTCACGAAGAACACTATTAGTGGCTACTTGTCACTTTTTTCTATATAATAATCTTCTACTTGATAGATAAACCAACATTGAAAGATCACTATATATTTGACTTTTTGTATTTTTTCCAAGAGTTGGATCAAAGGAACTATACATAGCGAAATTACGACTAATACAGAACCCAACATGGGATTTCAGAGAGCGGCTGTATGATTGGGTTGTTACCTAATCTTTGTTTTTTGCTGTATTTTTGGGTTTGGGTGTCTCCAAGCCTTTTTCAGCCAGCTCCTACACAGAGGATTTAACTAACGAAGACTCATCATACTAGAGACCTCCGATAACGCCAGCTAGATTTGATATCCCTGTGGTGCCCACTCAAATTTGCTTCCTGATTGTCAGGAATAGCCTGACTTCGCCTGATCATAGTAGCGGGACATGTCCGGTACACTGCTCGGTTGTGAGTCTGTTTTACCCCAGAGCGGGCTGTCGGTGTGATAGAAGCAAAAGCGGCTGGGGGAGATAAAGTTCCCTCGTATCCTACCTTGTAGGGTGGGGGTAAAGTTGTTACAGGTAGAGGGATACAGCGTCTCGCCATACAGTCTCCCACTCTCCGAAGACCCCTCAACCAGGTGATCCTCCCGCACTCATCCACCCCAAAGAACTGGATCCAAAAGCAATGGCCGTGTCCTAGCCACCTGGATGACAGATCCCCCGGGGACTAGCGGGTGAGACACCTTGGAGGAGCAAGGAGGAGGAGCAAGGAGGAGGAGTGAGGAGGAGGACGGAGGAGGAGGAGGAGGAGCAGTGAGGAGGAGGAGGAGGAGGAGGCCTCACGCACCGACAAAAAAAAGTGAAAACAGAATGGGTTAGAAAACATCACGCACTCGGAGGTAAAAGATGACCCCCAAATTCAGATCACTCAGCCAAATCCAGCAACGAAGGTGAATATAGAAGTGCGTGTTCTACCGGCAGACTAGGTGACACCTGCAGCCCTAACCACTGACGCCAATCCTCCTCAAACCTATGCCACTTTTTCAAACAATGAATGAGAAGACTCGGTGGGACCGAGTAGCCACTCAAACCGTTCACCCCTGGGTGCTGAGAGAGTGACCAGAGGAGAAGGCCCACTCTCTAAGAAATGGAAAAGAGGCCCACGCCCAAAAAGACCATGGGCAAGCCCAGCAAATGGGGGGAAAAAAAGGGAGAAGAGCCCACTTCCCAGAGCAAACTTAAAAAGCAGTCAGCGAACAGCACCCCCAAGAAAGTAATCCAATCCAAACATGGGTTTAAACTAGAATGCGGCAATCCATCTCTGACACGCACCTTGAAAGACTTTTTCGGCAAGTAGTGTAAAAGAAAATCCGAGAAAATCAGCGAAATGCCGGAAGTCGTGTTTGATTAGGAGGTACTTATAACTCCACAAAGATCTGACCTGTTGCGAACTTGCCTCGACACGTCCACTCTACCAAAACCGGTTGGAACTTCAGGAAAACTGTCGCCTCCCCCAGACAGAAATGACGGTGGGAAAGACTAAAACTCAAGCGAACCTCCAACTTCAAGCTAATCAAGCGGTGGAACCAGCTGGCAACTCTCTGATACCTGACAACTTGCAGCCCCATGGTGGCCCCCTCTGCCCCGGTGAGCCAACAATCACCAAACAATAAACCAGCTGACTTAACAAACACGCCGCCACCACCAACAGAAAACCTTGAAGGAAAGAATTTGGGTGCCTCTTCAGGCTCTACTTCGATGGCCAAAGAACGACTGGTCTGCCAGGGAACCTTGGAAGAAGATTTTGAACGAAGTCCCAACTTATGCAAAATGTCGCCCCTAAATAAAACACCACCACAAGCTAGAACAACAAAAAGAGATTGCCTAATATCCTTACCTTCCACCTCTCTCAGAGCTAGAAGATTCAGCGAACTGCCAGAAAATACACCCTCAGAATCGTCAAAGAAAAAACTCTACATTCTTACAATAATGTCAGCGGTAACAGTAGCACTTGCACCGTTCACAAAGCTCTGTGAGTCAATAAATGACACGCTAAAAGAACATAGCACAATTTCAGCAATGATGCACTCCAAACTACTATACTTGGAGGGCTACATCGCTGCTACGGGAAAAAAAAACAAGAGAGCAAGAGGGCCATGACCTAGGGAAATCGACCATGGAACGGAGAGAGGACCACCCACATCAGAGGCCAGCAGCTCCAACAACTTCCCAAGCTGTGGCATGTCAAACTTCATCGAACTGGGAAGAACTAAACCAGGAAACTCGCAAAACAACAAACAGTCTTGGGATGTGTGAAAACTTGACCCAAAAATCAGTTCAAAGAAAGGCCAAAGTGCCTAAGAAAACAATTAACCCCTGAAGAGGGGCCAAAGAAAAAAGGCAGAAAAGGCACACAACTATCTAGGCCCCCATTAAACAACATGCACATGTGATGAAGATGTGATCATACTGTCGGTGGACTCTGAAAAGGCAAACAACGACGAAAGCGACCCTACGCTGAATAAAGACTTTGCAATATGCGTCCACAACAATGCAAAACATAAACCCCGATGAGGAAAAGCAATTGGTCTTTTGCTTACACCTGCCGGAGAAGAGGCCACTAGACAAATTAAATGTCAAATCCGGGCAGAAAGCGAGGTCAGCCTTGAGAGAAAACTCAAGTAACTCCAACCTTAAGAGCAATAAAGACCAATTACTATCTCCCAGCACCACCCTCATGGCGGCCACAAGTCTCTCTGAATCACCGAAAACGACAGAGGATTTCCTGTCGGATGAAGTATTAATAAACTTAAGTGAACACCTAGACGAATTGCCACCTAGCACATCAAGTGACAACCCGCTCCCAGCTAGTCCCAAAGAAGTGGGACAAGAAAACAGAATTGACATAAGCGACAGGGAAGATGAAGACCAACATCTCTTTCTGACACTGGAAGATCGCTATAAGAAGACAGCGCAAATCAAAAAATGGGGCTTCACATCCACTTCCCTTAAAGAGCCGAGGAAATCTGCGAACGAATCTGAGCAACATTATCACTCAAGTGTGGCAACTTCATTAGCTCACAGCTCTGCATCAAACATCAAGAAATCTCCAAATAAAACGTACAACTCACGATGGCCGCAAAGAAAGTGGTGTACCACAGAGGAGCATAGGGCATTAAGGAGAGCCTGACCACAATAATTGGAATGCCGAGGCAGAGGTACCACAATAAAACCCAGTGGCCAAACCACGGCCGAAACAAACCCATCATTCAAACTGGAACAACTAAGCGACAGCAGAGAATACGTTATACTCAATAGAAGAACAGTAATGGAACTCTTTCGTAGTGTCCAAACCTCAGATCACTGAAAACAGACGACTTATAGTAGAGCCAAGCCACGAGAGGAGACAAGCGACAACGCATTTATACATAACGTCTAGAACAGTGAATCAGATGCTGAGAGACTCTGCGGGAAACCTCTTAAAGTTAGGGTTTGATCTCAGAGAAACAACTGGCAAATCAAGGGCCCCCTCGCCCTATGATACTTTAAGGGCCCACCCGCAATACTCCATATTTCCGAAAGGAAAAGAAAACCGTAGAAACAGATCACCCTATACAAGTAACCACATCCAGAACCGTCGAACACAAGATTCTGCGGCGACAACTAAAACTTTCTTGACGACTACAAGAAGGGTTACTGATGACAGAGGAAACGGAGCGCAACTTAGACAAGAGGACAGACCAGGCCTATCAGGTAAACAAGGAGTCGCACACCAGGCAGAGGTCCTGCGATAACTGAAAGAGGACCATCTGGCTCACTGACCTCAATAAAAAGAACATTTACGCAGATCCCTTTTAAAAGAAGCAGAACAAGCATTAGAAAGGAAAAACTGCACCCTCTACACCACTTGTGGGCCTGGCAACCAAAGGGAAATAGCAACTCAAGAAAACCCAGAAAGCCCATTCGTTAACACAACAAAGGGCAGAAAAATCAACTATGAGGCTGGGTTTGTGGAAATACTCGAGGCTTCTCCCACCTGACGGTTCCGGGTGACGTAAACTTGGTTTCGTTCGACATCTTGTGCCTTCAGGAAACGTGGCTAACAGAGAAACCTTTCCTAGATGGCTTTGACCATGCCTTTGCGCCAGCCAAAAAAGGAAAAAGAGGTCACCCATCTTCAGGCTTGCTAACAGTGATGCGTTCAGGAAAATGGACGAAAATGACAGAAATTCTGACAGCAACCCTCTTCCTACTGACGGTCCTATGAAATGGAACCACATGAACGTGGAAACGGGCAAGCCATCGGTAGTACCAGTAATAATTATGAACACCAACTGGAACCCTGATGCCATATCTAATAATGACTTCTTAGACATGATGGAAAAAGAAATTTACTGCGTATACATAGACTACGAGTTATCGCACCTTTTCATTTGTGGGGACCTAAATGCAACCTGTACAAAGAAGGCCTGGTCGCCGCACTGCACTCCGCCAGAGGAGCATGGTAGAGCCTGGCTAACCTTGATGACCTCAAGAGAACTAGTAAATCTTATACGCCCTCACAAACCGCATGCCATCATGGGAAGGAGGAAAATCATCGGCTACGATTGATTACATCTTTGCCTCAACCTCGCTGCTTGAGATCATTACCTTTTTTTTAATTTGTTTATTTATAAATCAACACACAGGAGCATACACATTCACATTACTTATAGCCTCTCAAAACATATAAGGCACAAAATCCCCTCTCCCCACCCCCTAAGTTCCTCGGTGGGCACTGTTCTCGGGCCTCAATCGGCCTGGTCTGGCGGCGGCGACGGATTGTCCATGGAATGAAGGGCTCTTGCAATCAGGCGTGGTTTATATGTCAGGGCCAGGAAGTTCTGATCATAGTCCAGCACCGGTGCCCAAATGTCCATAAATCGGTGGAGAAGTCCTGCTTTAGCTGCCGTGACCTTCTCAGCTATCAGAATATCCCAGAGTTTCACCCAGCAGAGGGTCATCAAGGGCCCATCCGCGGATTTCCAAGTGCGGGCCACCGTGATTCAAGGCTGCCAGCAAAAACTGGGATATAAGGCCGCTCTCCTCCCTGATCTCGGGTATGTGTCTGGTAGCAGGATCCCCAGGGGGACTTGCTCAGGCGTTAGCGGAATGGCCACCTGGGTGACGTCCTTTATAGTGGCTAGGCAGTGAGTCCAGAACTCCTTAACTCTGGGGCAGGTCCACCACATATGAAAGTATGATCCTGGGAGGCCGCAGAGACACCAGCAGTGAGGGTCCAGGGCCTGTTGGAAGTGATGGAGGCGCAGGGGGTAATACCATCGCAGGAGCAGTTTATGGGCCCACTCCCGGTTGGTGATGCAGCGGGATGCTGTCCGTGTTGTAAACCAGATGTCCACCCACATGTGGTCCTCTATGGCGTGCCCAAGGTCCATCTCCCATTGAGACATATAGGAGGGCTTGGAACGAAAGGGGTCATCTTGTAGCGGCTTATAGAGGGTTGAGATCTTCCTCCGGGCCGACAGGTCGTTCACTGTTAGCTCTAGTGGAGTAAGGGGTCTTTTGGCCACTGCCTGGGTCTGGGGGTGGGAGCACCAGTGCCTGAGTTGGGCGTAGGAGTATCTATCTGTCTCTGCTAGCTGAAATGCCGATTTACAGCGTTCAAAGGTTAGGGGGGAGTCCCCATCGAAGAGTTGCCCCAGAGTTTCAAGGCCTCCCGCGACCCAGTTCTTAAAGTTCCTTGGATGGGCTCCGGGGGAGAACGCTGGGTTGAGGAAGATTGGAGCGAGTGCACTCAGCTCTCCAGGAACACCACGATGTCTGCGGGCCCACTCCCAAGCCTTTATTGATTGTTTCGTAGCCGTCAGTACTCCTGGCCAGCTCTGGCGTAAGGCGGTGTGAAGAAACGGGAGGAAGCGGAGGGGGAGAGGGAGGCGGGATTGCTCAATCTCCACACATTTCGGCCACCCTGTGGCGAGCCTCCATGCCTGAAGGTGGGCCAGCTGTGCTGCGATTTTGGTATTTTTGGAGGTCGGGCACCCCCAATCCACCCAGTCTCGTGCTGGCCATCATCGATCTTCGTGGGATACGTGCTTTCTTCCCCTTCCAGATGAAGTCAACCATCTTCCTTTGGAGCCGCTGTAGGGGTGGGGGAAGCAGAATTAGGGCTGGGAGGGAGGCGCAGGCATAGAGGAAGCGAGGAAGTAGATTAATTTTACATGTCGTGATGCAGCCTAACAGGGAGATTGCCAGCAAGCCAAGTCCTTCTCCAGTTCCTCTGAGAGCGGCGGAAAGTTAGCCTGATAGACTTTTGTTGGGTGAGGGGGGATCTGGACCCCCAGGTATGGGATCGAGTGGGTTCTCCATTGGAACGGGCTTCGTTCCTCTAAGGTCTCTCGTTCGGCCGGGGTCAGGCCCACTCCGGGCGCCGCTGACTTTTGGAAATTAATGGCAAACCATGATGCCCTCCCAAAGTCGTGGATTTCAGTCGGGGCTGTCCTCGTGGACCTTTCGATGTTCGTGATGGTCAACAGATGATCATCTGCGTAGAGGGCTACTTTATGTTGTTCAGAGCCGATCTTCAGGCCACTGATCCGGGGGTTTTTGTGAACTTGCAGAGCCAGCGGCTCCATGGCCAGAGCAAAGAGCAGTGGGGATAATGGGCATCCCTGACTCGTCACGCATGTGAGATGGATTGGGTCCGATAGGCAACCGTTAACTCTCAGCCTGGTTTTAGGGGTTTGGTAGTTCGCGAAAATCATTTTCCCGAAGTCGGCCAAAGCTGAAAGCCTCTAGAGTGAGGCGCAGGTAAGACCAGTCCACCTTGTCCAAGGCCTTGGTTGCGTCTAGCGCCAGTAGGGCTAGTTGTTGGGAGTCCCGATTGGTGATCTTTATTAGGTCCAGTGCTCTGCGGATGTTATCTTTTGTCGACCTGTGACTTATAAATCCTGTTTGGTCTGGGTCTATGATGCCGGAAGGATAGGTGCGAAACGATTGGCCAGGATCTTGGAGTATATATTGGCAACCAAATTCAGCAGAGAGATGGGTCTATACAAACTGATTTCTTGAGGGTCCTTTCCAGGCTTGAGGATGAGGACTGTGATGGATTCCTGCATCGTTGGAGTGACCGTTCCAGTGGCTGCGAATGAGTTGAAGAGGCGGGCCAGGGGGGGCCACTAGTTGGGGAGGGAAGAGTTTATAGAAACGGGTGGAAAATCCGTCCGGGCTTGGGGCTCTAGATTTCAGTCTTTTGATGGCAGCCTCCACTTCCTCGGTTGTAATAGGCGCTTCGAGTTCTTCCCTGGCTGCCGGTCAGATGCAGGAGGGCCGCCTCTTGGATGTACGCGCGCTGCTCGTCCGGGTCCCTCGGGGCTGCTGTCGTTATTTTAAAGCGGTGGGCGGCCGCCAGGCGTAGTTTCTCGTGGTCCGCGTAGTGGATCAACCCCGCGGGTCGCGGAGGCTCAGGATGGTGTTCCTGCTCTTCTCCCTGGCCAGTTTATTAACCAGCAGTTTGTTGGCCTTATTGTTATGGACATAATGCCATTGCTTAGTTCTAGTTAATGGGTTCGCTGTGGTGTCGGCGTAGTGCGCTTCGAGCCTCTTCATTGCCATTTGCAGGACCCTGTGGGATTTTGGGACCCAGCCCTTTCTTTTGTGGCTGGCTTCAGCTTCACGGACTTCGGCTTCCAGGGCAGCACGGGTCGCCTGCTTTCTTTTGTGGAATGTGCCGCCTTGGGCGATCAGTTCCCCTCTGAGCACTGATTTCATGGCGTCCCAGGTATTGGCCGGGGAAGTATCCTTGTTGCGGTTTTCTGCAAAGAAGTTTTTTATTGCCCTGGCGATTGAGTCTCTCACTGCCATGTCCTCCAGAATAGGGTGGAGGGGGATCCAGGTCATGGGATCGCAGGGTTAGGGTGACTGGAGCGTGGTCCAAGAGGATCCGGGGGCCAATCACCACATCGTCTGTGAAGGTCAGGATCTGGGGGGAGGTCAGGAGTAGGTCAATCCTGGAGAAGGTGCGATGCATGTATGAGTAGAAAGTGAAATCTTTCTCATCCGGGGGCCAATCACCACATCGTCTCTGAAGGTCAGGATCTGGGGGGAGGTCAGGAGTAGGTCAATCCTGGAGAAGGTGCGATGCATGTATGAGTAGAAGGTGAAATCTTTCTCATCCGGGGACAATACTCTCCAGGAGTCCACAATGTTCAGCGTGCGGAAGAGGTGGAGCAGGCCAGTGGCCAACTTCAGATCTCTGGATGTCGGGGGGGGGGGTGGGGTGGGATCTGTCCTTGAGGGGGTCCAGGACCCTGTTGAAGTCCCCTCCCATGACGACTTGCCCCTCGATGAATGGGAGGAGGGAGTCGTCTAGGTCTTGGTAGAAGCCTTCTTGATGTTCGTTCGGAACGTAGGCCGAGATAAGGGTGTAAAGTTGACCAAGGATGGTGCATTTTATTGCGATAAAGTGACCATCCTGACATCGTAGCAAGTCCAGGATCTGGGGCTTTCGGTCTTTCGCGAATAGAATAGCAGTGCCTCCCTTCTTAGTTCCATTGGAAGCGAAGAATTGTAGTGGAAAGAGTCTATTTCGCAAGCGAGAGAAGTCTGCTGGGATTAAGTGTGTTTCTTGCAGGAAAGCGATCGAAGTCCCATCGTTCTGTAGCCTTTGCAGAATGGATTTTCTCTTCGGGGGGGGGGAAGAGTTCAAGCCCCTAATGTTCAGGGTGGTGAACTTGAGTTTTAGATGTGGCGGCTGGCTCAAAGAATTTGCTTGCTGAGGGGGGAGGATTTGGGGGGGATCAAGTCAGCCATGGCTGTGAGAGCATGGCTATTTCAAGTTCTCCTGTGGTTGAGGGTTTTAAAACTGGTCTCCAACGGGAGATATGAGCGTTCAACAACTGCCTCCAACGGGAGGTCCAAACTTCGACCATGGGGGCCGATTTTAAACTATCGGCATGGCCCCTGGCCGCCCAGGCTGTCGTCCGACAGAACCAACATGGTTGAAAGTTTCTCCAAAGGTAAAAAGTGGCATCCGCCTTGGAGGAGGGTATGGGACTGCATGGGGTCTGCGGCGAGCTCGAGAGGTTTAGGTGGTTCCAATGCTGTGTGTCCTGTGCGGGTATCCTCGCACGTCATTTGGGTTTGCGGTTTCTCTGCACCCTTGACCATGGGGCCCGATTCGGCTTTGGGGAGGTAGTATTCGGCTTATTCGGCCCGGGAAGGATGCACACTACACACTACAAAAACCTTTTCTATGACCCGACTCTGGCTCCCCACACTACAAAGGACAAAGTAACAGCACCTTGGGTGGAGCTGCATGACAGAGCTGACATCCTAGAAGCCCTTAAGAAGCTAACAAACATCCATCTGAAACACTCGGAAGAATGGTCATCCTTTATTAGCCAAGTAATTGGAAGATCTACAAAAGCTTTGGAACTACCAAAATCTTGGACCACCTCTGTAATAGTTCCAATCTTCAAGAAAGGTAATAGAGACGACCCAAAAAACGTTTGTCTCATCGCTTTATTAGACGTGATTGGAAAGGTCTATGGAGCACTGCTACTACGCCGATTCCAAACTTGCTCAAAAGGAGCACCATGCGATGATCCGCTCCAGTCTGGCTTTAACAAAGATGTCGGCCCCAGCACAAATATACTATCCTTGAGTATTCTCAAAAGTAAAGCACTGGCAGGAGGACCGCGAATAGTCATGGCTTTTATCAATCTAAGCCAAGCTTTCGACCGAGTAGATAGACCTAGGCTGTGGGAGAAGCTAAAGATGTGGAAATGCCTAGAACTACTACTCCAACCAATCGCAGCACTGCATAATAACACCAAAATACAAGTTCGCCTAAGCCACCAAGGGACCTTGTTGGAGGAAATACCAACAAACCGAGGAGTGAAACAAGGCTGTCCCCTGGCTCCGCCACTTTTCCTGGCCTACATGGGAGACCATAAAGATGTAGAGGCAAGGGTCAGATAATTTCCCCCACAACTTGGTCAAGTAAAAATATCAAGGATATTATATACGGATGATGTCATCCTTCTTGACCAAACGGCTATTGGCCTCCAGAGTCAGCTGACCAACTTCGCAATATATTGCTGACAATCATCTTGAAATCAGTAAGAACAAGACACAAATCTTCTCCTTAGGAAAAGGGATAGCAAGAGCAGAAAAATTCACCTGGCAGCTTGACGGCAAAACCATTGAGAAGGTAACAGAATTTAAATACCTCGGAATCATGCTAGACAGCTCACAACAGGAGAGAGCCATGCATCTTGCAAGAAATAAATAAAAAGTCTTAATATCTCTGCCAAGGGCAATTGATAAGAAGTTTGGCCCTTTTTCGCTAGTGCCCATCATCGATTTCTACAAAGCGAAGGTTGTTCCTTCGATTTCCTATGGAGCGGAAGCTATGCCAAGTTTGCCCAAAAAGATCTGGAAAGCATGAGAGTTATTTCTGGAGAAAATTGCTTAACTTCCTGAACTCCACGCCAACGATCCTGCTAAGACGTGAACTGAGCAAGCTGTCATTGGAAGCAGTGGTGGAGAGGAATACCATGATGCTATACAGAAAACATCTGTTGGAAAACTGTCCAAAGCTACTGGAGGCAATAAATGACGAGCTGAGGGAACGACTCTGTACTGTTTTAAATCAGTGGGCAAAAGAACAAGAAGCAAATCTGCTGGAGATCCATTGCTCAAAACAAGACCTGATCGAAAATCCAATAAGTATAAAAATAAAATGAACAAACTAGGTTGGATCGCAACGTCTGACCCAGCAGCAACATATAAATTGGTTGCACACCTTCCGCCCGAACCACGGAAACTCCACGTACTACAACCTTTTGTTGGCAAATACCCAAACAGAAAGTTGAGAAACACCTTTCTAAGAGCACGACTAAATCTCCTCCACAAAAATGAAATCCTAGCTATCGGACGCATTGCTATTTCAAACAAATGCAGATTCTGCAAAAATCAAAACGAGGTAGAGAGGTAGAGACAACGAGACATCTCCTACTATCATGCCCAGGGTTGGAAACATCAGGAAACCCTACCTGAAGAATATCTTGGCCTCCGCCTACATCTTCGAAGAAGATATTTGGTGGTCGAGGCTGATTGGAGGACCGAAGTCAGCGTGGGTGACGGCCACGGCTAAAATAATGGAACTGATTTTATCTTCTGTGGACAAAGCTAAAGTAAACTAAATAGCGACAATGAGCAAAAGCCAACGCAATCGATCTTGTAAAAAACATTTTGGTTAATCCAAGAATAAAAAAAGAAAAAAGAAAAAAAAAGAGTCCATGATATGACCTTCTTTATGGGTTTTTAGTCCTGAACTAATTGGAGGAAGTCAGTGGCTTCAAGAGCTAATAGCAGTGTTACTGCTTGCATGTCTTCCGCCCAAAGGTTGAAGTCACCTACCACAATCACGGGGGATTTTGGTTGACTAACACTATTAAGCAGGGGAAGTAGTTGCTCTTCAGACAGGAGTAGGTTTTTTTGGCAGCTTGTAAAAAATAAGAGGAATTGCGATTAATTTTCATCTTGATTAGCACATTTTCAGAGCCCTCAATGGTCGGTGTATTAAAGGAGTGGCAGTTTAGATTCTCTTTAACAATGAGTGCCAGTACGCCCCCACGCTGTCCAATACAATCTGCTCTGAATATTTGATATCCACAGGGCAGTGAGTGTAGGACGGAAATCTGTGCTGTCTCATGGAACCAAAGTCTCCATAACTGCAAGCATATCTAGTTCAGACATGGTTAGGGGGTCGGCCACCTCAAGCCCATGCTGGACCAATGAGCGCGTGTGTTGGGCAATGAAATGCTCAAATGCGGATCACAACTGTGGTCCTTGATGTTAATATTGGAATCTATTTTTGTGAGATGCAGGTTATGGTAGTTGGGTGGCTGAGTATACATAGGGTCACTAGTGATAGTCACATAGATGGAGCGTTGTATCTAGTAGTTAATTACAAAACGTTCAGCCTTTTGGACAGTGCTGGCGCCCTCTTTGGTTACTGAATAAATAAACAGAAAAAAAACCTAAGGTTCATTCTAGCCAGCGGAGATGCTGCAACTAAGGGTTTCCTCAGAGGCTGACCTGAGCTATGGAAAATCAAAATTGTTTAATCCCAAAGTTACGCTTCTCTATTAAATTGAGTGATTCAGGTTAGTGTTTTCAAAAACAATGCATAACATAAAGAGCTTGTCCGTTATGGTCAAATAGTAAATAACTGAAAACAGTATAGTTGAATTCACTATCAAGAAAAATAAATGCACAAACTTGTGGAGATAGAACTTACTAGTCAGTCAGTTTGTTTTTCATCTCCCTGAGATTTTTGGTCTGAAGTTCACAGGGGGAATTTACTGGAGAATCCTTGTATGATGGTTTGAAACCCCCAAGGGGGGGGATTTAGGGTTGACAAGGGGGGTTTGCTTAAGATCCTTGTAGTTCAATTGGTTAAATTGTTGTTGAAAAGTTCTCAGATATGTTAATACCAAAGATCCTTATTTATTGAAAAGTCCTCGACACGTGTTTCCCACTCAAAGTTTTGGGTGGTTCTTCAGGAGGTAGATTGGTCTCTAGAAGGAGAATTGTTCCATTTGGTTTAATAATGTTGTGTTAATGGTGATTCAAATTTAGATTTCCATTGAAAAGATGGTAAGATTTGCATGTTTGCCTTGCCTGAAAAATAAAGTTACAATTATGTGTTCACTTTCACACTCTTAGTGACAGATAAAGTGGTTCAATGTGTGGAATATGTATACTCATGAAGGTATATGTCCTTATTGTCTCAAATATTGGTACAGCATAATGATTCGTGTGCGTTGTCTCCTTTTGTTCTTGATTTGTTTGGAAAAGGCGATTGATTTCTACAGTTAAAAAACTATTTTTGGATGCTCCATTACTTTTGATGCTCATATTTATTTCAAGTATGTGTACATTTTGTAGCATTATCGGTTTTTATGGTAATATATGAGCAAGTTGAATATCAATTTAAGCATTGCATGGCATTGAGAATTTTATGAAGTCAGAGTGGTGTTCTAACAGCTCCCTGCTATGGACAAGTTAAATAACAATTGGTCAAAAATTGGTCTTTTTGACTGCAGCTAAGGATTAGCTCCTATTTTGTTAAGAGTCTTAACTTCACAATATTTTGCTGCTTATCCTCGATCCGGCTGCATGGTCCGATTGCAATAATCATAATGGTGTAATGGCAGTCTTAAATAGCGTGCAATTTCATCGTAACGCCGGCGCGATGACGTCACACGTTCACGCCTAACGTAATGACGCCATGCGCCCGCGTTTTGCGGCCATCTTAAAGATGATATTCGCAAACACAATCCAATACAGATCTAATGTTTATTTCTAATGTTTGCAGTTTATGTAGGTATGGGACGTATTTGTTACTTAAGATCTATTGACTACTAGGAAGTTAGTTTTGTAATTATATTCAGCTTTATGTTGATCTACTCTTTTGTCCATTACTGATGTATTATAAGATGAGTGTAAACTATAGACATTGGTCAGAAGTTCAATTGTACTTTGATGCTATGGATAATTGATCTGTCACTGGAGTGTTGAAAAGATTATAAATATTGGTCTGTAGTTCAATTGGGCTATGGTGTGTAGATGGTGAATCTATGTCACTGTGGTGTTGCAAAAAGGTTCATGGCAGAAGTGAGGAAGAGATACTATATGATGTATATAGTTTAGCTTTATCTTGTGTGTGTGTCTGTAGAATAGGCTGGGTGCAGATTTGAAAAAAGAGAAAGAAAAAAGGGTCAAAAAGGTCAAAAGGTGGAAAGAGTATTTTGAAGAGTATTGGTTTAGGTAGGTGGTGGGAATGGGGTGGGCAGTAGTACCTAGTTTGTCTGTGATGTTTTCAGACGGAATGTTAGGACTATGTATTTTTTTTTACATTTTTTTAATTAATTTGTTTAGTTGCATGACAACTTTTCAAATATATGTAAACATAAAATCAATTTCATTACAATTTATTTCCTTTCAATTCATTTCATTTATAATAAAACTATTAATTAAATTGACACTTATCACCATTATTCACCTTCAGCCTTCCTACTTTGACTGTGGTCAGGCACTGTGATTTCTAAAAAGTGGACAATTGCTACTTTTACCGATACTCTTGGGCATGAAAAAACCAATTGCCAAGTTTCCTGAACATTTAAATGTGCCGTAAAATCAAACCCTCTTTGGAAACATTTTTTGCGAATCGCAATCAAAGCAGCACATTGCACCAATAAATATTTCAATGTTTCGGTTTCACAATCATTTAAAAATACCGGCAATGTATTAACTCTTTAGGAATTATTATCCTTCGCACCAGTACATCGCACCACAATTTAAGCCTAAAACGCATATACTGACTTCGAATGCGTGGTAAGGGACATTTAATCAGATATTCAGCCATTTCTCTATACCTTTTTGTCCCAAACAATGATGTATCAAAGTCCTTATATTGCGCACAGATCTACGCATTCTGAATCCAATCAAATTGGAAGAGTTTGAGTCGGATAAGGGGTAGAGGGGTGCAGTTGGGCAGAATACTTTCTTCCAAAAACTGAGTTCCAGTTTGTTCCACTCCTCTTTTTTTATAACGCAAAAGGCCTCCATGCCATATATTAACATTGGTGTTACTTTCATTTGATAAAATGACAGGACATGTTTAAGTGAAAATTTCCCAAACCTGTATGCTAATATTTTAGCTTGTGGTGTTAAAGCTCGAAGTTTAGACTCTAGTTCACATCTGTGGTGAATTTGGTTAATTGTATTTGAAAACATTATGCCTAGATATTTGTAATGATCAACTACAGTCATACTTGTATTTTGAATTCTCCATGGGCCTTCTTGTTTTTTTTTTTTTTTTTTAGAGGGTCTCGGCTTGCATACCAACTGTGATTTATTGATGTTTATGATCATGTTATTCTTTTTGGTGTATGCATCTCGAGCTTGTAGCATATTTTGCAGCCCACTAGGGGTTTGAGACATAATTACCAAATTGTCGGCATAGAGTAGGTATTTTATTTTTTGGTTGTCTAACCTTGGTGCGTCACAGATAATACTAGTGAATGTCACCCATATCCAGAATGAAAAAATGAAACAAAAATGATGCACGAGAACATCCTTGTTTCAGACCTCTCTTCGTAGCTATTATTTCTGATAAATGGCCCCCATATGTTGGACGTACTTGCATTGTAGTTTTCGTGTGGAGTAGCATAACCAAGGTTAATGTGGAAACAGGACACTTATGTTTTTTCAATTTGTTGTATAGCATAGTTCTGTCAATCGAATCGAATGCTGCCTGAAAATCGATAAATGCCAGGTATAATGGTTGGCCCTTTTCTGCGTATTGCTGTTTTATCAAGTTTAGGCATAAGATATTTGGCACTGTGCCCAACCCCGACACGAAGCTTGCTTGAAATGGATCATTTAGATGCTGGGCTGTGGTCCATTTGTTTAGTTCTTTGAATACAAGTCTTCCATAGATTTTGCCAGGGACGTCAAGCAGTGAAATGGGTCGATGACTAGTCGGCAGTTGACAATCTCCCTTTTTAAATAGGGGCACAGTTATGGCCTGAGTCCAACTATTTGGGATCACTTGCTCTTGGTTTATAGCTATGAACTATGTTGCAACAGAGACTCGTGACTGAATTTTTCTAGAGGTCTTACAGTTCTATTTGATCAAGCCTATGTTTTTTTCAATGGTCTCTCGGTATCAAGCTGGTGCGGATCGAGGTCATTAACAGCCAGAAGCTCTTTACTGTTCCCTATATCAAATAAAGATGTTATGCTTAGGTCATAGTTTCAGTTGGAGTTTTTAAGAGTTTGTTCCTTGTTATCCATTTTGTCAGTTAGATGGAGCAGTTCAAGGGACTAGTAGCAATCCAGTATAACTGACTCCCTTGTTTGGTAGACATTTGTTTGTGGTATAACCTTTTTCAAAGTTGGATATTGGCGTTACAACTAAGTCGAGGGTATTGATGGGGGTTTTACGTGCAGGTTCCTTGTGATCCGTTTTGTTGAGTTGAGACAGATTCGAGGGACTGTTATTTCACTAGTATCTCTGATTGTCTTGTTTGATAGTGACTTTGTGTTGTTGTGGTCATATTAGTGTGTAAGCATGATTACTCCAAATAAGAAGATATCAAGTAAGCAGGTATCGGAATGGCCTACCTCACCAGGCGGTCGGTAGTAGTGCTTGTAGGAATCCTGCATCTTCGGAAGCGGGATCAAGAACAATAATTCCCTGCTCGCATGCGCAAACCAGTGATAACACTGGCACGTTTGGGAGGCCTGTTAACCCGCTGCCGACGTATTTTTAAATCCCAAGTTCTGCTGGGTACTGTAGTTCACCAGGATTACTGAAGGAAGGTGAGCGCCTGGCATATTAAGCAGGTAACTCTGCAATTCCGGAAACCTAAATAATACATGTTGTGCAACCAGTGACCTTAAGCTCTTCAACCCACACAGGTTCTTCTGTATTTGCCACTGTGTACAGATTCACATCGCTTTGCTTCTCTTTGTCAGCCTCTTGGCTTTATGTGCAGTTTCACACTCTCCTGTCTTCTCATGGTTAGCCTCTTGGCTATGCCATTATGTGTCATGCATTTTATGCCATTCTTTGACCTTACAACACTGTATCCATTCATAAAGTTCACTTTAAGGTGGTTTTATGCAATCCCCACCTTTTTGTCACACTCTTGTTCTTTTTTGTAGGTTGTTTTCAAATGGGTACTTTCCATTTTGGCTTTCATCAGCTATTAGCTTTGCACATAAAGTTTAATTCTGTTTAATATGCTTTATTTAGCTTGGTTTCAGGTTTGCATTCAGTTCAGCGTTTAATGTGCGTGATCTAGCTTTCCATCAAGATTTCATTCAGTTCGGGATTCAGTATAATGCATACAGCACTTTGTTGCTTATGCATAGCCCCCTAGGAGCACCCAGGCTCTGAGTGGCCTTCCCTTTCACTCACCTTTACTCGTTGTTTGGTTCCTCTGCTTCCAGTCAGCTTCACAGGCTGGCAGACTGGTCTCTGCTCATTTTCCAGGTGCTTTCCATGTGCCTCCTGAAATACACAGGCGGCTCCCCTTCTGCACCACAGATGTGGACAGCGTCCTGGCCTTCTGCTCTCATGGTCGCAGCTCCAGCTGCTTTCCCTCGTCCAAGGAGGCTCCTACACCTTTTGGCAGCCTAACGGCTCAATTCGCTCTGGCCTCCACCGGACCTATGGGACATCTGCAGGCTTCCTGGCTCCTCCTCAGGTCTCACCGCAGCTGCCTCCGCACGAGAAGGGTCCCCCTGCTGGTCTCTCCCACACAGGCCCCGCCTGTTGTTCTTTGCTGCTCCTTTGGTCTCCCTTTATACACCTGCAACCACTTGGCCGGTTGCAGGTGTGGACTTTCAATTGGACTTGCCTTACTATAATTAAAGGGACATGCCTGACCTTGCAAGTACTCTGCAGACATCTTCCTGGTCCCTGTACTAGAGTGGTGAAATGAGGTTTTAGTGTTCATTCCTATGTCGTCTCTTCCTCGTCCCAGTACTGTCAGAGGTAATGTTGAGAAATGAGGGTGGGGGGGCGGGTTTACAGTAGCCTACAAAGGCCAGGTTAGGTTGGTCTTCAATAGGGACAGGGGGATACCGTGTCCCGCCTATGGGCACCCCATTCCCAATCCCCAAGGACCCTTTACCAAGGTGATCCTTCCTCGCTTCTCCACCCCCAGAGTCAGGATCCAAAAGCGATGGCCTTTTCATGGCCACCTGAGAAGTGGGTCTAGGAGGAGTAGGAGTGAGGATACCCTCAGGTTTCTCACAGCATGCTCTAGTGGTTGCGAGCGCATGTTAAGTGCCTGGACATTTAAAAACCCTAGCCAGCTGGCAGGGGAGGGACGCTGACTGCAAAAGGTTCATCCTCTCATTATCGACCGAGGGACTACTGTGCTGCTGAGAAGACTGTGGAGCCAGCTGCCTCTGGGAGAAGGCCAAAGGAAGAAGACAGCTGAAGCCGGTCCACAGCGTGGAGTCTGAGGTGTAGAGGGAAGACTTCCTGGCAATCGCGGCAACTGGAGAGCAGTATCCACTCTGCCTGAACACGGAGAAGCAAATAGCAGACAAGCAGGAGCTCCAGAGGACACAGTCAAGCGAAGTCAGTAAGCCCGGGTAGTGGGAACAGGAGACGAAGCGCTGCTTTGCCTTAACCACCGGAGAACCGAAGAATGCCCCAGAAATCCGGTGAGTCGTCAGGAGGGAAACTGGGACACTGGGGTGCTTCGGAAACCTTACCAAGGACAAATGCGAGTAAATGAAGCGCATAAAAGGGAATGTAAAATGCAATATTTCAAATGAGGGAATAACATAATGAATGCAAGATATATTCACGTTTGCAAAGTGAATCACACGAGAAAGCCCTGGCAGGAGAGTATACCAGGCAAAGTCAAATTGACAAGTGTGTGAAGTGACTCGTATAAGAATGTCCTAGCAGAAGAGTACACCGGGTAAAGACAAGACTGTGAGTAAAGAGTTAAATTAAAGTGGAGAACAAACCTGGCCGGGGAGTACACCAGGCATCCTACAAAGTTGGGGCTAACAGCCAAGTTGTTTTATATGCAAGTTGCTTTCTTGTTGATCAGAGAATTCCAAGGAAAACTCAAACCCTTAGGAGTTTAAACTGTCTTGAAGAGAGAACCTGGGGAAGGAAGCAATCTGCTGTAACTGCGAACTTTATCCATTGGTAACATTTGTGTTGAGTTATGCTTTTCCTTTTTAACTTAAAAATGAGTGCACTTTCAAAGCCCAAGACGTTACCCTTTTCACCTTTCAGTTAATTTGAGAATGTGAGGGCCAGAATAGTAGTTCACGCATAGGATATTTTTGCTTTGGACATTTTGACATTTGACAGACCCTTAGTTTTTGGTTGAGGTAGGGAATACCTCTTAGAGTAGGAACAGTGAGGCCTCTTCCAACCCCCTTTTTATTTTGAATAAAAGTATATAGCCAAATGTATGAGCTCTCTGTGTCTGGGTCTCATTCCTGGCTCTTTACAGTATATTGTTGTATCTTTAACTCATGTCGCACCAAAAGAAAACACACATTTGCTACATGATGATGCCTGTGTTTTTCCTTTCAATAAGATCTGCTCCCTCCTACCCACTGCGTTAGGTTGGATTTCCTGAGGCTTGTGCTCTAGCCTCAAAATTGCCACCTTGAAATTGCTAATCTTTGGATTCCCTCAGATGTCCTTCAGCTCACCTAGGGTAAAGTGGTAGATCAGCCAAGGCAAGTCTCTCAGGAGGGTAGTGGGGGTGACCGAAAAATAGTATGACAATGTACTCTGAATAAAAATGCTTTCCTTACAAATGGTCACTGTGCTTTGGATTTGCTTTTAGAAGGAATGGATTTGGTGGTGTTTTAGTGTGCGAGTCTGTATAGGATTGTTGCGGGTCTATGGTGTAGTGCTGGAGATTTAGTGTTTTATGATTGAATGGGATGTCTGAGAGGGAGTCCAGTTTGCTGTTTGATTTCAAGTTTGTGCTATGGTAGAGGTAGGCTGGGTGCAACATTTGCACTCGCTATTAGCAATTGGCTAGTGATATTTGACTCTAGGCAAGTAAGAAATGGTGTGCTGCTTGCATAGAATTTAGTTGGCAAGTGACTTTTATTATGGCTGGCTAGTAGCTTGCAACTTGAAATGTTGCACCCTATGTATGTATATTTTATATTTGGCGGTTGAGAGGTGTGTTGGGGTTAGTAATGAGAAGGGTTGTCTGTCCTTGTGTGGGCTACATGGTTTCGTTTCAGTTGAATTCCTCATATGATGGTTTGCAAAAGTGTGCTTTCTTTTCTTGGGCCTAACCAGTTTGGTTGAGTCAGTTATGGTAGTACCATGCTTTGCGGCATCTTCTTGCATCGCTGTTGGGTGTTTCTCAGATAGTACCTCCATGTTTATGTTGGCAAGTTAAAGAGATAGGTTTTAATTTGTCTCCTCAATCCTGGGTGTCCTTCTGTTGTTCGTAGTTCTTTGGGGAGTGAGTTCGAGTTTTGTGAGATGGCTGATGCACCATATTTAAGTTTGGATTATTGCTTTGGGTTAAGTCGTATGTCTTTGTTGGATCTCAGGGTTTGTTTCGGTCTGTAGGTGGAGATTCTTTCTTGCATGAATTCCCCTCCTTGGCCATGGGTTACTCTGCGGATTATGATAAGTGTTTCGAAGTAAATCCTTTGACTGGTAGCCAGCGTATTGTTTTTAGAGCTGATGGGATTTGTTTTTTCTTAGTGAGTTTGAGGAGAAGTCTTGCTGCTGTGTTCTGTAGCTTTTTTGGTAAGCTATTTATTTATTTATTTTTATTTATTTATTTAAATGTATGTACCGCACAGCGGCTCAGGGCATTGTGGCGCTTGTTACCTTAATGATTGCAGATTTAAACATACAGCACTTGGTCAACATTTCAAGAATACAGACAAAGGTGCACGTTCCTTGGTTACAGTGGAACATTGAGTTTGATGAGCATGCATTCAGGCAGTTTGAGCATAGACAAATTATTTGAACAGGTTGGTTTTCAACATTTTGTGGAAGACAGTATAGGATTTTTTTCATTTCTGAGTGCAGAAGGGAGGGCGTTCCAGTTCTTAGATGCTAAGTGTTGGAAGCTGGTGCCTCCCACTTTAGCTCTTTTAAAGGATGGGACGTAGATCTAGTTGGTGAGATGGGTTTTCGTGGGTCTAGATGATGTACACGGGGTGATCCTTTCGGATAGTTAGGGGGTGTTGAATGAAAGGCACTTGTGTGTAATTGCCAGTGTTTTGGAAAGAATACGCTCTTTAACTGGCAGCCAGTGTGCGTCTTTCCTAGCTTGGGATATGTGTTCCCTTTTGGGAATACTCCGAGCAGCTCTCAGGGCATTGTTTTGAGTTACTTGTAGCTTGTGGATGTTTTTTGCAGAGGTGCCCAAGAATAGGGCATTGCAGTAGTCCATTTTAGTGCCGACTGTGGCTCTGGCAATGGATAGGGAGTTTTGCATAGATAAGAATGGTTTAACTGCGTTAATAATTTTGATGGCGAGTGCTGCAGAGGAGGCTATGGCATTGAATTGGCGGGTCATGGAAAGGAAGGAGTCGAGGTACACCCATAGTGTATTTACTGCTGAGGAGACATTTTTTTAAAAATTAAATATTTGATTATTTCCAAGTACAAAACCAAACAATAACACTCCCTCCCTCCGGAAGATCAAATCTCCGCATCTGCAGGAGTCTACTCATACCGCAAAAATGTTCAAAATTCTTATTTTGTGTGGGCACCACTGTTCCATATAGTTCGATTGTAAGTATTCCAACACCATCCCCCTTTTTGTTCGCAAAAGCGCCCCCGTGCCTTGCAGGGTATGGGTTAGTTTATCCATTGTTACAAGTGTCCAGACCTTCTGCAGCCATCCAAATATCCGGGGGGCGGGGGGTTCTTGTTGTTTCAAATTCTGGGTTATAGCCGCCCATGCCGCTATTGGCAGACCCATAAAGCTCATCCATTGTGATTTGGTAAACTTCTTCGCCACTGGGTCCTTGATCCCGCACAGTCACACCTTCTCCCCCATTTGGGCCACATTGGGAAATATCCCCTGCATCTGTGCCTTTACCTCAGCCCAGAAGCCCTGGATCCCACTGCAGTCCCACCAGATGTCTCCATGTACCCTCCCTACTACATTCTCTCCAGCATAGCTTGGACGCCTTTGGGAACATCGAATTCAACCGCACCGGAGTGTAGTGCAATTGGGTCACCACCTTTAACCATATTTCCCTCATTTGGACCGCGCAGGTCAGTTTTGGGATATTCCCTCATAGGTCCTCCCACTGAAGTATACTGATGGGTTCTCCCAGCGATTGTTCCCACTTCACCATGTAGCTCCACCTGGCCCTTTCGCCCTGCACGTTGTTGTTTTTATAGAGTGCCGACACTAACTTCTTGGTTCCGGGTTGGTCAATGTGTACTTTTCAAAAGGTGTAAGATCCCTAGCAGCCGCCTGTTTGATGGAAGGGGTTGCTAGCCAATGCCTCAGCTGCTCATATTTATATCTATCCTTTTCCTTGAGGTTAAGGCTGCTTTTGCATGCCTCGAAAGAGATTACCTCATGATCTTGCATCCTTTCACCCAGTTTCGTACACCGCGCCTTTTCCCAGTTCCCATACGCCCCCTTTTCCATTCCCGGTGGTAATCCTGGGTTTTCCGAACATTGGAGTGAATGGGCTGGCACCACTATTAAGATGCCTTTCCGTGCAACGTCGTCCCATGCCTCCAGTGGGGCCCTCATTACTTTGCTGATGCGTAGATTTGGATGCCTGGTCAGGCCCTCCTTCCACAGCAGCTCCCTCATAGGAGTTCTTGCCACCGCCCTATCTTGCTCGGCCCATACCTTTTGCTGCTCCTCTCCCATCCATTCTTTCAGGATCCACAGTTGCGCTGCCTGATAGTACCTGAAAAAGTGCGGGAGTGCCATGCCTCCCTCAAGAATTGGAGCCGTTAGAACTGCCCTAGCTACCCTTGGGGATTTCTTCTTCCAGATAAAGGAGGATATTGCCTTTGAGAGGGCCTTGAAGAAGGATTTGGGGACCCTAATCAGGAGAGCCTGAAAGAAATACAGCAGTTTCGGAAGGATGGATATCTCCACCGAGGAGATTCTCCCCCACCACGAAATTGCAAGAGGATTCCACTTTTCCAAGTCCTTCTTAATTTTCCCCAATAGGTCTGGATAGTCCCCCCCCCCACCCCCTGTAGAGCTGATCCACCTTAGCGGTTGGGGTTATGCTGAGGTAATTAATCCCCGTATCTGTGATCTTTAAGCCTAGGGAATCAACCACCTGTTGTATCTCCCCTCTATCCCCTGCGAGGGCTAGAATTTCGGACTTGTTCCGATTAATCTTCAGTCCTGAGATCGCCCCACACTTCTCCAGTTCTTGTAATCCCTAAGGGAGGATGCATGTCGGATCGGTGATGGTGACCAGCATATCGTCCGTATACGCGACCACCCTGTGCTGCCTGCCTGCCATGTCGATCCCCGTGATAGCAGCCGATTCCCTGATCCTGATGAGCAGTGGTTTTAAGAATATTGCATACAGAAGGGGTGACAACGGGCACCCTTGTTCAGTGCCCCTTGTGAGCTCCACTCTACCCATGACCTCCCCATTTATGGTGATTTTAATGGTAGCGTGTTGTAATTGGCCCTCATCTTGTTCAAGACATTTCCCCCAAACCCATGCAGTTCAGTGTTCGAAACAGGATGGACCATTCCACCCGGTCGAATGCCTTTTCGGCATCTACTGTGAGTAATAGCGCCGGGATTTGCTTGACACCGACTTTCTCCACCAGGTGTATTATGCGCCTCAAATTGTCATGAGTTTGCCTGCCTGGAATAAACCCTGATTGATCTTCATTTATTAGTTTGGGGAGTAGCGGGGACAGCCTTGCAGCTAAAATTTTAGAATATATTTTAGAGTCCAAATTTATCAGGGCAATTGGGCGATGTGTTCCTGGGAGGGACGGATCTTTCCCAGCCTTGTGAAAAACTAGTACATTTGCCTCGTTCATAGTTGGGGTCACGTTTCCCTCTTCTCTGAAAGAATTAAACAGCTTTGTTAGGAAAGGGATCAGGGTCTCTGCATACTTTTTATAAAATGCTGCGGTGAAGCCATCTAGCCCCAGCGCTTTGTTCGCCTGGAGTCCAGTAATTGCTTTCTGCACTTCCTCTTCCCTGATATTCCCATCCAGTTTATCCCTTTCTTTTTTTGTTATCTGCAGTATAGTTGGAGTACTCGGGTAGAAATCTTGGTCGATCCCGCTGGGGCTCTCTGTGGCATACAGATCATGGTAATATTTTCTAAACACCTCCCCAATGGCCCTGGTGCGGGTAACCTTCTCTCCCTGAGCGTTCCGTATTTCCCTTATTGTGAGATTTTGTTGTTTGGCCCGCAATTGTTGGCCTTCGTGTAATACCAATGCCTGAGGCGAAGCAGACACGACTCCGCTTTTTTTGTGCGTAGCACATCCAGCTCACCCTGAACGTGTCTCAGTGCCCTCTTCAATGTCTGAGAGGGTTTCTTTAGAATTTCCCCTTGTATATCCGTTAGCTTCCTTTCCAACTCCCTTTCCCATATTTGTCTTTGTTTATCCTTCGACACCTTCATCGCTTTGAAATGGCCCCTGATAACCGCCTTAAAAGCTCCCAGACCGTTCCTGGCCTAACTTCCTCCGAGTCATTGTGGGTAAAGTAGTCTTGAATCTTTTCTCTGACAGCGTCCCCCCATGATAGGATCTTGTAGAATGTCCACCTCCACAATCCCCTATTACTGCTACGCATCTTCACCTCCAACCATAGGAGGGCATGATCTGACAATGAGATTGGTCCAATTTCCAATCCCTGAACCCAAAAGTAATCAATTCTTGACATTGAATTATGTACATGTGAGTAATGCGTATAACCCCTTTGCTGATCTTTCAGCTCTCGCCACATGTCCCTAAGTGCCAAGTGGGTCATCCTTTGGCGAAGGAGCCCCCTTATGCCTGAACCCTTCTGAGTTTCTACCCGTTGCTGGGTGCCAGGCCATATTCAGATCCCCGCCCAGGACTATCTCCCCACTCGCAAAATCCTCCAGTTTCCCCAATGTCTTCCTCAAGAATCCCTCTTGGCCCGAATTTGGGGAGTATATGGAGGCCAAGGTGAGTCTGATCCTGTCTATAGTGGCGTTAGCAAATGCGTACCGGCCCTCTTTGTCTACCAGGGTACCGTAGATCTGCATGTTCTTGCTTTCATGGACCGCTATCAGAACCCCTGCTTTCTTGTCTAAAGCGTTGGATTGCCCTAACAGCTTGTACGCCTTTAAGCGCAACTTGGTCTTGTCCCGGAGTCTAACATGGGTTTCTTGCGGCATTAGAATGTCCCCTCCCTCCCTTCTCAGCATGTGCTCCACTTTTTTCCTTTTGACGGGGTGTTTAGCCCCCTGACATTAAATTTGAGGATTCTCAACTTCCCCATGGTCCGTGCCATCCCTTAGAGTGATGCCTCCCCTTGTCTTGCGGTTCTGATCCCCCTTCCACCCCCCTCGTTCCCCCCTCCCACCTGCCCCTCCCTCCCCAACACATAACTCCCCCAACTTTTTAACAACTATCCCGAGGAGGGCCCAGGGACCTAAGGATGCTAGGGCGCTCCTGGCCCTCTGCTAACTCAGAAAAAACTTCCCGGGGAATCCTAAACCCTGCATTACTTTTGTGGGTGTGGAATTCCGGTGATGGCTTCCCCTCCGGGCCGCAAAGCCTGGCAGTCCATTGGGTCTGCTTCTTCCCCCATCGTTCCCGGGCCTGAAGCGCACTCACCCGGCGAGTCTGTGCGCTCCAGGCCGGCCGTGCATGCGCCCGTTCATTCAGTGCTTCCTTCCACCCGGGTGTTTGCTCTTCTGCTGCATTTTTCCACTCCCATGGCTTCCTGAAGTTTTCCTCCCTTGTCCGTCTGTCCTCAATATCCTGGGCCTCGTCATGCACCTGTAGACCCTCTTCACATGATGTCACCCTTCTTTGCTTCCCCTCCCATGAAAACAGGAGACTGATAGGAAATGTCCACTTATATCTAATCTTCCTCGAGGCTAGTTCTTTGACCACAGGCCCCATTGCCCTTCTTTTCTATAGAGTTACCTGGGCCAGATCCTGGTACAGTTGGATTTCCACTCCATTCATCCTGATGTGGTCCATCCCCCTAGCCTTCCTCAAGATCTCCTCTTTCTGGGGGTAGGATGACATTGCTACTAGCACGTCTCTGGGGCATTCCCCCATTCTCTTAGGGCCCACCCGGTGTACTCGGTCTATTTTGATATCTTCCGCCACTTCCACCGCCAGGATGTCTTCCTGCACTACCATCTTGAGATCCTTATCTTCCACCATGTTTTTAATGCGGATATTTGCCCTGCAATACCGATTTTCAAGGTCCTTGCACTGCAGCTCCAGGTTGTGGGTGAGCCGCACCAAATGTTCTTGTGTCTCGCTGTACTGCGCTGCTTCTTCCTCCACGTTTTGGACTATTCTTTCCAGCATGTCTGTACGTTCCTCAAGTTTCGCTACATCTGTCCGGAGTTCCTGCACCGCCTGCCTCATGTCCGCTCTCATCATGGTGAACTGCACTTGCACCGTCGACAAACCTTTCTTGCAGTTCTCTGAACGACGCTTGCATGTCGAATTTTCCTGTGATGCCTCGGCTGTCGCCTTTCTCTTGTGTAGACTGTATTGTCCACCGCCCACATTTGAACCAAGCTGGCTTCTTGCTTAGACGAATGCTGTTGGGTGCCTGGAATCCCATCTTTCCCTTTTGTTTTTGACATCCTGTCTGTTTGCGCTCCCCTCAACCCTGTGCGTGGGGGGTGCGCTTTCGTAGATGCCTGACTCACTGACCCCCCCGGGATTCCTGTGGCCCGCTAGTCCCCTTCTGGGCTGCCCCTCGAGCCGGCTTTATGGTCTCTGCAGCCCACAGTGTGTTGTGGGGGGCGCGCGCTCACCGTCTGTAAGTTGGCTGGGCTTCGCGTATTTGTTCCGTGTAGAGAATCTCTGCCCCTCTAGTCCATTCCTCAACAGGCCTATTGACAGGTTGCGGAACCCGGCTGTGATGGTCGGCCGGATCTCTGTTCCTTTCGCAGGAAGGGACTCAAGTGGCCACCCAGATCTATATGTGTCCTCCTCTGGTTCTGGTGGTCCAGTCGCCGCGTGGCCCAGGTCTCTCGTCGTCGGATCCACACTTGGGTGAACCTCACTTCACTTTGGATCAGAAGTCCTCTTATAGGCCGCCCTCCCCCCCCCTGCTGGTGAGGGCTGCGCCAGATTCCGGGCCGTTCCCGAGGCCAGGGCCTACCCGCTCAATTGTGGATCTGAAGAGGGTCCCGCTGCACCACAGCTCTCCGCCCGCTATGATTACTGAGGCCTGCGCCTCTCCAGAGGGTTCCCCCGGGGCCCGCGTGTGCGGTCTTCCCGAAAGTACAAGGCCCCACTGGTGATTCCATCTGCTCATACAGTCTTTCACCTGGGGGTCAGGCGGACCCGCTCTCCCCTCTTTCTCCAAGCACCCGCCGCAATGATTTGCTCACACTCCTGCCGGGTCTGCTTCTTCTCCTGCCGGGGCGGAGGTCCTGCCTGCCTGCCTGGGCTGCTCCAGTGCCGCTCCCTGCACACTCCTCTGCAGGCGTTCTTCCTCTCCGTCTGCGGCATGGCGCTCCTCTTCCTGCTGGCAAGTGCCATACTGTGTCATGATGCCTACCCCCGGGCATCCGGATCAAGCCCATCAGCCCCGGGAGCAGGCATCCAGATATTTAATAAAACCCCAGCAGCCCCGGCTGGGGGCTGTCTGGGTTCAGTCCTGGCACCTTAGACGCCAGGCTCATAATAGAAATCAGTCCTGGCGCCATAGGCGCCAGGCTCATAGATTTTACTTACCTCATGCAGACCATGCTGCAAATGAATCCAAGCCAACGTGAGACCTGGATGGGACTATTTTTTGCTACAGGGACTATTTTTTACTTGGGTGTGGTCTAGGGACTTCTTATCTGGAACTACTTTGGAGGCTATTTAAACCACGCCCGAACAGCAGCACATGCTTCGTGTTATTCTGCATCCAGCAGCGTAACGCTCACCGTGCCTGCAGTCAGCATCCAGTCTTCAGCCACGCCCGTCTCGAATCCAGAGCTCCTAGCAATAGAAGAAAGAAGGAAAGGTTAGAATACAGATATTATTTCAATCCTTACCTGAATTCCGGATCCATCGCGTCTTGGAACTTGAAAAGGACATTATTCCACATGCGTCGCATCACCAGCTGTAGCGCTGCGCCATACTCACCAGTCCTCACAGCATTTTTCAATCCGGCGCAGCGTCCATCATTTTCTTCGCCGAGTTCCACCATCTAGGGGACAAAAGAAACATAAGGTGAGCTGAGAGAGCCAACAAATGCAACCTCTCCACCATAGATTTACCTGATTAACAACCGGAGGCATTATTCTGTAACAAACCGCAACTTCTTATGCCGCACCTGTAAGAAGAGAGAAACCAGCAATTTAAATACACGCATCTTTTAACCGGACAGTGTTGGGAAATACAGACTCTTACCTGAACACCATCAGCTGCCACAAGACAATGTTCCCTTGGATCCAGCTGCAACACAAGAAAGAAATGTACAAGAGTGAACATTGGACATATTGAACTCTTTGAACTTTATACTTGCGGGTTCTCGCCTGGAACCTCGGAGTCAATATTCATCCGGAACTGTTCCAGCGCCTTCAAACCAGTGAAGTAACTGGTATCTACGCGCCCCTGCATTCCACGCAGGATGGAGAGCTCATCATTTAAAAACATAAGGTGAGCTTACTGAAAGTGAATATCGGTGGTGATTAGTGGGGAGAACAGTGGGGTGTCATTACTAGAATCCACGGGTGGCTAAATCCCTTTCTCCACTTGCAGGAGAATACTTCTACGGGTCAAGCAGACGAGTTTAGGCGGTCCAGTCCAGTCGGTCATCTCTGCACTACGCTTCACGTTGGAGGAGGTGGCAGCTGTCTGGGTCCGATCGACGCCCCTGTGGGAGCTAGGTGAGCGTAACACATTGCCTCTCCAGAGGCGGACGGACCGCCGGTCGTCAGCCTGCACCCCTGGCCAGTCTGCGCCGGGGGGGTCCGCGCCGGAGTGCGTGCAGTATGGCCGACTGCCCGTGCTGGTGCCCCAGCGGATGGATGGTATGCGCAGATCCCTGCCTTCCTGCTGGACGTTGCTGCAGGATGTTTAACTCTTGCTGATGCTCTGCTGACCGAGATGACATCGCTCTTGTGCCCCAATGCCTCAGTTAAGTGCTATATCTTCGTAGCCCGGCGGGAGAGACCTCTGCACGTCTCCTTGCCGCGGCCACCATCTTGGAATCCCAACTTTTTTTTTTAACAACTTTTATTTATCTTGGCTACAGCATAACAATCATGTTATTCATAATTAGGGGCTCCGGTTTTCGGGGATTACCGAAAAAAACTGATATGTGTCTGCCATTAATGGTTTTATATTTCTCGGGGAATCCGATAAACCCCGAGATTACATAATTCCAAAGTGCGGGAGCGGGATTCGAAACCCTAATGGTTTGCGTTGTAGACGGAAACGTTTGCTGGTGAGCTATCTTCTCAACTCTGTCTGTCAGTTGCTCTTGGGAGTGACATTGCTAAAACTGTAATAGCCTGCATTTATTATCCACTATTGCCACCTTTTGGCAGAAGGTAGAATTCACGTGATTTTGGTCAATCACTCAAACCTGCTTTACTTTGTGGCAAATTGGGTGAATTCCTAGTTTAAAAAAAATATATATGCGTTTTCGTGTTGGGGTTTTGTTTGTACAGGCTTTAGTTGTATTTAGCTAGGCAACCCAAGTCCAAGCCTTCCATATGCTACATTGTGATCATATTCCTTTTCAGTGGGTGTCATCAGCATTGGTGACTTTTTGAAGTCGTTTTAACCAATAAAATAGATTGGAGTGCTAGGAAGTCAAAATATTCACAATCAATTATTTTTAATCTTCTGTGCCGCCCCAATTCTCCTTCTCAGCATTTGCCAATACAAGTCTGTTGAAATGCTTTGATTTGAAAACATTCGAAATCTCTTATTTGTACATGAAAATGTGACTGCTACGGTACAACAAATGAGATGCTTGGTCCGTAAAATTTGCTAGAGAATACATGCAGAGATTTGCAATCCGGGCAGTATCTAAAGCCAAATACGTTGTTTCTCAAATGCTTGTATGTATTGTTTTCAGTAAAGTATTTAAAAATTATCCTTCTTTAACGCATGGCACAGGCGAGCTAATTTTGTGTTCGTAACGTTTTCTCGCCCTTGCTTCGTAAAAATGAGAACTAAGTTTCTCATGATGTCTAAGACAGCATGAGCCTCTGGTACGTAACAAAAGTGTTGACTTCTGCGGGCTCTGTAGTATTGGGCCAGTGGTGCAATGGATAACCCCTCTGCCTATGGAGCAGAAGATTCCAGGTTCGACTCCTGGCTGGCTCGTTCCTACGCTACCTTTCTACATTTAAAAATGAGCCTTCTCGCGCATGGCGCATGAAAGCTCATTGTGTGTTCGTAGTTAGCGTAGAAGCATGTTTTCTACCTCTTATGGCGCACAATGAATTGTTCCAGTTGATATTTCTAAACACGTGGCCTCTAAAATAAATATTCCTCTCAAGTTGAAGAGGATTCTGGCCACTTGCGCTGCAATATGAATTCATATTCAATATGGTTTTCATCCAGTGTTGTGTATGCGCAACGCTTGCACACCGGCCATCTATGTGTGCGTCTTGTCTTGCACATTCCACGCACAGTTGCTTTTTCCATTTCACACCCTATTTCTGGCAGCAGTAAGAAAGCAGAGCAGTGCAATACGTCAGAAAGGCATCTTTAGGGACCAGGCTGTTTTTCGTGTCTGCAAGCAATTAAATGAAATCGCGATTTTATATTAAAGAATGATTTCTTTGTAACTGCTGTTCCTTTAGTGTTAATACAGCTCGCCTGCAAGGTGTACTATTTTAAAAAAAAATGTCTTTTTTTCTGTGAGGAAGTTACATTCTCTGCCCTTTTCTCACTGTGCAGGCAGATCCAGACGTTCTGGTTCAAGTAGTTTCATAATAACAACATACTGTGCGCCATCTGATGGCACGCCTGGCTCCAGCCTTTACCCCGGTGGATGCAAGTTTTCTTGCGCTATCACCCACCCTTAAGCCATGCATGGACTCAACTACACAGGCTACAACAAGATGATGGTCACTTTCCAGCCCTTGAAAGATAATTCTGTACTAGGGAGATGTTTTTATGGCGTAAATAGGCATATTATTCAAAATTCCCTTTTCTTGTTTTACCGATAGAGTTGAAACAGGTATTTTAAAGAAACGTAATGTTTTTCTTTAAATTGCCTTTTTCGACACTTTTCCAATGAGTTGGCCAGTATTGTAAAGGGAGTGCCACTTTGTTGACTGATTTTAGTAGTTAAGGGGGATTTTATTACGATTTTAATTGCGTGATTTATATTTTGGGAATAAAGTGTTCATGTCGGGGGTGCCACAATAACGGTTTTGCAGCGTAAATCTGGGATTTGGACGTGATAGCTAGCGGGCATTTCCATATTTTCGCTTCACTTTGACTATGGGGCACTTGCGTACATTATCAACCCTGTACTTTATTTTGTAACTACTGTGGATTGAATAACAGATTACTGGATTACCATGAAAGTGATTAGAACATCGTGCACGGAGAGATTACCCTACATATGCGCGCAATGAAACAATAAAAGAACACTTCTGTGTTTACACCGGAAAAAACAGGTCTCCGTGATTTTTTGAAAGGGGCAAACGGGAAAACACTGAAACACAGATCCTGAAATGTTTGAAAACACCGGAAAAACACCCCAAAAGTAAAAAAAATAAAGAAACCCCTAAAACGGGAAACCCTATTCATAATGGAACAGCACCCGTCATTAGCGATGTGCATGAAATAAGTTCAATTACCCCCTCCCCCCGGTGGCTCCCATCGTGCCCCCCCCCCCCCTCATGTCCATGGTGCTCTGTCGGTCTGAGGATCTATCAGGGTTCTGAGGTCCTAGAAAGTTTGTCACTAGACGCGGTTGGAAGGTCATTGCTGGGAATCTGCTATGATAATCCAACACTGGAGCCCAGCAGTCGGTGAAGCGATGGAGGGCCCCCTCTTTTGCAGCTCTGACTTTCTCAGCAGCTAGTATTTCCCAGACTTTTATCTACCGGAGGGGTAGTATGGGGCCCTCTTGCGTTTTCCATTTGCGTGCCACTGTGATCTTGGCTGCCAATAGTAGCTGCGTCAGCAGTTTTCGAGGTGCGTCCTGTTTTGGGATAGGAGTCCGGACTTACTACACCTAGGAGGATCACCTCAGGATCCATTGGCAGCTTGCGTTGGGTAATGTCCTCAATGGTTTGTATAATCTCTCTCCAGAAGGACTGTACCGTTGGGCAACTCCACCACATATGGAAGAAGGATCCCCGTTCGCCACAGCGTGCGCATTCTTTGTTCATGACACATCTGGAGGCCGAGTTGATTCTGGTCCAGATCTCCATGTCTGATCCTGAATGGGGTGTCCCAGGTCTGTCTCCCATCCGGCCATGTACGGGTGTCTGACCTGTACTATGTCTTCTTGGAGGAGGCGGTACAGTTTAGTGATCCGCCTACGTTGTGGGCTTTCTTCCAATGCATGTTCAAGGGGGTGCAGGTCTCGGGTCGGCCCTTGGCGAACTGCTGGTTGCGAGATCCAGTGGCGGAGCTGCGCATATGTGAACCTTTCCCTCTCCGATATCTGTAGGCATCCTTTGCATTCTTCGAAGCTGAGCGGGGAGCTGCCCTCGTAGAGTTGCGAGAGGGATCGGAGGCCTCCTGCGGTCCATTGGCTGAAGTTAGCCTCCCCATACCTGGCGAAAAGTCGGGGTTCCAGATGATCGCGGAGAGCAGGCCCAAACCTTTGGCCAGCTTTTTCCTTCGCCTGGCCCACGCCCATGCCTCTAAGGTAGCTTTGGTGGTTTGGAGCATCCGTGGTTCCGGAGGGCCCCCGGGATGTGCAGTAGGGAGTGTAACTGCCGCCGAGACTTAGCTTGTCAATCCGGGCCCACTTTGGGGGGGGGGGGACTCCTGTTCAGCTCCAGGCGGAGGTGCTGGCCAGTTGAGCTGCCAGGAAATAGCATGTGAGGTTGTGCAGACCTAGGCTGCCCCATTTAGCTGCCCCTGTCATGACTTTTATTGGTATTCTGGCTCTTCGTCCTTTCCATACAAATTTTGTGAGCTTCTTCTGTAGTTGCTCCAAGGCTTGTTTTGGAGGGGGAACCGGGCACGCGGAACACAGGTACAGCAGTCTGCGGAGCAAGTTCATTTTGCATGCTGTGACCCGCCCCAGCAGGGAGATTTCCTGGCTGTCCAAACGTTGCAGATCATTCTCCAACTCCTTGGATAGGGGGGGGATTGTTGGCCCCTTACAGCCGTTTTGGGTCTGCTGTGAGGCGTATCCCTAGGTAATCCGAAGAGTCAGAGTTCCAACTCAGTGGGCAGAGCGTCTGAAGGGTGGTAATGAGGGGACCATCCAGGTTGATGCTCAGTGCTTCCGAATTGGAGTAGTTCACCTGGAATCCCGCTACTTCTTCAAACACCTCTAGTTCGGCAAGAACGGCAGGCAGCGAGGCCTGGCAGTTGGTGATGGAAAGCATCACGTCGTCGGCATACAGTGATATTTTGAACTGCTCTCCGTTTATGTCCAGCCCAGAGATTTTGTTGTTGGCTCGTGTCCTTTGGGCGAATGGTTCCATGACCAGGGCAAAGATCAGTGGGGAGAGCGGGCAGCCCTGTCTTGCTCCACAAGAGAGCGGAATCAGGGTGGAGGTTTTTTGGTTAAGCCGCAATGATGTTTTCGGGGCTTTGTAGTTTGCTAGCAGCATTCTTTGGCATAGGGGGCCAAATCGGAATGCCTCCAATGTGAGCCACATAAAGTTCCACTACACCCTGTCGAAGGCTTTGGTGGCATCCAGGGTCAGTACTGCCAGGACCTGTTGGTCTTGGGTCGCCACTTCGATGAGGTTAAGTGCTTGGCGAATGTTGTCCGCGGTGCTCCTGGCTCTGAGGAATCCCGCCTGGTTTTGGTCTATGATAGATAGTAGGTTCTGGGCCAGCCTGTTCGCCAGGACCTTAGAATATGTATTTGCGTCTACATTGAGGAACGATATCGGCCTGTACGATGAGAATTCCGTTGGGTCTTTGCCTGGTTTCAGGAGCATGATTGTGGTGGATTCTTGCATGGATGGGGCTATGGAACCTGTGTCCCGGAAGGAGTTGAAAAACTCTGTCTGTGGATTCAGAAGCAAGGGGCGAAAAAGTTTGTAGAACTTAGGTGGGAATCTGACCGGCCCTGGGGCCCTGGGACTCGGGGATTTGAGAGTTTCTTCTACTTCTTTGGCCGTGATTGGGGCTTCAAGGGCGGTTCTGACTGTTTCGTAGAGCTGCAGCAGTCTGGCGTCTGCTATAAATTGTTCCTGGAGAGCCTGTGGGCGGGGGCCAGAGGACAGGTTGCTGACTACATGGGTCGCTGCTATTTGGAGTTTAACCTCTTCCCCATATCGGATTCTGCCCTTTGGGTCTTTCAGGGCGATGACGTGGTTTCGTCGGCGTGTTCTGGCTAGTTTGCTCACTAGGTACATGTTGGCTTTATTGCCGTTCACATAATAGCACTGCTTCGTCCTAATCAAGGACTGCGCCGTGTCCTCAGCATAATGAGCCTCCAGTTTCGACCATTTTCTTCAATCTGCCTAACTCTTCCCTTCGCCTCCTTCAACCAATCCAGAATAGGACTGCAAGACTTATCCTTGACACCTAGCCCAGGGACTGCATCAAGTTCAAGAACCTCTGCATCATCCACAAGGCTTTCTGGAGCCTAGGACCCCGCTACATCCAACTCTCTCTCTCTCTCTCTCTCTCTCTAAATACCTCCCTGCTAGAGCCCTTCATCCATCTAGCTCTAACTCTCTGCAGATCAGACGTTTTTCCAAGCAGAGAGTGGGGGGTAGATCTCTCTCCTCCGCAGGTGCCTCGCTCTGGAATGCCCTCCATGGCCCTCTGACTTGAGCTGGATCTCCTTAAGTTCTAGAAGCTCCTCAAGACCTTCCTTTTTTCTACTTCCTTCCCCCTACCCCACTAATGCCCCCATCTGCCCTTGACTGGCCACCTGGTTCCTCAGTCATACGGGGCACCTGGCCCCCACTTGCCCAGTCTATCCACGCACTTGGTCTGCCATGACCCCCAACCCTCTCTTCCTGCACTTGCCCTCTCCCCCCCCCCCCCGCTTGCAGTTGCTGGCTGGCCTGCACCCCGGATCCATTCCAGCCCTTAACTCACATTTAGCATGTGGACCACCTTCTCATGCAATCTCTGCCTTCCCCTGGCCCCATCCACCTGGCCTCCTGTGGCACTCCTTCTCATGGGCTCTTCCGCCATGTTCTTTCACTTCTCCAACCCTCCCCTACCCCCTGCATTTCCCATTGCTGCACTTGCACGATCTGAATGTCGCATGACCTATTAGGATTGCTTCTAGTTTGTCCTCCCTGTCCTCCTAACCCCTTTGCCGTTCTGCGCCTCGAAACACTTCGGTATAGGTGCATTATAAATGATCAATAAATAAAATGATGAATGCCAGCGACGTTTAGCAACCTGGTGGTTGCCATGGCACCTGGGATCCGGCTTTTGCAGCGGAATACGCTTCCCCTGCAGCCCGTGCAGCGTGATGCTTCATGCAACCCGGAAACACGGCGCTCCTCGCCCGAGCTCGGCACCATTTAGGAGCCTGCTACAGAAAGCCTGGTCCTTCTCAACCTTCCCATTGAGTAGCTTTTGTGTTTTCTGCATTCTATTTGCCTTCCATGTCACTGAACCTTGGCTTCTGTTTCCTGGTTATTGTTCTGCTTGGTTCCTGTCTTCTTTGGTGCTGTCTGTATTTCTGGTCTTGATCTCTGGTCTGCCTCTGGATTTTTCTTATTGGATGTCCCTGGTTGGTGGTGTCTTCTGTTTTCTGGGAAGGCGGGGGGGGGGGGGGCTGTATTCGTATCAGCCTGCGGTTACTTTCTGAATTACCTTGTGGATTTTTGTTTGTTTTCCTTGGATCTTCTTTCTGGACCCTTAGCCTGGTACTTTGTGGATATTCTTGGAACTGCCACCTTTTGGATTCGTGGAGCGAACCTACCCTAGCTGTGTCCCCGTTACACCCAGGTTACATTCTCTTCCTCTCCTTCCACCTGTGCCCTTGTGCCGCCCGGGTTGGCCTCCAGGTACCCCCTCTTTTCTTTGCCCTTCCCGGATATGTTCATTTGGAATTTCCTATCTGTTCCAAGACGTTAGTCTCCATAACGGCTGGTGGGTCATGAACGATTTGTGTGCTAATGTAATTTATAGCCCAGTGATTCTGGCAACCAGTCCAATCTATTTTTGTCCTTTCCTTGCCTACAGCTAAGAGAGCTCTCCTCCTGATCTTTCACCTGAGCCCTTGGTACTCTGTGTAGGTTTATCACAATTACAGAGCTCTCGGTTGAAGATTTTCTGCGCCACTAGGCCATACAAGTGATACTTCACAAAGTCCTGACAGAGCCCCACAGGTGTGTGGTGCTGAGCTGTAGGGTTGTTAGACTGCATGCTTTCATTCTTTCTGTTAGAAAGGACTTCATTCATAGCGAAGCGTGTTGCTGAACCGTATTTCTTGAAGTCTTTTGATGAGGGTTTCATGGTGGACTGTGTCAAAGATTGCTGAAGAGTCTAGTAGTATTAGTGATGAGGCAATGTTGGAGTCGGCATCTGTTTTTAGGTTATCCCAAATGATAGTAGTGCTGATTCCTTTCCTCACATGGTTCTGTGTGAGAAGGAGCCATGAGACTGTGGAATGGAAGCAAGACGCGAGCGAGAGAGACTGGAGAGCTGAGAGAGATTGGAGAATGCGAGGGATAGAGGCGGGAGTCCGACAGCAAGAGAGTCCTACGGCGAGTACGGCAACAGCAAGGGAGCAGGAGACATGGAAGAATCAGGTGGTGGACAAAGAGAGCAGGAGCTCGGTGGGGAGAGAGTCCTCTGGTGAACAAATCAGCAGCAAGGGAGGAAGAGACGCAGTAGTGGAGACACAAGACAAACAATGTTGCACTATATGAAACTAAATATTTGCTTACCTGAACGGACCCGGGGGGGGGACCTCCAACGACCGAACGAGGAGCATAAAAAGCCCAAAGAATCACACACCAACCCATGCATAGCAGCAGGGTTCAGACCCGAGTCGCCAGGATGGAAAGCATCATGCCGGACCGACACAGAGTACTAGATCAAGTAGTAGGAGGCGGGGCTTCCAAGATTGGAGAAAGTGACATGGGACTAAGATGCAGGGAAGTTGATTGGGTATGTTGGGCCCCACGGGATATAAACACAGAGCAAAGGCATACATTATGTCACTCATTGTTTTTCTCTCATAGGTACAAGTCGCTGTTGACTAGGACTCCCATTGGTAATGGGCCTATTATAAGAAAAAACACAGATATAAACCAGCTCCTGAAGAAAAGGAGACACCCTTATTCCTGTGAGTAGCCAAACAGGAAAGAAAAAGATAAGTTACCTAAAAAGTTAATTAAAACTTTTTTTTTTTAACCGTTCTGAAAACGCTGTCTTCTCTAAACCCCACAGTCTGACACAGGACTTGCTCGTAAATGTAACGAGTTTCGCCAGGAAAGTGATGTTTGAGATAAGCCCGTAGTTGGTTAGGTTTTCTTAGTTTCCCAAGGGTTCTTTAAGCAATGGCTCAATGTATACCGATTTGCAACTTTGCTCTATGCCTTCCGTTGCCAGTGAGTGGTTCATGAGGTTTTGGAAATATTCTACAGGCATCTCTTGGTTGAGGATGATCTTGTGGAAATCTGGTGGGCAAGGGTCTTCTGGCGATTCTGCTTTGTTGCTTTGATTCACTTTCCCCATAAGAAATGTCACTTCTCTGTGTCAATTCACAAAATTTCTGTAGGTGCAGTTTAACTTCTATCAGCTCTGTAAGTGCTAGTGTGGCTCCACCCGCTTGCAGTCTCTGTAAATGGGTCTCAGAATCCGATAATTGATTGCGGATGTGCTTCTGTATCGCTGCTTCCTTTGAGATGCACACTCCTTTGATCACGCATTCAAAACTTTTCCACAATGTCACATGTGACTCCACCGTTCCACTGTTTAATTTGAAAAAGGTGTCTATGGCTTTGGCTAGTTCACCGCTGAACACCCCGTCTGCTAACCACTCGCTCTTAAACACCCAAGGCGTTCTCTCCCTTCTCCGATCGGATAACTTAGTGGTAATCAACACCGGGGCATGGTCTGATAACGTACGTGCTAATATTGACACTTCTGACACTTTACTCGCAAGTGTGTGGGAAACCAAAAAGTAATCCAGCAGGGATGCAGAGCTATGAACACATGAGTAAAACGTGTATTCTGCTTTCCCTGCATTTCTAATTCTTCAGACATCAGCGACCTCCCAAACCCAACACATAACCTGCAGTTTGTGTGTCTCCTTCTGTATAGGGCTATGAATCTCCCTGGTGAGTTACTGGTCGGGTTCCATAATCACATTAAAATCCCCAGCCCATATGATTTCCCCAGGTCGTGCCTCTTCCAGTTGCCGGATAATCCATTCAAGTGTTGCCACCGAGTCCTGATTGGGACCGTAGTAATTAATCAATGTAGATAGCCGACCTTGTATGGTATCCTTGACTACCCTCCTGATCTTTCACTGTAGTAATTAAGCAGAACCCAAGTGCCAGTCCTCTGTGCAATCTGCTGGATCGAATTGCATTCTTACTGCCAATGTCCCATATATTTCTTCTTCCAGGAATCAAATCTACAGCCACGTGTCTTGCAGGAGAAGGCTTCTTCAGTCATTGATGCCTTTGCGGCATTGATGCCTTTGCGGCATTGATGCCTTTGCGGCGTGGTAGTGTCTCTAGAAATGCGTGGGCTACATTTGGCGTGGAGAAAAATAGTGTTCTTCCCTCATGTTCCACTCTGAGTTTGGCCGGGAAGAGCATGGCGTATTTTATATCCCTTTCCCGAAGTCCTCTTATGATATCAATAAACGTCTTTCCAGTGGACTGTACTTTATCCAAGAAGTCCGGGAAAAGCTAGATATGTACTCCTTGTTATTTCAAAGGGCCTTTTTCCCTGGCCTTTTGCAAATACAAGTCCCTGTCCCAATAGTCGAGAAGTCTGGTGATTAATGGTCGAGCTGGTGCTCCCGGTATTTGCTTCCTGCCACTCGGAATCCAATGGGCCCTTTCCACTATAAACACAGCTGAGAAATCTCCACCGCCCAGGGCTTCTTTCATTAGGCCTTCCACCATTACTTCCTTATTTTGCTGGTCTGCGCCTTTGGGCACCCCCACAATTCGCAAATTATTGCATCTGGAACGAAATTCTAGGTCATCTTGCTTGTCCGTTAGTTCTTTCATCGCTTGCTTGATTGTGGTCAAATCTCGTCTGGTGGTGTTAGTCTCGTCTTCCATCGTGGACACTCACCCCTCAACCTCATGCAATCGATCTCCATGCTTGTCCAGGGGCACCTGCATATGGTCTACCTTGCATGTTAAGGTATCCATTTTACCATCCAACGATTGAATGCTTTCCTGCACCTAGCTCAGCATTGTTTAAATGTCACTTAGGGCTCTGCCCAGATCCAGAAGTGAGGGTTGTAGGGTCTTGCGCGGGAAATAGTCCTCAGATGCCGAAGGTTTGGTCGGCGTCTTAAAATGCAGCTTAGTCTGCTGCTTTCCCGATTTTAGTGACTTGGACATCGTGACCAGTTTGTCTCTCAATCACACCTAGGCTCCCTGCTGCCCCTCAGAGCCCCCCCCCACCCCCTGAGATCACACCTCAGATCAAGGTTGTCCCTCTGTCACACTAATCTGGTTGTGTGCTGGTTGATAAATGCAGGCTCTTCCACTCGCCCCCACCGTGTCTTCCACCAGCAGGAAGAGCTGAGTTGCGCAAAATTAACCCTCCTCTGGTGTCTCACCTTCAAAAACCTTGAGTTGCCCAGTACTCCCAGGTTTCTTGTTAATGTTCCACCTGCCAGCCATTTTCCTCCATGAGACTCATTCGTATTGGTGGGGAATAGAGTCCTCTCTTGTGCGTCTCACTGTTGTTTCAGCGGTGCGCTCCTCTTATCTGTGCCCCGCTTTTTCCCTTTACATATCTTCATACAAATCCTCTGGCAGCACTGTGGGTGTTCCCACTCTCCCCACCTCTGATCAGTGTTGCTCCAGGCCACGCCGATGATCGCGGACAGTTCCTGCCTAGGCTCCCCTGGGATCTAGTCCACCGCGTTTTACGAGGCCTCCGCTCCTTACCGTATTTGTGTCCTGTGGCTAGGGGTCCGCCAGCTCCATGGTGTTGGTCTCCTGCTCATACAGTGCACGACCGCCGCACACCACAGGATGCAAGCTGTCCTCGAAAAAGCAAGGAGTATTGGTTATTGAGCCACCATCTTGCGCGGCTCGTTTTCCAGCCGGCCTCAACCTCCACTGTGCCAGCTGGTTTCGGTCGCGTTCACGCACCAGCAGGGAGATGACATCCCGGCCGTCAGCCCCACCTATCACGCCTCTCCTGCACAGCCTTTCCCTCACTGCCTGCTGGCAGCGCTCTTCTCAGGAGGGGGGATCCGCAGCATCTGGTCTGAGCACAGTTATAGACCGCCCGTTCTTGCAGACCTCTACAGCCGGGGAGCCTCGTCTCCTTTCCGCCTACGTCATGCGTGCCTCTCTTCCTCTGTCTGCAGGGCACCTCTGCTCTTCCAATGTTGGATCATTGTACTCGCAGGGCAATCCTCTCTTGACTGAAGCACAGCAAGAAGAGATGGCAGTACGGACGACGAGATAAAGAGCCAGATTTGTATATGATCACCCAGTAGCTCATGGCCTTTTGGCCATCTTGACTGGTTTCTCTAGCGCCCGTCCCCCCCCGTGTTTCATTCCTGTTGTAGCAAAAGTTTATTCCAATAATATGAGCTTCTTCAGGGCCAACTGTTTGCAATTTAAAAAGTTAACTTTAATTTGTATATAACCAATTATCTGGGTGTAGGAAAGTCACAGCCACATTTAAGTGGAAAGAAACAAAATGTAATCTCAATATTACTTCCATTGACTTGTTAAACTTTGGATATAAAACCGAAATATTTTTTCATCCTGTAACCTATACTTCACTTTCTTGTATAACTTTAAATGTCTTACTCATTTCTTGCTCCAGTTTTAAGTCCATGTTTATAACACAGAACTGTGAAACAGATTTAGAAATACTTTTTTATATTCTTAGGAAATGGTACTTCGTCTTAGTAGTGAGCAATACGTCTAAAGTGTTCAAGATTCAAGCATTTTTCTTCCTTGTAATCTAACGTGTAATTTATTCTTTCTGTCTACGGTTTATTTTTTATATTAGTGATATCTAAAACATCAAAACTGAATGTAAGATAGATCCCCTTCAAATCTGTTCTACACTTGTTATAAGACGTAAACTTATGTAAGTGATGTTCTACTATGGTTGTTAAATGCCACTTACTTGCTTTCTTCAGGAGGGCTTGGCTCAAAATGAGACTGAATCTGCATGTATCTGGTGCTCACAAGCTTGCAGGTGCCATTTTGTTTATATCCTTAAATGATGGGCATAGAAAGTCAACTACTTCTATGCCTAATAAGTAAACGAGGTTGGCAAACAAGGACGGCGAGGCCCAGCGCAAGGACCTGAATTGTAAAGAGTGGTGTGAGGAGCGCTGCGGGTGAGTGTGGGTGTGGGGACTTGCCAAATCCTCCACCAATAAGACAGAACCAAGTTGATTTTACAGACACACTGCGCACACACACAAGATAAATTACAGTTGCTATGTGTTTATTTCCCAAAAAGGTAGCCTGACATGTGTTTCGAGCATTTGCTCTTCTACTGAGGCTACAGGTTAATGTACATTCCGAATAGGCCAGTACATAGAATTACAGAGTAATGTATTATACATGAAAACAACCCAAGCAACAAAGAAAAAAGAGTGGCAAGTTCAACATACAATTGCACATCAGGCATACGAGATCAAAAGCAATCATATTAAACACAAAGAAGCAATCAGGGACGTGAGAAGGTAATTCGATTGCCAAATAAATTGTGCCCGTGCATATGGGGACAAAAAAGGACAAAAAACAATTAAAGAGATGGCAAATAAATTAGCACACGGAAGAAGGAATTGGGGGGGGGGGAAACAAAAAATATACGTTTTAGGGTGTTGGGTCATAATGGCGAAAAAAAAATGTTGACAGACAAAAATGTCGACAAAAAAAGTCGAAAAAAAAAATGTGACTTTCTCTTTTTTTAATTATATATTTATTTTAGGGGTTTGGGAGCTAAAAAAAAGGGAAAAATTAAAAAAAAAATTAAAAAGGGGAGTTGGGGGGGGGGGGGAAACCCCCCATATAAAAAAAAAAAATGCATTGAAAAAAAAAGTCGACATTTTATTTTTCGACATTTTTTTTTCGACATTTTGACTGTCGACATTATGACTATAAACCACGTTTTAGCATGTTTCATCTGGGTTGGCCATCCAGTTAGTTAATGTATTTCCGAAAGGTTCAAGCAATTTACCTGAGTAGTGGGAAGTCTTTAATAATAACACTAAAAAGACACGAAATTGTAAGGGAAAAATAGCATGTGAACAATAATGGCTCTGTTGAGGACCTGGTAATTGGAGAAAACAAGAAAAATTAATTTACCAATATATGTGGTAAGCAACAAAAGATAGAAGGATCGTGGGCTCCACTGTAAAAATAGTCATAACATACACCATGTTAACAGTGAATTGTATAATTACACAGATTTGACAAAAGTGAAAAGGCACAAGCCTGCATACCTTAAAATGCAGTTGCAAGGTCAAATGAAAGCGTAATCGCGTGAAACTGCAAATGCGGCGGTGAGTGGAGGTACACACGGAACAACGAGCCAGGTTGCAGACAGGAAGGGAGAGAAGCAGACAGAACAACATAATTAGTGATTGAGCGGCGGTGCACGTCTGGGCACAGATTAGATGTGCGCGAAGCCCCTCCATCAGGTTAGGGGTCTACGCGAAGTAGCTGGTCTTACCAGCATCTCGGCTGTAACAGTGAAATGGAGCCAGGCGTGCGCGGCTCCTGCCAGTAATTAAACACGTAGCCCGACTGCCGATTGACGGCAGGTCCTCAACAGAGCCATTATTGTTCACACGCTATTTTTCCCTTACAATTTCTTGTCTTTTTAGTGTTATTATTAAAGACTTCCCACTACCCAGGTAAATTGCTTCAACCTTTCGGGAATACATTAACTAACTGGATGGCCAACCCAGATGAAACATGCTAACGTATATTTTTTTTTCCCCCCAATTCCTTCTTCGGTGTGCAAATTTATTTGCCATCTCTTGTATAGTTTTTTGTCCTTTTGTGTCCCCATATGCACTGGCACAATTTATTTGGCAATCAAATTACCTTCTCATGTCCTTGATTGCTTCTTTGTGTTTAATATGATTGCTTTTGATCTCATATGCCTGATGTGCAATTGTATGTTGAACTTGCCACTCTCTTTTTGCTTTGTTGCTTGGGTTGTTTTCATGTATAATACATTACTCTGTAATTCTATGTACTGGCCTATTCTGCATGTACATTAACCTGTAGCCTCAGTAGAAGAGCAAGTGCTCGAAACACGTGTCAGGCTACCTTTTTGATTACTTCTATGCCTACTATAATCTTAAATGATTGAAAGGAAGTACTATTTCATAAGAATTAATATAAAAAGTATTTCTGATGCTTGTTAATCTGCTTAGAATAACAAGCTGTGCATATGGTCCGACATCCAGTCGTAACCGCAGAGTATTGCATCTTGTCTTTCGAGGATCGAAAGTGGACGTTGGCATAGGCATGTCTGTAACATTATCCCTACCGTGACGTTTAGTGTACCCAAAATCCCTCACGCACGAGGTCCCTAAGATTGTTTTTTTCCACCCAGATTACTGGTTGCCCTAATGCAGAGCTGTTACATAGAGATAGCGTTATTGTCATTATTATCGACTTTGTCATTCTTCCCGACAGTTGAATCCTGTGAAAAAACGCCCAAGACTGCTGCAGACCCTTGACACCTGTTGAGCCTGGCGGCGCTGCTGTCCACGTGGCTGGGCCGTCTGGCCAGCCTACACAGTAGGGAGAGTGGGGTCGGGGTGGACATATTCTTTACAAGTATGCCTTTCCTCTTTCACCCTCTCTGCTCCCTGGGTTTTGTCATCGCTGTAACTGTCTTTCGCTATGGAAAAGACGCCATTTAGATTTTGTCACTCGTGCAGGGCCAAATATCAGTGGAAAGAAGAGCACGCTCGGTGCAACAACTGTCTTCCCATCGACCACAACGAAGCGAGTTGCGCGGCCTGTAGACTCCTGCGCCCTAAGATGCTTAAGAAACGTTGCTTGAAGCGGTGGGCGGCCTACAGCATGTCCCAGGCTGAATGTTCTTCCCCTGCTGTTGTAATCGCCGAAAGTGATGGGGGAACTAGCGATGTCCAGACCTACGTGTCGTAAACCATTGACCTAACGGCGGACTGATCTCAGTCTGCGACGCCCATCCCTGACCCCACCAGGCCTGACGCGAGTCACGCTATGGGAAAAACACCCGGCGACAGGGGCGCACACGATCATAACACCAAACACACAACCCAAGGTTCTGCTTTGGCGGCACTGTCAAAGCGTACCAAAGCGCCAACGGAACCGTCTAAATCTTCAGCGGGATCCTCTGATCGGCATGATCGGCAGCCTTCCCCGCAACCGCAGTCTCGGCCTGCGACTGGACAATCCAAAGTAAAGGGCGCGAACACTAAGAAACATGGACGTTGAGGCGCTCCAGGAGGATGCGCAGACGCTGCTTAAGGCCCAGGTGGCGGCGAAATTCACTGCTCAGCTGCCGGTTCAGTCGGTAGACCGCCCAGATTCTCTGACCATTGGCGAGAGCATCGCAAGGATTAACTTGGCAGTTAGACTGAAGGAACAGTCGAAGGAGGCGGCGAAGCACAAAGACCGGCCTAGAGATGTGACGAAAGACACGCCACAGGGCCCGAAACCTGCAAGGACTAAGTCCTATACCTTTGTCAGGCACATTAGAGGATAAATCTCGACGTCACAGGGAAGATTAACCCTTTCCTCCCCTGGACCCCTTTGGTTCATCCTCATGGACCAGGGAGAAATTTGAGGGATGTATGGACAGATTAGATTATGGACAGATCAGAAAAATGTGTCTCTTATTCTGCTCCCAAGAGGCCTCGAGAAGACTTTCCTTCTACGCCTGTATCCAAGTTTCAAAGGACCTTTGAAGATCCACATGAGTAGTATACCTGTGTCCTCACAGATGATGTTATGGACATTTATGATCAGGATGAGGATGGCACCTTTCTGGAAAACTTCAATGTGGATGATCAGACAGGTCTTATGGACAATTGGGAAGACAGCAGTCAGGTTGATGCTCAACCCTGCACGTCCCAAACTCCCACCCAGGACCCTGATGTCCTGTGCGTAGATCCCCCCCCCCCCACTCGGGCTCGCCAAGTCCCCCCAGTGGATGACCAGATGGCGTTCAACGCCATCTTGAAGAAGGCGGCTGACCATTTTCAGATCACCACTCAAGAGGCTTTACCAGATTCTGTTTCCGTGGAGGATATATGGCCAGCCAGGCCATACCTTTGTTGAACTCAATCAAGAGGAGATTGGCACCTTCCTTGTTGACGCCAGCCCAGACCAGGGCGGTGAACCCTAGGGTGGAGAAGCTTTTCAGCTTTCTCCGACCGACCCTGCCTACATCAAAGGTCATGCCACTTCAGATTCTTTAGTGGTTACCACTACTAGAAAACGGGCTGTTGTTCTCCTGGCTACAGGAGAGGCACCACCCGATAAGGAGTCCACTGGGAAAAAGGGTAACAACTGCTGCTGCGTTTTCCACCCGTATAGCCAATAACCCCATGCTATTGGCCAGCTATGCAGACGTCCAGTGGAACCTTCTGCAAGAAGGCCTTCAAAAAGTGCCAGAACCTACACAGACAAAGTTGCTCTCCATTGTTTCCGAAGGCAAGCAGGTGACCCAGAATGTGCTAAAAAAAAAACCTCTGGATGCTGCTGAGACAGCGGGAAGAACCCTGGCACAAGGTACCTTGCTCAAGAGACATGCATGGCTGCGGAACTCCGGTTTCAAACCAGAGACCCAAGCAGCACTGATTAACAAACCCGTTGAGGAGACCAACCTGTTTGACAAAGCAGCGGACGATGCTCTTGAAACAGCCAAGAAAGAAAATGAAACACTCAAGTCCCTTCAACAAATTACCCAGAAACCCTCTCCCCAGAGAGGAAGCGGATCCCGACAGTCCTTTCGTGGACAATCTAGTTTTTCCCAGAACCAGTATAATGCAGGAAACCAATGGAATTCGGGACAAGGTTCTAATACCTCCTCCACTTATCCACCCAAAGGACAGCGGCTTGGGAAAGGTAGAGGACGAGGTTCCAACCCCAGAGGTGCTCCGGCCTCTGGTCAGAAATTACCTGCAGATCCAAGTTCCCTCCCATGCCACCCCGGTCGGGGGGCATAGAAAATCTTTCCTTACTGCATGGGAGGGGATAACAGACCAGTGGGTACTCAAGACGGTCGCCCACGGGTACTGTATAGAATTTGCCTGACCACCCCAATTCAGACCGCCAAGACCAAGACGCCGGACCACCTGCAAATCCTACTGGAAGAGGTGCAGACCCTTCTAGAAACGGACGCGATAGAAGTCGTCCCTATTCTACAGGTAAACTAGGGTATTTATTCAGTGTACTTCCTTGTACCCAAAAAGGATCCCACCATGCGCCCTGTGCTAGACTTGCGCCCAGCGAACAAGCTTGCCAAACCTCAAAAGTTTTGTATAGTCATTTTACAGGAAGTAATCCTGCTGTTAAAACAGGGCGATTACATGGTAGCACTGGATATGAAAGATGCATACGTTCATATTTTGATGATGCCAACGCGCACAGAAAATACCTAAGGTTCATGATGAGGACAAGCACTATCAGTTCAAGGTATTCCCCTTCAGCATTGCCTTGGCACAGAGGGTATTAAAAAGATACTGGCGGCAGCACACCTGCTCAGACTATCCGTCCCGGTTTATCCTTACCTCAACGACTGGCTCATAACGGTGGAGTCCTTTGAGACATGCCTATTGAACACGAGAAATCCAGCATAGACCCCAGTCAAGTCAACCAGTTTCTAGGGTCTCTAATTCGGACAAAAGACGGCCTTGTCTTCCCATCCAACGAGAGGGTTCAAAACATGCTGTTTCAGGTCCCTCAGAATGAAGCCAGTTGGGAAGTGACGGTACGCAAGGCCATGCGTCTGTTAGAAATGATGGCGTCCTGCATTTACTTAGTTTCTCATGCGTGTCTGCGCATGTGTCCCATTCAAGAGTGGCTCAACAGCCAGTGGTGTCAGTCCAGCCTACAATGGGAAGTTCTGGTAGTTGTCTCGCCAGCCCTCGGTCTCTCTCTACAGTAGTGGTAGAGGGAGAACCTCTTGAAGGAGAAACCCTTCACCACCCCCGCAGTAGAAGCCACTCTCACGACCGATTCATCTCTCGCAGGGTGGGGGGGGCTCACCTGCTTCAGCAGTCTGTGCACGCCGTAAATTTGTTGGAACTATTTGTTAGGCAGAATCCTGTGCAGTTCCCTTGGGGAACACTGCAAAAAGATTAAGACTACAGGAGTAAGCAATAAACCCAATTGGTAGCAGTCTGTACCACCCAGATTTACCTGGTAGCTGTGGCTGAGCAGTCAGACCTCTCTCAAGAAGAGTAGGGCAGTATGTAGAGTATACACAATAGGGCCAAAAACACAGTGGAACAAGCAGACACTGACCAGAGCTTTGTATCAAAAGTATATAATTATTTATTTAACACACACTTTAGGAAATACACTAGCTCTATAAGTCAAAGCAAGTTCAAAACACAATCGGAAAAGTTTGTACACCTCCTTTAGCAATTACTAGACAAGTCTAAGTTAAAACACCACTTTTTGTCAAAACAGAGGTGAGCGCGTAACTTAGATGGCACTCCAATAATTAGGTTAAAGGGAGAGAAAAGGGCAGGTTATAAAAATAAAACCGTTCCCAACACTTTTCTAAGTTCAAAGCAAGTCAGTGAAGGCAGTATACACTGTAGAGCCAAAGTTCATAGGCCAGGCCCACTTTAAATGGTGCAAAGCGAAATGTGCCCAGGATCACATGGTTTAAAATCAACTAAGTCTTTGCAGAAGGTTCAAAAGAGGTTGGGGTGATTCAAGAAGAAGTTAGAAGGTCTGGGGCCAAACCCAGTTGGAAAGCCAAGGATTTAAGGGTCACCTTTAGCAATTCGAAGAAAGGGAGGCCAGGTGGAACACAGTACCTTAAAGAGCAAGGAAGCTCCAGCGGTGGCAGTTGTTCCTGGCAGTGGATGCAAGTCGTGGTTTCGACCAGGGAAAGAGAAGATCTCGTTGAGGAGAAGACTTGTAGTCGTTGCACTGCCCAGGGAAGAGACCAGCCGCGGAGTTCGTCGGTAAAAGGTGCGTTGCTTTTATTCGCGGTCAAAGTGGTGAAGCTTGGCTATCCGGTCGCCGGGGTGCTTGGCACGGGCGATTAGACCAAGAGACGTCTTTGGAAGGCGAAAGGGGCGAACTGGTTGATCCCACCAGCTCAAAGGAAGAAGACTCGTCCAGCAGAAGATCTTCTCTTGTCGTTGGGAAAGTGGTGTGTTTGTTGCAGCAGGGCTCCACCGGTGGTGTCGTCGTTGCAAATTGCTCAGCTTCTTCCCTCTTCGGATTCTTAGGTCCTGTGGCGACTTCTGAAGGGTTCGACCTTGGTCAGAGTTACAGAGACGGACACAAACGCCATTTTAGAAAAGAGTTCTGGCAAAAAGACCCAACCGTGGATTTAATATTAAATAAGTAAACCAGCGGTATCTTTAACATTGCACCAAAAAGTGGTGCGTTTAAAATCCATGGGAAAATCCCATAGGAAATATTCCGGTGGAATATTTTGCGTGGTAACCACTGTCACCATCCAGAAACTCGACAAGGGGGGACTGGACAGTGCCCCCTTTAAAACAGACCCAGGGGCAATATAATTAACCCTTTCCAGTACTTCCACAATATTATGGTGTGTACTGGTTCTGTTCACAATTTAGGACTAGTAAAGTCAATGGTGACTTTACATGTCCTGGGAGACAGTAGTCGGTCCCAGGGTATGGGGTCTTTATTTGGGGGTCACTATGACACCCCTGTGTTACTGCACTGAGGGTGCTGTGTAACACATACACAAAAAATAGATGATGCCCTATGGAGTAAAGGACCCCATAAGCACACAAATAGTCGGAGACATACCTCAAATCATGCCTAAGAGTGGGAGTAAAAGAGTCTCACTCTTAGGAGAAAAAAACAACCCCAACAATCAAGCAAAGCTGCTGGGTGACACACTAGGTTTGGGAAATTAGCCTTATAAGAGAATTCTCCCTAAGTCTATTAGCGGTATTCAAATCACTGAAAGCATTTCAAACAGTTACAGGGGAAGACAGTCCTGATCTTGACAGACACCACCGCAGCCATGTACTACCTGAACAAACAAGGGGGCACACACTCTTCAGGGCTATCCAAGCTGTCCCAAAACATTTGGATATGGGCTCTCAAACACAGGATGTTCCTGGTGTCCCAACACGTTCCAGTGGAACTAATTCTTTTGGCAGATGTGCTCAGCAGAGATTTTCCACTGCCCGTAGAGTACGAATGGCGACTACACGAAGACATTGTCTCCAACGTTTTTGCAGAATTGGGCTTCCCAGAGATCGACTTGTTCGCAACTCTGGAGAACGCTCAATGCCAAGATTACGCCTCCAGGTACCCACAGAACTGCTCCAAGGGGAACAGGCTCTGGATAGCATGGTTAGGAACATTTGTTTATGCTTACCCCCCTCCAACACCTCGCCACCCCCCAGACCCCCCGATTCCCTTACTCAACAAGATTGTGCACAAGATGCACCAGGAACCACTCACCTTGATATTGGTGGTCTCCATGTGGGCCCGCCAACCCTGGGTCTCTCATCTGATGGAGATGTCCCTCTTCCCTCCTATGAAACTGCCCTGCCCATACAACATGTTATCTCAGGACAGGGGAGAAACACTGCACCCATGCCCGCAAACTCTGAACTTGGCGGCCTGGCTCCTGAGGTCATAGAGTTCGGACACTTTCAACTCCCTCAGAGATGTATGGACATACTCAGGGAAGTGAGAAAACCCAACACCCGATGCTGCTATTCCAGTAAATGGAAACGCTTTTGTTATCTGGTGTAATGCGAAGGACTTCAATCCCATTGACTGCTCTCCTACTCGCATTGTATTGTGCCTGACCCAATTACTGGATTTAGGCCTGGTTTTTTAATTCCCTAAAGATTCACTTAGCTGCTCTCTCAGCCTACACTAAGTCACAGCAAAAGGTGTCATGGTGGAAAATACCAGTTATCAAGGCTTTCATGGAAGGGGTTAAAAGGATTCAACCCCCCATTTCTAACACAGCTCCCAGATGGGACTTAAATGTGGGTCTGACTAGACTCATGGGGTCCCCCTTTGAGCCTATGCGCACAGCAAGTCTAAAAGACCTTACCTACAAGATAGCCTTCCTAGTGGGTATCACTTCTCTTAGAAGGGTTAGTGAACTACAGGCCCTTTCAGTACTAGACCCTTTCATTACTGTTCAGAGATAAGGTGGTTCTGCGCACTGACCCTTGATTTGCGCCTACATTTATTTCCAAGTTCCACGTGAACCAGTCAATAGAACTGCTCACTTTCTTCCAGAACCCCACTAACATGGACGAAAGAAGCCTACACACGTTAGATGTGCGCAGTGCAGTCATGTTTTACCTGGAAAGAGCAAAACCACTGAGGAAAACAAACCAAATTTTTGTTTCAGTGGCAGCTGGCAGAGAAGGGGATCCTGTCTCTAAGTCAGCTATCTCAAGGTGTATAGTCAAATGCATCACACTTTGTTACACTCTTGCTATAAGAGAACTGCCCTTCAAGCCTAGAGCACATTCTACTTGAGGCACTGGGGCATCCATAGCATTCATTGCAAATGTTCCCCTTGAGTCCATCTGCAAAGCGGCAACCTGGACTTCTGTACACACCTTTACAAAACATTACTGTCTAGATGCCCACTCTAGAGCTGATTCCCAGGTGGGACAAGCAGTATTAAGACACCTTTTCTCTACTGTTCCTTCTCACAACCCACCTCCAACTCCTGGTACTGCTCGCTAGTCTATGCACAGCATGTGATTCTAAGCAGATTAACAAACATCAGAAGACAATGCATTACTTACCGTAAAAGCATTTCTGATGGTTGTATCTGCTTAGATTCACATGCGCCCACCCTTCCTCCCCGCTCGGATGGAAGGAACATAGACATCCTTTTATATCTCTCTTTTCTGTACTTACTCACGTCTAGAAGGCTCCCTCAGGGCAGAAAAAATACAAACAGAGGGACCTCGACGCGTGAGGGATTGTGGGTACATTGCACGTCACTATAGGGATAGTGTTACAGACACGCCTTGTCGACGTCCCCTTTTCGACTACGAAAAACAAAATGCAATCCTCCGCAGTGACCACTGGATGTCTGACCTATGCACAGCATGTGAATCTAAGCAGATACAACCATCAGAAATGCTTTTACGGTAAGTAATGCATTGTCATACCATGAACCCAAGGAAGAAAACATGCCTAACACAATGGAGGCAGTGAACAAAATTGAGAGGTGCATGTCTTTCTGGTTGAAGCTACCACTGTCTATGATGGGATGTGCAGCATTACTGAAGATGGTGGTATTGCCGAGACTCCTACATTACTTTGCCAACGTCCCTCTTGCAATTCCGAAAGTTTTTCAGTAAATTACAGCATGTTTTTTTTTTTCTTTTGTTTTGTTTGATTTGTCAAACTTTTCATTTTTCCATTTTTTTGAGTCTTCATAACAAAAAGGTTTTTAAAACTGTGATTCAATTTCGGCTTTTCTTTTATAATTCTTTATCGCTCTCAATCCAGAGGTTGATCACTGTGATGATGGTTTCCTTGGAGAAGTGTTTCCCATCTCTCCTCTGCTGTCATTTGTTGCTCTGAGATTCTAAAAAAATCTCTAAATAGATCTCGTTTATTTTTTAGTTCTGGGCACACCATGATTAGATGGAATAAAGTTTCTTTCCCCATTGGATCTTTACAGTATCGACAGACAGGAGAAATATTTTTGGCTCGGTCTGTTAAAGCCAAGTATTCGCGTGTGGGTAAGATGTTCAGCCGAAAGCGCAAGAATAAATCACACATTTTCACACTTGGGAATTGGACGAGATAAGAAGGCAACTGGTTGAGTGCTCTTGCTTCCATGTAGCTGGTTAAATGGCGTTTATAAGTTGCTTGTTCTCCGATCGTTCTTATCCAATCATTCTTCTGAATTTTTTGTTTTGCATATTGAGGTCTATTTCTTAACATTTCTGTGATTTCTTCTTCTTGCATTTTTTGCTTAATTTCACTTGTCCACTTTATTAGAGCTGCAACTTGGAATGCTTGTTTTTTTTTTCTTTAAGAATTTCCAACGATGGTATATTTTCCTCTGAAATGATTTTTCTGTGGAGGTCCATTTGTTTCCATAGCACTATGGACTGAATAGATTGCAAGGCAAGTTCATATCTGATTCTGGCAATCGGAAATGACTTTGGCAAGGCAAGGGTTTTTCTCCAGAAAATAGCTTCATATTTGGACCATTTCAATAGATGTTGGTTTATCAGGGATTCACTCGCATAAGTCAAGATTGGTATGACCTTTTGTTTATATAGTAGAGTTGTAGCTTTTGCAGAGTAAGTGCAATATTTGCGATGAAAAAACCGGCCTTGCCTTGCTAACGATGCTGCTTTTTCTTCAATGTTTTCTTGCCATTCTTTTTCGTTCGCCGATGGATTGATTATTGCACCTAAGTATTTTATTGTTTTGGTTAGCTTAATCTCTTTGTCTTCCAGATAGAATTTTGGAGTCCATTGCTTCTTGGATTTTTCAGTTAGTTTCATTATCTTGTTTTTGTTGATGGTGATTTGTAAATCATTTTCCTTCATGAAATTTTGAGTTTTGTTCAATGTTATCTGCAGACCTTTCACAGTTTTGTCCAAGATGATAATGTCATCAGCATAGATTAGGGTTTGAACATTTTCACTGTTGATCTTAGGAGGATTCGCCATCGGATGGTGAATTTTTTCCTTCAAAATTGTGGGTGAAGCGATTATAAAGACAAGCAGCCAAGGGGCATCCCTGTTTGAGCCCATTCCAAGTCAGAATTGATTCTGTTGCCTTTCCGTTGTTTGTAAGTCGAACTCGGATAGACGTATTCGAATACAGCTGTTGTATTGGGTTCAGAATAGTAGATGGACAGCCCCACGCAGCCAATTTGGACCAGAGAAGTTGTCTATTGACTGAATCAAAGGCCATTTTTAGATCTATGAAGATTGCATAGACCTGATGTGCTTTTGTCAACCCTTCGTATTTTAGCATATTCAATAGCAGCAGATTGACGTTGGTACTTATTTTTGTGACAAAGCCAGTTTTCCTTTTTGCTTGTCTTCCGTGCTGTATGGCCCAACAGTTTAATTTTTTTTGTAGATATCCGGCAAATAATTTTCCTAACGGATCCAGCAGGGCAATTGGTCTGTAGTTGGCCGGATTTTTCCGATCACCTGCTTTGTAGATTGGTATTAAAACAGCTACAGACCATGTGCGTGGAATCTCTTTAGATTTTTCTATCAGATGGAAAAGATGGAAAAAGAATTTGGCCCAGTGTTCTGGATCTGCTTTAAGGTTGCTGCTGGCTAGCCCATCAGGTCCAGGAGCTCTAGATGAATTCAGGCACCTGATAGTGTTGGTAATGTCCTCTAAGTCCCATTTCAAGCTCCAGTCGTCAGTATCGTCTTGTGGGTCTGTTGTTGGATGGTGTTTAGGTTTTTTTGTATAGATTTTCGAAGTGCTTAACCCATGTATGAGGTTCAACTTCTTGAATCATGGATTGTTTTTTCGATGAATCATTCATCAAAGACCACAGGTGCCGTGTATTTTTCTGATTTAACGCTTTCAAAAGTTCTTCTGCGTCGTGCTGCTTTATTGCCATTTTATAAGATTTCATTAAGTTGGAGTATTTTTGTTTTTCCTTTTTTATTTCGACTTCATAGTCTCTTCTGTTTTTCTTTATTTGTCGCAGACGTTTATAGTGTTTCTTTTTTTCTAGATGAATTTCTAAATTAAAATAATGAGTATGCGATTGCTTGCATCTTTTTTGATTTCTTGATGTTGTTTGTTGGTATTTCTCTAGGATCCATCCGTAATTTAGTTTCACATGATCCTTAAGCGGGGCCTCTTCAAATCGGACTGCTATTTCTTGAGTTTGTTGTTCTTTAATTCGCAGTCGGTTCAACCTATTATTTATTTCAAGTTCAGGTAGAATCAAACATTGATCACTTGATACTTCTGATAACCAGGAAATAAAGATTTGATGGTGATCGCTGTCTGGGTGTGGAGAATTCGTAGTCGAGTTTGTAATTTTCCGAATTCCTTCTGTTATAAAGATGTAATCAATTATTGAATTTGAGTTCTGCCGTGACCTAGTCGACAACGGGATACCTTTATCATTCATTGGTTGAGCACTCAAGAAAATGTTACGCAGCCTTGTTTCCTTAATCCATTTTCTAGCTCTCGATGTCATTTCGTTGGTAACTAATTGGTTTCCTTCTTTGTCGAAGAGATGAAAATTGAAGTCTCCTGCTATGATGATTTCATTCCCGCTGTTACTGCTGTTCAAATGATCAATTTCCTCACATATGGAATCGATGAATTTATAATCAGCCATAGCATTAGGTTTCCAATATATACTGAAAATCGATAGGCAAGTATATTCTACAGTGTTAGGTACAATGGTGTTATGGATTGATGGCATCTTGATGGAAAGATATTGGGCCCAAGGGTGAACATTTTTACTTTCTATTATTCGCCACAAAGGGTTGATTTTTGTTAATAGCAACATTCCTGACGCCGGTCTTCCCTGTTGTGAGGATATAGCTGGGTTCATGAACGTTCTATAGCCATCACATAGTACTTCCTCTTTCAGCCAGGTTTCTTGTAAACAAATGATGTCGGACTGTTCAAGTAAAGACGACTCATTATCAAACAGATGTCTATGACCTCTCGTATTCCAAGAACATAAGGTTGTGGTGGTTTCAGGTACATCTTTTCGTTGTTATAAGTATGTTGTCTTTGCACTCTGGTTCACATTCGCATTGGAGATGTTTCTTGTTATTTCAGATTGCTTGCACACCACCCGTTGTAATTTATCTTAGTTATGGGACCTAGGATTTGAGTCATTCAAATAATTTGGGGATTCTTGAGTTTTGTTCTGTGTGCTTCGATTTTTAAATATATTTTTGCTGAATAGCTCTAGCGTTCTTGATTTTTTTTTTCCGCCCTCGATCGTGAGACCATGATTTCTTCTATTTGAAATCCCAAAATAGCCAATTGGTGTTTAGTGTCAAGGACACGTTGCATGATGTCATGAGTGTAAAAATCAATGTGGGCTTCTTCCAGGTATTGCTTGTTTGGAAATAGAACTAACTCAATATGTCCAGTTTCAATTTTAGTCAATTGCGGAATGGCTTTAAATAGTCGCAGAATGTTATATCTGTTTAATATATCCGGTTCTTCTGTACTTGAACTCATCGGGTATATAGTTATTCTGTATGCACAGGAGGCATTTGACGGGTTTTTGAAGATTGGTCTGACCAGTTTAGGACTTAATTGGGCCGCCACGTTTCTACTGGTTTCAGTTGGGCTTTCTGATTCCTCTGATGGCCATATTTCTTCATTAGAAACTATTGAGTATGCCAGGGAGATATTAGTTTGCTGTTCGTCTTCGGTGCTTTCGCTATTTGAGCAATCTGTTAAGGAATCTTGACATTCATCTATTACAATGAGGGACTCGTCTTGTGAGTTTATAGAAATAGAGTTGCAGTCGTTTACCTCATCTTCCGTCGACATGTCTATCGGTTTGGTTCAGTTTGTAGAATTGATGCAGGTTTCTTGATTAATTACATCTATGAGTGCATCTAACGGTTCAGGCACTGTTTGATTGCCTTGTGGCCGAGCCTTTTGTAATTTGTTCATTTTTCCTGTTTTCAGGATAGGTTGTTGGATAGTGGTCTGATTAGTGCCCACCAGTTTTGTATTTTTCTTTGTCCTTTCATTATTCGTTTTCAGGGTAGTTTGTAATTTTCTCAGAAAGGCACGTGACCCATTTTGTGGATTTTTAGTAGTCTTTTTGCTCTTCGATTTGATCGATACATCTTGACCTATTAGTCCCCGTTTCGAGAGATCAAAGATATTGAATGGGTTACAAGGGGGTGGCTCACTTTTGTCTTGCATTGCAAATACTTGAAAGTTCTGTGATGCAACTGAACGTAATTGTTTTTCATATTGTGTCGTTTGATCTGTTTTCCTCATTTCCACATTTGGTAGGTTCTCTTTCTGAGTTTGTGTAGATGCACAGATAGGGTGCTTCATCACTAGGGCATGTTTTTTTTACTTTGTCATCAACCATTTTTTTAGTGATTGTTGAAACTGTGTCCATTAAAGTCAGTTTGTCAACTCTATCAGCCCTTGCCACTTCCGCTAATCTATTTTGCCATGTTCTTGATGATTCTGCTTCATATTTTAATCGTTCTTGAATAGTACTTATGAGGGATTCAAACTGGGTTTGCTTGGTCAGTATCATTGCCAACAGTGTTGCTTGATCTTTGATTGAATCCACCATAGCTTCTTCGATCTTTAGGAACGGGATCATAGCTGTAGATAGAACCGCTACCAATGTATTCTGTAAATCTAGCATCGTCGTTGGCAATCTATGTTGGTATTCCGGAGAATAACTTATATTTACAGTTTTCATATTTGTAGAAGAGGAAGTCATTTCATCCGCTTTATACTTAGGCAATTCTTTCGCTGCAGAAGTCAAAGGTTCTTTGATAGGAGCAACGAATCCTATTGGGCCAATCGGGGTCGAAGTATCAATTTGTCCGATTTGCTTTGGCGTGTACATTCCCCCAAATACTTCATTTCTTTTTTCTTGTGAGTCCATAATTGCATCAATTTCGGTGATGTCAAGTGAAAGACGTGCAATTCGGACTTGGAGCGGTTTTTTGGGCTCATCACTTTTTGTGCCAATAGGCAAGTATGTTGCTTGCCATTGCTGTTTGGCTGCTCTCGCACGATCTTGAAGGGGCATTAGGTGGCTATCATCGTTTCTAGGTGGCTATCATCGTTTCTCTGGATGGGACCCAACATATTTTGATGAGTAAGTGAATTAGTATCGTCACATGCTGGAAAATCGTGATCAGTGACAGTCCTCGGAACAGCGTCCGATCGTATGGTCTTTATGTCTAATTTATCGCAAACAATGTATTGCGATCCATGCTTTAGATTGTCCATGTGCGCCTGATCCATCGGTTTCCCATTGATCATATTATGGGAATTTGTTGTTTTCAAGCTATTCGATAAAGTCTTGGTGGTTTGTCATTTTATTTATAGGCATTAAGGATTCCTCTAGTTTACCCTGCAATCTAGTGCGTGGTTTAATGATTTCCATTTAAGTTTGTTGATCTTAAGTAAGTAATGAATTTCCTATAAACTTGTGCACTTACCACGCCTATTGCCGGCCACAACTGCACCTCTCGCACAAATAGCAGCGTCCTTTACGCCGTAAGGGTCGCACTTTGATGATTATCAGGAGTTCTTCCTGTCGGTATTGCCACAATATGGTCACGTGAATCCGTTGGCGTGACCGGTTTCAGGGCGATGTAGGACCTGGAGTACTCCGCTCTCCTCAACTGCTGATTGCTAAAATCATCAGGCTTACGCGAATTGGAGCGGAAAGATAATATTCAGTAGGAGCGGTACTAAGTGGATCAAAGGCCAGTGGCCCACAGTCTCCACTTTCTGGCGATCAGTGTAAGTTCTTTCACTTATTTGTGTATGTACTCAGAAATAACTTTCTGTTACTAGCTCTAGCACCAAAGCCGCCAAACAGCCTAACAGCACCAGCCCTTCTGCCACCAGGGCTTAAGCCGCAAGGGTGGTTGTGCCGGCAGTTAATGCTCGCCTGTAGACACGTGATCTGTCACGTGTGCAAGATAGGCCCCGCCTCCTCTAGGAAGCAGGGGGCAGCAAGAGCTCCTGCTCGCAATGCTGCTTTCCACAATAAATGAAGGAATCACTTTAGAAAAAACGTCCGTTTCAGAGAACACACCTTCTCCTTTCATAGATGCTCCAGCATATGTAGGAGCTTTATATGGCATAACACAAGAAACAGGGGGGCGTTGTGGAAGCTCCAGAACACATATGAACAAGGGGGTATAAAACTGCCTAATTTTGAGATGTACTACTTGGTGAGTCAACTGCAATTTGTGGATAAGTGGCTGTCGGACGAAAAAAACACCAAAATTGAGGTTGCTACAGAAGGCAGGTTCGCCATTCTTCTTGAAGGAAGTTATTTGACTACCAGATGTGTTTAAACACAGCGAGCACCTATTATTGCACCTGTGGTGTACTATGTGGTATAAGTCGAGGCAATTACTGAGGAACACAGCACCGTATTTCCCGCAGATAACGTTGTGGGTACTAGAGGGGGTGGATGGAGACCAGGAGTAAACTTCATAAAAGTTGGGAACCAGTGGGCGTAGCGACAGTAGGGCATATGCTCAAGGAAGGGAAACCGAGGGAATTCGCAGAGTTGTTAGGGGACAATGGAATACATAAAGGGCAATACATTCCACATGCCAGACTGCTGAGAAGCCTGAAACAGAGATGGTCGGATGCCGACACGCTCTCACAGCCACATGAGGTGTTTGAGATGTTTTATGATGTATCAGAGGGAATGGCACGAGGTATTGCGTATATATGAACTACTGATGTCCAAGGTCGGCACGGAGGTAGACCAGATAAGACAGAAGTGGGAGGCGGATATGGGAGAACCGATGACAGATGAGGGATGGAACAGAGCTAAACTGTATCATAAAAAGGTGTAGAGAAACACCAGACTTCAGCAGGTACAGTTGTATGTGACGCACAGAGGATACCTGACGCCAAACAAGATAGCAGAGTTTGGCCAGACGGGGATCCAGGAATGCCCAAAATGTGGGGAAGTGAAAGCAGACCTAGTGCCTATGTTTTGGGCGTGTACAGAAATTGGCAGATTCTGCAGGGAAGTGGCACAATTGTTGGCAAGAGCAGAAATTGTACTAGATGTGGAGACTCCCAAGGCTTGCTTGTTGGGGGGGGGGAGGGTTCCCGAGTCCCAAACGAGCTGAACTTGTGAGTAAACTGAAAAATTTAGCATATATTCTGGCTAAACGAAGAATAGCTATGGGGTGGAAAGCGCAAGCCAGAACCATTGCTCAGGTGTGGTGGAAGGACTTGTTAAAATGTGCTAACGCAGAGACCACAGTGTGACAGGAGGCGTCCAGCAGAGGTGAAGTTCAAGGGGAAAGAGGGGTAGAAGCATGGAGATTGCTCATTGCAGAATTGTCAGCTTCTGAACGCACGTCACAGGAATCGGTAGAGAACTTGGTAGATGAAACTACCGTAGACGCACAGGAAGGAGAAAATGTACAGTGAATGCCGTAAGAAGTGGAGTGTAGGCCGAAGTTGGGTGGGTGTGGGGGGAGTTGTGGGAGGGAAGTGAAATTGTGAAGTTGATGGTAATAAAGTGTGAATTGTTTGTTTATGTTGGAAAATAAATAAAAATGGTTTAAAAAAAAATAATAATGTTTGGCAATGTGTAGAACGTCCCATTAGGCCACATCTGAAGGACATTGACAGCATAATTGGCATATATAATGGACAAAACATACAGTTTGCATATCTTATGGAAGTTAGATTTGCGGTACGCTGTGTACTAGCTCCTTTTTCTCCAGAGCTTGCTCCTGAATAGGGTGCAATATTCAGTACCCAAGAGCTCCTTTTAGCTGTTTTTAAAATCTTTATTTTAAGAACAGGGCCGGGAGGATAGCTCGGGGGTAACGCCTCCGTCTTGGAAGCAAGACAATGCAGAGCTTCACAGTTCAAATACCAGTCCTGCACTCAGAGGCTGTTCTCTGGCACGAAGTGCAATATAAAAGCTGAATCTTTTAATTTCTGTATTTGGCGTGACATGTGTAGTCTTTTCCTTTGATCTTAACCATCCTCACCTTTTGTCCACAGTGGCTGTGACAACTGCAATGAGTGGTTCCATGGAGACTGCATCAACATCACAGAGAAGATGGCCAAGGCCATCCGGGAGTGGTACTGCATGCTGTGCCGAGGTAAGCTTGGATCCAAGTGGATCAGAGCATGTTAAGGTTTGTGCGTAAGATTACTAGAGAAGGGCTAATACCAGGTCTAGCTAACTGCCAGATATGTTATGATAGTCTAGTTATATAGCACCTTTACAAAATGTGTTTCAGAGCGCTTCATGGCAAGGGAGGGAACAAGGGAAAATACAATGACATTCTTACAGGCCATGAACAGTAAGCGTGTGAAATTAACTACCGTACTAGGCCTGATGACATTTCTGGTAGAGCCGGAGACAAACAAAGGGTGAGGGAGAGGGGTGCAGAAAGTGAGGGGAGGAGGAAAAACAAGCGATTTATCGTACTAGGCCTGACAACTTTTCAGATAGTGCTGGGGGGGAGAGGGACAACTAAGGGGAAGGGGGAGGAGACAGATGAGGTGGCTATCATACTAGATCCAGGGACAATTCTGATAGAGTAAGTGCATAGAAGAAAGTGAGGGGATTAGGGGAGGAGATAGGAAAAGGGAGAGGAGTAAAGAACAGAGAGTAAGCAGTCAAAAAGAGTGGAGAAGCAAGAGGGGAGAGCGAATACAATTGCAGAAGTCTATAGTAATACCTAATGTTCCAAGCCAGGATACAAGATGAAGATGGAAACGGCATGATTCAGGGCCACCATGAGTACAAGCTGCAAAGGAAGTCCAGCATGAGAGTTGAGAAAGGGTAACGCACTGTGAATCAATGAAGTCCATAAAAGTCGAAACCAGCATTGGCCACAAGACGGTGATGGTGTATCAGGACAGACTCCTGCAGAAGTAGGCTGGAGTGGGGGGGGGGGGAGCAGGGTAGAGGAATCGAGCAAAACAGGCAACACCTGTGTGTGAGAAGGGGAGGGGGAACAAAAGAGATGTTTAATTTAAGCTACCTGATCTATGAACCCCTTATTCTGATTTCGTAGGTTGGTCATAAAGATAGTGACCATAGCCCAAGGTCCTAAAACAGTGAGTACTTTCAACAGTCTGACCACTTGTCCCACCCTTCAACTCGGAGTCATATTGACTCGATATGTATACCAATAGTTAAAAAGTCAAATGGTTTTAATAAACAGCAACACATGTTTTGTCCCTAAAGAAAGGTGTTGTGAGAAATCCGAAGGTGTCTCCCTGGCTAAACCCTGGGGATCCGTCATCCAGGTGCCCAGGACATGGCCATCGCTATTGGATCCAGTTGCTAGGGGTCGACTAGTGAGGGAGGATCACCTAGATGTGGGGTCCTCGGGGAGTGGGACACCAATGGGTGAGGCGCGGTATCCCCCTTTTTTCAACACCTTTTCCCCATCCTACCACGTAGGACATTCAAAAACACTGCCGCCCGAACCACTTTTTCCTATATTTTTTTTCTGTAAGGATAGGTCATCCACTCTAAAGATAAAAAGTTCCATACTTTAGAAAATCATTATGAAATTTGAGGTGGGCCTTTTCGCTTCCAATTCTGAGCGATTACAAGTAGAGCTGATCATTGCAGTATCGCAAATGCTTTCTGAGCGGCTTTTGGCCGTCGTTTAAGATAAATGTCCAACATAACCAACAAGCGAGACCGCAATGAGAGAGGAGTATGGATAGAAAAAATTTCACGCAAATATGAATTCACCTCTCCCCAGTATTTAGCCAACCTCAGGCAGCTCAGCCATATGTGTTCTCAATTCCCAACATGGTCACATTCCCTCCAGCACTTATCTGATCTGGTGTGTTTCATTTGAGCGAGACGGGTTGGAATGTAATGCCATTGCACCATGAGTTTAAGGCAGAATTCTTTGACTTGGATCGATTGGAGAGTAATCCCTAAACTCACTCAATGTGTCTCACAGTCCAGCTCAGTGACCTCTTCCCCTAATGTGGCCTGCCAATGTGTTTTCGTGCTAATCTTTGTTTTATGTGTCCAATCCCCCAGTATTTTGTATAGATTAGAGATAAGGGCCTTGGTCCCTGGATTTGATAGCACAGTGCTCAAAGGATGTTAATTCCCTGCTCTTTGCAGCCTTAATCGGTGGAGCCAAACGCCAATGTCTCACCTGGAAATATCTAAACCTGGATTTTTCATACAGCCCCAGCTCGCATTGTGTAAATGGTTTTAGTTTCCCCAAAAACATTCTCTCAATTTCTCACAACCTGCCTCCTTCGATTCTCTAAAAGCATTTGAGTCCAGGCCTGGGGTAAATTGACGGTTAAAGAATAAGGGCATTGGAGGAGAGGGGAAAGTTGTTAATGTTTTTTCACTGTGTCATCCCATGTATTTGCCACTCTGTGCATAATTTCACTCAGTTGAATATTGGCTGGACGATCGGGTCATTTCCTTCTGTACCCAGCGCTTCTCGGTTGAACCCACAGACCATTCCTTCATCACCCTGATTTGCGAAGCACGATAATATGTCAGGAAATTAGGGAGACCCTACCCTCCCTTGTCTGGTGGCAGCATTAGCGTGGCTTGGGCTACCCGTGGTAGTTTATTTTGCTAAACAAAGGTAGAGATTGCACTAGGTCGTTTGCGAAAAAAGGATAAATGTACTTTGATGGGTAGCGGTCGAAATAAATGAAGTGCTCTAGGGAGAGTGACTATCTTTAGAGTTAATTCTGCTCAGCCATGAGATCGTAAGTGGGTCCCATTTTTTGATTTGAGATTCCAGGTCCTTTAGTAGGGGGGGATAATTGACTATGTATAAATCTTTAAGAGAAGGGGTGATTTTTACCCCTAGCAATGTTCTGCCCTCTTTAGCCCATCCTAAACGCGTTTGTGCCTGCAGGTCCGAAGCTTCTGAGGGAGATGTTAGATTCAGAATCTCTGATTTGTGCATGTTTATTTTTAGTCCCGCCACTACCCCAAATTTCTCGAATGCATGCGTGGCCTCCCGTTTCGTGTTTGTTGGTTCTGTTGCCATAAGTAGCATGTCATTGGCGCAAGCCATTATTTTATGTTGAACTCTGCCAAACATAACACCTTTTTATTCCATCCTTTTGTCTAATTCTGGCCAGTAGGGGTTCCAAATGTAATGCATATAACATGGGGGAGACAAGGCACCCCTGTTTATTACCGAACTCCACTTTCTCTAAAGTGAAAAAAGAAAAACGGCCATTCTACATGATCAAAGGCCTTTTCAACATCTATAGGAACAAGGACTACAGGGATCTGTTTTTTTTTCTCCACCTTCTCTTTAATTTGGCAAACTCTACATATATTATCACGTGTTTGCCTTCATTTTGATAAAAGCAGATTGGTCTGTATGTATTAGTTCTGGTAAAGATCTACAATCCGGTTAGCCAACACCTTGGTAAACATTTTTGCATCTATAATGAGTGCGATGGGACAATGGGACCCACAGATTGTTAGGTCTTTGCCCGGCTTAGTGAACAAAATTATTTTTGCTTCTTCCATAGTGAGTGTAATTCGTCCCGTGTGTAAAAAGGAATTGAACATCTTAGTTAAGACAGAGCTAAAATGTTACTGTATGTTTAGTCAAACTTGGCTGGGAAACCGGGTGACTTGTGTGATGGGAGTTCACGTATAACCCATAAAACTTCGGCCATAGTGATAGAGCATACTCAAATCTTAGAAAAAACTATCGGGAGTTTGGGCAGTTCAATCGACTCCAGATATTGTGTTTGTATATGGGAATCCGTCAAATGTTATTGATATAAATTGGAGTCAAATATATGGAATTGTTTGAAGATACCGGGGGTTTCAGTTGCCGTCTCCCCTGAGGGTACTTTGATTTGTTGTATAATCCTAGAAGCAGCCCTTTGTCGTAGCTTGGATTCCAGGAGGTGGTCCATTTTATTAGCTTTTATGTAATACCTCTGTTTGAGTAGTAAGCGGGCTTTTTCTGCTTTCGTTGTTAAATGGAGATTCAGCCTAACGCATGCTGCTCGGAATGCTTTCTGCATTCAGGGGCCTGTATCGGTTTCGATTTTTTCTATAATATGGGATAGGTCTGCCTCTAGTTCTGTTTCAAGGGCTATAAGCTGCTTGTTTTTTTTTTTTAGCTGCTGAGGCTATGAGGATTCCACTAGTGTAGTAGCTTTGAACTCGTCCCAGATTATATTAAGTGAGCTTGTTGCTGTCTACTTTTAAGTCAAAGTATTCACTAAAGTGTACAGCAATTTCATCTCGAACAATATGATCTTGAAGTGGGGCCAGCGGGAATTTCGAGGACCAAAGCTGCAATTTGGTAGTTTTAATATCTAAAGTCAATGTGATTGGAACATGTGCCGAGAGGCTGATTGGGTGTGTGATGATTTGTGTTATTATGCCCAATAATGGAGTGGAGGCCCAGGCATAATTTATATGGGAGAATGACCTATGTATATGTGAATAAAGAGAGTAGCCTGTCTCGTCCCTCTTCAGTGTGAGTCAAATATCTACTGAGGATAGATCTGCAAATATGCATTGCAGCCCACTTGAGGGGGTGGGTGTGGCCCAGTGTGTTACCTTGCTTCTATCCTGTGCTGCGTCCCAAGTCAAATTGAAATCCCCCAATAGGGGTAAGTCTGCGTCCATAAATTGCGCTAGTTGGCCCATGACATTTTTCAAAAAACCATCTTGGCCGGAATTAGGGGCATATATTGGAAACTACTGTTTGATTGAGGATATCTTAAGGACTGTGAAAGCTTATCTTCCCTCTGTGGGATTATTTGAGAGATACAGCCTTTCTTGGCTGCAATCGGCACACCTGCCGTTTTGCTCACGGCACATGCCTGTAATATTGTACGGTAGTGACGTAAGCAGAGTTTGCTTCTGTCTGCTTTGCATATATGGGCTTCTAGAAGTGCCACCAAATCCAGTTGGTGCCGCCTCAAGAATGACTCCACCGTCCTGTGTTTTTGTGGCATGTGAAGACCCCTTCCATTCCACGTCAAACACTTGAATTTTGGTTTTGTGTAAATATGACAAAGGGCTGAAGGTTGCTAGTGCATTGCGGATATTGTACTTTAAAAGGTAGCATGCTTTTACACTGCAGGTGAGTTCCCCCCCCTCCCCCAACAAAATACCCCCTCCTTCCCCCCGACAGCCCCTCAACATAAATGCCGTCACTGCGGGAAGCCCTAGCTCCCCCATCTGCTACTAAGAAGCAGATAGATTCCAAAAGGAAAATGTCAGGCTCTGTGTTGCTGCTTGTCAAAGATCCATTAGGTATGAAATGATATGAGTCATTTTATAGTGCGCCTGTACACAAGTGTTTCTAGACGTGACAAGACAAGGTATGGGAGATAGCGGGAGGACAAACGATCTTAATAGGCCTTGTCGTTCAGATCGTACAAGTTGAGAGGCGAGGGGGGGGGGGGGAGTTCAAGGGCGAGGGGAGAGGAGAAGTACTAGGTGCCAGGAGGCAGGGGACTGTGGAGTTACAGGTACAGCCCCAAGTGCAAGGTAGGCCCGGAGGCAGTGCAGGGGCTACTGGTCGTGGTGGAGCCTGGTGCCCACAAGATGCTGAGGGTAGCCAGGCAACTAGTCAGCGCAGCAGAAGGTAGGTCAGCACTGGAGAGAGAGAGAAAGCAGAAGCGAAAAGGAAGGTCTTGAGCTGCTTCTGGAACCTCAGGTGGTCTGGCCCAAGTTTGAGAGGGGCAGGCAGGCCGTTCCAGAGAGAGGCACCTGAGATGGAGAGCTATCTACCACCCACTCTCTGCCTGGAGAAGCGTTTGACCCTCAGAGAGCTGGAGCTGGCTGACTGAAGGTCTCAAGATGGAAGGTGTTTAGGAAGAGAGAGTCGGATGTAGTGCGTGCCATGGATACAGAAAGCCTTCTGGACAACATAGAGGGTCTTGAACTTGATCCTTGCAGCCACTGGGAGCCAGTGGAGAGATTTCAGGGCTGGAGCGATACGATCCCTGGGCTTGAGGCCAAGGACAAGTCTCGCAGTCCTGTTCTGGGTTAGTTGCAGAAAGCAGAGAGTACAGGAAGGCAGGTTGAAAAATAGGCTGTTGCAGTAGTTCAACCTAGAGGGAACCAGGTCTCTGGAGACAGTGAGCTTCTGGGGGAAGCGAGAAAAGGAAAAATACCTTTTGAGGAGGTGCAGCTGATAGTGGGAATCCTTAGCGAGGTCCAAGATGTGAGGAGAGAAGGAGAGAGTAGAATCGAAGATGGCACCAAGGTTTTTTGCCTCACAGGAAGGTGTAGGAAGGGGGCCCAAGGAGGGTGGACAGAGTGAAAGAGGAATCGTGGATACAGTCAGGAATGAGAGACGAGAGGAGGCTGAGGGGAGACTGAAGGATAGCTGAGTGTCATCCGCATAACACTAAAAGTTAGAGGAGAAGGCAGAGATGAGGTGGGCCAATTAGACGTTGAAAACCCAGGGTAAGAGGTTCTATCCCTGGGAAACACCACATGTGGAGAGAGAGATGGTGGAGAAAAAGGACCCAAGTTGAACCTGGGAGGGTCGGTCCAGCAGGAAGGTCGTCAACTAAGCGCCTGATCTGTGATGGCCATGTTCTTACTGAGACAACTGATCAGGATGGCATGATTGACCATGTGGAAAGCAAAGGAAAGATCAAGGAGGATGAGGATAGAAGGAAGGCCAGAGTCGAGATTTAGCAGGTTCTTCAGTCTTTGGTTTTGACCAACGTCTTCTGATCCATGATGTACCTCTTGTTTTGTATTTGTCAAACCAAAAAATGTTCAAGTACAAACATTTAAAACAAAAGTAGTCATTCTCATTCTCCCAAACCAGGGGAGGCTGGCTAACACCTGCAGGGGCTCATTACCTCCAGTGAGGTCCTGGGTATTGGTGTAGCTGTCAAAGAGTTAACTCTTGCTCCAACAGCAGATCACTACCACTGTTCTCAGAATGAGGTAGGAAACAGGGTTTACCTCTGCCCTGGACAACTCATCTTCACCTCACTGGCGGAGGGCTTTGGAGAGGACTGCTTTCCCAAAAGCAATCAAAAGGAATGCTTCTTGAAGCTCTTAAATTAATCAAAAAGGGGTGGACGACCTACTCTTCAATAGGCAAAACCCCCACAGGATTGTAGGAAAGTCAGCCTGCTTTAAAAGGGACCAATCCTGGTCCTTATGACAAGTGGTCTTTGACTGGTTACTTGATACCCAAAGTGTATTGCGCTAAAGAAAGTGTAAGAGACAGAAAGGAAGATGGGGTAGAGAAAAAATAACATGTGGAATCCTTGCACAACTGTGCTGAGCTCCCTCAGACTGCACTAACCTCACCCCCTTCTCAGACCTATAGCATCAAAGGCCCACTGCTATGAAACACCCTGGTGTGTGACTAGTCCTGTTTAGCGTGCATTTCCCAGGATAGCTACTGCAGAGGGCTGCCCTGCTAGAGCGAGGCGTTACCTGTCCTCAAAAAGGATCAAAGATATACAGCAACTACTTGATATTGTCCTGATGGTTGCAGCAGAGACAGTCAGTCTAGGAAGAATAGATGCAGCCTGTCCATAGCTGGCCTGGGCTCCCACTGTTGACACATGTATGATACAGATCACATATGGCTTTATTATGTGAATTACCAGCCACCATATCCAACTTCATGTATGGTTTATGTGTAAAGATTAAACTGCCACCAGGATGTATGTTCATTATAATTACGCAGTTTTGGAACGGAGGTACGGATTTCAAAGGCAAAACTTATTTCTAGGCTAAAATTACTTTTCTGCCACACAAGCTGCTGACGGGAAACCTGTGATTTCTGAACCTGGTCTGCGACATTAGAGAGCAGTCACTGCAGCCCAGGAAACTAAAACAGCAGTGCACAGACATACACTATGCTTTTGGTATGGCGTTTGATGAAAGGGGGTCTGGTTAGTAGACCACCCGTTCAGAAATGGAATTTGCCTGCATAATTTTATTCTTTCATTTAAAAAAGAAAATGTAAAAGGCTGGGTGTCGTCTATACCCTTGCCAGATGGCAATTCTTCACATTTGTTCTATGTGAGAAACCTGCCGGTATTCTCCCACCTACTCTGTCGGGATCTTCCATTCATGTGGCCAGGGAAGGGCCATCGCTTCTGGATCCCGAGGACAAGTGAAGGAGGATCACCTAAGTGGAGGATCAGAACGATGGATTGGGTGGAGAATACCCAAGGGCGAGAAATGGTATTCCCCCATTCCCAATAATACCCCAACCCACTCTCCCTCAGCCTTTATGGGGTATTTTCAATCACAACCAATCTCCCCCTTCCCATTTCCAACAAACCCAGAGGAGGAGGATGCAACTAAGATCAATGAGGATTACCTATAGGCAAAGCATTGGGAAGTAAGATGGGGCCTACTACTACAACCTACCACTAGGCTGTCCCACTAATAGCGTCCGGCAATGTCGGGCACTTTATCCCAACTGTACACACCCGACTCCACTGAACTCCTCCCTACACTGTAAAATGTGTGGTTCTGCCAGAAGCAGTGAGCGAGCTGGAGATGCAGTCTGGACCAGAGAAGCCAAGGAGCAGAGAGGGGTGAGAGCTGAAGGCTGGAGGAGAACAGCGTGCAGATACACTGGTCCGGTGTCTGTGAGGGGCTGCAGTGTGGCGAGGGAGCCATGTCTCCAATGAGCCGCCGTAAGGCTGCCTGCATCCTGCTGGCGGCGTTCATTGCACTGCTCGTTCCCTTGGGACCTGTGCTGGCCCTAAGGGTATCTGAGGGGCAGGTGGTGAGACCCTGACCTCAAACCTGCATATCTTTAAAAAAGTAAAAGCAAAAGTGTAAAGAGGGTACGAGCTACACAAAGGTGAAAACAAAGTGCAAGCAGCACGAGAAAGTGATAAGAAGGTGCAAGAGTGCACAACCAAAGGAGGAGAGGGTGCCAGGGGCACAATAAAGACAAGAGAAGTGTACAAGAGGCACAGCAAGATGAAAAGAGGGTGCAAATGTGACCGAGGGAAAGTAAGGCACAGTTAAGTGGTGCAAGAGGCACAGAAGAGAAAAGGTGCCAGAAGAAAGGTATAGAGAGCAAGCATAGGGGTCGTAGGTCAGCATGGTCACGCTTGGGAAGAGCTTAGAGCGCAGCGTTCTCGAAAGTCTCTGATACTACCCCATGTAAGAACTGTACAGTGAAAGGTACATCCTGACTAGGAGAACTTTAAGAGAAGGAAGGGGCCCGAGCTTGGGGAGGGGGAACCCTGAGAGGCCTAACAAAAATTGTGCAAGAGACATTGTTGAACTGTATAAAGAGAGGCCTACACTTGGGGAAGGGTACACAGAGAGGCCGGACCAGAACTCTCTATTTTTGTTTGTAACTAGAAGATTCTGAGCTTGAGGAAAGGAATCCCAGGGGACCCAAGGAGTGTGTGACCTTTGTTGACTTGCTGCAAGAGCCCTGCATGGAAGGTTCCAAGGGTTCCCCCCTTTGAGTTAAAATAACTTGCACTGGCAGAACTACACCCGTTGGTAAGACTACCTGCAACCAGCTGTCGTTTACATTTCCTTTTCTTTGAACCAATATTTTCTTTAAGAAATCTTCCTATCTCATTTTGTCAAAGAGTGAGGGCAAGAATAGGTTTAGACAGACAGATTTTGGTTTTGGACTTTTAGATATCGATGGTCCTTAGAAACGTCAGTTGAGGGAACAATCCCTTTAGCGCTGGAGCTAGTTAGGCATTCCAACAAACAAACAAAGGTTATAAATAAAGGTGTTCAAACTGTTACCTTTGAGTCTGTGTCTCTCTTGATACCATGCCTGTCTCGCATCTATCACATACTGTGTGGGTGGGTCTGAGTTGAAAGGCAGTCCTGGGGGCCAATCATATTGGTTGGCCACCTGAATTGTTTGTCCTTATCCCGATCTTGTGATTGGTGGGCTGTCTTTGGCCAGCCCCTCTCAGTAGCGGTACTTAAGGGGAAACTAGTCCCTGCTCTCCATCTCTTTTGTTGCTCAATTTTCAGAAGAGGCAGGTTTACTTACCTGCTGGAAGACTGCCCACCACTACTGCATATTTAAGCCCTTATACGGCCATATAAGCCATATGTATTAACTTGGGTGCAGCTCTGGTTGGGTTTTCTTCTGCTGAACGGTCTGTTGCATCATCCCGCAGACTTAATACTGTGCAGGGTAAGGCCTTCCATGCCTGGACTGTCTACAGGCTTGTTTACCACCAAAGTCTCCCGCCATGATGCTGATCCCATGTGGCCATTTCACTTTGCTTTGGGCGCATATTTTTGCAAGTTTATTCTTCAGAATACTGTTGGGACGTTCCACAAGTCCGGCACTCTGAGCATGCCTCGCTGAGTGAAAACGTTTGTCAATTTGCAAGCCTGCGCATATTTTCAGTGTTACTGCTGCAACAAAATGCGGGCCATTGTCAGACCAAATTACTCTTGGCAACCCAAACTGCATAGATTTGGCTGTAGACCTAGCTGTACAATCTTTCAGTGGGTAGGCCTCAACCCATTTACTAAAAGCACAAATTGCCACCAGGACATATTTGTAGTTCTGACAACGCTCCATCTCAATGAAGTCAAAGTGTATCACTTCAAATGGCATGGAGGGAGGACCAAAACTACCCTTTAGTGTCGGTGTTCCCTTTCCAGTGTTATGTTGCAGACAAACTCTTCAGTTTTGGACAAGTCGTTCAGCAACCTTTGGGATGTTCTCATTATACCAGACAGGGTCTAAAAGCTGACAGATCTTTTTCGCACATATGTGTCGGACCATGTGCCATGGTGACTATGGCGGTAATGTATGCGTTGGGTAACATCCATCTTTGTTTGGTATGCTCAACCCAATAACCCTCACTGTCTAGTCCCGCGGGACCCTCTGACCATTAATTTCTTTGGGAGTAGCTTCTGTCTGAATCTCCTTTACGCTACCAATCCCTTCCTCCATTGCGCAAGTGTCACTGACCCATTTTGCTGAATCTAAAATGTACATTTTGGAGTGCACATCATTTTCAGTTTGCTTGGCAATTCTGTCGGCAAAAGCATTTCCTTTTCCCACGTCATCCGTCACTTTTTGATGTGCGGCGCATTTCATTATTGCTAGTTTGGTTGGGAGTGCGAGTGCCGAAAACAACTGCACTATCAAAGTGCGATGCTGGATCTTCGTGCCATGCGATGTTAAGAAATCCCGTCTCAGCCCACAGACATCCAAAGTTATGAACTACCCCAAATGCATATTGGCTATCGGTAAATATGTTTTCACTAAGACCTTCAAATATTTCACAGGCTCTAGTCAAGGCGATTATTTCTGCGGCTTGGGACGAGATATGTGGGATTCGTTTACTTTCTACAACAGTAGCCAAAGTGGTGATGGCATAGGCATCAGTGGATGTGCCGTCTGGTAATTTGAAACATGAGTCATCACAAAATAGCTCTCCATCTGATTCTCTCAAGGGTGTGTCAGTGAGTTCAACCCTTCCCTTAGTATCTTGTTCCGTTACAAAAAGGCAATCATGTGAGACAATGTCACAGTTTTCTGTCTCCTGTGGAGAAGGTAGCAATTCAGCCGGATTCAAGGCACAACATCTCTTAATTTGGGTATGTGGAGCAAAGAGAATCAGCTTGTACCTTGTTAGCCGAGCCGACGTGAGATGTTGTGTTTGCGTTCTATTCAGCAGAACGTCTACTGAGTGAGGTACCATGACAGTTAAAGAGTGACCCAGAAACATCCCCTTACTTTGCTTTACTGATGCAGCGGCAGCAGCTGTCGGACAACACAGCAAAGCGCATGCAACAGAATCCAGTGTGGAGGAAAAATAACTGCTTGGTCTATTCTCCCCCCCCCCCCCCCCCCCCTCCTCCATGGTCCTGTGTCAATACAGCCAAAGCGCATCCATCTCTTTCATGCACATACGGGACAAAACATTTTTCATATTTCGGTGTGCCCAAAACTGGAGCTGAACACAATGCAGCTTTGAGCGAATCGAATGCTGTCTGACAGTCCATGTTCCATGGCAAGGGCGTAGGAATATCCTTCTTCGTCAATGCCAACATAGGCTTAATCATCAAACTAAAGTTTGGGATCCACTGTCTACAATATGAGGCCATGCCAATTAAAGCTCTGACCTCTTTCTGCGTATTTGGAACAGACATATCAGATATGCTCCGAATTCTTTCTTGTGTCAAGCGTCTGCCCTCTTTCGGCAGGAGGTATCCTAAATAGGCCACCTCCTGCTGACAATATTGGAATTCCTTAAGTGATGCTTTATGGCTGTGTTCTGCTAAGTGCGTCAATAACAATACAGTGCCCTCCTTGCAAGCATCCCCTGAATCTGCGGCTATCAGCAAGTCATCAATGTACTGTAATAATGTGCATGTGGTATGTAATTCTAACGTGTCCAACTCTTCTTTCAGGGCCCTGCTGTAGATGCTCGGACTTTCTGTATAGCCTTGAGGTACTCGTGTGAAAGCGAACAAATATCTGTTATCAGCATGCACTGGAATGCTAAAGAAGCATTCTTCAAATCAATCCTTCTAAAATGAGTGGCGGTAGCCGGGATCATAGTTAGAATCGTAGTAATCGTAGTAACATCTAGGACAATTGGGAACTGTGGAGCAACAATCTTGTTAATCGCATGCAAATAATAAAACGGAACGGGATTGCATTATCCTCTTTCTTGTACACCGGAAGAATCGGACTATTACACACACACTCTGCAATTTCTTCAGTTACTCCTCGATATACCAAATCAGAGATGATGCTTTTCAAGGCCTGCTCACCTTCAACCAAGATTTTATACTGCGGGATACGTGGCAAGGAAACACCTGGTTTCAAGGTAATGTGGACTGGTTCACCTTGCAAAATACCGACATTATCATTCACGACCCATAGACATGCTGGGAGTTTACTTAATTCGGTTGGCAATGGCATGGATACAAACTGCGAAACGGGATTTTGTTGCAGTGAGATCATCAAATGCACTCCACACGGAGAACAGTAAATCACAGCATTCAATTTCTTCAACAAATTCCCGCCACAATTCTTGGCCAGTAGGAATTGACTTTGCTCAGTGAAAGGACCCAATGTAATGGGCACCAGCTTTGAAACCGGGCAGATTACTGGTGTACCTGAGAACCCTACGGAAACATTGCTTTGCCCTGACAGTGGTATATCTGCAACCCGCTGATGGTCAATTGAGCATTTCTGCGTGCATGTGTCTACTAAGAATAAATGCTCCCTATTCCCAATTCTCATCTCTACGTAGGGCCCTTTTTGATCAATGGGAATAGGCACTGGTTCCAGACCCTGTTTTGAACTGTCCTATCGGAAAAGTACATCATCAGATGTAAAGTCTTCAGTGTAATATGAATTTGAGGGATTATCGAATATGTTCCTGCTACCTGTATTCTGTTGTTGGTTCCCTTGGCCTTCTTCGGGTTGTGTTGTGATTGTGAATTATTTGCATCATTATTCCTTCCAGGGCCCCCTAGGCCTGGACGTCCCCTGAATCGCCGAGATAGGGTACCATTCGCTCTCTGCTGGAGAATTGGTTATTGTGCGTGCCAATGGCCTTCTTGTCTACAGTATGCACATTGGTTAATGGATAGGTGACCTAATTGGGCCTGGCCCTGTGGTGCGTACTGTCCTCTAAACTGTGTGCCCCCACCTCTAGCTCCCCTTGCTGAAGCAAAACCCTTGTTTTCAATTCACCTTTCTTTTTCTCCATCTTATCCTTCTCTGCATTCACTCTATTTTCATAATACTGAGCCATGTGCAGAACTTCAGATTGCGACTTTGCTTGCCATGCGCTTTCAGACGTCCTAATCAGTGTCTGTATTTCGGGCAACAAACCTCACACGAACTTGTCGACTAACCATCTTTTACCTGGCTCCGTACTAAGATCTTGTCCACTGAAATCCGAAAACACTTCCTCAAACCTATTAAAATATTCTGTAGCACCTTCCGACTTGTTTTGCATGCAAGCAGTGAGTTTGTCCTAAAAATCCTTTTTTCTGGGACAATCGTTTTCAATTTAGTGACAATGTTCATAGGCAATGTTAAGATAATCTGCGGCGGTCGCTCACCAGCTTTGCTATCCCTGTCTGCTTGTGTCATGGGAGCACATGTGTCGCCTAATCCTGGCCCGTCATCCATTGACCTAATCTGTTTCCATATGTCAGCAGGCAAAATAACAGGAAATAACAAATCAATATCGCCCAATGTAAAAACAGATATTTGTATTTGTTTTATTTATATAGCGCAGGCCAGGCCTAAGGGCAACCGGGCGCATATCTTAGTAGAGCTGTTCCTGTTGCATTGTATTTACAAGTAAGGGAGCAGTACATTACGTATCATCACAATAATCCCGACAAATTGAAACAAGTAAACAGTAGACGTTACAAATCAGGCATCGATCATCAATGCAAGAAGGGTCCCAGGTGGCCCGTTCAGTAAAGAGGAGCAGTTGTTAGTAAGAAGTACCTAACCAAAGCTTGGCTTTGTGTTTGAATTGGTTGAATGAAGGCAGGGTTCTGATCAGGAGTGGTACAGTGTTCCAGAGCTTGGCTGCCAAGACAGGGAAGCTGGCGCCTCCAGCAGATTGAAGCTTGAATCTAGGGATTGCAAGACCTTGGTTTTGTGCAGATCTGAGTGCTCGTGCTGGTGTATATTGAGAGAAGCGTGAGGCTAGGTATGAGGGAGCCTGGTGGTTGACTCATTTGTAGGTGAGGGCCAGTGCTTTCAGGGAGATCCTTTGGGCGACTGAGAGCCAGTTGAGGTTCTTCCTGGTTTCTGAAATGTGGGAAGATCGGGGGATGTTGAGGGCTGCTCTAATGGCATTATTTTGGCTCGTCTGGAGTTTATTCAGATTACCCTGGTTGGTACCCTGGTACAATGCATTGCAGTAGTCCAGTTTGGACATGACCAAGGTCCTGGCCAGGGTGATGCAGTTCTGGGCCGTGAGGAAAGGGCGGCAGGCAGAGATCAATTTGCAAGTGTAAGCAGACGCGGAGGCCACTGCATTGGTTTGTCTAGTCCGTGTCAAGGAGGCGTCCAAGTATATACCCAGAGTTTTGGTGTCTTAGGATACTTTAATCAGATTGCCATTAATGTTGAAGGAACCAAACAGATGGCTTAGTTTATTAAGTCTCTGTTGTGTGCCTAAGATGAGAAGCTCAGTCTTGTCATCGTTGAGGCACAATTCATGCTGGGCCATCCAAGCCTGTATGACGAGGTAAATGTCATTAAGGGCTTTGGAATCAGCAATGTAGTCACCAGTGATGGGAATGAGTATCTGGGTGTCATCAGCGTAGTTAGTGTAGGTGACACCCAGATAGTCAAGCACGTCAAATAAAGGTTTGGTGAAGACATTGTAGAGAGTGGGGGAAACACAGGAACCCTGTGGGACTCCACAAGGGACTGGTGTGGGATCGGCCGATGCGGTCGGAGAAAAAACTCTCATGTGCCTATTGTCAAGGAATGACCTGATCCAGTTGGATGCATTGTCAGAGAAGTGGGCTGCTGACTTCAGATGCCTCCATAGTATTTTGTTGAATACTGAATGTTAAACAGATTCAATTTCCTTATAGAATCCAGAAGGATTATTTCTAATATCTGGAATCGACTGTTTAAGTGTATTTACTTCTTGGTGAGAGAATGGGACATGGACAAACTGGGAAATATAATGTGCTTCAATCGTGCGTGCATCATCTCCATTAACGGCTGGAATTTCTACCTTGGGATCAAATGTTGGCGGAACCTCTCTCATAGGTAACTGCATAGTGGGTGGGTCAATCATGGGAAGGTCTAAACGTCTATTCAACAATAGGGCCAGATCAAGAGAAAATGCAGTCAATGGGGTTTCTGGTGAAAAAGCTCTTTTTATAAATCGGCATTAAATCAGCCGGACAACATGCGTTACGCTTCATACAATCGTCCTGTAACACTTTCCTTTGCATCGCAGCATTGTATTGACAAAATGTATCATGAATTTCAATCGGGGGAGTAGTGGCATCTGAAATCCATCTCAGGGCATCTCTCGCACAAATACGCATCTCTTTACTAACCGGTTTTGAGGGAGGGAAATACTGCTTCTGAACATACGATGTCTGCGTGTTATGTTTGTCTACAAGTGATTTGTGTAAGTGATCAGGTTCTCTCTTGAACACAAATATTCTACTTAAATAATTTTGCATCTTCGCGCTGTTACTACAAGTCCGGGCAAGGACCACCTGGTCACGCAAGTCTTGCGGCACAACTTCATCTGTCAAATCACCCCATATCTCAAAAAAATATGAAGCCATTCTTTCAATCAGTAACTTTTGGTCTGTGAAATCCCCATTATCCGACAAAGCAGATAAAGTGGCACCTTCATCGCCCCCTTCAACACATGTTTCAGCCCACCAGTGCAATTCCATCTTCCTTTCTTTGCTAACTGTACTACAGTTTTCCCTATAATCATTATAAACCTCCGACCTCTCGGGCGAGAGTCAACCTGCAAATCTGCCTCGCTAGGCGGCGGAGGAAATGACGCCGGCGGCGCAGATGGGAGAGAGGGAGTAGCGACCGCAACAACTGGCACAGGTGCCAACACAGGAGGGGCAAAAGCAGAGGAGCAGCCGGAGGTGGTACATAGGGAGGCCGTGCAGTGGAATCATCATTTGGGTCAGACCTTTGCTCATTCAATATCTTATTTATCAATTAATCTGTCGCATGCATATCCTGAGAGGATATATCTTCTGTATCTCTAACTGGAATGCCCTGTCTAAACCCCTGATTTTATCTTCTTGTCTCTGTTGGTCATGCTCTAATGCCTTCTCAGCCGTAGTCTTATGTTTGCGTGCATGCTTTTCTCTACTTCGCAAGCGTTGTCGCTTCCTTCCTCCGGTCCCTGATAGTGTCAAATGCGGCGGGCCTAGCCTTTTTGTGTAACAATGCAGTTTCTAAGTGTGCTATGCGGGCTAGCTCAAAACTGCCGTAATTTGGCCATTGAAGTTCGGGTTCATGCCTAGTTTGTCTGTGCCAAATCGTATTAAAAACTATTGCTCCTAGTCCATATTTTACGTACATTTCATATGCCGGCGACCCTTCGGGTGGCGCCTGTTGGCCATATTCCAAAGATCGACTTCCGAAATGCAAAAATCTAGCAAGGCAGGATGCCAATTTCCCAGGCATAGTTGCAACCCGTTCTCTCTTTACCTGGGCGTTTGCTCTTGCAAGCCAACTCTCAACAACAAATATCAGGGATATCGGGTATCGGGGCACGGCTCACCTGATTTCAACAATCGTCTTGAAAGACGCAGTCGTCGTGTCTGGCGTGTCCTGGCCCAAACTGCCTCGATTCCGGGACCTTCGCCGCCGTGCTCGCAAGACGCGGTTTGCCGGCCAGAGAAGGGCTGTGCGCAGATCTGCGGAGGAATCGCTTCTCACTTTGCATCGGGGCGCCCCTAAGGCACACGCCAATCTCGGTCCGGTCACCACTTCCCCTCTCGTGTCCGCGATGGGGCATCAGTGGGAGGGTCCCTATTTGGGCGCCATCTTGATGGATCAAAGACCGGAGTTAAGGCATCCAACCAAAAACTAATGACACGCCAGTGCGAGGATCCAAAGTCAAATATATTTATTCAATATTAGCATTTGATCAAATGGATCTCGGCGCCCCACGATGTGTAAAGGACACCGTGAGGAGAGCGAGAGAGAGCACAAGTATGACAGGCACATATATAGCAAACCTCACAGCATTAGAAGACATTGCCTGGCCCCCTTTGTCCAGACATGATCAGGCTAGGATTCAAGGGGTTACTGCGTAATTCATTATACCAAAACATTCTACACTCTTGCTGCCAGTGCCAAGACATTTTACTATCTGAGAACCGGGTGCATCTGGATGGAGGAAAACGTATCCGGTTCCCTATAATGAGGTGGCATTCCTTGTCTTGCCATCCAATGTTCTCTCTGTGCTAAGGTCAGACAGTTCTCAAGCAGAAATTAATAACAAATCCGGCAGGGGAGCACATACAGCCATGTATAATTCTTTCTAGCTGCCTGCTATAATGGCCTAACTAGACAGAACGGCACCTGGGTTTGCAGATTATTCATGCTTATGTACAGCTTCAAAGTTCTCTCATTATAAGACCAAACAAATCATGTGGCAGCCTGGCATTCCTAACTATGTAAGCAACTCGAAGTTCAAGCAGCGGTTGCTTACTGTGCTCAAGCTGAAAACCAGAATATATATATATATATATTTCTGAGGCTTGTGGAATCTGCTTAGATCACATGCTGTGCATAGGCCGACATCTAGTGGAAGCTGCGGAGTATTACAGTTTGTTTTTCGAAAATCGAAAAAGGGCGTCGACACAGGGCGTGCCAGTAATACTATCCCTAGTGTGACGTCCACTGTACCCATGATCCCTCACGCGTCTAGGATCCCCAGATTGTTTTTTTCCGCCATTCTGGTCGGAAGCACTTCATCGGAGTTCCCTGGCTTTGCCATATTTGCACTTAAAACTAATTCTAATTTGCCCCGTTTTGTCACCCTTACGTCGATCAGCATCTCGACGCCGAACCGGGGAGGAGATCAACGTCGAAACCCGACGGATTGGGCCTTTAGGCTTCCGCCTCGGCTCGGGCCTGGGCCGCTGGCCTCGGCCCTACAAGTAGGGAGAGTGGGGGGTGGTACACTTTCACACTCGGTTATAGAGACCTTCTTACCTACACACACTTGCCCGCTGCCCACAGGCGCGTATGGAGGGTACGCCCTTTCAGTTTTGCCCCAAGTGTAATAAGAAATACCCTTGGGTAGATAAGCACGCTACGTGCAACCTTTGCCTGCCCAGAGACCACCCCGAGGCGGGTTGCAGGGCCTGTAGCAGGTTTAAGACCAAAACTCTTAAGGACCGCTCCACCAAGCGTTGGGCCCACCACGCCAAGCTAGCAGCTATGGAGGCGGAGGGTACCTTCAGCGACGGCAGCGACGCCGGACTTTCGGACGGCGAGGGCACCAAGGCGTCGAAAGACAGCCTAACGCACGTCCCCGGCCTCGGAAGGTCGTCCGTCCCGGCGACTATGGGGAAGTCCCCCGGCGACAAGAGCGTTACACATACACACGCTAAATACAAAAAAGCCACCCGAGATTCGACGTCGTCGAAACCTCGGAAAGAGGCACAGAAGGAGCGGTCCGAAAGGACGTCCTCTGGGCGGTCCCGGTCGAGGTCGCCGCACGACGTCAGGCAAGCCTCCACACTTGCACATAGTGCCTCGCCCATTAACATCACGGAAGATCACTCGTCCGGAGACGAACACGGCTTCCATCCCCAGCCTGCACCCCAGGGAAAGGGTACATCACTTGGGAGTAAGGAGGGCCCAGTTTCGAAGCCTAGTTCGAAACACAGGGATTCCACCTCCGATCCTCGACGCCAGGCGTCGAAAGATAAGGGAAATGGTAAACACACTTCCACCCACGGGGAAGGGGGTAAGCAACAAAGGAAACAACCCTTGCAATCCCCCACAACAATAGAACTGACTTCCCCGTCCAAGTCTTCTCAGGGACAGTCCATAGAGAGTTCCAGCAAGGTCACCCCAAGCTCAAAACTCTGGTCATGCGAGGACATTGACAGAGTAATGTCAAGGATGTCCTCCTTAGCAAATTTCTTGGAAAGACACCCTGACCAACTACTAGCTTTAAACCCTCAGGAATCTTCTCCCTCAGGTTCAAGGGACCCTATCCCTTCAAATAAAAGGCCCCGGGTCGATACACCATTAAAGGCTTCAGACCCCTTCGAGGTCCAACCCTATTCTTGCCTTTTCCCTACAGGCCAAGGAGACTCTTCCCTTATAGAGGGCCAGGATTTTGAGACACCAGAAGATCTCGCAGTGTCAGATTATTACGGGGAGGACGAAGACGAGGATGAGCCAGAAAATAGCCCAGATATTTTCAGAATGGACTCACCAGTCGAAAGGGAAGCCCCAGTGTCTGATTCCCCAATAGATAATCAGCCCCTCCTGAATGAACTGCTCTCTCGGGCAGCTAACCACTTCCACATAGACACACAAGGTGTCCAAGAAGAGAGGGACTTCGCGGAGGAACTAATAGGGGAAAGGAAGACAGTAGCCCAGACCATTCCCATCCTGAAATCTATTCAACGCAGAATAGCACCATCCCTTGTCAACCCAAACCTGACAAGACCTGTAAACCCGAGAGTAGAGAAGCTGTTTAAAGCAGCCCAGTCGGACCCTCTATATATTAGAGGCCAACTTAAGCCAGACTCTCTAGTCGCAACTAACACCCGCAAGAGAGCTGGAACCCCATTATCTTCCTCGGAGGCTCCCCCCGACAAGGAAAGTAAGAAACTCTATGGTTTTGGTAGAAAAGTAGCTTCCACGGCAGCCTACCAAACCAGAATCGCGAATTCCACCACACTGTTGGCCAGCTACAACTGCCATCAGTGGGAAGAAGTGGCAGCACTAATAGATTCCGCTCCCGAACCCCTTAAGAGCCAGCTATCTCGCATTTGTGCAGAGGGAAGAAACGTCTCAGGCTGCATTTTAAAAGCAACTTTAGACGCCGCAGACAATGCGGGTAGAATTATAGCAGAGGGGACTGTCATCAAAAGACATGCTTGGTTGAGGCAGTCGGGATTCAGAGCAGAAACACAAGCTGCACTCTTAGACAAACCAGTGGAAAGTGATCTCCTGTTTGGAAAGGCAGTCGAGGACGCACTAAAAAACGCTAAGGAGGAATTCGACACCCTCAAATCCCTTGCCCAGTTAACTACAAAACCACCTAACCAAAGAGGGAACGGCAATTTTCGTCGCCCCCGCGGCCAAAATTCCAATAGAGGAAATAGCTATTCCCACACCCAGGGTACACAGTGGAACACCAACTCACAACAGTCTACCCAGGGGTATGGTAGGGCTAGTAGAAGAGGACGTGGTAGAGGCAGAGGCAGCCCCAGTAAAGGAGGCGGCACGCCTCCACCAAAGCAGTGACGCTCATTTCAGGGTCCCTTCCCATGCAACCCCAGTAGGGGGACGAATATCCAGCTTCACCCAGGCATGGGAAGGGATAACATCCGACAGATGGGTGCTGTCGACGGTATCCAAGGGGTACTGTATAGAACTACTGCAACGTCCCCGAAACCACCCTCCAAGACAAAAAGTCCACTCTTTAGAACATCAAAAGATCCTCCTCGAGGAAATCTACAATCTGCTCCTAAAGGACGCGATAGAACTCGTCCCAGGACACCAGGTAAACAAGGGTATCTATTCAACTTACTTCCTTGTGCCAAAGAAAGATTTAACAATGCGCCCAGTATTGGACTTACGGCCTGCCAACAAGTATGTCAAGCCCCAAAAATTCCGTATGACCACGCTACAAGAGGTAATCCCACTCCTAAAAAAGGGGGATTACATGGCAACCTTGGATATGAAAGATGCCTATTTTCATATTTCCATGCTCCCGGCGCACAGAAAATACTTGCGCTTCAAGGTGGACAGTCGCCACTACCAATTTAAGGTACTGCCCTTCGGGATAGCTTCAGCACCAAGGGTATTCACCAAGGTACTGGCGGTGGCAGCTGCACACCTACGCAGGGAGGCAATCCCAGTGTACCCTTATCTGGACGACTGGCTCATAACGGGGGAAACCCCAGGAATCTGCAGATCAAACATTCAGAGGACTATCGACCTCCTCCACGAATTAGGCTTCTCTATCAACGAGAAAAAGTCAAGTCTGGTGCCAAGCACCTCAAAACAGTTTCTAGGAGCTATCCTAGATACTCAGAAAGAATTGACCTTCCCTTCGGAAGAAAGAATTCGGAATATACTTCTGCAAATTCCGCATTATCAGTCAGGTCAACAGATAACAGTACGCAAAGCTATGCGGTTACTGGGCATGATGGCGTCATGCATTTACCTGGTCCCCCACGCGCGTCTGCGCATGCGTCCCATGCAGGAATGGTTGGCGAAACAGTGGTCTCAGGCAAGTGGTCAGTGGGACGATCTAGTGGTCGTTTCGCCAACACTCGTACAGAGCCTACACTGGTGGACAAGAGAGAATCTCGCGAAGGGGAAACCCTTTTACGATCCCGAAGTACAGGCAGTGGTGACTACAGATGCATGCCTGACTGGGTGGGGAGCTCACCATCTCCACCACACAGCTCAGGGTCTCTGGTCTCACTCAGTAGCCAAGAACCACATCAATCTGCTAGAGCTTCTGGCAGTATTCCGAGCGCTGCAGGCGTTCGAGCCCCATCTACTGAACTTGTCGGTGCAGATCAGGACGGACAGCACGACAGCCATGTTCTATCTGAACAAGCAAGGAGGGACTCGTTCGCCAAATCTGTCCAAGCTTGCCCAGAAAATATGGATATGGGCACTCAGACGGAACATCTTCCTGTCATCGCAACATGTTCCAGGGGAGCTCAATTCCCTAGCGGATGCTCTAAGCAGAGACTCCCTCCCAGAAGAACACGAATGGGTCCTTCACAGAGACGTAGTAGAAGATCTCTTCTCTCAGTGGGGTTTCCCCACTATAGACCTATTCGCCACAAGCGAAAACAAACAATGCCCAGGATTTGCATCCAGGTTCCCCCAAACGGACTCCCAGGGGAATGCCCTGTGGATGAACTGGTCAGGGATGTTTGCGTACGCTTTTCCACCAACTCCTCTCATCAGGAAGGTGGTGTACAAGATGAACAAGGAATCAATGACGCTCATCCTAGTTGCTCCCATGTGGGCGAGACAACCATGGTTTCCACACCTACGCAGGATGGCGGTGTGCGAGCCCATCAGACTCCCAGCCTGGTACAACCTTCTGTCCCAGCAACAAGGTCAAACAGTGCATCAGGAACCCAACTCTATGAACCTAGCAGCATGGCTCCTGAAGTCATAGAGTTTGGACATCTCAAATTACCACAGAGGTGTATGGACATTCTAAAAGAGTCCAGGAAACCAAATACAAGACACTGTTACTTTGACAAGTGGAAAAGATTCGTTATCTGGTGCCAGAATAAACAAATCAACCCGGTTGATTGCACTCCTTCCAACGTTGTAACATACATGCTCCACCTGCTGGATGCAGGGTTGGTTTTTAACTCTCTGAAAGTACACCTGGCAGCCCTCTCGGCTTACACCACATCCCATAACAGGGTCTCGTGGTGGAAAGTACCAGTGGTTAAAGCCTTCATGGAAGGAGTAAAGAGACTTCACCCTCCTATTTCGAACCCACCGCCAGGATGGGACCTCAACGTGGTGCTAGTTAAACTCATGGGCCCCCCCTTCGAACCCATGCATAAAAGTAGTCTCAAACACCTGACTTATAAAACGGCCTTCTTAGTAGCCATTACCTCCATAAGAAGGGTCAGTGAAATTCAGGCTCTGTCAGTGCAAGATCCTTTCTTTACTATCCACAAGGACAAACTGGTTTTACGCACACACCCTAGATTCTCACCAAAATTCATATCCAAGTTCCATGTAAACCAGTCCATCGAGCTTCCGGCTTTCTTCCAAAACCCACAAAGCTCGGCTGAGGTGAAACTACACACCCTAGATGTGCGTAGGGCGGTCTTATACTATGTAAATAAAACCAGACCGCTAAGGAAAACAGATCAACTGTTTGTCTCCGTAGCTACAGGCAGAGAGGGGGATCGCGTCTCTAAGGGCGCTATCTCTAAGTGGATTATCAACTGTATACAGCTGTGTTACTCTCTTTCTGAAAAGACTCTGCCGTTTACGCCAAGGGCCCACTCTACTAGAGGCATTGGGGCCACTCTGGCTTTCATTGCAAATGTTCCCCTCGACACCATTTGCAAAGCAGCTACTTGGAGCTCTATTCACACTTTTACTCAGCATTACTGCATTGACACTCATTCCAAGACAGATACACAAGTGGGACAAGCGGTTCTAAGACACCTGTTTGCTCATGACCCTTCTCACATCCCACCTCCTTCTTCTGGTACTGCTCGCTAATCTATGCACAGCATGTGATCTAAGCAGATTCCACAAGCCTCAGAAGGGATACATTACTCACCGTAATCGTATTTCTGATGCTTGTATCTGCTTAGATTCACATGCGACCCACCCTTCCTCCCCTCCGAGTGAAGGCGCATGGTTGCTTGTAGTCTTACCTTTCTGTCTATCTGCTTGGACTATCTGTACTCACGCTACTCCTCATGCTACCTCATGTCAGGAAAAACACAATCTGGGGATCCTAGACGCGTGAGGGATCATGGGTACAGTGGACGTCACACTAGGGATAGTATTACTGGCACGCCCTGTGTTGACGCCCTTTTTCGATTTTCGAAAAACAAACTAATACTCCGCAGCTTCCACTAGATGTCGGCCTATGCACAGCATGTGATCTAAGCAGATACAAGCATCAGAAATACGATTACGGTGAGTAATGTATCCCATATATATATATATATATATATATATATATGTGTGTGTATATATATATATATATATATATATATATATATATATATATATATATATATGCAATGAGCAGAGAGCCGAGCAAAAACTCAAAATGACCTCCTTACTCAAAATGGCTTCTCAACCCCACAGTCTTAGTAGATACCTACAACAAAACTATCCTAAAAAGCGCTAAATACCATAGAACCTGTGAAATTGCGCAAACCTAATCCCTGCGCTCATCTCAACTCGTGTTTCACACCACACCTGAGAGACCTACGTAAAGCTAAAAGAAACGCAGAGGCTCGTTGGGAAAAGTCTCCCTTCTGATGCCAATAAAAGTACTCGGATTATAGCCTCGTCAAATTACCAAGAGGCGTTACTCCTAGCAAAAAAAGACACCTATAATAAGCGCATCCGGCAGGCAGAATCCAACACTAAAGAGCTCTTCAAGATTCTTAAAGAACTTGAATCTCCCATTGCCCCTATCGAGAACTGCAACGCTGACACCACATGGTGTACTAATATCCAAAAAGCGCTCCTCGACAAAATATCCACATTACAAATCAAAATCAATGCCAAAAAATGTTGCCTGTTCTGGACCCACTACTTAACCTCTCCCCAATCAACCATCCGTCACCAGCACACTGCTTCAAAACATTCAGCTTCTCAACCCTGTCCATTTAAGTGGAAAACATCATTAAAACACTTAAACCTTCCAACTGTCAAGGTTACTCGTGCCCAGCCCCCGTCATCAAAGAGGCTGCACATGACCTAGCCCCCTTGAAACACTTGTGTATAGGCGCGTTATAAATTCCATATCGTATCATCTTTATTAATGCCTCCTTTAAATCCGGTACTGTCCCAGACAACTTGAAGGATGCAAATGTATTCCCTCTAATAAAAAAAACCTACACTAGATCCTAGTAACCCATCCAACTACAGACCTATTACTACGGTGCCTTTTCTACTGCAAATCCTGGACCGTGCCCCGTATCTACAAATATAGGACTACCTAGAATCCAATAAACTCCTTGGTCTCTGTCAATTGGGTTTTCGACCTAGGCACAAACAGAAACAGCCCTCATCGATTTAAAAAACGCAAATTGAAGACTTAAAAGACAAAAAGGCAAGCTAGCACTACTACTGCTGCTTGACCTCTCGGCAGCATTTCATTTGGTCAATCACCAAATCTTATGCCAACACCTCAAAACCACAGCACGCTTCTCTGATGAAGCCATGTCCTGGATGAGATCCCTTTTGGCAAACAGAGCTATGAGGGAGCTTTCCCCCAAAGCTTCTGCTGCACCATCCCCTGTCACGTGCGGGGTTCCGCGAGGGTCTTGTGTCTCCCCGACACTTTGCAACGTGTTCACAAAGCCACTCTTTGATGTTCTTGACTATCTGTGTGTCACCTACACCAATTATGCGGATGATACCCAGATACTCATCCCTATCACTGGTGACTACATGACCGACTGGAAATCTCTCAATGATGTCTATACAGTCATCCAGGCTTGGATGGCGCTTCATGGGCTTTGTTTAAATGACAAAAAGAATGAGTTGCTCATTTTTGATCCAATCACAGACTCTGCCTTCAAATCATTTGTTATTGATGGTAACAATAACAAGGTATCCAATGATACAAAAACCTTAGATATCTACCTTGATTCCACCTTATCCTTTACGAGACAAACTAATGCTGTGGTCTCGTCATCGGCCTACACATTCAAACTCATCACAGCTTGCAGACCTTTCCTTACCGCTGCTAACTGCGTTCTCCTTGCCAGAACACTCGTCATGGCTAAAATTGATTATTGTAATGCCCTGTATTTAGGGACTAGTCAAAGAAACAATAACAAACTGCCATCAGGGCTGCTCTTAATATTCCCAGGAAACTACATTTCTGATGTTTGTTAATCTGCTTAGAATCACATGCTGTGCATAGTCCGACATCCAGTGGTCACTGCGGAGTATTGCATTTTGTTTTTCATAGTCGAAAAGGGGATGTCGACAAGGCGTGTCTGTAACACTATCCCTATAGTGACGTGCAGTGTACCCACAATCCCTCACGCGTTGAGGTCCCTCAGATTGTTTTTTTCCGCCCAGATATTGGTCGCCTTTATGCGGAGCTCCTCGAGAGACATTGCAAAAAAAAAATTTTATTCGACCTTTGGTCGTCCTTAACTTATATTATTACTTACATACTTTCTTCGGCGTCGTAGCTGCAAAGCTGTTCACCGCCGATCAAGATCTCCGACAGCGGTGCCTTCGACGGAGGAGGTCGTTCGGCATTCGCCGAACAAGTGGCCTTGCCTCGACGGCCAAATACAGTAGGGAGAGTGGGGTCGTGGGACATTTATTGTTTCTCTTTGAGAATGCCTTTCCCTTTCCCCTCCTTCGAGGTTGTTGTTACATGCAATCGGTTCCTCAGCTATGGAGAGGACACCCTTTAGGTTTTGCCCGCGTTGCAAAGGCAAGTTTACCTGGAAAGACAAGCATAAACGGTGTAACCGTTGCTTGCCCCTCGACCACAAAGGAGACGGCTGTGCGGCCTGTCAGCTCCTTAAACCGAAGACTTTAAAAGACCGCAGGGTCAAAAGGTGGGCAGCCTATGCCATGTCTAGGTCTGATTCATCACCCGCCGCCGAAAGTGACGAGGAATGTGACAACCCGACGTCAGTTACGGAAGTCGTAGATCTCTCTAAGGAGCGTTCACGCTCCTCGTCGTCTGTCCCCGGCCCGACAAGCTCGGCTCACGCCCTGCTTATGGGGATGAACACCCCGGCGACAAGGACGCACACAGAAAACACTCCCATAAACACACGACCCACAGCTCTTCCTCGTCGAAGACGAAGAGAGCATTAGCGCCAACGGAGACGCAGGTCCTATCGGCGGCCTCCTCAGACTGTAAGAGTCTTAAGCCCCCCTCGCAACCGCAAATGCGACTAGCGACTGGGCTACCCCCAGATAAGGGCGCTATCACTAAACCGCCAGACGGCGCGCACCGTCAGAGAGCGCCCGTCGGCGTAGAGCAAGTGACGCCTGTAACGTTGACGCCGGAGTTACCCTTGACAGACAGTTTAGTTGTCGAGAGCCTGGCGCGGATTATTTCCACCGATAGCCAGAGACGGACGGCGAAAGAAATGTCGATCACCGCTCATAAGGCCCGGGAGACGCCGAAAAGGTCAGAAGGAAGGCAGGAACCGCCCCCTCCGTCCAAAGGGACTCCTAGCCTACCAGAAGGCTTTTCAGAAGGCGAGGGGACCCTTTCTTCGACGTTATGGGATAGGCCCTCCCTTTTCCTCCGCTGACCGCTCTGGGGTACCTCACGAAACCCTAGAGAGACTCCAGTTCTGTATGGACAAAATGGAGAGGTTTATGGAGACTCAGAACCTTCCAACACTCAAGAGAGGGACCTCAGGAGGATCCCAGGGCCAAGTATCCCAGGCTGTTTGATCCCCCCCCCCCCCCCCCCCCGAGAGGATGTAGATTTATATGACCTCACTGGAGAGGACCCCCACTTTCAGGAGGATGATGAGTTCTTAGGCAATGAAGGGGAACAAAACCTAGAGGAGGAAGGTTTTGAAGACAACCCGGATATGGGTGATGGGGCTTCCGAGAAGACCCAGAAGAAGGCGCTTCACAGCCCTGGCAGTCCCATCAGCGTTTTCAGACCCTGACGCCATAAACCTGTCCCCACCCAAGGACTCACCTATTAGGAATACATCACCTATAGACGATCACCCTACCTTTAATGCACTTCTACGCAAGGCAGCAGCGCATTTCGAGTTCGAGACCGGGGAAACTTCTCCTGACATAGACTTTGTAGAAAAGATCATTAAGGAGAAACCCCCCGTCAGCCAAACCATTCCCCTTCTCGCCTCAGTAAAGAGACAAATTATTCCTTCACTATCCACTCCCGCGTTGATCAGAGGGGTCAACCCGAGGATAAAAAAATGTAGTCCTTCTCCATCGGCCCCGTTATACATCAGGGGCCACTCTGTACCAGACTCCTTAATGGTGACAAATACTAGGAAAAGAGCAGGGGTCCCGCTGTCAACTAGCGAGGCACCACCAGATAAAGAGGGTTAAAAATTGTATGACCTAGGAAAGAGGATTACAGCCTCAGCTGCCTTTTCCGCAAGAATTGCCAACAACAACTCTTTGCTGGCAAGTTACGCAGATGCACAATGGAGCAAACTACGTTAGGACATTGAGGAGGTACCGGAACCCCTATGTACTTGGCTTGTAGCCACGGTGACTGAAGGGTCCTTAGTCAACCAAAGCATCATTAAAAATACTCTGGATGCTGCAGAAACGGCTGGCCGTTCCCTAGTCCAAGGAATCCTCCTCAAACGCCATGTATGGCTACGTAATTCAGGCTTTAAACTTGAAACACAAGCATCTCTAATTAACAAACCTATAGAAGATGCAAACCTCTTTGGTAAGGTGGTGGATGAGGCACTAGAGACCGCAAAGAAGGAATTTGACACCATCAAAACACTAGACCAAATTTCAAGGCCTCCCAACAAACGTGGTTATGGCAACAAACACTTTTTTCGAGGCCAACGCCAGTAGCAACAGCAACAGCAGCAGCAATACTCTGGAGGTAACTGGTCCTCTAACCAAGGCACCAGTGGACAATATAACCAAAGAGGACAATGTCGTGGCAAAGGAAGAGGTCGGGGTCCCACCCCTAGAGGTTTCCAAGCCACCAACACCAAATGACTCAAAGATTCGGGTCCCCTCCCATGCTTCGCCGGTCGGGGGCCAGTTAACATCCTTTCTTCCAGCATGGGAGGGTATAACATCAGACCGCTGGGTACCACCAACCATAGCCCGCGGTTACTGTATAGAATTCAACAGTTCCCCTACGTCCAGACCCCCAAGGGGAAGACGCATGTCGCCAGAACACCTCGCCATCGAAGTGGACCAACTACTAGAAAAAGGAGCTATAGAGGTCGTGCCTCTATCCCAGGTAACGGAAGGTATTTATTCAGTGTACGTCCTTGTACCCAAAAAGGACTTAACCATGCGCCCTGTACTAGATCTGCGCCCAGCGAACAAATTTGTCAAACCTCAAAAGTTTCGTATGGTGACTCTACAGGAGGAGGCTTTCACAGGGAGATTACATGACAAAACTGGACATGAAAGATGCATACTTTCATATTTTAATGCTGCCAGCGCATAGGAAATACCTCCGGTTCATGATAGAGGGAAAAAACTACCAGTTCAGAGTGCTACCCTTCGGTATAGCATCAGCGCAGAGAGTATTCACGAAGGTACTGGCAGTGGCAGCGGGCCCACCTGCGCAGGTTGTCCATCCCAGTATACCCTTACCTCGACGATTGGCTCATAACAGGGGATTCTTACGAAACATGCTTCTCAAATACCCAAAAAACTGTAGACCTTTTGTTTCAACTGGGCTTCTCCATCAACGAGAAGAAGTCCAGCTTAGACCCCAGCCAGATCAAACAATTTCTAGGGGCTCTAATTCGAACAAAGGACGGTCTCGTCTTCTCCACCAACGAAAGGGTCCAAAACATGCTGTTTCAAATCCCTCAATATGTGGCCAGTCGAGAGGTGACGGTATGTAAAGCAATGCGCTTACTAGGAATGATGGCGTCATGTATTTGGTACCTCACGCGCGCCTGCGCATGCGCCCAATGCAAGAGTGGCTCAATCCAACCCCCCCGCCCCTCACCCCCCCCCCCCCCCGACTCCCCTTCTCAACAAGATAGTGCACAAGATGCACCAGGAACAAGTTACCATGATACTGGTGGCCCCTATGTGGGCCAGACAGTCTTGGTTCGCTCACCTGATGGAGATGTCCCTATCTCCTCCAGTGAAACTTCCCTGCCCGTACAACATGCTGTCACAGGACAAGGGCAGGACACTACATCCATGCCCTCAGACCATGAACTTAGCAGCCTGGCTCCTGAGATCATAGACTTTGGACATTTACAACTCCCACAGAGATGCATGGACATTCTCAGGGAGGCTAGAAAGCCTAACACTCGTCACTGTTATTCTAGCAAATGGAAAAGATTTGTCGTCTGGTGTAGAGGAAGGAGCATCAACCCAGTTGACTGCTCTCCCACACAAATTGTTCTGTACCTGACTCACCTACTAGACTCAGGCTTGGTGTTTAACTCTATTAAAGTCCATTTAGCTGCACTTTCCGCATACACCACTTCCCAACTTAGTGTCATGGTGGAAAGTCCCAGTTATTAAAGCCTTCATGGAAGGAGTGAAGAGGATCCACCCTCCCATAGCTAACCTCTCCCGGATGGGACCTAAATGTGGTCCTAACCAGGCACATGGGGGTCACCCTTTGAACCCATGCACAAATCAACACTTAAGGACCTCACTCTTAAGACTGCCTTTCTAATAGCTATCACCTCCATTGGGAGAGTAAGTGAACTACAAGCGCTCTCTATACTAGACCCCTTATTAACAGTTCACAAGGATAAGATGGTTCTACGCACACATCCTAGGTTTGCACCAAAATGTATCTCTAAATTCCATGTCAACCAGTTAATAGAACTACCAACGTTCTTTCAAAATCCTTCAAACTTAGGTGAGAAGAGCCTGCATACCCTAAATGTTCGCAGAGCTGTGATGTTTTATATGGAAAGAACTAGACCATTGAGAAAGACTAATCAGTTCTTTGTCTCGGTGGCAGCAGGAAGAGAAGGAGATGCAGTTTCAAAATCCACTATTTCCAGATGGATTGTACAATGCATCACTCTCTGTTTCTCTCTTGCTAAGAGAGAACTACCCTTCAAGCCAAGAGCACACTCCGCTCGAGGCACCGGGGCTTCCATAGCTTTCATTGCAAATGTCCCTCTTGAGTCCATTCGCAAAGCGGCAACCTGGAGTTCTGTTCACACCTTTACAAAACACTACTGTCTAGATGCCCACTCTAGATCTGATTCCCAGGTTGGACAAGCAGAATTAAGACATCGTTTCTCTACTGTTCCTTCTCACAACCCACCTTCAACTCTGGGTATTGCTCGCTAGTCTATGCACAGCATGTGATTCTAAGCAGATTAACAAACATCAGAAGACAATGCATTACTTACCGTAAAAGCATTTCTGATGGTTGTATCTGCTTAGATTCACATGCGCCCACCCTTCCTCCCCGCTCGGATGGAAGGAACATAGACTTCTAATAGGCTCCCTCAGGGCAGAAAAAATACAAACCGAGGGACCTCGAGCGAGAGGGATTGTGGGTACACTGCACATCACTATAGGGATAGTGTTACAGACACGCCTTGTCGACGTCCCCTTTTCGACTACGAAAAACAAAATGCAATACTCTGCAGTGACCACTGGATGTCGGAATATTCACAGCATGTGAATCTATGCAGATACAACCATCAGAAATGCTTTTACCGTAAGTAATGCATTGTCATCTCGAACACCAGACGCAGTATGCATTTGCTCCCTGTTGCTCACAGAATATCACTCAAAACCCTTGCACTTAACCACAAGTGCCAAGCCAACCTCGCCCCTGATTACTTAGCCAACCGATTTATCTCCCACACCTGTACCCGCCGTCTTAGATCTGCCCAAGCCCACTCCTTGTCCACGCCCAGATTCAAGCTGCAGAAAGCTGGTGGGTCTAGCTTCCCAGTCCTTGCAGCTAAACTCTGGAACACACTCCCCAACTCACTCAGAACTGAATCTTCTTATCACTCATTCAAGAGCAAAACCAAAATTTGGCTCTAATTGCAGGATCTTGCCGCCACTTGCCCTGTATAAATAATGCTAACTGGCATAGTGCCCAGACCTAATCACCTTAAATTTGACTACATCCGGTATCTGGTCTCATTTTGTACATTTACTGCACTACCTGTGTATTCCCTTGAAATCCTTGCACACACTGCTTACTTGCGTGCATTCCTACTCCCTTTGTATCTTACCCTTTTCTTTGCATTGAGATGCACCTGCGCATTATTGTATTCTGCTTGTATTATGTTCATTGTGCCATGTAATTATGTTTATCTGTAACTTATGTACCCTCATTTTATGCGCCCAGATGCCTCCGGACTAGGCGCGCAATACAAATATACAAAATGTCTTCCCTCTCCCCTTCTTGTCTAGTGGCATCTTGTCTTATTACATATGTTTTTGTTTGCTTTTATTATTGTTTCTTATGGATTCAGGGATATGTTTATGTTGTGATGTGATGTGCTGTGTGTGATGTGGTGAGATCTGGAAGGAAGGGAGATGTGTGGATGTGTGTGATGGATACTTACATTTTGTGAAGAAGGGAGATGTGTTGTGATGTGCTGTGTGTGATGTGGTGACATCTGGAAGGAAGGGAGATGTGTGGTATAGTGCTTGGGTTGGATGCAAGAGCATGGTGATGTATGAGAAAATGTTTGGTGTGACGGTGAGAATGTTATGGTGTGAGTGAGCGAATGCTTGTAGCCAAGGTTCACGATTCAGGCAGTTGGAGATTCCCTGCACAAACTGAAAATGCAGGAAAACTCTAGCATCTGGACCAGAGTATTATTATACCAGTAGACCAGAAAAAATGTCCAGAGAAAATTGTTTACAAAATTATATCCAAATGTATTTTTAATTGATACAAAAATTAGAAAAAGTGAATAAATCCCAAATTATTAAACACTACATAATTTTTAGAAAACACAGCAAAGCAGCAACATTATTTTGCCTAAAAAAGGCTAGTAAAAATCACACAAGCTTTCCATTCATAGCGCAACATTCAAACACACCTCAGCATTCAGTGACTTTCATACACATTGTTAAAAACCAGAAAAATAGAATTATAAACATATGAGGAGCCCAATTCATGATTTCTCCGGATTGGCGAAGAGGAGTGTTCTTTGGCCCTTTAACATGTGCCCTAGTTGGTGCCCAATTCTTGAAAAATCTCGACTTGCTGTAGGGGAAACAAGAGGCAGCAAGAGGCAGCTACTACTTGATGGAAGCTGGATAGGCGCAGCCTGCTTGAATAGTCAGATGAATAAATTCATAAACCGCAATGCTTCAAATAAGCAGAAGAAAGTGATTCATCCACCGCACTTCAAATGAACGGGCACCCGTAAACGCCGTGCATGCGCGTAAAGATCAAGAAATGCGACTCGGAATGAATGTTGCACTATGAATGGAAAGTGTGTGATTTTTACTAGCCTTTTGTAGGCAAAATAATGTTGCTGCTTTGCTGTGTTTTCTAAAAATCGTGTAGTGTTTAATAATTAGTGATTTATTCACTTTTTTTAATTTTTGTATCAATTAAGAATACATTTTGATATAATTTTGTAAACGATTTGCTCTGGACATTTTTTCTGGTCTACTAGTTGGAGATTCCCTACCTGGGTGATAGGAGCTAGTAGTTGTTACTAGTCATCTTAATGTAATCTAATGCAACAGGAATAATGTAACTTGCTGTAACCTACCTGATGTGCCTGAGGATCCTGCTTTATTTCAGTTTACCAGAGCTTTAGTATTCATTATACTCCTACGTCCCGTCCCCTTTCCTCCATTCTTTTGGTACATTCCGTCCATGGAGACGGGTCCGGAGCACATTTGAAGCATCAAAAATACCCTTTTGCCCCCATTTTATTTTTACGCTGTGCAACTGCACCTGACCCGTAGCTACGCCTTCTTGAGCTCTGCCCCGCGCATTGCCTTTCAGTCCTTTTCTCCATGCGGTCGGGTCGGGCGCACTTGCATCGTAGGAATTTTCCATTTTTTTTGTTCCCTTGTACTTCATCTTCCTGCTCCGGTTCCACGGTCTTCTTTCCTCCGCCTGTGCCGGAGCATCTGGGATTCGTGCCCTGTGCTTCATGTGAACATAGTTTCGTGAGGGCGGATCCACATTCGCTTTGTCTGGAGTGCTTGGGCTCAGAACATTGGTGGGACTCTTGCTTCTGACACGACTCCCTCTCTGTCCGGCCACTCAAGCATAGGCTCGTCAGGTGGAAGGAGGTGTTCAAACGGCTTCCTCCTCCACATTTACAGCAGTTCATTGATGTAAAAAAGAAGCGTCCGGTAAGTTCCTTCCTTTTTAGGGCACCAAGGGACTCCTTCGCGGGGTCTTCAGGTTCTGGGAGGCTTACAAGCGGCTCTGGAGCCAGGGTTCTCCCTGAGGTGTCCTGAAAGGGATCTAACCTGGATTCCAGAGTTTTCTCCGAGGACCTCTGTCCAAGGGGCTGTCGGGACTGGATTTTCAACTGAGGTTCCCCATCTGGGGTTTAAGACTAAGCCCAACGTTTCTGGGGCTGTTTTGACCGGGGTTATTCCATAGGTTTCCAAGTCTGGAACTATGTTTACCGAGCCTAGTCTCGAGGTTTCCTGTACAGTGACTAAAGGTACCAGGGTTAACACTGAGGATCCCTGAGTAAGGGCTATAATTAAAACCAGCAAGATGGAGAGGCTCCATTTAGGGGCTTTGGCTACCGCGTGTGACCCTAAGCCTTCCCACAAACAATCTTGTGGTCGTACCGGTCCTGCTGAGGGGGCAACGGACGGAGGGCAAAAGGCCCTAAGTCTTCAAGCACCGCCCTGCTGAGGTTCCCTCACGGAGGGCTAATTGGGCAGAATCCAAAGGGGCTCAAAAGCGCTCTAGATCTGCTAGTACCGGCTATGCCAAGGTTCCCTGTCACAAAGCTAAAACAGATCTAAAAATGCCCCTGAAATCCCTCTAGTGAGAATGGCCTTAATGAAACCTGTGAAGCAGATCACTTCAGGCAGTGACAAAATGGCGGTTCAACTCGTGCAGTCTAAGGCGGCCATTTTTACGAGCTCTTTCACAGCAACGCTCTCAACAGCTAGTGCAGAGGGGCCTATTTTTGGGGCAGAGCAGCATTTTCCACGGAATCTGGATAATTGAAACCCTTTTAGCCCTCCAACAGATTGGCGTGCATAGTTTCCGCTGCCACACACATTCTCACTTCCTCCTGCGTCCGCTCCCTTAGTTTATGTGGATCCAGTTAGAGGAGGGCCATCCTGACAACCAGCTTCATTACAATCCTGGGGTTATGCCCCTCCAGAGTGGTCTCTACCCACTCCTCTGCCCCAACCTTCCTCCGAGGACGTGCTCTTTGGAGCATTCCAGGCCCTTAACCACTCTGAACCAATGAAGGCTTACTTTAAAGATCTAGGCAAAGAAATGTATCCTAAGCCACAGCGTGCTCCCCCTACTCCTCAGCAGGTTTCGGTAGCGCTGCCTCATCTTCCAGTGGGGCCCCCTCCTACACTGCTACCAGTTTCATCAGTGCTTAAGATGCCAGTTGCGCAAACAAGTATGCCCACAGTGTCTGAGGTACCACGTACTGCAGATCAGTTTTCTGCTCCCGCCGCAACTGACGAGAACCAAGCGGACCAGTATAGCGAAGACCCACCCACTCTGTTTGAGCTTTTCACTACCGGGTCTTGGCTATGATGGCGTTGCTGGATATTCCAATACCTGAGCCTGCGGCTCCACAAAAAAGGAGTACTGTCAGGAGCGTTAACTCTTACGACACAGGAGCGCATGGGTCTTTTTCCTTCAAAAGGATGTGCTTGCTGAAAGCCTGCAAAGTCTGGGAGAAACCTAATTCCGGGCAGCATTTAAATAGGAAAATTAAGGCTTGCTACAAGCTACATTCGTCAGAGGACATACCTTTTGACTGCATGTCCACTCCCTTCATCAACGATAGTGGCAGCAGCTACGCTCCAGTCTAAGCCGTCCTCAACATCCTGCACGGCTCCGTCTCCGGTCCTTTCCAAAGAGGACAAAGTTCTTGACGCCATTGGGGAAAAAGTATTTTCCAATTCTGTTCTTCAGCTGTGGCAGGCGAATACCGAAATCATCCTTGCAGTGGGAAATCTCAAGCTGTGGAAGGAGCTTTCTGAATTTCAGGAATATACCCCACAAGACAAGCTGGAAGATTTTAAAGAGGGTCTATCCGATGCCAGAGTTCTGGCTCAGGACCTACTGGAGGCCGCGGCCCGTCATGTAAATACTTCTGCTGGGGCCTTATGGTTGGGGTAGAGATCTCCCACCAAGCATGGTTGCACGTGATAAAGTTCTCGAATGGGGTTCAGAACAAAGTACTTGACCTTCCCTTCGAAGGTAAAGAGCTGTCGATGAGTAACTCAATAAAACAAAGGCCAAGCACTCATTCGGCTAAATCTTTCAGTCCTTGCAAAAGCCCCAGCTAAAGCGGCCTACACGCAGAGGTCGGGACACAGATAAGGTCCTTCTCAGGTTTTAGAGGGTTCCAGAAGCGTCCAGCACACGGGCAGAAGGTTGCTCTAGTGCACCTCGCTCCAAGCAGCAAAGGCAAAACCGCCAGTTCGGTTTTTCTCTCGATCATCCGCTTCCTCTTCAGCAACAGGTGGTCTTGCCACTGACAAAGAATCCAAATTATGTTTTCCATCGGTCACACAAGACTACGGTGGGAGGACATATATCGTCTCAACTGGAGGAGTGGCAGACCATCACAAAAGACTAATGGGTTTTGTCCATCGCCCGGGCTGGCTTCTGCTTCCCCTCCCTCATACCCCACTCTCTCACCATCCTCTTCAGCAGACTGGGTCTCCCTCCCTCAGAGCCGAGGTACATAAACTTCTGCACCTCAGAGTGGTAGAACCTGTTCCCTAGCTGGAGCACGGGGAGGTCTATTAGTACAGTCTGTTTACAGTGCCCAAACACAACCAGGCTGACCTCTGCAGTATTCTCGACCTCTCCAACTTCAATCTTTTCCTACCCCAAGAGAAATTCAAGATAACGCCCAGCCAGATAAGGTTGTCTTCCCTTAAGGGTTAATCTTCAGGACGCTTAAATGCACATCCTGATCTGGGGCCCACACCGGAAATACCTTTGGTTTTCTGTGGGAACGGAACGCTTCCAATATCGAGCGCTGCCGTTTGGTCTCAGCTCGTCACTGCAAAGACAATGGTGGTTATTGCGGCGTTCCTCAGACTGCGAGAGTTCATGTCTATCCATATTTGGACGATTGGAGTGCTTGTCCACAGGCTGTAACAGCCAATCTTCAGTCGCTCCTCCATCTCCTGTTCCAACTGGGGCTGTCGGTGAACTGGCAGAAATCATCTATGACAGTTGCTTAAGACCCAATTTTTCTATGTTTCTGTTGGGATATGGTCTGCACGAGAGATTTCCTTAGGGAGGACAGAATAGCGGATTTAACGTGGAGGTGACATGGACTTGGCCCTCATCGGATTAAAACAAAAGTGGGTCCACAAACTGGATTGAGTCCGCCAAGGTCTCAACATAACGGTAGAGTGGAAACATTTCTGGGAGTGAACCTCACCCTCCTGGGGGGCATCACTCGCCTTTATCAAAATCCACACCAGTAATAGTCTACTGCAGTAGCACACCCAACACGCTTCTGTATGCCATCTGCACTCCAGATGCATGAAGTCGCATGTACTAACGTTCCAGAAATGAAATGGTATCTTTTTTGAACAAATAGGCAGCCCATGCGCACAGTCAAAAAAGGTTTTCTGCACATTTCTGTTGGAAATAAATCTCATGCATAGACGTATCAAATCATGTTGAAAAGAACTGTTCTCGTGCCAATAGCCTTGAAAATATGCCCAGTGTGGGCATAACAATACTTCTTTCTATCTGTCACAAAATAGTTTCCTGCTCCATTGAGACTCATGATGTATCTGTATGCGAAATACCGAATAATGTAATGTGGGCGCACATGACAACAACTAGGCAGTCATATCTCTACATGACGTGTCGAGAACAGATTGCATGTTTCGACGTGTCTAGTCGTGTTGACGGCAACGTTTCTGTTGCAAGACAGCCTGGCAAAATAGTGTGTAAAATCCTATTTGTACTCCATTATTTGTTATAAAATGGTTGATATCTTTTGAAGAGATGTTTCACCTGCAAAACATCCTGGCCAAATAATTTGTAAAAATCCTATTTGTACTTGATTATTTGTTATAGTTTAGTTGATATTTTTTCGCACACATGACTTGATTTGATGTTGCTGATTTGACACCACCTTTGGGGTTTGGCATACATAAGTAAATCAATTGTTTCTAACAAACACAATATAACCATGGAAGTATAACATCACAGTCACGCCTCATTTATGGATAAAACTACACATCCCGGCTCCACCTGTAGTCCGTCTCCTCAAACCAAGGCGGCCGCTTTCACTTTCGCGGCACCATTCTGATTGGACGTATCACGGGAGACACAATGATTGGCTGTGATGGTCCACACCCGATTTTCCCATTGGCTCCCGAGTCACACCGCACGGGGCTTGTATACAGGGAGTTTCGAGCGAACCGCACTGCATCCAGTAAACGCTGCAGAGCCTCCGGAGACACACGTACCGGCACGAGCGCGGTAAGTTTGTCTGCAGATCATGCTGCAACGGCCGTTGCACTCGCTGTGCATCGACTCCACCAAGTGCCCCTCACCCGTAGCAAGGCACTTTGGTGGATATTTGGATGCCCATTCACTTTGTAGTTGGAGACTTTAGCACCTTGTGGCACAAATCACGCCACCCCTCTTGGGAGAGAGTCTCACTCGGCCATTGCCGTTCTCTCTCACCACGTGGCATGCGCTTTTTCTGACTCAAACAAATCCAGTCCACTGGAATCCACCCCACAATAATGCCACTGCCTACTATTAAGTCACACCACAGCACTCTTGCGTGGCACCCCAAGTACATGGTGTCTCCATGCCTTGCAAGATATAGACGGGTCTGGCACCCACACGTCCAATCACCGTTATTAGAGTCACATGTACCTCCCTCCAGCACCACCCCCCAGGTCACACTGAGCACCTATCCACCAGCCTCAGAGTCGATTTATGGCACTGGGCAACCTACCCCTAGTTGGGCTGCTCTATCTGAGCCATGTATATGAGTTGTGACCAAACTGACTACACATGGTCCACTTCTCTCCATAGGATAGGGACCTTTTCAGGCCCTCATCAAGCCTACGGGATCCTGAGACAGCCATCAGGAACCAACGGCTTACCCCAAGGTGCAGTTGTGCACCAACAATCCTACAATCAATGAAGGATTGTCCCTCATACAGCATCACTACTGCAAACACAGCAGCAGGTAAACTGTATTTTGATAAACCAAGTGTTATATCCCCACGGCATCACTAAGCCTTTATTCAGTAAATCCTTGAATCTTTAAATTACCCTGAGATCCTCATAAGCCTTCTCTCACCAACAGATATTACGGACAGCACCTCAAATCGGTGCCCATCCTGAAGAAGGCCATTATCCAGACAGGCTACAATCCAGCCCTCCTTGGCCGAAACACACCTGTGTCGATCCTCCATGCCGCAACTAAACCCCTCCTTGTGTATCTCCTTGTGTATGTTATATAGATATTGTTGTGTACACTGTGTTAACCACGCCCCGGACCATCCCCTGTCCTGGGTGCACCTTTGTCTAACTATAGGTCTACCCGACTGTCATATATGTCTGTGCCAAATCGTGGAGCTTTTACCTCAACAACATAGAGGTTTATACACACTTGGTATCTCCATTTTTTAGAATCACACCTGTCCGTTGTTATTGTACTTTTGTGCTTATCGAAAGTTATGTATACTAAAAAAAGGATAAACTGTTGTTCTTGAAATAAATGTATATGTTCAGAACCGCACATTGCTTCTAGGATCCCTCATCCTGATCCCCGCCAGGTGCCCTTATATTTTTTCTCGGTTAAAACAGTCTTTATATAATTAATATTCAAGGTGGTGTACACTATCACTATAACTCAATTTGTGCTCAGAAATCAACAATGGTAAATATATACAGTTCTAAAGTGGTACCACAAATGTGCATACGGTCAGAATGACACACAGATCAAAATAAAGAGGAAACCAGCAGTAGAGAGAGGAAGGAAAGCAAAATGGTTGAGCAATTGGCAGAATACTGGTCACTACCGTAAAACAGAGTTCTGTGTGGAGATCTCCCTCCCCCCCCCCGCCAAACCTGGGCAACCTGTAGAATAAAGATACAAGCCCAGTCCATATATTGTTCTCAACAGACTTCCCAATAGTTCTGCAACCCCAAAGTACCTGGCGTCGTAGCGTTCCTCGTCGGGGAATCGACGGCCCTTCTTGAGTGCCCTCCCTTTAAGTCAGGAGTCACGGTTCGTCGGACGTCTGACGGAGAACAGGCCGAGCTACGACGGTGAAGTGGCCGCGTCGTTCCTAGCGGTGCTCGTTGACTGGGAAGTGTAAACGTCCTGCAAGGAGGAGGCTTGTGGGGCACCTCGGTGTCGATAGTTCTGGACCGCAAAGAGTTTGAAGAACTGTGGCCCATCAAGGGCGTTGAGTCCTCGGTGTCTCTGTGGCCTTTGGGTGGCGGGAAACCCGCCGGCGGATGCTCCTCGGCGCGTCAATGGTCGGGCCTTCTCCAGCAGGATACAGCGGCGACGATGCGGACGAGAGCGTCCTTGGATCAAATGAAGTTCTTAGGCAAATGGGAGCACGGCGGCTCCGGTCGGCGTTGGCGGTCGTCGACAGTGGCGGACAACAGTCCGGGCGCTTCTCCTTGGAGTTCCGCACCAGTCCTCGTCTCAGGTCGGCAGCCTGTCGAAGGTCTGTCTACCAGGGAGCTTTGGCAAAGATCAGCTGGTGCACGATGGTCCCTCGTAGCTCGGGAAGAGGGCGCCTTACTAGGTCCTCTCTGGGTCAGTCCTTGGAGGCACAGCAGCTTTCAGATTGTGAAGGAGTGCAACAGCAATTCTTCACATTGAGCAGGGCTTCAAGGTCAAGCATCAGTTACTCCAGTTACTCGTTTTAGTGGACTTCAGCTTCTGAACACGATTCCTAGCAGTGAGAGGTCCCCAGATATACTGTTGATCTCCCATTCATTCCGCTGGGTCATACTCAATCATCCAATCACGACTAAGGGCATTCATGCAGTCAGGCAGCCAATCGGGCACACAGTGCATTCAGGCCATTCACTTCTCTCCAGACACTCACAACAAGTTATGTGTATTGGGTCAAGTACCGAGCCATTCAACACTCCACACTGCATTCATACCGGTTTCGGGCAGGGCTGTCTCAGTCATTGTGTCAAACACCAGATACTAGACATCCACAACATAGAATGCGTATTCCGTTCACCCGGTCCCACCTACAGGCATACCCACAACATACGGTCGTTGAGAAGGCTCTAGCCAGTCTGGTCGGCACTTCCCCACACTACCATATTGTCATGCCTGCGCCATGGGCGCATACATTGGCGATCAATATGGACTAATTGTTATTCATTTATCTGCGGAAAACTCTTGGATCAACTGCAATTCACTTCTTGGACCTTATTTCCCATTTGCGAGACTTTGGTGCTTTTCTATTTTTCCCAACAAACTACACTTACCACAATGCACTTGGCTATAACTATCTATTCCTGGCTATTCCTATTTGTCATCATCAGAACTACAATCCCCAGAAGCCCTAGCGATCAGCTCTGCTTCCACCAGCTCAGGAACAGAGAGGGAGGAGGCAGATTGTATGCAGGTGTGCTGATCCAGGTGCGACTAATTAGCCTGCCTCTGTGCTGGGCAGGGTGGTATAAAAGCTGCTGCCTGCAGGGGCTCAGTCTCTTGCATTAAGAGTCCTTCCAGCACCTTTTTGCTTCGAGCTACAGATCTTTGTATGCGGTTCCTCTTTACTCCTGCTTTGGATCCAGTGCCCTGCCGAGCTCTCTGCTTTCCAGCCTCCGCCTTTGCCCTTCTGGGCTCCTGCCTTGCAGTCGATCACGCTCTGCTGCTTCCCAGCCTCCGCCTTTGCCCTTCCGGGCTTCTGCCTTGCAGCCGATCACGCTCCGCTACTACCTTCCGCCCTTGTCTTCCAGGCTCCTGCCTTGCAGCCGATCACGCTCCGCTGTCTTCAATCTACAGCCTTCTTCCGCTGGTCTTCCAGTTTAGCAGCCCTCTACAGTCCTTTGCAGCCTGTTACAGTCAGCGGCCCTGCTCCTCTGGGCTTACTCCTTGCTGCCCGGTCCTTCTGGCTCCTTGCCGCGCAGCCTTCTTCTCTCCGCTGGCAACAGCCCTTCTCCTCGGGGCTTCCTACCTTGCTGCCCGGTCCTTCTGGCTTCTTGCCGTGCAGCCTGCTTCATTCCGCTGCCCTAAGCCCTTTCCCTCTGGGCTCCCTCCCTCCCTGCTCTTTTGGGCTTGCTCATTGCTTTCCTGCTCCTCTGAGCTCTCACCCTTGTACCCTACCGTCCTCTGCTATCCACAACAGTTAGCCTACATTATTTACTTTCAGTTATTGCAGTCCCCCTGTTTCCTGACTGCTGCTCCCTTGCTTTCTTCCTTGTTTTCTACCCTCTGTTCTTTATCCCTATCCAATCCTGTTATACGGCTTTCCCTTCATTTCCTTCTGCTAGTTTGCTTATCAACTTCCTTTTTCCTGGTTTTGTCTGTTACTGTCTTCTCTTGTACTGTTTGTAGACCCCTTTGTACAGAGCCTTGTCTGTTGGTTTCCGTCAGGCAACCTCTGCCCCTTCCCTTGTCTTGTTTCTGCGTTAGACACCCATAGCTGCTGTTCCAAGCCATGAGCAAACCGTGTGGGCCTCTGTTATAGCAAACTGTGCAGAAGGCTAGAGTTTTTCCTAAGGTCCGTGGAATACTCTTTTCCTATATCTGCATACACCCCTAGAGGGAATCCATTCTGTTGTACCTTATTTCCTTGCTACACTTGTCTACTCTTCGTTCTCTTTACTTTCAGCTGTGTGTGTACTTATCTGTCCACCTTACTTCGGCACAACCACCCAAACCCTTCCTGGGTGTCCTGTGCCACTCATAACAGAGTGCCATCCGTGACACAAATATGGAACTTCCACCCAACAGCCAGTCAGGGGGAAGGGACAGAGGCAGGGCTTCCCGGGACTTTAGGAAGATCAAGGTAACAGGTGATGGAAGGCAAGAAGCCATGGTAGCCATTTTGTCTCCATCAGGAATCTACTGATTCCAAGGACAGGGCCTGGGCATCCCAAAATGGAGGACACTCAAGGCACCAGTCATTTCAGCACGGAGCTGCCACCAGCCCGTACCCTGCTCTGTGGGCCACACACAGGTGCCCAAAAACATAAACTAGGGGCACAGGGTTGCACCCCTACCCATGGGTGCCATATGGGTATCCCATGGGTCTGTTCACCAAACCAAAAGAGAGAGTTGCACCACCAGGAGTCCCACATGAACTCCTGCGCGGAAAACACGACAGAACACACGATAAAAAGCAGTAAAGGACAAGGATACGGAGGCCCTGTCCCTCCAATGCATTTCCAGCATCACAGACATGAACACAGCAATGGATGGAGGTGCTTGTGCAGAAATTGGAGAATCATGTTGCACATTTACACCTTCTCATGATGACGAGAATGGAACCTTGACCGAGGCCATAGACATGCTGCCGAAGCTCCATGGTCAGATGATAGACGAAGTGGAAGACATTGCTGATAGCTGGTTTGGATCGCTCTTTTCTTGGGTTCCACAATGGATGGCAGACATGTTCAAGTTCCTTGGAGCCCTGATCGTGTTAGTGTTGCTTGGATTCTGTGTGATCAAGATAATAATCTCGCAATGCAAGAAGACAGCCAAGAAAGCAATAGGGATGAAGATTATGATCAATGTTGAACAAGGATGGAAGGCCAGAGACCTGACAGATGAAGAAATTAGAGACTTTGTGAAGGCCAGTATACATGCACCTGAGGGAACAAAGTTCCTGTATCCAAAGAACCATAAGAAGTATGTGGGAAGATGGACCTATTGCAGTCCAAGTGGACAATGCATGCTCATGACATGGAATAAAGATGAGCATGTCAAATCAGCTGGATGACTGAATTGAGTCAAAGATATGGATCCCTAAGAATCATTTCTTCAGACAAGGATGTCTAGATGTGAAGCATGATGGGAGAGTGGTCGATGAATCACCCAGAAGGGGGGAGTGTAGAGAAGGAACTAAGTACCCTCACCTCAACCACTTCGCCCATATCGCCTATATGTTGGGAACCACAGTGTGAGACACGTGCGGTACCAGTGAAAATACCAATACCAAAGAGGATCTGGGAAGCAAGGTACCCATTGAGAAAACCATACCTGCATACGAGAAAATATGATGGCCGTTTGAATGAAATCCCGGAAGAAACAGGACAGTTTGAATGGCTTAGACGAATGGTGACGTCATGCAGAGCTGAGCTGACGTACATAGAAGAGATGCTGAGACAAGAATGAAGATATTCTACAAGGCATCAATAAAGTACCAAGGATAGTGACATCTTGGGATCAAGATGAAGAAGCTTATGCCACAGAAATAGATGAAGATATCATTTTACACGTGTACAGATTCAAAAGAAATGCAAGCAGACAAAGTAATCCTGAGGCTAGCTTTATAATGAATAGATTGCGGCAAGCGCCAATATATATACGCATATGGACAAGTAAAGGGTGGATGTTTCCACTACGCATAAAGCAGTGCTGGACATTAGCAAGAAGGCCTCATTTCTAGTGTGTCGCAGTTAAAAAGTAAATTGAATTACAAAGTGAATCTCAGCAGAATAGAATTGGATGAGCCAAGAAGCCAAGGTCTTATCAAACTGGAGTAAACTGACATTGGATACAAATCTTGTGAAAGAACTGAACTCCTGTCCAGAAGGCATGAACAAAACAAGAAAGACGTCAGAGGTTCATTAGAAAATAGTATTTTCATGCACTAAAAGCTCAATTTCATGGACTGCAGTCACGTGGAAGAATGAAGTTGGACGAACAAGATGGTCACACCTACGCACGAGTGCAGAGCGTGCCCTCACTCCCTGAATTTCACAGAGCTAAGAACGAACTCAAGGCCGAGCTTCAAAGCACTCATTGACAGTAGACCACTGAGGTGATAATGGATTGATCTGCTAATCTAGTTAAGTTGAGCTCACCAGCACCTGGATGTTGTAGGTGGAAAAGTACTGACAGAGGTTAGAATGCCAACCAATGATAGAGGACTGTATAATTAAGGGTCCTATAGTTGTGTAACCAATGGGACGTCGTGTATTTAGTGACGTTCATAGTGGCCATTTTTTGGGGAGGGCTTAGTTGCCCCACCTGATATTAAGAAGCCTATCGCTTTCTTTTACTTTTTTCCACTAGTATGGATCATATATTTAAATTATCACTCAGAGCCAATCACCAATACTCAAAGGTTTTTGTAGTTTGCCACATAGGGTGACGTCAATGATGACAAGTTTTGTGTATAAAGTCTGTTTTTATTAAGATGCATTGAGTAAGAGAATCGAGCAAGTTCGTTGATGTTAGATAATTGTTATTAAAGCAAGTCTTCCTTTTACCTGAGTCGTCTCTATTATTGATGTATGAATACAAATCTGCATCCCCATCCATCTCCAGGGTAATTGCTACTCATGAAAGGGGCCGGAATATCCAGTGCAGTGTCAAGAACCAAGTTGGAAAGGGTGGAATTGTATTAGGAAAACCCTTTTTTCTGAGAGAGAGAATATTATGGAATGATTTGACAAACAGAACCTGCATAGAGGTTGTGAACTGTTATGGAAGATTGAGCAACTTTTAACACCGATTGAAAAGAGATTTAAGTGATTGGGCCAGGCAGAAGCCGAAGACAGAGGCTATTTGTAATGCCTCCTTTTAAGTTTTCCTAAGTGGTAGGGCTGGTTAGCCATTAGGATTTGGACTAAGGACTATTTTTCTTCAGACTTTGACAAACACCCTTTTTAGTTGGTTAGGCAGGGAACTTCCCTCATAGCAGTAGGGCTTGAAAAGCATTTTTCTTTTTATTTAAACAGCTAATCAATGAGGCACATATTAGTCGGAGGCCTTCTTCTGGCTCCCCGCATCACTTCTATGCTTCTCTCAAAATATTATTATTGATGTAGTTTCATTGCAACTTCCTTCTATTATTTATCTAGGATACGATGTATACTTTTTTTACTCAGAACTATTCCTTGTTCGGTATATTTAGAAAAGATCAGTATTGTGACTGTTTCAGGCTACTCATTGTATCTGATAACACCTGTTATGTGTTGGGTGCGATTTCGTTTTGCTACTTCCTTCCATAGATGGATATCAACAGGAGACACCACTTTTTTGCTATTGTGTTGAACCTTTCCTGACTTTCCTACAAAAATGAAGCCCTTTTGCTTCAACAACCTTGCTAAGCTCATCTGATTTTGAGGCACTGATCAGTCCCTATGGCTGTCCTGGAGGGAGAACTGTTCTCCATAGTAATGTTTTCTGTTGGGTTTTCCCTGCACACATCTCCTTCTGTGAAGTGAGGTAGAAACACTTTGGGTCTAACTTTTTTGGTTTCGTGCATGATAAATCCAAGATGGGTTGGTGGCAGTGGCTACATTTCACTTTTTTTCTTTTTTTATAGGCTTGTGCACTTACACATTTTACTGCATAATGCCATTTGGAGTGCCATATACTTTAAAATGGCAATCCCCAGATACTGTCCATCTTGTAGGTTGACCGTCTTCCTGTTGTGCCAGGCTAGAATTTCCATGCATATTTAAGTCCCTCAGAGGTGAAAGCTGGCAAAGGTGCGGTCTGTGTGTATCGGGATGTGGGGGGTCCACATCTTTGCCAGTGTGTTTGTTGCTGTGCCAATGTAGTGGTCAGAGGCTGTCCAGAATTAAACAACCCCTGCCAGTTTGAATAGTGAAGTTCCTTAGCATTAGTGGGTTGGGGCAACTCCAGCCCGGATACTGGATAAAAAGGGGACCTCTACAGCTGTTCATTTTTGGAGCTGAGAATCCTATGAAGGAGAGAAGCCTGCTGAAGTCCCAGACCTCCTTGTTTGAAGCCAGTCACTAGCTCTTTCTTCATTTGTCCACTGAAGCCCTGTTCCTGTGCAGTTCTTCTGAAGACCTTTATCAATGTTTCAATCCATGGACCAGTGGCAACAATCAGTCCCAACAGCGGCTCGAAGATCAAGCCAGTGGAAGCGCTCAGAGTCCTGGAACTATCTTGTAGGCTAGCCAGCCGTCCTATTGGGCTATTTTGCTGCACTGATCGCCATTTGAAGTTGTGCCTTGGGATTCCACAGATCACAGCTTACAGAACCAGAAGCATTCCCCTGAAGCTGCAGCATTCCACTCCGAAGAGGGGCCTTTCAGCACCTGTTTATTTGTTTTTGCCACACGCGCCGCTTTCTGCCATTTTTCTTCCAAGTGGCTGTTGCTGAATTGACGTCTGAATTGTTCAAGGGAGTCCTCAAAGTTCATTGCCAGAGTGGTGGTCGAGTAGCCAGTGTGTCCCGGGTGTGCAGCTGTTCATTGCCCAGAACCGATCCATTGGAACATGGTACCGTGATCCAGTCAGACCCAGAAACCTGATGCCTGAAGGGACCTATGCACCCCAGGCCCTGGAGTTCCTTCAATTGAACTAATGCATAAATCCAGAAGAACCATCAAATTGAGGAACTTTATGGTGTTCCCTGAGAGAATCGGCGTACAGTAGGTGAGTAAATACAGCCCATTTTGGTCCCTCTTATTCCATAGGGTTGTATAGGCGTAAAGTTCTGCCCCTAACTCTCCCTTGTCTAGTCGTGAATGGTGGTGTTCTGGCTAGATGTTCTCCCCTGCATCGCTCCTAAGGTGATTGGGTCGGGACTGTTACTGCTAAGAACTTTTCTCCAGTTCTTATTTACCTTTGGAGCACTTATGTCCGTTTGCTCTAGCCAACACTTGTTAAAATCCCTAAAGAGACTTCTATCCTCCCTTAAAGGATAGTTCCGGGACTTTTTTTTATTGTTCCTACGGTTCGGCCATGTGTTTTTAAGCATAACTCGGTAGATCGTAGAAAACTTTCCTATGGACCTTACCCGACTTTTCGTCCATTAACGCACTCGAAATCAGCCACCATTTTCTGATAATCCTATCATTTCCCCCCATCGCCCTGGCTCAACTGCTTTTGCGGCACTAAATCAAATCCCCCGCCCCTGAAACAGACTTTATCAAAACATTCATATTCCCCGCCTCTATCCGTGACGTGACTGAGCTGCGTAGGCAAACGCGCCCAGGCGTCTTCTACGCGACTCCACACAGAACCAGGAAATCAACACAGATGAGCTCACACAACACAGCACGCCACAATTGGGAATATGAAACTGTGGTTTAAAAGCAAACGGCAAGATTGTACATTTGGCAAAGTACATTTATTTGACATCAAATGTTTTGAGAATATTCAGCGATTTGCATTTTTATTTGCTCACGTTCCAAAAAGTTCGTTTTGAGGCACGCGATGTTCCTTTGCTGTACACAGGGTCTTAGATCATCTCACAATACAGCGCCACAATTCGGAATATGAAACTGTGGTTTAAAAGCAAACGGCAAGATTGTACATTTGGCAAAGTACATTTATTTGACATCAAATGTTTTGAGAATATTCAGCGATTTGCATTTTTATTTGCTCTCGATCCAAAATAGTTCATCTTGAGGCAAGCGATGTTCGTGTGCAGTATACAGGGTGTCGGTTTACGATAAAATAAGCTCTTCGGTCGCACTGATAATCGCATGGCTGTTCCAACAACGAGGCACTAGGCCACCACAACGGTCTGTATGTTGCATCTAGCCGTTAGTACCGCGTAAGGGCATACTTGTACTTGGCGATCGTCCCATAAAATGGTCAGGGTGGTAACGTTGTTCACGCGGAGAAGCAACTGGCAGTTAAAAAACCCATCTGCCGGTGTCTGGTACTCGTGACACATGCAATAATGGATGATGTACCTGTTTGAAAAACATAAAAAATGAAATAAGTCTCACCATCAGATCTTTATTAAAATTATTCATTTTATATATTAGGTCGGGAAATTATTTCATAGCTAGGACAGTGCAACTGGGTATTATACGTCAAGGGGGGGGGCTGTAGGATACTGAGACAGTCCCCCAGTGCAGGGGTTGACAGGGAGGCAGTGCAGGTGGAGAGTGGAAGGGCCCAGGACCGAGGTCGCAGACAGTAGACCAGTTGTAGCAGGGGAGAGGGAGAGAGAAAGCAGAAGCAAAGAGGAAGGTTTTGAGGTGCTTCCGTAAAAGGAGATGGTTCTCCTCAAGATAGTGCGCGGTACAAAACAATATGCCACATAGAACGAACAAGTACAACTTAACCCGTCTTTAAAGCTACTGTATAGTAATTAAATTGCGGTATAAACTCATCTAAAGAGTTACTTACATTATATTTGCATTTTCCATTGTGTCTGTGCGTAGAGCAGCACCGAAATACCACTCCTTCTATGCCGACGTTATTTCTTCTAATGAACGAACATGAAATGGCTTTCGTTTCTGAAATTATATTCATTATCGTTTCTTACGTTATTGCCCCACACCCCCAAAAAGAAGTCTTTCGGGATGGTCCCGGCCTGTCAAGGTCAAATAACAATAGAACCTTATACTGAGTCGTGGGGCATTCCGGCACCCGAGCAAAAAATCAAAGCAGCTGACCTTCACTTTGAACGAGCACACATTCCTAGTTAGCTACATTCAGTGTAAGGCCATCTCACAGGACTTGAAATTTACACTCCATCTTTGCATTTTGTCTGCGTGCTTTGCAGCCCCAGAGAACCATAAATACAGAGACATTCTATATTTTTTTAAAAATGATTTATATTACTGTTTGGTTGGATAGACACATTGCATGTACACTGAGCAATCACTTTTATTTACACATTACATAGATACACATATTCAATGGGCCTGCGACATGAGGAGACTCGAGAGAACAGACAATCAAATTACAATCATTTAAACCGTGATGTGTATTTCTCAATGAGCTCTTCTTAAGGTGGACATGGAACAGAGGCAATGTTGGGTGGCAATGCAGTTGTCCCCTGCACAGGTTCGTTCACAACTCCATTTATGTGCCTATCTAGGACGTCAGCAATAAGTCTCTCAATAAACTCATATTGCATATCCTCAAACACTGGTTTGATCACCCATTGTTTACTTCTTTTAGTGAAGGCCTTATTGTAGCGAAGCGTCCCTAAAGTTCCGGTCTTCCTACTTTGTTGACGGCCAACATTATGGTTATGTGCCAAGACCGCTAGAAGAGTCCGATTTATCATGCCCTCCATGCCAAAATGCAATCGTTTTGGCCTGTACTTTAGGCACATATTGTGGAACACCTCCAAATCTCCTGTGTGGCAGAATTCCGTGAGTCCCCTCAAATCTCTTGTTATAGTTTTATCAAATACAATCTTTTCAATGGCTTTGTGAGTGGGTGATGAAGGAATCAACCACTTCTTCTTCCGTGCCTCCTCTGTGGACAAATGATATGATATGATATGATTGGTTATTTATAACGCGCTTAATACCCAGAGGTTTCTAAGCGCCGACCCGGGGATCGAACCTGTGCTGCTGCGCATCATCTTGCTTCCAAGGCGAGCACGTTGCCGCTGAGCTATCCTCCCAAGACAATGGCCATGTTCACAATTGTGGAAATGTTGGTTTGTGTTCCAACGGTGAACGTTGGTACAGTGTAGCATTACTGACCGCCATTTTTCCAGTAGAATTTCCAACGACCCTCCACATGTTTTTGAGCTCCACCAAAGATGGTTGCTGATTGACTTGGACCACTGTGAAATACCTTGCATTTCTTTTTTTTTACCTGCAGCCGACATTTTTTTATTGATTGTTTTTGCAAGATGCCAAACGTCAAATTGGTGATTTATATTTTTGTACTCTTCTCTCATTGTCTTGGCAATTGAAACATGTCTGTCCGTGGCTATCAGGTCGATCACCATTTCCCGCGATTGTAGTTCTTGCAATGATGCTACAAAGCCAACTTTCTCCATGGCCACTGAGGATGTACTTTGACACCTGCACGACCACCGAACTCACAATTTTCTTACTTTCCATGTCCTGAAAGTGGTAGGTGCAGTACTTGGCTGAAAATCCTGGGCTGTCGCACTGTCCATCACCGGCTAGCCTGAACCGTTTGCCCGCGAATGTACTATCAATAGACATTTTTTCCATTCTCCAAGCTTCGCTAATGGCTGGAAATAGATAATCGGTTTGGTATTTGTAGAACTGAGTTTTCGCAATGAAATGGATTCCCACAAACTGAAAGAAAGACTCTAACTTTTTAAAACTTGAACCACTAAAAAGTGCAGCCGCTGCACAAAGTAGATTGCCTGCTGGCAGTTGCCCCAGCATGGGTTGTGCAGACCATGAGAAAGGATGATATTTTGTACAGGTGGCATGTATTTTAAGGTTAGTGCCTCGAATTGCACGAGTCACATTAATCAATGGCTCCCCACATACTTCCCCACCAACCGAATGCCCACATTTCATCCGAATAATAATATCAATCAAACAACTATCGAATACAATGAATTTGGCCTCTTTCCTTATACTGTCACTCTGCATCCCAGCTGGTTCGGCCTGTAACGTTGAGGACATGTCACTCACATGAAAGGTAGAATCTCTGATATCGTCTTCCGCTATGTTCAGTGATATTGATGGTGTTTCATTGTAGTCCACTTCATTCTCTTCCATTGCAACATCTGTTCCTTCTCCGGCGATGGGTGAATAAGACAATTTCTTCAACTTTCTCGCGGTCTTAGTTTTTGCGGGTGTGGATTCTGTGAACTGATCTCCGACTGCATCCGAACTACCAGGAGGACATTCACTATCAATGGCTGGATGTGGTATAGCTCCGTTGTCAATCACTTCATATTCTTCCCATTGGCACGATGCATCTCCAGTCTCAAGTCCCTGCCAAAAGGTTTGACAAGCAACATCTCTCGTTCGCTTCACTGTCTGTGTAGATCTAGTTCGTACACCCACTCGCAACTAGAGGACAGATTGGAAAAGGGATGTTCAGTTTAAACACAACTTACAGTATTGAACTATTAACAGTGAAAAACAACATAATATAGTGACCAGGACACTAACCTTCTTTTGCTTTCTTTTCTTTGAAACTTTCTTGCCTCGAACTTCAACATCAGGACGCTGTTGCTCCGACTCGTGTGTGCATGTCTCCACTTCCTCTTGCGCTGCAACGACTATATTTTCATGATACGCACATCCATCACGCACTGACGCTCCATCGACTCCCTGAAACATAGAACTTTCATTAGTATCTATAATAATATCGAAAACACAAAATGTACTTGGGGACCAATACCCACGTACATCTCAATAGCAAAACACGAATGAACGCTTTGTGTAGAACATTCAAACGACAATTATTCACGCATTGTTGATCTAGTTAGATGGAACTGTCAAGATCCATACCTCGGGCTCCTCATAGACTTCCATGATATTATTGAAGATGATGCTTCAGTAACTCCCTGAAACACAGTAATTGCATTAGTATGGTTTTCTATTTTGTTAAAAAGAACATAAACTTTGTGCAGGCGTCAACGGCTCATCTAAATAGACCTGCACAAATGATCAGTTGTCTAAAATAAATAATGGATATGTAAATATGATTCGATTTGCTCGATCGTTGGAAGTGACACCACCCAGAGATCTGCATCAACTACTAGGGGTGATGTTCTTGTAGAAGAAGCTCTGTCATCTCCCTGAAACATAGTACTTGCGTTAATAAAGAAGGAAGTATAGCGGATGTAATCACGTCATATGATTTCGCTTGATCGAACTGTCAGTATCCATACCTCGAAATGCATAAGAACATCAAGGGACGATGTAACGGCGGTGCACACTTCTGCAAGCTGTTGCGCCGACCCGTAACTGCATGCTCCCCCTTCTTCTTGGACTAATGCTCCATCGACTCCCTGAAACATAGGACTTTCATTAGTAATGAACACAATATTGAAAAAAGAAGACACATAGGAGGGCGACGACAGAAGGACATATCAATGGCTAAAAACGAAAGAAACATTGTGTGTAACAATCACGCTACAAGAATGCAAGATCTGATGATCTCCATCGATGGAACTGTCCGGAAACGTACCTCGAGCATCTGAGTGACATCAACGGAGTCGTCAATACGTTGGACTCCTCAGCATCTCCCTGAAAGACAGTACTTGCATTATTTTGGATAACAATAATTATAACTGAAAAGAAAAACTAGAGGACGAGTACAAGGGTGTACCATTAGGTAAAATAATTACACGATAAATTAAAACTATTGATTTACATGCCTAAAACAAGTCAGTGGCAGAATAGCCAAGTAAGATTACCCGATAGGCGCTTGAAGTGGCTGATGATTGCAATAACGACACGGATGGAGAATCTTCCGCCTTCATATTGAGTGGATACATAAATGGGGAAATTATTGTTAGCCAATGCTACACACTACCGCAAGGCCGAGAGATAAATACGTAAACTTGACTCACCAGTGGAGGGATGTGGACGAATAGAGTGGGAATAGCGGTTGAGAGCAATTTTCGCCTCGCTCGCGGTGTGTTCTTCTTTATTAGCAATGATGTGGAGTACATGTCAGAGGTAAAGTGCCTGCTGCAGATGCGGTATCGATCACCCCTCTTGTCCGCAAAGACTTCTAGGACTCTACTTTCAAGCTCAGACGGTGGATATCCGCAATATCGGACCCATTCTCTTATCTGATCTATTGTCTTAGGGAAAACATGCATTATAGTACCTTCAGATTTATTATGGGTCTTCGAAGGGCAACCGCCAATGGAACAGGCAGGCATTGTGGAAAGTTCTGAAAAGTAAAGATCAACAATTCTCTATGAATACCAATGTAAACTCAGAACATGTGACTAGTTCCTTGCATGTACTGTCTTGAACGAAAAGAAATTGGACGCAAAATGATTATGGTACATGGCCTTACCTTGACGAACAAACAGTTAGATGCAGGGATCAGAGTAGTTTCTTGTCGTAGAACAGGGAGCAGTTCACAGGTTGCAAACTGACCAGTTTCCTCGAAGTGGTCACGGAAGTTCACAGAGACGAAGAGCAGATAACCAGCACCTTCACGGGTTGACTAGCAAAGCGCAAAGAAGTGCTCATTAGAAATATGAAGTGGGTTATAAAGAATTCGAAACAGGGGTGTGTTTGTGAATGAATGACGTGTATATGTCGTGGCATTATGCGGTTTGCAGGGGGCCGTCCAGCGTGAGGGGGGATGCTTGGCAGGAGACACGGGGTCTGGAGGTAGACATGGGAACAACAACCCATGCTCTATAGAACACTTTGAAGTGTACATGGTCTTTGGCACCTCTTGGCCTTTATCGCTCCCCGACAGCTCCACTTGGCAGCGCAAGTACCCCGGTGCGAACTGCCTTTGATAGGGCGGGGGGTGGATTGGGGCGGTGGTCGTGCAGACAAGACACAGGAAGACTCGTGAATGGAGACACACTTATGTGGATTGCAGGGAGCCGTCCAGCGTGAGGGGGGATGCTTGGCAGGAGACACGGGGTCTGGAGGTAGACATGGGAACAACAACCCATGCTCTATAGACCACTTTGAAGTGTGCATGGTCTTTGGCACCTCTTGGCCTTTATCGCTCCCCGACAGCTCCACTTGGCAGCGCAAGTACCCCGGTGCGAACTGCCTTTGATAGGGCGGGGGGGGAGGGGTGTGGATTAGGGCACTGGTCGTGCAGACAAGACTCGTTTGCTGCAGGGCCTCACCAAGGAGAGGCCATCTAACTGCATGTAAGAGGCAGGCTGAAGGATCTAGGACATGGAAGGCAGGGGGGTGAGTTTATAAATACCTCAGCCTCCCAGGAGAATATATGGGTGCAGTTCACCCTGGAGACCCTGGATGCCTAGGCAGTTAGTCAGCAGCAGGCTGGCCTGTGGTGGCAAGGCGGCACGGGCCAGAGGGGGTCATCTCTGTACCCGGTGCCCAAAAGGATGATTTATTATGATCAACCATATTGATTATTTACCTATAACCATGTTTTGTATCAATAAAATCCAACGGCCTTCCTTTTATTGCCAACGCTTGAACAAAGTGGTGTGGTAAGTATTTTTGGGGGAGGAGGCAAGGCCGGGAGGCTTGATGCCAACCCGCAAAATAACATATCTATGTCTGCTGCATATGGGTTCAACGGTTATGTGGATTGAAGGTGGGCGGCCAGCGTGAGGGAGGATGCTGGCCGGAGACATGTGGTGTGACAAGACAAGGCACAGGAAGACTATTCAATGGAGACACACTAGATTCATTTAAAAAATCAAAACAACCATTGTTGAAATATATGTTGGGTTTTATTTTAGATCTTAATTTCAATTGAACATAAATAATAAACATTACACATTGTAAAGTTCCGGTTGCAGCACATCCAGGGAAAATCCGCGGTATTGTCCACTGTCGCTGGGGAAATGTTGTCTAATGGCAAGTACCGCACAGGCAGGTATTACTCTCCGAACGCGGTGTCCGAGCCTCCCGTGAAGCCACCAAGTGAAGCAACGATAGGCCACCAGCCTGTACCACCTGTGAAAATGAAAGATGCAAACTGTATTAAAATGACAAAACTTTCTTATCACTGTCGATTCAGGTAAAAAATGTCATTATGCTTTGAAAAAAATTATATCTAGAAAATGCACAATATGGAACCAATTTACATGCATTCGAATGATATGTAGATGTAATTTTATATGTGGGAGACGACCATGACATAGTAGTGGCATCACTGACATCACAACCAGAGTATACTTACTCGTTACTCGGATTACGCGGACGAACAGTGCCGCGAAGTTCGTGCATAAGCACCATCATACTCCTCAACACGGTCCGTGAGAGGCAGGCTTCCCTGAACTCTGGCAGCTCGGTGATGCATTGCGGACTTGGCTCGCCTTCCGAAATGTAGGCCAAGCACCCGGAATTTTCACGGCAGCAGCAGTTCTCCTCCTCAGTTGGCATTAGCTCGCACCGATTGCACGTGCACCAGGTGGAGACGCCGTCCATGCGACATGGTCCAGGCTCTTCATCCGTTGACTGGTCCTCCCAACTGCCGTCCGAATCCCCATCGTTTTCGCGTGCTTGCCTTTCCAGTAGTTCCTCCTCGGTGTACTCGGGCTCGTACATATACGGCATTATTGTAGCCATTGTGTGGTAAAGAAAGTAAAATAATTTACAGAGATGGTACAGGTGTTAACAAGGCCTAGAAGCGGCGAAGGTAGCAGACCAGAGCACAGAAGCGAGTCACAGAATACTCAAAGTAACACAGAGAGAGGAATGGAATCGAAAATCTGCTGCTGTGTGTTGTGAAACGGTGTGTTTATACTTATTGAGGAAAGAGGCGTCCTGCCATTTCCATGGCGACACTTCATTAGCTGAGGCGCAGCGATTGTTGACACGAAACGTGCTTTGGCGTTGGGAAATGGGCGGTACGCGTCTGCTGATGTCAGGCTCAGGGGCGGGGGATTTGATTTAGTGCTGCAAAAGCAGGTGAGCCAGGGCGATGGGGGGAAATGATAGGATTATCAGAAAATGGCGGCTGATTTCGAGTGCGTTAATGGACAAAAAGTCGGGTAAGGTCCATAGGAAAGTTTTCTACGATCTACCGAGTTATGCTTAAAAACACATGGCCGAACCGTAGGAACAATAAAAAAAAAGTCCCGGAACTATCCTTTAAGACGTAAACTGTAACCTTTCACTTGGGCGGCCCCTTCGTTTCTCTCTAGGGAAGGACTTTTTCTATGTTTTGTAAGTTGTTTTTACTATTAATTTTCTATTGGTTACTTACCTGGTTCTATTTCTTTTTTATTTACTTGTTCTGCTACATAACCACTATTCTCAAAACTGCTATTCTACAAGTGAATGGTTACGCAATCCTTAACTGTCTTGCGAGAAGTATGGGCTTCGAGCCATTCTATCAGTTATTATTTTGCATGGGGAGAATACTATAAACATATGTTCTGGGCTCTAGTGGCTGTGTTGTTTATGTAAATAGTACCCTGTGTTTATGTAAATAGTACCCAATGTCCCAGTAAATTGTGAATGTTCTGAAGGACTACAATGGAGTATGTGACGAAAGTTGACTTTGCTTCCGGGCTAGGCCGAATGCGCTTGCGCAATATTGTTTATACATATACCTGCAGTGTTTTGATAAACATTTATCGGCGATGATACCAAGCACACCGAGGTGAATGTGAATTTAATAGTAGTGAATGCTTCAGACTGTTTTACTTACAAGTGGTTTTTCATTGCTAAGAGTTTTTCTGAGGCTTGCATAAACAACTGCATTTTTATACATTCTGATTAACTCGTATTATTAAGAGTGCTTTGTCTGTGCTTAACTGAACCCTTTACCACTCTAATGCCATTTTAAGTCTAAGTCTTGCTGTTCAGTCACATTACCCAGATAGTTTGGCTAGACCTTGGTATTTCTCTCTTCATCAGAATGTAGTGGCCTCTCAGAATCTATCCACAGGGCTGATTCCGAAAATCCATTTTAGCATATGTACTTGATGACTTTGTATGCCGTTTATAAGGTATGTTAATTTAAAGGTACCCGTATATCCAATTGATCACAAAAATGACTCTGGAGTATGTCTTGTTTAGTGTAGATGCAAATGTAATCGACAGTGATGGTTTACCTCTTAAGTAAAGCTCAGGGGGCTTGAAATGCATCGTTATTGGTATTTGTACCGCACACTGCTGCCATTTTATGATCTTCAGGTTCTCTTCTGAATCAGAAAGATGGGAGTGGGGACTGTTGAGCATTGTGGCAGGAAAAGGTGTTATGCTCAACTACTGGTGCTGATGGAGCCAGGTGCACTATGTTGGTGATTTCTGGAAGTGGTTTGTGGTTTTTACCGCAAGGTCTGTTTCCAGATGGGATACCTTTTAGGGGAAAGGGTATTTGTGCATTGTGGATGGTGTTTAGCAGTTGGTTGGAGAGATGTAGATCTTTGACTAAGGTGTGATGAGCCAAGGTATTTGTCGTAGGTGTATTGTCGGTGAGCGTGGGTTGAGTTAAGTTGTTTGAAATGTGAGGTTGTCAGTTAGTTTGATTCTTTGGACCGTTCTGCTGGACTATATTTTGTTGGTGGGTTTTATGTTGTCCTGTAAACATGTATGAATCCCTTGTTCTATGGTGGTGGTGGCTCTGGAAGAAAGTCAACTAACTTGGGAGAGCTAGCCCTGTTTGGTGTGGTTACTTTGTTTAGCCTTTTTTGTGAGCATTTCTTTAAGGGGTTTATTAGTTGTTGTGTTTGTTTTGATGTCACTCGTTAAAAAAGCGTCTGATCATGCAGTGGTGGCAGCATTGTATCGGCTTTTTTTAGATAGTTTCTTATCTTAGGGTTGTGGATAGATCTCTGTCTTGGTGTACTGAATATCCAGGTTTTTAACTTTTCCGAAATGTCAGGTGGTCTTTTGTTAAGATTTTTTGGGGGATTCAGTTCCACAGATTTTCAATGAGGATAGCGAAGGCCATAGCGCCATACTTGTTTTGTTCATAGTGTCTTAACTCTGAAGTATTTCGCTGCTTGATCCTCAGTGTCCTTCTCTGGTGGTTGTGGATGATATTCGAATGGAGGAATTCTGCTCCCTGGCTATGCCCTGGGAGAGTGATGCAGAGTGATTTGACGTGAATTATTTTCTTTACTGGTTACCATTGTAGGCTTCTCCAGGCCGCAGTGATGTGTTTTCTCTTGTTTATTCTAAACAGAAGTCTTTTCTGCTGTGTTTTTTATGCTTTGCAATTTCTTTGTGGGGTAATCAGTCGTTCCTAGGTATAGGCTATTTGTGCAGTCTATTCTTGACAGTATCAGTCAGATTATGGCAAGGGTCACGTTTGAGAAGCTTAGGTTGTGCTTGATTTGAGCCTAGTGGTAGAAGCATTTTTGTACGATTGATTTGATCTGTGGTTGTAGAGTGTACTGTTATTACTGGTTATTACTGTTGATGTTTTTGGTCTTATTCCCATTTCTGGTTGCCTAGGGAGTGGAATGTGTGGTTGATTGTCACTGCGCGGGGGGGACCAGCATTTTCCGATTTTGTTTCGTTTCAGTTTTAGCTTGTTGTTAGTCACCCAGAGCCTTATCTGGTTGAGGCAGGAGTTGTTTGAGTTAGTGTTTGTAGTCATTTTGAAAATGTGTTGTGTGTTGTCTGTGTAATTGTAACATGTTCTTTTTTTTAAAAAAAAATTGGTTTTATGAGGGTGTCATGCATATGTTGAAGAGAGGGTTGAGAGACTTGATCCTTGTGGGATGCAACATTTGATGGCTGTGGTTGTTGAGATGAAAAGTGATACAGTAGATGGTTTCTGTTCCGTCTGTGGGGAAGGATTTTAACCATTGCATTCCTGGATTTCTGTAGTCTCTTGCTTAAGGTTGTGTGGTTGATGGTGTCAAATGCTGCTGATTGGTCTAATAGGGAAAGTGCTCATGGTATGTTGTCCGCATTCATCTATGGCCATCCCATATGGAAAGTAGTGGCAATTCTGTTCCTCTCCTTGGTGTGAAGCCCACTTTGAATTGGTTCATTAGTTCATTTGCTTCATTGTGCTAGAGTATTTCTTTGTATACATGGTTCTCCAGGTTTTTGTATGGGTAGGGCATGTTTGTTAGGGGCCTGTAGTACGTTGGATTGTCTGCTGGTCTGTATATGAGTAGGAAAATTATGTTTGCTTCGTCGCTGAGCCCGAGGGTTGACTAGGAGTGATTCGCTGTCAGTTGGCTGTGGGGATTTGGCAGTGATGTGGTTTTCTTTGTAAATTCCAATTTTTTAGTTTTGAAGATCACATTTCACGCATGCAACGATGGATCCGTTAGCCAGATCAACAGCAAAGAAAACCGACTGTGCAGGTGCAACCTTTGGTCTACCTCTCCTTACCCCCCCCGCCACTCCATGTCCCCCAGTCGACTTAACAAACGAAAGGCTCTTTCGTGTACACCAATGCTTCATTACGCCTCTGGGGGTATCCTTAGTCTTCTGAACAAGTGACAGTCCCAATTTGTGTATGTTACTTCTGCGATGGGAAATTCAAGGCTTCGTAACTCCCCCTCAGTGTCATGTTAGGCAAATAACCCCTGTTCGATTGAATATATTTGACACAGAAATCCGACCACTACATTTCCACAGTCCCTGCATCTCTGTGAATGCCCGCGGTTACACGATCCATGCGGTATAAGTTCTGAGCTGTAATGACGCATTCACTCTTTCTTGAGGGAAACGCTCTTTTCCAGTATGTTGCCAGACATGCCATCCCAGCAAGGAGCAAACTGTGAATCATGCTTGGAAACCTAGTGAATTCCCCTTCCTGTTCTTGCAGGCCAAATTATATCAGCGTCCGTGCTTTCCTCCCTTGTAACCTCATCCAGGTCTTTAATCCAAATAAGGACCTTGTCCCAATAAGACTGGACCACCTTACATCCCCACCACATATGCCAATAGTCTGCTATCACACCACACTCATGGGGCTCGCTCCTTGGTACATCTTGAAAAGCCTGACCAGGTCATACTGGCACCTGTGTAAGAGTTTGATACCATGAAGTTTGTACTGGGAGGAAATAGATGTCTGTGAGGCCCCCCTGCACATCTTCTGCCATGTCCGCGGGGAGAGTTCCCTTCCTAAATCCCCCTCCCAGCCCTGTCTCAGCCTGTCTGAGGACTTCCTTTTCATCTCCACTAGGGTCCTGCATCATGCCCCGATTAGCCCCCTGGAACCAGACCCGGTGTTCAAGATCTTCTCAAAAGTTGCAAGTTCCCTCTGTGTTTTCTCTTTCCAGACTTCTTTCGTCATCTCTCCCTTTTACTGTAGGTATAAGAAGACTGAGAGCGAGCCCAGCCCCAATGCCTCTTCTATCTCCTGTATCGTAACGAAGTTGCCTTCTCTCCATAATTGTCCCGCCCTTTCCAGCCCTGCTTCATACCAGGTCTGAAACCTCTCTGGGTTCGGGATGGTGTCCCTGATCCCCTGGACCCAAAGATGAACTCAGCGGGGATGGCCAAGTTGTAACGCCCGCCAGTCCTGCTCCCAGTCGCCAAATGCTCCAAATGGTGCCCAAAATGGGGTGTCGCCTTATCCTCTGGAGTAGTTTTGACCTGGGAACCCATTACCATTTGTCGACCGTTGCGGACCTCAAATGGTGGTTATCAAGGCCCACCCATTGCAAGTCTTTCCTGCTGTCTGAGATGTGGGATAAGAACCCTCAGCTGAGTCCCCCCACATACCCCCCCTCACACTGTCCTTTGTTACATTATTTATTTATTTTTTTATTTAGCCAGAGCTCTGGTTCGGGGAAGAGGAAGTCCGAGAACCCGAGTAAGCCGCTGGAGCGGACCCGGTCAATCTCAAAGGGGGAGCGAGGCGCTGACCCTCCCCCCAAGGCCAAGGCCCAGGACGCACCTAAGGTGGTGAGGGCTTTGATCCATCCGGCAAAGGCCTCTGTCGAAGTGGTCGCTGCGACCCTGGCAAAGCCGGCTGAGACTACGCCAGTGGAAACGGCCTCTGGGCCCAGAGTATCCCTGCCACCCCGGAGGGAGTCTTCTTTCCAGCCCATCGTTAAGACCCCCGTGAAGCCATGGCGGAAAAAGAGGGGGGGGCCGGTGGCCATTACAGACTCGGAATCCGCCTCTGAGGAGGAGCTGGTGGAAGCCGAGAAGGGTCTCAACGAGAGGTCCATAGGCCTCAATGAGGGGTTCATAGGCCTCAACGAGAGGTTCGAGAAGGTTCGATCCCAGGACGAAGATAGCGACGATGGTGAGGTAGAGGGCCCAATGGAACGGCCATCCCGTCCGTCGCAGTCATTACCCGAGCCCCAGGATAGCTCGGCGGCCATTTTGTTGGCAATCCAATCCTTATGTACCGAGATAAGGACGAGATTACCACGGACCCCGATGGAGGATCCAGAACTGGCCCCGTCGGGAAGCCCTCCGAACAAGCGGAGGAGAGTCCACCCGCTCCACCCTTCGTGCCTGCGAGACCTATGGACCCCTCGTCCTCGCCGGACCCTAGAGAGGATACAGTGACGGACACAGCGGCGGGGACAGACTATGACGGCGGCGACGACACAGCGGACATCTCGTCATCACCCCACCCCCCCCCCCCTACCCCCCAGGGGCTTCCCCAACCGCCGAAATTGGCTCTTTCCACGCCATGATAACCAGGGCATCTTAGCTCTTCCAGCTCTGCCCTGAAGAACAAAAAAAGGAAGGGTTTCTGTACCAACGACGAGAGGCCAAGAGGAAGACGGTCCTCGCGGTGCTTTTGCTCGACGACATCTGGAACAAGGGGCTTGCTGTCCTCAAGAACCCTTCCACGGCTCCCGCCAAGAGGGACAGGTACAAGAAGAAGTACTGAGTCCCTGATTCCGCCCCCTTGTGCCTCAGGGCCCAGCCCACGCCGGACTCTGTCATCTCGGCAGCGGCTAAGAAGAAGGCAGCGGGTGCGGCGGCTTCAACTTTCACTTCCCCGCCAGACAGCGAGGGCAAGAAGTTGGACTCCATGGGACGACGAGTCATCTCGTCGGCGGCGACGACGATTAAGGCGGCCAATGCCTTAGCGATCGTGGCCCGCTACGACAGGGAGCTCTGGTTCAAGATAGCTCCCCTGCTAGACTTCCTACCTGACAAGAGGGCGGAGGCCCTAGAAATTCTGCAGGAAGGCGAGGTGGCGTCGGATCACGCCATAACGGTGGCAGCAGACATTGCCGATACCGGATTTCGCCAACTGGGCAACGGAGGATGGCTCAAGGCGACAGACTTTGGCCAGGACGTCCAGACCAGAGTGTTGGACATGCCGTCCGACGGCAACAACCTCTTTGGTAAGGCGGTGGACGAGTCTCTACAGGCCATCAAGACCGACTCGGAGACGGCCCGGGCCTTAGGGGTGCTTCAACAGCGACGGCCCTTTCGGAGCTCCGAAGGCAGACGGGGTGCCTCCAAAGGTTCCAGCGGTAGCTCCTCCACTTACCGCCAGGCGGCCCGCTCCTCTTCCCAGGAGGCCTACAGAGGTCGCGGCAAGCAAGGGGGATCCCGCTGTCGTCGCCAAGGCGGCAAGGCCGCCTCCAAGCAAAACTGACCCGGCCGTGTTGTCGGGCCCCCACTGAAGCACCCCGGTGGGAGGCCGGCTGACGAAGTTGGTTAGCATGTGGGAGTCCATCTCCACCGACCGTTGGGTGTTGGACACCCTGGCCAACGGGCACTCGCTGGAATTCCTAAAGAAGTGCCCTCGCATTCCTCCCGTGGCCAGGAAGGAAAATCACGTCCCTCAACTGCCGTTGGAGGTAAGGGCGATGCTCAAAAAAGGTGCCATCGAGCTCGTCCCCAGAAGGCTCCGGGGCTCCAGAGTGTACTCAAGGTACTTCCTCGTCATGAAGAAGACAGGCGGTTGGCGCCCCATCCTGGACCTGTGTCGCTTAAACAAGTACATCAAGGCGCAGAAATTCAGGATGGTCACCCTCCAGCACGTGCTGGGACAGCTGGAGGAAGGCGACTTCCTTTCGTCTTTGGACCTGGAGGATGCTTACTTCCCCATCCCTATTCTAAAAGGCACAGGAAGTTCCTCAGGTTCTTGGTTCAGGGACGCCACTACCAATTCAGAGCCCTACCGTTCAGATTAAAGTCAGCACCGAGGATTTTCACCAAGTGCCTGGCACCAGTGGCGGTGCGGCTGCGCCTGCAGGGGATCCACGTTTACCCCTACCTGGACGACTGGCTAATCCGGGCAAGGACAAGGGAACTCGCCGTCGAACACACAGCGAGGACCGTCCGGTTGCTCTCAGAGCTGGGGTTCGCCATCAACTACCCCAAATCCCACCTAGTTCCATCGCAGATAGCACTGTTTCTGGGAGCGAAGCTCGATACAGTGGGACAATTGGCCTCCCCTTCAGAGGAGAAGACCAAGACCATCCTGGGCAAGGTGCGGCGCCTGCTAGCCACGGACGTAGCCAGCGTGAGGTCCATCAAGTCCCTCCTCGGGATGATGTCCTCATGCATCTATCTTGTACCCCTTTGCAGACTTTGTATGCGTTCGCTACATGAGTTATTCGACGCCCGTTGGTTTCAGGCGACTGGCTGTTTCGAGGACAGGATCCCTCTCGACAAGGAGTTCCGTCGGGCGATCTTATGGTGGGGCATCCGTGCTCACCTCATGACAGGCACGGAATTTCAGGGAGGGTTGGGGGGCCCACACCAGAGACCTCCACGCAAGAGGCCTTTGCCTCCCGGAGGAGAGGTCTCTCCACATCAACATTCTGGAGCTCCGAGCAGTGTTCTGGGCTCTCAAGTCGTTCCTTCCGTCCCTCAAGGGCAAGGTGGTGAGGATCTTCACCGACCACACCACCACGATGTTCTATATACGGAAGCAAGGAGGCACCAGATCCCCAGCCCTATCCAAGGAGGCCCAGGATCTGTGGCACTGGGCCGTCGCCCAGGGGATGTTTCTGGTTCCCTTCCACCGAGCAGGAATAAAAAACACCATTGCCGACTCACTCAGCAGGGAGCTGCGCTCGTGCCACGAGTGGGAACTGGGCCAGGATCAAGTGGATCGACTCTTCCAACGATGGGGCAAACCCCAGATCGACCTGTTTGCGACGGCGACAAACTCCAAGTGCCGGAGGTTTGCCAGCAGGTTCCCACAGCAGAGGAGCATAGGCGATGCTTTCTCGTTCCCTTGGGACGGCATATTTCTATATGCGTTCCCTCCTTTGCCGTTGCTGCTCCGCCTCATCAGCCAGCTCAGGAAGTCCAGGTGCAGGATGATCCTCGTCGCACCGGCGTGGCCGAGGCAGATTTGGTTCCCGGACCTTCTGGACTTGTCAACGTCCCCGCCAGTCAGGCTGCCGGCGGATGCAGATCTTCTCTCCAGAGAAGGAGGCGCCATTCTCCATCACGACCCACAGTCGCTGAACTTGCAGGCCTGCCTCCTGCAGCACTAGAGTTTGGAGGGTACGATATCCCGGCTGATTGCAGAGAGGTTCTTGCCAAGGCCAGGGCGTCCTCAACTCTCGTGTTAAGGTCATAAATGGAAGAGGTTCTCTGTCTGGTGCCGTGCACAGAAGATTAATCCTCTGCGGATTACGGCCCCATAAGTGCTGCCGTACCTACTGTCGCTGGCCAAAGCTGGACTGGCTCACGCCTCCATAAAAATACATCTGGCTGCCATCTCCCGATATACCAGGACTACGGGACGGGCGTCCTTGTGGTCTCATCGCCTGGTGAAGGAATTTATGAGGAGGCTATTCCGATCATTCCCTCCGGTGAAGGCTCCTGCCCCAGCGTGGGAGCTTAATGTGGTGCTGACCAGGCTCATGGGAGCCCCATTCGAGCCTATGCATTCGGCGCCTTTGAAGTTCCTGTCATGGAAGACAGCTTTCCTTGTGGCCATCACCTCTGCATGACGAGTGGGAGAGATTCAGGCACTATCTTGCAAGCCTCCATAATATGGAACCAAAGGTCATCTGCCTGTATGCAGGGTTTATTGGTCATTAGGCTGTTTATGACCAATAAACCCTGAATACAGGCAGATGACCTTTGGTTCCATATTCTGATGTGATTGCGTATTTTCTGGAACTGCGCATTGGATATACCTTTTATCTCATTGTTTCTGTATTACGTTTCCTGGTGCTTCCTGGGGGGCGCCAGAAAAAGGTTTCCATCGCAGCTGATCCACACTCTTATATTAATTAGTGGTATTCACTAGCGCACTGCTACCTTACGACCCCCAGGTTTTTCTGCTTCTTCTTGAGAGAAGTCTGACTGCTCAGCCACAGCTACCAGGTAAATCTGGGTGGTACAGACCGCTACCAATTGGGTTTACTGCTTACTCCTGTAGTCTTATTCTTCTTGCAGTGGTCCCTAAGGGAACTGCACAGGATTCTGCCTAACAGAATGCATCTCCAAATGATTAGTTAAGTACAAACAGCTGTGCTACTCTATCAAAGAAAACCTTGCCTTTCACACCAATAGCTCACTCTACCAGAGGTACAAAAGCTACTTTGGCCCTCTAGGTGCCATTTGCAAAGCAGCTACTTGGAGTTCCATACATACCTTTACTCAGTATTACTTTATTGACACACACTCTAACGCAGATTCACAGGTGGTACAAGCAGTGCTAAAACATCTATTCGAGGGGATTGTGTCCTCCGACGTATTCCACATCTATGAAAGGTAATGTCCACAGCTGTGCTGCTTCGGAAACCTTTTAGCAGAGGGCGCCGTGCGTCGATCCGCTGTCCCTCGAGGGCCTCCGTCGAGGGTCGACGTCACCGGATGTTATATATAGGACGCATGGCGCCTGTAGCCTCAGTTCAGTTTTTTCCGCAAACGTGTTAGCTTCGTATTCTCGCCGTGCTCGATTCTTTCTTCGTGTACAATGTCTTCATCCTCTTCTACTACCCCGAAGTCGGACTTTAAAAAATGTCGGGACTGCGGTTCGAAGATGTCCATCACGGACCTGCACGACATCTGCCTCTGGTGCCTCGGCGAAAGCCATGCCACCGACGACTGCGAGGATTGCCAGTCCCTGACGTCTAAGGCCTTGCGGGAACGTAGGGGGAAGTTGAAGGTAGGTAGGGTGTCTAAGCCCCGTAAATCGAAGTCCGCTGGGCTTTTGACCGATGACTGGAGGGGCGACTCTCCACGTCAGCGAAAATCCAGGGGGTCTCGGTCTAGGAGTGGTTCCCGCCTTTCCTCTGCCTCGTCGAGGCATTCTAGGAAGCGCCATCACCGGTCGCCTTCCCTGTCCTCGTCGGAGGAGGACTCTGACAGACAGTTGACTTGTCCCACCAAGTCTTCGTCGCCAGCCGAATGGGATGCATTCCGCCAGCAGATGGTAGCGATTTTTCAGTCGCAAGGCATAGTTCCGTCCGCGCCTTCGAAAGAAGCCGGCAAGGAACGTTCTCGTTCCACCACTCGCACGCCTTCGGGCTCGGGAGGTCGGCGCGATCATCGGGAGCCGTCGAGGTCCCGCTCGGACAAGGGACATCGCCATAGCCATGCCAGATCCAGGTCCCGGTCCTCAACGCCATCGAGACCGTCGGAAACCTATGACGTCGGTCGAAGAAGTCATCGATGCCATCGGCGCCGGGGCCGGTGAGGGACACACTCGGGGCTCTGCCCTCAAAGAAGTTGTCGACGCCGCCAGAGCCTCGGTCGACGTCAACGCCGATTCCCTCAGCGCCCTTGATGCCGTTTGTGGAGGATTTGCCAGAGGAGCCCCCTGAGGGCTGTGGAACCTTAGAGGAAGGCTCTCAGTAAGTCTGTGAGACCTGTTTTTGAGCCCTATTCTGTTACTCCTCCTAGATTTCCAACCTTTACAGGATATTTCAGAGGTTGCAGAACTGTCTGATGAGGAGATGGCCTTGCCTGTGCCTCCTGATGTCCCTGATGACCTTTTGTCTGGGCATAATCAGATGGAGGAACTCCGTCAGTCATTGCATGACGCTAGTGGCCTTGACACCTCTCCGGAGGTGGGGTTTGGGCGACCTGAGCCTGGGGCGCATGCGGATTCCTCCTATCGGCGTCTGATGTCAAGGGTGACAGAATACTTGGGGTGGTCTGCTCCACCTGTTGATTTTGCTCAGGATGATTTGACAGACATCCTGGATCAAGGCCCGCCCACCGACCCGGTGTTGCCATTTCACATGACTTTGCAAAGGAGGGTGGCGGCGGCTTGGACTGCTCCGGAGAGTCTACTGGCATTTAGTAAGTCACTTCTAAAGAAATAACGCCCATCCAGTAGTGACCCCTGCTACTTATCGACACACCCTACTCCGGAGAGTTTGGCGGTGCAGGTGGCTACGACCTCCTCGAAGCAGGCTGCGTACCCTGCCATCCCCCTGATAGGGACGATGAGCGCTTTTATGGTTGGGCGAAGAAAGTATTTTCGGCTGGGGGTATGGCGTTGAAGTCAGGCAACTCCACTTGTGCCTTTGGCGAGATTTACACACACTCTGTGGAACTGTGCGTCTTCAGCAGCTGAGCATATTCCCAAAGGGGATGAAAGGGATGGTTTTCTAGCCCTCGTGCAAGACGGCAAGGATGCCATGTGCAAATCCGTTCAGTCGGGGTTGGACACGGCAGACTGTGTCAGCCGGTCCATGGCTACGAGTACCGTGATGCGCAGGTTTGAGTGGTTGCGGAAGTCGGGGTTTGCTCCTGATGTGCAATCCCGTCTTCTGAACATGACCTTTGATGGTGTTCATCTGTTTGGCATCAAGGCTGACGAGAGCCTTGAGAGGTTTCAGACCTCCAAAGCTGCAGCAAAGACTTTGAGCGCTGCAGTACGTTTACCTCCGCCTCTTTGTCCTAGGGGACAGCAATGGAGGGGAGGTTCCTTTCGGTACTACTCTTCCTTTGGTAGATCGAGAGGAGCTGTCATTCAAAGGGGCCACCGTAGGAGTACCCAGGGTGGAAAGCAAGGTACTTAGGGTGCCAAAGCCGCTCGGGCTGTTGCCTCTTTGTCCTCAGGCACTGCCGCAGCCGCGTCCGCTCAGTCATGAGGCCATGTCCCATGGTTCGCCGGTTGGGGGCAGACTTGCGCAGCAGGTTGGAGAATGGCGGGCCATTACTTCAGATGTGTGGGTTCTGGAGATCATAGCCCACGGCTACTGTCTTCCCTTCCGGCAGAGGCCTCACGATTGAAGTGTCCGGATCCGCTCCTTGCGCAGGAAATCCTATCCCTGCTGGAGAAAGGCGCCATAGAACTGGTGCCTGTAGCGGAGAGGAACAAGGGATGGTATTCCCCTTATTTTTTGATCCCGAAGAAAGACTGGGGATTGAGACCCATCATGGACTTGCGTGGTTTGAACAAGCTCCTCCAGAAGGACAAGTTCAAGATTATTACTCTCTCTCAAGTCCTCGAGGCCCTTCAACTTCAGGACTGGTTGGTGTCTCTCGACCTCAAGGACGCTTATTTTCATGTGCCGATTCATCCAAAGCACACAAAGTACCTGAGGTTCGTGGTTGCGACTCGCATTTTCAGTTTTGGGTCCTGCCGTTCGGATTGACCTCCGCCCAAGGGTCTTCACCAAGCTGATGGTGGTGATGGCAGCGTATCTTAGGAAAGGGGGCAATCACGTCTACCCCTACCTGGACGATTGGTTGATCAGGGCGCGCTCTCCCGAGCAAGCCCTGAATCATATATCCGTCACCTGCCACTCCCTTCACAAACTGGGCTTATCCCTCAATTTAAAGAAGTCCCATTTGACACCTACCCAGCGGCTCCAATACATCGGAGCAGTGCTTGACACATCCCTAGGGCAGTGTTTGCCTCCCCAGGTGAGGGCTCATCACATTCTGCAGATGGTGGACAAGTTTCGAAGTCGCAGATTCTCCCGGCGGTCGAATTCTTGAGGTTGCTCGGCCTCATGGCATCCCGAATTTTCCTGGTGCCAGAGGCCAGGCTGCGGATGAGATCTCTGCAGTGGGCTCTCAAGATGCAGTGGTCGCAGTCCTCCGGCAGGATGTCGAATCCCGTTCTGATTCCAACCTCGGTCGCCCAGGATCTTCTATGGTGTGCCGACGAAGGCAATCTGATGAAGGGAGCACAATTTTGGCAGCCATGGCCAGAGTTGACGATCGTGACAGAGGCATCCCTCACAGGTTGGGGAGCTCATACCAACGAGTTGGCAGCCAGCGGACGTTTGTTTCCGTCGGAGTCCAGACTCTGCATCAATCTGTTAGAGCTGAGGGCCTGAAGGCTTTTCTGCCGTCTGTGCGGGGGAAGAATGTCCTGATTATGACGGACAATACAGTTGCCATGCACTAACTCAACAAGAAAGGGGGGCAGGTTGACACCCGTTGTGCAGGGAGGCGATGTAGCTCTGGTTCTGGGCCATCCAGCAGGAAGTTTCGATCTCGGCAGTTCATCTTGCCGGAGACGAAAATGTGACTGCGGACACTCTGAGCAGGCTGAACAAGGTCGGTCACGAGTGGGAGCTGGCTCAGGAAGTCCTTTAGGAGATCTTCGCCCTTTGGGGAACCCTACAAGTGGATCTCTTCGCCACCAGTGTCCACCAAAAGTGCGAGAGATTCTGCTCGCGGGAATTTCTCCCAAGAGGAGCCTTACTGTAGGCGTTCGTAGTAGAGTGGTCCTTCCCACTGCTGTATGCATTTCCTCCAGTCCCCGTCATTCCACTAGTGTTGCAGAGGTTACAGAGGTTTGGTTCCTGAATGATCCTCATTGCTTCCGGCATGGGCCAGGAGAGCGTGGTACCAGGACCTTCTAGACATGTCCATCTGCCCTCCACGCTGTCTTCCCTAACGAGACGATCTGCTCTCACGGAAGGGGGTCGGGTTCTCCAACCAGAGGTCAAGTTTCACAGCCTTCATGCTTGGTATCTGAAAGGTTGAGGTATAAGGATTGGTACCTCCTGAAGACGTGATGGAGGTGTTGCTTTCGGCCAGAAGGCCTGCAACGAAATCCCTGCACCGTTGCCGTTGGAGAAAGTTCTGTGACTGGTGCAGGGTACAGAATGTGGATCCTTTCCAATGTTCCATTCCTTTGGTTTTGTCTTTTTTGCTTTCTTTAGCCCACAAGGGGCTGCAAGTGGGTACCATTAAAGGTTACCTGGCGGCGCTGTCCATATTTAAGCGCTTGCCGGAGGAATGTTCATATTTTAAGATCCCTTTGATTTCCCAGTTTCTAATGTGTTTCCACCATCGCCTTTCCAGGATTTGAATTTGATTTTAAAGTTCCTAATGGGAGCTCCGATTGAGCCCTTTCATTCTTGTCTGTTGCAACTGTAGTCCAATAAAACTGTATTTTTAGTTGCGGTTACTTCCGCACGCAGAGTGAGTGAGTTGCAGGCACTTTCCGCCAAGCCACCCTTTACTGTTTTCCATGTTGACAGGGTTGTCCTGCGGGTTCGGCCTTCTTTTTTTCCGAAGGTTGTGTCGGAATTCCATTTGAGCCAGAAGGTGATTCAGCGTTTTATCCTCCTCCACATCCTTGTAAGGAAGAGGAGAGAGGCTCCATATGTTGGATCCTAGAAGAGCTAGGGTCAGACTGGATGATCAGCTCTTTGTTGGATATGCTGGAAGGCGCTTGGGCCAAGCTGTTTCCAAGCAGACCTTGTCCAGATGGATCATTTTGACGATCGCTGAGTGTTACCGTTTGGCGGGAAAGGACCCTCCAGTAGGCTTACAGGCTCATTCTACTAGGGGTGTGGCTGCCTCCTCTGCTCTACAGAGGGGCGTTTCTATTTGCAATATTTGCAAAGCAGCCACATGGGCCTCTGTCCGTACTTTTGTGAGACACTATTCCTTGGACTCCATCCATGGGCAGGATTTGGCCTTTGGTAAGGCAGTCCTCTATTGAGCCATTTGATTGGGCATTCTAAAAGTCTAAAATTGTAAATTCTTTTCCCACCTCCATAAGTTGGTACTGCTTTGGGAGTCTGTCATAGATGTGGAATACGTCGGAGGACACAATCCCCTCCAAGAACAAGTTACTAACATATCTGGTAACGTTCTTTCGATGGGATGTTCCTCTGACGTATTCCACATCGCCCTCCCAGCCTGCCCCTCTACTGAATTTCCTATGCGATTGCAGCTTACGTTTCCGGAAGGCTTTCTGCAGTCATACTGGCAGGAGATTGGTGCCACACATTCTGGGGAAAAAACTATAACTGAGGCTACGGGCACCGTGCGTCCTATATATAACATCCGGTGACGTCGACCCTCGATGGAGGCCCTCAACGGAGGCCTTCGAGGAACACCGGATCGATGCCATCGACGCAGGACACCCTCTGCCGAAAATTTCCCAAAGCAGCACAGCTGTGGACATTACCTGTCATAGATGTGGAATACGTCGTCGGAACATCCCATCAAAAGAACGTTACCAGATATGGTAAGTAACTTGTTCTTTGCCTTTGTAACTGCTCACAACCCACCGCCTTCTCCAGATATTGCTCGCTAATCTATGCTTAGCATTTGATCTAAGCAGACCCACAAGCCTCAGAAGGGATGCAGTACTCACCGTAATCGTATTTCTGATGCTTGTATCTGCTTAGATTCACATGCTCCTACCCTTCCTCCCCTCTTGGAGTAAAAGGTGCATAGATGCCTTCTGGCTTTACTGCTTTTTATCTGCTTTATTACATCTGTTCTCACGCTGCACTTCGTGCTACTTCAAGTCAGAAAAAAAACCATCTGATGGACCTAGACGCGTGAAGGACCATGTCTAAATAGATCAGCTTTGTTCTGCCTGCCTGCATTTTACATCAGCATGGTGAGTGTGCACCATGGACATTGTTTTGTTGCCCAGCCTTTCCTCTGTCTGTGTATTCTATCACCTTCCAAGATGGCAACCCATTTCTTCCTACCCTTTGTGTCTTCTGGCATCTCTGCTGCTGCGGCATGATTGGCTGATGCAATGTAGATTATTGCCAATCCGAACGCCGGCCCACGCCCAAGGCCCACCTTCTAAGGCCCCTGTTTGATCCCTGTTCGTTTCCGGATCGTGAGGTACTCTTCTAACCCTGTTTCCAATGTTGTTCATGTGCCCCCCCTCGTCCTCCGTTAAGTCTGAGTCCCCCGACCCCCCCTCATCCCCTGTGATGTCTTGAGCCCCCATGCCCCCTTATCCCCAGTGATGTCTTGTGCGCCCCCCTCGTCCCCTGTGATGTCTTGTGAGCCCCCCCTCGAATCAGTTAGGTCTTGAGCCGCCATCCCGTCCCCTGTGATGTCTTGAGCCCCCCTTTCCCCGTCCCCCTTGCAGTCTTGAGCCCCCTTCCCTTGTCCCCCATGATGTCTGTGAGGCCCCCCACTGCCCATGATGTCTAATGATCCTCCACCCCTTCTCTCCCTGCTTCCTGTCCTCTTCTCCCCTCCCCCCCCCACCTCCTAACTGCAGGAGTTGTCTTGATTTACCATTGGCTTTACCTTCACCGACCTGTTGCAAATACCTGGATTTGACTCTGGACACTTGACTGTTGTGCTTCACCTTCTCAACTGGTACGCATGGTGGCCCAGTTTTGTGTGTGCCCTTCGTGATCTTGAATCTTTGCTTACATTTCTTCTCTCTGGACATGTGTTTTATTGACCTCTGCAACAGCATTCTCTCTCCCTTCTGCTCTCCCCCTTTCAGTTTTATTCTCTGCTCCCTTCCCCTTCTTATTTTTTTTTCTATGCACTTACTCTATCAAAATTGTCCCTGAACCTAGTATGATAGAAAAATTGTCTGTCTCCTCCCGCTTCCCTTACCTATTTACACCCCATCCACTCCACCCCCCAGCTCTACCAGAAATGTTGTCAGGCCTAGTACAATGGTTAATTTCACATTCTTGTTAATGGCCATATACAATGTCTTGTATTTTGCCTTGTTCCCTCCCCTGCCGCGCTTTGAAACGCATTGTGTATAGGCGCTATATAAACAAACTATCATATCATATACAGTGGACGTCACACTGGGGATAGTATTACTGACACGCCCAGTCGACGTCCTTTTTTGAGTTTCGAAAACAAATAATGTAATACTCTGTCACTACCGCTAGATGTCCGCCTATGCATAGCATGTGAATCTAAGCAGCTATAAGCATCAGAAATACTATTACTTTGAGTAATATATCGCATATATAGACACTAGGGATAGGAGAGTCGTAGTATGGACTTTGTTACTTTATTATGTTACTTTATTAAAGGACATATTTCTCAGTATATTAGAGTAGTGTCCTTTTCAGAGTTGTGTGTGGACTAATTGTACCTACCCCACCTGATATTTGAGACTCGTCACACTGTTCACATTACCTACACTAAGAGAGAGTTGTCATCTTTTTCTTGTAAGGTACTTTAGCCTTCCCCCTCGAGTTAGTGCTTGTACAAAAACTGCTTTTTTCCTGCTATGTCTGACACAACCTCGCTTGTGGTCTCTTCAGGCCCCACAAAATATATTTTTGGTCTTCACATGAATGGTAGTTCTAGGTTGTCTTTATTTTATTGCATCTCAAATGCATGTAATTACATCCTAGAAACAAGCAATTAGTTACCCCTTATAACGCTCTATCATCTTGATTTTGCCTTTAGAGAAGCACCCGCATCTGGAGATCAAATACAGACACAAGAAGTCGAAGGAGAGAGAGCAGAGGGAAGCAGATCGCGAGGAGCGATTTAACCAGCAGAGGAGGAACTCTTCATCCAGTAAGGTTAGTTCCTTGATCAAGGTTTGCGTGCTGTTCGGTGGGTATGTGATTGGAGAGGGGTGGGGACTTTGAGAAGGCACTGTGAGTAGCTGTGGCCTCCCATTATCTAAACTCCAGTGGGACCTGAATCTCATTTAGCTCCCTCCTGTCTGTCACTAAATACTAGTTGTAGCATAGCATGGATGCCTGTGCAACACTTTCATAAGAATACTGATAAAAGTGTTACTGAACTGTTTCTTTTCAATTCAAGTGATCTAAATCTTCTTCTCTTCTCTCCCTCTACTTCCCCTTTAGAATGTTTCAGGGCAAGAGGTGAGCGGTCGTGATGTTCTGTACTGGATAAGACCACATTCTGTGATGCAAAATGCTGCCTGCTGACTGGTCAAGGGGACTTCTGCATATGTCTCTAGGGTATTCACTGCTGGTCTGTGTTTTATTTTTTAAATACAGCTGGGTGTCACCAGCAAACTCGTAGTTCAGATTCAAACCAAAGCCCATGTTGGTAAATCGGAGAAAAGCAAAAAAGCATTCGAATGTGCCTGGAATTGTGTTTTTAGGAGTCCCCGACAAAAAAAATTGCTTCTAGCACAATGTTGTTTTCCCCCACAAATTAAGCATGCTGTTGGGCTTTTACAATTGTCTCGTCTGTCTTTCTTTTTTAACAAACTGTTTAAGTTTTGTACAAAGTCAAGTCCCAAAACAACATTATAAATCGGATACGACATTACCAATTCCCCCACCACTTCCATGGATCTGTACCCTTCTAATTGCCTCCCTGTACCGGCTGCTCTCCCCCTTCCTTTTATCGCCTTATCCCTACCTCCTCCATATCCCTAGTCTTCCAGGTATTCCGTTGCTGTCACTCTGCCCCTCTGCTCTACTCTTAACCTGTCTGGGTCCTTCCCCCACCTTATCCCAAACCTCCCCAAATCTTCGGTCACCTCCTATTCCCATACACCAATTGGTTCCATCACTCTTTGGCATCCATCCCCGAACGCCAAGCTGCTATCGTCTCGGCTGCAGGCCCATTTTCCTCTCCACAATGGCCCTTTTGGCAACTATGCATGCCATGCTAAGAAATATCTCCATGTAGCCATCTTGCCTCCCTGTTTCCCCATATGCGCAGCAATGCCCCTCTAGGTTCCAGTGGGGCTGGTTGTTCCAAAGCTCCTTCACACTTTCCCCCAGTATGTCCTTAATTCTGGGTTCTCCCAGATCATGTGAAAGAATGTTCCCCCATATACCTTGCATTTAGGGCATGCACCCTCCTCCCCTCTACCCATCTTTTTCAGTCTATCCCTGGAATAGTAGACCCTATGTAAGTATTTAAATGGTATCACTTTAGAGTTAAGCTATTCTTGTCACTTCTCTAGTATGTTGTAGTGCCGTCCTCCATTCCTCCTCGTCCATGTCCCTCAAGCTACCCTTTCCCATCTCAGTTTCAGTTCATCCAGCTGTGTCATAGAATGTGAGGCCAGTGCTCTGTAAAGGGTTTATCGGTTTCCCTTGAATCTCCCCCTCCAATATGTTACGTTCAATTAGTGATGCTTGTGGGATTTCTTCCACCTTCCTAGTGTGTGGTGCCAGGGCATATCTTAGTTGTAATTGTTTTCTTCTCATCTCCTAGATGTTTCTGAACACTGGCTGTTTCACTAGGTCTCTCCCACCTTAATTTCCATACTTTCCCACTCTCCTTCCTATCTATCCCTTTAATTATCTGTTCACTCACATCCTAGCTGCCAGCATAGGCTATCCCCACCGCTTTAGTGATCTTCTGCGCTATCCCAGTTAGCATTTTCCCCCACCTATACCTTCCCAGCAGTACCAGCTCTGTGTCCACTAAACTGTCCTTGCCCCCCACCCCCGCCATTGCTCTCTAACACGCCTATCCATTCGCTATGGATAACAGTGAAGCCCAGTAATAGAGCTGTAGATTCCAAAGACCCAACCCCCGCCCCACCATCGTGAGTCATACAGCATCTCCAACTATATTCTGGAAGTCATTTGCTCGCATAGGGAACTCTCAAAGTCTTATGAATCATATAAACTTATTAGAATCCCTGGTCTTGATTGCTTTGGCGGTATGCTAAATAGTGTACAGTATGTGAGGGGTCAGAAATGCAAGATGGACAAGTAGATAGTTTTCTCACATGTAGCCATTTTATTAAATAAGGGTGAGATAAATGCCTCGCTTTCCCTAACTGAACAAGGATTTCCCTAAAACGAAGACTAAAGGAAAACACTGTAATGTCAAAATGTATCTGTCTCTCGCACTTATACATACAACAAAATTATACAGGTATCATACGGCTGTTCAAACTCAATAATTTAAAAAAGTTATATTCAGGGTTCAACATTGAGGGGAGCTATTTAGCTCCTGGAGAGGGCCTAGCAGAGCCTGGTTAGCTCGACACCTACAGCTACCAGGAGCTGCTTTTGGATCCCCCACCCAACTGATGCCAAACAAACAAACCTATGTGAATTCAACACTGTGCATTTGGGACAATCTATAAACAAACATTCACACGGAGCTGTATGACATTTAAAGCATAAGGTGCTACATATAATGGACAAAAGGATATGTTTGCATCTTGTGCGCAAGTTTTATTTGCAGAACTCTATGTACTAGCTCCTCTTTCCCCAGTGGTAGCTCCTGGTCACTAGTTAATCCTGGATAAGGGGAGCTACTTTTAGCGCCTACTTATCCAATCTTAATTTCGACCCCAGTATATTCAAACATAAACTTTGTAACCATGTATCCTTGTAACCATGAGCCCGGGGGCATTACCATGGGCGGTATTGGCCCATCGTCTCAGGGCTTATTGCCACATGAGTGGCCGTGCCCCTTACTTTCAACCACACTGAAGTACTTTAATTATCTTCTTCCTGGTATACATGCCTACCAGGGCAAACGACTCCTACCAATAGTACAAGTACTTTGTGGTGAGGCTTGCTTCAAACTTTAGAAAAGTCCTTTGATTTTCAACAACATTGGGCTTCGCAACGTCTTCCGTAAGGGTATAGCGCACATTGACACTGTTTGTTCCACTGATTTGTTTGCCACATGCAATGCAGGTTATATTCGTCTCCCCCTTGATGATTTCTGCAAGCAGGGCTTCTCTCCTGCCACCTTTTGGGTTCCTTCTACAACATCAGTTAGCTGCTGATAATGTTTTAGGTTTCCCTTTTGAGGAAAGTTGTATCCCCTTCTATTCTAACTTGCCATATCCCCGGCTTTGCCCGGGTCTGTAGCTATAGCATTGTGTATATTGTATTGTGTCCTATCTGCCTATTTTTGAAAAATTGCAAAATCTGCATCTCCTCGAATCGCCGATATACTGATAGCACATGGTCGGATCGCGCTCCACCCCTGTGCAGGGCAGGTCAATGGGTGTGGTTGGTCACATTTCACTGTCACCAGTACACCCCAGACGGGTATGCCGGTCTTGGGCCACAATTTCGGCCAAGATTACAATGATTGTGTTCAAATATTGTCCCATCTTTACTTTGGCAATGGTGGTTACAATATTTCTCCACTCGGTTTCTCTCAATATAAGCGTCATGCCAAAAATGCTTTAATCCATTAGTTCGGTATTTAAAAATGTTGCTTTGATTCAGTGGCCTATTACGGAGCATCTGGGGTTACCTCACGAAGGCCAACTCACCAGTCTTTGCTTGCACTACCAATAGACCTGCTGCTTTCTTTACTGTTGTTGGGACCTGGGCGTATGACGGCTCCGGTCACACTCTAGTTTGTTGCACCTTCTGGAAAGTGAGCCTGCTTTGCTCCTTGCATACTCTGGTGAAGCCAACCACCAGAGAGGACGCTAGACCAGGAGATTGTCTCTCCCCTATGTGACAGCTGGTCTCAGCACCGCTTCACACTGCGCGTTGTCTGCATATAGGATTCCCGACTCCTGCGACTATCTCGACACCGCAAGCCACTGCGACACAGCAGTGGCTCCGGCGTCGTCTTCCTACTGCTTCTGCTGCTCCCACTGCTGCTGTCTAATGGCCTGAACCTCAAGGGGCTTTAAATATTTAAAAGTCCAGCTGAAGCGTGAGTCATTGGAACCACTAGACTGCACACTACATTTCTGAACCTCTGAGCCTCCCTTCATCGTCTCAGTACTGAGAGCATTATGGGACTTGAAGTCTCTAATGTTCTTATTCATTTTAACATCAAATTATTAAATTTTACAATAGGCCATTAAGAACTTGGGATCATTAGGGAAGTTGGTTAGGGGTTTCTCCCAATTCTCTGGACCCGTGTCCCCTCCTATGTGATCCTCCCACAGACCAGCATCCTTAGGATCAGGTAACGTCTGCCTTTCCTTGGCCACAGGAGAAGGGTCCCAGGCCATGGTCCTTGGGATGATCACCTCTGATTCATCACAAGTAGTCTGGGGTGGGACACCATTTTGTAGAGAGCCACCCTCCCCATCAGTGAGATTGGTAAGAGTCCTCCACTCCATGGTGTCCTGTTCAAACCTTTTTCTCGCCCGTACCAGGTTAAGCTAGAGAATGTGCTCCTTGTCCTTCTGTATAAACACCCCTAAGTACCTGAAGCCTCCATTATCTGTTTTTAGTGGTACGTTTCTTCTCTGAGTTTCCCCTTCCCCACTCCACTGAGTAATAGATGGACTTGTCCCAGTTTATTTTCAGTTCCGTGTACAGACCAAATTCCTTGAGTATGGCCATCGCTCTTGACTTTGGAGCTCATTGGGTTCATCAAGTAAAGTAGGATGTCCTATGGTACAGCGATATCCTTTCCTCCTTAACCCCCGGCCATGGAAATTCCGTCATGTCTGGGTCTGTCATGGTCCATTCAGCCATTGAATCCAGTGCCAGGGCAAACAACATGGGTGAAAGCGGGCAGCTCTTCCTGGTTCCTCGTTCCAGCTTTAATTCCCCTGAGTCCACGTGGTTTACTTTTACCCGGGCCGTCAGACCATTGTACAGTATCCTCCACCCCGTATATCCTTCCCTGAATCCCATTTTCTTCATTACCGCAAACAAATAATAATGGAATCAACCGCCTTTTGCGCATCCAATGCTAATGTCTAATGGCTGCAGTGTACTTTTCGCCATTCCTAATCTATATTCAAGCGTCTGATGTTCATTCTTGTGAATTTATTTGGGATGAATCTGCATTGATCATCTTTCACTATGTCCGCTAATCATCTTTCACTATGTCCGCTATTATTCTTTGCAACCTATTCTCCAGGGCCTGTAGGACAGTCTTTTCTCGGTTTAGACTCTTTCGGTATCACCACAATATTGCTTCCCTGAGATCTGGAGGTAGGAATCCTATCGTCTGTCGTTATTACAATCCAAACTAACTCTGAGGACTTTTTAAAGGTGCATTAGTAAGGCTCAGACACAATGGTGGAATATTTTTGGGTACACACTTTTATTGATCAAGAAATGGTTGCGGAAAAAATGCCTCTCTATTACTAAAGCTAAGAGGGGTAACTCTACCTCAAAGAACTACTGAAATTGTCAGGATGTCCAAAACTAAGGAGTCTGTCACGATCGTGTCTCAAAAGCCTACCTCTTTCCCTAACACTAATAACTTAAATCAACTGTGAAAGGATGATCTCTTCCCAGTAAGGTGCTCATGGTAGTTCCAACCAACAGAAAAGTTCCCAGTCTCTTAGGTAATCAAAACTGATGAAATATAACACTCCAAGGCTTAGGTCGTGCTATTTTCCCCTAGACTACTTCTTATTCTACTTAACTTTCTTTTGGGCTCCTGAGCCCCGTTGCAAATGTCACTGGGCAAACACAAGGATATGCTTCTCCGATTCGCACTTCTTTATCCCACCAACTTGGCACACTTTCCCTACCAAGCCTTGGATTCCTTCTCATTAGTCCTTTTCAGTTCCAGGGTTCTTGACCCCCTTATTCTCAAACTCTCATGTTAGTGCAGGTCCCAGACTTGCAATATTCTGAATGGCTTGGTTTACTCTCCTGCCAAGCAGCTGTCCTCTCATGGACTGCCTCTCTTTATCGCATAGTATCCCAGACCCTCTTATTCTTTGTTACTTTAGCCTTTTGTCTCATATGGGTATGGGTCCCAGACTCGCAAAGTAGTGGTGTTGTATCTGCTTGGTTTAGTCCCCTGTCAAACAGACTACTTCCTTTACAACTGGGGTTCCACCCCCTCTTATTCTCGGCTTCTCATATGGGTGCGGGTCCCAGACCTGCAATTCATTATCAGATCTGCTTGCTTGTTTCACTCTCCAGCAAAAAATACCATTCCTCTTTCTCTATCTTGGTTATCCTTGGGGTCCCAGAACCTCTTATACTTCGACATCCATATGGGTGTGAGTCCCAGAATTGCAATCTCTTCTAAGGGTCCCAGACCCTCTTATTCCAGCTTCTGTTTTGACCCCAATGTTTCCCCAGACCTCTAGCACCTCTCGGTTAACCTGCATACCTGTTTGTCTCTTCTGTGCAGGTATCAGCATTTCCAGAGCAGCTTCTCAAAACTCTGGTAGTGTTTGGGTATCCGACGGGGTCTGCAGTGACATGTCTACCCTCTCTCTTAGACGCTTTTCTGGGGACTAGGACGCCAGGGGTTCGACTCGGCAGCAGCCTGAGTAGTCCTACCGTCCTGGACCACGTTTGGGTTCTCCTACTCTGTTTACGGCTTCCCTTTTGGCTCTCAACTTCTCGCCTGGTGCACAGCTCCAACAGTTCCTCATCGGAGGATAGGTCTCTCCTAGCGTCCCATCTGAGCTGCCTTTAAACTCCTTTGCTGGATTGCTTTGGGCCAATTACATACTGTGTGAAGCTTGACTGCTCCCTCTGGTTATCTAGAGTGATCCTCGGATTCAAGTCATCATCATCTTCACAGTACTTGTTTTAAAACCATATGCAACCTACTATTCTGTTATTTTAGTCTTGTCAAGTATACTAGGTTGACTGACTTTACAAAAGAACAAATTATCTCTATCTAGAAAGGGGGAAGATTTGACATTTTAGAAGGGGTTGGATGTGTTGATGCGGGGGTATAGTGTGTTAGGCAAGATTGTATGCAGTACCCTTTGGGTGCACAACAGCAACCCAGACCTGGCAATAGGAACCCAACCTTTTGGTATAAGCTTGTACTACACAGGTTGGTAGCCTGTTGAGCAGCCAGGCTTATCTCAAGAGCGGGGTCAATGTGAGCTGTGGGGGAGTTGCACAGAGATTCACAGTGACAAGTATTCAAATAAACACGTACACACAAGGTTTCTTGAATAAACAATTATTAATATATTTATCAGTCAGTTAGAATAAGCCTTCTTCAGGAGGGGGCAATATAACAGTAGCACTCAAATACACTTCAAGAATACACACTCTTAATATTTCTAAATCAGTAAGTACCCCTTTGGGGGAGGGCCCACAGGCACTAGCTACACCCTCAGCTGACTTCGATAATTAGGGTGCTGGGGACATTAATATATTACTGTTGCATTTAGAATCAGGGTTGGGAGTTTGTCAAAGAGAAAGGTTGTTATGACACAGCAAGAGATCTCACAAATATTTCTCAAAGCAGGTAAGTACTTTTGTAAACCCCCAATTCAAAGTCAGTTAATCCTCTCCTGGAAAGAAGACCAAACACATTCACAGAGAGAAGACAAGTCATTCAGGGAGCCAGGCTAAGTCAAAGTCAATTTGAGCCAAAGTATAGGTGAAACCGAAGCACTTCTCAGAGGTAGGTAAAAGTCTTGCACAAGGTTTTAAGTCTTTGTAGATAGAAGAATTCAAAGTAGGGCCACAAGCTGTTCAGGCTTGTGAGGTAAAGAAGCTGTCAGCAACTCTACAGAGCAACTACGACAAGTCTCACCAACAGAGAACAAGTGCAGTTACACGACAAGAGGTAAGTTCTCTTAGACTTTACAGTACCTTTATGTTGAAGAAAAGTGCAGCAGATGACTTCTGTTCCTGTACAGCTCTGCAGATCCTGGTGTTTCTGGCCCTTAGTCGGGGGACAAGAGGGAGGACTCCTGCACTGCAATGGGACAGTCACCGACCGCAACCGGCAATATTCAAACAAGTGGCACTTCGGTGTTTCAGCTCCTTGCGTCTACCGCAAATAGCAACACTGTGTTTTTTGGCTGTCTAGATGGACTTTCCTTGCATCTGGGGTCCAGCACTCTGTTGAGGTGGCTCAGGCTCGGCCAGTCCTGCTTCCTGGGAGTCAGGAGGATCTTCCTGGAGCTCTTGGCCAGTTTAAAAGCAACACACACAATCTGGTGGTCCTCTCCCTGGCATTTCGGCTTCCAGTAACAACCCTGTGGAAATTCAACCATCTCTGAGAGGATGTCCAGGTGGCTTATTTTGGACATAATTGGTCCCACCAACTCAAGGGGAGAAGTCTTCTTTACAGGGGCTTCTCCGTCGATATGAATTTGGAGTTTCAGCACAGCAGCAGGGCTTCACTGGTTAAACCAATGGTCCAGGAGTTGCAGCAGGCATCCTCTTCCAGTTCTTCTTCGGTTCCTTCGTCCAGTGGTCGACTCTGCCTTCCAAGCCAAAAAGCCTTGCCTTTTATGCAGGTTTCTCCCATTCATTAAAACCAAGCTGTCAGTTACCCAGCACAGTGGTTGTCCTTGCCAGACAGTTAGCCGGCCAATCACCACAGAGTGCATTTGGGTCCCCTAGGAGACTAAGCACAGGGACCTTCGGGCACCTGCCTCACTTCCTGCCCCCACCAGACACCCTGGAGCCAGAGGGGGGCTTCACTCGTGAATCCCGCCAAAGGTAAAGCAAACAAAGGGACCAAACCTGGTTTGGCGTGCAGAGTAAATCTCAAGAAGGACCTTTCCACAAAGAAACAGCGAAAAAAGAAGACCGGGGCCATTTTGACAAAAATGGCACCCTTGTGTGCTTTACTGCAGCTGCAAACACAGCCCGCGGTAAATGCACACCACGGTGGTTAAGTTAACCACTGCCGCCATCCATTCAGTGAGGAAAGGGTAACATAAAATTGTTACATGAGAAGCTAGACAAAGGGGATACAAACTAACCCCTCTAGCACCCTATTGTAAGATAGTGTGTGCTGGGTTTAGAAAGTTACAATTGTACGTAAAGTCAATTTCACTTGACGTACTGTGTCGCAACCGTATGATTACCAAATGATTGACACACCTACTTGGCTGTACGATTCTGCGCTCCACTTTTCCTGCATACCTGACGTATTGTGTTGTATTATAAGTGTATGATTACTACAGAGTACCTGCTCCCATGTCACATTGTATCTGCACCAAGATTGTTTTACTTCAACTGGCATATGACCATATGCCTTGCTCATTACCTCACGTCCAGTCCAGGCCCTCTGCTCCTCAGCTAGTGACTGTTTTTGTGAGATCACTACACTTAGCCTCACATCTGATAGACATACAGCGCTCTCTATGCACCTACTGTTTGATGTTACACACACCATCTCTGTTTGCGTTAGCGGGCCTACAGTGTGTGGTATGACACTTAACACTGCTGTATGGCATGGCATTGCATTGGGCTTAACCTCTAATATTGTTGCTAGCCAATTATCGCTGTTAATTATGCACAACCAGCTGACATGTAAGATAACTCAACTTTGTTAGGACTCTGCTTACTCGTGTAACAGTTCTACCTATTCACCCGAGATTTTGCTTAGGCCTATGCAGCGGAAATAGTTTTGCGCCTCGTGCTTCTGTCTGAGTGACCTGAGTCACGACCAGTGTGCATGCTACCCTGTGCCTAACAACTATACTTGTCTCGGTACGGCTGTGAGCCCTGTGCACTTTCGCACAACTCCTACTCATTCACGATGTCCTAGTCCATCCACAGCAGTACCCTATGTGCATTATGTATGCCTCCACCAACCGATACTGGTTACCACACCTTTTGTGTGCCATACTGGTTCAGCCCTCTCTGCCACAGCTGCGGGTACCTTCCTTATGTACGCACACCCAACCATGGCAAATTCAACAGCATTAAGTATGGGCATCCAATCTACACCATTCCTGCCCTCGCTGAGGCCAAAAACTCTGTCAATCAACCCCACCAGACCTTTACCCTCTCTTAATGTAAATTGCAAACTCCTCCAACCTCCGGCTCACATCTGTAGCCCATCCCAAAACCATCAGCCTCTGGCGATCACCATCTCATCCGTATCGAACCTCCCTTGTCCCACTATAGTGAGAAATCTCAGACTCCGGGGGCAAGATTTTCCAGACTCCATGAGCCCCAATCTAGAACACTAGCAACCATGTCCCCCTATAATGAAAAACACTGTTGCCAGAATGAACTTCAGCAATATAAACAATGCCACCCGTTCTACTAACTCTGCTAAAACCAGTATTCACACTATCTTTAAACTACGACAGTGCAAACCCATTACCAATCTGCCTTACATAAAAGCCAGTCAGGACAAACCACCCACTACCCCTCTCTGCAACACCAATACCCCCAACATGAAGGGTTCCCTAATTAAACGCCAGATCTCTGGTGGCACATGCTATGGAGATAGCTGACCCGATCCAGGCCAATGACTACAACTTCTTAGCCATAACAGTCATGGCTACACCTAGCTACAGGGCCGGCCCTCTTACTAGCGGTCCCTGACAATTCTACCATCTTTAGAGCAGACAGGGCCGACACCAGAGGAGGATGAGGAGGAGGAGGAGGAGGTATAGCAGTCATTGCCAAGTCCAGCCTCGCAGTGATACTAGCACCTTCACCAGTGATCAAATCCTGTGAACTAATTACTCTTAAAGTACCCATAACTGACTCCCAAACTCTCAGTCCACCTCATCTATAGACCCCCAGGTCCCATTGGATCTTTGAGGAGGATATCTCCATAATTCTATCAGACAACACCATGGCCACCTCGCAAATATTATTGCTGGGGGATCTCAAACTCGGCTTTAACGATCCCAACAACCTTCTTTTATAGCCAACGTGCTCACTGAACTTGGCTTTATCCAAAGAGTATCCCTAGCCACCCACGACAAAGGCAGAACCCTAGATTGGGTGGCAGACCTTAACTGTAATACAGTCATAACATCTATCATTCCTTAACTATGGACTGATCACTTCCTGCTTTCCTTTACCATTGCAGCCAACACCCCGTCTTCTAAAGTTAACTCCATAGCCCCTGCTGTCCTCACCAGGAATAAAAAGAACACCATCTTGGATGAAATTCTACCTCATGTTCTCCCTACCCTCAACTCATTGCCACCATCATCCGACCCTGACACACTAGTCGATGAGTATAACGCTACTATGACTAGAGCGTGAGGCATTATAGCCCCTCTAAAATTGCAGAAGAGTAAACCAAGAGCTCACCTGAACTCGTGGTTTACCTACCAGCTCAAAACACCGAGATCTGAAAAGAGAAAACTTGAACTCTTTTGGAGACGCCTACCTACAGAGGAAAACAAAACCAACTTGATTAATAGCTCTAACCATTACAAAAAAGAAAGTATATGCACTAAGCAGGATACATATAACAACGGGATTCACCAAGCCAGTTCGAACACCAAGGAACTTTTTGTGATCCTAAAGGAGATGGAAACCCCCATACAGCCAACAGACGACTGTCTGAAGGACCAACTCTGGTGTACCAACATACAGAATGCCCTATCTAGCAAAATTGCCCTTCTCCAGAACAAGATCGCTGACAAAAAAGTGAACCTATCTAACTTAATCACACACAACAACACATCCATGGAGGACACCAACCTGTCTCAATGCTTCAGATTCACACAAGTCGAAAAAACCACAACTGAGGTCAAAAAAATCATTCTATCCCTCAAACCCTCTGTCAGGGAGATAGCTGCCCAGCCAAGCTGATCAAAGATGCCGCCAGAGACCTGCCGCCTTTCATTTCCAAATTAGTTAATGCTTCCTTTACATCCAGCACAGTCCCTAGTAATCTAAAGGAGTCATGGGTCCTACTCCTCCTAAAAAAAATAATAAAAAAAAAATAATATTTAGACCCATCCATTCCCACCAACTACAGACCGATCACAACTGTACCTTTCTTTCCTACTTAAGATCTTAGACAAAGTAGCCTACCTTCAAATACAGCAGTACTTGGAGAATAACCAATCTGGATTCAGGCCTCAACATGGCACCGAAACAGCGCTGATCGATCTTAAAACCCAAATCGATGAACTGAAAGACAAGGGGAAAATAGCTCTACTACTTCTCCTTGATCTCTCTGCTACCTTCGATTTGGTGGACCATAAAGTGCTTAGTAAACATCTCGACTCTGCAGCCCACTTTTGATAAGACGCTTTAGCATGGATCCAATCCTTTTTTAATAACAGGACTGTAGAGGAGGAGCCAAGTACCCCCACTCCAATTGCCCTGCCTACATTACCTGAAACGTATGAACCAAAATATGTGACGTATACTGAACAGTTAAACCAGCAAAGAGAAGAATGTGGACTCTGTGCAGTACCCATAAGAATACCTATACCTAAGAGAATATGGGAGGTAAAGTACCCATTGAGGAAACCTTCCAAGACAATATGATGGTCATTTGAATGAGATTCCTGATGAAGCAAAGAAACTGAATGACCAGGATGAATGGGGACGTCATACGAAGCTGAATCGACTCCATATAGATGATAACCGGACCAGAGAGGTGGACGATTTACAAGGAACTAAGAGGTACCAAGGATAAGTAACATTTTGGGATCAAGATGAAGAGACTTATGCCACAAACATGATAGTTTAAACGTGTACAGATGCAATGAAACGCAAGCAGCAAAGCAATCGTGAAGCTAGCCAAATACATTTAAATAGTTAGATATATATATATATATATATATATAACACAAGAGACTGAAGTCCAGTCTGGGGCGCAGCGGCACTCCGGCATTGATTGTGCTGAAAAACGTCATTGTTGCTCATCAAATCCACACACAGACCCTATTTAATGTGCAGCCAAAAGGTCCTTTATTAGTAAAAAAGTATATGGACAAGGAAGGCAGCAGCAGCATTGCACAAAGAAAGAGCGACGCGTTTCACCCTACACCGGCTTCGTCTGGTATATATATATATATATATTCTCATAAATACTTATGGACCAAATAAAGAATTAATGTTTCCACTACGTATAAAGCAGTCCTGAACAATGAGGAAGGCCTCAATTCAGTGTCGCAGTTACAAAAGCAGTTGAATTAAACAGAATATATTTCAGCTAAGGAGTTGGCTGAGCCACGAAAGCCAAGGTCTTATCAGAACTGGAATTGGCTGACATTGGATACAATTAACATGAAAGAACAGAAGCTCCTCCTCAAGAAGGTCAAGGAGAGCAAAAGACGACAGGGAACTATTAAAGAATAAAATCAAATACAACGAAAAGTCTCAATTCGTGGTGTCCAGTCACATGATGGAAGAAAGTTGGATGGATGAGAAGATCACACCTGCGCACGGAAGTCAGATAGTACCCATACTCCTTAAAATGTCCCAGAGAACAGTACAAACTCAAGGCCAACTTCAAAGCACTAATTGACACTGAACCATTGAGGTGATGATGTATGATATTTTAATTGGTCACTCCATACAGATATAACCCCTATACTTCGTTATTCACTTAGAACCAATCCCACTTCCTGATAAGTTTCTGTAGTTTGCCACGTAGGATGACATTGGTAATGACGCAGGTCAACACGTCAGCTATGACCAATTATGGGTCTAAGAACCCAGCTTTTTAATGAAATGATTTAGAGTTCGAGTATTGAGCGATTGCTGATGTTCGCTGTACTCCCTGTTTTAACTACTTGCATTAAAACCGACAAACATTTGCCAAACTATTTGTGTCGTCTGAATTATTGATGTTTGATTGAAATCTGCACCCCATCTATCTCCAGGGTATTGCAACTCATCTTAAAGGGCTGGAAGCCTCCAGTTCAGTACCATGAAAGTCTTCTCACCACCAGCAGGGGCAGACCCAATCCCAATTACTTGTGGCGTGCCGCAGGGCTCCTGTGTCTCGCCAACAATGTTCAATATAGTCACAAAGCCATTGTTCGACGATCTGGACTATCTGGGTGTCACCTACACAAATGCAGATGACACCCAGATTCTCATACCAATCAGTGGGGATTACGACGCGGACACTGCCCTTGTAAAATAAAATGTATCATCATCCAAGCATGGATGGCCGACCACGCCCTATGCTTGAATAATGATAAAACCGAGATTATCATCCTCGGCACCACAGCTAACCTGAACAAACTGAACCCCAATTACACATCTTTTAACATTGATGGTAACCTCATCAAAGTGTTTAAAGTGGTAAAAACTCTGGGCTTCTACCTTGATTCCACTCTCACACTTGGCAAACAGGTCACAGTATACACGTGCAAGCTGATCAGAGCCTGTAAACCATTCCTCTCAAAGGACAGCTGCACTATTCTAGCTAGAGCCCTTATACTCTCCAAGCTGGACTATTGCAATGCCTTATATTTAGGGGCTAGCAAGCACATTATCAACAAGATCCAAATCCTCCAAAATAACTCCCTCAGAGCGGCACAGGGCATTACAAGGAGAGAACATATTTCAGAGCTGAGGAGACGATACAAATGGTTATCCCATCAACGATAAAATCTTGCTTAAAACCGTCCCACTGACCCATAAGTGTCTCAACAAAGCTGCCCCACTCTACCTCTTTGACGGAATCAACAGAAGAACATCAGAAGAACACCCCACCAGAAAAGTAAACTCTCTTTCTTGGTTGTTCCTAGATTTAAACTAAAAAAAGTCTGGGGGGAGTAGCTTCCCTATCATGGCGGCACAGCTGTGGAACGCCCTCCCACAACCATTGGGAGCTGACCAAACCATCCTAAAATGTAGGCGCAATGCCCTTAATTGGCTCAGAGCCAAGGGTCATTGCCCCACCTAAATTGCCTGACTTCTCTTGCACCCCTCTGACGCTTATAACTGCTCATGTATATAAATACTGTAATTTTCTGTATATTGTTTTGACCATTTTTTTTATATTTCTATGACAACTTCTGCACACCTCGTGCTACAACCATTGTAAGTCATTCCTTTCGTAATTTTTTGTAACTTTTGTATTTCATGCCATAACAGTTGTAACTGTTGTAAATAGCGTCACGAGAACGCTGCGTACCTGTTCGTCCGGTTGGATTCCTTGGTGATGAGGCCAGGCTGTCGGATGACCCGGAGAGATGTGACGGATGGCGCGGGGAACCAGCCCAACACCAGCCCGAATGGAACCGGATTGGAGGTGAACCGGCTCCCAACGCCACGGGTTGGCTCACCCCTGATTGAGTGGCGTCAGGACAGTGCAAGCACTGGCAGGGGGAGCCTCTGAGTTGATGGTCAGGGGTCCTTGGTGGGATTCTGATGGTAGGCAGGTCCGGGGACTGGAAGCTGAACGGTCCCTCCAGGGACGAAGACAAGGAAGCAAGAAGAGCAGGCCGGTCAGGAGGAAGTACGGAACAAGAGGGGAAGCACAGAGCGGATAGGAACTGGAAGGACTGGGCAGAGACTAGAACCAAGGAGGGCGAGCGGGACTTCTGGAGCTGAAGGAAGGGGAAGAAGGAATGAGGAAGGACAAGGCGAAGGGCAGGGGTATCCCAGGCAGAACAAGGGAAGTGGAGGGCAGGGGTTCCCCAGGCAGAACAAGGGAAGGCGGAGGACAGGAGTCCCCCAGGCAGAACAAGGGGAAGTGGAAGGCAGAGGTCCCCCAGGCAGAACAAGGGAAATAAGCAAGGCAGCAAAGACACGATCCGAACAAACCGCGTTGAGACGCGGTTTGGAAAAGGATCAGGGCTCCTTAAATAGGCCCGCCAGCACCTGGGAGGCCTGTCACGCAAGCCGTGCCGTCTCCCCGGCAACGGACACCCCACAACGAGGCTTGAGCCGCACGCCCTCCCGAACCGAGCATCCTGCGCACTGCGCATGCGCGGAGCGCGGAGAGCGGGCGCCCGCGCATGCGCGAAGCAGTGCGCGTAGGAGACCCGGAAGCGCCAGGGACCCAGGACATTCCCGGACCTCGGAGCCGAAAACGAGGATACAGCCTCCAGGACGGGGAGCGCCGTAGCGGGTAAGGGGACCTCAGGACGGGCGGCGTGACACTATGCCCCCTCCCAGAAAGGCCCAGGGCCCCAGGTTTCCAGGGGAAATGAAGAAAATATTCACGGATAAGCCGGGGAGCGTGCACATTATAGTGCGGCTCCCAAGTGCGATCACAAGCGGGATAACCCTTCCAATCGATCAGGAACTGGAGCACACCCCGACGAATCCGCGAATCACAGATCTCCTGAACCTCAAATTCAGGAACCCCTTGTACCAGAACAGAGGAGGGCTGAGGACTAGAGCGTCGAAAGACATCCTTCACATAGGGCTTCAGAAGTGAGACATGGAAGACAGGGTGTATCCTCCAAGTGCGGGGCAGCACCAATCGAAAAGCCACTGAGGACAAACGCTTGGCAATCTTGAAAGGCCCATAGAACCGGGGTGCCAATTTGGTAGGTAAATTACGAATAGGTAGATTTTTGGAAGACAACCAAACCAGATCGCCCACCTGGAGATCGGGCTCCGCGGTTCGGTCCCTATCGGCCTGCTCCTTCATGCGCTCACGTGTCTCTGTAAGGGTTCTCCGGGCCAGGACATGTTGTTTCTGAATATTGAAGACCAAGTGGTCTGCAGACGGAACAGAGCTGGGCACCACAGGTGAGAAAGGAACCAGCTTGGGATGTTGTCCAGCTGAACATAGAAAAGGACTGATGCCGGTGGCAGCATGGGCCGCATTGTTATAGGAAACCTCCGCCAAGTCCAGGTACCTTAGCCAGTTTGACTGAGTGGCATTGGCATAGCAACGTAAGTATTGCTCCAGGGTTTGATTCGTCCTTTCGGTTTGACCGTTGGTGTGCGGGTGATAGCCTGAGCTCAAGGCTCTATGGATGCCTAGATGACTACACAGCTGACGCCAGAAAGATGAAAGAAATTGTGAACCACGATCAGAGATGATCTTCACAGGGAGTCCGTGTAACCGATAGATGTTGTGTAGGAATGCCAAAGCCATCTGGGAGGAAGTAGGGATCTTCATGAAGGGAATAAAATGTGCATATTTAGTGAAACAATCCACGACCACCATGACACAAGTGTGATCAGCAGAGGGCGGAAGCTCAACAATGAAGTCGGTAGCGATCGTATGCCAAGGGTAGGGAGGTGTTTCAGTAGGCCTAAGTAGTCCCAAAGGCTTTCTTCTAGGTGTCTTTGTCTGAGCACAGATGGGACAACTTTCCACATATGACTTTACTTCTTTGGCCCATCCAGGCCACCAGAATTGTCTGGAGATCAACTCCTGGGTAGCCTTGATACCACGGTGACCAGCTACTTGAGAATCGTGAAACCCGTGGAGAATGTCCAAGCGAAGGGCAGCCGAAGGTATGTATAACCGGTTCAGGAAGAACAAAAAACCGTCGCGTTCGCAGATCTGGGGTTTCTTTAGTAGATCGACACGTTCCGGATCCCTCAAGGTCTCTTGGATGATCTTCTGGAGATGCGGAGCTAAGGTTAGGAGAAAGTGTTTGGGAGTTATCATAGGCGTATCCAAACCGGCTCCCACTTCTTCCTTTTCCAAGGATCTGGACAAGGCATCAGCCTTCTGGTTCTGGGAGCTAGGAATGTATGTGATTTTGAAATCATAGTGAGAGAAGAAGAAGGCCCAGCGGGCTTGGCGAGCAGTGCGACACTGCAATGTTCGTAGGAACTGCAAGTTGCGATGGTCGGTGCGAACTTCTACAGGGAAACGACCACCAAGTAAATGATGCCTCCATTCTTCAAACGCCGTCTTGATGGCCAAAAGTTCTTTTTCAATAACGGCATAGTTCAGCTCACTAGAGGTGAGTTTCCGTGAGTAATAGGCCACAGGATGTTCATCGCCGGATGCAGGATGTTTTTGTAGCAGGACCGCTCCAACAGCGAAGTTGGAGGCATCTGCTTCGATGACATATGGCATCTCATCGTTAGGATGACGCAAAACAGGGGCTGTACTAAACGCTGTCTTCAAGCACTCAAATGCTGTCGATGCCTCTTGATCCCAAAGGAAAGGTATCTTGGCACTGGTCAGATGTGTCAATGGGGCCGTGACCTGTGAAAACTGTGGAATAAAGCGCCGATAAAAATTGGCGAACCCCAAAAACCGCTGAAGGGACTTCAAATCATGAGGTTGTTTCCAGTTCTGAATAGCCTTCACTTTGCCCGAATCCATGTGTATACCTGCATTGCTGATTACGTATCCCAGGAACTCCATGTTATTCCGGTGAAACGAGCATTTTTCGGCTTTGGCGTACAGGTGATTACGTGACAAACGCAATAGTACTTCGCGGACATGCGAGACATGTTCCTTCAGATCGTCCGAGAAGATCAGGATATCGTCTAGGTAAACCCAGACCGAGATGCCAACCAGATCGCCAAACACGTTGTCCATAAACCGTTGGAAGACGGCCGGAGCATTACACAACCCGAAGGGCATTACCCTGTATTCGTAGTGTCCAAAGGGCGTTTTGAATGCCGTCTTCCACTCGTCGCCCTCTTTGATTCTAACCAGGTGGTAGGCTCCCGGAGATCCAATTTAGTGAAGATCTTGGCCGAACGTAAGGACTCCATGATGTCCCGAATCAAAGGTAATGGGTACCTGTCCTTGAGTGTTATGTCGTTCAATTGACGGTAATCGATACAGGGCCGCAGGGTCCCCTCTTGCTTCTTGACAAAGAACAACGGAAAACCGGCGGAGGATCTGGAGGGTACGATGTAACCCTTCTTAGAACAATCATCCAGATAATCCCGGAGTACTTGTTTTTCAGACTGAGTTAGAGAGTATAACTTCCCATGAGGAATCACAGCACCAGGGTCAGGTCTATGGGGCAGTCAAATGACCGATGAGGAGGAAGAGGTATTTCTCCGGGTTCCGAAAACACGGTACAAAAGTCGGCGTAAACATCCGGAATCTGGGACAGGGAACATAAGGCAGACGAGACCTCTCCCGGGATTAGAGGGACCAAGGTTGTAGACTTCAAGGAGGTGTTGTGGCAGCAACATTCACGGAGGCAAAAGGCAGAAACAAATTTCAAAGTACGGGACTCCCAATCGATTGTAGGATTGTGTCGCAAAAGCCAAGGCAGTCCCAAAACCACAGGATACGATGGTGACTTGATGACGTCGAGGGCTATGTTTTCTTCATGCCCCTCGACCTGTAACAGCATGCCGATGGTATGCAACCGAATGGGACCGGAAGCTAAGGGTGTACCATCGATGACCTCTACCGGTATAACCGTTCTTCTGGTAAATAAAGGCATACCAAGGTTGATGGCGAATGTCTCGTCAATATAGTTCCCGGAGGCCCCACAATCTAATAGACCATGGACATCGATCCTTTTATCAAGCCACTTCAAAGTGATCACTAGATTCATCAAGACGGCAGGCTGCATTGGGGGCAGTTGTAACCCAGGGCTGGAAAGGTCTGAAAGCAAGAAAGGACCTGTCGTAGCCTTTCCCTTAGACGACAGGTCTTCTAGTTTCCCCCTTTCTTGATAGGACGTAGAGGGCAGGTTCCCAGGAAATGTCCAGCGCCTCCGCAGTATAAACACAGTCGCAGACTTCTCCTGCGCTTCTTCTCCTCTTCCGATAACGGGCCCCTTACAGCTCCTAGTTGCATTGGTTCTTGGGTAGCATCCGAAGGTGTTGATATCCCAGTAGGATGAGTCAGTGGTCTGAGGTTTCCCTTTTCAAACCGACGTCTCTCTCCTTTTCTCTCGGCCAACCTCTGGTCTATCCTCAGAACTTGTTCAATAAGTTTCTGTAGATCATCGGGTTCCGGTATGTGCAACAATTCATCTTTGTATTCTTCTCTTAATCCCCGGCGAAACAAGGTTTTTTGCGTTACTTCTGGCCATAAGGAGTCAGTTGCCAATTGACGGAAACGGCTGATGTAAGAAATGATGTCGGTATTGGCTTGTTGTAGATCCATCAGTTGATTCTGCGCTGCAGAGGCTAGATTGGGGGATTGAAACACATCCAAGAATGCTTTCTCGAAGGCTAAAAAATCATTCAGGATTGGGTTATTAGTAACGACCAATGGAGTCGCCCAGGCAAGAGCGTTACCAGATAAGTTGCCCAATATGTATCCGATCTTGGCCTTGTCATTGGTAAAGTGTGATGAACGGAAGAGAAAGTGTATGCGGCAATGATTACAGAATTCACCCACACGGCGGGGATCTCCATCGAACTTGATGGGAGCTGTGTGAGCCATGGGACCTTCAGGTTGTGGTATGGCACCAGTGTTCTGAGTCACCATTTGGCGTAAGGCTACATTTTCCTGACGGAGTGCCGCCATCTCGGCACGAAGCGCTTGAAGTTCGTTACGAAGACCCGGATCCTCTTCCATCGTAAAGTCCGAGGAGTCAGAAGACAGGCGTCTCAATCTGTTGTAAATAGCGTCACGAGAACGCTGCGTACCTGTTCGTCCGGTTGGATTCCTTGGTGATGAGGCCAGGCTGTCGGATGACCCGGAGAGATGTGACGGATGGCGCGGGGAACCAGCCCAACACCAGCCCGAATGGAACCGGATTGGAGGTGAACCGGCTCCCAACGCCACGGGTTGGCTCACCCCTGATTGAGTGGCGTCAGGACAGTGCAAGCACTGGCAGGGGGAGCCTCTGAGTTGATGGTCCGGGGTCCTTGGTGGGATTCTGATGGTAGGCAGGTCCGGGGACTGGAAGCTGAACGGTCCCTCCAGGGACGAAGACAAGGAAGCAAGAAGAGCAGGCCGGTCAGGAGGAAGTACGGAACAAGAGGGGAAGCACAGAGCGGATAGGAACTGGAAGGACTGGGCAGAGACTAGAACCAAGGAGGGCGAGCGGGACTTCTGGAGCTGAAGGAAGGGGAAGAAGGAATGAGGAAGGACAAGGCGAAGGGCAGGGGTATCCCAGGCAGAACAAGGGAAGTGGAGGGCAGGGGTTCCCCAGGCAGAACAAGGGAAGGCGGAGGACAGGAGTCCCCCAGGCAGAACAAGGGGAAGTGGAAGGCAGAGGTCCCCCAGGCAGAACAAGGGAAATAAGCAAGGCAGCAAAGACACGATCCGAACAAACCGCGTTGAGACGCGGTTTGGAAAAGGATCAGGGCTCCTTAAATAGGCCCGCCAGCACCTGGGAGGCCTGTCACGCAAGCCGTGCCGTCTCCCCGGCAACGGACACCCCACAACGAGGCTTGAGCCGCACGCCCTCCCGAACCGAGCATCCTGCGCACTGCGCATGCGCGGAGCGCGGAGAGCGGGCGCCCGCGCATGCGCGAAGCAGTGCGCGTAGGAGACCCGGAAGCGCCAGGGACCCAGGACATTCCCGGACCTCGGAGCCGAAAACGAGGATACAGCCTCCAGGACGGGGAGCGCCGTAGCGGGTAAGGGGACCTCAGGACGGGCGGCGTGACAGTAACTCATGGCTTAAGTATACTTGTAGCCTTTACTGCTGTTGCGCCCAGATACCCTCGGGTTTGGTGCGCCCTACAAATAAACAAACTGCTCTTTGAAACAGTAGTTTATCCAAGAGAAGGTATTTAAACCTTTGGGAAATCTGAAAGACTTCCCTGTGTCACTGCACGCAAGGTGATGTGTGACACAATGTAAAAGATGATGCCTATCGAGTTAGTCAGACTCCACAACTAAAAGGAACACAGAGTTCAAAAATCACATTAAAATACATGGGATACTGGAGAAAATAAAGTCTCTCTCTCTCTCTCTCTCTCTCTCTCTCTCTCTCTCTCTCTCCCTCTCTCCCTCTCTCCCTCTCTCCCTCTCTCCCTCTCTCCCTCTCTCCCTCTCTCCCTCTCTCCCTCTCTCCCTCTCTCTCTCTCTCTCTCTCTCTCTCTCTCTCTCTCTCTCTCTCTCTCTCTCTCTCTCTCTCTCTCTCTCAAAAAAAATCAAGTCCTCGAAATCCAGTATAGTTGCTGGGGGGCTCCAAGGTAGAGAGGAATTAGCACATTTCTGAGAATTCTCCCGAACATATAGCATCTCTGAGAATGGTCCTCCCCAATCCCATAAGTGGCTTCCTTCCCCATGTGATCCCCCTTTGGTGTGGCACCCCTAGTGGACCTATTGTACTGTGGATGCACTGCCCTGTCCCCATAGGAAAGGCTCCTCGCCCCAGCAACGGCATCCTCAGATTCATCACAACTTAGAAAGAATGTTGACGCTAGTCTATCTCAATACTAAAGTTAGAGAAGTACCTACCTCGTTTTGTTAAGTGTGGGCCCAAAGCATGCTTCCATTATCCTACTTGTTGGCAAACGTGACCTGGCACACATTAGATTTGTGAAACATGGGGTTTGCCGGTAACAGGATAATGGTTATGAACACATTTCATTCAACACTTTAGGGCTTTTGCCATCAATGTTAAATATCGATGTATTTGCTAAATGATGCAGCAAAGCTCTACAAAACAGTACTGCATTCATTCATGACTGTACATTACATTCTTAGTTGCTTAAAGAGCATAGTATACCATTAGTGTGTCACTTTCTTGGAAAAGGCCTTTGCTGTAAATAAATAAACTAAACTAAGCTATACATTCTGTTAGTTACGTTGCTCTTTAATACAGAGATGAGTGATTTATGTATAGTCATAATATAAACCCAACACTGGTCCATAAGCTGAGTTAAACAGCAGTCACAATTTGGTACAGCTATGGACATGTTTTGTAACAACCAAAGCAGATCTGTTTATATGTCCAGGACAGGAACATTGAACATATAATCATGCACTTTGATCATTTAGGTATATATTTCAGCTAAAAGAAGTAATGTAATATTAGGTTGAGAATGCTTTCGTTTATGGAATCCTTTTAAACATTGGATTGTGGTTCTTTAAATCTTCATTTTCAGGTATATCAAATATTTGTTTCTTAATCCTATTTCTCCAGCATGGGGTCTGGCATGGATTGACATGCTCATGAATATTCCCCGTTGTCAGGCCGGGAATCCACGGTATAGAAAAAAATCAGTATCAGTTTCGTTTCTGATCTGTCTTTCTTAGTAGTAACCAATCACTGGTCTCTGGGTCATACTACCCCCAGCCAATGACTGCCCTCTCCCTAAGCCCCGCCGCCGGCAGCCATCCTCAGATTTTTACTGCACGTTCAAGTGTTGGGAGTCCTCATGCTGTAGTTCTCGAGCTTTTGCTGCGTTTTCGCTCTTTTTCAGGAGATTTTTTCTCATTTTTCGGTTAAATTAGAGCCTCAAGCTCCACCGTTTCTACATCCGATCAACAGGGATCCGTTTCAGAGTTTTCTACGCCTCTCAAGGGTGAAGATTTCGTTGAGTTACGCTTTTGGAGGTTTCCAGAAGTTCCGAGGCCTACCCCGGACATGGCCCAGGAGAAAGGAAGCTGACGCCCGGGAAGCTGTTCAGGACCAGCCCTGGATGCCAGCTTCAGAATGTTTTCAAGGAGGACGAGCATTCTTTATGCCTCTGCTGTCTCCATGAGGACAAGACGCACAAGGAGAAGGACTGTGCGTTTTGTGGGAACATGTCGGAGCAGACCATGAAGGATCGCCACCTCCGTCTCGCCAACTGGCTGGAAGGGAAGAGCCCGTCAGGCGAGAAGAAGAAAAAGAAGTCAGAGCGGTCTTCTAAGTCCTGTGAGGGTGCCCCAGCGACGGGGGCCCAACAAAAGGCTAAGCACCGCGAGTCCGCGGGCACCGGGAGCGCCGAACGGTCGGGCTCCTTGGCTGCCAGGCAGGGCGCATCCTCCCCGGCTCCATCAACCACGAGCCAACGCTCTGGCTTGGGTAAGAGGAAGTCCGAGAAACCGGCGAAGCTTCTGGAGAGGCCCCGGTCGATCTCGAAGATTCCGGCAGAGGGGGAGCGAGGCTCGGACCCTCCCCCCAAGGTGAAGGCCACAGGCGTCCAGAAGGTGATGCTAAGACCTCGATTGAGGATGTCGCTGCGGCCCTGGCTCAGCCTGTGGAGGCTACACCAGTGGAGGCGCCCTCAGGACCCAGAGTCTCCCTGAGGGATCCCGACGAGGGCGACGACGAGAGCGACGGTGTCGCCGACAAGGCTCCTCAAGCGCCCGTCGTTTCCGGCGCCGCAGGACACCTCGGCAGCCATTTTGTCAGCGATTCAGTCCTTATGCTCGGAGATAAGGACAAGGTTGCCCCTTCCCCCAACGGAGGTACCTGAGCCAGACCCGACGGGGGAACCGGAGCCAGGACCTTCGGAGACTCCACCGCATAAAAGGAGGAGGACGCATCCTACGCCACCTCTCCCACCTCTGCGGCCTGCTCTGCCTTCCCCTCGGTTTACTACCCACGGGGATGATGCAGGCACGGACACGGCTACGACAGTTACAGATGACGACGGAGGCGACGACGGGACGTGTCCCCTGTCGCTGCCTGCTCGGGCGTCCCCGCCCAACAAGATTGGATCCTTTCATGCCATGATTTCCAGGGCATCCGAGCTTTTTCAGCTCTGCCCAGAAGAAAAGAAGAAAGAAGGGTTCCTTTACCAACGGCGCGAGGCTAAAAGGAAGACGGTCCTCGCCTTACCGCTTCTTGATGTCATCTGGGATGAGGGGCTCGCCCTCCTCAAGAACCCTGCCACGGCGCCAGCGAAGAGGGACCGGTACGAGAAGAAATACCGGGTCCCCGACGCTGCCCCCTTGTGCCTTCGGACACAACCTACCCCGGATTCGGTCGTCTCGGCAGCGGCAAAGAAGAAAGCTGGGGGGGCATCGCCCTCGACATCAACTTCCCCGCCGGACGGCGAGGGCAGGAAATTGGACACGATGGGACGACGGATCATCTCATCCGCAGCGACGACTATCAAGGCGGCCAACGCCCTGGCTATCGTAGCCCGCTACGACAGGGAGTTGTGGTTCAAAATCGCCCCTCTGTTAGACTTCCTTCCGGATGCCAAAAGGGCTGAGGCCCTTGAAATTCTACAGGAGGGGGAGGTTGCTTCGGACCACGCCATCACGGTGGCAATGGACATCGCCGACACCGGTTTCCGTCAGTTGGGCAACAGTGTTTGCTTGAGACGACGAGGATGGCTCAAGGCCACGGATTTCCGCCAGGACCTACAAACCAAGGTTTTGGACATGCCCTTCGACGGGAACAACCTGTTTGGGAAGGCGGTTGATGAGTCCCTTCAGGCCATCAAGACAGACACAGAGACTGCCCGGGCACTGGGAGTGCTCCAACAACGACGGCCGTCCTTTCGGAGCTCCGGAGGCAGACAAGGTGCCTCCAAGGGATCTGGCAGTGGCTCCTCCACTTACCGCCAAGCGGGCAAGATCTTCATCCCAGGAAGCCTACAGGGGACGCGGCAAGTCAGGTGGTGCCGGTCTTCGTCGACAAGGAGGTCAAGGAGGCAAGGCAGCCTCCAAACAAGATTGAACCGACCGTGGGGTCGGGCCCCTGCCGGAGCACCCCGGTGGGAGGCCGGCTGGCGAGGTTCGTCAGCGTGTGGGTGTCCATCTCCACCGACCGTTGGGTGCTGGACGCCCTGGCCCAAGGGCACGCCCTCGAGTTTCAGAAGAAGTGCCCTCACGTTCCACCCGTGGCCAGGAAGGAAAATCACATCCCTCAACTACTGTTGGAAGTAAGGGCGATGCTCAAGAAGGGTGCCATCGAGCTCGTCCTAAAGAGGCTTCGGGGCTCCGGAGTTTACTCAAGGTACTTCCTCGTAAAAAAGAAGACAGGAGGATGGCGCCCCATCCTGGACCTACGACGACTGAACAAGTACATCAAGGCACAGAAGTTCCGTATGGTCACCCTCCAGCATGTGCTGGGACAGCTGGAGGAGGGCGATTTCCTGTCGTCGTTGGACTTGGAGGATGCGTACTTCCACATCCCCATTCTAAAATGACACCGAAAGTTCCTCAGGTTCGTGGTCCAAGGACGGCACTACCAGTTCAAGGCCCTCCCGTTCGGATTGAAGTCGGCACCCAGTGTGTTCACCAAGTGCCTCGCACCGGTGGCGGCGTGGCTGCGCCTACAGGGGATCCATGTCTACCCCTACCTGGACGACTGGCTCATCCGGGCAAGGACAAGGGAGCTCGCCGTGGAGCACATTGCGAAGACCGTCCAGCTGCTCACGGACCTGGGATTTTCCATCAACTTTCCAAAATCCCACCTGGTTCCGTCGCAAGTCGCCCTGTTTCTGGGAGCCAAGCTCGACACAGTGGCGCGGCTGGCCTCGCCGTCGGAGGAAAGGACCAGGATCATTCTGGGCAAGGTGCAGCGCCTGCTGGCCACGGACATGGCCAGGGTAAGATCTATCAAGTCCCTCCTCGGGATGATGTCGTCCTGCATTTATCTGGTGCGCCTTTACAGGCTTCGGATGAGACCCTTACAGGAGTTCCTCGACGCCCGCTGGATCCAGTCGACGGGCAGCTTTGAGGACAGGATCCCTCTCAACGAGACATTCCGTCAGGCGATCCGGTGGTGGGGTACCCGCTCCCATCTGTCGGCGGGCACAGACTTTCAGACCCCACCAGGTGACGGTGACGACAGAGGCCACCCCGGAAGGTTGGGAGCACACTCTGGAGATCTTCACGCGAGAGCCCTCTGGCTCCCGGAGGAGAAGTCTCTCCACATCAACATCTTGGAGTTCCGCGCAGTGTTCTGGGCCCTCAGGTCCTTTCTTCCGTCCCTCAAGGGCAAGGTGGTGAGGATCTTCACCGACAACACCACCACGATGTTCTACATCCAGAAGCAGGGCGGAACCAGGCCCCCGGCCCTATCCAAGAAATCCCAGGATCTATGGCATTGGGCCGTCGCCCAAGGGATGTTTCTGGTGCCTCTTCATCTGGCAGGAATAAAAAACACGATCGCCGACTCACTCAGCAGGGAGCTGCGCTCGTGCCACGAGTGGGAACTACACCAGGATCAAGTGGATCGACTCTTCCGACGATGGGGCGAACCCCAAATCGATCTCTTCGCAACGGCGACGAATTCCAAGTGCCGGAGGTTCGCCAGTGGGTTCCCCCAGCCGAGGAGCATGGCCGATGCTTTCTCGTTCCCCTGGGACGGCCTATTTCTTTATGCGTTCCCTCCGCTGCCGTTGCTGCTCCGGCTAGTCAACCAGCTCAAGAGGTCCCGGTGCATGATGATCCTCATCGCACCGGCGTGGCCGAGACAGATCTGGTTCCCGGACCTTCTGGACTTGTCAACGTCCCCACCAGTCAAGCTGCCGACGGACGCAAACCTTCTCTCCAGAGAAGGAGGCGCCATTCTTCACCACAACCCGGAGTTGCTGAACTTGCAGGCCTGGCTCCTGCAGCACTAGAGTTTGGAGGGTACGACATCCTGACCGACTGCAGAGAGGTGCTTGCAAAGGCCAGGGCGTCCTCAACTCTCAAATGCTACGGACATAAATGGAAGAGGTTCTCTGTCTGGTGCCGTGCACAGAAGATTAACCCTCTGCGGATTACGGCCCCTCAAGTACTGCTGTACCTAGTGTCGCTGGCCAAAGCTGGACTGACTCACGCCTCCATCAAAATACATCTGGCTGCAATCTCCCGATATACCAGGACGACGGGACGGGCGTCCTTGTGGTCTCATCGCCTGGTGAAAGAATTCATGAAGGGACTATTCCGATCATTCCCGCCGGTGAAGGCTCCTGCCCCGGCGTGGGAGCTTGATGTGGTGCTGACCAGGCTCATTGGGGCCCCATTCGAGCCTATGCGTTCGGCACCTTTGAAGTTCCTGTCATGGAAGACAGGTTTCCTCGTGGCCATCACCTCCGCACGACAATTGGGAGAGATCCAGGCCCTATCTTGCAAGCCTCCATACTTGACTTTTCATGACACAAGGGTGGTGCTGAGGACACACCCATCCTTTATGCCCAAGGTGCCGTCGGACTTTCACCTCAACGAGCCCTTGGTGTTGCCAGTTTTCTTCCCGTCGCCTTCGTCGCCGGCCGAGAGGACTTTGCACTCCCTGGATGTAGCTAGAGCGCTGAAGTTCTACGTGGACCGCACGAAGAGTTTTCGGAAGACGTCACAGCTGTTTGTGAACTTTGGGCCTGTGAATCAAGGGAAGGCTCTCTCGAAGACTTCCATTTCCAGATGGCTCTCCAGCTCCATCATGCACTGTCACCGGTTGGCAAACCGACAGCTGCCCGGCCGTCCGAAAGCCCATTCGACCAGAACGATCACTGCTACCACGGCGTTCCTGTCTGATGTGCCCCTGCTGGACATCTGCAGGGCTGCGACGTGGAGGTCGACGCACACCTTCACAAGATTCTACTGCGTCGATCGGGACTCCAGGGAGGAGTCCAGGGTCGGCCAAGCAGTGCTGCGCAACCTGTTCGCCTAAGGGGAGCCTGATGAAGAGGTAAGAGTTGCTTAATGTTGAGTTGTTGTATGGCTTAATGTTGAGCCTGTTGCCCCCTCCCGTGGTTGTGCATGTGTGTACTGCTATGTATTCTCTTATTTATGAGCATGTGAATCCATTGCAGACCCCATGCTGGAGAAGGAACAAGTTACTTACCTGTAACTGTTGTTCTCCAGCATGGGTCTGGCATGGATTCACATGCGAACCCTCCCGCCTACCCCTCTGCGGCTCTTCACTTGGTCATACTGCCACTTTACGTGCTACCAAATCTGAGGATGGATGCCGGAGGCGGGGCTTAGGGAGAGGGTTGTCATTGGCTGGGGGCAGAATGACCCAGAGACCAGTGATTGGTTACTACTAAGAAAGACAGATCAGAAACGAAACTGATACTGATTTTTTTTCTATACCGAGGATTCCCTGCCTGACGACTGGGAATATTCATGAGCATGTGAATCCATGCCAGACCCATGTTGGAGAACAACAGTTACAGGTAAGTAACTTGTTCCTTCTAAGAATACGCACACACTGATTAGCATGAGTCGAGATCATGGATCTCCAGATTTAAAAAAGTAGAGTTTCTGGAAAGGTGGGGTTAAGATGAGCCTCACATTCCTCGCTGTGCTTGGTTGCATGGGTGCTGCATTTGGAAGCCTCTGTCCACAATGCTCACGGGTTGCGTCCCTGGTCTGGTAGACGGGCAGCGCGGAAATCAACCTTTTCTAGAACGCTCCAGACAGATATTCATTTTTTAATGTATTCGTTTTTTAACAAGCATAATACAATAACTGCAGAAAATAGCACATTTACATATCCTTGAAACATAAGGAAGTCATCAAGCCAGGCACAACACTGCCAGAAAATGACATCAACATGTCTCGTCGGGGGTCTAGTCTGGATTTTACATCAGGTATTGGATGTATGGTCCCCACACATCTGGGGGCCAGGAATGCAAAGGCATAGTTCGTATAAATGCCACTTTCCAGTCATAACAGTAGGTTACATCCTCCAGCCACACTGCGTCCAAAAGACACACACTAAACACACAACCGCTTCCCCGGTTTCGATGGTTTTGTCGAAACGGGTGAAAGCGCCAACAGGACCGCCGAAAATTTCGACGGAATCCTCTGATCTTGAAGATCAACAGCCTTCCCCCGCATCCGTAGCAGCGGCGTGCGACTGAGCCATCGAAACTTAAGAGCGCTACCTCAAAATCACATTTGTCTGGCGAAGCACGCTCCGGTGATGCTCCGACTCCCCATAAGGCTCCGGTAGTACAAAAATCTACCGGTAGGCCTCCTAATCAATCGCTAGGCGCAAAATCTACTGCTAGGCCTCCTAGTTGTACGGCACACCCCAATTCGCCGAACATCGGCGAACGCATCGCAAGGATTACTTCGGTAGTGGGGTTGATGCCGAAAAAGTCGACGAAACGCAAGGAGCGTGCCGCAGACACGTCTAAAGACGCGCCACAGCACCCCGATGCTTGGGAAGACTATGAAGATAGCCAGGAGCCTTTGTCTAGCACTATCAGTAATAAATTCCGGTGCCAAAGGCAAGAAAACGAAGATTTTCCACCTTTTGCACCTTCTGGTTCGTCTAAATGGACCAGGGAAAAATTTGAAGGGTGCATGGACCGCTTGGAAAGGATTGTGTTGCTTCCAGAGCACCCTACACTCAAGAGACCTCTGGAGGATCCTCTGGCTGTGTCAACCTTACGGTTTCCTGGAGATTTAGAATCTCCTCAGGACTATTTCACTTCCATCCACCCTGAAGATGAAATTCAAATGGTCACATATCAAGATATTTATGTTGAGGAAGAAGATACTACCTTTCTACAGAACTATACTGCAGATGACCAGCCGGATGCCACGGACAACTAGGAGGACACTCGTCAAGTTGAGACGGAGCCATAGGCACGCGCTACTCCCAATCAGGACACAGATGTCCTGTGCGTGGACTCCCCTCCTCCCACCCAGGCCCGCCACGCTTCACCAATAGACGATCAAATAGCCTTTAATGCCATCTTGAAGAAGGCAGTCGATTACTTTCAGATCGCCACCCAAGAAGCCATACCTGAAAAAGATTTTGTGGAGGACATTCTTACAGAAAGCCCCCATCCCCCCAGTCAAGCCATTCCTCTACTAAACTCCATTAAAAGGAGATTGGCTCCTTCTCTTGTCACACCAGCACAGACCACGGAAGTAAATCCAAGGGTGGAGAAATGATTTCGGCCATCGCCTTCTGACCCTCAATATATTAAAGGCCACACCACTCCCGATTCCCTAGAGGTTACCACCACCCGGAAACGGGCGGGAGTACCCCTTACTACGGGAGAGGCACCTCCTGATAAGTAGTCAAAAAGATTATATGCCTTGGGTAAACATATTGCCACACCAGCTGCCTTTACCACACGCATAGCAAACACCACGTTGCTTGCCAGTTATGCAGATGTGTAGTGGAACCTTATACAAGAAGGTCTCCAGGAAGTGCCCGAACCTGCAATAACTAAATTACTTGCGATCGTGGCCGTGAGTATGTACCTGCATCTCTGAGGGAGTTGAAGGTGTCCAAACTCTATGACCTCAGGAGCCAGGCCGATAAGTTCAGAGTTTGCGGGCTTGGGAGTAGTGTCTCCCCTCCGTCCTGAGACAACATGTTGTACGGGCAGTGTAATCTCACAGGGGGGGAGAGATGAACGGAATGGGATTCATTTCGTAATGAGATGATGGCGATTTTTCAGTCGCAGGGCTCCGTTCTGTCCGCGCCTTCGAAAGAAGCCGGCTGGGAACATGCTAGAGCTGCCGCTCGCACGCCTTTGGGCTTGGGTGGTCGGCGCGATCACCAGGAACCTTCGAGGTCCCGGTCGGACAAGGTGGATCACTCTAGACATGCCCTCTCCAGGTCCCGGTCCTCGACGCCCTCGAGACCGTCGGAGCCTGTGAGGTTTTAGAAGAAGACGTAGACGCCTCCGGCGCCGTGTCCGTCGAGGGACTCTCTCGAGGCTCTGCTCCAAGGATGCCATCGGCAACGAGGCCGTTGACGGAAACGCACGGGGCACAGCCCTCGAGGCCTGTGTCAAAGCCTTCGGTGCCACGCTAGACGTCGACGCTTTTTGAGGAGGCTTTATCGGAGGTGCCCCGTAGACCTGTGGTAACACTGAGGAAGGCTTTGGCCAAGTCAAAAAACGTGGTTGTGCCTTTTTCTGTGCCCTTATCCAGGGATTTATTCCAGCTTCTTGACTATATTTCTGAGGTGGATGAGGGGTCTGATGAAGGTTTGGTTCCTGATGAACTGTTATCTGGTCATAGCCAGTTGGAAGACCTGCGTCAGTCTTTGCATGACGCCAGTGGTCTGGACACCTCCCCGGAGGTTGAGTTTGGCAGGCCTGAGCCTGGTACGCATGCTGAATCTTGATACAGGCGCCTCATGTTGAGGGTGACTGAGTACTTGGGGTGGTCTGCGCCACCAGTGGATTTTCTGCAGGAAGACCTGACCGATATTTTGGACCAAAGTCCACCAACTGACCCGGTACTGCCATTCCATATGGCCTTGCAGAGAAGGGTGGCAGCGGCTTGGACTGCTCCGAAGAGTCTCCCGGCAGTGGCCAAATCTTTGCTGAAAAAATACTGTGCAGCCAGTAGCGACCCCTGCTACTTGACTACGCACCCCACTCTGGAGAGTTTGGTGGTCCAGGCGGCTATGGCCCCAGTAAAGCAGGCGTTGTACCCTACCAGCCCTCCTGATAGGGATGACAAGCGTTTTGATGGCTGGGCGAAGAAAGTGTTTTCTTCAGGGGGTATGGCTTTACAGGAGCCAACTACGTGTGTGCCTTAGCACGCTTCACTCACACTCTGTGGAATTGTGTGTCTTTGGCAGCTGAACATATTCCTGAAGGGGAGGAACGGGATGGTTTTCTTGCTCTCGTTCAGGATGGCAAGGATGCCATGTGTGAATCAGTTCAGTCGGGTCTTGACATGGCCGATTGTGTCAGCCGGTCCATGGCGGCGAGCACCGTAATGCGCAGATTTGCGTGGTTGCGGAAGTCAGGGTTTGCTCCTGATGTACAAGCCCGGCTTCTCAACATGCCCTTTGATGGTAAACATCTTTTTGGCAGCAAGGCTGACGAGAGCCTTGAGAGGTTGCAAACCTCCAAAGCTTCAGCGAAGTCGTTGAGGGCTGCAGTTCGCCAAACTCTGCCTTTTCGTCCTAGGGGACAGCAATGGAGGGGAGGTTCCTTTCGATACTACTCTTCCTTTGGTAGATCGAGAGGAGCTGCAAGTCAAAGGGGCCACCGTAGGAGTAACAGAGGTGGGAAACAAGGTACTCGAGGTGCCAAGGCCACTCGGGAAGTTGCCTCTTTACCCTTAGGCACTGTTGCAGCCACTTCAGCTCAGTCATGAGGCCATGTCCCATGGTTCGCCGGTTGGGGACAGGCTGGCGCAGCATCTTGTAGAATGGCGTGCCATTACTTCAGATGTGTGGGCTCTGGAGATCATAGCCCACGGCTACTGTCTTCCTTTCCGGCAGAGGCCTCACGACAATCCACCAAGGAATGTCTCTTTGAAGAGTCTGGATCCGCTCCTTGCGCAGGAAATCGAATCCCTACTGGAGAAAGGCGCCATAGAGCTGGTCCCTGTAGCGGAGAGGAACAAGGGATGGTATTCCCATTATTTTTTTATTCCGAAGAAAGACTGGGGATTAAGACCCATCATGGACTTGCGTGGTTTGAACAAGCTCCTCAGGAAGGACAAGTTCAAGATGGTTGCTCTCTCTCAAGTCCTCCAGGTCCTTCAACTTCAGGACTGGTTGGTGTCTCTCGACCTCAAGGACGCTTACTTTCATGTGCCGATCCATCCCAAGCACAAGAAGTACCTGAGGTTCGCGGTTGGCGACTCGCACTTTCAGTTTCGGGACCTGCCGTTCTGATTGACCTCCATCCCGAGGGTTTTCACCAAGCTCATGGTGGTGGTGGCAGCGTATCTCAGGAAAGGGGGGATTCACGTCTACCCCTCCCTAGACGATTTGTTGATAAGGGCGCGCTCTCCCGAGCAAGTCCTGGATCATCTGTCAGTCACCTGCCACTCCCTTCACAGGCTGGGCTTCTCCCTCAATTTAAAGAAGTCCCACTTGACGCCAACCCAGCGGCTCCAGTACATTGGAGCAGTGCTCGACACATCCCTGGGGTAGTGTTTCACTCCCCAGGTGAGGGCTCATCACATTCTGCAGATGGTGCACAAGTTTCAACATGCCCAGATTCTCCCGGTGTTCGAGTCCTTGAGGTTACTCGGCCTCATGGCATCCTGCATTCTTCTGGTGCCAGAGGCTCGACTGCGGATGAGATCTCTGCAGTGGGCTCTCAAGATGCAGTGGTCACAGTCCTCCGGCAGGATATCGGACCCAGTTCAGGTGCTGCCCTCGGTCGCCCAGGACCTTCTGTGGTGAGCCGTCGAAGGCAATCTGATGAAGGGGGCTCCATTTTGGCTACCCTGGCCGGAGGTAACGATCGTGACGGACGCGTCCCTCACGGGATGGGGAGCTCAAGCCAACGAGTTGACAGCAGTCGTTGGTCTCTGTCGGAGTCCAGACTCCATTTCAATCTGTTGGAGCTGAGGACCATCAGGCTAGCCCTGAAGGCTTTTCTGCCTTCTGGCTTCTGTGCGAGGGAAGAATGTCCTGATCCTGACGGACAACACTGTGGCCATGCACTACCTCAACAAAAAGGGGGGGGGGCAGGAGAGGCGATGCAGCTCTGGTTCTGGGCCATCCAGCAGGAAATTTCGACCTCAGCAGTTCATCTGGCCGGAGATGAAAACGCGGCGGCGGACGCTCTGAGCAGACAGAGCACGGTCTCTCACAAGTGGGACCTGGCTCAGGAGATTCTCTTGGAGTTCTTTGCCCTTTGGGGGACCCCTCAAGTGGATCTCTTCGCCACCAGTGTCAACCGGAAGTGCAAAAGATTCTGCTCGCAGGAATTTCCTCCAATAGGAGCCTTAGGGGACGCGTTCATAGTGGAGTGTTCCTTCCCACTGCTGTACGTGTTTCCTCCAGTCCCTGTCATACTGCAAGTGCTGCGGAGGTTACAGAGGTTCGGTTCCTGAATGATCCTCATTGCTCCGGCTTGGGCCCGGAGAACGTGGTACCCGGACCTTCCCGACATGTCCATCTGCCCTCCACACCGTCTTCCCTATCGAGACGATCTGCTGTCATGGGAGGGGGGGGGGGTCAGGTTCTCCATCCAGAGGTCAAGTTCCTCAACCTTCATGCTTGGCTTCTGAAAGGTTGAGGTATAAGGATTGGGACCTTCCTGAAGACGTGATGGAGGTGTTGCTTTCGGCCAGAAGGCCCGCAACAAAGTCCCTGTACCGTTGCCGTTGGAGAAAGTTCTGCGACTGGTGCAGGGTTAAGAATGTGGATCCTTTTTCATGTGCCATTCCTGTGGTTCTCTTTTTTGCTTTCGTTAGCCCACAAGGGCCTGCAAGTGGGTACCATTAAACTTTACCTGGCGACGCTGTCAATATTTAAGCGCTCATCTCAGTAGTGTTTTTATATTAAGATTCCTTTAATTTCTCAGTTTCTGAAAGGGCTCAGTAATGTGTTCCCACCGTCACCTTTCCAGGTGCCCGGTTGGGTTTTGAACCTGGTTCTAAAATTCCTAATGGGAGCTCTGTTTGAGCCTTTACATTCATGTTCTTTGAGACTGTTGACATTGAAAACTGTATTTTTAGTTGCGGTCACTTCCGCTTGCAGAGTGAGTGAGTTGCAGGCCCTTTCTGTTAAGCCACCCTTCACGGTGTTCCATAAGGACAGGGTTGTCCTTGGGGTTCGTCCCTCTTTTCTTCTGAAAGTTGTGTCGGAATTTCATTTAAGCCATAAGGTCATTTTTCCGCTGTTCTTTCCTCCTCCACATCCTGAAGAGGAGAGGCTCCGTAGGTTGGATCCTAGGAGAGCTTTAAGTTTCTACATCTCGCGCATGTCCTGGGTCAGAGGGGACAATCAACTCTTTGTAGGATACGCTGGAAGGCGTTTGGGACAAGCTGTTACTAAGCAGACTTTGTCTAGATGGATTATCTTGTATCCGGTAGGCTTACAGGCCCATTCTACTAGAGGCGTGGCTGCCTCTACTGCTCTGCAGAGGCGTGTTCCCATTCGTAACATTTGTGAAGCAGCCACATGGGCCTCTGTCCATACTTTTGTAAAATACTACTCCCTGGATTCTATCCATGGGCAGGACCTGGCCTTTGGCAAGGCAGTCCTCTATTTTGCAATTTAATTGGGCATTCTAAAATTATAAATTCTTTTCCCACTTCTGCTTTGGGAGTCTGTCATAAATGTGGAATACGTCAGAGGAACCAATCCCTTCGAAGAACAAGTTACTTTCTTACCTGGTAACGTTCTTTCGATGGGATGTTCCGACGACGTATTCCACATCGTTCCCTTCCTGCCTGTCCCGCTACAGAATTTCTTATGCGATTGCAGCTTACGTTTCCGCAAGGCTTTCTGTGGTCATACTGGCAGAAGATTGGTGCCACACATTCGGGGAAAAAACTAGAACTGAGGCTACGGGCGTCGTGCGTCCTACTTATAACATCCGCCAATTTTTTTTTATTACGTTTTTTATTTGAAATGGGGGGGTTCGCCCCCCCTTTTTTTACCCTTTTTTTTTTTTTATTCCCGGACCCCAAAAAAATATATATAAATTTTTAAAAAAGCAACTTTTTTTTTCGACATTATTGTTTTCGAGATTATGACTTTCGATATTATAGATTCGATATTTTGACTGCACACCCACTGTAATAGCCTTTCTGATGATTGTATCTGCTTGGATTCATATGCGCTCCCCGCTCGGATGGAAGGAACATATACGTCTTACTACTTTCTCTCTTTATGTACTCACTCACAATAGCCTTGGGCTCCCTCATGTAACGCTCACCTGATTCCCGCAGAGGCGCCGGTCTTGACTGGGTGAATGCCGTATCTTCAAAGGTGATGTGTATCACACGGTTGGCTCTTTGGGCTGGACTTCTGTGCACTGTATGTCTGACTCGAAGAGTAAGATGTCTGCAGATAGAAAATATGGGATTAATGAACTGGGGTTATTGGGTGCCTCTCTCCTCTTCCCTTTCTCTTCTCCTCTAGAACCCCAAAGGTTAACACCCTCACCTTAGGTAAGTGAACGCCGAGCTCTCCATCTGCCTCGGGGCAGGGTGCCGTAACCAGTTTCTTCACTGGATAAGGGTGCAGGCCTCTTGACCTCAGAGGACTGCTGTCCGTCGTTAACTGCACGAACGGTAAGTTCTGGGCACTTCAAATGTCTTAAAAGTCTTTTGTAATGATATCTCTTGTTTTGCAGGGTTCCGGCGATGGCGGATGGCGGGCTGATGAGAGTTGAGGATCGAACCCGCGTGAGGAATAGAAGCGCCTGGAAGCACGTAAGTAAGCGCTTGTAGCCTGCTTCACGATGCGCACTAACTGTCCCTTTTATCTTGCAGGTACAAGTTCGGAACTTTAGAGAAGCTGAAGGGTGCTGGAATACCCACTGGATTCGGCGTGGGAAGGAGTAATGGCACGTGAGTAATAAAGTTGCCCAATGTCTTTAAACGCACCTTCTTTTGTCTTTCAGATGCGGGATGCAGCGCTGAAGGCCTCCGGAGCGTGCGAAGTGCTGGTAAGCTTTTGTCTTTCAGATGCCGGAATGCAGTGCGAAGACCTCCGGAGCATGCGAAGAGTAGGTAAGCCTTTGTCTTTCAGATGCCGGAATGCAGCGCGAGGCGTTGGTGACAGCCGATGGACCAGGTAAGAGATGCGCTGCCACTGAAGACCGTAGTGCTAACCTGTTCTTTCTTTGTCTTTACAGGTGCTGCTGAAGACTGGATTCCAGGATGGTAAGCCTTTGTTCCCTTAGGCCCAGGATCAGAAGCAGAAGACACGATGAGCGTTCTGCTGCAGAGAATGCAGAATAACGCAAAGCAAGATTCATCCATCGGGTGTGGTTTAAATAGCCTCCTGTAGTGCTTAGGTGTCTCCTTCCACAGCCACGCCTAAGAAAAGAGTTCCTGCTTTCCAGAAGAGTTCCAGTGTTCTGAACCTAGGGAGTGGCTCCTGCCCCACCCAACAGGAAAAGTAGTCCCAAACAGAAGAGGATCAGGGGCTCAACTGGCAGGTAAGCAAGCAGCATGGTCTGCTGCAGGTAAGTCCACCCAAGCATTATGAGCCCGGCGCTTCCAGCGCTGGGACTGGGCATCTTTATGAGCCTGGTGCCACTGGTGCCAGGACAGGGTCCAAAAGGTCCCAATTGGGACTGGCTGGCCCTCGGAACCGGGGTTATGGGTCTGCTTCCAAGGGAGTCGGGCAAGTCCTGATCTTTTGGAAGCAGAGATCATGACACTCATGGCAGAAAAAATACAATCCGGGATCTCGGCGCATGAGGGATTTTGGGTAAACTACACATCACGATAGGGATAGTGTTACAGACCCGCCTATGCCGACATCCCCTTTCGGTCCCCGAAAGACGAGATGCAGTACTCCGGTGTTACCACTGGATGTCAGACCATATGCACAGCATGTGAATCTATGCAGATACAATCATCAGAAATGCTATTACGGTGAGTAATGCATGTCTTATCAGTCAGTTAGAGTAAGCCTTCTTCAGAAGGGAGCAATATAAAAACACAAATAAACAAATCAGTAAAGACCCTTTTGGCATGGCCCACAGACACAACCTACACCTTCAGGTGACTTCAATAGCTAGGGTGCTGGGGGCATTAATATCTTACTGTTTGCATTTAGAATATTCTAAGAATTTGGTAAAAGGAAAAGGTTATTAGAACAACAAGAGACCATAAATATTCTTAAGCAGGTAAATACTTTTGGATCCCCTAAGAAGAGCCATTCAATACAACAGGCTAAGCCAAAGTCAATGGGCAAAAGTCTTAAATATGATGAAGCACTTTTCTGGTAGGTAAGTAGAAAAGTCTTTGCACAATGTTTTAGAAGTCTTTGAAGAAAAGAAGAATCAAACGTAGGGCCACAAGCTGATTCTACTTGTGAATAGTAGAAGATGCAAGAAACTCTACTATAAGAGGTACGTTCTCTCAGACTTTTTACAGTACCTTTTGTATTGAAGAAAAAGTGCAGCAGATGACTTCTGTTCCTGAGCAGCTGTGCAGACCTCACTGTTCCTCGGCCTCAGTCGTGGGGACAAGAGGGAGGACTTCTGGAGACTTCTGCACTGCAATGGGACGGTCACCGCTCGCAACCGGCAATCTTCAAATCAGTGGCTGTTCAGTGTTTCAGCTCCTCGCGTCTGCGGAAAATAGCAACTCTGCGGTTCCTGGCTGTTGAGATGGGCTTTCCTTTCTTCTGGGGTCCCGCACTCTGTTGAGGGGGCTCATGCTCGGTCATTCTTGCTTCCTGGGAGTCCAGAGGATCGTCCTGGAGCTCTAAGCTAACTTAAAAGCAACTCACACAATCTGGTGTTCCTCTCCCTGGCTATTCGGTTTCCAGCAGCAACTCTGTGGAAATTCAACCAGCTCCGAGAGGATGTCCCGGTGGCTTACTTTGGAGTTGATTGCTCCCACCAACTCAAGGGGAGAAGTTGTCCTTGCAGGGGCTTCTCGCAATACGAATTTGGAGTTTCAGCACAGCAGCAGAGCTTCACCGCACATATCAACGGTCCAGGAGTTGCAGCAGGCATCCTCTTCAAGTTCTTCTTCGATTTCTTAGTCCAGTTGTTCGACTCTGCCTTCCAAGTCAAAAGCCTCGCCTTTTATTCAGTTCTCTCCCATTCATTCCAGCCTAGCTGTCTGTCACCCAGCAGGGTGGCTGCCCTTGCTGGACAGTCAGCCGGCCAATCACCACAGAGTGCATTTGGGTTTCCTAGGAGACTAAGCATAGGGAGTTTCGGGCACCTCCCTCGCTGCCTCCCCCAGACACCCTGGAGCAGAGGCGGGTTTCACTCGTGAATCCCACCAAAGGCAACGCGAACAATGGGACCAAACCTGATTTGGCGCAGAGTAAATCTCAAGAAAGACCTTTCCACAAAGAAATGTCAAAAAAAGACTGGGCCATTTTGACAAAAATTGCATCCTTGTGTCCTTTACTGCAGCTGCGAATGCAGCCCGCAGTAAATGCACACCGCGGTAGTTAAAATGAAACCACTACCACCAGCCAATCAGTGAGAAAAGGGTAACATAAAAATGTTACATGAGAAGCTAGACAGGGGTTACTAGGTAACCTCTCCAGCACCCTATCGTAAGTAGTGTGTCCTGGGTCTAGAAAGTTCCAAATGTAAGTAAAGTCAATTTCACTTTACTGCTATTGGAAACAGTAGTTTATCCAAGAGAATGTTTTTAAACCTTTGGGAAATCTGAAAGACTTCCCTGTGCCACTGCACTGAAGGTGCTGGGTGACACAATATAAAAGATGATGCTTATGGAGTTTGTCAGAAAATCAAGTCCTCAAAATCTAGCAAGGTTTTTGGGGGTTTCTAAGGAATAGGGAATTGGCACATTTCTGAGAATTCTTCCCAACAGTGTGCCTCTGCCGCCTAGTAATGTGGCTCAAAGTCGGGCAGGGACAACTCGCCCCTAAAGCATGGTTGAGTCAGTGTGGACCAGGACACCCTGGGCTGCCTCCCCGCCCATAGATACCCCTCAGATGTGCAAAATAAATCGCTGGAAGGTATATCAGGACATTTGTAAACAGGTACAAAAACCTAGGTAATATGCCAATCTTTATCACAGAGATCCGGCCCGTCGTCAGCGGAAGGACCGGTCCACCTCTTGGTCTACTCCTCAAGGGAGTGTACTGCCTTGCCGTGATTTTCTCAGAAAAGGATATCCGGATCCTCTGATGCTCTATACCCAGATATCTGGTGCACTCCTGCTCCCATCAGAGGTCAAATTCATTGGTAAAGGTCTTAGTATTCTCTGTGAGAGGGAACACCACTCACTTACCATGATTGATTTGCAGACCTGAAAACCCCTGAATCTAGCCGCATTGCCAGTATCAGGTTTTCTGGGCAATCCCTCAGGTATTTATGATTTTTTTTTTTATTGTGTAGTTTGTCAAACTTTTACAACATACATAACCACTTTACATTTCATTTGATAAGTTCTTGAATTTATATAAATAAAAATAATAATAATTAGGGGAAGCATCGAATATTTGCAAAATTTTGAGTAGACAGTGCGCGTTTGTGCAATTAGTGGATTCTTTTTTTGGATAACTTTTCTTTGCACATTTTGTCTGAGTTTGCATCCTTTAGGTCATACCCCAAATATTTGATTGAGACTGCACATGGGACAGAAATTTGGTTGATTAGCCAGTTAAATGCAGGTATTTTTCGCTTGAAATTCCGGAATATTATGATTCAATATTTGTAGCATTTGAATGTAGGTTATGGGCTTGCGAATATTGTGAAAATAGATATAATTTTGCTTGCAAACCAAAAGGAGTGTGGTCAAAAATCAAAATATCATCTGCAAAAGCGAGCCAGTTTAATTGCAGGCGTCCAAGTTTTGCCAGAAAACTAATGTCATGAAACCAGATTTGTTTGATGTCACACAAGTAGAGGTTCAAGAGGGTTGCTGCCAAATTGTAACCCTGCTTAACCCCCAATTGGACTGAGATTGAGTGCATTGTTGCACCAGACAAATTCACTCTAACTAGATATTCGGTGTTCTGATGGAGTTTAGCTATGAAGGTAATTGGGTGAATTGGAAAGCCCATCCTATGCATTTTATCCCACAACAGGTCTCAGATAACGCAATCAAACGCTGCAGAGAGATCAATTGATGTCATATATAGGGGTCCAACATTTTTTCTTTTCGTTTTTGCCAATAGATGGGCTACAATGGTGGCATTCAGTGGCGTACCCATCTGTGAGCGGAAGCCAATCTGAAAACTAGAAACTAAGTTGTTATGGGTGATGTGCTGCTTGAGTTCCTTCAGGAGCAAAATGGCAAAGACTTTTGTGTAGGCGTCCAATAAATTAATTGGTCGAAAATGTTGTGGGTCTGCCGGATTAGATTTTTCTTTTGAATATTGGAACTATTATGGACTGTAACCATGGAACCATGAGCTTGGAAGAGGAATAGATATTATCAAATCTGATTTTTAGAATTTTCGCCTAAAACTGTGGGTACCTCTTCACCACGCACGGTGGTGTGTAATCGCGGCCTGCAGCCTTGGAGTAGCTTAAGGACGGAATTGCCCATTCCACGTCATCCATAGATCAAGGAGAGCTGCCACAGGAAACTATCGAGAGATTGCAAGGGTGAGTATGAAGAAATGTAAGCGGTAGTTGGAATAGAGGTAAAAAAGTTCCACCACGTTTCTTCAGAAATAGATGTGGACGGATCGTTCCTAAGCATAGAAGAATCCTCTCTAAGCATGGCCCATATAGATCTACGGTCGTAATGGCATAAATAATCAATCATTTTCATATTTTTTTGAATATGTTGAAGGTATTTTGTGTTTCGACAGACATTTCGATACGTGTTAGAGATTTTCTTTTTCAATGCAAAATAAGCATCTGAGCTCAAATCACTAGATTTGAGTTGGCGTAAAGCCGGATTTTTGATGCTTTTTGCTTGCAAAATGTCCCTATTATGAGAATGAACATGTCGTCATTTAGGTTCAGCCTGTTCTTGTATTAACTTCAACAACTCATTTTTAATGATATATGTATCATTGTCAGCTGCCTGTTGTAAGGAGAGAAATTTGTAGATCAGCCTTTTTGTGTAGAGAGTTGTTTTTCAATCCTCGCGTTTAATTTATCACAAAGATCGGTATGCCAACGAAAGGAAAGGCCCGAGTGATCAGTTGAGAGTAGAGTGAGATTAGAGTCAATAGGAAGAAGTACTGCTGGTTGGTGAATCACAAACGATATCATTTGATGATCACTCATACCAAGATTCAATATTTCAACTGGATTACAGATAGCAAGTAGATTATATGATACTGCAAAATAATCGATGCAGGAACTATGTACACCTCTCCACCAAGTGATTGGGGAACCACCTGCCTCAAAGGGTAGAAAGAAGATTTCCCATTGTGCGAGAAATTCGCCCAAACGATATCCCCAGTCTTCAAATGCTGAAACCTCCGACCCTGGTACAAAGGATGTTAGATTTTCAGACTGTAGGCAACAAGCATTAAAATCTCCTCCAATAATTATTCGGCATCAGGATTAAGAGTTAGCGCCTCTTCCAGTAGCTGCTCAAGATGAGTCAAAAGTTCATCCAGCTGTTGACACGCTGGATTCCAATAAATAGTTATCACAAGGTAAACATCAAGAGCCTCGTCATCAAATGATATAAGGTTGGCTAAAAGTTAAAGAGTATCAGACATGGAGGATTTGATGTCCTGGAGCTCATAATGAGTGTAGTCGTGGCATCTGTCAAGTAGATACAGAATTCTTGATATCACGGGAAAGGATGATTCTAAGTTTTGCAAGTCTTCATTTGGGATCCTAGGGTTTCCCATAGAGGTAGAAGTGTTGTGAATACCTATATGAGTTGGAGGAGGATCCTCTGTGTAATTTGTATTTATTATTTGAAGAGATGGTTTTAGGGGAACTTGCAACATACAAGATTGAGGCCAGATCCTTGACCACGCCCTTAGGAGAATGAAAATGGATGGCATCTGCGCTACCCCATTTGACCTGATACAGGTGGACGTTATCGACTCCACCTACTGATGTAGTAACTGGTGTGGAGGGGCCTATAGAGAGCCAAACTCTTTTTTTTTTTCGAGTTCGGCCATTACAACCGGGTCAAGAATTGATGTTTCCAAAAGTGGACCTTTTGTACCCTCAGCTGCCGTAAGCATAGGGAGTGAGTAGGAGTTGTCCCTAACACTCAAAAGGCTTAATGGTATTGAGGTTTCAAAATCAAGAGCTTTTTTGCGGGACACAGAGTGGGAGTCTTCCTTCCAGTCCCGAGAAAGATGTTTGAGAACGCAGTTGCGCAAAGGCCACCCCATGACGTATGGTGTTCTCTTCAGGTGGGTGAGTAGAGTGCTTGAACCTGGGATTGGATTGGGCCATAGAAGGACCGGGAGGATTCGATTATTTTTTGACATTTTTTGTTCAAATTTAGTATTTATTTATTTTTTAAAAATGTTTTATTTTGATTGTTGCTGTCGGGCTTTGACACAGTTTCTACCTGCTCTGGCGGTACCGACGTGTCAAAATGTGTGGATGCTGATGTTTTACATATGCACCTGCTGCATAAGTTGCTGGCCATATTTGCAGTCTATTCTCTCTGCAGTACCAGTGCAGTGAACGTAGCTAATGCAGTTGATGCAGAAAGGCTGTAAAAGCCAACAATTAGCACAACACAGATTTTTCATTAAGAGTAATGTAATCGGTGCGCCTAGGTCACAGGCACTCCTCAAATTTGTGAGGTAAGAGCATTGAGGAAAGTGAACAATTTAAGTACACCATCAACTGTTGATATAAGCCTAACAACCTTTTACGATCGTAGGAAAACACAATTGGCACCTCATCGAGGGACATGGCAAATATTCAAAACCACAATTACCACGTCAGTTGTTACGCCCGGCCGTTAGTGTCCTGGCCGTCTTGCATTCGTTACTGAAGCCTGCATATATAAAGGTGGAGGGAATGGATGTGTAACATACGGCGTTCACTGTTAACCGACCGTATACTGAAGCGAGGAGCCAAGTTTGAGCTCCCCACAGGCAGCCAGCTTTCCTGTGTCTCAGCCCAGCAAGCTGCCTTAATACATAGGTTTTTCACTACACGTTAGGCATGTTGTGATTTTGAACATGATGCAAAATACAAAATCGTAATGACGGATGAACAGCTTGAAAGCCGCCAAACTTACTTGAAGAAATGCAGCTTCTTTAATGTTATCGAAGAAGTTGAGGGAATAACTGTCCCCCCGACCCAGGCCCCAGCCTAACAGCCCAACAGTCTGTACATTTACAATACACTTCCGGATGCGCACGCGAGATGCGGATGCACCGGATATTTATAAGTGAAAGGGGCTGAGCCAGTGGGCGGGATAGCGGACGGGACAGCACGTAGTTCTAGGAGAAAAAAAAAGAACAACGTATTCACGGAACTGCTCTGCCGAACGAGCACCAGCACAAGTCCCAATAGATATGCACAGGAACACGTGCACAGTCCACAGTATTTACTTGGATTATGGTGATGAAAGCAAGGGTTGTGTTTCAACGACCGTAAATCTTCCTCTTGCTGACTGCTGTTTTTGAGGCAGATGCTGGAGGAGCAGAGATGCAGAGTGTCAGCCCAACAGTCTGTACACTTGCAATACACTTCCAGATGCGGTCCCTCAGGTATAAATCCACGTCATCAGTGTAGCAGGAGATTATCATCAGATGAGGCCCAAGTTGAATTCCTTTATGCAACTACCTTTCACAGAGTGTTGCCGCCAAGGGATCTATTGCTTGTGCAAAAAGCAGTGCAGAGATAGGGCAGCTCTGCCGACTCCCTCTCCCTATCCTCAACGGGCAGGTGGCGTCCCACCTAAACCTTAGCAAAGGGAGAGGTGTAAAGGAGTTTCACCATCTCGATAAATCCAGTCCCAATTTCCTCAGCACAGAGAAGAGGAAGGGCCATTAAACTGTTTTGAAAGCCTTCTTGGCGTCTAATAATAAGGCTGGGGCCTGTAACACGAGGTCCAATGCCGCCTGCACCCCAAAGAATCTCTGTAGCCTGTAGTAAGTGTTCCTCCCTGGCACAAAACCCAATTGATCAGCCAGGACCAGTCCTGGCATCAACGGGAGAAGTCGATTGGCGAGCACCATGGCAAATATTTTGTTGACAATGTTGATGAGGGAGATCGGCCGATACGATGCACGGTCTTCTGGGGGTTAGCCTTTCTTGTGTAAGAGTGTAATCATCGCTTCCCGAACGGTAGGGGGGGGGGAAAGGAACCAAGTGACAAGGATTCCCCATAAGTTTTATAGAATTTGCATGTTAGGCAGTCGGGCACCGGTGCCTTGGCTCGTGGGAGGTCCCTAATGGCCAAGAGTACTTCCTCCAGGGTCACTTACCTATTAATCACCTCCCTCAGGAAGAGGTCCAACCAATATAGCTTGATGTCCTACAGATATTGTTCTATGGTGGTAGACCCCTCCGTGACCCATGAGGCATATACATTTCTATAGAACTCTCGGAAGGACTCTGCAATTCAGGCTGTATAATGCTGGTATTTGCGCTGGGAGTCTTTTATCAACGCTATATGTTGTGAATTCTGGTCTGCCGCTAACATCCTGGGCCAGCAGGGCTCCCGGTTTCTGACCCTCCCTCTATTGTTTAGATTGGATTGTGGGCATTTATTTATTTATTTGTAGAGCACGCCACAGCCCGGGGACATTGTGGCGCTTGTTACAGAGAAAGGTTCTTAGTTACAGGGGTAAGAAAAGAACATTTGCATTAAAGGAGAACAATACAGACAGGAATAGGAAGCAGTGCATGTGAAAAGTTAGTTGAAGAGAGAGGTTTTAAGTTTTTTTTGGAAAGCCAAGAGGGAGTTTTCTGCTCTGATATCTGTGGGGAGCACGTTCCAAAGCTTGGCTATGTAAGGGAAGCTATGCCCACCTGCTTTGGCTCTGTTGATGCGTGGTGTGTACAGTTGGTTAGCGTATCTCGTTCTGGTGGGTCGTGTAGAGGTGGATTTAGCTATAGTCACTGATCGATATGAAAGTGCATCCATCTGAATTTTCCATTGAGGTACTGGAGCAGGAGCCAGAATTAGGCTTCCTATAAAAGAATCTTTGATTTGCCAACGGAGAGCTGGATATCAGTCCAGTCGGTTGCCAAATAGATTTCGACACAGAACTAGGAGCTTTCAAGCGCTGGGAATCCTTATTAAGGCCAGGCTTAATTCTGTAAAATATTCTGGCCAGAGGTTCCCGTATAGAGTTGTCTCTCTTCTTTGCAGAAGCACCATGTTTCAAGCAAGACAACTTTGAAATCGAGTCGTTGGTATCAAGGGAGCCAAGATTGAATATTTTAGCTGTGCTCTCGGCTTCATTTGATAAGTCAAATGTCTGTATATCAGGCTTCTTACAACCAGCTCCTTGCAGGCCTGTATTATTTTCCTGTAGTGGCCTTCTTCCATTCGCTGCAGGCAGGACCGGCAATACATTACCTGTTTCCCAAGGCAGAGGCAATACACCCTACTCCCCCCACCCCCTCACCCAGGGTGGGATAGGTATGCAATAATCTTGCCAGTGAAGGGTCAGAGACTGCCCCCAGAGATTGGTCCAGCCGGTGTAAGTCACGTGTGGGGCAATACTGTGCAGAAATTCGGGGTGGTAAAGAAAACTGCTTTGCAAGCCTGGTGTTATTTGTATAACTGTGGATGGAGATGGGTGAGGTTACTGCCCGCGCCGTTGACTCCACTGCAAATTTCAAGGGCTGCTGAAAACTTGTTGAATCAGCACTATTGTTCCATTTGTTAGCAGTAGTGCCAGGGGCATTAGAGAGCCCGGGATCACTGGAGTTGTGGCCCCTTTCTCCCATGCCAACTCGCAGGCAGTCTCCTTCCAGTTAGAAATTCTCTGGTGCTAGCTGTAACTTCAACCTTGATGTCAAAAGGACAGGAGGAGCGCTGGGAAGCAGATTCTTCATCACACGATTGAGGGAGGCGACCAAATGTTCATGTAAGGTTGTGCCAGCCGGGGGTTGCTAGTTTTCAAGCCCCCTGCACTCACCTTATCGTGTCCTGTAAAGGATCGCTGCACCACAGGCCCTAGTGACTCATCCATCTTCCCAGAGAACCCCGGTCATGCAGAACTTCGATGGCCAGGCTGTTTCCCAGGCCCCCCCTGTCCTACCGCAGACTACCAGCAGACTATCAGACTATCTGAGGCTGCAGTAAGACTCTGCCTACAGTCGAGTTGCAATAGCTTACCGGTAAAAGTTTTTCCTCAACTTCAAGCCCCCAGGAGAGCTGTCCCCCAGGACCAATGCACTCCGCTCGGCATGTCAAGGTGAGGAAACATGGGCTCAAAGCTTTTTGAAAACTCTAGCACCTCTGCGGTTCCTCCTTCGGAAAAACTAGAGGAAAGCACCTAAACAATGAAACACGTCAAGCCGCACTGTGTACGAGCCTCCCACATCCTTTTCCGATGTAATTCTGGCCTCACGAGCAATCCCAATTATACAAGGCTAGCGTGATACAAAAGTATCCCAATTGCACTGCATTCTAAGATGCTGTCTGCAGTGTTAAAAAGTTACAACTATGTAAAAGACAAAAGGGAAACATAGTTTCCCAGTACTGATAGTCTAATAGTCTGAAGGCCTGAAAAGTTTCCCCATAACAAATTAGCAACAGGCAGAGGTAAGTAAAGCTGAACACTTTACTTCCCCTCAAAGTTACAACAGTTCAAAAACAAAGCAAAGTGATTTGGGGTCCATAGAAACTATGAAGGGAAAGTTGCCAAAACTGAAATATTTCCGAACGTTAAATTGGTAGCTTTGGAAGGTATTGCTTTAGTAGCCATGAGCACACGTGGAATTCGCAAATCTCATCTAGGTCCTGCTTAATCCACAAATGTGTTCAATATGCCGACAATCATCCCCCCCCCCCCACCAATCCCTTCTTTTGATGCCCACGCTGTTGGGCAAATATTTTCTTTTTGCTGCTTTTCTCCCCTAGGCTTCTATGATACACCCTGTCTTGTTGCTTGTTTTGAATCCTGTCCTAACATTTTGGTGGTAGGTAAAGCCTTTTGTTTTACTTCCCTGGCCTGTTTGCTCATTCTTATGGGGGAAACTTACTAGCCCCTACGACTCTTTCTTGTGGATTTTTGTATAGTTACAAGAGCTTTATATTTATAACTTGTTATATAATACTTTTTAGTTACTTTAACAAAGTCCCTATGACAATATGGTGGCAGCAGCGATATGTTCACCGTTAATGAAACATTTTACTTGTGCATTTTCTTTCAGCGAATGCCTCCTAAAGGTGCCTACCACCTTAAGATGACTGTGTCACAAAGGTTTCCCTTCTTCTTTGGCCATACTGTTCTTTGGCCTTCTTGCTGCCTTATCTGGTCAGAAAATGCTTTGTATTGAGATCCCTTTCTTGGTGGAAGCTGTGGCTTTCGTGGGCTATGGGGCAGTTAGGTTACATGTCTTTATAGCGATTCACTTTATAAAGAATGCACATATAACGCAAATGATATAATGACAAAACATAACCATTTTTTTCTTTTTGGTGTGATGGAGAGCTCCCTCCCAAACCCCTGTTCCCACCCCTATAAACTCACCCCAACCGTTTCCCCACAAGATTTTACCCTTTACCCCACCCCTACATACATTTGAGACAGCTCAGCTGCAACATGCTCGCCTTGGAAGCAAGACGACATGGAGCAACACAGGTTCGATCCCTAGGTCCGTGCTTAGAAACCTCTGGGTATTAAGCACATTCTAAATAACCAATCAAATCATATCATTTTCGTGATGTTTTTCATTACATAATATTTGTTTTATATTCATTCAATATAACATTTTCATTATAAAGATTGTATACCCGGCAGTTACTCTGTGAGTCCAGAGTAAGGGGCTGCAACGGTACAGTGCCATTACACATGCCAGGTGCCTAAATGTCTGTTGCTAGGCAGATCTTGTGGCCAGTGACTATCCACGATTGGATAGCCACTGCTTGTTTAGTGCAGATTGCTACCACAGGTGGGTTTGGGCATGCTCCCACCCCAAATATTGGATAAAAGGAGGGCTCCTACAGCTGTTTTAACAGAATTGTTGGAGCCAAGACCACGTTGGCATAGTGGTGTGAGTTAAACATCTTTGAAGAATCCTCCAAGGGGCCATCCCTGCCATGACATCTCCCCACTTGTCCACACTGGAGAAGGTCCAGGGTCTGCTCCTGCAGTGTAGTGTCTGCCGGTGGGTTTCCCCCACCAAAGTCCAAAGACGTCCTGAATGTCCCGACTTGGTGAGGGTCCAAAGTCTAGTCCGGTGGTCGTATCTACGTTGCCTGAAGTCATCCTGAGGTCTGTGCTGCAGCCGCAGCACTGAAGAACTGAAAGCCGGTGAACCGCACAATCCCCAAAACTGACACCTACATCTGGCTCTGCACCCGTCGCCATTGAAAATCCTCCAAGGCCACCCATCTTGTCCAGCCAGGCCTTGTTGTGGTCCACAGCAAGTTTCACCTTCGTGGGACATCTGCAGCTGGAGTAAGGATCCGCCAACGGAGACCGCTGCGAAGACCGAAAGTGCTGCTTTTCTGACACTGCTTGGTTCCTTTCTTCTTCTCGCTATGATAGCCCGGCGACTCCTTCTTCCAATTGGGGTCAATCCTTGAGGGGTCCCATTGAGTAAAGCCAAGAAACTTCACCACTTTGCCTGCCAACGCACCCAAGGTAGTGTTACGAGGAAGAGCATCTTCCATCCTCGGGAATCACCCAGATGTTTCAGGTCTGTCTTGGATTCTGTTTCCCTGTGACTTCCCAGGTACTTGGGGTTAGTGGGTCCTGTAGAAAAAGTATCAAAGCATGATTAAATTTATTTGGACTGGGCTGTAATAGACAAGATAAAGTACACCTTAACCTTTCCCTTACAAGTTAACCCAGGTGGGGTTTATCCTCACACAGTATGGCCTTTCTTCTTTAAAGAAAGCATTCTGCCCATTTTCCTAATGTAACCTGCCTTTCTACAGTCTATGCAATCATCCAATTCTTTGATTCCTATGCTTTATAACTGTCAGCAGTTGCTGCATTCTAAATTGAATCTAAAGTATATTGTGGTGCCACGTAGATGTGTATATATTTATCATTATTAGGATAGTGTTGCCTGAGTACAAAGTGTTATTTATTGATTTTTATATTTACTTGAATCTTATTTTAAATAAAAGAACTGTGTTATCACATAACATAGTGTATGGACATTCCTTTGTGAGGGCTTGTGGATTGACTGTACTTAAGAACCAGCCTTCATCACTTCCCTTGAGTCTCAGCCTTGGCTACTCGTCCATTACTACAACATGGTCTGGGGGCAGAGTACAGCCATTATTTTACTGCAGTAAAGCCCTACCACTCTTACTACCTACTGCAACATAGCTCACCTGTGTTAATCTTCCTGTCTTGAATTTGTTTGGCATCAGTATTGCTCTCCTTCATTACTGCTGTGCCTCGATTCTACGTGTTTCCCGACTACTATTGCGTATCAAATCTTTAATTCGAATGGATGGTGTCCTCCCACATATTCCTCATGTTTTATATTCGATATCCAGCTTCAGCTGCTTTGGAATTTATTTTTCGGCAGAGAGCAGTGTTAGTCGATGCAGTTGACTCGATGTCCGTCGAGGGCCCTCGTCTCGACGATGTCATCAAAGTCATACATGGCACGTTCTGCGCCCGTTGGCTTCAGTTCTGTTTTTCAGTGAATGCTATTGCTTCGAGAAATACGGCATGCTTCTTTACTATCACATGCGAGTATGTCTTGTTCGTCGACAAAGACTGCCCCGAAGACCGGGTTCAAGAAGTGTTGAGATTGTGAATCGAAAATGTCATTGACCGATCCACACTGTATATATCTATGGTGTCTCGGGATAGAGCATAAGACCTCAGCCTGCTCCAAGTGCCAGTCGATGACCGGAAAGGCCCTGAGGAGCGAAAGGGCGAAATTGGCGGTAGGTCGAAACCCCACTTCTTCCACCCTGACGAAAAAATTCTTTGACCGGCTAGTCGAGAGGCGACTTTCCTCGGAGGAAGAAAGTTAGGACATCGAGGAGTATTGGGCTATAGCCCACGGGTACTGCCTTCCTTTCATCTAGAGACCTCGGAGCAATCCACCGGGGAGCCACTGTTTGAGGATTCCAGACCCGCTCTTTGTGCAGGAAATGTTAACCCTGCTAGAGAAAGGCGCTATAGAGCCGCTGCCTTTAGCGGAGAGGAGCAAGGGATGGTATTCCCCATATTTCCTAATACCCAAAGAGGACAGAGGACTGAGACCAATCTTGGACTTGAGATACTTGAACAAGTTCCTCAGGAAGGACAAGTTCAAGATGGTTAAACTTTCTCAGATACTTCAGGCCCTCCAACTCCAGGATTGGATGGTGTCACTGACCTTCAGGGTGCTTATTTTCATGTGCCAATCCATCTCAAGCACAGAAAATACCTGAAGTTTGCAGTTGGCGGTTCTCATTATCAATTTCGAGTTCTGCCATTCGGGCTGACCTCCGTCCCAAGGGTTTTCACCAAACTGATGGCGGTGGTGGCAGCGAGTCTCAGGGCAGCGGGGGGGGGAATTCATGTCTATCCCTACCATGATGATTGGCTGATCAGGGCGCATTCTCCCGAACAAGTCCTGGTTCGTCTCAACGTCACCTGCCACTCTCTTCACAGACTGGGTTTCTCCCTCAATTGCAAGAAGTCTCATATGACACCTTCTCAAAAACTACAGTTCATCTGAGCTGTTCTGGATACATCCTTGGGAAAGAGCTTGACACCCGAGGGGAGGGCTCAAGACATTCTACCGATGGTCACCAAATTTCAAAGTGCCCAGCGTCTCCCGGCTTTGGTTTTTTATTTTTTTATTATTATTTTTTTTAGGTTGCTTCGCCTCATGGCAGCCTGCATTTTGCTGGTGCCAGAGGCCCGCCCCAGAATGAGATCTCTTCAGTGGGCTCTCAGAACTCAATGGTCCCATTTCTCAGGTAAGATGTCGGACCTACTTCAGGGTCGCACAGGATCTTCTGTCATGGACCTGCGAGGACAACACGCTGAAGGGAGAACCCTTTTGGCAACCATGGCCGGAGATAACAGTAGTGACGGACACCTCACTCACGGGGTGGGGAGCCCACACCAACGATCTGACAGTCATCGGTCGTTGGTCTCCATCGAAGTACAGACTACATAACTTTTGGAGCTGAGGGCAATCAGACTAGCGCTGAAGGCCTTTCTGCCCTCTCTAAAGGGAAAGAATGTCCTGATAATGACCGACAACACAGTGGCCGTGTAGTACCTCAACAAAAGGGGGAAGGTCACTACCACTGTGCAGAGAAGCAATGCAGCTCTGGTTCTGGGCAATTCAAGAAGGAATCTCCCTTTTGGCAGTTGACCTAGCCGGAGAGGAGAACACAGTGGCGAACGTTCTGAGCAGGCAGAGCACAGTTTCTCACGAGTGGGAACTAGCTCAGGAAGTCCTTCAAGAGATCTTCACCCTTTGGGAAACCCCTCAAGTGGATCTGTTTGCGACCAGTGTCAACCAGAAGTGCGAACTGTACTTCTCCAGGGAATTTCCCCTAAGAGGAGCTCTAGGGGACGCATTCGTAGTGGACTGGGAGTTTCCACTCCTGTATGTGTTTCCTCCAGTCCCCGTCATTCCTCACGTGATCAGGAGGTTGAGCAAGTTCAGAAAACGCATGTGACACTCAGCCTTCACGCATGGTTTCTGAGAGGCTGAGGTACAAGGATCGGGGCCTCCTGGATGACTTTATGGAGATTTTGCTTTTGGCCAGAAGGCCAGTAACAAAGTACTTGTACCGTGGCTGTTGGAACAAATTCTGCAACTGGTGCAGAGACAAGAAAGTAGACCCTTTTCTGTGCAAAACACTTGAGGTGTTATTCTTTCTACTCTCCTTAGCCAATCTGGGGCTCCATGTTGGAACTATTAAGGGCTATTTGGCGGCGCTATCCATCTTGAAGCACTTGTCGGAAGAATGTTCATATTTCAAGATTCCATTGGTGACACCACTTCTAAAGGGGCTCACCATTGTGTGTGTCCCCCCCACCCCATCTCCGTTTCAGGTTCCAATTTGGGTTCTAAACATTTGATTACATTCATGCCCATTAAGGTTGTTCACCTTTAATACCATTCTCTTGGTAGGTAGCTCTAACTTCAGCCTGTAGATTGAGTGAATTGCAGACACTTTCATCCAAGCCATCCTTTACTATCTTCCACAAGGTCAGGGTTGTTCCGAGGGTTAAGCCTTCATTCTTTCCCAAAATCATCTCTGATTTTCACATATGGCAGAAAATTGTTTTATCTTCTTTCTATCCCCCACCTCATCCTGGTAAGGAAGAGGAGAGATTACACAGTTTGGCCCCTCGTACAGCTCTGAGCTTTTATACATCTAGTCTGTCAAAACTTCGCATTGATCAGCTTTTCATTGGCTATACAGGCCACAAACTGGGTCAGGCTGTTAAGAAACAGACTTTATCCAGGTGGATCATTCTGGCAATTTCGGAATGTTACAGATTGGCAGGCAAGGATCCTCCAGAAGGATTAAGAGCCCATTCCACCAGGGGCATAGCTACCTCTACAGCCCTGCAAAGGGGTGTACCGAGTATTTATGAGTCAGCAATGTGGTCTACTTTTCACACGTTCACTAAACATTACTGCCTGGAGTCTTCACTCCATCAGGATGGGAACTTTGGAAAAGCAGTCTTGCGTTCGGTTCATGAAAACCTTTAGAAAACCTTTAGAAAACTAAAATTCTTACTCCCTCCTCCAAATCTAATACTGCTTTGGGAGTCTATCAAAGATGAGAATATGTGGGAGGACACAATCCATTGGAAGAACAAGCTACTTACCCATGGTAACATTCTATTGACTGGATGTTCCTCCCACGTATTCCTCATCGCCCTCGCAACCTGCTGCACGGTAGAATTTCCTGTGCTAGCTTTCGCTCCTTCATAGTTGAGTACGGTCATTACTGTGGTTGTGCAGGTATTTCTACTGCAAGAAAAAACAGAACTGAAGCCAACGGGCGCTGTGCGTGCTATATATGCCTCCGATACATCATCCTCCAGACAGAGGCCCTCGGATGGACATAGTCGACTGCATCGACGAGCAGTGCCCTCAGACGAAAATAAATTTCCGAACCGGCAGAAGCCGGATATCGAATATCAAAGATGAGGAATACGTGGGAGGAACATCCAGTCGAAAGTCGTACGTTACCAGGGGTAAGTTATTTGTTCATCTATGTGCTTTCCAACTACTGCTGTCTTCCAACTCTAGGTGTTTACCCACTTTTCTGTAATTCCAATTCTAGGCGTTTCCCCACTAATGCTGTGGTCCAGTTATAGGCGTTTCCACACTTGTTATGTGTTCCAATTTTCAATATTTTTCCATTTCAACTGTGTTTCAATCCTTGGTGTTTTCCCCCTCTACTACTGTGCTTCAAATCTAGGTGCTTATCTTACTACTGCTGTGGTCCAATTCTAGGTGGGTTTACCCAATACTGCTGTGTTCAAGCTTAGGTGTCCAGTTCTGTGTGCTGTGAGATTTGGGGTGAGTTTATTGCAGCCCCCCCAGCTCAGCGATTCAGTAATCCTGAATCTAGGTGTATTTCCCCTCTTGCAGTGTATCTTGAACCTGAGTGGTCTTTCTTCACTTCTGGGTGCTTTGGGTCTGGGTGCAGTGCCCCACTATTGGGTATCTTTGATAGTGGTGCTTGCCTACGCTACTGGAATGTCAAACCCCTGGGACACCTCACACTGCTGCAAGCTTTGCTTTAGGCAGCCTTTTTTCCCTTGCCATAATTGGGCCAGGTGGCTATGTTGCCGCCTTTGGCATAGGCCAAATATTCTGCGTTTAGCTTGTTGGGCCAGGCAGCCAGTCTTGGTTCTCAACCTCATTGTGTCAGGTAGCCTTTTCTACATTGAGTCTAATTGGGTCAGGTACCCATAATGTGCACCTCAACTGCTTGTATCTGATGACTTTTTCTGTTTTAGACAGAGCTGTGTTCGGTTGGCCATACACTGCTTTTGCTCTAAGTGTGCCAGACGCCATATTCTACGTTTAGCCTTGTGTGTCAGGCTGACATATTCTGCTTTCAGCCATCTGTGTTAAGTGGCCATACCCTGCTTGTGACCCAAGGATTCTCCACCTCTGACAGTCCTCTAAAAATAAAAGGGACCTTTTTCACTGAACCCTCCAGGAGACAGGAGAAATGAACACTCACTCCTTACCATTCAGCAAGAGTTGAACTATAAGAGATCTGTCTCTATTGTTCCATGTTGTTTCTTGTCTTTTCATGGTTTTGAAGAAATTATCTTTACTTAGACTTGTTTTTGCTTGAAATTATTTAGTAAACGACATGATTTATTAATTGCATTTTCAAAATAAGTGTATGATGCAGTATGTGTTAACCAGACAGCCGAACCTGGTTCCTATCAATGACATCTAGTCTCTTCTTCAGTTCTTTATAACTCCCTCACTGGGTCTTATTCTCCTCCCCCCGCCCCCTTTCCTTTTTCTTTCCACCAATTTCTTCCTGACATTGGAAGTTGCATGTTGGAAGGTTTCATGTACTAACATTCTTGTGCATTGACAATACATTTCAATTGGATTGTGTCCTCCCACGTATTCCTCATCTTATGATAATTTATCTCCAGCTTCGCTGCATCGGAAAAAGAATTTCTTGGCAGAGGGCGCTGTGCTCGAGGTCGTGGCGTCGATTGTCCCTCGACGGTCTCCGTACCGTGTCAACGTCACTGATGGTATAAGTAGCACGAGCCGCGCCTGTTGCTCCAGTTCCGTTTTTCCGATCGCTTTGCTATCGTGAACGGCGCGCTCCGAGATTTTCTTCGTGAAAATGTCATCTTCTCCAGCATGGGGTCTGGCATGGATTCACATGCTCATGAATATTCCCCGTCGTCAGGCTGGGAATCCTCGGTATAGAAAAAATCAGTATCAGTTTCGTTTCTGATCTGTCTTTCTCAGTAGTAACCAATCAGTGGTCTCTGGGTCATACTGCCCCCAGCCAATGACTGCCCTCTCCCTAAGCCCCGCCCCTGGCAGCCATCCTCAGATTTTTACCGCACGTTCAAGTGTTGGGAGTCCTCGTGCTTGGCTCTCGAGCTTTTGCTGCGTTTTCGCGCTTTTTCAGGAGATTATCTCATTTTTTCGGTTAAATAGAGCCTCAAGCTCCACTGTTTCTACTTCCGATCAACGGGGATCTGTTTCGAAGTTTCTACGCCCCTCAAGGGTGAAGATTTTGTCGAGTTACACTTTTGGAGGATTCCAGAAGTTCTGAGGCCTACCCCGGACATGGCCCAGGAGAAAGGAAGCTCGACGCCCAGGAAGCTGTTCAGGACCTGCCCTGGATGCCAGCTTCAGAATGTTTTCAAGGAGGACGAGCATTCGTTATGCCTCTACTGTCTCCATGAGGACAAGACGCACAAGGAGAAGGACTGTGCGTTTTGTGGGAACATGTCGGAGCGGACCATGAAGGATCGCCACCTCCGTCTCGCCAACTGGCTGGAAGGGAAGAGCCCGTCGGGCGAGAAGAAGAAAAAGAAGTCAGAGCGGTCTTCTAAGTCCTGTGAGGGTGCCCCAGCGACGGGGGCCCAACAAAAGGCTAAGCACCGCGAGTCTGCGGGCACCGGAAGCGCCAAACGGTCGGGCTCCTTGGCTGCCAGGCAGGGCGCATCCTCCCCGGCGCCATCAACCACGAGCCAACGCTCTGGCTCGGGTAAGAGGAAGTCCGAGAAACCGGCAAAGCTTCTGGAGAGGCCCCAGTCGATCTCGAAGATTCCGGCAGAGGGGGAGCGAGGCTCAGACCCTCCCCCCAAGGTGAAGGCCCCAGGCGTACAGAAGGTGACGTTGGCCTTAATTCACCCTGCTAAGACCTCGATTGAGGATGTCGCCGCGGCCCTGGCTCAGCCTGTGGAGGTTACGCCAGTGGAGGCGCCCTCGGGTACCAGAGTCTCCCTGCCACCGCGGAGGGAGTCGTCTTTCAGGCCCATCGAGAAGTCGTGGAGGAGGCACAGCCCATCGGGAGGGATCCCGACGAGGGCGACGACGCGGGCGACGGTGACGCAGACGAGGCTCCTCGAGAGCCCTCGCTCCTGTCGTTTCCGGCGCCGCTGGACACCTCGGCGGCCATTTTGTCAGCCATCCAGTCCTTCTGCTCGGAGATAAGGACTAGGTTGCCCCTTCGCCTGACGGGGGTGCCTGAGCCAGACCCGACGGAGGAACCGGAGCCAGGACCTTCGGGGAGCCCACCACTTAAGAGGAGGAGGACGCATCCTAGGCCTCCTCTTCCACCTCTGCGGCCTTCTCTGCCTTCCCCCCGGTCCACTACCCACGGGGATGATACAGGCATGGACGACGGGATGACGGGACGTGTCCCCTGCCCGACGAGATTGGATCCTTCCATGCAATGATCTCCAGGGCATCCGAGCTCTTCCAGCTTTGCCCCGAGGAAAAGAAGGAGGGGTTCCTTTACCAGCGGCGCGAGGCTAAAAGGAATACGGTCCTCGCCGTACCGCTTCTTGATGACATCTGCGAAGAGGGGCTCGCCCTCCTCAAGAACCCTGCCACGGCTCCTGCGAAGAGGGATCGGTACGAGAAGAAGTCCCCGACGCTGCCCCCTTGTGCCTTAGGGCGCAACCTACCCCGGATCGGTCGTTTTGGCGGCGGCCAAGAAGAAAGTGGGGGGGGCATCGGCCTCGACTTCAACCTCCCCTCCGGACGGCGAGGGTAGGAAGCTGGATGCGATGGGACGACGGGTCATCTCATCTGCAGCAACGACCATCAAGGCGGCCAACGCCCTGGCCATCGTAGCCCACTACGACTGGGAGTTGTGGTTCAAGATCGCCCCTCTGTTGGACTTCTTTCCGGATGCCAAGAGGGCTGAGGCCCTGTAAATCTTGCAGGAAGGTGAGATTGCCTCGGACCACACCATTACGGTGGCTACGGACATCGCCGACACCGGTTTCTGTCAGTTGGGCAACCGCGTTTGCCTGAGACGAGGAGGATGGCTCAAGGCGACGGATTTCCGCCAAGACGTTCAGACCAAGGTTTTGGACATGCCCTTCGATGGGAACAACCTTTTTGGCAAGGCGGGTGATGAATCCCTTCAGGCGATCAAGACGGACACGGAGACGGCCCGTGCACTGGGTGTGCTCCAACAGCGACGGCCATCCTTTCGGAGCTCCGGAGGCAGACAGGGTGCCTCCAAGGGAGCCGGCAGCAGCTCCTCTACTTACCGTCAAGCGGCAAGGTCTTCCAGGCAGGAGGCCTACAGGGGACGCGGCAAGTCAGGTGGTTCCCGCCGTCGTCGCCAAGGTGGCAAAGCGGCCTGCAAGCAAGATTGAACCGTCCGTCGGGTCGGGCCCCCGCCAAAGCACCCCGGTGGGAGGCCGGCTGACGAAGTTCGTCGGCGTGTGGGAGTCCATCTCCACCGACCGTTGGGTGCTGGACGCCCTGGCCCTGGGGCACGCCCTCGAGTTCCAGAAGAGGTGCCCCCGCATTCCTCCCGTGGCCAGGAAGGAAAATCACGTCCCTCAACTGCTGTTGGAAGTACGGGCGATGCTCAGGAAAGGTGCCATCAAGCTTGTCCCGAAGAGGCTTCGGGGCTCCGGAGTTTACTCAAAATACTTCCTCGTGAAGAAGACAGGAGGATGGCGTCCCATCCTGGACCTGCGATGACTAAACAAATACATCAAGGCACAGAAGTTCCGGATGGTCACCCTCCAGCACGTGCTGGGACAGCTGGAGGAGGGTGATTTCCTGTCGTCGTTGGACTTGGAGGATGCTTACTTCAACATCCCTATTTTAAAGAGGCACCGAAAGTTCCTCAGGTTCGTGGTCAAAGGGCGGCACTACCAGTTCAAGGCCCTCCCGTTCGGATTAAAATCGGCGCCCAGGGTGTTCACCAAGTGCCTAGCACCGGTGGCGGCGCGGCTGCTCCTGCAGGGGATCCACATCTACCCCTACCTGGACGACTGGCTCATACGGGCAAGGACAAGGGAGCTCGCCGTGGAACACACTGCGAAGTCCGTCCAGCTGCTCACGGACCTGGGGTTCTCCATCAACTTTCCAAAATCCCACCTGGTCCCGTCGCAAGTCGCCCTGTTTCCGGGAGCACAGCTCGACACAGGGGCGCGGCGGGCCTCACTGTCGGAGGAAAGGATAAGGACCATCCTAGGAAAAGTGCAACGTCTACTAGAGTGAGGTCTATCAAGTCCCTCCTCGGAATGATGTCCTCCTGCATTTATCTGGTGCCCCACTGCAGACTTCGGATGCGGCCCTTGCAAGAATTCCTCGACGCCCACTGGATCCAGACGACTGGCAGCTTTGAGGACAGGATCCCGCTCGACGAAGCGTTCCGTCAGGCGATACGATGGTGGGGTGTCCGCGCTCATCTGACAGCGGGAACAGGTTTCCTAGCCCCAGCCCACCAGGTGACCGTGACGACGGATTCCTCCCTGGAAGGTTGGGGAGCGCACACCGGGGGTCTCCACGCGAGAGACCTTTGGTGCTCGGAGGAGAAGACTCTCCACATCAACATCTTGGAGCTCCGCGCAGTGTTCTGGGCCCTCAGGTCCTTCCTTCCGTCCCTCAAGGGCAAGGTGGTGAGGATCTTCACCGACAACACCACCACGATGTTTTACATTCGGTAGCAGGGCTGAACCAGATCTCTTGCCCTGTCCAAGGAAGCCCAGGATCTGTGGCATTGGGCCGTCGCCCAAAGGATGTTTCTGGTACCCTTTCATCTGGCAGGGATAAAAGAGACCATCGCCGACTCACTCAGCAGGGAGCTGCGCTCGTGCCACGAGTGGGTACTGCGCCAGGATCAAGTGGATCGACTCTTCAGACGATGGGGCGAACCCCAGATCGATCTCTTTGCGACTGCGGCGAACTCCAAGTGCCGGAGGTTCACCAGCAGGTTTCCCCAACCGAGGAGCATGGGCGATGCTTTCTCGTTCCCCTGGGACGGCCTGTTCCTATATGCATTCCCGCCGTTGCCGTTGCTACTCCGGCTCGTCAACCAGCTCAAGAGGACCCGGTGCAGGATGATCCTCGTCGCACTGGGGTGGCCAAGGCAGATCTGTTTCCCGGACCTTCTGGACTTGTCAGCGTCCACACCAGTCAAGCTGCCGACGGACGCGGATCTTCTCTCCAGAGAATGAGGCGCCATTCTTCATCACGAACCATGGTCGCTGAACTTGCAGGCCTGGCTCCTGCAGCACTAGAGTTTGGAGGATACGACATCCCGGCTGACTGCAGAGAGGTTCTTGCAAAGGCCAGGGCATCCTCAACTCTCAAGTGCTACGGACACAAATGGAAGAGGTTCTCTGTCTGGTGCCGTGCACAGAAGATTAACCCTCTGCGGATTACGGCCCCTTAAGTATTGCCGTACCTACTGTCTTTGGCCGAGGCTGGCCTATCTCACGCTTCCATCAAGGTACATCCGGCTGCCGTCTCACGTTACACCAGAACTACAGGACGGGCGTCCTTGTGGTCTCATCGTCTGGTGAAGGAATTTATGAAAGGACTGTTCCGATCATTCCCGCCGGTGAAGGCTCCTGCCCCGGCGTGGGAGCTCAACGTGGTGCTAACTAGGCTCATGGGGGCCCCATTCGAGCCTATGCATTCAGTGCCGTTGAAGTTTCTGTCGTGGAAGACAGCATTCCTCGTGGCCATCACCTCTGCACGACGAGTGGGAGAGATCCAGGCCCTATCTTGCAAACCTCCATACTTGACTTTTCACGACACAAGGGTGGTGCTGAGGACGCACCCCTCTTTCATGCCCAAGGTGCCGTCGGACTTCCACCTCAAAGAGCCCTTGGTGTTGCCAGTTTTCTTAATGTCGCCTTCGTCGCCGGCTGAGAGGACTCTGCACTCGCTGGGTGTAGCTAGAGCGCTGAAGTTCTACGTGGACCGCACAAAGAGTTTTCGGAAGACATCACAGCTGTTTGTGAACTTTGGACCTGTGAATCAAGGGAAGGCTCTCTCGAAGACTTCCATTTCCAGATGGCTCTCCGGCTGCATCATGCACTGTCACCGATTGGCAAACCGACCGTTGCCAGGCCGTCCGAAGACCCATTCGACCAGAGCGATCGCTGCTACTACGGCGTTCCTGTCTGGTGTGCCCCTGCTTGACATCTGCAGGGCTGCTACGTGGAGGTCGACGCACACCTTCACGAGATTCTACTGCGTCGACCTAGATTCCAGGTAGGAGTCCAGAGTCGGCCAGGCAGTGCTGCGCAACCTGTTCGCCTAAGGTGAGCCTGGTGAGGAGAGAGTTGCTTAATGTTGAGTTGTTGTATTGCTTGATATTGAGCCTTGTGCCACCTCCCGTGGTTGTGCATGTGTATACTGCTATGTATTCTTAAATTCATGAGCATGTGAATCCATGCCAGACCCCATGCTGGAGAAGGAACAAGTTACTTACCTGTAACTGTTGTTCTCCAGCATGGGTCTGGCATGGATTCACATGCGAACCCTCCCGCCTACCCCTCTGCGGCTCTTCACTTGGTCATACTGCCACTTCACGTGCTACCAAATCTGAGGATGGCTGCCAGGGGCGGAGCTTAGGGAGAGGGCAGTCATTGGCTGGGGGCAGTATGACCCAGAGACCAGTGATTGGTTACTACTGAGAGAGACAGATCAGAAATTAAACTGATACTGATTTTTTCTATACCGAGGATTCCCGGCCTGACGACGGGGAATATTCATGAGCATGTGAATCCATGCCAGACCCATGCTGGAGAACAGTAACAGGTAAGTAACTTGTTCCTTCTTCGACTCCTTCGACACCCAAGACTGGGTTCAAGAAGTGTATCGAAAATGTCGATCACGGATCCTCACCGAGTTTGTCTCTGGTGTCTCGGTTCTAGTCACCGAACCGACAACTGTGGTTCCTGCCAGTCCATGACCGAGAAGGCCCTTCGTGAGAGGAGAGGTAAACCTCTAAGAAGGCTGTGTCCAAAAAACATAAGAAAGCGACCAATTCGAAAGAATCGGATCGACATAGGCAATCCAAGAGATCTCGATCTAGGAGTAGATCGAGACACTCTTCTTCCTCGTCAAAAAAACTGAAGAGGAGACATAGATCTCCCTCATCGTCGTCATCTTCTGAGTCGACCGAAGAAATTCGATGTCCGACAAAATCGGAGTCCCCCAGAAAATGGGAGGAATTCTGTAAAAAGATGATGGTTTTCGAGAATGCGGCCCGATCCCCTCGAAAGAACCTCGGAAGAGCCATTCCTCTAAGGTCGCTCCATTGGACGACAAAGAGAAGTCGAGAACTACCTTGGTAAAAGCCAGTAGTATCGAAGATACTCGAGTCGACGTCAAGTCGTCGAAGACTCCTCGAGAGTCGAGCACATCTCCGGTGCCTCATAAAAAGCTCAAGTCATCGAAGGCTTTGACGGCTTAATCGACGCCATTGGCGTCGACTGCTTCGGCATCGAAGCCCAGAGCGTCTTCGACACCTGTATCGAAGTCTTCTTCGAAGTCTTCGAAGTTCCCGTCGACAACATCGAAGGATTTTTCTATTCCTTCGAAGGAAATTGTTGAGGAAGAAAGGAGATTTACTCTGTTGCCCAGAACAGACTTTTTTAAAGCTATGTCCTCAATTTATGAGGAATCTGGCTCGGAGGAAGACGAAGTCACTCCCTTTGGAGTTTCGTATGGCACAAGACAAGTTCCTGAGGAACTCGTTGATCAGGAATCTAGAATGAGAGACCTGAGTGATGCTCTACACTCTGCTAGTGGAATTGACACCTCCCCAAAGTTAGAATTTGCCAAACCTGACCCTGCAGAACATGCAGACTCAGGGTACGGAGGTCTTATGAACAGGGTAGTAGAATACATGGGTTGGGGGTAACACTTCACCGTGTTTGAACAGGACGACATGACAGATATAATTGTCAAAGGTCCCCAAAAAGACCCAGTTCTCCCCTTTCATAGGGCTCTTCAGAGAACAGTAGAAAAAAATTGGGAAAATCCTGATTGCATTGCTGCTACAAATAGTAATTTCCCAAAGAAATACAGACCAGCTGGTATGGATCCTGAATATTTAAACAGGCATCCGACTCCAGAAAGTCTGGTTATTCAGGCTGCATCCACAGCAAAACAAACTGCATATCCCACTATCCCTCCGGATTGAGAGGACAAGAAAGTTGATGCCTGGGCTCGTAAAGTTTTCACTTCAGGTAGCATGGCCCTGAAATCGACAAATGTCACCTGTACCCTGGCCAGGTTTACCCATACCCTGTGGGACTGTATTTCGGCGGCGGCTGAGCATATTCCAGAAGGCGAGGAAAGGGAAGGCTTCCTGAATATAGTCAAAGACGGAAAGGAGGCAATGGGGGAATGTCTCCACTCTGGACTGGATACTGCTGATAGCATCAGCAGATCCATGGCTACAAGCACTGTGTTGCGCAGATTTGCGTGGTTGAGGAAGTCGGGGTTTGCACAGGATGTGCAATCCAGACTCCTTAACATGCCCTTTGATGGCTCGAGGCTATTTGGCAGTAAGGCTGACGAAAGCCTAGAAAAACTCCAGACCTCGAAAGTGGCAGCTAAATCTCTTAGTGCCTCCATGCGCCAGCCTCAGAAAACCTATTCACGATCATCTTCCTGGAGAGGTCGTTCTTTTCGCTACTACTCCTCATTTGGTAGAGGAAGAGGACAGGCTTCTCAAAGAGGCAGAAAAAATGTCCCTCGTGGTGGACGAGGAAGAGGTGCGAAATCAGCCTTAGGAGCGGCATCTTTGCCCTCGGCCACTCCTGCAGCCGACTCCAAATCTCTGAGACCTTGCTCCACAAGACACCAGTGGGAGGCAGGATCTCTCAACATCTGAAGGAATGGCGAGGCATTACCTCAGATGTTTGGGCACTGGAAACAGTAGTTCAAGGTTACTGTCTCCCCTTTCTAAAAAGGCCTCAGAATCATCCACCGGGAGCCAACTGTGTAAAAATTCCAGACCCGCTCCTGTTGCAGGAAATTTTAACCCTGCTAGAGAAAGGTGCCATAGAACAGGTACCTGTAGTGGAGAGGAACAGGGGTTGGTACTCCCCATACTTTCTCAGCCCAAAAAAGGACAGAGGATTGAGACCCATCTTGGACTTAAGAAACTTGAACAAGTTCCTCACGAAGGACAAGTTAAAGATGGTGACCCTTTCTCAGATCCTTCAGGCTCTACAACTCCAAGACTGGTTGGTATCATTGGACCAGGATGCTTACTTTCATGTGCCAATCCATCCAGGGCACAGAAAGTACCTGAGGTTCGCGATTGGCAATTCTCATTATCAGTTTTGAGTTCTGCCATTCGGGTTGACCTCCGCCCGAGGGTTTTCACCAAACTAATGGCGGTTGTGGCAGCGAGTCTCAGGAGAGGGGGGATTCACGTCTACCCCTACCTGGACGATTGGTTGATCAGAGCACGTTCTCCAGAACAGACTCAGGAACATCTTTCGATCACCTGCCACTTCCTTCACAAACTGGGCTTCTCCCTCAATTTCAAGAAGTCCCACATGATACCTTCCCAAAAGCTCCAGTTTATCGGAGCAGTCTTGGACACTTCCTTGGGAAAAGCCTCGCCTCCCGAGGTGAGAGCTCTCCACATTCTGCAGATGGTAACAAAGTTCCAGAATGCCCAATGTCTACCGGCCTTCAATTTTCTCAGGTTGCTAGGCCTTATGGCATCCTGCATTTTCCTAGTACCAGAGGCCAGACTGAGAATGAGATCCCTTCAATGGGCACTCAGAACTCAGTGGTCCCAGTTCTCAGGGAATATGTAGGATCTTCTGCAAGTCCCGAGCGCAGTTGCTCAGGATCTACTATGGTGGGCTTGCAACGACAACATTCTCAAGGGAGAATCCTTTTGGCAACCATGGCCGGAGATAACAGTAGTGACGGAGCCTCACTCACGGGGTGGGGAGCACACACCAACGACCTGACAATCGGCGGTCGTTGGTCTCCATCGGAGACAAACTACACATCAACCTATTGGAGCTGAGGGCAATCAGACTAGCGCTGAAGGCCTTTCTGCCATCTGTACAGGGAAAGAATGTTCTGATAATGACGGGCAACCCAGTGGCCATGTACTACCTCAACAAGAGAGGAGGAGTAGGGTCACTACCACTGTGCAGAGAGGCAATGCACCTCTGGTTCTGGGCAATACGAGAAGGAATCTCTCTATCGGCAATTCACCTAGCCGGAGAGCAAAACACGGCGGCAGACGCTCTGAGCAGGCGGAGCACAATCTCCCACGAGTGGGAGCTAGCTCAGGAAGTCCTTCAAGAGATCTTCGCCCTTTGGGGAACCCCTCAAGTCGATCTGTTTGCCACTGTGATCAATCGGAAGTGCGAGCAGTACTGCTCAAGGGAATTTCCTCAAAGAGGAGCTCTGGGAGACGCATTTGTAGTGGAGTGGAAGTTTCCACTGCTGTACGCGTTTCCCCCAGTCCCCGTGATTCCTCAGGTAATCAGGAGGTTGAGAAAGTTCAGGAAAACAATGATCTTAATTGCCCCGGATTGGGCCGGGAGGACGTGGTACCCGGACCTTCAAGACATGTCCATCTGCCCTCCAATACGTCTTCTGCAAAGAAAGGATCTTCTCTCGCAAGAGGAAGGTCGGGTTCTCCATCCAGAGGTCAAGACACTCAACCTTCACGCATGGTTTCTGAGAGGTTGAGATACAAGGATTGGGATCTTCCGGATGACGTAATGGAGATCTTGCTTTCGGCCAGAATGCCAGCAACAAAATCTTTATACCGATGTCGCTGAAACAAGTTCAGTAACTGGTGCAAAGATAAGAATGTGGACCCTTTTCAATGTGGCACCCCAATGGTGCTTTCTTTCCTACTGCATCTAGCCAATCTGGGGCTCCAGATAGGGACAATTAAAGGATACCTTGCTGCGCTGTCCATTTTCAAGCGCACCTCAGAAGAGGTTTCATATTTCAAAATTCCATTGATCATTCAATTCTTAAAGGGGCTTACTAATGTATACCCCCCAGTACCTTTTCATGTCCCAATTTGGGACTTAAATCTAGTACTAAAATTCTTGACTTGTATACCTTTTGAGCCTATGCACTCCTGCCCGTTGAGGCTCTTAACATTAAAAACTGTACTTCTTGTGGCCTTGTCATCAGCCTGCAGGGTTAGCGAACTTCAGGCTCTCTCATGCAAACCGCCATTTACTACTTTTTATAAGGAAGTAGTCCTTAAAGTTAAACCTTCCTTTTTACCAAAGGTAGTTTCAGACTTCCATTTGTCGCAAAAGATATTACCAACTTTTTATCCTCCTCCTCATTTGGGAAAGGAAGAGGAGAGATTGCACAGACTAGATCCCAAGAGGGCTCTTACTTTCTATATCTCAAGAATGGCTAAATTGAGGCAAGATGACCAACTATTTATGGGTTATACTGGTTATAAACTAGGATTATCTGTAACAAAACAGACCATATCCCGCTGGATCATCTTAGCCATGACTGAATGCTACAGGTTAGCAGGAAAAGACCCACCAGATGGGCTTTGTGCCCATTCTACAAGGGGTATGGCTACTTCTACGGCTCTAAACTGGGGAGTCCCGGCAGCAGATATTTGTTCAGCTGCTACTTGGAAAACAATACACACTTTTGTAAAACATTACTGTTTGGATACTGCCTCCTCAAATGAGGGTTTATTTGCCAAGGTAGTTCTGCATTCTGTCCATGAAAACTGAAAACTAATACTCCCACCTCCAAAATTACTACTGCTATGGGAGTCTTTCATAAGATGAAGAATACGTGGGAGGACACAATCCATTCGAAAAACAAGTTACTTACCAACTGTAACGTTCTTTCGACTGGATGTTCCTCCCACGTATTCCTCATCGACCCTCCCATCCTACCCCGCAGTACAGTTTACGTTTTCTTACACTTTCCTCTCACAAAGTGTGCATCAGTCATGGGGCACGCCTGGAGCAACGGGCGCGGCTCAAGCTACTTATACCATCAGTGACGTCGACACGGAGAGCGTCGAGGGACAATCAACGCCACGACCTCGAGCACAGCGCCTTCTGCCGAGAATTGTTTTTTCCGAAGCAGCGAAACTGGAGATAACGAATTACCATAATTTGAGGAATACGTGGGAGGAACATCCAGTCGAAAGTTGGTAAGTGACTTGATCTTCTTAACCTTTTATACACAGTGTACTGGAGTGCTCATGAGACACAGTGTTGGTTTAAATATGTAAGAACATAAATGTCCTAATATTTGACACGGTTTGGTCAAATTAACGATCAATCGTGTATCCTACCTTGTTGGCAGGATTTGTTTTTGTTTATCTTTAGTTTCTTTAGCCCTACCTGCCACCAATTGTTTAGGGCTCCCAATTTTGTGTGTATACATGGGGGCGTAATTTTAGGAGGGGGACAGGGGTGTTTGTCCCCCGCCCCCCCCCCCAACTTTCATGGCACACTGTTTTGTCCACATTCATTTGGATGGGGCACTTTTTCTTTAGATGTCATATCCCCCCCAACTTTTTCAGCAAAGTTACTCCACTGTGTGTATAACATACTCTGCTTAAGTACAAACTAATCTGGTGGCCTTGCTCCGCTAGACACGTATATTTAGTGACCACATTTTATTTTATTTATTTATTGGGTATTTATAATGCGCCTATACAGCAAAATGATCTTTCAAGGCGTATCAAGACAAGGCAGGGGGATATACAGGGAAGAAGAAAAACAAAACAATGTTCCTACTAGGTTGAACCTTAAAATTACTGTGGATTTATTCTCGAATCCGTGCGCTATTCACCAACCTATTAGCAAAATTAGCACAAGTTCAACATCAGCAGCGGGAGTCTCTCAATCTGAGAACCCTCCACATGGGTTCACACTGTAGTGAAAATGAATCAAATATTGCAATACTTTCTCCGCGCTTGATACTAATATTCACAAGCTACTTGTTCACACTATACAAATCAATATGCAGACAGCCCAAAAGATAATACTCCACACTGTGTGTTCAATCTGATGTTATCTTTATGTTGAAATTATATGGTTCGTGAACTTAATCACCAATAGCCGACACGTGTTTCGACCGTTGTGGTCGTTCTCAAGGCTATATTGATACAATTTGCCACATTCAAATGCACATAAACGCTTTGACCTCGCCGTTTTAAACAGAATTATGTATGCACACGATTCACAATAAAAATAAACAAAACATTATATTTCATGTTATCAAAAAAATGTGTTTGAAATAAAAACATACCACACAGGTTGAAGTAGGTTTCGAGAGATGCAAGCATCCATGGAAATTTAGAATAAAGAAAAGAACCAAATGTTTAATTGACAATCTAATACACATTATCATACCTTATGGATAATATGATGAATTAGAAGCTAGATGCATTCAAGATCTGTTTGCAATGTCATGTGACCACGCCAGTTGACCACCCGTTACTCTCTTTCCTTAAATTATCCAAACATTCACCCATGTGAAAAAGTCCTTACTATTCCACCCAATTGTGCTCCCGTAGTCAGGTGTCTAAAAGTATTGAATAAGCTTACCCTTGTCGCGTATTGTTTTCTTGACATCTATATAAATAAATGTGATAATGATGTACAATAATTAAATAGACCATGTGATTACCCAATATGTGAGCGCACTATATGGATAAATGCCCACCCGATAGTACTGCCAGAATAACAAAACAAAATTTGTTGTATCTTCTTCCAAGTCTCTGGGATAGTTTCTAGACTCTGTTGAATGGCAATCACAATATTTACTTGCAACTTTAGATGTGATGGCACTATACACCAGCATTGGACATGATCGGGCATTAAAAGCGTTGGAATTTACTTTTAGGAACTGTTCAGCTTCTTATTGGAAGCATGTTGACATGTTGAAAGAATTCCTGCTATTTGCGCTTAAAAATAATGTATGTTTATTCAATGATCAGTACTTCGTGCAGGAGAGAGGAGTAGCAATGGGCGCCAAATTTGCGCCTTCATTAGCAAATCTCTTCATGGCGCAATATGAAGAGCAACATATGTACAGACAGAATGGCTTCATGAACAATATTATTGGATGGAAGAGATTCATAGACGACATCCTAGTAGTGTGGGAAGGTACACTAAATTATTTTGAAGATTTTGTAAAACATGCTAACATCAATGAATTTGGAATTCAATTTACGGGACATGCCAGTCCATCACAGATTGCTTTTCTAGATCTGCACATATTCATTTCTGATAATCGAATACATACTTCAACTTCTCGTAAACCCACTGAGGTGAATTCAGTTTTGCATTCAGATAGCTGCCATCAGCGAGGCACCATAAATAACATTCCTGCAGGTGAATTTTACAGAGCTCGTAGAAACTGCAGCAGAGATGGTGATTTTGAGCAAGAATGTGTCTTACTCAAGAGAAGGTTCCTTGAAAGGGATTACAGTCATGCATGTGTCAATCAAGCAGCTAACAAATATATGCATACCAAATAAAGAGATCTGGTTTACAACAAGAGGAAGGATAATTTGCAAACACAGCCCATTGCCATTATCACACAATTTACTGGAGACAGTAGGGCATTGTATTGTCTGACAAGTAAGCATTGGGATATCCTCAAACTGGATAAAGATCTGCTACCTTTTCTTACAGACAGGCCCAAATTCATCTTTACTAAGGCACCCACCATCAGGAAGAAATTGTGTCCATCCTTTTTGGATGTTACTCCTAAACCAGAAGGTTCAAGATGGCTTAAGAGTGATGGTGGTTTTCACAAGTGTGGGCATTTCAATCAATGTCAATATGCATGGGACAAATGCAACATTTTCAAGGATCAGTTTGGGAATACAATCAATATAGATGACCATATCGATTGCAAAACATGTTCTGTTGTTTACTTAAATGCGTTTGTGGTAAATATTATGTGTGGCGTACTATCAGGCAGCTAAGGATACGCATCAGAGAACACTTGCTAAGTTTAAGGAACATAGAACCAAAAACACCTTTTGCCATACATTGGCAAACATAACACCAAATGGATAATGTACAGGATGTAAGATTTTTGGGGCTGATGAAAGTCAAAAAGGGAAAGAGGGGTGGGGACACCCAATTGTTACTACGTAGAATGGAAGCCAAAACAATTTGTCTTTTGAGGTCCACGGAACATGGTTTAAATTCAGACCACGAGATGTAGGTTTTTTTGTAAATTTATAAAGAATTTGTGATTTATTTAGGTACACATAATTAGCCAAATGGCCTGTGACATGCCATGTTGATCACCTGTTTAGTGTACAAGGCATAGAAAATTCTTTTTAGTACAACAGGATGCATTCATATAATGGGTTAACAGTATAGTGGCATGCAATATACTAGACCAGTATATGCCTTACAGCGCAGGATCAATTCAATGAAGTCTTTATTTAAATTTATAATTCTAACAATCGTAAAATAGGTAATATAATTTTATCAGCATGTGACATTGACATAGGCAAACTCATGCATATTTGTGTAGGGAGGTTATCCCTAGGAAGATTCTTTAAGGGTACTAGCCTGGACCCAACATGGCAGCCGGCACAAGTGGCGCTGCGTTCGTGGCGTGGTGACGTCGCGCGCAATCATGCGCATGACGTCATCGCGCCGAACGGACGACGCGGCTGCGGATTTGCCGCGAAATATAGCATAACACAATATTGCGTCTAGCGCGAGCAGACACAATCAAGAGGCAGAGGAACGAGGGATTTGAACCCAGGAAAAGGTAGTTCCTAAACAATATAATTCCCACAGTATGGACAAACACAATTTAATAGTTTTACTTATAAGTGTCCTGTCAAACTTTTCCGGTCACGGGGAACTATCCCAGAGACTTAGAAGAAGATACCACGAATTTTGTTTTGTTATTCTGGCATTACTATCAAGTGGGCATTTATCCATATAGTGCGCACACATATTGGGTAATCACATGGTCTATTTAATCATTGTACATCATTATCACATTTATTTATATAGATGTCAAGAAAACAATACGCAACAAGGGTAAGCTTATTCAATACTTTAAGACACCTGACTACAGGAGCACAATTGGGTGGAATAGTAAGGACTTTTTCACATGGGTGAATGTTTGGCTATTTTAAGGAAGGAGAGTAACGGGTGGTCAACTGGTGTGTTCACATGACATTGCAAACAGATCTTGAATGCATCTAGCTTCTAATTCATATTATCCATAAGGTATGATAATGTGTATTAGATTGTCAATTAAACATTTGGTTCTTTTCTTTATTCTAAATTTCCATGGATGCTTGCATCTCTCGAAACCTACTTCAACCTGTGTGGTATGTTTTTATACCAAACACATTTTTTTGATAACATGAAATATGATGTTTTTATTTTTATTGTGAATCGTGTGCATACATAATTCTGTTTAAAACGGCTATGTCAATGCGTTTATGTGCATTTGAATGTGGCGAATTGTATCAATATAGCCTTGAGAACGACCACAACAGTCGAAACACGTGTCGGCTATTGGTGATTAAGTTCACGAACCATATAATTTCAACATAAAGATAACATCAGATTGAACATACAGTGTGGACTATTATCTTTTGCGCTGTCTGCATATTTGTATAGTGTGAACAAGTAGCTTGTGAATATTAGTATCAAGCGCAGAGAAAGTATTGGAATATTTGATTCATTTTCCTACTAGGTTGTGAGACAATTCAGAGCATGCAAGTGCAGTAACAGAAATTAGGTGGTTGGGGGAGGAGGGGGAAGTGCAGGACGGGGAGGAAGGTGTAATGCTCAGGCCGGAGGAAGGAGAAAGCTACATTAAATGCAAGTGAAGCAGGTTCAAACCCAGCAAACGCTGGAAATTAAAAACGACATTGGAGTGGGTGCACAATTTGGGAAAGCCTCACCCTATTGCGCAGTGGGCTCCATCGAGTGTGCAGGTACAAGTAGGTAAAATGCAACAATGGAAAGCCTCACCCAGTGTTGCAGGGGGCTACATCAAGTATGTAGGTAAAGTGCAGCAATTGGCATGCTGCAAGCATCAGTGGTAACAGGTAGGTCAATAAAGGTACAGCTCTGGGCTGCAAGTGTCAATCCATTGGTCACAGGTAGGTCAAATATGAAGTATAGCGCACGGCTGCAAATTTCAATCCAGTGTTTAAGGTACGTAAGGTATAAGAGCAGCAGGTACAGAAAGGAAAGCCAAGTATCATCATGAGTGTGCACGTTGGAAAGGAAACCTCGCCTCGTGGGGGGGGGGGGGGTTGGTATTCCAGAGAAATGGGTGCAAACAATGAACAAGTGGGTACACAGTCCAGAAGAGCTTTACTATGTGGTGCAAGGGGGGGGGGGCGGGAGGATGCGAGCGGTGACAAGAGCCAGTGTGCTAAGGATAGAAGATGCTCCATGGTAAGAGTAGGAGATGAGGGGGTGTTGGGTAAGAATTTGTAGAATCCAACTGGTGTGGGACTTTACAAGACTTATCTCGTGGTATTAGGTAACCCACCTTTTAATATATGCCTGTACTACACAAGTTGGTAGAGTGACTGGGCAGCCAGGCTTATTTTAAGAGGGGTAATGTGAGCTGTATAGCTGTAAAATGAAATTCGTAAATACAGGTATCCAAGTAAACTCTTATACACTTGAAGTTATAGTATACATATGTATTTACATATACCAAGGATAATTGGACAATCTTTAAAAAGCAGTAACTAATAGTGACATTAAATCAAAAGTTAGGATTCAGTTCAACAAGAGCAATAAAGTAGGTGAGTAAACTTTTCTTATGCTGAACATGTTCTAGCACACTGATTGATGTCATTTGATGTCAGTATTGGCACTTAATTGTGATCATTACGATATTGAGTTTCAAGGAGGGAAAAGTTAGTCAGGTCAGAACATACTTCATAAGTAGTAAAACAGTTAGATTCTCCCAGAGAGATGTAGGCAGTCTTTTATCCGAGCAATAAGTGTTCAGCAATTAAAATCTGTGAGGGACCAAGCACTACGAAAGCCAATAGGTTCAGAAGAGGAGCATTTAGGGAGCCAGGATAGTCAAAGTCAATGGGCCAGTTCAAAGTTCTGATGCACTCTTAGAAAATGTTTTAAAATAGACAGTAGTTCAGTAGAGCCATCACAGAAGCTCAGGAGGAGCCACCTTGAAGAAGCACAAGCTGGGAGGCCAGTTCAGGTGAGTCGAGGTTAACTCAAAAGGGTTTAAAATAGTACTCCCCAAGCTAGGATGCACTACAAATGTCAAAAGGTAGATGTACCTGAAGCCCCACAGTACTTGAGAATTGAATAATTGGTTCCAGCTGGATGCCTTCCTGTTGCAGTGTAGCAGACCCTTGTTCCTGGTCTTTGGTCGTGGTGACGAAAGGGAGGATATCTGACGGGCTACTGCGGCAGCACTCTATTCTCCTGGATCCAGCAGCCTTTTGTGGTTTTGGTGACTTTTTGTCGCGCCAAAGAACGATAAACAGCTCAGGTTGAAAGTTACTTGATCCCTTGGCCCAGGACTAGGGGACTATGATTTCCTGCTTCTGTAGGGTCCTCTGGATCCCCACAAAGTTTTGGCCGGATCGCACTTCCGTAGACAGTGCACTCGATGATGGTCAAAGGTCTGTAGACAGTGGGACTCTGCAGCTTTGTAAAGTCACACAAGTTGGGGGTTGCGCCAAAATGAAGCCTGTTTCGAGGCTAGTTGGTCCCTCCAGCCCAAGGGAGGAAGTCGACCCTTGCCGGTGTTCCCAGTTGAAACAAAAACAGAGTCAGCACAGCTGCAGGGCTTCACCGGACACTTTGTGGTCCAAGAGGGTGCTGCTGGCTTCTCTTCACATCTCCTTAGTGGGATGTTGTCCTCCAATGGTCGACTCTGCATCTAGTCCCAAAAACCTCACCTTTTTAAGCAAGTTCCAATTCATTCACAACCATAGGGCTGTCAATCACCCAGGGGGGTGGCTGTCCTCTCAGACGGCCGGCCGGCCTTCAGAACTGGTTTCACTCAGGCACACTTAGAGACAAAGGACAGGGAAGTGTTGGGACCCTCACTCACTCCCTGCCTTTCCAGACACACTGGAGCCTGGCTGGGCTTCAGGGCTGAAGCCCGCCAAAAGGCAAAATGCACAAAGGACTCAAACCTGGTTTAAACAACAGAATTCCAGAAGGAACTAATTGACAAGAAATGGCGAAAAAAGAAGACTGGGGCCATTTTGGGAAAATGGTCACCCTTGGGTGCTGTACTGCCGCTGAGAAATCAGCCTGCAGATACATAGCACAAAGGTATTAAAAAAAGAAACCACTGCCACCAACCATTCAAGTTAGTGTGACAAAAGGTAACATGAGAATTGGGATAAGGAGTTACTATGTAACCCCCCAGCACTCTACATAGGGTGGTGTGTGCTGGACCCACAAAAGAAAAGGTACGTAAGACAAAAGTCATTTTACTATTTTTCGGAACAATAGTTCAGCCAAGAGAATGTATTTAAACATTAAGAGAAGTCCAAGGAACTTCAGTAGCACTGCACAAAAGGTGCTGTGCGTCACTATGGGTTGTGCAGGATCCGTGAGCAACGTGCAGGCAGGGGCATACTGAGGGGGGCACGAGGGAAGGGCACAGACAGACATACTGGGGAGGCCATGGTGGAGGGCTGTAGACGGGGAACTCACTGGAGGCACAGGTAGACTTCCAGAGACAGACGCTTGGTGGGAGGGGCACGTGCAGGGAACACACTAGGAGTATGCCTGTACACGGACACACATCCATAGATGGATGCCACGGGTGGCGCACAGACAGGGAACTCACTAGAGGCAACGTCGGCATCCACAGAAGGACGCCGCGAGGGACGGGCAGAGAAAAGACAATGAGGTGTACAGACAGACATACTGGGGAGGGGGTGCCATGGGGCAGGACTAGACAAGGCACTCGAAATAGTCGGACATCCAGAGAAGGACGCTGTGGTGGCTGGGCACAGACAGGAAAGTGAAGTGTGTATAGGCAGACATCTCGAGAAGGTGTCCACTTATAACCGAGGGGCACACGCAGGAAACAGATGGTCAATGCCAGACACCCTGAGAGGCCATGGCCGAGGGGCAGGGCAGGTAAGGAGCTCAGGATCTGCACAGTCACATCTTAGAAAGGAGGCCATGGCAGACGTTCACAAGCATCCTGAGAAGGACTCCCATGGGGGGAGGGGCAAAGGTGGAGGCACCCTGTGAGTATGGGGGAAGGGCCTGCGAGCATGGGGGTACCAGATAGAGGATGTTTGGAAGCCTGGAGCCGAGAACAGACAGTGGAATCCTGGCTTTATGGGGGAGTGGCACAGCTGAAGGCATTTTGGAATGATGGGTGAGTGACACTCCTAGAGACATTCTGGGAGAATGGGGAAGTGATACAAAGGTATAACAGGAGCATGGGGAAGGGGACAGGTAGAGGCAACCTAGACGGGGCTTTAAGTGGGCTGGGGCTTTAGGGGGCCGAGCCCTGGCAGGCTCAGAAATATTTCTGAGGCGGGGTCCCTGCCAGTGCTCATTAATGTCCCCTGGAAGCCCCGGCCGCTAGAGAACCTTTTTTCTAAAGCCTGAAGCCCGAGCTCATGTGCGAGAGCGTCATGCTTCAGAAAAAATGCCTTTAATCTATAATGGTGGTGCTGGCAACTGCAAGGCACCCCTTCAATCAAGAGTGGCCCGTGGGCCGCTGCCACCATTACCAGAGAAAAGGTGTGGCCGCTGGAAGCAGAGACCTTTTTGTTCTAAAGACTGAAGCTACCGCTCATTCGAATGGAGCTTCAGGCTTTGGGAAGAGGGGCCTCTGCTTCCAGCGGCCTCACCATTGATATATATGATATATGATATGATATGATATGATGGGTTATTTATGATGAGCTTAATACCCAGAGGTTTCTGGGCGCGGACCCGGGGTTCAAACCTGTAGTGCTCTGTGTCGTCTTGCTTCCAAGGCAAGCACGTTGCCTCTGAGCTATCCTCCCGAGACAAAAGGCATGATGCCTGACGAGGGGCAGCGCCACCATTAAGGCTGAAAAGACGAAGAGCTGGCCCCTGCCATGAAAGCCGTTGGTAAAGAAATGCAGACATCCGGACCCTCTCCCCAGAGGGGAGAGGATGAGGATCTCTACAAAGGGCTGCCTGGCAGGGGTGCCTGTAGCCCATTAAGCTGGGGCTCGTCAAGGGGGAGTGGCCTAACAAGCCAGCAGGCGACCCCCGTCATTAGGCTGACACTAGGAGAATATCCACTTATCCTCGGCGGAAGTTAAGTGGATTGAGAAGTGGTTTGCAGTGGCAGTTAAGTTTTTCTATTCTGCCTATTCCCTGGAGGTGGAGTTATCTGCTGTGTATCCCCCTACAAGCATTTAAAAGTTCATTTTGCCACCATGGCGCTGCAGGTGAGTTGAGCCCTCCTGGCCCTGTTTTTAACTTTATTTCTAGTGCCAGGTTCCCCAACCCCCTGATTGCGCCCTCAATGCCTTCCCCGATCCCACTTCCCGTTCTTCACCTCCAACCCACCTCCCTGCCCAGATTGGTCCTCCTAGCATGCTCGCCTAGCCTCGTGCCTCAGCGTTCATCCCTGCACGCCATTCGCCACGAGGAGCTGCAGGTGAGGTAATTAAACTAAAAAGGCTCCTGGGCCTCCGTTTGAGCCCATCTCCCTGTCTGATGCCGCCACACAACGGCCTTTGCAGCCCCTTTCTCCCCTGCTCTTCCGTCTTCCCTGCCTCCCTCTTCCCACCTCCCAGCCCGCCCATGGACTGTAATTGGCCAGTCCACTCCTCTTAAGTGACCTTCCCAGGGCAACCCTCTGCCCGGCAGCCCCTTCGACGAAGGGCCCCAACGCAAAGGTAGGCTCCAACAGAGGCGGCACCAGAAAGTGTCAGCAGGTGTCCGGAAGGGAACCCAGTGAAGCCAGCAGTCAACAGACACCAACAAAAACTATAAGTGTGGCATGGGTGGGGTGTAGAGCAATTACTCTACTCCAGAAAGCCCCTGCCACTCTACCTTCCTTTCCATAGCATAGACTGCCATAGACTTGCACCATGCATACTTTATTTCTAGTGCCAGGTTCCTCAACCCCCTGATTGCGCCCTCAATGCCTTCCCCGATCCCACTTCCCGTTCTCCACCTCCAACCCGCCTCCCATCCCGCCCCCCTGCCCGGATTGGTGGTCCTAGCATGCTCGCCTGGCCTCGTGCCTCTGCGTTCTTCCATGCATAACATTTGCCACCGTGACTCTGCAGGTGAGTTGAGCAATCCTGAGCCCTGTTTTTAACTTTATTTCTAGTGCCATTTTGTTTGTGGCTTTGGCATTGCGTGTGTGTTGTCATGGCCGTGCTGTTGTGTTTGGTTTAGGGATGTGTGTAGGTGGGTCTGATGGGCCATGTATTTCCTCCCATCTACTTCCCATTTGAAGTTCAACTGTGTACTTGTGACAACAGGTGTGTGTGTTGATTTCTGTATAGCACAAAGGGTTACTCAACATCATCGTCCGATGATGAGACTCCCGTCTCCGCATGGCCAACCCCTTCAATTGCCTCCATATCCATGACGGAGCTGCACATCTCCTCCCACCTTGCCAACTTCATGGGTGAGGCAGGTCTGCCACCTGTGGCCTGCCCCTGGCTGCGGTTGGCGGACAGGATGTTTCTCACTCGCAGCCGCCGGTCATCCCATCTCTTCCTACAGTCCTTCACGCAGCGTGTGGTTGTCTCCACGGTAGAAACTTTCCTAACCACCTCCTCCCATGTGTTTTTTTTCCCTGATTTGTACTGCACAGTGCAGGTCAGCGCAAAACACTACGTCGGAATGCTCGACGAGTGTATCTGCTAGCATGTTCATTTCATAATTACTGAACCTGGGTTTTCGCAGGCGAGGGGTACCTTTTCTGGTTGCTTGGACATGATGTGGCAGGCAGGGTAGTGTGTTCTCTGGAACAGGTCCTGTCTGTAGTGGATGGCAATGGATTGTATTTTCAAAGATGGCCAGCAGCGCATTTCCCGTTCCGGCACGATGACGTTGCTTCCGGTGGCTGTAATACCGGTACCGGTATTAGTGATGCCGGTGTGAACAGTGCCGTTAGCGGATTCTGCGATGCCGGTGGAGGTCTCTGCGCATTCAATAATGCCGCTATTGGGGGCGGTATGGACCTTACAGGCAAGCCGGTATGCACGTGCATGGGGACTCCTGATCTCCTGTTCATTATGGGCGCAGTGCAACACGGACACGCTAGTAGTGGCATGCTGGTAATTGCTGTTTCTCACTGCCAGACTCGTAATGAGGCCCCATGTCTCTGCCATGGTTTTTCCGGCCAATGATTTTAACATGGTTTTAGGGAGAATTCTCAGAAATGTGCTAATTCCTCTCTACCAGAGAGACCCCCAGCACCTTTGCTAGATTTTGAGGACTTTCATTTTTTTACCTGGAGAGAGTGAGACCCTTTTTTCCCACTCTATCATGTATTTTTTTCTATGATTTGAACACTGTTTCTTTTGGTTGTAGAGTCTGACAAACTCCACAGGCATCATCTTTTACATTGTACCACACAGCACCTTCAGTGCAGTGGCACAGGGAAATCTTTCAGATTTCTCAAAGGTTTAAATACCTTTCTCTTGGATAACTACTGTTTCCAAGACCAGTAAAGTGAAATTGACTTTACTTGCATTTTAACTTTTTAGAACCAGCACACACTATCTTACAATGGGGTGCTGGAAGGGTTACTTAGTATCCCCTTTGTCTAGTTTCTCATGTAACATTTTTATGTTACCCTTTCCTCAATGAATGGCTGGTGGCAGTGATTTACTTTTAACTACTGTGGTGTGCTTTTACCGCAGACTGCTTTCGTAGCTGCAGCAAAGCACTCAAGTGTGCCATTTTTGTTAAAATGGCCCCAGTCTTCTTTTTTTGCCATTTCTTTGTGGAAAGGTCCTTCTTGATATTTACTGTGCATGCCAAACCAGGTTTGGCCCCTTTGTTCGGTTGGTCTTTGGCGGGGTTCACGAGTGAAGCCCGCCTCTGGCTCCACTATGTCTGGCAGGGGCAGGAAGTGAGGGAGGTGCCCGAAACCCCTGTCCTTAGTCTCCTAGGAGACAGGAATGCACCCTTAGGTGATTGGCCGGCTGGCTGTCCGGCAAGGACAGCCACCATGCTGGGTGACTGGCAGCTAATCTGGAATTAATGGGAGAAACCTGCATAAAAGGCGAGGCTTTTTGGCTTGGAAGGCAGAGTCGACCACTGGACGAAGCAATCTGAAGAAGAACTTGGAAGGGACAACTGCTGCAACTCCTGGACCGTTAGTTTGCTCGGTGAAGCCCTCCTGCTGTGCTGAAGCTCTGAATTCGCCTCGACTAGAGAAGCCCTGCAAGGACGACTTCTCCCCTTGAGTTGGTGGGACTAATCAACTCCAAAGTAAGCCTGTCTGGACATCCTCTCAAAGCTGGTTGTATTTCCACTGCTGCTGCTGGAACCGAAGAGCCAGGGAGAGGTACACCAGATCGTGTGCATTGCTTTTAAGTAGGCCAAGAGTTCCAGGAAGGTCCTCCGTACTCCCAGGAAGCAGGACTGACCGAGCCTGAGCTACCTCAAAAGAGTGCTGGACCCCAGATGCAAGGAAAGCCCATCTCGACAGCCAGGAACTGCAGTGATGTTGTTTGCTGAGACGCAAGGAGCTGAAACCATGAACTGCTACTGACTAGAAGTTGGCCCTTTTCTGTCGCCGACTGTCTTGTTGCAGTGTAGGAGTCCTCTAGACGTCCTCCCTCAATCGCAGTGTTGCTATTTGCGGTCGACGCGAGGAGCTGAAACACTGAAGTGCCACTTGTTAGGAGATTGCCGGTTGCGGTCGGTGACCGTCCCATTCCAGTGCAGAAGTCCTCCCTCTTGTCCCCACGACTGAGGCACAGGAAAACCAGGTTATGCAGAGCTCCACAGGAACTTGATCCCATCTGCTGCACTTTTCTTCAACCTAAAGGTACTGTACAGTCTAAGAGAAATTACCTCTTGTTGTGTAACTACACCTGTTCTCTGTTGGTGAGACTTGTCGTGGTTGCTCTGTAGAGTTGTTGACAGCTTCTTTACTTCACAAGCCTAAACAGCTTGTGGCCCTACTTCTTCGATTCCACAAAATTTTTCCAACATTGTGCAAGACTTTTACCTACCTCTGAGAAGTGCTTCAGTTTCACCTACACTTTTGTCCAAATAGACTTTGGCTTAGCCTGGCTCCCTGAATGACTCTTCTTCCCTCTGTTTGTGTTTGGTCTTCCTTCCAGGAAAGGGTTAACTAACTTTGCATTGGGGGGGTTTACAAAAGTACTTACCTGCTTTGAGAAATATTTGTGAGATCTCTTGTTGTCATTATAACCTTTCTTTTTGACAAACTCTTAAATCTGAAATGCAACAGTGATATATTAATGTCCCCAGCAACTATTGAAGTCACCTGAGGGTGTAGGTAGTGCCTGTGGGCCATCCCAAAAGGGTACTTAATGATTTAGAAATATTAAGAGTGTGTATTTTTGAAGTGTATTTGAGTGCTACTGTTATATTGCCCTCTTCTGAAGAAGGCTTATTCTAACTGAATGATAAATAAATTAATAATTGTTTATTCAAGAAACTTTTTGTGTAAGTGTGAATACTTGTCACTGTGAATCTCTGTGCAACTCCCCTACAGCTCACATTGACCCCTCTTGAGATAAGCCTGGCTGCTCAATACGCTACCAACCTGTGTAGTACAACCTTATGTAGATGATTAAACATCACAAACTTTGTGGTAAAAGCACTGGGCAAATGTATATAGCGATTACAGCGTATGTACTATCTTAATACAGACTAGAATGAAACTCATATAAAAACAATACGAGCAACTATGCTCTACCAAGGTGAATTGCTACGCTCTGCTGCGCTAGGCGAAGCGGGAAAGCGGTACTTTCCTCAAGGTACTTCGCTCCGGGTGCGCGTGCGAGGTGTGCGGGCGAGCACGCTTTTGAGCGTGGAGGTACAAATCCAGCCCTCCTGTGGGCATTACAAAAGACTTTGAAAAAGTTTGCACTACAAACAAAACAAACAGAAAATTATCAGTCCTTAGTTTGCTAAATATAGCGACGTAGTTGCGTGAGCTGGAGTGGACAAACTTCAATACCTTCAGTCACTTCAGTCACAGCGTCGGACAGGATCCAGAAAGCACAGCGGGCAAAGCGGTACTTTCCTCAAGGTACTTTGCTCAGGGTGCGCGCGTGCAGGTGCGCCGGCGAGCACGCTTTTGAGCGTGAAGGTACAAGTCCTGCCCTCCTGTGGGCGTTACAAAAGGCTTTGAAAAGGTTTGCACTTCAGTCACAGCGTCGCAGCGTCGGACAGGCTCCAGAAAGCACAGCGGGCAAAGAGGTACTTTCCTCAAGGTACTTCACTCAGGGTGCGCGCATGTAGTACAAGCTTATACCAAAGGTTGGGTTCCTATTGCCAGGTCGTCAGGGTGGTTGTTGTAGTGCACCCAAAGGGTACTGCATACGATCTTGCCTAACACGCCTCACAAAGGAACTACAAGGCATCCAAAATACTGCAGCAAGAATTCGTCCCTAGACTAAATAGAACAGACCACATCACATCAGCCCTGAGAAATCTGCACTGGCTACCAGTAAAGAAATGCATCCGCTTTAAAGCCCTCTGCATCGCCCACAAATCACTACACGGACAATGAGCTGAATTTCTCCAAGCAAAATCAACCGTTATCTACCAGAAAGAAACTCAAGATCAAGGAACGACGTCCAAATAGAAACTAAACACTACATGAAAAGGAAATTTGGAGAACGGCATTCTCCTATTTGAACTCTCTACCGAAGAAAATAAGAACGACGGAAGACCACCTAACTTTCAGAAAACAACTGAAAACCAGGATATTCTCTGGCACAAAGCAAACCCGGGATAATACGGATTAAACAACCAACAATAAAACCACCACATACACAGAGCCTAACAGAAACTAACCACCCCCTCCTCTTTTCCACACCCTCCTCTCATACTACACACTCCCAAAAAGTACCAGCAAAACGCACCATAAATCTCACAAACCACACCACAAAACCAAATAGTTGCAAACCACCCTGATACTGGACAGCTACCCCTTCAAACACAAGCCCAGTGCGCACAACAAAGCACACACAGAAAGCTCACACGCACAGACGCCAGTTTCTCCTGGTTCTGCAAGCATCAACAGAAGAGCACAACCGCTATTCTGTCCCTCTTCCCCCTCTACCCAACCCCAACCACTTTTCTTACAGAGCCACGTGAGCGCCTTGAGACATACCAAATGGCAGCGGTACGCCATATAAATCATAACATAAATGGTACTCGGAAAAGCATTGTAAGAAAAAATAAAGGCACCCAGCTGTACACTAGGGAAAAAGTTCACAAATCGGTACACTGCCCTGAGCCTGTTATGTGCACATCACAAAAGTAACTGGGGTGCTACTTGGAGAAAAGAAAAGGGTACACAGTGTCTCTGTAGCACTTCACTGAAAGTGGCCTCTGCTACAGTGTAAAACCAGAAAAAGAAAAATAATCTAATCCCCCCCCCCCCACTGGTAGATATAAGGACTGACAAGTACACCCTAAGCGAAATTAGTGAAGCAGGTAAGCTTAAATGTTCTCCCTCACCCCAAAATCAGTTATGATGCAGACAGAAAGCAGATATGCTGGGGCACTCCATTGAAGTCAATGAAGAAATATTCCAAAAGAAAAACTTTCCGAACAGGCACACGTTGCTGTGTCTGGACCTTTTTCTGTTCCTTCCTTATGTCTTTCTGCCCCTTATCCTCTTACATGACTCCCCTCTGGACTCTGCGTTTCATGTTCTGCTTCTCACCATACATTGACTGCATGTGTGATGTTCCCTGCCGTGGGTCTATTTTACCGGTCTGCCACTGCCAACACTTCCCTCCGGTGTGCAGGCTTGGCACATGTGTAATACTGGGACTGGTCTCTTGCCCTCGTTTATCGTGCTGGCTCCATAAGGTCGATCCTGCGCCTCGGCGCTTTTCTTTCTGTAGAAAACACTGCTAGTCTGCTTCTCTTGCTCAGAAATGTTCAGCCTTCTCCATCTACCAGAGATCTCGACCTGTGTGCTCTTATTTCTTTATCTCCTGCGCTGACTTGGGTGTCTGTTCCATGGCAATGAAAAAAAACACTGTAGTTAATGGTTCACGGTCTCTAAGGACACTTCACAATATAGACTATGGTAATATCAGTACTAAGCACATCATTGAGGGTACTATTGGATTAACAAGAATGTGAACAGCAGTTCTGTAAGCAGAATGAATTTGGGCACATTGTGGTGTTATATATTTTCGTACCTGTTTGAGTTCTTCTCTGTTGTGCAGCTCTTTTCACGTATGAGGGAGAGTAATGCAAGTGCTGGACATAGATGAATAATACGACTTGTCAGTATTGTACTTTTTTCCAGATCTTGAAGAGGTGAGGATGTGTGCTGTGGTGTGAGAGCTGCAGTGATGCAGATGCTTTACATCTGGGTTCTACAACTTTTGGCTCTCCGGGTGTTCCGGCCTTTAACCCTTATCAGCACCATCCAAAATAATCATTCAATGATGGGGAATGATAGTAGTGGTAGTCCAGAACACCTGGAGAGCTGCAGGTTGAAGATCCCTGTTTTACATGGATCAGTGATGTCATGTGGAATGTTGTGAGATTGGAGCCTGACTGAATGTTCTGATTGTGTCAGTTGGTGCTGGTGGATGGCAGCCTCAAATGTTCACAGGTAAGCATAATTTCTTCTTTCTTGTTATTTCAAGGAGTTACAGGAAACTGGTACATGCGAGGAGTCCCAAGCAGAGTTACCCACACTGCCATCAAGCTCAAACACCAACTGATTCATCCCGAGCTTAGGTTTCTCTCACAATATGTGACCACATCCACCCGTATATTTAGTACATTTAATGTGTAAAGAGTATGGTACAATTAAAGAACCTACTAGATTCATTTATTTTGCTGTACCAGGTGCGATTTTATGATTCATTTTTTGTTAGTACTTTACTGGTATTTAGCTCATGCCTAAATGTCACAGTGGTGCCAGACAACAAGGGACTTTGGTCATAAGAAGGTAAAAGGATTTGCCTAGAATCATGCTCTGTGGTCAAGTGCGAGAGCCAGAACTAGAAGCAGGACACATTTGTTTGGTGCTTTGTGCCAGTAGGCCGAACCATAAAGTCTACATTGGAGCACAGAATAAAGCACATTGGCTATAATCAAACATCAAATGTTCACTGCAACGAATTATCAGAAACTGTGTTGGTTCTAAGATAAAGCAACAGTGGTCTATTAATTCTACTTTGTTTCTTGTGTTTGTTATGGAAGCCATTTTCTAAAGGCTACTTGTGTCAGGTAAGTGAGCCTGGGTGCAGGAAGGTGGGATTTCCCCAGTGTTGCTCAGTAAGGTCAAGTATGGGAGTCCGGTTTCAAACCAGGTAATCTGAAACCATAACCACCATCTTAGTCGCAAGACTACCTCCCTTCCCAAGAAGTAGAGGCTTGTAGGTCTCTAGAGAAAATGCTACACTTCTCAACAGGCCAATACCTCTGAAAAGCTGGTTGACTCACGCAAGTCACACATTTATTACTGGAAAGTGCCTGAAGGTGACCTACGCTTGATGGCCTTTTCTTGTGCCCCAGTGGCCTATACCAATGAGTAAAGAAATTCTGCGATTGGCAATGCAACACTTCTGAAAACAGAAGTTATTTATAAATGCTGCTGTATGGTAATGTGATTTTATTGGCAGCATGCGCCAGCAAGCTGTTTGACATGAATACACCATGCACACCAAGGGGTATTGTTTTCTCAGTGGAATACACACAACTGCACTGCTTCGTGCAGGATGCAACTCTGCTTTAAATCGTAATGTATCTATTTTTAATATTATGCTAGGTCAGGGTCTTGTATGGTGACCTTCCTGGTTTTTAAATCATTCTGGCCATTTCTAATTGTTCACATTTTTGGCAAATAAGAGAACTAAAGTGTATAGCAAGATTAAGTGTTTGTTCCAGGGCACAACATCTAAACAAGTGGGGAGCCATGATTAGGACTAAGATCACATGTGACCATAGTCAACCACTTAGTCACAAAAGAAATTCTATAAGTAATTTCGGCCGCCCCTCCACCACACACAGGAAAAGAATGTTGGTTTCAGCTGTTACTTCTTCCCTCCTTTACCTCTTTTTGTTATCTTTTTTGACGCCACTGTAATCACTGCCATTAATCCAAAACTATTGACATGGAAAGTTAAGATGGGATGGATGTGGCGACGGGAGGGGGTGTTGGGATTTTATCCAGCAGCTACCTGTGGTTCAATTACTAGAAATAAATCTCTAAAGCAGTCCTATTCACCCGTGAATCATTAAACATAACCACTCGCATTTAAACGTGAAAAATACTACAGCCCAAAAATAAATGCTCCATCAATCCTACAACAATCAGTTAATAAATCAGTCAAGTCCTCCAAGTGTGAGTCCCTCATTACCAATCGGAAAGAATACAAGCGTGCCTACTTCTTAGGCTAAATTGAGGCAAACACAAATCAATATGTGCAAAACAGCCCAACATGTCATGTTTCTGTTCCCGTAGAATACATGCCGCACATTCATCGGGGGCTATTCGCAATGTCTTCAAAACTGTATTCTGGTCATGGGTAACCCGTGGACTTTGATTACAACTGAAACAAAATTGGATGTGAGATCCTCTTTAGTCTGCGAACTGAGGATAAGACATTTTTAGTGTGTGCACGGACGCAACAATTTGCCATGTTTGATTGCTGGGCGCTGCATGCAGTATTCGGATTGTTTATGTATGTTGAAAATAATATGCAGTGTCTTGGTGAGCCTTAACACAAAATTCTTGCTTCTTTTTATGATGCACTGCTAGCCTACTTGTCCTCTTAAATTCTCTTCTGTGAGCTGTGTTTTGACACTACAGCTGGGGCCCTTTGAATCCTAAACTGTTATTCCCTTTCATGCTGTTTCCTCAGCAGATAAAGCGTTCAGCTCGAATGTGTGGCGAGTGCGAGTCCTGCAGCCGTACGGAGGACTGCGGCCAATGTGACTTCTGCCGGGACATGAAAAAGTTTGGGGGCCCGAACAAGATACGGCAGAAGTGCCGCCTGAGACAGTGTCAAGTACGGGCGCGGGTGAGTGCCGATGCTTTGTTGCCTCTGAAAGAAGTACAAGTCAAGGAAAATCGTTTGCAGTAGCGTCCCGACGGCGGGGGTAGCTTGCACCCCCAAGCCTTCCCCCTCCTGCCCGGGCTCCACAGTACTGACAACTGCGACATGTTTTAGAACGGCCCGGGAGATTTTTCCTAGCTGCTGCCTCCTCGGGAGTGTCCTGTTGCTGGAGAAAATGCAATGGCTGTTTTTTAGGCTCATGGGCGGCAGTTTTTCACACTTGTCTTTGTTTTGTTTCAACCAATGCCCTGCTGATGGGCAGCAGTTTAATAACTGCAGCCAACCACTCCACACTTGGGCCACTGTTAAATAGACCTCCTGACCTTCATAGCTGTCATCAGCAGGACAACATACATATGAGGCAAGGTATTTTCACATGATATCGTAATTACTGCTTTAAAACATTTCTTTGTTGGCAGTGTTTTCTTCGTCTTTTAGTAAGTTGGCACAATGATGGGACATTTCAAAATAAATGGCCCTCCACACCCTCCATTTACCTACCAAATCTGTCTGCTACCATGACAATTCAATTAACAAAATAAAGCACATTTTAGATGTTCATTTATATCCAACTATTAAATTAACATGCAAAAAAGGGGTTGATTTTATGTGGCTATGCAAATTCTCTAAACATCATGCAACAGCAAGCTGGACGTGTGTGTGATAAGATCTTTACCCAGATGACCTTACCACAAACATTATTTGAGTGTGTGACTTAAAGTGCTAAAATTACAGTCGTGAGAATCGGGAAATGTTTGAAATTGCATTATGTTGTATTCTGGGACTTATAGTTTTCCATTCACGATGTTGAAATAAAGCCGCAAAGATATTATTTTGCGTTAACATGTTTTCCTAAGGATAAATATAATTAAGTGATTTGTATATTTTGTAAGTAATCACTGTAAGACAATATTATTCAAATTATTTGTCCAGGATCACCCAATTTGGTTAAACATTGAAGCCGGGATTTTATCCCACTCTGAAATTTAGGCCATTGACCACGTACTTTGAGCTTTACTTGGTACACATGACATGCATTACTTACCGTAATGACATTTCTTTTTTTACATTTTTTAAATTTACATGTTTATTAATTTTATAAACATTACAACCTAAATCCATAAACATCATAAAACTGAAATTTACAACCATAATAGCATTTCTGATGATTCTATCTGCTTAGATTCACATGCTGTGCATATAGCTCGACATCTAGTGGTAACCGCACAGTATTTCATCTTGTCTTTCGAGGATCGAAAGGGGACGTCGACATGGGCGTGCCTATAACACTATCCCTAACGTGACGTGTAGTATACCCAAAATCACTCGCGCGTCGAGGTCCCTCAGATCGTTTTTTTTTCGCCCAGCTAGCTGGTCGCCTTATGCAGAGCTCTTACCAAATAGCAATATTGTTATATTTCCCGACCTCCGGTCGCATTTATATTATCGCCCCCTTCTTGACAGTTGATTCCTGAACCACTGTTAAAGACAGCTAAGCACAGAAATTCAACGGCTGGTGCTCCGGTCGGCACTGCCGACCGCGTGGCCGGGCCTTCAGGCCGGCATATACAGTAAGGGAGTGTGGGGTCTGGGGATTTCTATTCTTTTCAAGAATGTCTTTCCTTCTCCCCTCTGTCACTTTTGGTTCTGTCGTCGCTTTTAAATTCCTGAGGTATGGACAGGACACCATTTTTAGATTTTGCCCTTCCTGTAAGGGAAAATTCCCATGGAAAGACGAGCACAGTTGGTGCAATAAGTGTCTTCCCCTTAATCACGACGAGGCGTTCTGTGAGGCCTTTAACCTCCTACGTCCTAATACTATTAAGGAGCATAGAGTAAAGCGGTGGGCAGCCTACGCAATGACGCAGGCCGACGGTAGCTCCCCTGCCGCCGAGTGTGATGAGATAAGCGACGACCAAGGCTCCACTTCAGACACCATTGACCTTACATCGGAGAGCTTTCGTTCCACTTTGTCTGTCCCCAGCTCCGCTAGGCACAGCAGAAGTCCTGCTATGGGCAATGTACATTCCGGTGACAGGGACACACACAAAACTCGCAGAAAGTGCACAACCCCTGGTTCCACCTCAACGGGCCATTCGAAGCGTTCCAAGGTGCCAACGGGTACGTCGGATATTTCAGCAGCACCCGCCCTCCCTGCAACTGCGGCATGCTCCCTGGCAGTCTAAGAGTAAGGGCGCCAGCACCAAAAACTACATGGACGTTGAGACGCCTCAGAAGAGAGCGCCGACACCGCTCAAGGCCCCGGTTGCGTCAATCTACGGCGCAACTGCCTACACAGTCCAAACACCTCCCTGTAATGCTGAACATCGCCGAGATCGTTTCAACTGTGAAATATAAGGACTAGGCTAAGGACACGTCGAAAGACACGTCGAAACGCCAGGAAGGGCAGAAAGATTACTCTTGGAGTCCTCTATCCTTATCTAAGACTCTAATTGAGAAATCTCAACGTTCTAGGGAGGAAGATCATCAGGAAGAGCCCTTTCCTCCTCTCTGGTTCCTCATTATGGACCACAGAGAAGTTTGAGGGGTGCATGAACAGGCTGGAAAAGTTTGTAGAGTTTTCAGAAAGGTTTGCTCCTAAAAGGCCTCGTGAAGAGCGCCCTTATACTCCTATTGCTAAGTTCCAGAGGACTTCTGAACCACTTCATGAAGAATAGTTTTTTGACCTTACTGATGAAGAGGTTCCTATTGACACATATCTACAGGATGATGATCCCTTTGCTGATCCTGCTGATGGTCCTACTGATCACAGGGATGGGGACGACGACCAGCCAGTAGATGACCCACCTTAGACGTCGCATACCCCGGACCCTGACACCTTATGTTTGGACTCCGTCCCCCCCACCCGTCTGCACTTGCCCCCATTACATCAGGCATCAGCTGTTATGACCAGATGGTGTTTAACACCATCTTAAAGAAAGCAGCCGAACACTTCCAAATTGCCACGCAGAGATATTTTAAAGGAGAAGCCTCCTATCCCATTACTTAATTCTATTAAGACGCATTGCTCCTTCGTTGTTCACACCCTCGCAAACTAGGGCTGTTAATCCACGGGTGGAGAAGCTTTTGCTTCCTTCTCCTACAGACCCCCTCTACATTAGGGGGCATGCCACCCCGCATTCTCTGGTGGTCATGACAAGGAAGAGCGGAGGGGTCCCCTTGTCCACAAGCGAGGCACTGCCTGACAAAGAATATAAGGAGTTGTACGCACAGGAAAAAGGATTACTACTGCTGCAGCATACTCCACCCGCATAGCCAACAACACTACGCTGTTGGCCAGTTACTCAGATGATGCAACATGCTGCAGGAGGGCCTTCAGGAGGTCCCTGAACTTGTGCGTACTCATTGCTTACGATTGTATCTGAGGGTAAGCAGGTGAACCACAACATTCTCAAAAATACTTTAGACGTTGCTGAGACAGCAGGAAGCGTTTTAGCCCAGGATACCCTGCTAATACAGCCCATGGTGAAGAACTCCGGGTTCAAGCCAGAGACCCAGGTGTCCTTAATCAACAAGCTGGTGGAGGACTGAAACTTGTTCGGCAAGGCTGTTGGAGGAGGCGCTGGAAACAGCAAAAAAGGAACACAAGACTTTGAACCAAATTGCTCAAAGAGCCTTTCAACAGAGAGGGGGAGGTTCTCGACGCTCTTTTCGTGGGCAGTCCTACTCTCGCTCCCCTCACAACCAATATGGTTCTGGAACAATTGGTCCTCAGGTCAGAGGTCTACCTCCACTACCCCGTATATACCTAGATGACAAAGCCATGGGAAAGGAAGGGGTCGTAATTCCACCCCTAGAGATCTCCCGGCCTCCAGTCAGAAATGACTTTCAGATCCAGGTCCCCTCCCTGGTCGGGGGGAATCTAACATCATTCCTGCAGGCATGTGGGGGAATTACAACAGACCAGTGGGTGCTCAAGACCGTCGCCCACGGTTACTGCATCGAGTTCAGCCGACTACCTCGATTCAGACCTCTGGTGTTAGGCGCCTTGATCTCAGAACACCCGAGGATCCTGCTGCAAGATGTCGAGATCCTGCAGGAAAAGGGTGACATCAAAGTCGTCCCTCTTCTACAGGTAAACAAGGGTATTTATTCAGTGTACCTCCTTGTACCCAAAAAGGATCTCACCATGCGCAAACCTCAGAAGTTTCGTATGGTTACGCTGCAGGAAGTAATTCCTCTGCTAATGCAGGGGGATTACATGGCAACATTGGGCATGAAGGATGCATACTTTTATATTTCAATGTTGCCAGCACACAGGAAATATCTAAGGTTCATGATCGAGGACAAGCACTGCCAATTCAAGGTCCTTCCCTTTCGGGATAGCCTCAGTCCCAAGGGTATTTACAAAAGTACTTGCAGTGGCAGCAGCACACCTGCGCAGGCAGTCCATCCCAGTTTACCCTTACCTCAAAGACTGGCTCATAACAGGGGATTCCTATGGAGCATGCCTGTGAATGCCCAAAAGACGATAGATCTTTTATTCAGTCTAGGATTCTCCATAAACGAGAAGTCCAGTCTAGACCCCAGCCAAGTCAAGCAGTTTCTAGGGCCCTAATTCGGACAGAAGACAGCCTCGTCTTCTCCTCCAACGAGAGTGTGCAAAACATGCTGTTTCAGATCCTTCAGTATATAGCCAGGCGAGAGGTGACGGTACGCAAGGCCATGCGACTGTTAGGAATGATGGCGTCCTGCATTTACTTGGTTCCTCACGTACGTTTGCGCATGCATCCCATGGAAGAGTGGCTCAACAGCCGGTGGTGTCAGGCCAGCGGACAATGGGACAATCTAATTGTTGTCTCGGCAGCCTTCGTTCTCTCTCTGCAGTGGTGGTCAAGGGAAAACCTTCACCACCCCCACAGTAGAAGCCACTCTCACGACGGACGCATCTCTCACAGGGGCTCACCTGTTTCAGCAGACTGCGCACAGCGTTTGGTCCCCAGCGGTAGCGTCTAACCACATAAACCTGTTGGAGCTGTTGGCAGTATTCAAAGCACTGAAGGCTTTTCAGACACAGTTGTAGAGGAAAGCGGTCCTGATCCTCACAGACAGCACCACAGCCATGTACTATCTGAACAAGCAAGGGGGTACTCACTCTCCAGGGCTATCCAAACTGTCCCAAAATATTTGGAAGTGGATTCTCAAACACAAGATGTTCCTGTTGTCTCAAAACCTGCCAGGGGAACTCATTCTTCCTGCGGACATGCTCAGCAGAGGCTTACTACTGCCCTTACAGTCCGAATTGCGACTACAGGAAGACATCGTCTGCAACGTTTTCGCAGAATGGGGCTTCCCAGAGATCGACCTGTTCGCAACTCTGGAGAACACACAATGCCAAGATTACGCCTCCAGGAACCCTCAGAACTGATCCAAGGGGAACGGTCTCTGGATAACATGGTCAGGGAAATTTGTTTACGCTTTTCCCCTGACTCCCCTACTCGACAAGATCGTGCACAAGGTGCACCAGGAACCAGTCAACATGATATTGGTGGCCCTGATGTGGGCTCGCCAACCCTGGTTCTCCCATCTGATGGAGATGTCTCTCTCTCTCCTCCAATGAAACTGCCTTGCCCATACAACATGCTATCTCAGGACAAGGGGGAAACACTTCATCCATGCCTGCAAACTCTGAATTTAGCGGCCTGGCTCCTGAGGTCATAGAGTTCGGGCACCTCCAACTTCTTCAGAGATGCATGGACATACTTAGAGAAGCAAGAAAACCTAACACCCAACATTGCTACACCAGTAAATAGAAGTGCTTTGTCATCTGGTGCAATTCCAAGAGCATCAATCCCATTGACTGCTCACCTACCCATATTGTGTTGTACCTGACTCACTAGATTCATGCCTGATTTTTAATTCCCTGAAGGTTCACTTAGCTGCACTCTCAGCCTACACTACAGCCCAACAGAATGTGTCGTGGTGGAAGATACCAGTTATTAAGGCTTTCATGGAAGTGGTTAAAAGCATTCATCCCCCCATTTGTAACTCGGCTCCCGGATGGGCACTAAATGTGGTATTAACTAGATTTACGGGGTCTCCTTTTGAGACTATGTATAAAGCGAGTCTCAAAGCTCTTACTTATAACACCGTCTTCCTAGTGGCAGTGACTTCAATAAGGAGAGTCAGTGAACTACAGGCCCTTCAGTTCTAGACCCTTTTGTTACAGTTCAGAAATAAGGTGGTTCTGCACACTCATCCTCGATTTGCGCCCACATTTATTTCCAAGTTCCATATGAACCAGTCTATAGAACTGCCGACTTTCATCCAGAAACCCACTAACGTGGCGGAAAGAAGCCTACACACACTAGATGTGCGCAAGGCAATCCTGTATTACCTGGAAAGAACTAAACCACTTAGAAAGACAAACCAGTTTTTTGTTTGTGGCAGCTGGTAGAGAAAGGGATCTTGTCTCTAAATCAGCCATCTCAAGGTGGAGTTTCAATTTCATCACACTCTGCTATACTCTTGCCAAGAGAGAACTGCCTTTCAAGCCTAGAGCACACTCTACTCGAGGCACTGGGGCTTCCTTACATAACATTCATTGCAAATGTTCCTCTAGAGTCTATTTGCAAAGCGGCAACCTGGAGTTCTGTACACACCTTTACAAAACACTATTGCCTAGACACTCATTCAGCAGTACGAAGACATCTTTTCACTACTGCTGTCAAGATTGGAGGCCTTATCCCGTCCCTCCTCACCTGAATCTTCTGTGGCAGATTCCTTCGGATTCAACTCCGTCTTCTTACGGTCCTTCCTCCTTACAGGAGTCTTGTTCTTTGATGTCTTGGCTTTCTTTTCGTGCAAATAGGGTCTAGCCCCTCCGGAGGCCACCGCGGCAGAGATAGAACCCTGTCCGCAGGGAACCCCAGGGGGCCAGACCTAAATCAGGGAAAAAGCACGAAGGCAGAAAAAACCCTGTTTCCAGATGGGTTCTAATAAGGAGTGGAGAATTCCGTTCACAAGTAATTGAAGTCTGGCTGCTGCTGATAGCTGAAGTAGTTGACCTCCAACTCCGGTGGAGAGAGTCAGTTAAGCCCTGCGGTGACAGTAGGGCGAAGCACACAGAGGAAAGATACAGGAACTCAAATAAACCAATAAATAAATCTTAAAGGAAGACAGAACAGAGAGAAATGCCCGTAAATAACTGTGCTAAATAAGGAAATGTGTGTAGGTAACCATAAGCAGAAAGTAGAAATATGCCTGCAGAGTGCAGTAAGTCTGCAAATGAAAAATTAGAGTGTAGAGAAGACGAAAGACAGAAAACGCCGAATCAAATAAACTGAAATGATTCGGCGGAGGTGTAGTACAGAAGCACAAGCGAGGCGGAGCTATAGAACAGATGAGGAGAGAAACGCTCGCAGAAGTAGCAAGAACCAAGAGACAGGTAACAAGGGAAGAAATTATGTAAAGCACAGAAGGTAGGCACAAGGAAGGCAAAAGGTAGCTGCAAGGATGGTCGGCAAGGAGGAAATATCCAACAACGAAGTTCCACACGAACCGGAGCGATGTGTACAGATACAACGCATCGGTTTGGGAGAGGAGTCAGAATTTAAAGGTACGGCCACCATCTTGAATGAGGACTAGAGCGCTCGCAAGTCAATGTTTCCAGCACTTCCAAACCTTCCATTCTCTGTTACTGACAACTGTTCCTTTTCATAACCCACCTCCATCTCCGTGTACTGCTCGCTAGTCTACGCACAGCATGTGATTCTAAGCAGATTAAAAGCATCAGAAGACATGCATTACTTACTGTAAAAGCATTTCGAAGGGATTGGTTCCTCTGACGGATTCCACATCTATGACAGGTAATCACCACAGCTGTGCTGCTTCGTAAAATCTTCGGCGTCTGCATCCTGCCTCAATGACCTCGATACGCTGTCCTTGAAGGCCTCCGTCGAGCCGACGTCACGGGATGTTATAAGTAGTTGCGGAGTGAGTGAGTTGCAGGCACTATCTGCTAAGCCACCCTTCACGGTGTTTCATAAGGACAGGGTTGTCCTTGGGGTTCGTCCTTCTTTTCTTCTGAAAGTTGTGTCGGAATTTCATTTAAGCCAGAAGGTCATTCTTCCGGCATTCTTCCGGTATTTTCTCCTCTCCTCCACATCCTGCTAAGGAAGAGGAGAGGCTCCATAGGTTGGATCCTAGGAGAGCTTTAAGTTTCTACATCTCACGCATGTCCCTGGTCAGAGTGGACGATCAACTCTTTGTAGGATACGCTGGAAGGGGTTTGGGACAAGCTATTACTAAGCAGACTTTGTCTAGATGGATTATCTTGACAATTTCTGAATGTTACTGCTTGGCGGGTAAGGACCCTCCGGTAGGCTTACGGGCCCATTCTACTAGATGTGTGGCTGCCCTCTACTGCTCTGCAGAGGGGTGGTCCCATTCGTAACATTTGTGAAGCGGCCACATGGGCTTCTCTCCATACTTTTGTAAAACATTATACTCCCTGGATTCTATCCATGGGCAGGACTTGGCCTTTGGCAAGGCGGTCCTCTATTCTGCAATTTAATTGGACATTCTAAAATTCTAAATTCTTTTCCCTCCTCCATACATTGGTACTGCTTTGGGAGTCTGTCATAGATGTGGAATGCGTCGGAGGAACCAATCCCTTCGAAGAACAAGTTACTTTCTTACCTGGTAACGTTCTTTCGATGGGATGTTCCGACAACCTATTCCACATCGTTCCCTCCCAGCCTGCCCCACTACAGAATTTCTTATGCGATTGCAGCTTCCGTTTTCGCAAGGCTTTCTGTGGTCATACTGGCAGAAGATTGGTGCCACGTGTTCTGGGGAAAAAACTACAACTGAGGCTATGGGCATTGTGCGTCCTACTTATAACATCCGGTGACGTCGGCTCGACGGAGGCCCTCGACGCAGGACACAGATGCCGAAAATTTTCCGAAGCAGCACAGCTGTGGTGATTACCTGTCATAGATGTGGAGTAAGTCATCGGAACATCCCATCGAAAGAACGTTACCAGGTAAGAAAGTAACCTATTCTTCTATTGATTGTATCTGCTTAGATTCGCATGCGCCCACTCTTCCTCCCCGCTCGGATGGAAGGAACATAGACATCTTACTACTCTTCTCTCTTTTCTGTAATCACTCATGATAGTCTCATGGCAGAAAAAATACAATCGGAGGGACCTTGACTCGTGAGGGATTTTGGGTACACTACACGTCACGTTAGGGATAGTGTTACAGGCACGCCCATGTCGACGTCCCCTTTCGATCCTCGAAAGACAAGATGCAATACTCTGCGGTTACCACTAAGATGTCGGACAATATGCACAGCATGTGAATCTAAGCAGATACAATCATCAGAAATGCTATTATAATGCATGTCATGTGTACCAAGTAAAGCTCATAAAGTATGTGGTCAAAGGCCTGAATTGCAGAGTGGGCTAAAATCCTGGCTTCAATGTTTAACCAAATTGGGTGATCCTGGACAAATCATTTAATCTCACTATGCCTTAACTGCAAACATTTGATTCAATTTGTGATTAAGTTCACACTATTACAAAAAAACTAACTTATAGTGGGGCACATTTAATGATTTTAGGGATACAATTGTGTCCACTCATGCTCCTGTTGTTATTCTAACTCTCCCCGTCCCATAACAATTGATTTCACAAGCACAGATATAGACTCCCCAGCCAGTGAGTGCACTAGATATTCTAGTGTAGAGGACTGCCTGTGGTAGAATCAACAATAATTTCCTGATGCTGCCAATCACTGAAGTTGTTTGGGCTGGCCAGAGTACTTCCCTACAACCGAATTATTTGAACCATTTAATATGTCTTGTAATGTATTTATTTGAATTTATGAAGCACGCAACGGCCCTGAGACATTGTGGCCCTGTTTCAGAAGATTCAAGCAGGATTCACTTAGGTACATACAGAGATACAGTGTGGTACAGAAAAAACAGGACTGGGCTGAAACATTTGTACAGACATTTACAGGATTAGGAATGGCACGTTCCAGAGGATACATGGGAACGGCCTGAAGGAGGTGCCTAGTTGAAGAGTTTGGTTTTCAGTGCTTTTCAGAAAGCGGTGAGGGAGGTTTCGTTCCTGAGAGGGAGTGGCAGGGCGTTCCAATTTTTGGGAGCTAGCTCTTTTAAAGGTAAGCACCGTTAGCTGATGGGAGTACAGGGTCCGCTTCAGTCTAAGTGAGTTTACCCGGTTAATTCTTTCTGACAGATACAGGGGTGCAGAGTAGGATAGGCATCTATGGGTGATAGTGAGGGTCTCGAAGAGAATACGCTCTTTAACTGGGAGCCAGTGGGCATCTCGTCTGGCCTGGGAGATGTGCTCCCTCCTAGGAATGCTTAGTGCCGCTCTAAGGGCATTGTTTTGGGCGATTTGCAGTTTATTCAGATTTTTCGATGAGGTACCTAGGAACAGTATGTTACAGTAGCCAGCTTTGCCCCGATGGTGTCTCTGACAATGGTAAGGCAGTTTTTCTAAGAGAGGTATGGTTTGACTGCATTAATGATTTTGGTCGTAAGTGCAGCTGATGAGGAGATGGCGCTGACTTGACGTTGCATTGAGAAGGTACAGTCCAGGCACACACCCAAAGTTTTGACAGCAGCAGAGGCTGCGATTACAGTATCCTCAATGCTGAAGAACCTGTATTGGCTGTCAAGCTTGTTAAGAATTTCCTTAGGACCTACTGTTAGGCAGAAACCTGTGCAGTTCCCTTAGGGACCACTGCAAAAGGCTTAAGACTACAGGTGTTGGCAGTAAACCCAATTGGTAGCAGTCTGCACCACCCAGATTCACCTGGTAGCTGTGGCTGAGCAGTCAGACTTCTCTCAAGAAGAGTTAGGCAGTATATAGAGTATACACAATAGGTACAGAGATACAGTAGCACAAGCAAACACTGACCAGAGCTTTGGTGTAAAAGTATATAATTATTTATTTAAAGACACACTTGTAAATTACACTAGCACAAAAAGAGGTAAGTAAATTCAACACACAGTCACTATTATAGATATACAACCCTGATTACTTATTAGACAAGTCTTAGTGAGAAACACTACTTATTTTCAGACATAGGTGAGCGCTTAACCTAAGATGGCACTCTTAATAAGTTATAAAAAGGCAGAGTTATGAAAGCACACAATTTCAATACTTTTAAAAGAACCACAGTGAGGCAGGTTAGGCAAAGTCTACTGGAGAGCAAGGAAGTTCAAATGCCAAGCCCACTCTTAGAGAGAGCAAGCGAAATGTGTCCAGGATGACACAGTGGGGTTATGCCCAAAGAGTCTTTGTAGATAGTTAAAAAAAAAGATTAGATCAAGTCAGGAAAAGTTAGTTAACAGGCCCCAGGCTAACCCAGGTTAGAAAGTCGAGGATTTACTGTCACCCCGAACGATCTGTCGCAAGGGAAGCCAGGTGGGACACAGTACCTGAAATGGGAAGAACGCTCCAACGGGGGCAGTTGTTCCTGGCAGCGGGTGCAAGTCGGTGTTTTGTCCAGAGGAAGAGGAGGTCTCGACGTGGAGGAAAGATGAAGGTTGTTGCACTGCCAGGGAAGAAACCAGCCGCGGAGTTCTCTGGTTACAAGGTACTACCCTTTTCTTCGCAGTAGTGGTAAACCGTGTTATCCCTGTTGCCGGGGTGCTTGGCACAGGCAAGGCGGCCACGAGATGATCCAGGAAGGCGAAAAGACGGGCAAACTGGTTATCCCCACCAGTCAAAGGAAGAAGACTCTCTGGACTGGAGATCTCCTCTGTCGTCGGGAAAAGTGGTGAGACGGTTCAGCAGGGCTCCACCGGTGGTGTCGTCGTTGCAGGTTGGCTCGGCTTCTCCCTCCTCGGATTCTTTAGGTCCTGTGGCGACTTCTGAAGTTCCAGTCCCCAAAGCCCTGCTTTTATGCAGAAAACCCCCATTCATCAGTCCTAGCTGTCACTCAAACATGCTAAGTGGTGAGCCGGGCGGCTCACCACTGGGCCAATCGCACCAGAGTGCGACTTGAGTTGCCAAGGTAACTCAGTCCAGGGTGCCTAAACCCCCTCCCACAGCCCCTGTGGTACCCAGACAGAGTGGCACCACTTTTGGAGGCTTCTGTGGAGAAGCCCGCCAAAAAGTGGAACAAAGGGCTCGACTTGGGTTGGAGTCACAGAAGCGAACACAAACACCATTTTGGAACCGAGTTTCGGCAAAAAATACCAACCGATGAATTTAATTTAATAAACCGGCGGTATGTTCGAGGCTATATTAAAAAGTGGTAGCCTCGAACAATGGGAAAATCCCATAGGAATATATTTGAGGTCGAATATAAAAAGTAGTATCCACTGCCAACAGCCAAAACTCGGTCGGGGGGGACTGGACAGTGCCCCCTCGAACAACAGACTCCGGGGCAATCAAATTGCCCCGACCAGTACGTCCAAATTATGATGGTTTGTACTGGTTCTGTTCACAATTTAAGACTAGTAAAGCCAATGGTGACTTTACATGCCCTGGGAGACAGTAGTCAGACCCAGGGTATTGAGTCTATGTTTGGGGGTTGCTACGACACCCCTGGGTTACTGCACGGAGGGTGCTGTGTAACCCATATACCAAAAACACATAAAGCCCTATGGGGTAAAGGACACCATAGCCCATAAAAGACATCCAAAGTCAAAGGAACACCTCAAATCATGTCTAAGAGTAGGAGAAAAAGAGTCTCACTCTTAGCAGGAGAAAAAAATAAACCCCAAAAATCCAGCAAAGCTGCTGGGGGACTCACTAGGTTTGGGAAATTAGCCTTTACAGAGAATTCTCCCTAACACCTACCAGTAGGATTTCTGTTTTGTCTCCATTGAGACACAAACCGTTGGCCGCCATCCAGGCCTGGATAAGGGCATAGGTTTCACTGAGGGTGGCTTCATCTTGTTCATAGGAGCCAGAGAAGGGGAGAAGAACTTGAGTATCATCGGCATAGTTTGTAAATGCTATGCCGTGCTCATCTAGATCATTGAAGAGGGGTAAGGTGAAAATGTTGTAGAGGGCAGGCGAGTTACATGAGCCCTGTGGGACTCTGCAGTGGATGGGGGACAGGACAGGACAGTACAGGCCTGATCAGAGAAGACTCTCATAGCCCTTCCTTTGAGGAAGGAGGTGATCTTGGCTGTGGCTTCCTGGGGAAAAATGGGCGGCTTCCCTGAGGTGTCTGCAGAGGATCTTATGGTCCACTAGATCGAACGCTGCAGACAGGTCAAGGAGAAGGAGCAGCGCTGGCTTGCCTTTGTCCATTGTTTCCTGTAATTGGTTCTTAAGGTCGAGTAATGCTGACTCGGTACCATAACGTGGACGGAATCTGAATTGCCTTTTCTCCAAGATATTGTTAGTTTCTAGATAGTTCTGGATTTGCAAGTAAGCAGCTTTATCTAGAATTTTTAACAGTGGTCTAACCCATGACTCCTTAAGGGAGGGAGGGACGATACCAGAGGCGAAGGATGCATTGATAAATGCTGTGAAAAATGGGGTTAGTGAGTCTGGAGACACTTTTATGGGGTTGGCTGGGCAGATATCGCTTTTACACAGTGAAGGCTTAATACGTTTCATGATAGTCATGACTTCTGTCTCGGCCACTTCTCTAAAGGCAAAGAGATCTATGTCTTTGTTATCCTGAGTGACGAATGGCGCCAGCGGCATCATAGCTTTGGGCAAGGAGTTGAATTGGGAGTTAATTTTATTCTGGAGGGTGTTTATTTTGTTAAGCATGGCAGTTTGAATATTATTGCACCATGCTTCATCTTTCACTGTTTTCTGCATGTTAATTGGAGGTACGGCCAATTCCCTGAATATTGCAAACAGCTCTTTTGATTCAGATTTGGCATTAGAGATTCTGAGATTGTAGGCTGAGGATTTTTCTAACGTGATGGCTTTTTTGTATTGTTTGGCAATAGTTCTATAGGCCTCTAGTGTGGAGTCAGTTGGGCAGGTTTGCCATTTTGTGAAAGCCGAACGCTTAGGGGATCTTAGGTCACTTTACTCTTGGGTAAACCATGAGTTGGAATGTTCATTGGTTTTAGCTCTTTTTCTCTCTAATGGGGCAATTTCTTCTATTGCTTCTTTAAGACTGGTGTTGTAGAGTTCTACCAGATCCAAAGGGTTGTTGGAGAAGGGGGGGCCTTAAAGCTGGGGGCCTCTAGAAATGGCTAGAACCTATCTTTAGTGAGGAGACGTGAAGATCTTGCCATGGCCGAGGGCACAGGTGAGGTAGGTTTAGTGAGGTTTCTAATTGGGATTTATTTATTTGTTTGTTTGCATTTTTAAAGCGCACAGCTGCCTTCGGGCATCGTGGCGCTGTTACAAGAAAGTTTACTTGGCATGGTGAAAATAACGACAACAGAAATGGAGACATGGTAACAGGCATCGCTACAGTTCCGAGGTTACATGGGAACAATGAGCATGGTACAGTTGTAATTTACAGACATTATTGCATGCAGTAGTATTATAAGTGAGTTTCACTTAAATAGGGTGGTTTTCAGAGCTTTTCTGAAAGCTAGGAGGGATGTTTCCGCTCTTAGTTTAGGCGGTAAGGAGTTCCAGGCTTTTGGCGCTAGGACTTCAAAACTTGAGCCGCCAGCTTTAACTCTAGTGAAGTTGGGGATTGCGAGTTGGTTAGCGTACAAGTCCCTTTTGGGTCTGAGTGACTGGACTGGTTGTATCCGTTCAGTAAGGTAGCTAGGGGCAGATTGGGGTATGCATCTGTGGGTAATGGTGAGTCTTGAACTGAATGCGCTCTTTGACTGGCAGCCAGTGGGCATTTTGTCTTGCTAGGGAGATGTGTTCCCTCCTTGGAATATCGAGGGCTGCTCGCAAAGCGTTGTTCTGTGCGATCTGAAATCTATTAATGTTTTTGGCAGAGGTGCCTAGTAGGAGGACGTTGCATTAGTCCAGTTTAGCGCCTATGGTTGGCCCTGGCGATGTTGAGGCGGTTTGTAGTGGACAAGTAGGGCTTTATTGCGTTGATTATTTTGGTTGTTAGGGCTGCTGAGGAGGAGATGTAACTGACATGTCTGTCCATGGACAGGGTAGAATCTAAGTATACTCTGTGTTTTTACAGCAGAGGAGACGGAGATTACCAAGGTCTTAGTTAGGAAGGTGCTGTATTTGCTGTCTAGTTTGTTGAGGGTTTCTTTAGGGCCCACCAGTAAGATCTCCGTCTTGTCTCCGTTGAGACAGAGGCCATTGGCTGCCATCCATGCCTGGATGATGGCATAAGTGTTTTGTAGGGTTTTTAGGTCTTGCTCGTAGTCACCAGTTAGTGGTAGAAGGATTTGAGTATCATCGGCATAATTGGTGAACGTTATGATGAATTCTTCTAGGTCATTGAATAGCGGGAGTGTGAAAAAGTTGTATAGTGTGGGGGAGGTGCAGGACCCTTGTGCAACTCCACGATTGATGGGGGAGGGAGTGGCTGACGCTTGTGCTGAGTAGACCCTCATCGCTCTGCCCTCCAGGAAGGATGAGATCCATGTTGTGGCTTCATCCGAGAAGTGAGCTGTATTGGTGAGGTGTGTCGACTGGGTCGACTAGGTCGAACGCAGCTGACAGGTCAAGGAGTAGGAGGATGGCACATTTGCCATTATCCATATTTTTTAGGAGTTGGTTTTTTAGGTCGAGTAGCGCTGACTCTGTGCCATGGCATGGGCGAAAACCGGACTGTCTCTTGCCTAGGATGTTGTGAGATTCAAGGTAAGCTTGTATCTGTAGATAAGTGGCCTTATCCAAGATTTTTAGCAAGAATGGCACTGTTGTAATAGGTCTGTAGTTGTTGGGTGAGTCTGGGTCTAGAGTGGGCTTTTTTAGTAGTGGGCAAACCCAGGCTTCCTTGAGGGAGGAGGGTACTGAGGCAGTGGCGAATGAGGCGTTATTAAAGGTAGCGATGAACTGGGCTAGGGGCTCAGCGAAGTCTTTGATTATGTTTGCTGGACAGATGTCCCCCTTGTGAAGGTGGTGATGATTGGTCCACGGGCGAGGGGTATTAGAACTGATGTCTACTGTGCAGCAATCCAGTCTAATATGCGACATTTGGTGTGCGTGGGGTCGGTGACACTTCGGATAAAGCCCGTACCAAGGAGTGCTTTGAAAAGGCTTTGCCTCGCTTGTCGTTTGAGACATTGAAACTCAGGTTGAAGTCTCCCAGCAGGAGTGCTCTGGTGTTATTGGAAAGGTTATCTCTTAAAAGGTGCAGGAGATTACCTTGGAAGTCTAGCAGCGGGCCAGAGGGGTGGTAGATGATATGGAGAGTTATCGTATTGTAAGGTGAGAGGGATAGTTTAACGTATAAGGTATCGCATTTATCAGCTACTGAGGATTTTATTTGTCTGGTGTCAAGGGCTTCCTTGAAGATGAGGGCAACACCCCCTCCTTTGTTGGTGGTTCTGTCCTGACAGAGTATGGTGAAGCCAGGTGGGAGGGCAAGAGAGATGGCTGGACCAGAGGCTTCATGTAGCCAGGTTTCTGTGATGGCGAGCACATCAAGGTCCAGGTCTGTATTAAGTCGTGGATCTCGATGGCATGCACTGGTAGGGAGCGTGCGATAAGAGCCCATTGGAGTTGGCTGGGAGAGGTTTTGGTGGTATTTCTTCTTTTGGATGTGGTTTGGTGGTGTAATGTCCTTGTCAGTTGGCGGAACAGTCGGCCTAGGTCTGGGTGTAGGCAGAGGGGGGGTTGGATTTCCTGCTTCAGTTTGTGAGAGGCTGCACTGTGTCCAGAGCGGGTTCCTAGCAATTGATTTCTTATGTATGTTGGCCTGGGACAAGTGAGGAGCTGGGGGCGTTCTGGCGGGCTTTGTGAATTATGTGGGGTATTGGGTAAATGGTGTGTGAGGTTGTGGGATACTGTGGGTGTCCTGGCATATGGGGCCGGAGTGGGGCTGGCATGTGGGGCCGGAGTGGGGCTGAAAAGAGGTGGCAGGAAGTGTGTATGTGGAACATCTTTTGAATAAGGCAGTTTGAAATCCATATTAGAGAACAAACAAAAGACAAATTATTTACAGGACAGTGCTATGGGTGATCATGTAAAGCACAATACAGCAGATAGATAGGCTTAAAGATGCAGTGAAGTAGACTTTTGGACTATATAAAATCTTGTGGGCAAATTCATGGTGATAACAGGAAATACAGATAGGCACAGCTGGAGGGGCTAGGCAAGGAGCGATTATCAGCATATAAACGATTGCACGTGCAACACAAGGATCACATCTAGGTACGATAATGCATTTAGACACAGCAGTTAAAATAGGGTATAGGTAATGCAGTTCGGCACAGCAATTGCCATACGGTTCAGATAATGAAGTTAAATCACAGCAATTACAGAAGGGTAGAAGTTAAGCAATTAGACACTTTGATCACCATGGGGTAGGTGGTGCACCACAGTGAGGTGCAGGTAAAGCGGTTAGTCGAAAAAGTCATAATACATAGTATAGATACATGCAGGGTGCGATTTATTATCGGGGGCACTGTTAATGACTCCAATCAAGCATTCCCACTAAGTCAGTGCCTGCTCTGGGATTGCTCAAGGGAAGCCCTTATTTATATATTTTTATGACGAGTTATATTCTGGATGATGAACCCTTGTATCACGCCCCTCTCTGAGAATCCCCCTGACCCAACTGAGCCAAGAAGTAGGTTTGTTTTGCAAATTGAAAAGGTTTGTTTGAAAAGTTAAACAATAGATATATATCACACTTTTATAAATAAATTGATAACACACTTGTGAATATGAGCAGTAATCAGCAATAGGTAATCCTACAGTGGCACAGTTCTTGGTTACTTATGAATAAGAACAGAGGACTAAGGTAGCAGAGAATGCTTTATATGGTTCAAGGAAATGCAAGGTGGAAAAGAAGCAACACAGAGATAAACTTGATATGATTTCAGCAAAATAATAGAATCACTTTTTCTCTGACAATTCACTCCCCCCCCCCTATGCAATGTAAGGAGATGGAAGTAACACACAGTCTTCAGGAATACAATCGCAGTACAATACGAATTCATTTCCCCCCTAGCAAGCTTAGAGAAACAGGGATGATTTTAAACACAGGCAAAGTACTTTAAAGGTGGTATGCAAAGAAGGGAAAAATATGCTAAAAATGATTTTAATTCCCTCTAGAGGTTCAGGGTGAGTGAGAGATACTTTAAATCAGTTCAGGCCAGCCCTATCAATGATTCAGGGATGGTGATCAGGTTGAAAACGGAATTCCGTAATGGAAGCAAAAGACAAATGTTTTTACACGTGGCTGGAATGAAGCAAAATGTCAAATTGCGGCAATTTAGTCGCGTGCGTCGAGCGCAATTACGGAGGAGGTATAAGGAGTAATAAGCTTGTTGGAAAGCTTAGAATCTCAGCTTTAAAATATAAGTCAAATCCCGCTTCTATCACAAACGGTTCAAGAGATACGGACGATTTTGTGAAGGTAGATTCTCAAAATAAAAGTAAAGCTCAGAATGACAGATGACAGTCTTGCAGCTTTGAATCAACAGGAGGGACACGATTTCTATGATGCAGTTCTCAATAGGTTAAAATAGTTTGAATTAGATTATTTTAAACTAAGAGATTGGTTTTGCACAGTTCTGGCTGAGTACTCACACTATGTTTTGGACAGGAATGCGACTTCGTCACGGATCGGGTCAGGATTGGCTGCGGTTCTCTCGCCACTGGGTACTGGTTCTGCGCACAGCGATCTGGGTCAGCTCTCAGCGATCTGATCTCTCTGGATCTCTGGTCTCTCTGGGGATTGATTGATTTGAAGTCTGGAGTCTCCCGGCAAAGCGTCCCGCAAGAAAGTGGAAAGTGAATGTCCCTGCCTGGCTTCCAGTGGCTCTTTTTATGTCTTTTGAAAATGGGTGTGGATGCTAACTTTCTTTGCCCAACCCACTCACGATTTGATAGGTCAAGGATTTCTCTTTGACCTGATTTGAGAAGGGAACAGTGAGTCAGAGTGATGAGGTAGGTTTATGGTCAGAGGATCCTCCCCTTGTCAAATTACACACAAATCTATTTCTGATCCAAATACCCATTTATCTATGTACCATTCTTCTAATATTATATGTCCAGTTAACATATTTTCTGTAGCACCAAACCATCCGATCCCTGTCTTTGTAAGATGTCGTGTCCACTTTTGACAGAATTCTGCCCTTTTCATCCAGATAATGACCTCTAAACTTTTCCAGATTTTACACAAATGTGCACAAGGGATATGGGTTTCAGATGATAAAGTGTCAGATTTTTAACATGCATACATTTGGAGTAACAACCTTATTTTCCGCTACTACTCCCCACAACGTATCACAGAGTCCTGACACCTCTTAAAATGTGCACAGAAAAATCACAAGAATGATATTATTTATATAATTTTTACAAGTCCGCATTATGAGTTATCCATCTTTTTAAAATTGTGCTCTGGCCCCAAAGGGGTGTGGTTTTCGAAAGTACATGGTGGAATTTCTGGTTTGTCCACTTCCCCCAAGCTCAACTTGCTCACAGAGGCACTTCTCCTCCGACTTCTCCCAAGAAGAAGCTATTTTACGACCCCCCCCAATATAACATTTGCTTTAGCCCAAGACAGTGTTTTGTTCAGTTTCCTGCAGTCCCCAGGTGCCACTCCCCTAATTCAATCAGAGAGGTGTCATCTCCTTTTGGCAGGGGCAGCAGAATGCAACCAGGCCTGGGAACACAACTGCTGATCAAGTATCAACTCCTGCGGGGGGTAGTTGTCAGGCAGAATTCAATCTCTTTAAGCCAGGCTTCAGCTAAATGTCACTTTGGTTCCCAGTTTTCTACATTCAAACCAAACTTGGAATTTTTACACATGCAGCTAGAACACTTTTAAGTTCAAAACTATGACATTTAAACAATTTCAACCTATGTGACACTCAAAAGTAGGTCACTCATTTATTCTAAACATTTCGATTTTAGTGGCTTTAAACCCAAATTCACTTAAGTTGTTGACATCCCCAGCTATTTTCCATACATACATTAGACAATGACTTCCTTCAAGTCATTTCAGAATATAGTTTTACATTGTATCCACCTCTTAGTAAGTCTTTCTTTGGCCTGGTTTGGTTCATTTGTTCAGTTTTACACAAGTGTCTGGTGGTTTTAAAACGCCGGCTTTCTGGTAGTGGTGAGCACCAGTATTGCATCCATTTTTGACATTAATAACAACAGATTTTGAACAGCACCTTTTTCCTTAGCACTGATTTCGCTCCTGGCGCTTCTAGCCCCTCACGCTCACACTGGTGGGTGGCAGGTCAGGCGACCATTTTGTTGTGCGCAGAGACTGCATGGTTCTCCAGGATTCTGGCACAAATGTGGGCTTTTCTGCCCTCTTGGATTTCCTAAGCCCACAGCACCAAGTGTTGCAGCATAATAGTCCAAACGTGGGTCATGACACCCAACAGCACATTAAAGAATGCTACACTGTGCACCATAACAAGGTAAAGGAAAGAAGTTGGGCACACAACGAGCAGAGTGAGGTACATATAGTGCAATTAGATACAGTGATAGCAATGCAGTACATTGAGTGCGCCACAATGGGGAAAGGTGCTGGGGCAATTGGGCACAATAGTGTACAGCAGTCCAAGTTTTATAAATGGATGTCAGCAGGGCAAGATGCGCTTGTTTCAGGGTGATGTTGGCGCGTACGCCGTGCAAGGCTACAGCGTGCGGTTTTGAGGCGAGAGGCGATATTTTAGTAGCTGCAGCTTGTAACTGCGCTGGGATTAAATGTGCCGAAGGAGGCCTAGGTAGGCTGGATAGGGGAAGGTGGCATATGTTGATTGGAGTGGTTGGCCAAGCGTGTAGCTGGTAGTAGGAAGGTGGCGGGAGCCGTCAGGGACTAGCGAATGGCAAATGCTAGCACAGGGAGGTGCTTATTTAGGCAGGGAGGGGTTGAATTTAACAGAAGGAAGGCAAACTGATAGGGACGGGCTGCAGAGAAAAATCTGGACCCTTTGATTGCAACGTGAAGAGAGCGATTTTACCGCCAGGTAATGTTGGTAGCGGTTGATACAGGCATGTGGAGAGATGATCCGGTTCGATTGGTAATGTACCAGAAATGGTAGTGGCATTTCTTCAGTCTTCCTGGCTGTGACAGGCTCAGGGCAGGGGGCCTTATGCTACAGGCCTTTGGCGTTGGGGCCGGCTTCCGCTTGCCGCAATTGGCTCTTGTAGCTACGTCGTTCAGGTTGCTTAGCAACCAAATAAACAAAAGCGGATCGGGCGAGCGGCGGCCATTTTAGGATCAGCTGGGGGAAGCAACGGCTGGCACTTCGCGTGTCGCACGCTGCCTGGTGCCCAAAACTACTGTTATTCTTGCATTGTACACCTTCTGTGTTCATGGGTTATTGTTTTTTTATGATCTGCAAGTGGGGACAGTTGTGCGAGTAGGGGAGCAGGGTAAGGTTGATTTGTAGCAATGTATATATGTGCCGATCTGAAAATATAGGGCTTTGTATGGTGTGTAGGTTTTAAATATTTTGTGAGTTGCCTGGAGCAGTGGTCAATTTATGCTCCAGGTTGCTAATGTAAATGGTTTGTGTGGTCATCTGTGATGTCTGTAAAATGTATTTTTCAAGGAGTTTGGAGGGATGAGTTGGTGAGTTTGTATGGTGAATAGAGACATTTAGTGTAGACACACATCTTCAGGTGGCGCACATTCCAAGGTGTACCCTGGGTTGTTTTACTGTTGGAGTTGTGCTGAGATATTAGTTGATGTGGGGGGGTTAGAGGATTTTGAGATGGTTATTGTTATCATGTCTTGCCTAACAAACCACACAATTTCTGGTGCAACCTTTTTCACTTTGGAAGCATCACAGTTTGGCACGTTTTTGTTTATATACTTGCAAAATATTCTTTCTCCAGCTTTCATGCGTTATTATGCCATATTGGATGATTATATGCTAAGTGATGCTGCGTTAGGTGATAATGTGCCATGGCACAAATTCAGGGCCTACAGTTTCTATTCAGTTGTCAAGGACATACCTCCTGACTTCCCACTGATACATCAAAGACGCTGTGGTGCCACTCAATTTTATTTAGGATTATCGTAAACTGCAGATGGATATGCACCATGGACTAGCAATCTACAAAGCCACCATTTGAAGTGTTCGTCTACCCCCACCCCAAGAAGTTTTGCCATAGTTGTGCCCCTGGCAGCAGAAAGAGCAAACAGTACATTTACAGATAATTGTTTGATGTGCAAAGGTTGTGTTCATGATGCGTACCTTTTTCAAATGATGACTACAAGCAGATGGGTTTATCACAAAGGATCTTCTAAGGGTGTATAGTTCTTGCATTTAAGATGAGTAGGAAGGCAGGATCTGCAACCTTTTGGCTCTATTTTTGGACCTACCAATACAATTGGCCCTTCACAGTATAATCATTTTTTTAATTTATTTATCTAGCGCTCCTAACACAAGGGTATCTGGACGCACCCAATGGTAGAGATCCTGGGTTTCGTAGAATAAAGTATATGGAGAGCTGCAGGTTGCAGATCCCTGGTTTAAGGATATTTCAGGTTTTCGAATGTCGCCAGTGAAATATACCCGGCTTCTATGCTCAAAAAAGAAAAAAAAAACATAGGTTTTGAAAATGTTTGCGTGAATCTGTTTGTATGTATGCGTATCTTTTTGAGGCAAAGATGCAGTTTGTGGCCACTGAGAGCCACATAATGCACAACTTGGGGCAACGATAGCATGTATTGATCTAACATCAGGATTTAATTTAGGCACTAGCATTATCAGTGGGCATTGCAGTCGTATATTGTTCAGACAGGCTTTTCTTTGGACACAAACAGAATGAGAATGTTTCTCACAGGGGCAAGCCTGGCATAAAATAAATATTCAGAACCGGCCTAATTACTTTCTACGGACACAAAAAGCATAAGCATGTCATGATCTGGTTTGGGCAGAAGCTGCTTGAAAGCAGGCCAATGAGGTATAATTGTTCAGAGGACTCCTAGTTTTTCTTCGGGGCAGCCAGCACCGGTTACAAAATGTTTGTCTGCTGTTGGATTGTTTCATGTGCTGCCCTGCAGAACACAGTGTCAATCTTACATTGTTTCCCAATATTTCTGAATTCTTGCTGTGAAATGCATGGATGCAACCCATTATAAAAAATAAAATAATACAAATGTGTTTGAAGGGGGTGCACTGTCCAAAACCATACTACTAAGTTTAGGTGTGGATGCATGGTTCAATTCAGAAAAAACTTTATACGCCTCAATTTTATAAATTCACCAGTTGCAACTGCGCCAGATTGTAGCAGAATCATCGGATTGGGGCATGGAAGTCAATGAAAAAGACTAGTTGGGTCTTGCTATCTTCTTTGACCACTCATTGGGAGAACTCGATTTCCACCATTTAAAAAAAAAAGGGAAAAAAAAGAAATTCAACCCAGGACCTTTTCTATTGTTGTTCGTACCCCCACTCTTCCCATGCTGGATATTCCCCCGATTGTTTGGTAAGCAATTAAGTAAACAATTTGTGAGCAGTGGTATCATTTAATCGATTGGAATGTAGTCTTTAGTCAGTGTGTAGGATTGCCAATCTGTATTTTGTTCAATTTCTAAAATATGACCCATTGCCGGTGATTGAAGGCTCTTTTCTGCTCCCTAAGGTCAGTTTGTCATATAGCTAGTCAAAGGCCAGCGCTGCCAGAGGCAGAGCACTTTATGAGCAAGGAACCTATAACCTTTGCTTCATTTGTCCAATTAAATCCTTCAGTTTATGATTGTCTTTGTTTTGCTTAGATATTTCCCCACTTTGTTTAGACTGACTTCCCACCCCTCACTACAAATCCCGGCTACCTCCTGTTAGCACTTGGTACGGCCCAGGCACCATTGTACACAATGCCCTAAGTTTAGTATTTTCGTGGGGAGAAGTGTAATGTTTGATGGAAGCTTTGTACTTTAGCTTGCAATACAATACCAGTGTAACGTGTTTCCAGTTGAGGTACCAGAATTGTGCTCATTCGGACAAATTTGGAAACTGTAGCTGATGTTTCAAATAAACCTGTTGCTCTGATATGATAGGTTTTTTATAACGCGCTTAAAACCCAGAGGTTTCTAAGCACGGACCCAGGGATCGAACCTGTGGTGCTGCATGTCGTCTTGCTTCCAAGGCGAGCATGTTGCCACTGAACTATCGTCCCGAGACATGTTTCATGGTCTCCCATTAATTGTTCTCTTTTGTTGACATGCTTGTTGCCCTTACTTGCTTCCTCCGCGTTACCTTTTAACATTTTTTCTTAACATTTTATCTCCTGTCCATGGTCAGAAAATGCTTCGTGTGCGAGGAGATGAGCTTCAGATCTACAAGGAGCATTCCGAGCCGGTGACCATGTCAGAGTCTCTATCAGATGATGATCTCCCCATGGACCCAGAGTTCTTTCAAGAGTTCTGCGCTGGAGCTTTCGATGACCAGCACTTGGTAAGACACATCTAAAGGCAAATGAGAATATGATATGATGTAAGGAACTAGTTGCTTACCTGTTCTCCAACATTGGCATCTTTCATCGATTCACATGCTGTGAATATTCCCAGTCATGATGGTAATCCTTGATAACGTACAGCAGTTTGAATTTAAACTGAAAACCTCAGTCACTTAAGTGCTCTAGTATAGTCATTTTGGGTCATACTGCCCACAGCCAATACAAAAAGGCTCCTTTACCTCCACCCCTGGAGGCCATCTTCAGATTTTGGCATAGTGCACGAAAAGTGGCTGTATGAGCCACGTAGAGCAAGGTGGGGCAGGTGGGAGGGGGGTCACAGGTGAATCTATGAAAGATCGCAATGCTGGAGAACAGTAGTTACGGGTAAGTAACTAGTTTCCTCTCCAGCATTTGTTCTTTCATAGATTCACATGCTGTGAATAGATTAAAAAGCAGTAACATACCACATTAACAGGGCGGAGGCAAGCTCCATGTAGTAAAACATACCACAAGATGCACTAACCTTACGCAAACAGGTTGCAAAGGACTACCTGGCCGTCTCTGGACTACAGAATCCCTGTCAATTGAGTAGAACTTGGCAAACGTGTGCACCGACCTTAATGTCGCTGCCCTGCAGATGTCCAGAAGGGGAACTCGAGAAAGGAAAGTGTTCGTAGCCGCCACTGCTATGGTAGAATGAGCCCTGTTTCTGCCAGGGAGAGGCCAGCCAGCTTGCTGATGGCAGAATGAAATCCATATGGTAACAGAAGGTTTAGAAAGCACCTTCCCAAACCCATAGTGACAAAACATCATGAGAAGTTCCGAGGTCTGTCTCAAAGACTTAGTGAGAGCAACGTAGTATTTCAAAGCTCGCCCAACGTCCAAAGAGTGCAGTGAGCGTTCTGCTGGAGAAACCGAAGATCTGAAGAATACCGGCAGTACAGTCGGTTTATTTCGGTGAAACGTGGATGGCACCATGGGCACAAATGCAAGGTTTGTGCGCATGACCATCTTGGATTTGTGGAACGTTAAGTAGGGTGCCTTTCTGTAAAATGCTTGTATTTCGCCCACACGCCGGCCAGACGTGATGGCCACCAAGAAGGCAATTTTCCAGGATAGGAATTTGAGTGATTTCATAGGCTCAAACGACGGTCTCCTTGTTGGGTAAGATTTTCATAATAGTGATAAATCTTCCTGACCTGTGTCAACCCCAGAACTCATTGCTTGGACTTGAATATTTTCTATTGTCCCTAGGTGAAGGGGAATCTTTTTCCCCTCTCACCTTGTCTTTTACTCCTATTATGGGTGCCCTTTTTATGTCTCTCCCTAGTGTATGGTTGGAGTTATAGTTTCCTATAACTTTTGGGCTTAGGCTGGGTTGCCCATTTGGGCTTCCCTGTTAATTTCTCTTTAATGTACTTGGGTGAACTACAGTTCCCAGGGGGTAATGAGGGATTTTCATCCCCTTTACATTTTATATAGTGAGCCAGCACACCCCACCTTATGTGGAGTGCTAGGGGGATGCAATGTATCTCCTTTCTTACCTGTAGTATTTGTTACAATTTCAAGTTTACTTGAATGGGTGGCAGTGGTTTTACCTTAGTGACTTTTTAGTCTTTATTAATTGCAGGCTGTTAATTTAGCCTCAATAACGCACAGAAGGTCCACCATTCTACTCGAATGGTGGGTTCCTTCTTTTTTGCCATTTTTAAGTATGCTTGTTGTTTCGGAGGTCTTCCCGTGCCATTCTGGCACGAATAACCTCATTGGAAATGTTCTCTTTGGCAGGAATCCTTTGTATGCCCTGCCCAGGCTCCAGAGTGTCTAAAAAGGCAGGAGGCGAGGGAGGAGTCCAGACCGCTCCTTTCTGTAAACTGCAGCGAGAGATTGCAGAAGTTGTGCTGTAGTTCCTGATGATAAATACTATGAACCTGGTAAGCTGCTGACCAGTTGACTACTGGAGCTTAAACCGAAGAGGAAGAAAAGATGGCTGTAGTGATTTCCAGTGACTGTAGAGCCTGCTGTGTAACCGCAGGCTGCTGTAACCCTTCCTTCCAATCGACCTTGGTGTCACAAATGCGACGACTCCTACCAAGAGAATGGTGAGATCCACTAGTCTCAAGAAGACCTGCACTTTGATCCATACCATGACTTGCTGCCACCTTGCTGGGCAGCTTTTACCCCAATACCCTAGGACCTCGAGCCATTGTGTGGTGCATGGTCTTCCGAAGTTCGAATCCGTCCGAAACTCTGGTTACTTCCTCCTGGCGACTGATTCATTTTCAAAACCTATAGCAAGGTCCTGTACAAATGGACCCACTAGTATGTATGTAAAAATACAAATTCAATTTTATTACAGATTCATGTACATTTTTAGACATAAATCTAAAACAGTTCAGTTAAAACACCCAGACAAAATTGATAATAAAATGCAAAAATCAGCTCACATATGACAGTTATACACAATAACAATTACATAAACCTAAAACCATTCCATCTAACACAACCAGATGGGTGACAAATCACTATCAGTCAAATGTATGTGATAACAATTGTCGGCCCAACGTGTTTCTGTCCCTAGCACCACAATGGTTGGACATTGATCAAGGGCTGTCCACTGGAGATCTCCAATGTAGAATCGGATTCTTGTACTATCAGTGGGTTGTAGGTCACGTTTATTGAAGACAGGGAAAAAAACCCTATCAATATATCCCAAACGTCGGACGCGACCATGAAAGTGGAAAAGAAAAGAAACAGTCACTACTACTACACACCAGAAACAATTTACCTGTATACACCAGAGAAAAACATTGTTGACTCTCATCTGGTCATTGTTTGTGCAAACAAAAACAAACTTTACATTTAACTATGGTACCTGCTTGTTATGCATGGTAATGCCATATCAATGGGAAGATTAATTTCCAATCCTATTGAATGGGACTCCTTAATCAAGAAAATGCCTCAAATTGGCCACTGCAAACTGCTGTAACAAAAACAAAACACATTGTGACCTACTTATTAACAAACCAGAGGATTTTCAACGGTGCCTACTTTCATTATTTATTTCCATCATAAAGAAAACATAGGTCTGACCACCTAATTACTATGGTGACATACCTTTACACGAGCAACATCACTCCTATGTGTATGTCGAACTCCACAGGTGAGAATATCTTCACCCCCATTCACGACATTGGTATTGAATGCCCAATTGGTCATCCAACTGTAAACAGAGGAGAAATCAATCAAAACTCTTTTCCTGTTACTAAGATGACAAAACATTGTCGCCCCTCTCCAGGCACCACTGAGTGTTGTATAGGGCAAAGATGTCCACAGAGTGAGAGAAAGACAGTAACTGCGTCCAACCTCACACCTATAGTTCCCAACACACCATTCGTGTACCAATATAGAGTTGACATGTCGAATTTAAAAAATGCTCTAATTGCACACCCACCCACAACGTAACAGTTCCTTAGGAGGTTGAGAGATCTAATTTCCTCCACAAAGCACCATGTTGCCAAATACGGACTCCAAAACAAAGACTGTTAGCCTGCTGCAGCACTAAACTTGAAAGGATACATGACACAATAGACAGACCAAGGCTAATACGGTCTCTCAGAAGTAACAAAAATCCATGGCTGACATCTTGTCAAGGTATAAAGGAGAACAAGACTAGATCTATAACCACTCACTAAGTCCTTTGTGTTTTTATTCGCTGTATGCCACAGCATGCATTTCAAAAACCTTTCCAAGTAAACCAGTCATGTGGTGAGTTTTCGCACTGTGCCCGTAAATGTACACGCTGATCAACCAGAACACCCATTAGTAATGTAAGGACACACTTGCTGCACAAGGCAAGTTCTCGTCGCCAGCGTTCCACAAGTATTCAAAAAGCCCTCTAAACTGCGGCCCAAAATGCCACCCCAGAAAGGCCATCTATAGATGTTTAATAATTCTTAAAAATGCATTCCCGATGTACAGTATGACAAACAATGTAACATAGTGTGTAGTGTATCAGCTATATCAAATATAACCATTCTCAAGATGGAACTTGGCATGGGATGTTAGCATCAGCATAAATGCATTCATGGTCAAAACTAGCTAATGAATTTGGCAAAATAGGAGTAACCATCCTTACTCAATTTCCCATATTGTACATGCTTTCTTAACCACGAGACCCATCTGACACCTTGGCTCTGGACCAATGTCTATAAAATGTGGACATTAAGACCTATAACATGACTAGTTTTATGTTCAAAGGTTAGGCATCTCTGGTTTATTTCCAAGCTATTGGAACATTGTTTTTTCTTCAAGGTCACTCAATTTCTTCCCCGACTATGTCCCATTTCAATGAAATCTTTGACCAAAGGGGACCGATTTTACTTTTAATACAGCTTCAGTGCTCAATGAGTCTCGTCTTGCATTTCCTTTTGGTTTTTCCTATATAATTCAATCCACAGGGACATGTGATCATGTACACTACATTGATGCTGTTACAGTTAGTACATTCTTTGATGTGCTATTTATTCTGAAGGCCAATCACCACTTGGCTGGTTTTTGTGGTGTATTTGCGCATAGTGCATTGTCCAGAAGGGAAATTACCCATTACAGGAGTCAAACCCCCATAGGGCTGTTTGCTTAGGCCCCCTAAAATGTTGGTTATGTCATTCCTTATCAAGATGTTGCTCAAATTTTGGCTCCTCTTGTATGCTACGAGTGGGGTCAACTTTTTATTAGTATGTACCTTCCTCCAGTTCTTCATGACCATGGTTTTGATTTTATAACTAAGACAGACACAAGTGACCACAGTTCAAGGGTGTTTTTTGAACTTCAACAAGAGTATGATAAATGCCTATCTAATCCTAAATCTATAGGTGGGCGCCAGCTTCAACCATCAAATAATAATAATGCAGAGTTCCTTTCCTCTTATAAGCACTCAATTCAGGGATTCACTCTGGAACCCCCTGACCCGGGCTCAGATCCTTCCTCTTACACAATTAGTCTCCTTTGGCCGGGCTTGGACTAATTTCAGTTTGCATTCATTTATCGAAGACTTTCGAATGTGCACAGGGTTTAGCTTGACCTGTTGGAGGACCGCTCTGATCTCAAAATTCCCTTTTCACAGTTGCCAACCAGTTAGATACCTCGGGAGGATAGCTCAGGGGCAACATGCTCGCCTTGGAAGCAAGACGACGCAGAGCAACCCAGGTTCGATCCCAGGTCCGCACTTCTGGTTATTGAGCCTGTTATAAATAACCAATCATAACAGAGACTTTAGAATGAGCACCCTTGTGGCGCCGGTCCACTCTGTCTATGGTATCTTTCTTGGCCTCCAAAGATACACCCACTCCTCTGGTTTTTAATCATATTTGCGTCGCTCGTCACATACGTTTCACACACTGTTCTCTTTAGATTTCTTCATACATTGTTGCTGTTTGCAACATGGTCTTAACACAGATGGTCTGGTATCAGTCTCTCTGACTCACTGGCTGTGCTGTCTTTACTGGCACTGCTTTGTTGTAGGAGCTACGGGCAGTACCATGGCATCAATCTCCCCTCCCTGCCTTGGTTATCGACCCGGGAGAGCCCCGGGTACCTCCGACATACAATGCAAGTTACTTCAGCTTTAGTCCCAGCTCTTAGGTTTCTTACTTTCAAAGGTTCACAAAAGTAACGGTCTGAAAAGGTCAAGGGCACTTCCCTCCTTGCAACCATTTCTGGTCTTGCTGTCTTTCTCCACGTATTTGTATTTGTATTTGTATTTATTTATTTGTATTGCGCACCTTGCCCGGAGGCTTGCGGGCGCATGTTTAGTCTCCAAGTTGCAGAGGAGAAGTTACAGGTTCCAGGAGAAGAGGTTAACAGTTACATAGGTAGTGATACAGTATAACATGAACGGTGAAAATGACAATGATACAGTATAACATAACGGGTGAAAATGACATAGATAATAACAACAAAGTAGCAGTACCCAAGGTTACAGTAGAAGGGTACGCGCTGTGAGCAGTTACAAATTTACAAGATGTCTTGTTCCCGTAACCAAAGTTTAGCTTTGGTTTTGAATACGTGGCAAAGCGGAATGTTCCTTAGTGCATTGGGGAGTGAGTTCCAGAGCTTGGCAGCAAGGACCGGAAAACTTGACCCTCCTGCCGAGCGTAATTTGAAGCTGGGGATGTCCAAAGTGTGCACCTGGGCAGCTCTCAAGGGTCTGGTGGCTGTGTGATGCGAGAAACGTGATATTAAGTAGGCTGGAGCTGCATTGTTCTGTGCCTTGTGTGTGAGCACAAGTGATTTGAGTGATATGCGGTGCAAGATAGGTGACCACTGGATGTTGCGTCTGATAGTGGCTATATGATTCCGTCTAGGTATGTTGAATGCTGCCCTAATGGCATTGTTTTGTGTGACCTGTAGTTTGTCCAGATTTCTTTGGCTCGTCCCAAGGTATAGGGCATTGCAATAGTCTATTTTGGATAAGATGAGGGTTCTCGCGAGGGTCAGACAATTGTCTGGAGTCAGGAATGGCCTGCAGGCTGTAATCAATTTGCAGGTGTAGGACGATGCAGAGACAACTGCATTGGTTTGTCGTGTGAGGGACAGGGTAGAATCAAGGTAGATTCCTAGAGTTTTGGTGACATTGGCCACTTTGATGTCAATCCCGTCAATAGTGAAGGAATTGTAGTTGGCGTCAAGTTTCGCGAGTTTAGTTTGGGAGCCCAGGATGATTAACTCTGTTTTTTCGTCGTTAAGGCAGAGCCCATGATTGGCCATCCAGGCCTGGATGACGGAGTAGACCGTATTAAGAGATTTTGAGTCGGTTACAAAATCACCAGTGATAGGGATGAGTATCTGGGTGTCATCCGCATAATTAGTGTAGGAGACACCCAGATAATCAAGGATATCAAAGAGTGGTTTAGTAAACACATTGTAAAGGGTGGGAGATACACAGGATCCTTGTGGGACTCCACAGGGGACGTGGGAGGGGTCAGCCGCTGCTAGTGGAGAGAAGACCCTCATGGTTCTGTTGGCAAGGAATGAACTGATCCAAGAAGTGGCTGCTTCCGAGAAGTGGGCGGCGATTTTGAGATGATGACAGAGAATTTGGTGGTCAACCAGGTCGAAGGCAGCTGAGAGATCAAGGAGGAGCAGGAGTGCCAATTTGCCCTTGTCTTTCAGGTCCTCGATTTGGGTTTTCAGGTCCAGTAAAGCTGTCTCAGTGCCATGCCTGGGACGGAAACCAGATTGTCTCAGCCCTAGTAGATTGTTGCGTTCGAGATACTCCTGGATTTGGAGATAGGCTGCGCGGTCAAGGATTTTAAGCAGGAAAGGCACAGTGGTGATGGGCCTGTAGTTTGAAGGGTTGCTGGGGTCAATATTGGCTTTTTTAATTAATGGTATGACCCAGGCATCCTTAAGGTTGTCAGGTACGGTGCTTGATTCAAAGGAGGCATTTATGAAGGAGGTAATAAATGGGGCGAGCTTGGGTGCGGCTTCCTTAATGATGACAGCGGGGCATGCACCACCTTGGCAATTGGAAGGTTTTAGTTTAGATATAATGATTTCTACTTCCTTGATGGAGAGGGGAGAGAAGCTGAATGGTTTGAAGTTGTGTTTGAGTGCTTGTATTTTATAATTCAGGGTGGTGCTCGTTGAACTTGAGAGGTAGTTTTTTTTTGCTTTGATTTTAGTTTGGAGAGTGGTGATTTTGTCTAGTAAAGCTTTTTGGATGTTTGTACACCAATCAGTGTCAGGGGTACACTTATTGAGAGGAGCGATAGGGGACTCCAGTTCCTTAAGTATCTTAAACAGTTCCTTAGTGTTAGAGCGGGCTTGGGTGATTCTTTTATTATAAGCTTCCTTTTTGGCAGCAAGGATGGCTTCTTTATAGGCCAGGGTGGCTAGCGTAAGATTATTTTTGTTGGCCAGGGAGGGGATACTTTTCCATGAGGCCTCTGCTTTTCTTTTTTCTTTGCGTAGGTCACGTAGTTGCGGAGTGAACCAAGAGTTCAAGTGGGTCCGTGGTTTTTGTTTACGCAGTTTGATAGGGGCGATAGTATTAAGGGCTTTTAGCATAACACGATTATAAGTGTCTACTAATGCTGTGGGGTCAGTGCAGGACTCTGAAGCTGCGTGCAATAATGGGAGGATGAGTGGTAAGAGTTTCTCAACAGTGATGTCTTTTTTATTCCGTGTGCGCGTGGGCGGTGCAAGGTTTTGTGTGTCCTCAGGAGGGCTAGTGTTAATAGAGAACGAAATAAGATGGTGGTCAGACCAAGCGCAGGGGGAAACAGTAATATCATTAAGGGCACAGTTCATGTCGGCAATCCAGTCAAGAGTACGACCTTTGATGTGGGTGGGCTCTGTGACATGTTGTGTGAAGCCGAAATCAGTCAGGACATTTGCAAGATCTGAGGCTTTGGTGTCATTCTTGTCCAAGTAACCCAGGTTGAAGTCACCCAGGATGATGATTTGGGAACTAGGCTTCGCACTGGAAGCTAGAATAGAGGAGATGTCTTCAACGAAGGTAGATGTGGGTCCAGGAGGCCTGTAAATTAGGTGAACAGTGGCTGTGTGATTGGGCGAGATAGATAGTTTGAGAGAAAGCGATTCAGCTGAGTGTAACTGAAGGCTGTCCGCAATTCTGATGTTAAGCGTATTCTTGAATATGACGGCTAAGCCGCCGCCCTTAGTTTGGTTGGTATCTCTGTCGCACCTGATTATGGTGTCGTTGTCAGGGATAGCGAGTGTCAGAGAGGGTCCAGAGGCTGCGTGCAGCCAAGTTTCCGTGACTGCAAGTAGGTCCAGGTTGTCTGAGACAATGAGATCAGCAATATCAAGGGCGTGAGCTTGGATAGAACGTGCGTTTATAAGAGCACCTTTGAGCTTAGGGACCGTGGTAACGTTGTCTTGTTGAGTATTCGAGGTAGGAGTAAAAAGGTGTTGTGGTTTGTGAGGGCTGGAGCTGCAGGTGTTGCCTGATGCAGGGCTGGTAGTGTGGTAAGACCAATGTGTGCATCTAGATGCTAATTTGTGGTTCCTGATTGATAAGGCACAAGGTAGGCTAGGTTGGGTAGTAGCAACTGAGGTAGCGTGGTGAGCCTGTATGCTGTCGTTAGAGGTATTGTAGGCTAGAGGTGTGGTGGTATTAAACTGACATCTTGGAACCGCTGCTTCCTTGTGTGCTTTGCCTTGCTCAGAGTGTGCTTTCGTGCTCCCCTTTTATCCATGCAGGGAAGTGTGTAATGATCAGTAATTGTCTGACCATTGTATTGGAACATGTCTGGTATACGACTCTGGTGTTAGTCCATTTTTGCTCACAGTGAGCTGTACGTGAGAGAGTGTTTGTGTTGGGAAAGGTGGTTCGGGGTTTGAGTTCCTAAGTATCCTACCTGGTAGGATGGGGAAAAGGTGTTACAGGGAAGAGGATACTGCGTCTCGCCATCCAGTGTCCCACTCTCCAAAGACCCCTCATCCAGGTGATCCTCCTGCACTGGTCCACCCCCAGGAACTGGATCCAAAAGCGATGGCAGTGTCCTGACCACCTGGATGACAGATCCCCGGGGATTAGCGGGTGAGACACCTTCAGTTTTCTCACATAAGACAGGTTAGAAAAGGTGTTTACAAACACTGGCCCTGTTTCCTTATTAGTTTTGGGTTGTGCCTTTTCCAAAAGCGCTTCCTGAATGTTGTTGTATGCTCGTTTGGCAGAGTCCTTGACCAACTTCCTGGGATTAGCCCCTTGCAAGTAGCTTATTTTGTAGTTTCCCAACACTTTCTTCCTAATGCTCTTTGCTGCTGCTATTCCGTTTGAGTCTCAAAAATGGGCCAAAGGGCAAATTGGTTTTAAAACGATTAGAGTGATGGCTGGAGAAATGCAACACAGCATTTCAATCGGTGGTCTTGCTAAAAGGCTTGATTAACAATTTTGAAAGATGGCAATGTCCAAGAAGTTTATCTCCATTTCACTAACTTCACTGGTGAATTTGAGAACATTATTTTGCAAATTGAGCCAGATAACAAAACAATCTGCCTCTACACATGAGCCCTCCCAAAAGATAAATATATTGTCTATATATCTAAGCCATTGTTTTAAATGGGCTTTGTGAGGATTGTTCTCAGCAAAAAGGCACCAAATCCACAGAGCCGTGGGAATCCATGAAGTAACCTTTGCTGGAAGCCTCCTCTGAGGACTCCTGCTCCAAGTTCCCATACAGTGTCCAGTTCTTTGCGTCTCCAGACCAAGAATCCAGGGACCGGGTCCTGTGCTGCTGCATCCTGAAGGCATCTACTCCGAAGATCTTCTTTTCTCCTAAGGTACTGTGTGGGCTTGGGGTAATACTTACCTGCCTTTGGTGTGCATCCTGTGAGGCTGAGTGGGTAATTTGGTGGTTGGGAGTTTGCCCATACCACTTACTCAGGCCTAATGCTGGAACACATATAGGGAGCCTTCTCAGAAGTCCCTGAACCTTTTAACTAACTCTGAAAGTGAATACTTAGTTATTTAAGAAGATATCCTATGAACATTGACTGTCCTGCAACTGAAATCAACCTGCCTACAGCTGTCACCTAGACCACTAGGGTCCCTCTTCTGCCTCTGAGAGAACTCAATAGACTAGGGAAGGACTGGATTAGAAAAGGCTTCCATCTTAAAGTATAAGGAGTGTAAAAGTACTTATTTGCTGTGTTAACTGTATCTCTGTGAAAGAAGTTATGTGTCCTTAAGTTACACTTAACTTTGAGTTCCATTGTGCCCTCTAAAAATGTAAATGAGTTGCTGATCTTACGTTGAATGGTGTGTGTCCTCCCCCCCCCTTCTGAAAAGTAATACGTTTTTATCATTGCTTAACTGAATGAGTGTAGGAGTTTACCAATAGGGTTTACCTACCTTGAAAAACATTGTATTGTTCTTAAAGTGTAATTTGCTTTTTGCTCCCCCTGATCTGCTTTATACAGACCTAAAACAGTATAGAAGTGAATACCTGTTTTATGCGTTGCATGAAGCCTCTCTTAAAAGTAAATGGTTACTTACCTTGAATAGCTGCTGCTCTTCTAAACTTGAAACACTGGGTTGTGACTCCCCTGAAACCGCTTAGAGCATTTCCAAATAGTGATAGGGTCAATTACTTACCTTTTAAACATTGTGTCTTTCTTAAAGTGTAATTGGGTTTGGCTTTCCTTGAATTGCTCAGTGCATTCTAATATAGTTATTGAGCGTTCATACTTATCCTTGAGTAGCTTAAGGCCCCTCCAGAAAGTATGAGTTGTTTTACTAAGTCTGAACAGAGTACCTTGGGACCTCGTGCCATTGCGCGGGGCATGGTCTTCCAAATTCCGAATCTTGCAGAAACGTTGGGAGCCTCCTGCTTGCGTCTCCAGAGATTTGATTTGAGTCCTTGAAATCCCATCATCAGAGTGCTGGACCAGATTAGCAATGGGAATCCGACAACGATATTCAGTCTTCTCCTGAAGAAGGGCGCCAAAACCACATAGCCGTGACCAGCATTGAACACACTCTTGCCTGGAGCCTTCCCCATCGATCCCTGCTCCAAATTCCATTCCAGTGTCCTTTCTTCAGTCACCACGACAAGGAATTCAAGGACCGGGTTTTTGGCTGCAGAGCCTGAAGACGTTCCGCTGCAAACTCCTCCTCTACGTTGAGGTACTGTGTTGGCTTGAGTATTACTTACCTTAAGCCTTGTATGATTCCTGTAAAGTTTTCGGGGTGATTCATGGGATTGGGAGTTCTGTCATCCACTTCACCTAGGCCAAATGCTGGTATCCCTCCAGAGTGTCTTCTTTGAAGTCCCTGGAATCTTTCTACAACTCTAAAGTGAAATACTTACTTGATTTGAAGAAGTTTCCTCAGGAACCCTGACTTGTCCTATATCTGTGCCTATCCTGACGTGTCTATTGGCCACTAGAGCACTAGTGACCTCCTCCCACTGAGAACCATGCTTCGATAATAGGGAATGACTTATAAGGTTTGGGACTTTTGCCCTGAAATGTAAAAGTGTTGAAAAGTTACTTACTTGTGAAAGAGTTGTTTGGGAACTGTCCCTCTGAAATATGAGCAGTTGCAGAATTTCTTACAATCCTTTGTATGTGTTTTGCCATTCCTAAATGTATATATAACATCATTTTACTTGCCTGTGAATTGGGCCCCCCCTTCCCAAAAGTAATGCTGTTGGCTTCAGTTAACTATTTCTTTCAGAAAATAAGTGTATAAGTTCACCGACTGGGTCTTGCTTCCCCTGACCTACTGTATAGTCTGTCTATCATATGTCTGCCTTGGGTTTTACCTATCTTGAATAGCTGTGTGCCATTCTGAATATGTGTACTGTGGGTTTAGCTGACCTTGGCTTGCTTTGTGCAATCCTAAAATAGTGTAAAGAGTTATTGCTTACCTTATAGTCTGTGTTCCACTGATCTGAAAAGCAACTGTCATATTTTGTACTACTATTACAACATTAGGTCTTACCTGGCATCACTGAGGGTTATCTGAATGTAGTTCTAGGTTCTTACTGTGCCATGAATTTGTGTTCCACTATTCAGAAAAGTCCTGGTAGCAGGATTGGTTTACAAAGTGATTTCTTAACTGAGTGTTACTGCACGATTGACAGGGTCTACTACCCTTGAATTACCAAAAGTGATCTAAAAGTAACTTGTGGTTTTACTCACCCTGAATAGGTGTGTTCTATTCAAAATATGTATTATTCGGTCTGACTTACCTCGAATTACTGTTATTCTGAACAAGCTTTATGCTTAGGTTTGTGTACCTTAAGCATTGTGTTGTGTCTTTATATTGTGTTTAATTCTATGACAAGGTACTTACCCCCAAGATTTACTATGGTCTGCTTATCTTTATAATAAACCTTTATTTTTGTATAATACTTCTGGGAGTAAGTGTTTCTTTTGAACCATTTGTATGCTGCAGGTTCTTTCTACTTTCCTACAGCCCTCTCCCCGTCCTAAGATAAGACCTGCTGCTCTGTCTACGCTGTCATATACTCAGGTGGTACAACCTTATACTAAGAGTGGAGCTTTGCACTGTGTGTTGTATGGTTTTATGAAGCCCTTAGTTGGACTTAAGAAAAACTGTCCCAACAAGCACACGCTAGAATGTCCATGCACTCTTGAGGTAGCGGGATCGTGCCCAACTGGGAGGCTGGGTCGTGGTGGGGAATTCCCCCCCCCCCCCCTTGTTCCTGCACAGCAGATTGTGATGAAGGTAGGAGAGATCTAGTAGGTCGGAGTAGCAGAACTCTCTCAGCAATGCAGCGGCCACTAACCTCAGTCTGCACTGATGTCTGAAGCCAGTTAGCACTTACGCTACCATAGGAATCAGTGGGAAAGCATAGAGGGATCTCCCCTTCTACAGAAAGGAGAAGCCATCTCCTAGGCTCTCCTGGTGGGGAAATCTGCTGGCGAATGCCCTGCACCTTTTGTTGTGGCAAAGATGTCTATCCCTGGGGTTCCCCAAGAGTGGAAAATCTTCTGGAGCTGTCCGGTCTGTAATCCTCAATCGTGACAGGAGCTGAGATTTCTGCTGAGGCAATCCACCATTTAGTTCTGAATTCCTGAGAAGTGAAAAGGAATGAGGAAGATTTGATGTTGTAAAGCCCAGTGTCGCAGGGTCTGCCTATGCTGACAGGGAGGGAGATCTTGTTCCCCCCTGCTTGCATATGTAGAACATTGTGGTAGTGTTGTCTGTAAAGATCCGCACCACCTTCCTGTTGACTTGTGGAAGGAACAATTTGAGCACCCAAAAGACATTGCTTAGCGCTAGAAGATTGATATGTAAACCCTTCTCTTCCTTCGTCCAAAGGCCTCTGGCATGCAGATCCTCTGAATGTGCACCACAGCTTTCCAGGGAAGCATTCGTGGTGACAGAGACTTGGTGAAGGGACAGCCGAAAGGGGGCACCCTGGACTAGATGTGCTTTGATGGACCCCCAGTGCAGCCCCTTTCTGTACTGTTCGTGTGATCTTGCCCTTCCATCTCCCGAAACCTGCTTCCAATGAGCGTTAAGCAACTCCTGCAGGGGGTGGATGCAGAATCCGCAGTGAAATAGCAGAGGGATGCAGGAGGACATCATGTCCATCAGGGACTTTTAGCTGTGGACAGACTGTCAGTGATACTTAGAGTTGCTGCACCTTTGCGAGGAGGGTCTGAATCGTCCCCCTTGATGGGGTTGCTGTACAGGGTAGCGTGTCGAGATGTGCTCCCAGGTATAGAGATTGCAGAGCTGGAATAAGACAAGATTTTGCATAATTGATCAAGAATCCCAGAGATTGCAAACAGCGAATGGTCAGAGCTGTTCTGTGTGCCGCCCTGGAGTATGATGTCGCACTCACTGGCCAGTCGTTGAGATATTGGTCGACATGGGTGCCTAATTGGCGCAGATGTACCACTACTGGGGTGAGGCATTTGGTAAATACTCGTGGAGCAGACCAAAGGCCTAAGGGCTGCGCCCTGAACTGATAATGGCAACCTGCTACTACAAAATGCAGGTTGCAGCGGGGTGTCTGGTGGATAGGGATGTGAAAATAGGCGTCATCCAAGTCTAGAGACACCAGGAAGTCTCCTTGCAGCAGTTGCGATAGGAACTCCTGTAATGTGAGCATCTGGAAGTTTTTGAGCCTTTAGAAAGTTGTTTAGCGCCCAGAGATCTAAAATTGGTCTCCAATTCCCTGTTTTCTTTCTTACATGAAAATATCTGGAGTAAACCCCTTTTCATTACTCTGCGGTGGGACCTTTTCTATGGCTCCCTTGGATTGCAATGACCAGACCTCCTGTTGAGCAGATGATTGATATGATGAATCATTTATAACTTATAATTGAATCTTTCTGCTTTTTTCGCTAGGGGGATAGTAGGTAGTCGCTTGATGAACTCCAGTGTATAGCCCTACTGTACAAGGAGTAACACCCATTTGTCAGTAGTGATGTTTTTCTACTCCTGGACGAATTGTGATAATGTTGCTCCCACTGCGGTGTGGTAGTGGGAGGGCATGATCCAGGAACGGGTGAGGGCTGTTCCGATGGCTGGCCGCTGGCTTGAGGAAATGCGCTGGTGCAGGTTACGCCTTTACGATTGGGACTCGCTCCTGTAGGCGTCTGACGTGGCATAAGAGGGGATCTTTTAAAATGGAGATTGATGGGAGGGCCTGTAACCCCATGAAGTCCTGGCGAAATGAGACTTTCCAGAACAAAAGTACTGGCGTCTTTGTTAAAAGGTGCCTAGGCAGCGGGCTGTGTCCGTATCTGTTTTGATGGTCTGCAGTGTGTTGTATTTTACTGGTTAGCATACTGTAGCTGTGTAGTGGAGTGTTGAGGGTGATGGAATGTGTAGGTGTTCCAAGAAGGACACTTGGATGGTGCCTGTTGAGTGGTTAGCATGTATTTGTGGTGCCGGTTACCATGATCTTAACTTTATAATAAAGATCACTCCAAACAAGTTACTCGACTGTCACTCAGTGATTACTTCAGATGGCGACGAGGATGGGATCTGGAAAAGCGCTGTGCTCATGGTGATCCCTTAACCAGTGAAGTCGGGCCCCACAGTGCCGCCACCGGTACGTTTCCTTTTAATTCATCCCTGGGTTCCACCTGGCAGTTTTCCAGTATGCGCAGACCAGTGGTATCTGCTTGGAGGTTAAAGTTGGAGGGCTAAGTTCAACACAGTGTCCTGCCGGCATCTTACGGATTGTTGCACGCGCGCGCGTTGAGGGACAGAGTCTCGATTGCTGCTCCAGTGTGTGCCGATGCAGGTTCGAGCAAAGGACCCTCGAACGTGAAGTTTTTTGCAGCCATTTTTGTTCCAGGCATACTCCGGGGCCCTCTGATATAAGGAAACTTACACAGCAGTGTTACGCTCACCTGGCTCCCACAGGGGCTTCGGTCGGACCCGGACAGCTGCGGTCTCCACCCACGTGATGCGTAGTGCAGCGATGACTGACTGGATCTGCCCTCCTAATTTTGTCTGCTTAACCCGTAGAAATATTCTCCTTATATTCTTGAAGGATGAGCTCTCCATCCTGCGTGGATTCGCAGGGGTGCATCGATTCCAGTTACTTCACTGGTTTGAAGGCTCGGGAGAGTTCCGGAGAGTATCTACTCTGAGGTTCCTGGTGAGGACCAGTAAGTATTAAGTTCATAGAGTTCAATATGTCCGATGTTCACTCTTGTTCCCCCCTTCCTTTCTTGCCTTGCAGCTGGCTCGTGAAAAGATGCTCTTGTGGCAGCTGGTGGCGCTCAGGTAAGAGTCTGTATTACCCGGCGCTCGCCGGTAAATGTTGCACGAGGAAAACGTGGTGTTTTGTCTCTCTTTACAGATGCGGCACGTGAAAATATGGAGAGTCACAAAAGGATGCCTCCGGTGGTAAATCGGGTAAGTCTATGGTGGTAAGACCATTGGTTCCATCGGCTCACCTTGTGGTTTTCTTTTGTCTCCTAGGTGCTGAAGTTCGGCGAACAAATGGAGTCAGTGGCGACCGGAAGGATGCCCTGAAGACTGGTGAGTCTGGCGCGGCGCTGCAGCTGGAGGTGCGGCGCGTGCAGAAATGATGTTCTTTACAGGTCCGGAGACGAGATGGATCCAGAATCAGGTGTGGAATAGAAATAAGTTTGTTTTCTAACCTTGTCCCTTTCTTTTCTCTTTGTTTTAGGAGCTCCGGAATTCGAGGCGGGCATGGCAGAAGACTGGATGCAGGCTGCAGGCACGGTGAGTGTTACGCTGCTGGATGCAGAATAACGCAAAGCGTGTGTTGCTGGTCGGGTGTGGTTTAAATAGCCTCAGAAGTAGTCCCAGGTAAGAAGTCCCTAGAACCACACCAGAGTAAAAAATAGTCCCTGTAGAAAAATAGTCCCTTTCAGGCTTCATGTTGGATTGGAGTCATTTGCAGCATGGTCTGCCTGAGGTAAGTAATGACTATGAGCCTGGCGCCTTAGGCGCCAGGACTGATTCCTACTATGAGCCTGGCGCCTAAGGCGCCACCAGGACTGAACCCAGATAGCCCCTAGCCGGGGCTGCTGAGGTTTTACTAAATGTCTAGATGTCTGCTGCCGGGGCTGATGGGCTTGGTCCGGATGCCTGGGGGTAGGCATCATGACAAGCAGCACATATCGAGTGTTTGAGATACCGGTGCACATGCCGGTTGTAACCATCCCTTCTCCCTAACCATTTCGGGCAATGGCTGGTGACCCTCCTATTCAGTGGAAGGAGTGGAAAGAGTATTAGGGGAACTACATGGATGATATTAACAATGATAGCTTCACAGCAATTAAGAGGAAGAAATTACAGCTACACTCTTTGGCTCCTGAAGGGCACAGGATTTACAGAGAATTACCGCCTCGAAGGGCGAGTGTAGGCGATGGAGAAGGCATGGATCAATGTGAACAAGTGTTAAGAGCTCTAGATGAATACTACCAGCCGAAAACCAATGTGGCTGTGAACAGATACTATTTCTTTACGAGGAAACAAGACAGCAACGAAAGCGTGGATTAATATGTGAATGCTCTTAAGAAACTAGCAGTATTGTGTAACTTTGGTAGAGTAAAGCAAAAGGAATTAATTCAAGACTAGATAATCATCCATACAAACAGCAGCATTGTCCAAGAGAGTCTATGGATGTGCGGGTATCCCTCACTGGATGAAGCTATGGCAATCACTAACAACACAGCAACGCAACAGTGGACAAGTATGTGAATGCTTTTGAGAAACTAGCAGTATCATGTAACTTTGGCAGAGTAATGCAAGAGGAATTAATTCGAGACCAGATAATCCTCCATACAAATGGCAGAATTATCCAAGAGAGTCTGGATGTGTTCAGAACCCTCTGTGGATGAAGCTCTGGCAATCGCTTAGAAGGTCGAGCACACATTGACGTGCAGTAAACCTATAAAGGAGCAGGAAAAGGACTTGGCAGCTAAGGTTACTAAAGTGAATGCGGTGAGGCCTAAGGAGAGTTTTAAGGAGGCAACAACGATCAGAAATAAATACTGGAAAAGAAAGTAAGCAATGAAAGTCACGGTGGATGGCAGTGGCGAAGACAGCGGACAAACGTTTTTTAGGGAAGAGTTTCCGATGTGGAAAGAAGGGGCATTCATGCCAATTCTCAATTTTGTCCTGCATTGACAAAGAAATGTTCAAATTGTGGCATGAAAGGCCATTTTAGCATTGTGTGTAGAAACAAGAAAGCCAATCACGATATAAGATGAGTGCAGGAGGAAGACGATGGGGTGGGGGAGGAACAAGAAGTAAAAGTTCTTACTATGGTGAGAAATGGTAACAAGAAGAAAGCCCCCATGAGTATGTTTTCAATTGATGGCATTGTTTCTGACATTACTGACCTTCTGGTTCACCATTTACCATAATTACGAAAGAAAAAGGGGAAGAGCTGTGTAGAAAGGGATACAGTCCTGCATTGAAAAAGCCTGATATTAGAAATCCAGGTGCATTTGAATGTTCGATAATAAAAATATATAAACTTGCCCTTATTGAATTCAAAGGCAGATGAGCCGAAGTCGAGGTTTTTGTGGTGTCCCAGGGAGTGAATGTTTTAGGTTGGAGGACCAGGCGAAACTCCAAATTAAGCTCAATCCTGGTAGTGAGGAGCCTACCTTGATTTTAGTATCTAGCTGCGAGAAGAGTCAAATTAAATATGTCAGAGGAAAGGAGAAGGAGCTGTTCCCTAATGTATTTAATGAAAGCATTGGACAATTGCAATGATATAAGCATAAAATACAGTTGAAGGAGGAAGTTCAATGTTGCATACTGTAAGGCACATAACTATAGCATTGAGAGAGGACTTTGGAACAGAGTTGCACAGATTGGAAAGTGAGTGATTGAGGAGGTGGGTGCATCTGGGTGGCTGTTTCCTATTGAGGTAGCTAGGAAGCACAATGGGAAAGTAAGTATATGTATGGATTTGAGGGAATTAATTAGGCCATAATTGTTGAGAAATATCCCTTACCGGTGATATCCGAATTGTTAAACTCAATTGCCGGTGCAGATACTTTTTCCACAATTGATTTTTCGACTGCATATCATAAAATACAATTGCATCAGGATTCCACTTTTATCTCACCATTTGGTATGCGCAGATATATTAGGATGCCATTTGGATTGGCTTCGGCTGCTGTAGCTTTTCAATGGATCATGACCCATTTGTTATAGGGTATGCCAGGAGTGTATGTCTTTCAAGATGATATTTCGAGGGGATTGGGTCGTCCGACGTATTCCATATCTATGACCGGTAATCACCACAGCTGTGCTGCTTCGGAATATTTTCGGCGTCTGCGTCGATGACGTCGATATGCTGTCCTCGAGGGCCTCCGTCGAGCCGACGTCAAGTAGGACGCACGACGCCCGTAGCCTCAGTGACTGTTTTTTCCGTGAAGGGGTTCGCTTCGGAGATCTCGGCGCGCCTCAGTTCTTCTGAGTTATTTCTCTATCGGTTCTTCGAACTTGGTTTGTGGAGATTCTATCATGTCTTCCTCTTCTTCCGTCCCGCGGCCGGGTTTCAAGAAGTGTTGGGACTGCGTTTCCAAGATGTCGCTGATGGACCCGCACAACGCCTGCCTCTGGTGCCTCGGGGAGGACCACGCTACGGACGATTGTGACGAATGCCAGTCGCTCATGTCGAAGACCTTGCGCAAGCGGAAAAAGCTTTCGGTAGGTAGGGTTTCCAAAACCCGTAAGCAGAGGTCCACTGGACTTTCCACCGACGATTCGAGGGGTGACTCTCTGCGTCGTCGGCGTAAGTCCAGGGGATCTCCTTCCCGGAGTGGGTCCCGCCATTCCTCTGCCTCTTCGAGGCATTCGCTGAAGCGCGGTCACCAGTCACCTTCCTCGTCCGAGGACTCCGCCCGTCGGCCGGTTGTTTGTCCCAACAAGCACTTACTCCTGCGGAATGGGAGGCATTTTGCAAGAAAATGTTGGTGATTTTTGAATCAAAGGGCTCTGGTCCATCCGCGCCTTCGAGAGAAGCCGGCCGTGATCATGCTAGAGCCACCACTCGCACGCCTTCGGGCTTGGGTGGTCCGCTCTATCTTCGAGAACCTTCGAGGTCGCGATCGGGCATGGTGGATTGCTCTAGCCATGCCTGCTCCAGGTCCCGGTCCTCGATGCCCTCAAGACGTCGGAGCCTGTGAGCTCTTCTTCGAAGATGTCGACACCATCGGCGCCAGGTCCGTCGAGAGGTTCACTCGATGCTCCAACTCCGAGTAAACCCTCAACGCCATTAGCGCCGAGGCAGTCTAAGGTCATGCTCGGGGCACCGCCCTCAAGGACTGTCGGCTGTCAGAGTCACGCTCGACGTCGACACCGATTCCATCCATGCCCTGGACGCCTTTCGTGGATGCTTTGTCGAACGAACCCTGTGGCACAGTGGAACCCCCGAAAAAGGCTCTGGCCAAGTCCAAAAATGTTTTTGTCCATTTTTTTGTGCCCCCATTCCAGCCTCTGGATTATATTTCTGAAGTGGAAAAAGGGTCTGAGGAAGGTTTGTTTCCTGATGAGGTACCTGACAAAATATCGTCTGGTCATAGCCAGATTGAAGACCTGCGTCAGTCGTTGCACGACGCCAGTGGTCTGGACACCTCTCCGGAGGTGAAGTTTGGTAGGCCTGAGCCTGGTACGCACACGAGTCTTCGTACCGGCAGCTTATGTCAAGGGGGTCGGAGTACTTAGGATGGTCTGCGCCCCCAGTGGACTTTCTGCAGGATGACCTGACAGATATCCTGGACCTAGGTCCACCAATTGGCCCAGTACTCTCATTCCATATGGCCTTGCAAAGAAGGGTGGTGGCGGCGGCTTGGATTGCTCCGGAGAGTCTCCCGGCAGTAGGGAAGTCGTTGCCGAGAAAATACCGTCCAGCCAGTGGCGACCCCGGCTACTTGTCCGTGCACCCTACTCCGTAAGATTGGTGGTGCAGGTGGCCCCGGCCCCGGCTAAACAGGCGTCGTACCCTACCATCCCTCCTGTTAGGGACGACAAGCGTTTTGACGGTTGGGCGAAGAAACTGTTTTCTTCAGGGGGTATGGCTTTGAAAGCAGTCAACTCTGTGTGTGCCTTAGCACGTTTCACTCATACTCTGTGGAATTGTTTCCTTAGTGGCTGAACATATTCCCGAAGGGGAGGAACGGGATGGCTTTCTTGCTCTGGATGGCAAGGAGGCTATGTGTGAATCCGTTCAGTCGGGTCTTGACGTGGCAGACTGTGTCAGCAGGTCCATGGCGGCGAGCACCATGATGCGCAGATTTGCGTGGTTGCGGAAGTCGAGGTTTGCTCCGTATGTACAAGCCCGGCTTCTCAACATGCCCTTTGATGGTGACCATCTTTTTGGCAGCAAGGCTGACGAGAGCCTGGAGAGGTTGCAGACCTCGAAGGCTGCAGCGAAGTAGTTGAGCGCTGCAGTTCGCTAACCTCCGCCTTTTTTCGTCCTAGGGGACAGCAATGGAGGGGAGGTTCCTTTCGATATTACTCGACCTTTGGTAAATCGAGGGGAGCTGCAAGTCAAAGAGGCCAATGGAGTACCAGAGGTGGAAAACGGGGCACCTGAGGTGCCAAGGCCGCTCAAGCAGTTGCCTCTTTGCCCTCAGGCACTGGCACAGCCGCTTCAGCTCAGTCATGAGGCCATGTCCCATGGTTCGCCGGTTCGGGGAAGGCTGGCGCAGCATCTTGTGGAATGGTGTGCCGTTACTTCAGATGTGTGGGTTCATATCCCACGGCTACTGTCTTCCTTTCCGGCAGAGGCCTCACGAAAATCCACCAGGGAATCTCTCTTTGAAGAGTCCGGATCCGCTCCTTGCGCAGGAAATCAAATCCCTGCTGGAGAAAGGCGCCATAGAACTGGTACGTGTAGCGGAGAGGAACAAGGGATGGTATTCCCCTTATTTTTTGATTCCGAAGAAAGACTGGGGATTGAGACCCATCATGGACTTGCGTGGTTTGAACAAGCTCCTCAGGAAGGACAAGTTCAAGATGGTTACTCTCTCTCAAGTCCTCTAGGCCCTTCAACTTCAGGACTGGTTGGTGTCTCTCGACCTCAAGGACGCTTACTTTCATGTGTCAATTCATCCCAAGCACAAGAAGTACCTGAGATTCGCGGTTGGCGACTCGCACTTCCAGTTTCGGGACCTGCCGTTCGGATTGACCTCCGCCCGAGGGTTTTCAACAAGCTCATGATGGTGGTGGCAGCGTATTTCAGGAAAGGGGGATTCAAGTCTACCCCTACCTGGACGATTGGTTGATCAGGACGCGCTCTCTCGAGCAAGTCCTGGATCATGTGTCAGTCACCTGACACTCCCTTCACAGGCTGGGCTTCTCCCTCAATTCAGAGAAGTCCCACTTGAGGCCAACCCAGCGGCTCCAGTACATCGGAGCAGTGCTCGACACATCCCTGGGGTAGTGTTTCCCTCCCTAGGTGAGGGCTCATCACATTCTGCAGATGGTGCACAAGTTTCAACATGCCCAGATTCTCCCGGCGTTCGAGCCATTGGGGTTACACGGCCTCATGGCATCCTGCATTCTTCTGGTGCCAGAGGCTCGACTGCGGATGAGATCTCTGCAGTGGGCTCTCATGATGCAGTGGTCACAGTCCTCCGGCAGGATATCGGACCCCGTTCAGGTGCTGCCCTCGGTCGCCCAGGACCTTCTGTGGTGGGCCGTCGAAGGCAATCTGATGAAGGGGGCTCCATTTTGGCTACCCTGGCCGCAGGTGACGATCATGACGGACGCATTCCTCACGGGATGGGGAGCTCATGCCAACGAGTTGACAGTCAGCAGTTGTTGGTCTCCGTCGGAGTCCAGACTCCATATCAATCTGTTGGAGCTGAAGGCCGTCAGGCTTGCCCTGAAGGCTTTTCTGCCGACTGTGCGAGGGAAGAATGTCCCGACCGATTCTGACAGATAACACAGTGGCCATGCACTACCTCAACAAAAAGGGGGAGAGGGGGGACAGGGTCACTTCCTCTGTGCAGGGAGGCGATGCAGCTCTGGTTCTGGGACATCCAGCAGGAAATTTCGATCTCGCCAGTTCATCTGGCCGGCGACAAAAACGAGACGGTGGATGCTCTGAGCAGGCAGAGCGCGATCTCTCACGAGTGGGAGTTGGCTCTGGAGATTCTCCTGGAGATCTTCGCCCTTTGGGGGACCTCACAAGTGGATCTCTTCGCCTCCAGTGTCAACCGAAAGTTTCTGCTCGTGGGAATTTCCTCGAAGAGGAGCCTTAGGGGACGCGTTCGTGGTGGAGTGGTCCTTCCCACTGCTGTACGCGTTTCCTCCAGTCCCTGTCATCCCGCAAGTGCTCCGGAGGTTACGAAGGTTCGGTTCCCGGATGATCCTCATTGCTCCGGCATGGGCCCGGAGAATGTGGTACCCGGACCTTCTCGACTTGTCCATCTGCCCTCCACGCCGTCTTCCCTACCGAGACAATCTGCTCTCACGGGACGGGGGTCAGGTTCTCCATCCAGAGGTCAGATCCCTCAACCTTCGCGCTTGGCTTCTGAAAGGTTGAGGTATAAGGATTGGGACCTCCCTGAAGACGTGATGGAGGTGTTGCTTTCGGACAGACGGGCTGCAACAAAGTCCCTGTACCGTTGCCGTTGGAGAAAGTTCTGCGACTGGTGCAGGGCTAAGAATGTGGATCCTTTTTCATGTGATATCCCCATGGTTCTGTCCTTTTTACTTTCTTTGGCCCACAGGGGCTTGCAAGTGGGTACCATTAAAGGTTACCTGGCGGCGCTATCCACCTTTAAGCGCTCGTCTGAAGAGTGTTCCTACTTTAAAATCCCTTTTGATTTCACAGTTTCTGAAAGGGCTCACTAATGTGTTCCCTCCGTCACCTTTCCTGGTGCCCGGTTGGGATTTAACCCTTGTTCTTAAGTTTCTTATGGGTGCTCCATTTGAGCATTTACATTCTTGCCCTTTGAGGCTGTTAACTCTGAAAACTGTGTTTTTAGTTGCGGTTACTTCCGCTCGTAGAGTGAGTGAGTTACAGGCACTTTCAGTTAAGCCACCCTTCACTGTATTTCACAAGGACAGGGTTGTCCTTAGAGTTCGTCCTTCTTTTCTTCCGAAGATGGTTTCGGAATTTCATTTGAGCCAGAAGTTTGTTCTTCCGGCGTTCTATCCTCCTCCACATCCTGGTAAGGAAGAGGAGAGGCTCCATAGGCTTGATCCTAGGAGAGCTTTAAGCTTTTATGTTTCATGCATGTTCCGGGTCAGAGTGGACAATCAACTCTTTATTGGTTACGCTTGTAAGCGTTTGGGACAAGCTGTGACGAAACAGACTTTGTCTCGCTGGATTATTTTGGCCATCTCGGAGTGTTACCGCTTGGCGGGTAAGGACCCACCGGCTGGCTTGTGGGCCCATTCTACCAGGGGTATGGCTGCATCTACTGCCCTGCAGAGGGGTGTTCCTATTTGCAACATCTGTGATGCAGCCACCTCGGCTTCAGTACATACATTTGTACGTCACTATTCCCTCCATTCCATCTGAGGACAGGATCTGGCATTTGGCAAGGCGGTCCTTTGCTCTGCTATTTGATTGGCAATTCTAAATTTTGAGCCTAAATTCTTTCCCTCCTCCTTGCTCTGGTACTGCTTTGGGAGTCTGTCATAGATATGGAATATGTCGGAGGACCCAATCCCCTCGAAGAACAAGTTACTTTCTTACCTGGTAACGTTCTTTCAATGGGATGGTCCGACGACGTATTCCATATCGCTCCCTCCCTACCTTCCCCGCTGCAGAATTTCTTTTGCGATTGCAGCTTACGTTCCGCAAGGCTTTGTGTCTGACTGGCAGTAGACTAATGTCACACGTTCTGGGGGAAAAAACTACAACTGAGGCTACGGGGGTCGTGCGTCCTACTTAACACATCGGATGACGTCGGACGTCGGAGGAGGTCCTCGACGGCGGCGCATCGACGTCATTGACGCAGGACGCAGACACCGAAAAAAGTTTCCGAAGCAGCACAGCTGTGGTGATTACCTGGCATAGATATGGAATACGTCGTCGGACCATCCCATCGAAAGAACGTTACCAGGTAAGAAAGTAACTTGTTCGTCTTCATCAGGATGGGATGAACGTTAACAAATTCTGCCAACCGCATTTGGGTTTGCTTGGTAACTTGTAAGGGCCTGGTAACTTCTACTCCAATGGCCTCTAGTGCACATCAGAGTCGCTCACTCCAAGTTGTGGGCTAATCTTCGTTAGATATTACTAATGCATCCGCACGGCAAGGCTCATACAAAACCAAGGGATTTCTGTTTCGTAAATCGAACCGCCTCCTGTGTAACCAGCTGTCGGGAGCAGAACTGTTCGTATCGAGCAAAGCATGTGCGCTGTACTCTTAGCGAGTCGTCGTGCATATGTATTCTGTTCAAGCTCTTTCGGTCGGCATCCAAGATTTGATCTGCGGTCGCCGTTATTTGACCGCAGACACCACAGCGATCGAATCTAGGATGCCGTTTCTTTCACCCGTTTGACTATTCTACTGTATGTGATATGCTGTCCCACATGTATCCCGGTTCCATCCATTATTGTTTCGAAATCCAGGGCCTCACCTTCTTGCCACATATCCCCCAGGGTATTTAATCCCACCGGCTCCCAGTATTTTCGGATTCCTTTCCTTAGTTGCTCATCTGCCCCGCATAGCGCCACGAGTGGCGCCTGCGGGGAGCACGGGCCGGGTTTCCCATGGCTCGGCACACTTTATGCCACATTTTCCAGCCCAGTGTTCGCAATCTCTGTCTCCCCTGCATCTCTGATTTGGATAGCCATTTTAGTTCTCTTAGAAAGTATGGGGCGCTCTCGTCCCCCAAAAGCCTGGATTCTGCTGTCTCGTCTTCTGACAACCACCTAGCAACGTATTGTAGCTGCGCAGCCAGGTGATATATCTCGAAGTTCGGCAGGTTTATCCCCCCTCTGTCGTATGCGTTCTGTAGTTTCCATAGGGCCACTCTGTTTCTAGTGTTGTTCCACAAGAAAGCTCTACTTAGACTCTGGAGTTTGGTGAAGAAGCGCTTGGGCACCATATGTGGGATGTTTGTGAAAAAATGTAATAGCCTAGGCAAGACAGCCATTTTAAGCAAGGCCGCCCTCCCTACCATGGCCAAGGGGAGCTTAGCCCAGAACTCCATGCTGTTCTTGATACCTTCCATTTCTCTTTCTGTGTTATACTTCTGCTCGTCCGTAACCGTATGATGTATATTGATCCTCAGGTATCTAAACGTTCTGGTCTGCCAGGCTATATGCAGGGTGAGTAGGTTTTTCTGTGGAATGCCCCTGTACCTGCCCAAGGGGAACATGAACGATTTTTTGGTGTTAACCGCTATCCCGGAGAGAACCGCGTAGTGCTCCATCACTTCCAGGATGTATTGCAAGTTCTCCTCTGGTTACCATAGATACAGGAGCATATCATCCGCATACAGTGATATAAGGTGCGGTTCCCCTTTAGTGTGAACCCCTATCTCACTGTATTGCTGTCTCAGGTAGATTGCCAGCGGCTCCAATGCAAGGATGTACAACATCAGGGACCATGGGGAGCCCTGTATCGTGCCTCTGCTAAGTTGCCATTTATCTGAGATTATCGTTCCCGTTTTAACTCTGGCTGTAGGGGAGCTATACAGCATTTTCACCCACCGCAGGTACCCAGGTCCCATCCCGTATTCTTTTAAAGCCGCCATCAACCATAGCCACCTGACAGAGTCGAAGGCTTTAACTGCATCTAGCGAGACTACTGCTATTTTGTTTGGATCGCCCTCCGCCTGCTCTATAATATGGTGGAGTCTCCTCTGGTTGTTGGATATACTTCTGCCTGGGGCATAACCGGTTTGATCTGGGTGTATAAGTTTATTTATCACCCGCTTAAGTCTATTTGCCAGTACTGACCTGAGGATTTTACTGTCCTGGTTTAACATAGACAGTGGTCTGTACGATCCGCAGTCTGCGCTTGGCTTATCTTGTTTAAGGAGCAGAATAATGACCGCCTCTCTCAGAGATTCCGGCAGTCTCCCTTTCTCGTATGCCTCATTTAACGTTGCCAATAGCGGGGGGGTGGATCTCTTGCCTGTATGCTTTATAAAACTCGCTGGGGAGCCCATCTGTGCCTGGGGCTTTACACGTGGGTAGATGCATTACCATTGTTTCTAATTCCTCCATTGTGACTGGGGCTTCAAAGTTCTCTCTGTTTTCCACACTTAATTTAGGCAATCCTATGTCCCCTAGGGTCGTCTGAATATATATATATATATATATATATATATATATATATATATTTTTCTCTCTTTCTCTCCCCTCCCCCGTACCTGCATAGGTGTTCCTAAAATCTAAGGATCTCTCGTTCACCGTCTCCTTGGTGTTCCAGACTTGTCCCGCCTCTCCCAATAGCTCTCTGATTGCTGATCTTGGTGCCTCGTTTTTATATAGCCACGCAAGCAGCCTCCCTGGTTTGTCCCCCCCAGCATGTTGTCTTTCGATAGATTTATTGTAATTCAGGTTGCTTAGCCTCTCCCAAAGCTCCCCGCAAGCTAGTTGTAATTGGCTCACACATTCAGTGTCCTCTTGTGAGGTGCCTTCTTTTTTCATTATTGCTTCGTCTCTTTTCTGTCTCCTGCAACTCTCGCTCTATGCCCCCCTGGAGCCCTTTGGATGTGGATATGGCCACCCCATTTATTACCACCTTAAAAGCCTCCCACAAAAGTTCCCTTGATTCCACGCTTCCTGTGTTGTTCTCGAAGTAACCAATTATCTCTTCCCGTAGGTCCTCTCGGAATGTAGTGTCCTTCAGTGCCCTTCAGTGCCTCGGCTCTAAGCCACCACGTTGGGATTCTGGCTCTGGGGCGCTGGTGTCGCCACTCCAAGACCAAAGGGGAGTGGTCTGACAGTATTCTCTCCTTGTATTCTGAACCCGCCACTTCCCCAGCTATTTACGGGGTGGCAAACATGTAATCCAATCTTGTGCACAGATTGTGCGGGGCCGCAAAGTGTGAGCAATGTCTTTCATTCGGATGTTGCCGCCTCTAAATGTCCTCTAGCCCTAAGTCCCTTAGCAGGGCTCGTAGCGTTTTTGCTGCGGGGGTGGGCTTATCTAGTTTCATGTCTGATCTGTCCAGTTTTGGGTTTAGTGTACAGTTGAAGTCCCCTCCCCATATGATCGCTCCTCCTGTGTGGGGGCTGATTTTATTTTATAACGTTTTGAAGTAGGTCACTTTGTCTTGGTTGGGGGCATATGTGTTTATGATGCTCAGTTCCCTGTTCTCTAGAAGCCCTTGAAGAGCTACCATCCTCCCATCAGGTTCCACCGTGGTATGTAGTATCTGGAAAGGCACGTTTGGTGCTACCCAAATGATCAGCCCCCTAGCATATGCTGAATAGGTTGCTCCTATGGTGGTCCCTCTCCACTTTTCTTTAATTGTCTCCTGTTTTTCCTTGGTGAGTTGAGTTTCCTGTAACAAAGCGATGTCTACTTTTTGCCTTCTCAAGTGCATCATCACTTTATTTCTTTACAGGTAGCTGTTAAATCCCCTGACGTTCCAGGTTATTATTCTGAGGTCACCCATTGTCCTTTAGATCCCATCCTCGCTCCATGTCCTTCTGCCCGAGAGTCCTTGGCGTGGGTCCTGCGCAGAGGCACGTCGGTGCAAGCTCGTTCCCTAACACATACCACTACAAACTCCCCAACCACCTCCCACCCCGTCCCGTTTCAATTCAAACTGTTGCCCAGCTCCATCCCTGGATCTAGGGTGATCCCGCATTTGGTCCTGTTGAGCTAGGCCGGTACTGGCCACCCTGCAGGAGGTTACCGCACTACTGGTAACACGACTAACCTATCTAATGTGGTATGAGTTCGAGTACTCTGTGTCTCTCTGTTGTGTGTCACATTTTACCTGCCATCCCTTTGTGTATCAAGGCTATAGTCCAGTCCCACTTTCACAACTTATACAGCACTTCGGCCGCCGAAGTCTCTGCGTCATTTCTCCGTGCCGCTCTCCTTCTGGCCATCTCTCCCTTCCGGGCAATTTTGTGCATCCAGCCATTCCGTTGCCTCCTCTGGGGTGTCAAAAAATAGTGTCCTGTTCTTGTGTAACACCTTCAATCTCGCTGGATACATCTCGCTGGATACATCAACATGTATCTATGGTCCGCCTCACAAAGCCTCCTCTTTACTGTTCCGAAATTGAGTCATCGTCGTTGCACCTGGAGTGTGTAGTCAGGGTATGCTGTAATTGACGTGGATGACCTTTGGATCGTGCCTCCCTTACGAAAGTATTCCAGGATCCTTTCCCTGTCACGATAATTTAATATTTTGGCAATAATCGGTCTTGGGGGAGCACCTGGGGGGCTCCTTGCCAGGGCTCTATGCGCTCTTTCCACTACAAATCCCTGGGTTAGTGATCCCTCTTCTATTTCTTGCAGCAACATGGATTCAATATACTCCATGGGGTTCGAGCCCTCTTCTCCCTCCGGGAGCCCCACTATACATATATTGTTTCTGCGTGCACGTCCTTCGGCTTCCTCAGTCCTGTTTTCCAGGTTGCCTACTTGCTGATGTAGGGTGTGGATCTCTGAGGCGTGTGAAGCGCAGGCTGCTGTGTTGTTCTCCACTTCTTTTTCCAGTTCGCCTGTGCGCTCCGCTATTGCTCTTACATCTTGTCTCGGGAGGTTCAAGTCTATTTGTACTGAGTCAAATTTAGATTTCAGTGCCACTTTCAGTGTAGTCATGGCAGCTTCCAGTTTCGTTTCCCATGCCACTTTCAGGTCTGCAATGGCTTCTAGGATTTGCCGGTCCCCTCATGTTGGAGATGCGTCCAACTGGGCGCTTCTGTCTTTGCTTCTAGCTCCCTCCGCTGGTTGCAGGGGTTTGCAGTTCCAGGTGGGCGGGGCCCTAGCTCTCAATGTTGCAGTCTTTTGCTACTATCAGCTCTATATGTGGGGGCTGTTTGCTGTCACCTCCGGGTGTTGTGGCACCGTTGTCTACTCCCCAAGCAATGGTCTCTTTTGGGCTGGTTCACTGTGGTGCTGCCTGGGTTAGACCGTCTTGTTTGTACCCCTCACTCGGGGCAGCCTCATCTTGTTTTGCGCTTTCCTGCGCCACTCCTTATGCTTTGGCTGCAGACTTGTGCGGCAAGCTCCAGCGGGGGTGTCTCGGTGCAGTGCAGCGAGTGCTGTGATATGTCTTGGCGAGGTCCCCTCCTTGCCTGCCTTCGTAGGTGGGGTTATGCCTTACTGGCTTACTGGGTTGTCAATGTTAGTGGTCCGGCGTCAGGTGCCTCGGCTAGGCCTTCGACTGTGCCCTGTTACAGCTTGCTGCGCGATCCTTTCCTGTTCGTTTGGCGCCCGTGTTTCCTGCTCCCGGTACGCTACGTTGCAGCCTTGCTTCCATATGCCCGCGGCCTGTGTCGCTGTGTTACTGTGCCCTGTGGGTGTTCTGTTCCTTGTGCAGGCTTGTGTCCCACTGAGCAGTCTTCCCCTGTGGTCAATGTCCGTCTACTGTGGCAAAGTGGTGGGGCTCGCCTTCTGCATTTGCTTCTTGTGTTCCTATGGGGGCTGCAGTGGCATAGTGCAGTGAGGGTCAGTCTCTCGTGCCTCCTCCGTTTCCGCTCCCGGCTTGCTGCGGTGTGGCAATGCCTGTTGTGTCAGGGAGTCACCCCAAGAGCCAGGTCCTGCGGGCTGGCTCTAGGCAATGTGTCTTGTGCTCCCCACCTCGCACACTCTTCATTGGGAGTGCGCTACGGGCGGGGTCCCTGTGGGGGCTGCTCCTTGCTTCATTATTATTAGGGGCTTTGAGTGGCGTGTTGAGTAGCCTGTTATGCGCGGCTACTACAGGCTGGCAGTGCGTAATTGTTTCTCTCAACCCTCCCTTGCTTAGGGCGACGTTGGGGTCTCACGCAAGCCCGGCTCTGGCTTGCGTCTCGTTACCCCGGGGCCCGCTTCGTTTCGGTTTGTCCCTTAATGATTCTTTGTCTGCAGCATCTCTGTTGCGGTTTGTTTGCGTTTAAAAGCTGACATCAGTTCACCATTCCATCGGGCTTGACTGGTGCCCTGGCATGCCGGTGCCCATATAGTGTGTCTCGGGTGCTGGATCTGCGGTTTCTTCCTGCAGGGCTCCTTTTCGGCGTGGTCTGTGTCCAGCCCGCCGTTCCTTTGTCTTGCGGCGCGGTGGCCATTTTGATTGGAGTCTGTCCAATCAGCGGTCTCCTTTTATTTTGGTGCAGCGTCTATAGCCAGGGTCGGATTTCGTTTCTTTCGTGCGGATTGCACGCTGCTCGCTTTCCCATGCATGTACCTAGTTTTTCAATGGGTATTCTGCATTGTGGAAGGCAGGTATTCTCAGGATGTTCTCCGGATCACTGGGAGCTCTGGAGGATCCCGTCCTTCTACATGGCCAGTAGCCACCCCCCCATTCCCCCCCCAGAGGCCGTGAACATAATAGTAAGATATGTCCAGTTTGGTTAAATGAGATGTTGGGTGTGCTGGTGGTAGATACGAATTTTGTGGCTGATATGATGTTGGAGTCTGAGAAGACGTTTAAACAATATAATGATAGGAAGTACCAGGGTAGTATTGAGTGGAAACTTGAACAATTCAAGGTGGTGATGCAGGAAATGTGCAGAAGGGTAGAATGGGTAGGAAAGCTTAAGGTTTCCAATCCCATGAAGGTAATGGTGTTTTGAGAAAGCTGTCTGAGTGGAAGGTGGAGCAGTTTGGAATCAAAACAAGGTGTTTAAATTGTTGGGAGATAGGGCAAAGAAGAAAAATGATATTGTGTTGAGGCAATCGGATCATTGGGACTATTCTCCTGTATTAATTGATGGTCACATAGGCATGAGTGATAATTTGGAATTGAATGTTGATTCTGCCAGTAGGGGGATTAAGAGAAGTCACAGAAAATGTAGGTTACCTAACAGATTTCAAGAATACATGATGTATAAATAATAATCATTCCGCCATTGGGGGTATTAAGAGAAGTCATAGAATCTACAGGTTATATACCCTGTGGTTTCCTAGTCCTGCAAGAATGTTCTGTGACCACAAGTGTATATAGTTCTTTATCAGATACAAAATGTATTTTCTTTCTTTTAGGTACATTTGAAGAATGTTATAAGGTGATACTAAAATGTTTGCTAGTGGTTGCAAGTAACATCCTGCAACCACAAGAGTGTGGAGTACCTTACTGTTTATAATATGTGTTTTATTCTTTTCAGGTACACTGGAAGGACTATTATTGTTGTGTGATATGTTTTTATTCTCTTTTTGCATTGTTGTATTTTAGGGACAGGGGTGTGTGTTGTATTTTACTGGTTAGCATACTGTAGCTATCTGTTAGGGAGAATTCTCAGAAATGTGCCAATTCCTCTCTACCTTAGAGACCCCCCAGCTCTTTTTGCTGGACTTAAGGACTTTTAATCTCTCATGTTTATTTTTGTGATTTATACTCTGTTTCTTTTGACTTTGGAGTCTGACAAACTCCATAGGCATCATCTTTGCAGTGGCACAGGGAAGTCTCTTAGATTTCCCAAAGGTTTAAATACCTTCTCTTGGTGAAACTACTGTTTCCAAGAGCAGTAAAGTGAAATTGACTTTACTTACATTTTGTAACTTTCTAGACCCAGTACACACTATCTTACCTTAGGGTGCTGGAGCGGTTACTTAGTATCCCTAGTTTCTCATGTAACATTTTTGTTACCCTTTCTACAATTAATGGCTGGTGGCAGTGGTCTGTTTTACTACCATTGTGTGTTTTTACCGCGGGCTGCGTTCACAGCTGCAGTAAGGCACCCATGGGTGCCCATTTTGCCAAAATGGCCTAGTCTTCTTTTTTTCGCCATTTCTTGTTGGAAAGGTCCTTCTTGAGCTTTACTCTGCCTGCCAAACCAGGTTTAGTCCTTTGCACGTTTTGTCTTTGGCGGGATTCACAAGTGAAGCACGCCTCTGGCTCCAGTATGTCTGGCAGGGGCAGGAAGTGAGGGAGGTGCCCGAAACGCCCTGTGCTTAATCCCCTTAGTTACAGGAATGCACCCAAAGCTGATTGGCCGGCAGGTTGTCGGCAAAGGACAGCCACCCTGCTGTGTGATTGACGGCTAGACTGGAATGAATGGGAGAAACCTGCATAAAAAGCGAGGCTTTTGGCTTGGAAGGCAGAGTCGACCACTGGACGAATTAATCCAAAGAAGAACTTGGAAGAGACGCCTGCTGCAACTCCTGGACCGTTTGTTTTCCCGGTGAAGCCCTGCTGTTTGTTGAAGCTCTGAATTCGTTAAGATTAGAGAAGCACTGCAAGGACGATTTCTCCCCTAGAGTTGGTGGAATCAATCAACTCCAAAGTGAACTCGTTTGGACATTCTCTCGAAGCTCACTGTATTTCCGCTCCTGGAACCCGAAGTGCCAGGGAGAGTAACGCCAAACGGAGTGGATCGCTTTTAAGTATGACCTGACCGCCAGGAAGATCCTCCGGACTTCCTGAAGCAGGACTGACCAAGCCTGGACCACAGATGCGAGGAAAGTCTGAAGTGGTATCCCAGAACCGTAGTGCTGCTATTTGTTGTCAGTCACAAGGAGCTGAAACGCCAAAGTGCCACTGAATTGAAGTTTTCCCATCGCGGCTGTTCACCTCCCCATTGCAGTGCAGGTGTCCCCAGACGTCCTCCCTCTTGTCCCCACGACTGAGGCCCAGGAACACTTGGATATGCAGAGCTGTACAGTAACCGAAGTCAGCTGGAACCCTGCTTCTAACCAAAGGTACTGGAAAGTCTTGGAGAACTTACCTCTTGTGGTGTAGCCTTACTTGCTCTCAGTTGAGACTTGTCTTGGTTAACCTTGCAGAGTTGCTTACAACTTTGCCCCTCACAAGCCTCCCAGCTTTTGACCCTTCAAGTGAATCTTATTCCTACAAGCTCTTCTAAAAACATTGTGCAAGACTTTTACTTACCTGCAAAGAAGATCTTCAGCTCCCCTAGACTTTGTTAAACTAACCTTTTGCTGTCCTGGCTCCCTGAGTGACTGCTTACCTCTGACTATGTGCCTTTACCTTTCCCCCAGGAAAGGGTTAACTTTACTTGACATTGGAAGGTAAGGCCACTGGGGCCCCTATTGTGGTAATCTTGCTTTTGCTGCTGGAAAAATAGAAATATTTCAAGCGGCACCAACTCATCACATATTTTGATTGCAAGGCCTCTCGATCTACGTGAGTACCTGCATACTTATCCCCCACTGCTAAACCTGACGTTACTTTTGAATCGCGTTGAAAACTACGGCACCACTATTGCAGCATATTTGGAAGCTGCTCATCCAAAAATGGTCACTGTGCCCTGCCGTCCTGTGTGAGCCCTGCCTGTCTTCCTGCTTGAGCCCTGCGGCTGCCGTGATTGGCCTTCCAAGGTTCAAAATGAACCAATTGGAAGCCGGCAGGATGACGCCGGCACCACCCCAAAGGCCCACACTGCAGGCCCTGTTTACCCCTGTTGGCACGGGTGAGTGCCAGGGTGCCTATCTTCATTTACAGGTACTGTGCATGTGTACTCTACAAAGCCTGCCTACATTATCATCTGCATCTCTACCCTGCCCTGGCATGACGGCGCCACAGCATCTTTTGCAGCAACATTGCCCCCTCGCCTCATCTAAGTAAGCCATTTATGCACTATCTTTACAGCTGCAACCTACCACGATTTTGCCGCTCCTTTAGTGGGCACCCGAAACGTGTTAGTTGAAGCCTTGAGCCTCAAATCCGATTGAAATTACTATACAAACTGTCAGCATTTTCAGAGCTACCCATCAAACTGTTGTAACTATTTCAAACATTGCTTCCGGTTCTATAGGTAATGCAATATAATACCTGCTAAACCCTGCTTGCTCAGTCAACCGAAGCGCATTGCATTATGACTTGAATTATACCTACTGAGACTGTGCATTCACTTATCTGTGCTTGTGTTAGCTAGTCATGGCCAACCTTGGCCCCCGTTTTAGCTCTGTACGTAACTATGCCCTCCCAGCCTGTACCTAACAGCAGATTGCAAATTAGACAATTGCACATTAGCAGTCGTAACATGTTTCGCCTTAAAGATTACTGCTGGCCAGCTCTTCATCGCAGGTTTGATTCTCTAATTGCACCGTTTTTTATCTTTATCTGACCATCGTTGTACTAGCTTGCCATACGCCTATACTGTTCAAACTCCTATTCATACTGTAATATGACTGCTGGTTCAGTGTTCATTTGCCTTTCCTAGCCAACCTCTACCATTTAGACTCTGTTGTACGTCATACCTATGATGTTTATTGTCTCGTGCTGTTGCCCCATCCTGTCTTATAATACTTTTTCGAGAGGATTGGGTCCTCCGACGTATTCTATATCTATGACATGTAATCACCAGAGCTGTGCTGCTTCGGAAAATCTTTGGTGTCTGCATCCTGCGTCGATGACGTCGATACGCCGCCCTCGAGGACCTCCTCCGACGGCCGACGTCACTGGATGTTAAAAGTAGGACGCACAACGCCTGTAGCCTCAGTTCCGTTTTTTCCACGAATGTGTTCGCTTCGTAGATCTCGGCGCGCCTCGACTCTTTAGAGTTTCTGTTCTTTCTCGGTTCTTCGAACCTGTTCGTATTGTGAAGAATATTCTTCGTGGAGATGTCTACCTCGTCTTCCACCCCGCGTCTGGGCTTTAAGAAGTGCGGGGTCAGTGGGTCCAAGATGTCGCTGACTGACTCGCACGACGCCTGCCTCTGATGCCTCGGGGAGGCCCATGACACAGATGACTGTGTCGACTGCCAGTCGCTCACGTCCAAAGCCTTGCGGGAGCGCAAGAAGAAGTTATCGGTAGGTAAGGTGTCCAAGCCACGGAAGTCGAGGTCTGCGGGGCTTTCAACGGACGATTCGAGGGGCGACTCTCCTCGTCGTCGGAAGTCCAGTGGGTCTCGGTCCCGGAGTCGGTCCCGCCACTCCTCTGCCTCTTTGTGGCACTCCCGGAAGCGCCGTCATCGGTTGCCTTCCCCGTCCTCATCCGAGGACTCCGCCCGTCGGCGGGTCGCTTAACCCACCAATCATGCGACGCCGGAGGAATGGGCTTCCTTCAGGAAGAAAATGTTGGCGATTCTCGAATCGCAGGGCACTGGTCCGTCCGTGCCTCCGAGTGGGGTCGGTCGTGATTGGTCGAGAGACACCGCTCGCATGCCTTCGGGCTCGGGTGGTCGGCACGATTCGCGGGAGAGGTCCCGCTCGGACAAGGGGAATCGTTCTCGTCATGCCCGTTCCAGGTCCCGGTCCTCGACGCGCTCGAGACCGCGTGCACCTGTGGTGTCTTCGAGGAAGATGTCGACGCCGAGGTCGTCGACTGACACTTTCGAGGCCCTTCCTCCTAAGAATTCATCGGCACCCAGGCTGTCGAGGGACACGCTCGGGGCTCCGGCCTCGAGGACTGTGTCGACGCCTTTCGAGGCTGTTTCGACGGGGGTACCCCAGGGCTTGGTGGACCCACCTAGAAAGGCTCTGGCAAAGGTCAAGTATGGCTTTGTTCCACATTCTGTGCCTTCTTACCACCAGCTTGAGTTTATTTCAGAGGTGGATGAGGGCTCTGATGATGGCATGTTTCCGGATACGGTGCCGGATGAGATTCTCTCGGGCCATAGCCAAATTGAGGACCTGCGGCAGTCCCTGCATGATGCCAGTGGGCTGGACACCTCCCCGGAGGTGGAGTTTTGTAGGCCTGAGCCTGGCACTCATGCCGACTCCTCGTACCGGCGCCTTATGTCCAGGGTCACCGAGCACTTGGTGTCAGGTTTCGTGGGATTTGGTTGAATGTGGTAGAATGAGGATATGATTAACATAAAGTATGGTTTGGGCCTTAACTTTCTGTGCAGAGTGTGGAGAGCTTCCCAAGTCAAAATGGAGACTTCCAAAAGGATCAGTGATTGGTCAGAAGTAACAGAAAGGCATTGTTGGAACATTCTAAACCGCCTTTCATTGTCAGAAGCCCAGCTGGAAGGTCCTATGTTTGAAGCTCTTAAGATTTAGAAAACTTTAGTTAGGCCCTTGTGCCTAAAATTAGTTATTTTGGTTCTGGAAAGTGTTGGAGATTTAAGAAGAAACTTAGAAAACGTTCCGGTGAAAGAAAGAAGCAAGCTAAGTGAATTCATTATCTTTTATGGATCTTTGTGATTTTCAAGCAGGAGTTAAATATTAATTCCATTAATTAACTTGTTCCTGTTTTTATTAGTTTTTGTTAAAATAGTAGTTCATTTCGTTCTTTCATGAATCTATTTTTGAACTTCTAGAACTGTATTTAAATTTACTGAACTGCGTCACATTTTTTGCAATTGGCTAGTTGGAGTGTGGAGGTCTGTTTATCATTTTAGCGTCGTGTGTTTTTTCGGCCGTATAAAATATTGAGTATTGTACCCTTTTTCGGTAACAGTGCTTTTATTAGCGTCGGACTAGCGTTAGAAATCTTACACTGTCTGCGCAAGTGACAGTGTGGTAGCCATGCGACTCTGAAGCGTTATGTTTAATTTACTAACATTCTAACCTGGCGCGTGATCATCACTGGGCTGCCTCTTCAAGGATTAGTGTCCGGAACTGAGGACTTTCTCCTTCCTGTTTGAACACTTCATATTAGAAGAGTGGAATACTATTCATTTACGCATGCGCCCATGCCAGTTTCATTTTTGAACTCTTTTCCTTGTTTTTGTGCGCTTCCATTTTAGAAGGAGTAAACAATATCTTCACGCATGCGCATATTCTGGTTAAAAGAACGCTTCTTTTATGAGCGATCATCTTTGCCAGCAAAAGATCCAATTAATGAACACTTTTATATATTCAGGAAACAAACCATTTTAACTTGAATAGCCAGAGTGTCATTTTTGGAATTGGTATTGAAGCAGCTAGAAATCATCAATACAAACTACATGTATAATATTTCCAGCGGGTTGTTTGGGTAAATGACATTGGAACTGCTTGAAGATTAACTCATTAAACTGAGAGAGATTAGCAGCTTTTTCACAACCGAATTGAAGAAATTAGTAAGAGCATCTGAGACTCTATTTTTCTGTTTTCTTCATTTGAATTCACACGTCCTCTAAGTTATTCACAGAGGATAATCAGGTATGGTGGCGTGTTTATTTACTTAATATTATAACGAGAAGTCAGAGCCAAGGAATTCAAAGGTTAGTGACTAAAGTGAATTTGTTGTTATTTTCACCAACAGGTTGACAGATAAAGAAGCTGAGCAAAACCTGAAGTTTATTATTTTGTCCCATTTTCCCCCTTTCCCTTGGGGGTGCTCTCAACTGAACTGTTTGATACCAGTTAAGAGGTTAGCATCCAAAGGGGACTGCGGGGGTTCAGCAGCTTCCGGGGACAACATCAGATTTGAGAAAGCCTGACAGTATGAAAGGCCAGAAAAAATAGTCCTCCTAAGCTGTCATGAACCCCGAGTTCTCAATGGAAGCGTTAAGTGTTTTAGTGAGGGAATTACAGGAAGAATTAAAGGTGGCATATCAAGAGAATAAAAAATTAGGACAAAGAGTAGATGAGTTAAGTGAAAAGATGGCACAGACGCAGGGAATTGGGAGAGAAGAATTTCCCCCGGAATTGGTAAGGGTTGGTGAGGAGAGAGGTGTGGGTAGAGGTGATGGGGCAGAGGGAGGTTTTAGGGCATTAGTTATGCCAGTACCTTTGGCAGCTCCAGAGCGTTACTACGGAGATTCAAGTAAATTTCAGACATTTGTAACCCAATGTGAGTTGCACTTTCTTAGTAGGCCCGAACTATTTCCTTCTGATGCTTCCAAAGTTACTTTTATGATGTCTTATTTATCTGGAGAGGCTTCTACTTGGGCAGGTTTATTGGTCAGGCAGAAGAGTTTATCTTTAAAAAATGTTTCTCTTTTTATGGAAGAATTTAAGAAAATGTTTGATAAAAGACAACTGTCCTTAGAAATTGATGGTGAATTATTAGATTTGCGTCAAGGAAACAGAGACTTGGTTACATATATCACACAGTTTAGATCTTTGGTTTTAGAATCCCAGTGGCCAGCAGAGAAGAGGTCTTCTCTTTTTTATAGAGGCCTCAAGGAGGAGTTGAAGGATGCCTTGTCCAGTGTAGTCCAACGCCCTTCTTCTTGTGAGGAATTGATTGATTTAGTAGTTCAGTTGGACTATCGTATAAGTGAAAGGAAAGCAGAAAGGCGTCGTTGTACTCAGGGGGAGGTGAGGTCAGTCATTAGAGGAGAGCGTTCAAAGCTTGAGGTGGGTAGTAAAGAAGTGAAACCAAGGGTGAATGATCAACAAATTAGAATAAAAGGTCCTTTATCAAAAGAGGAAAAAACTAGGAGGCGTGAGAATAATTTGTGTTTATATTGTGGTAGGGGCGGTCATTTTTTAGGAAATTGTCCCTTTACACCCAAAAAATTTTCATCAGCCGGAGGAAAAGCACAGCAGGTTGCAAATACAGTTCAGTCAGCGGTTCCACATATAACTGTAAATGTATCCTTGTATTTGAAGGAGGAAAAGAAAGGGTATGGACCGGTAGTGATTGATTCAGGAGCCACCGGGAACTTTATGGATTGGGGAGTAGCTAAGGCATTGGGAATACCACTAGTGAGGAAGGAAGTTGTGGAACAAGTTCGGGCTGTAGATGGAACTTCTCTTTCATCAGGTCCTATAACTCATGAAACTGGTGTCTTGGTTATGGAATTACTTGGAGGTCATAGAGAAGAAATCTCATTTGATTTAATTGATACACCAATTTTGAAAATAATTTTAGGCATGCCATGGCTAACCTTGCATAATCCTCACATTGATTGGAGTAGACGAGTGGTAGAATTACAGTCTAGTTTCTGTTTAGAAAATTGCCTTTTGAAAGGTAATCCTGGGAGGGAAGAAACACAAGGTTTAGTTTCCTCTTTTCTGACTGATGCAGGTATTACAGGACATAATATAGGAGCGGTGTTAGGACATCTTCCGGAGTGTTATCAAGGGTACAAGGAGGTGTTTGATGAAAAGGAGGCAGGAGAATTACCTCCACATAGGAGTTTTGACTGTAAAATTGATTTGGAGCCCGGGGCGGTTTTACCAAGTAGTCGAGTGTATGCATTAACTGAAAAGGAGAATGATTATCTTAAAGAGTACATTGCAGAAAATTTGGCTAAAGGTTTTATTCGTCATTCTCAATCTCCAGCCGCATCTCCATTATTTTTTGTACCAAAGCCAGATGGGTCTCTCAGAACCTGCATTGATTATAGAGCTGTGAATAGAATTACAATCAAAAACAAGTATCCTCTCCCTCTAATTTCGGAAATCTTGAATCAGGTCCAGGGAGCCACAATTTTTTCCAAACTAGATTTACGTGGTGCCTATCATCTGGTGAGAGTCCAGGAGGGTGATGAGTGGAAGACGGCATTCAAAACCCGATTTGGGCTTTATGAGTACTTGGTGATGCCTTTTGGTTTATGCAATGCTCCAGCTGCCTTTCAATTCTTTATGGATGAAATTTTAAGAGATTTTTTAGATATATTCGTAGTAGTATACATTGATGATATTTTGATTTATTCTCAGGATTTAGAGTCGCATAAAATTCATGTGGGAAAGGTTCTACAAAGACTCAAAGAGAATCATTTGTTTGCTAAATTAGAAAAATCTCAGTTTCATACTAATTCAGTGGAATTTTTAGGATACATTGTTTCTCCCAAGGGATTGGAGATGAATCCGAACAAAGTTCAAGCCATCACGGATTGGCCAACACCAACGAAAGTAAAAGAAATTCAAAGCTTTTTAGGTTTTGCGAATTTTTATAGAAGATTTATTGAAGGATTTTCTCGATTGATTACTCCCATAACAAAACTTTTAAAGAAAGGTGCCAAATTTGTGTGGTCGACAGAGGCAGAGGAGGCATTTCAAGAATTAAAGAAAAGGTTCAGTTCGGCCCCTATTTTAATTCATCCAGATCCATCTCAGCCTTTTTATGTAGAAGCGGATGCATCGAATCTTGCCATGGGGGCTGTTCTTTCTCAGAGACATCGAGAGACCGGACAACTTCATCCAGTGGCTTACTATTCTAAAAAATTCTCTATGGCAGAACAAAATTATACGATCTCAGATCGAGAATTATTGGCAATCAAGTTTGCTTTTGAAGAGTGGAGGCATTTTTTAAAAGGAGCAAGACATACAGTGACTGTGTTAACAGACCATAGAAATTTGCTTTTTCTGAAATCAGCCAAGACTCTCACACCAAGGCAGTTAAGATGGTCATTGTTCTTTGCTGATTACGATTTTGTAGTGACATTTAAGCCAGGTAGGCTTAATGGAAAGGCTGATGCTTTATCACGTCAATTTCCTGGAAGTGAGATGGAATCAGAAAAGGAGATGATATCCATTATCGATCCATGCTGTTTTATTTCTGCCGGAATACAGAAAATTGAGGATGTTGAGGAAGAAGTTCGAAAGTCCATGTCAATTGCACAAATGGAGGAATGGGTCCGAAAGGATCCGGTTCGAAAAATTGAGAAAGGATTGCCGTTCTTTGAAAATAAACTTTACTTACCTATTTTGGAATTGAGAGAGAGAGTAATAAGAGACTGTCATGAATCTATGCTGTCCGGACACCCAGGTTTTAGAAAGACGCTAGAATTGGTCAGGAGGAGCTTCTGGTGGGAAAAAATGCGTCAGGACATCTTAAATTTTGTAAAAACTTGTGCTATTTGCGCTCAAATGAAGAGTCAAACCGGAAAACCAGTCGGGTTGTTGGAGCCGTTGCCTATTCCACCTCGTCCTTGGCATACAATTTCCCTGGACTTCATTACAGATCTTCCTTGTGACAAGGGTTGTACATCTATTCTAGTTGTGGTGGACCTCTTGTCAAAAGAGGCTCACTTTGTTCCAATGGAGGGAGAGGTTACTGCAGACAATTTGGCCAAAGTCTTTTTGCGAGAAATAGTTAGACTGCATGGTCTGCCTAATCAAATTATCTCAGATAGAGGTCCTCAATTTATTTCTAGATTTTGGAGGGTTTTTTGTAAGGATTTGGGTGTGGAAGTCAGTTTATCATCAGGTTATCATCCCGAGACCAATGGACAAGTAGAAAGAGTAAATCAAGAACTGGAGAAGTATTTGAGGTGTTATCTACAGGCAGGGGAAGAATGGGTGGATTTGATTTGGCTTGCCGAATTTGCTTATAATAATTGTGCTAAAGATTCAATTAACATGTCTCCATTTTATCTTGGAAGAGGTTTTCACCCACGGTTTTTAAGTTTTGAAATTACTGAAGAGTCAGAAAATCCTGGAGTTGAGGTTCGATTAAAAACTATGAGAAACAATTTGGAAAGAGCAAAAAGGGTACTTTTCGATAGTAAACAGAAGTACAAAAGATTTGCAGATCAAAAAAGGAGGTTGGGTCCTAAATATAAGGTTGGTGACTTGGTTTGGCTTTCGACGAGACATTTGAGAATTAAGGGCAAAAACAAATTTACTCCACGTTTTGTAGGTCCATTTAAAGTAGAAAAGATAATCAATCCAGTGTCAGTACGGTTAAAACTACCTACTTCCTTGAAAATACATCCAACTTTTCACATTAGTCTATTAAAACCTGTGATTCCGGGGACTAGAGTTGTACATCCACCTTCACCAGTTCAGTTAGAGAATTCATCCGAAGAGTTTGTGGTGAAAAGAATTGTAGATTCCAGGAGGTTAAGAGGGAAACTACAATATTTAATAGACTGGGAAGGTTTCGGACCTGAGGAACGTACATGGGAAGACGAGGTGAATGTGCATGCACCACAATTAGTCTCAAAATTTCATAGAAAGTATCCTTCTAAAATTGGCCCTGGGACAGGGCATTAAGGGGGGGGTACTGTCAGGTTTCGTGGGATTTGGTTGAATGTGGTAGAATGAGGATATGATTAACATAAAGTATGGTTTGGGCCTTAACTTTCTGTGCAGAGTGTGGAGAGCTTCCCAAGTCAAAATGGAGACTTCCAAAAGGATCAGTGATTGGTCAGAAGTAACAGAAAGGCATTGTTGGAACATTCTAAACCGCCTTTCATTGTCAGAAGCCCAGCTGGAAGGTCCTATGTTTGAAGCTCTTAAGATTTAGAAAACTTTAGTTAGGCCCTTGTGCCTAAAATTAGTTATTTTGGTTCTGGAAAGTGTTGGAGATTTAAGAAGAAACTTAGAAAACGTTCCGGTGAAAGAAAGAAGCAAGCTAAGTGAATTCATTATCTTTTATGGATCTTTGTGATTTTCAAGCAGGAGTTAAATATTAATTCCATTAATTAACTTGTTCCTGTTTTTATTAGTTTTTGTTAAAATAGTAGTTCATTTCGTTCTTTCATGAATCTATTTTTGAACTTCTAGAACTGTATTTAAATTTACTGAACTGCGTCACATTTTTTGCAATTGGCTAGTTGGAGTGTGGAGGTCTGTTTATCATTTTAGCGTCGTGTGTTTTTTCGGCCGTATAAAATATTGAGTATTGTACCCTTTTTCGGTAACAGTGCTTTTATTAGCGTCGGACTAGCGTTAGAAATCTTACACTGTCTGCGCAAGTGACAGTGTGGTAGCCATGCGACTCTGAAGCGTTATGTTTAATTTACTAACATTCTAACCTGGCGCGTGATCATCACTGGGCTGCCTCTTCAAGGATTAGTGTCCGGAACTGAGGACTTTCTCCTTCCTGTTTGAACACTTCATATTAGAAGAGTGGAATACTATTCATTTACGCATGCGCCCATGCCAGTTTCATTTTTGAACTCTTTTCCTTGTTTTTGTGCGCTTCCATTTTAGAAGGAGTAAACAATATCTTCACGCATGCGCATATTCTGGTTAAAAGAACGCTTCTTTTATGAGCGATCATCTTTGCCAGCAAAAGATCCAATTAATGAACACTTTTATATATTCAGGAAACAAACCATTTTAACTTGAATAGCCAGAGTGTCATTTTTGGAATTGGTATTGAAGCAGCTAGAAATCATCAATACAAACTACATGTATAATATTTCCAGCGGGTTGTTTGGGTAAATGACATTGGAACTGCTTGAAGATTAACTCATTAAACTGAGAGAGATTAGCAGCTTTTTCACAACCGAATTGAAGAAATTAGTAAGAGCATCTGAGACTCTATTTTTCTGTTTTCTTCATTTGAATTCACACGTCCTCTAAGTTATTCACAGAGGATAATCAGGTATGGTGGCGTGTTTATTTACTTAATATTATAACGAGAAGTCAGAGCCAAGGAATTCAAAGGTTAGTGACTAAAGTGAATTTGTTGTTATTTTCACCAACAGGTTGACAGATAAAGAAGCTGAGCAAAACCTGAAGTTTATTATTTTGTCCCATTTTCCCCCTTTCCCTTGGGGGTGCTCTCAACTGAACTGTTTGATACCAGTTAAGAGGTTAGCATCCAAAGGGGACTGCGGGGGTTCAGCAGCTTCCGGGGACAACATCAGATTTGAGAAAGCCTGACACTTGGGATGGTCTGCTCCCCCAGGGATATCCTCAACTAAGGTCCACCAACTGACCCGGTACTGCCGTTCCATATGGCTCTACAGAGGAGGGTGGTGGCGGCGGCAGCTTGGACTGCTCCGGATAGTCTCCCGGCAGTGGGCAAGTCTTTGCCGTGAAAATACCGCTCAGCCAGTAGCGACCCCTGCTACTTGACCAAGCACCCCACTCCGGAGAGTTTGGTGGTGCAGACGGCTACGGCCCCGGCAAAGCAGGTGTCGTATCCTACCATCCCTCCTGATAGAGACGATAAGTGTTTTGACGGCTGGGCGAAGAAAGTGTTTTCTTCAGGGGGTATGGCGCTTCAGGCGGCCAACTCGGTTTGTGCCTTGTCACGTTTCACGCACACTCTGTGGAACTGTGTTTCCTTAGCGGCTGAACATATTCCCGAAGGGGACGAACGGGATGGTTTCCTTGCCATGGTTTAGGATGGCAAGGATGCCCTGTGTGAGGCTGTTCAGTCGGGTTTGGACATGGCAGATTGCGTCAGCCGGTCCATGGCGGCAAGCACCGTGATAGGCAGGTTTGCGTGGTTGCGGAAGTCGGGGGTTTGCTCCTGATGTGCAGGTCCGGCTCCTCAAAATGCCCTTTGATGGTGAACACCTTTTTGGCAGCAAGGCTGACGAGAGCCTTGAGAGGTTGCAAACCTCCAAAGCTGCAGCAAAGTCGTTGGCCGCTGCAGTTCGCCAACCTCCGCCTTTTCGTCCTAGGGGAAAGCAATGGAGTGGAGGTTCCTTTCATTATTATTACTCATCCTTTGGTAAAGCGAGAGGAGCTGACAGTCAAAGGGGCCACCATGCCAGGGAGTGCCAGAGGTGGAAAATAAGGTACTCGAGGTGCCAAGGCCGCTCGGGCTGTTGCCTCTTTGCCCGCAGGCAATGCCGCAGCCGCTTCAGCTCAGTCATGAGGCCATGTTCCATGGTTCGCCGGTTGGGGGAAGGCTGGCGCAGCATCTTGTAGAGTGGCGTGCCATTACTTCAGATGTGTGGGTTCTGAGATCATAACCCACGGCTACTGTCTTCCTTTCCGGCAGAGGCCTCTAGACAATCCGCTGGGGAATCTCTCTTTGAAGAGTCCGGAGCCGCTCCTTGCACAGGAAATTCAATCCTTGCTGGAGAAAGGCGCCATAGAACTGGTGCCTGTAGCGGAGAGGAACATGGGATGGTATTCCCCTTATTTTTTGATTTCCAAGAAAGACGGGGGATTGAGACCCATCATGGACTTGCACGGTTTGAACAAACTCCTCAGGAAGGACAAGTTCAAGATGGTTACTCTCTCTCAAGTCCTCCAGGCCCTTCAACTTCAGGACTGGTTGGTGTCTCCCGACCTCAAGGACGCTTATTTTCATGTGCCGATACATCCAAAGCACAACAAGAACCTGAGGTTCGCGGTTGGTGACTCGCACTTTCAGTTTCGGGTCCTGCCGTTCGGATTGACCTCCGCCCCGAGGGTCTTCACCAAGCTCATGGTGGTGGTGGCAGCGCACCTCAGGAAAGGGGGGGGGTTCAAGTCTACTCCTACCTGGACGATTGGTTGATCAGGGCGTGCTCTCCCGAGCAAGTCCTGGATCACTGTCCGTCACCTGCCACTCCCTCCACAAGCTGGGCTTCTCCCTCAACTTAAAGAAGTCCCATTGGACACCAACTCAGAAGCTCCAGTACATCGGAGCAGTGCTCGACACGTCCCTGGGGCAGTGTTTTCCTCCCCGGGTGAGGTCTCATCACATTCAGCAGATGGTGCACAAGTTTCAGCTTGCCCAGAGTCTCCCAACGTTCGAGTTCTTGAGATTGCTCGGCCTCATGGCATCCTGCATTCTTCTGGTGCCAGAGGCCAGGTTGCGCATGAGATCTTTGCAATGGGCACTCAAGTTCCAGTGGTCTCAGTCCTCCGGCAGGATGTCGGATCCTGTTCAGGTGCCGTCCTCGGTTGCCCAGGACCTTCTGTGATGGGCCGTTGAAGACAATCTGATGAAGGGGGCTCCATTTTGGCTACCCTGGCCGGAGGTGACGATCGTGACGGACGCATCCCTCACGGGATGGGGAGCTCATGCCAACGAGTGGACAGTCAGCGGTCGTTGGTCTCTGTCGTAGTCCAGACTCCATATCAATCTGTTGGAGCTGGGGCCATCAGGCTTGCCCTGAAGGCTTTTCTGCCGACTGTGTGAGGGAAGAATGTCCTGATCCTGACGGACAACATGGTGGCCGTGCACTACCTCAACAAAAATGGGAGGGCAGGGTCACTTACTCTGTGCAGGGAGGCGATGCAGCTCTGGTTCTGGGCAATCCAGCAGGAAGTTTCGATCTCGGCAGTTCATCTGGCCGTAGACAAAAACGAGGCGGCGGACGCTCTGAGCAGGCAGAGCGCGATCTCTCACGAGTGGGAGTTGGCTCAGGAGATTCTCCTGGAGATCTTCGCCCTTTGGGGGACCCCTCAAGTGGATCTATTCACCCCCAGTGTCAACCGGAAGTGCGAGAGGTTCTGCTTGCGGGAATTTCCTCCAAAAGGAGCCTTAGGAGACGCGTTCGTGGTGGAGTGGTCATTCCCACTGCTGTACGCGTTTCCTCCAGTCCCCGTCATCCCGCAAGTACTACGGAGGTTACGGAGGTTCGGTTCCCAGCTGCTCGGTTGCTCCGGCGTGGGCCCGGAGGACGTGGTAGCCGGACCTTTTCGACTTGTCCATCTGCCCTCCACGTCGTCTTCCCTACCGAGACGATCTGCTCTCACGGGAGGGGCGGTCAGGTTCTCCATCCAGAGGTTAGATCCCTAAACCTTCATGCTTGGTTTCTGAAAGGTTGAGGTATAAGGATTAGGACCTCCCTGAAGACGTTTAAGGAAGGAGTTGCTCTCGGCCAGACGGCCAGCAACAAAGTCCCTGTACCGTTGCCGTTGGCGTAAGTTCTGCGACTGGTGCATGTGACATTCCCATGGTTCTGTCTTTTCTGCTTTCTTTTGCCCACAGGGGCTTGCAAGTGGGTACCGTTATAGGTTACCTGGAGGCGCTGTCCATATTTAAGCGCTCGTCTGAAGAGTGTTCCTATTTTAAAATTCCTTTAATTTCTCAGTTTCTGAAAGGGTTCACTAATGTTTTCCCTCCGTCACCTTTCCAGGTCCCCGGTTGGGATTTGAACCTTGTTCTCAAGTTTGATGGGTGCTAAGTTTGAGCCTTTGCATTCATGCCCTTTGAGACTGTTAACTCTTAAAACTGTATTTTTGGTTGCGGTCACTTCCGCTCGCAGAGTGAGTGAGTTACAGGCACTTTCAGTTAAGCCACCCTTCACTGTGTTTCATAAGGACAGGGTTGCCATTAGAGTTCGTCCTTCCTTTCTTCCTAAGGTGGTGTCGGAATTTCATTTAGGCCAGAAGGTTGTTCTTCCGGCGTTTTATCCTCCTCCACATCCGGGTAAGGAAGAGGAGAGGCTCCATAGGCTTGATCCTAGGAGAGCGTTAAGCTTTTATATTTCACGTATGTCCCGGGTCAGAGTGGATGATCAACTCTTCATTGGTTACGCTGAAAAGCGTTTGGGACAAGCTGTGACGAAACAGACTTTGTCTCGCTGGATTATTCTGGGGGCTTTCTGAGTGTTACCGCTTGGCGGGTAAGGACCCACCGGTCGGCTGCGGGCCCATTCTACCAGGGGTATGGCTGCCTCTACTGCCCTACAGAGGGGTGTTCCTATTCGTAGCATCTGTGATGCAGCCACCTGGGCTTCGGTACATACTTTTGTACGTCACTGCTCCCTTGATTCCATCCGGGGGCAGGATCTGGCCTTTGGCAAGGCGGTCCTTTACTCTGCAATTTGATTGGGTATTCTAAATTTCTGTTTTCTAAATTCTTTTCCCACCTCCTTGCATTGGTACTGCTTTGGGAGTCTGTCATAGATATGGAATACGTCGGAGGACCCAATCCCCTCGAAGAACAAGTTACTCTCTTACCTGGTAACGTTCTTTCGATGGGATGGTCCGACGACGTATTCCATATCGCTCCCTCCCTGCCTTCCCAGCTACAGAATTTCTTATGCGTTTGCAGCTTACGTTTCCGCAAGGCTTTGTGTGTCAGACTGGCAGAAGGCTGGTGCCACACGTTCTGGGGGAAAAAACTACAACTGAGGCTACAGGTGTACATGTCATGGATTGGATTACGTTGTCGGACCATCCCATCGAAATAATGTTACCAGGTAAGAGAGTGACTTGTTCATTGCATGACTTAGTCTGTCACAACCCAATAACATTGACCATTCTATTTAAGTGCGATGCGCGTATTTCTGCAAGTGGTACACCTTGGCACCTTTTTAACTCTTTAGGGTAACCATGATGCAATCTCTTCATACATTAGTCTTAATCATCAATTGCTTCATTTCTTGTGACCTGTCTACATTAGGATCTTTTATAGGCAATCCTACTGCGCTATCCCTGGACACTTTAACTAGCCCAAGGGTACTAGCCACACTCTTAACCATGCCTTCTAACCTCCCGCAGGTACTAGCCACACTCTTAACCATGGCTTCTAACCTCCCGCCATCAGCATGTATGCTTCCATCAACATTTTTACAACCATGTTTATATTCTGAATTCTATCACCCTCGGAGACCAACAACACTAGGCCTACATACTGAACACAAAGCAAGAAAAATAGCACCCCAGCATGCTACACAAGCTCTGAATATTATCTTGTCTCCTAGTAATAGTGATCACAAAACGCACCATCTACCATTAGCCATACCATTACCTTTCCAGACCTTGCCCTTTAACACACAGAAATCTCACTTAGATCAAGATTTAGACCAAGGTTGTCCAACATACGGCCCGCGGGCCACAATGCGGCCCACCAAGCCATTTTATGTGACCCGCGAGGCACATTACGTTTCTTCAATTAGGTTCACCTTTGGGTGATCGCTTTTCCACATTTTATCTGTTGAATTGAATTATGCTTCTTTCATCACCACAGAAGTAATGTGTATTACAGAGATAAGCTGCCATATGTATTGGGCACACTGCACATGCTCAGGCAGCATCAATCATGCTTTGTACAGGACAATGCTGGCCTAAATTGGGAACAGCCAGCATAGACATGTTTTTACAGGGGCATATTTTGGGTACAACCAGCATGACAATGTGTTATATCAGTGACAGTGCTGTCTTACACTGTGGACACATTGATCATTAAAATGTGTTGTGTTGTAAAATGTTCTTTTCTGCTGTTGGTGACATGGAATTTTCATGTTCCCCTTTAGAACTGATTGTAAACTTATGGCTTTTTGGTCACCTTTTCTGCTGTAAAATGCACCATTTCAAACCCATATTTGAAAAGAAATTCTTGGGGGGTAGAGGGGAGAACCCCCCCAAACCCTCCCTAGAACCTTGTAGCTCCCTCGCTACGCTCGATCGCCCCCAATATTTCAGAAAAATATTAACACATAGACACTGAAAGAAATCACAAGCAACTAACCTTTGATCACTGCCAATGACACCAAAAGCTATCTTTGGGACTGCATGGCTATCACTGCCTGTGATGCTATTGTGTCAAAGGTCCCACAATATCGCTTTTTAATATACTGCTTTGGGTGAGGTTGTTTACTTTTGGCTCGCCGGCCCACTGGGTGACAAAAAGTTAATGCTTCGGCCCCACATTCAAAAAGGTTGGACAAGCCTGATTTAGACCATCACATCATACCACTAGCAAAGCTAGTATCACAGTCCCTATCACACCAATCATAATAGCTGAGTAACCCCTTGCTGCCAACAATAACACTAGGACACACAAGGCCAACCAAAATATCACCACACCTACCGTTAAAGCAGGCCTTAACGCTAGGTCACGATCAGCACACGCATTGGATATAGCTGACTGCATCACACTCCATGACCTCGACTTCATTGCAATCACAGAGACTTGTCTTCACTCCGCCTCAGGCCCATCACTTGCTCTTTCCATCCCAGATAATTACTCCATCATCTGACTAGACAGGGACGCCAACATATCGAAAAGGAGGAGGTACTGCCTTCATTTACAAAACCGCATTTGGCCTCCGAAATGTCAATAACCATCAACCCATGCACTCAGCAGAAATACTCTCCATCAAACTTACCGCATCTCCTACAACTACTATCACAATCCATTTGATCTACCGCCCACCAGGCCCTATTACCACATTTGAAAATGATATCTCTGATCTACTATCTTCTAATACCAAAAGTAACTCACAAGTCATCATTTTGGGCGACTTTAATTCAGGTTTCCAAGATCCTAAAGCACTTCCTCTTATGGACACAATCTCTGAACTAGGGTACACACACAGGATAACCACACCTACACATATTAAAGGAAGAACATTAGATTGGTTAGCGGATCTAAACTGCAATATTGACATACTTTTCAATACACCATTTACCTGGACCCACCATCATCTAATCTTATTCACTATCAAAGCACTATTACCCAATCCTCAAACTCACGCTCCTGCCATGTCGACCAGAAATAAAAGTAATCTAACCCTAGAAAAACTATTGCCACTGCTACAACCTATTACTTACCTAACTATAGCGCAGTCTGACACCTCAGCACTAGTAGATTTATACAATACAACTATGCTCAATGCCATCATTTCCATAGCGCCCCTTAAACTACGTAAAGCTAAACCGTGTCCGCACCTTAATAACTCATATACTCTGTACCTAAAGTCTCTTAGGAAATTAAAAAGATCAGCTGAAGCACTATGAAAGTGCACACCGTCATTAACAAACAAGGACAATTTTATAGCAGCCTCATTTAACTACAAGGTACCATTAATCCAAGCCAAAAAAGATAGCTTCAATTATCGCTTTTCCAAAGTGAAGTCCAGCACAAAGGAAATATTTAACATTCTGAAAGAACTGGAATCACCTGTGCCACCCCCTTATACCAGTACCAAAGATGCTGCATGGTGGTCTAATATACAGAAGGCATTACAAGACAAAATAACCCTGCTGCAAAATAAAATTGAAACTAAAAAAAAAAATCTTATCTCAGACACTGACCCCTTGCAGGCCGCACCCCTCCACAATAGGAAGGGTCTGCCCCAATTCAACTTCACACCCCTCTCCATCAAAGAAGTGGAGACCATCATCCTGAAACTCAAACCATCCAACTGAATGGGAGACACCTGTCCAGCCCCTCTCATCAAAGAGGCCGCCAAAGAATTGGCTCCGTTCATCACCTCTGTCATCAATGCTTCATTCAAATCAAGTATAGTACCAAATAATCTCAGAGGCATGGGTACTCCCACTGCTAAAGAAACCTTCACTAGACCCTAACAACCCATCAAATTACAGACCCATCACAACGGTTCCGTTCTTGTTAAACATACTGGACCAAGCAGCTTATCTGCGAATACAGCATTATTTGGAATCTAATAACCTGCTAGGACTGAGACATTCTGGTTTCAGACCCAAACAAGGGACAGAAACCGCACTTATTGATCTCAAGACTCCAATCCAGACATTGAAAGATAAGGGAAAACTCGCCTTACTTCTCTTACTTGACCTATCAGCGGCATTTCATCTGGTAAACCACAAAAACGTATGTCAACACCTCTCATCTGCCACTTCTCAGACCAAGCTAACGCTTGGATTGAATCCTTCCTCAACAACATATCTATGAGGGTCTTTGCACCTTCAGCCTCTGCCTTACTGACCCCAGTGACTTGTGGGGTTCCACAAGGATCTTGCTTGTCCCCTACTCTTTACAATGTGTTCACCAAGCCCTTATTTGATAAACTTGACTATCTGGGTGTCACATACACCAATTACGCAGATGACACTCAGATACTCATCCCTATCACTGGCGACCACATTGTAGACTGTAAGACCCACAGCGATATCTACCTAATTATTTAAGCCTGGACTGTGCCTCAATGATGAGAAGGCAGAGCTGCTTCTCCTAGGACCTCCAGCCAACCTGAACAAGTTGAGTGCTATATTCACCTCCTTCAATATCGATGGTAATATAATCAGTTGCCAACTCCGTGAAAACACTAGGAGTTTACATTGACGCCGCACTCACCCTAAAAAGACAAACCAACGCATTGGCATCCTCTACAGCTCATACATGTAAGCTTATCACTGCCTGCCGCCCATATTTATCGACAACACACTGCATCACAATAGCCAGAGCAGAGCCTCTAGTTTTATCTAAGCTCGACTATTGTAATGCACTTTATTTGGGCACTTCACAACAAAATCTCAACAAATGCAAGTTATGCAAAATAATGCTATCGGAGCAGTTCTAAACTTCCCCAGGACACAACACATCTCTGCAACTAGGCACACCATAAACTGGCTGAGAGAATTGACCTCAAAACTATCTCCCTCATCCATAAGTGCCTCCCCACCCAAGCTCCCACTTAGCAACACCATTTCCAGAGAAACATCTACATGACCTACCAGAACAGCCCAGTCTCACTGCTTTACCATTCCACGATTCAAACAATAACGTGATGGCAGGGCTATTTTCCCAATCCTTGCTGCCAAAAAATGGAATGCTCTACCAGTATCGCTAAGAGAGGAACCATCATTTCTTCTTTTTCAAAAAAAAAAAAAGCAAATCTCTGGCTACATGAGCAAGACCTAAATCTGCTCACATAATATGATAGGCCAACTCTGTCCATCGCTTCCTAAGGCTTCATCTGAACATTGTATATATGTAATGTAATTTCTATTTAGATCTTACTGGCTATTGTACCATACTACTGACATATGTGTAAATTGCCCTATTGTATTCTTATCTATTACTGGCTGCAGTCCTGTAACTTGTATGGAAAGCACCCTGATGCCCCTGGGCTTGGCAGCACTATACAAATAAATAAACTAAACTTTAAAAAGTACTTACCTGTTTATGAATTATTTGTTAACCTTTGTTTTATTCCCATATCTAACCTTTACACCAAACTCAGTATTGCTCTAAATGTACCAGTGATAAATCAATGTCCACAGTGTCCTAGCTATTTAAGTCACATGAGGGTGTAAGAAGTGCCTGTGTGCCATCCCAATGGGTATCATCGAATGTAGAGAAACTAAGATTGTGTTCTGAAGTGTATTATAATTGTTACATGTTTCGCTCCCTTTTGAAGAAGGCTTATAGAACTGACTGTTAAAATAATAATTGTTTAATCAAGGAACTTTGAGTATCGGTGTTTATTTGAATATCTGTCACTGTGCAGCTCTGTGTTACAACCCTACAGCTCACATTGACCCCTCTTGAGATAAGCCTGGCTGCTCAGCCACAATACCAACCTGTGTAGTACATACTTATACCAAAGGTTGGGTTCATATTGCCAGGAGGTCAAGGTTGCTGTAGTGCACCCAAAGGGTACTGCACACAATCTTGCCTAACACTATGTAATGGAAGGTGGAGTGTTGAGGGAGGTAGAATGTGTAGGTGTTCAAAGGAGGACACTTGGATGGTTGCTGTCGAGTGGTTAGCATGTATTGGTGGGGCCCGTTAGCCTGTTCTTATCTTTATAATAAAGATCACTGCAAACAAGTTAACTGACTGCCACTCCGTGATTTACTTCACAGTGCTTCATCATCCTTTGTCCCAAACAGATCAGCACCTTTGAAAGGCATGTCGACCACCTTTGTTTGGACCTCTGGCCGGAAGTTGCTAGATTTGAAATTCCCAGTTGGCGAAAGGCTGTTTTTGCTGGTTTATAATGGTATAATCGAATGTCATTTTTTCGAAAGTCATAATATCGAGGAAAAAAAAGTCGAAAACAAAACTTTCGAATTGTTTTTTAAAGTGTTTTTTTTCGAAATGGGGGGTGTCCCCGCCCCGCCCCCCAATCCCCCCATCCTTTTTTTTTTAACACATTTTTTTTTATTCCCGGACCCCAAAATAAATATATAATTTTAAAAAAGGGCATTCGACCTTTTTGTTTTTTTGCTATGTCTACAGAGACTGATATGGTGTGGTCTGAACGCTGCTTCTCATTCATGAAGGATTTCCAATGCCTCCTGCCTTTTGGAGGAACTTGGGAATCTGTCCCAGTTTAAACCACAACTCTGTCATACCTTGCGAGAATGGCCATGGCATTAGCTGCCTTGATGGCAGCAGTGATGATTCTTTTTCCGATAACTTTGAGGCGTTTCTCCTCCTTCTGGTTGGACTGAGCAGGAGGATGAAGGTTTGGCAGAACTTTTGCGTACCGCGGCAGAGTTTGGGGTTGACTGCATTATTAGGCAGGTGGGTGCTGAGTCTTGGACTCTATGCTTCTTATCGAACCGCTTGTTTTTGTGAGGTGCTGATGATGGGTTGGTCATGGCAAGAAGGCCCTCTTCCCATATGTCGCCCAAAAGCGGTATAACCATGACAGATTTCCTGTGGTGTTCAGGTCTTTGATACAGCAATCTATCCCTCGTGTGTTCCTCTGGGGTCATGTCGAACATCTTGTTAGCTCTACCCATCAGGGCGTGGAAGGACCAGATTTCGTCAGGTGGGGAAATCCCTACCGGGGGCCTCTTCCGGTTCACCGTCCACCTGTACTATGTCATGGAACTCGTCTAATGTGTCAGTAGTGTGGACAGAACCTTGATGGTCTTGAGGTTCATCATCACACTTGGTGTCAGACCGCCCTAATGACCTCTGAGGACATTGATCCTCCCTTGTTGATCCTCTGTGGAGGAGCAGTAATTCTTCTGTGCCCTGGTTGTTGGTCCTGAGGCACCTGTGGATGTTGTCCAGAAAGGTCTGGCATTCTATGGTGCAGCTCAGAAACTAGAGCTTTCAGAGTGGCAAGGATGTCCATGACATGTCTCTAGGGGCTGATGGTGGTGGGTCCCAACTTGGGGCCTCCTGATGTGGTGGCCCCTGTATAGGTGCTGCCCTAGGAGGGGGCATGTGAAACCTGGGCTGGGAGGCACACATTCCTCCTCTGAAGAGACTGATAATGGGACTTCAGATTGCAGTAACATTTGAGAGCTGTCTCCCAAAATGCCAGAAGGTTGATGGGCCTTTTCTGGGGTGGTTTGAAGAGTCGAGGGGGGTGGGGGGTACTAGTTGTGGGAGTGCCGTTAAAGCAGACCATTGTAAAGACTGGTGTCGACAGTGGAGGTGGATTTGACAAGGATTTTGTAGCCATCGACGAGGATGTTGCGTTTGTCAATGAGGTGGTACCTCTTCCATTCTTAGACCTCTTCGCAGTAGTTGACTGGGTAGGTTTTGTAACACTCAGCAAGGATTTTGTGGTCCTCGACTAGGTGGAGGCTTTAGTCGCCATGGACAGGGTTGTCGTCGCCTACGCTGGTGTTGATGATCTCGGCATTGCCGATGTCGTTGGCCCCTTGGTTGACGAAGAGGATGACCTACCCTGGGTGGAAGTCGTGGACGGTCCTGGAGATTTCTCTGACATCCTCGATGGCTGGCACTGTTGTAGTTTCCGACGGAAACCCTGCAGAGGGTGCTTTATGCGCCTTCTTCCTGCTCCTCATGCGATCTTGACCGCTTACTAAAGGTGGTACGCTGGGTAGTTCTACCCTGACGGAGCGGGGCATGACTGTTTACCGAAGCAGAGTCAGAGCCAGCACCGCCCCCCCCATGCACCGCACCCCAACCAGCATCGTCAAGCCATGCTAGCAACCTCTGGTGAAGGTCTCTGAGTTTTAAAAGAGAAAGATGGACACATTTCACACTCTTTGATGACATGGCATGGCTGGAGGCAGTAGTCATTTATCATGGAGGTCCTCCACGAACACATTCTTGAGGCCACATCGAGTGCAGGCCTTGAAGAACCTCTTTTTCCTGACTTCAGCCATTCTTGTATGCCAATCGTCGAAGAGTCCCGAAGATTGGGATACCGTAGGCACGAAAGAACCGTAGACTGACTCGAACCCCACAAACTAACGTCCCTGGGTCGAGGATACTTGATCCGTCGACTGAAAATGTAAAATTAGATGATTACTTAGAAAATATAGAAAGAGATTTTCTGATGACTGCCAACACGAAACGTGCAGTAAAATAATCTGAAGGTGGCGTTCTGGGTGGAGCTAAGGGAGCCTTTTCTATTGGCTGTAGGCAGTCTGACCCAAAATGACTATTCTAGAGCACTAAAGTGATTGAAGCTTTCAGTTTAAATTGGTGATCTTTTACTGAGGGTTCCCAGCCTGAAGATGGGCAAGATTCACAGCATGTGAATCTATGTAAGAGCCAATGCTGGAGAACATGCAGTCCATTTTCCCTTAATGTGCTGCCGAATCCCATAGCAGAAATTACAAATATTGGTGTTGCACTACTCCATAAGTCTGCATGCATATTAAATCTTTCATAAGCGAGCGTAGCCCATGCAAAGATTCAAATGGTTCTGAAGCACCTTCTATACCATAGTGCCAGACATTTACCCAAACGTCTTGTCTGTGACTGACACATTGTCATGTTTGTATATATAGCCTATTTAGAGGAAAGTGAAGCCATCATTGCCCTTTTCAGAGCTCAAAAACTGCCAGGTTAAACGTAAAATGATATGCTTATTAGATGGTCAGTGACAAGTTTGAGATGTAGTATACATTTTAGCTAACAGGGTGGGCTGCTTTGCCACAGCGATATTGCTTGGTGTATTCCACCAGCTGTGAGACAGGCCATGGTATAACGAGAGACGCAGATTCGGAAGGGTTTGTTTGAAAACTTGATTTTACTAAGGTTCCTGGTTTGGTGTAATGCCTAACTGGGCCTACCTCTAAAGCAATAATTCCCTTAACTGATGTTTATAATGGCTGTCGCTGTTTAAGAGCCCAAAATAAGTCTGTGTCTAAACCTATGCTTGCCCTCACTCTGTAAAAAAATGTGATAGAAGTCTTTTCAAAATAACAAAAATAATGGTTCAACAAAAAGTGGAAACCAGAGTTTGTTTCAGGTGGTCTTCTGACCAGGTGCTGCTTGGTCAATGTCACACAAATGAGTTAAATTAACAGGGCTGTTTGAAAAGCCTTTTCCACAGTCCCCCATCTTTGAGTTCGATGGGGTTCCGTTCTCGAAGCTTGAGCATAATCAAGTTTTGAAACACCATAGAAAAATGGTAGTACAGTTACTTTTGGTAAGCTTCTTGGGTTGCCCATCCCCATGCTTCAATCCTTTCAACAGTACAACAAAAACAAACCGTCTCCAGTTTGCTTGGCCTCTTAGTGTTCCCTTCCCCAGGCTCAGGCCCCTTTTAACTTTTAAACCCCAAGTCACTGGTATCAAGATGCTTTCTTTGATGGGCCTCTCAGGGTTCCTTTCCCCCAAGCTTTAGGCCTCTTTCAACTTTAAAACTTAATTTAGCACAGTTCTTTCTTGATTTTACAGGGTGTCCTTCCCCAGGTTTAGGCCCCTTTAATTTACAACACAAATTCAGCTTGTTAGGATGTACCTTTTTCTGATTAAAAATCTTTTCCATATACCATCCTTTCATGGGGGATTTCAAAAAATGCCAGGCTCTTTGCTTTTCCAATGTGTGACCACTCTGACCTTTTTGCCCCTCTGTTTCTTGCTATCACTTTTCCCGATTTTTTTTGTTTCACTTCAGATGCTTCCTGCACCCCTTTCCTTTCTGTGCACACTTGCAGTGTTTTACTCTTGCTCTTCTTATTGTGCCCCTGGCACTTGACCTTTATTCTTTCCGTGCTATCTTGCACCCTCTTTTCTGTTTTCCTCTACAGCGGGCCCATGGCACCTTTCTTTGCCTTTTCTTATGCCCCTCTCTTATTACGGGCTACTCGCACTCATGTGCTCATTTCCACTTTCTCTCACGTTCTGCTTCGATTGGTCTGTTGCTCACTTTCCGCTCAGATCTGCTTTATTTACTTTCCGCTTTACTTTTGCTTTCACCTATGCTTTTAGCCTTTTTGCTTTCTGCTACACTTTGGCTTTCTTCTGCGCTTTCAGCCTTTATGCTTTCTGCTTTGCTCTGGCTTTCCGTTGCGCTTGCAACTTTTCCGCTTTCTGCTTTGCCCTGGCTTTCTGCTTCACTCTTACTTTCAACTTTTACACTTTCCTTTGTTTGCAATTCCGTCCCGGTTTTCCTTTCCATGCCTTCCTCTGGCTCCGCTCTCACCCAAACGCGAGGAAGTGCGGGGTTGAGGTCAGGGTCCCACCACCTGCCCCTCAGGCACACTTGTGGTCGGCACTGGCCCCAAGGGAACGAGCACTCTCCTGGACCTGGCCTGCAGAATGCAGGCTTGCGCTTCTCGAGCTCCCTGGAGGCATGGCTCCCTCACCACGCTGCAGCCCCTATTCCACACCGGGCCAGCGTCTCCACACGCTGTCTTTTCCCGCCTGCAGCTCCTGCTGCTCTCTGCTCCTGGGCCCCACCGCTCCGGACATCATTCCCCAGCTCGCTCTTTGCTGTGTGCATGACCACACCTTTTATAATGAACCAAGCAGTCAAGTGGAGACAGGTGTGAGTAGTTACTATTGAGTGCCTGACCCTGCCTGACTCTTAGTGGGATAACCAGAGTTCTTTCTATGGTACGTTGCCCTTACATTCCCCATGTTATTCCTATGGGTAATCTTACTGATCTTAGTGGTCTCCTCTTCGTCTCAGTATTTGTTGGAAATTAGGAGGGGGAGATGGGGTGAGATTGTAAACATCCCCTTGAAGTTGAGGGAGAGTGTTTAAATGGGTAACAGGATTTAGGTTGAGTTCTGATCATCCTATCAGGGTATTGACAGGGGGTATAAGAAAATCTCCTGATTTATTCTTGCCCACAGGAGGAAATAGTTCCCTTCTTCATATCTGCTGATGATATACGTGTTAGGGTTTTAGGTCATTTTTCATAATTTGGAGAGGACAAATATATTGTACTCTCAGTGCTCTGATCCTGTGTTACTTGTGCCTTCCTCCCTCTCCCTCTTGGGTAATCAGCTCCTTCTTTGCTCACTCTGGGGCCATGACAGATAGAATGATATCTAAGGATCTTGCTACCTGGATTTCTGCTATGGAATCAATATATCCCAAGACGGCATCTGGAACTTCCTCCTCCACCACTGTCCAGTTGGAATACCACGTCTCGCCTAGGGTATTCTCCTGAGGTCAAACCCGGCCTCCCCTACTCTGGTGATCTTCCCTTGCTTGTTCACCTTCAGGGTTGGGGATCCAAAAGCGATTGTCCTCCCCAGGCCACCTGAATAGGCCACCTGATTCTCAGGGTTTACATGGGAGAATGTGCCCCCCAGTTATCTCACACAGCACTGTTCTACATTATGGAGGTCAGAGAGTCAAAACGGTTTGTAGCAAATTTATGAAGTCCCTCAGGTGACCTAAATAGCTAGGACACTGTGGAAATTAATATCACTGTTGCATTTAGAGCAACACTTTGGAGTATGTCAAAGGAAAAGGTTATTAGAACAAAACAAGAGATCTCACAAATATTCCGAAACAGGTAAGTAATTTTGGTAACCCCCAATGCAAATTAAGTGAACGCCTTCCTGGAAGGAAGACCAAACACAATGTCAGAGGGAAGAAGAGTCATTCAGGGTGCCAGGCCAGGCCAATGTCAATTGGGCAAAAGCCTAGGTGAGCTGAAGCAATTCTTGCAGGTAGGTAAAAGTCTTGTACAATGCTTTAGAAGTCTTTGTAGAAAAGAAGAAATCAAAGCAGGGGCCACAAGCTGATTAGGCTTGTGAGGTAAAGAAGCTGTTAGCAACTCTACAGAAGCAACCAAGAGAAGTCTCAACTGAGAACAAGTGAGGTTACACAACAAGGGTTAAGTTCTCTTAGACTTTACAGTACCTTTGGTTACAAGAAAAGCGATTCCAGTTGACTTCTGTTCCTGTGCCGCTCTGCAGATCCTGTGTTCCTGGGCCTCAGTCGTGGGGACAAGAGGGAGGACGTCTGGAGGACTCCTGCACTGCAATGGGACGGTCGGCGACAGAAAAGGACCAACTTCTATTCAGTCGCACTTCGCGGTTTTAAATCTCCTTACGTCTCAGCAAATAGCACCACCGCAGACACTTGATTGTTGTAATGGGCTTTCCTTGCATGTGGGGTAGAACACTCTGTTGCAGTGGCTCAGGCTCGGCCAGTCCTACTTCCTGGGAGTTCTGAGGATCTTCCTGGAGCTCTTGGCCAACTTAAAATCAACGCACATGAACTGGTGTTCCTCTCCCTGGCTCTTCGTTTCCAGCAGTAACTGCAGTGGAAATAAAACCAGCTTCGAGGGGATGTCCAGGTGGCTTATTTTGGAGTTGATTGGTCCCACCAACGCAAGGGGAGAAGTCGTCCTTACAGGGCTTCTCTAGTCGAGATGCATTCTGAGCTTCAGCACAGCAGCAGGGCTTCATCGGGCAAACCAATGGCACAGGAGTTGCAGCAGGTGTCTCTTCCAAGTTCTTCTTTGGATTCCTTCGTCCAGTGGTCGAGTCAGCCTTCCAAGCCAAAAAGCCTCGCCTTTTATGCAGGTTTCTCCCATTCATTCCAGCCTAGCCGTCAGTCACCCAGCAGGATGGCGGTCCTTGCCGGACAGCCAGCCGGCCTATCACCTGTCTCCTGCGTTCCTGTCTCCTATGAGACTAAGCACAGGGAGTTTCGGGCACCTTCCTGCCCCTGCCAGACACCCTGGAGCCAGAGGCTGGCTTCATTCGTGAATCCCGCCAAAGACAAAACGAGCAAAGGGACCAAACCTGGTTTGGCACGCAGAGTAAATCTCAAGAAGTACCTTTCCACAAAGAAATGGCGAAAAATTAACACCGGGGCCATTTTGACAAAAATGGCTCCCTTGGGTGTTTTACTGCAGCTGCGAACGCAGCCGGCAGTAAACGCACACCACAGTGTTAAAAGTAAACCACTGCCACCAGCCGTTCATTGAGGAAAGGGTAACATAAAAATGTTACATGAGAAGCTAGACAAAGGGGATACTAAGTAACCCCTCCAGCACCCTATTGTAAGATAGTGTGTGCTGGTTCTAGAAAGTTATAATGGTAAGTAAAGTCAATTTCACTTTACTGCTCTTGGATACAGCAGTTTATCCAAGAGAAGGTATTTAAACCTTTGGGAAATCTGAAAGACTTCCCTGTGCCACTGCACTGAAGGTGCTGTGTGACATCAATGTAAAAGATGATGTCTATGGAGTTTGTCAGACTCCACAACCAAAAGAAACACAGAGTTCAAAATCACATTAAAATACATGAGAGAGTAGGGAAAAGGGTCTCTCACTCTATCCAGGTAAAAAAAGTAATCAAGTCCTCAAAATCCAGCAAGGTTGCTGGGGGTCTCTAAGGTGGAGGGAATAAGCACATTTCTAAGAATTCTCCCGAAACAACCTTTGACCCATCAGCTTTACACTATACCTGGTCCAGTAGAACAAAAACCTCATGCATTGACTTTTTCGCATTATCACTTAACTTACTTCAATTTTGTAACCCAGTCACAACCTTCAAGACAGGTATGGGTGATCACATAATAATTTCCACGTTGATCGATCAAGCAGGCCTGTTACTACAGAAGGTGGTGCCTAGTCTGCAACTGGTAACATTTGATGGACCCAACAAATCAATTAGGTGGAACTCTCACATATGTAACAAACGGATCACTATGATCTCAAAAGAACTTACGCTTTACAACTATGGCCCCCACTTAGGCGCAAATCTTCAACAACATACGGAAATACACATTCAAATAATGAATAGGATGTTGAAAAAAATGACAGATGCAGAAGCAAAAAATAGAACCACATGGGTTCATCCTTTCAATCCAGAAGTGAGAGACCTAAAAAAGCTCAAAAGTGTCACGTGAGCTTAAAACATGCAATGTATCTACCACTAATTATCTTTTAAGGAAAAAACAGATATGCAACAATCGCAGAAATAGATGCTGCATGGCTAAAAATAATTCCCATATTATGGAAAACCAAAAAAATCGGCTGAGCCTCTGTCGTAATGACAGAAGAAGTTTTTGGGCACTGCTTAGGAAACGTGTATCCACTAACAACACCACTCTGGCGACGTCGATCTCCTATGAAAGATGGAAAGATTATTTCTCAGACAAATATAAAATTCCTAATCAGTTTAAAGATGTAAGGATTAACACTTGTCTGCAGTGCTTGTCCTTGGACGATCGAAGATGTAGCATGGGCAATCTCGCGACTGACTCCATCCAGAGCCAGGGCCAGATGGCATTCCGGCTTGTGTGATAAAACATGCACCGTCTTTTTGGGCTCCAATCCTGAAGACCAAATTTGACAACATCTTCCGGTCGAACACGATTCCTAAATCGTGGCTAACCTCCATAATAGTGCCAATCTTTAAAAAACGCAGTACGACTGATCCGAGTAACTAGAGAACTATTGCCCTTATATGATATGATATGGTATTTGTAACGCGCCTATACACATGTGTTTCAAGGCGCGACGAGGCAGGGAGGGGGGGACAAAGGGAGACAGACAACGATCTTACTAGGCCAGGTGTCATTCAGATCGCGCAAGTGCAGGGGTGGGGGAGGGGGAAAAGTGCAAGGGGAAGGGGAGGGGGGAAGTGCAGTACAAGGTAAGTGGCGTAACGTAATAAATAAATAAATAGGGCCAGCTGGTGGCAAGTGTGAGGTAAGTGCAGAACAAGTGCTGGGGGAGGGGGGGGCTGTAGGGATACAGAGACAGTCCCGCAGTGCAAAGGGGTTCCAGGGCATCAGTGCAAGTGGAGAGTGGCAGGGCCCAGGGCCGAGGCCGTTTAGAGTGGTCCAGTTGCAGGATCAGTGCAGTTTCAGTGAGGAATTAAATTAGCTGTTCAGCAGGGGAGAGGGAGAGAGAAAGCAGAAGCAAAGAGGAAGGTTTTGAGGTGCTTCCGGAACCGGAGATGGTTCTCCTCAAGTTTCAGGGAGGCAGGAAGGCTGTTCCAGAGGGAGGCCCCTGCCGCGGAGAGAGATCTACCCCCAGCTCGTTGCTTCGATAAGCGGCTAACCCTGAGGGAATTGGAGGCGGATGAGCGAAGGGCTCGGGAAGGAAGATATTTGGGAAGAGAGAGTTGAAGGTATTTAGGACCCAGGCCCCAGAAGGCCTTGTGGACAATGCAGAGGGTTTTGAACTTTATCCTCGCAGCCACTGGGAGCCAGTGTAGAGATTTCAGTCCTGGAGAGATACGGTCCCTGGGCTTGAGGCCAAGGACAAGTCTCGCAGTTCTGTTCTGGCTGAGTTGCAGAGGGCGGAGAGTGGAGGCAGGCAGATTAAGATAGAGGCTGTTACAGTAGTCCAGCTTCGAGAGAACCAGGGCTCGGGAGACAGTGAGCTTCTGGGGGAAGGAGAGGAAGGGAAGAATACCTCTGAGGAGGTGCAGCTGGTAGTGTGACCTCTTGGCGACGTCAGAAATATGAGGAGAGAAGGAGAGTGTGGAGTCGAAGATGACCCCAAGGTTTTTTGCCTTGCAGGTAGGAGCAGGGAGGGGGCCAAGGGAGGGAGGCCAGAGAGCTACAGGGAAGGAGGGAGTGGGAGTACCGATGAGTAGGATTTCAGTCTTACTGGCATTAAGGCAGAGGTCATTGGCGGCACACCATTCTTGGATAGCACACAGACAGTCAGAGATGAGGGAAGGAGAGGGGGAGGCTGAGGGTAGCCTGAAGATGAGTTGGGTATCGTCCGCATAGCACTGGAAATTAGGGCAGAGAGCGGCGATGCGGTGGGCAAGGAGTGCCAGATACTGGTTGAACAGCCAGGGAGAGAGATTAGATCCCTGGGGGACACCACAGGTGGAGAAAAAGATGTCGGAGAGGAAGGACCCCAGTTGGACCTGGGAGGGTCGATTTGAAAGGAAAGAGGTCAACTACGCCAGAGCCTGACCAGTGATACCCAGGTTTTCCCGGAGACGGTTGAGCAGGATGGCATGGTTGACAGTGTCAAAGGCAGAGGAGAGATCGAGCAGAATGAGAACACACGGAGTGTTGGAATCGAGGTTCAAGAGCAGGTCTTCACGGATGTTCAGGAGAGCAGTTTCCGTGCTTCTGGCAGCTCTGAAGCCAGATTGATGGTCATGAAGACTACCAACAGATTCAGCATGGAGGTTAAGCTGGGAGATGGCCAGTTTCTCCAGGAGCTTGCCCAGGAAGGGAGTGATGGAGATAGGGCGATAGTTAGCCGGGCAGGAGGGGTCGGAAGAGGGTTTCTTGAGAAGAGGGTGCACAAGGGAGTGCTTGAGGGGGGAAGGGAAGACTCCAGAGGCGAAGGAGTGGTTGCAAAAGTCAGCCAGGGCAGGAGCCAGGGAGTCGATGTGGTCCTTGATAGTTTTGGAGGAACAGGGGTGAACCTGTTTAGACGAGACTTTCATAGATCTGACTTGTCTGGAAACCTCGTCAGCAGAGAAAGGTGGAAAGGCAGAGAAAGAGGGAGGAGGGGTGACCGCAGAAGGGCCAGAGGAAGGGTCCGGGAGGGAGGGAGGGAGGTGAAAGGAGGAGAGCGAGGACAGGATGTCCTGAGTTTTAGAGATGAAGTGAGAGGCCAGTGCAGTGCAGAGGGCCTGGGAGGGGACAGGAGAGGTAGAGACTGCAACAGGGTTGGCCAGCTCCTTGCAGATTTTAAAGAGTTCGGCGGAGTTGTTTGATGCCGCAGAGATGCGGTCTTGGATAAGGGCTCTCTTCTTGGTGAGAACGGAGAGCCGGTACTGCCTTTGGAGCAGGCGGCAGGCCAGTTTGTCAGAGGATGAACATGAAGCACGCCATTTCCTCTCTGCAACCCTGCACTTGCGTTTTAGGGTGGCGAGATCCAAGTCATACCAGGAGTTACATTTGGCTTTGGGCTTCAGGCGGATTCTCATGACAGGGGCAAGGATATCAAGAGTAACAGATATAGCAGAGTGGAGCATGGAGAGGGCTGTGTCAGGGTGGGAGTCAGCCGAAGGGGCAGGGGGGGGGGGCGAGAAGGTAGCAGCAAAAGCCTCAACTGACACACGCTTCATGGGTCGGATGACCGAGAAGGTGGGTGGCAGTGAAGAGGGTGGCTTTGCCTGTGGGGTAGGCAGGGTGAGGTGGGAGGATAGGAGAAAGTGATCACTCCAGGAGATAGGAGTGGAGAGAGGGACGGAGAGGGGAAGGTCAGAAGAGATCAGAGCATCAAGAGTGTGCCCAGCAGAGTGAGTAGGCCCAGATGGGAGAATAGAGAGTGAGAGAGAGTCGCAGAGGTCACGAAAGAGACCAGTGGGGGGACTGGAGGCATCAAGGTGGATGTTAGTCGCCAAGAAAGAGGAGTTGAGTGGTTGAGGACAGGAGTGCGGAGGAGAGGTCAGCCCACTCAGAGAGGAAGGAGGAAATTTGACCAGGTGGCCGATAGATAGTAGCCACGGTAAGGGAATGGCTAGGAGAGAGAGTCGGCAGACAAGGCATTCAAAAGAGGAGTAGGTCTGCGTAGGAGTGACAGTGGCAGGAATCCACTCAGGGAAGATAAGGGCAACACCACCCCCTGCACGGTTGGGCCTGGGCACGGAGAGGATCTTGTAACCGTCAGGTAGGAGTGTGTCAAAGCTGGTGGCAGAGCTGGCTGTGAACCATGTCTCAGTGAGACAAAGGACGTCGAGGTCCAGTTCCTCAAGAAGGTGACAGATATTGGAGGAGTGCTTGATGGCAGAGCGAGTGTTTAGTGTGGCAATGTGGAGAAGACTGCCATCCTTGAAGAACTTCCGGGGAGGGGTACAGATCAGAGGTACGCCCTGCGGAGGTATTGAAGAAGGAGATGAAGAAGGAGCACGAGAGGGGGCAGGGAGGGAGGGTAGAGGCAAGGTAGCCAAGGATAGAGGAGGGGGGGACAGCAGGAGAGGAGAGGAAGTTGATGAGGTGTGGGAAGCGTCTATCGAAGAGGTGAAGGTTGGCCTGAGGGCCTTGGACCAAGACGGTCCCATTAGCGTAGACATTAATGATGGCCTTAGAGGAGCGGAAGGGGGCCAAGAGGACATCCCAACGGGTGCCACCATTAATGGGACAGGAGGAGAAAGGAGAGAGCACAGAGACCATATGAAGGGTCCATAGGTCAGGCGAAGGCACGAAAAAGAGGATGTCAGTGAGAGTTTCCTTAGAGCAGGCATTAGTGTAGGTGTCAGCGATAGGGAGGCCTGGGTTGGAGACCAGGATGTCCTTTTTAAACTTTTTCCTACCAGATTTAGTGAGGAGAGCAGGATAGTCAATGGAGAAGCAGTTAGAGAAGATAGGCGAGACGGAGAGCACCATGGAGTCGGAGGGAGCGGGGGGGGAGACAGACGAAACGAGAGCACGCAGACAGGAAGTGAGCGGCAAGCACAAGTTACCACAATTAGAGCAAGCAAAACAGTAATGCGTATTAGGTACCGGGCCACCTAAGATTGAGAATCCTGCGAGGGGAGAAAAAGCACCCTAGTATACCACAAATCAGAGCAAAACAGTAATGCGTATTAGGTACCGGGCCACCTCAGATTGAGAATCCTGCGAGGGGAGAAAAAAACACCCTAGTAAACCACAACTGTGAATACAGTGAGGCAAGGCCCCATGCGGATGTAACCAGGAGTAGGAGGGGTGGGCCGGGGAACGGAGAACAGGTGGAACTGGCGCCTGGCGTCCCCTGCGGACACCTGCAGACACACAGGGAGCCGCACTGTAGGAGTCGCCCTTGGCCTGGGGCCCTTAGCCGCGGGGGCTGCCGGGCAGAGGGCTGCCCAGGAGGGGGGAGGTTATAGGCAGAGGGAGAGGGGGGGGGGTTGGGCGGGCAGGGAGGCGGGGAGGGAGAGGAAGACCAGGAAGTGGGAGGGGGGAGCAGGAGCATGCACAAACACCGCGCTAGGAGCGCGAGGAACAATTCAACTTTTTTTTAAAAACAAAACACACTCACGGAGGCCCAGGCAGGGCTTCCCAGGCCTGCTGATCCCCTCAGGCCACCGGCGACCGCTCTCCACGCTCAGCTGGGGAAAAGAAGCGAGCGCGGGGAACGGCCGTCGAGTAGGCCAGAGGGGAGGCAGGCACACAGCCAATCAGAGGGGGGGGTGGGCGGGCAGGGAGGCGGGGAGGGAGAGGAAGACCAGGAAGTGGGAGGGGGGAGCAGGAGCAGGCACAAACACCGCGCTAGGAGCGCGAGGAACAATTCAACTTTTTTTTAAAAACAAAACACACTCACGGAGGCCCAGGCAGGGCTTCCCAGGCCTGCTGATCCCCTCAGGCCACCGGCGACCGCTCTCCACGCTCAGCTGGGGAAAAGAAGCGAGCGCGGGGAACGGCCGTCGAGTAGGCCAGAGGGGAGGCAGGCACACAGCCAATCAGAGGGGGGGGTGGGCGGGCAGGGAGGCAGGGAGGGAGAGGAAGACCAGGAAGTGGGAGGGGGGAGCAGGAGCAGGCACAAACACCGCGCTAGGAGCGCGAGGAACAATTCAACTTTTTTTTAAAAACAAAACACACTCACGGAGGCCCAGGCAGGGCTTCCCAGGCCTGCTGATCCCCTCAGGCCACCGGCGACCGCTCTCCACGCTCAGCTGGGGAAAAAGATGCCGCAGCAAAAGTATTCTCAATTCTAATACTAAAAGAAATGTACCAACACACGAGGTTGCACTGTACCTTATCACGCTACCAGATCGGATTCAAGAGACAGATGGGGGGACAGCCCTTAATGTTATCATCCTGGCACAAAGCCTCGCTAAGAGAAAGGTGTGTAATACAGGTCCTGTATATATGGCTGCACTCGACCTGTCTTCTGCATTCAACTGCGTGTTTAGGAATTTATTGTGGCATAAAATGATACAAGCAGGTTTTTCGCCACAATAATTTTATATACTAGTCAAACTGCATGCAAATACAACCTACTCGATGAGGGTAAATCAGCAAGGGGCTGTAACCTCTCCAATTCCAACTGGGTTAGGGGGTCAAACAAGCATGAAACTTAGCAGTGGTAATATTCAATCTTTATCTGTCTGATATTGATAAAATATGGTTGCAACCTGTTACCTTCCCAGTGAGATTAGGCAGTCTTTCAATACACTAGTTAGCGTTTGCTGACGATATTCTTCTTTTTGATAGAACCCCCTATGGCTTACATAAAAAACTGGAATTGTTTGCACAATATGCACAAGATAATAATCTTTTGTCAAATCCTTCCAATTCTAGGATTGTGTTCAACAATTTAAAGAGGAAAATGTAATTCTACAAATGGGCCATTGACGGCTCACGTATTGAACATGTCCCTTCTGTAGGATATCTTGGGTACGACCTGGGTGACATCTCATCAGTCACAATGTGGAAAAGGTCTTTGTTTCTCAAAGCTAACTCAGCCATTTCACAAATGAAGGTTTTATACAAAAGATTCTGCAAATTCTCACCGATTCCACTCATAGAATTCTATTCCTTAAAAGTTGAGGCTACTATACGGCTTAGATATGTGCTTTGCAAACATTGATAAGATCTTACATCAAGTCCAGGATAAGATCTGAAAACACTTAGGCTGGCGAATTCCCTACCAAATCCATTATTGCTCCTTGAATTTGGATTGATCTCCCTGTCGGCTAGATTAAAGTGGAGGCTATTAAATAACTTCGCCAAAATGTTACTGTCTCCCAGTAACTCTCTATATGAGAATATAGCCACCATACATAGAGAAGGGAACATGCCATCAATAAACACATTCTTTAAAAATATGAATCAGTTGCTCAACCAGATTGATTCAAATCCCAATGATCTCTGCACTAGACCTGCTCTTGTGAAAAAGAAGCTATATAAGTTCGACTGGTGTAAAACAATAGAACACATTGGGAAATATAAATATTACAAAGAATTAGCTTGTTTTACCACCAAAAGAGTTCCCTGACACCCGTATATCATGCGATTCTCATGCGACAGAGCACGAGAGCTGTACACTTGTTTCAAACTAAATCAATTTCACAAGCATTAACAGATAAAAATTCGGGTATGTGCATCACAAGACAGCCCAATTGCAACTTGTGGATTTTGCAAAGATAATGTACAAATTGAAACGCTGAAACAGCTATTAATTTACTGTGAAAACTTCGACATGCAAAGAAATTATCACTTTGGCAACGGTAACATCAGCCTAACAGAATCATCAAGGGGAATGGTTATGGGTTCTGTGCATGTTTGGCATGAACACATCTTTAGTGCCATCCTTGACCCGCCTATTTACGAGCATTAATAATAAGCTAATTATAAAGTGTACCTAGGTTAATAACCATGAATTCATCTGTTCTCTAGATCGGTGGGTCGAATGTTGTAATCACCACTATGTATGAGATTCAGTATTTTATTCTGTGATTTATAACTTGTTAGGGAGAATTCTCAAAAATATGCTAATTCCTCTCTACCTTAGAGACCCGCAGCTCTTTCGCTGAACTATGGGACTTTGTACTTTTAATTCTATTTGTTTTCTGTGTTTGCTTCTTTTGGCTATGGATTCTAACAAACTCCATAGGCATCCTCTTTTACAACTGTGTCACAAAGCACCTTCAGTGCAGTGCCACAGGGAAGTCTTCCAGATTTCCCAAGGTTTAAATACCTTCTCTGGGATCAATTCTCGTTTCCAGAGCAGTAAAGTGAAATTGACTTTACTTAGCATTGTAACTTTCTATACCCAGCACACACTACTTTACAATAGAATGCTGGAGGGGTTACTTAGTATCTCCTTTGTCTAGCTTCTTGTGTAGCATATTATATGTTACCCGTTCCTCAATTGACTGACTGGTGGCAGTGGTTTAGTTTTGAACTACCTTGGTTTGCATTTACCGCGACCGTTCGCGGCTCTGGTAAAGTAACCGCGGGAGCCATCTTTTTCAAAATGGCATACTGCCATCTTTGCTAAAATGGTGTTTGGTCTTCTTTTTTCTCCAGGTCTTTGTGGGAAGGTCCTTCTAGAGAGTTTCTCTGCGCACCAAACCAGGGTTGGTCTTAGTTCATTTCGCCTTTGGCAGGGTTTGGTTTCTGAGAGAAACCCGCCTCTGGCGCCCAAGTGTCTGGGTTAGGCAGGACGTGAGGGAGGTGTCCGAAACTTCCTGTGCTTAGTCTCCTAGGAGACCCAAATGCACTCTGTGGTGATTGGCTGGCTGACTGTCCGGCAAGGACAGCCACCCTGCTGGGTGAGTGACAGCTAGGCTGGAATGAATGGGAGAGAACTGAATAAAAGGCGAGTCTTTTGGCTTGGCAGGCAGAGTCGACCACTGGACGAAGGAACCAAAGAAGAGCTTGAAGAGTAAACCTGCTGGAACTCCTGGACCGTTGGTTTGCCCGGTGAAGCCCTGCTGCATTGACTACTTGCCAAGTTCGCATCGACAGAGAAGCCACTGCAAGGACGACTTCTCCCCTTGAGTTGGTGGGACCAATCAACTCCAAAGTAAGCCACCTTGACACCCATCTCGAAGCTGGTTGAATTTCCTCAGAGTTGCTGCAGGAAACTGTATAGCCAGGGAGAGGGACACCAGATTGTGTGCATTACTTTTAAGCTGGCCTAAAGCTTTTGGGAGATCCTCCGGACGCCCACGAAGCAGAACTGAAAAAAGCTTGAGTCCCCTCAGCAGAGTGTGGAACCCCAGGAGCAAGGATTGTCCACCTTGACAGCCAGGAACCACGCTTATTGCCATTTGCTGTACCGCAAGGAGCTGAAACGCAAAACAGCCACTGAAAGTGAAGTTTGCCGGTTGCCAGTTTTGCAGTTCAAGTGCATTTCAGGAGTCCCCCGACGTCCTCCCTCTTGTCCCCACGAGTGAGGCCCAGGAACAGTGCGATCTGCCCAGGAACAGAAGTCATCAGCTGCATCTTTTTCTTCTTCACCAAGGTACTGTAAAATAAGAGAATTTACCTCTTACTGTAGAAGTGCTTGTACCTTCCACAACTTGCAAGTCTAATCATCTTGTGGCCCTACATTTGATTCTTCTTTTCATCAAAGGCTCCTAAGAACTCGTGCAAAGACTTTTCCGTTTACTTACCTGAAGTGCTGCATCCTATACAAAGACTTTTGCCTTTTGACTTTGGCTTAGCTTCTTGAATTGTATGACTGACCGATACATTTATAACTGTTTATGCAAGAAACCTTGAGTGTAAGAGTTTATTTGAATATCTGTAACTGTGAATCTTTGTGTAACTCCACTACAGCTCACATTTACCCTCTTGAGATAAGCCTGGCTGCTCAACACGCTACCAAAACGGTATAGTACAAGCTTTTACCAAAGGTTGGGTTGTCTAAACCTGTAGTCATAGTTGTTTGTAGTGTTCCCAGAGGGTACTGTATTCAAACTTTGCCTAACATAACTAGTATTACTATTTCCTTTTTTCATGATTTGTCCAATGTAAGCAAACGCAAGTAGCTAAGGCAGCACATGCGGCACCACTGCTCAAAAGATATCAGTACGCCTAAAAATGATACGGGGGACTCTATTTTTTACCATTATCATTTTAAAAGCACTGTATGTGACAATTTGCATATGTATATTTCTTTGATTCTGTATTTTTCTATGTTTCTAGAATTTTATATTGTATTAGGATTTTATGCTACCACCTATTGTAATCTGTAGAATGAACTGCATGTTATTACGATTAATGTAAATTGTAAAAGTTTTTTTCAAACTAAATACAACTAATAAAAAATAAAATACCGAAGTCATTTCAGTTCCTCCATTGGCAACTTCCTCCTCTGGGATCATACTTTGTTGGTTGGGGGGGTTAAAGTGGCTTCAGACCATTACCACTTTTTTTTTTAATTTTCAATTTTATTAGTTTTTAAAGTAAAAGTTTTGACATTCAATTACAAGCATTTTCCACAAAAAGTCATGTGGGAGAACATATGAAAAACATTGTATAAAGCATTTAGTGCCTTTGTTACTCGCATAGATTTTCAAATAACATTACCAAAACCAAATAACCATTGTGCCCCCCAGACCACCTTTACCACATTGTGCCATCGGAAGGGCCAGCAGATTCCAACTTTTCGCATCAGAGTTATTTTTAAAACTGTAACATTGGGGATATGAGCATATTAGAACTTTTGGATTCGATTTAGCAATTGTCAACCGTTTTTAAAGATGTCTCTATTTTATTATAATAATATTTCGCACACATTCTCCTTATGTGATATGTTTGATAAGAAATTCTGACCATGCATTCTCGACTGAGGTGCGGTCCCCATGTAGAACTGCGGTCAGGTTGTCCATTCTGTAAATATTTCGGGCGACACCTAACCATTCTGATTTGGTAGGGAGCGTAGCCCTCTTCCATACCATAGTGAGACAGGATTTTGCGGCCATCAGTAGGCCTTGTATCGTTTTGGGTGCCTTAATGGTTGCGTTTTGATCAAGCCAAATAGAATCAACAATGATTGTTTCTCCCTTTCCTCCTCATCTATTTCCTTGATCCAACTGTGAACTTCCGACCAATAAGCTTGGGCAGCCTCACATCCCACCACATATGCCAGTAGTCAGCTTTCTTCCCGCAACCCCTCCAGCAGTACGGGCTTACCCCTTGATACATTTTGGCGAGCCTAAGTGGGTCATATTGCCATCTATATATTAGCTTGATGGCGTGTAGCTTATATTGGCAAGATATGGATGATTTCGCTGTTTTTCTACATATTTGTACCATAACTTTTGTGAGATCTGCCTGCCCATGTCCGATTCCCACCTGTTCTTCAATGTGAGGGATGGCGTGATAATGACCTCAATCAGCGCCGAATACATTGCACTCAAACCTTTGGGGCTCGTACCTGTGTTAAGAATTCTTTCAAACTGGGTGAGTTCCCTTTTGTAGCAGGTTCTTCCACACCGCCCTTTTCATCAACCCCTTAAGCTTCAGGTATAGGAAGACCGAGAGTGGGCCTATGCTGAGTGCCTCCTGAATAGTGATGAAGGTGTTATTCCTCCACAATTGCCCAGCTCTTTCTAGCCCCGCATCGTACCCCGCCTCAAAGCTCCCTGGGTCCGGGATCGCGTCCTGGATCCCTAGTGCCCATAAGTTTCTCAGAGGAGAGGGCCAGGTCGTAACTCCCTCCATTTTCTTGCCAGGCGTCCATAGTGCCCATATTGTTCCAATAATGGGGTGAGCCTTGATGCTATTTCGTAATTGGGGCCCTGGGACCCACAGCCATTCACCTAGGATGAATGGGCGGAGATGGTAGTTGTCCAGCGCTATCCATTGCGGGTCTGTTTGCTGTCTGACATGCGGAACGAGTACCCACAATTCTGTCGCTCTATAATACGTTTCTATATCTGGTGGCCTACCCCTGCATTATCCTTTCGTAGCTGGAACAAGGATCTGGGGACTCTAGGCTTCTGGTTTTGCCATAGGAAGTTTAGAAGGGACCTCCTGGTGTCCGTGAAGTATTCTTTGGGCATTTTAATGGGGAGCATTTGGAATAGGTAGAGTATTTTGGGGAGAATCACCATTTTTATTGCATTTAAACGGCCAACCCAGGAGACGGTGAGCATGGACCACCTTTGGATATCTCTTTGAAGGGCGAGTGAGAGTAGGGGGAAATTAGCTTCATATAAGGATTCTAGATCTCGAGTAACATTAATGCCCAGGTATCTGAGTGTGGAGAGGCTCACCTTCACTCCTAGGGAAGCAAATCGCTCCACTTCGGAGTCTTTACCTTTGTCGATTGGGAGGAGGATTGACTTCTCTGTGTTGATTTTGAGAACGGCTAAAGCACCATATTCTTTGATTATATCTAATGCAGCCGGGACTGAGTTTAGGGGATCAGTTACATGCAAAAGGATGTCGTCGGCGTAGAGGCCCAGTTTATAGTCCCGATCTCCCACTTCAATTCCCTTGACTGTTATCTTGTCTCAGTTTCTGGTCCAGGGGCTCAAGGGACAGCACAAATAGTATCACTGACAATGGGCAACCCTGCCTTGTTCCCCTTTCCAAAGGAAACCATCTTGAATAGCCTCCGTTCACTATGACTGAAGTTGTGGGAGACGTGTACAGTGCCTTAATGGCACAGCAGAGCTTTGGTCCCAAGCCATTCCAGACTAATAACTTTTCTAGGAAGTCCCAGGCCACCCTATCAAAGGCCTTCTCGGCGTCTAGGGACAAAAGAGATGGGTCCCCTCCCATTCCCTGTGCTTCGTGTGTTAGATGGAGTGTTTTCCTCATAGTGTCTGCTCCCTGTCTCCCAATGACAAAGCCAACTTTATCTGAGTGTATCAGTCGTGGTAAGTATGTTTCAAGTCGGCCGGCAATGACTCTAGCGTATATTTTAGCATCAATGTTGAGAAGAGAGATGGGTTGATAGGAACTACAGTATTTGGGGTCTCTCCCTTCTTTGGGAATGACTGCGCGGAGGGCTTGGGTGAAAGACGGGGGCGCTTGGCCTGTTTCAAAGATGTAATTAAACAAGGACGCGAGTAAAGGGGCGAGGAGTGTGGAGAACGTTTTGTAAAACCCAGGAGTGAAACCATCTTCCCCCGGGGCCTTCCCTGTCTTTAAGTGTTTTCTGGCTTCGGAGAGTACTTCTTCTGTGACTGGGGTATCTAGAGATTCGGCCTCTGTGCGTGAGAGTGTGGGAATCCCAACTTCTTTAAGGTATGCGTCAATACGTCCTGGGGCGGCGGGGGTCACATGTATATAAGTCTTCCTAGAAAAAGGCAAATGCATCTTGTATTCCTTCCAGAGATGTTTCTGTCGTATCTGTGAGGGTGCCATATGTCCTTTCTATGAAGTCGACCCATCTTTCTGTTTTTTGCGCTCGAAGACGGCCGCCAGAAGGGCATCTGCTTTGTCTCCCTTTTCATTGTATTTTTGTTTTAAATATTGTAGGGTTTGAGCAGTTTTGCCCACGATGAGTATTTTTAGTTCTTCTCTAAGCTTTCTGGCCTCGGCAACGTACTTGGATCGATCTTGTGGAGAAGACTGCGCCAGTTTTTCAGCTGTAGAGTGCTTGTCCCTTATATTCTTTTCCAGCAGGGCACGTTCTCTTTTTTTCTGGGCCCCCTCTCTAATAAGGACCCCCCTCCAAGTGGCCTTGGCTGCCTCCCATACATGATGTCTTCCCAACCTCGCCCGTGTTACTGGCAGTGAAAATTTGTTCTATCTCAGTTTCAAGATTTTCTTTGAAAACCAAGTCAGACCATAGGGAGTCATTGCATCTCCATTTAGTATTTCGGGGGGCAAGGTCATTCCAACCTATATCCACGAGACCATATCGTGATCAGACCATGCAGCAGGGTGTATATTTGCAGTGCGAAGTACTCGTAGCAGGCCTTCGGAGAGGAAGATGTAATCAATACGCGTAAGCGTGTCATGGGGGAGGGAGTGGAAAGTGAAACCTCTATCCGCTGGGTGTAGGTGTCGCCAACTGTCGGTGAGGCCGTATAGGTCAAGGGTTGTTTTGATTTCAGCTTCTTCTTGAGAGCGAGGTGGGTTATGTGCATCTGCTTTAGTTTGCCTATCCACAGAACTATCCATCCACGTGTTCGTCTCAACCAAGAGCTACATGCCCCTGTGCCATGCTAAAAACTTTCTCTGTAATTTTGTGGAGGAACCTATTCAGCCCTTGATTGAGTGCATAAAGTGTGGGGAGAGTGACAATTGTCCCACAAATGTTTCCTACAAGTACGAGAGCCCTCCCATCTGTGTCGGTTCATGACCCAAGAGTTATCATACGAAGGCCTTTGCGAATTAGAATCCCCACTCCTGCTTTTTTGAGATTCCAGAGGGAGAGACCTACTTCGCGAGATGGAATCGCTTTCTCTTCCCCTCTTTGATAACGTATCTCCTGCAGGAATATGATATCTACGTTAGATCACCTGAATTCTCTGTCCACCATTGATCGTTTCGTGGGGGAGTTCAGACCCTTCACGTTAAGTGTGCATATGCGTAATGTATCATTTCGTAATGTGGGTAACATCTTGAGCTTCAGGTGTGTGCTTAAGTGACCAAAGTGTCTGCGTCAGTGCCCATGTTATAGTAGGTAATTCGATGTGCGATTCATTGTCGTTGGAATGGATCAGAGTAAGTCCTGAAAGTGTTGAAAATTGACCTATCCAGTTCTTGTCTTGTCCGTTCATGATCCCATTCTGTATTCTTCTGCTTTCCAACCCTTCCCTTTTATGAACTGTGTGTCGTTCTCCCACCCTTTCCTGCTGCCCCTCCGCTCCCTCCCGAGCATTCAGCGTCCAGTCCGGCCAGGTTAGCATCACCCAGTCGTTCTCGGACCACCAGTGAAAACCACGAAACAAGCGGTCCTATCCAAATATAAACATAATTAACCGTGAGCCCCCAACAGGTTGCACATGATTCAACAAAAACATTCTATTGGTACGAATTCCGACCCCCATTCATGGTCCTCATTTCGGTGTCTATTCTACATCAGATTTCCATCAGGACCCGCAGAAGACCTCCCACCAGAACAGGCATCCCTCGTAACCCCTATGTCTATTGCATCCCTTTTTCTAGATCTATGTCTTGAGTGGTAACCATCCACCCTGGATGTAGCATTGCAAACCTTTAGTTCTCAACTTGTAGTTCATGTGACAAAAAAGTAAACATTTAGATGTGAACTCTGACCTTAAGATTGGATGCATTGTCGGCATGTGTTCAGCATTGATTACCCAACAAACACACCCCGAATGCTTCAGTCATCACCGGTAGTGATTGAGCACCCAGCTTCGGTCCTATCATGCATTCCATCTGTACTACACCTTGTGTGGCCTGATGTGGTATTTGGTGATTGAGGTTAATGTTCCATGTCAGGAGAGCTGTTCATCCTCCTACATTTTCCATTCCCCTTCATCTCTTTTCGATTCACCGGGGGGTGATCCTTCCCCATGGGCTCCTAGTAGGTCCGATATACATTCAGCGATGTCTTTTTCCGAGATGAGTCTCAACGTCGATCCTTCCCACTCAAAGGTGAGTGAGAAGGGGTAACCCCATCGGTATCTCACTCCTTTGTCCTTCAGCATCTTCATGATTGGTGAGCACTTTTTCTTCATTGCTAGCGTAAGGGATGATAGGTCTTGATAGACAGAGATATTCGAGTTTCCAAGTGATTGCTGCGATACGTGTCTGGCATTTTCTAGGATCCGAGCTCTGTCAGCATAATTATGAAATCGAGCTAGTACTGATCTCGGGCCGCCTGGTCTGCCGCCAGCTCTGCAGATGTGGTCAATCTTGGGTTCGTCCACCGATTTGTCTTTAAAGAGGAGCTTCAGAATGGTGTGTAGGGTTTGCTTGAGGTCAAGGACGGTTTCGCCTTCTTTTTCAGGTATGCCGAACACCTGTATGTTATTATGGTGGTCTCTATTTTCGAGATGGTCGACCTTTAGGCGTGTTTCCTCATCCCTATTCTCTATCTCTGCAATGCGGAGGTCCATTTGGGCCTCCAGTGTATTCAAGGAGGTTTGATTGTGTTCGACTTGTTCCAGCCTGTCCTCCATTTTTTCCATCCTTTGTATGATTTTGTCTATTTTGCTGCCGATGTCAGCTCGCATGCTTCACATTTCGGTGAGTAGATCCGCAATGTCCGCCTTAGTCGCAGCTGCTTCAGACCAAGTTGTCGACATGTTGATCACAGGAGTTGGCTTCGGGGGTTCATGAATTGGTGTAAATTTGTATTTTGCCATTTTTCCCTTAAGGTCCATGGGCGATGGGACCCCGGCAATGAGATGTGTGGGTCTTTACTGTGTGTGTTGAGACTACAGAGCTGGGGTAATCGCTTGGGAGGCGAGAGCTCGCGTGTCTCAGCTTTGTCTTGGAGTGGCCAAGCGGGAGAGAGTGGAGCTGCTGCTGATAGTTCCCTAACCAATCGGCCTCTTGCATGTGGCCGTCCGCTTCAGCGCACGACATTTGATTGTACTTGTTTCTGTTGTACCCGGGTAGAGATAGTCACTTTCCGGCGTTTCTGCGCATCAGATAAAACCACATGTGATCCCGGTAGATAACTCTCCTGTGCATGGGCCGCACAAGGTGGCGTGTTGTATCCGTGATTCGAAATCAGGCAAAACCAAAGGGATATAAGGGATCTGAGGAGGGCACACACCCTGTGTCACAGGGGCCCAACCCTTAGTCCCTTGCTGCAGGAGCAAGGCCTTCTAGTGCCCTATAATTCACAAATTCACAAATCCTGTTGCGCCATAGTTTATTACCCCTTTCCAGGGTACTGGCCTCGCTTTATAAGTTCCAGTCTATACGCGTGCACTACGTGAGTCAGAAATCGGGGGCAGGAAGCCGGAGAGCAAAACTGGCTGTTGCAAGCGTGTCGCCAAACATCAGGCCCGTGCTCCGTGCGGTTTTCAAAGCATTCAGGCACCCATAAGAGAGCCCTCCATTTGCGTCATCCGTGGCACTGGGGAGGAGGATTGCATGTAACAAGATGCGGGGAGACCAAGGAGCTTATAATGAAGGTTTGGCGCCAGCTCTTTGTGTAGTGCGCTGTGGAAGTGCCCAATCCAATATCTGCGCTCCGAGGAGCCGGCAGTGCTCCCTTATGGAGTGAGGATGATTCTGCGTTACGCGGGGGCGCGTGATCGCCGCCTGGGCGTCTCCAACCTGGTGCAGCCTGGAATACGCGCCTGAAGAGAGCTCTAATGGGCCAGCCTTATTCCGCGGCGACCTCCCCACGGGTGCGGAGGGACCGCAAGTGTAATACCTGGTAATCCGGAGGCCTTCCTACGGGTCTGACCTCCACAGGCGCGTGGGTATGGTCTACTGCCTAGGGGCCGGGAACAGTTCAGGTGGGCTTCGTGGGTCCACTTCAGGGCCAGGCACGGCGTGACATGGGCTCCCTCAGATGGGCCCTGGCTGAAGTATGCGTCGATGGGAGCGTCTGGGTTCCGCTCGTAGCTCAGGGCAAGTGCGCAGGCCTTCCCTGCCATCAGGCGCCGGATTGCGTAAAGACAGATTTCTCCTCGAGAAAAGCTCTGATTTTGGTCGGGTCTTCTGCCAGGGCGTCCTGATAACTTCCGACAGCGGAATCCGATGTTATTTGAGTCGGGGGGGGGGGGGGGCGGTCTCGTGGTGGGGGCTCAATCCACTTTTCGGGACCCTTGCGCGGAGCTCACACGAAGAGAGATCTCATCCTTGCACCCCCTGGTGGCCGACCAGACCATTACCACTTTTAATGCGCCCTACAGGCTATGACTGGTTCCGCTGGTCAGGATCGCAAACCTCCACATGATTACAGACTGTACCAACGCTCCCCCAAGCCCCTTTTTCTTGCTGTCCTTGACTTTATCGCATTTAGCCTAATGGTTAATACCCAGGAATTAATTGTTTTCCTGAATCAGGAAATGGGCCTCGCTGTGATTTTTGTTGGACCCGGTCGTTGACTCTTTTGTGAAAAAAAAATGCTGAGGTCAGGACCTACACATGTTGGGCCCACCGCCAGCTGCTGTTTAACTGACCGGATTTTCTGTTTTTGCTTCCACTTTGGGGAGGGCAACACCAAATCATGCTGGCCAGCAATCATATCACAGAGTTAATTTGTTCTCCCCTGGTTTCCCGGGTCTCCCATTGATGCAACTGCCTCTCAGACACTAACACAGTCTTTGTTTGGCACCCCTCCTACTGCCCCCAGCGGACTCTGTGGGATGCCAAATTCCCAAGCCCTTTCCCTTGTGGGCTTCACCCTGCAGGGGAGGCCGGGATAGAGGTAGATAGGGGGCGTGGACAGGAGGAGCTTCCTGCTCAGCGAAGGATCCTGGGTCCAAGTGGCAAACTCCCACTTCCTTTTTGCGCTGACATCACCCTGCGGTAGGAGGCCAGGGTAGAAGTAGACAGGGAGGGGCGTGGCTAAGTGGAGCTTCTTGCTCACAGAGGGATCATGGCCAAGTGGCAAACTCCCTTTTCCCTTCGGGCATCAATTCATCTAGTGACAGTTACCAGCAAGGAGTTGTGTGTGCTTTGGAGTACGGAGCTTCATTCATTGGCTCCAAAGTTGCAGCGGTTGCGAGCTGCTTCCACTTCCCGACTTTCTTTGTTCTGCTACAACTGCTAACGGGCACTCTTGTGAACCACACCCCTCTGCAGCAGGGTCTCTCGGATCAAGCCTCAACAATGGGGAGCCTTCCCTGCTCCAGCTTTCCTCAGCTTGCTTCTGCACAGAGGCCTTGGGTGGGGACACAATTTCAGCTCTCCATTCACAGAAATTAGGTGCATCTGGAAAGACTATTAGTTTCTCACAGTCTCTTACAATGCTGCCACAGCCAAACAGTGCCTTTTTTAGCACAGCACCAACTCTGACACTTCAGGTGGAATCTGCTCTTCTCTTGCTCTGGCGTTCCCTTCTGTGGTCACACTTCCTAGTGAGCTGCCAGACTTGTGCTCTGCTTCTTCTTCTGCTACAGCTGTTGTTCTTCCAGCTTCTTTCAACTGCCCCTTCCTGCGGTTTCGGTTTTCTTATTTCTTCATTATTGTTAACAAAGACTTTTACTTCCCCTGATGTTGTTGGAAGAGAGAGATTGTGGGATTTTATCTTTTTGAGATAGATGGGACATGAAGGGCCACATTTTTGTCATTCCCCTTGGTGTACCTTTGATATTGAGGAGGACATTTAGGGATAGCAAATAATTGTTCTGAGGATGTGGTAGATTTAAGCTTTTTAATCCTAGGTTTTATTAGCTTAGGTTTAACCATAGGCGGAAATTCATCTGAATCGCAGCAGGTGATAACCCTCTCGTGGAATAGTCTTAAGAGTATCTTAGGAAAAATACCATGTCTCATCCTGCAAAATATCCCCACTACCCTGGCCCTTGTCTCCACCCAAGTGATCCTCCCACAGTACACCAACATCAGGATTGGGATCAGGAAGCGTGTGCCCTCTCCTGGCCACCTGAGAGGAGACTCTGGGCAAGATTTTGGTGCGATATCCACAGGATTCTCCACCCCCTCCTAATCCTCTCTCACCTGCGTCTACCCTGATTGATCTTCCTTTAGTCACTTTGGACCGATATTGCCATTGTCATGCTGAATGACTTTTGCTTTCCCAAGCCCTTTGCAACCACCTGCCTTTAACTTAACCTAGTCCTCCTATCCGACTACTCCCTGCAGCTTACCCACTCTGCGGGGGAGGGTGGGGAAATCTCTCTTGACCAGGTCATTTGCCCTGCTTCGCTCTTCTGCGCCAGGGGACCACTCCGGTGGTGATAGTGCGCGGTACAAATATCCTTTAACATTCTGATCTGGTCTCTCCATTGACCGTTCTCCCGTGTTTCACTTTAATCTCTCCTTCCCTCCTCTCCCCTCCTTAATGACCAAGAATAGATTCAAGCTGGACTCTCTTGAGCCTTACCTGAGTGATGTGAGTAACTCTCTCCTGTATCTCTCCCCTATTCGTGCCTCTTCTATTGACCATGCATTTTCTGACTTTCACTAGCACTTATGACTCCATTTCACCAACACTATCTTTTACGCACATTTACATCTTCCTGCCCCTAGACTCAGCCCCGAATTACCACTGAGATCCAGACCCCCAAAACAAAAATATGTCCTCCTTCTACCCTTACCTGCAAGGCTAAGAACCTCGGGGTCATCTTTAACTCCACACTTTCCTTCTCCTCACACATCTCCGACGTCTCTAAAAAGTCAAACATCTTACTGCACCTCCTTAGAGGTACTCTGCCTTTCCTCTCATTCCCTCAGAAGCTCACTGTCTCCCAAGCTCTGGTTCTTTCTATGATGGACTACTATAACTGCCTCTTTCTCAATCTACCTGCCTCCACTCTCCGCCCTTTACAACTAATCCAGAACAGGACTGCAAGACTTGTCCTTGGCCTCAAGCCCTGGCATCGTATCTCACCAGCTCTGAAATCCCTTAATTGGCTCCCAGTTGATGCAAGGATTACATTTAAAACCCTCTCCATTGTCCACAAGGCTTTCTGGGGCCAGAGTCCAAAATACCTTCATCTATCCCTCCGTAAATACCTCCCCTCTCGAGCCCTTCGCTCCTCTATTTCTAACTCCCTCAGGGTCAGTCGTTTTTCAAAGAAAAGAGCTGGGGGTAGTTCTGTCATTGGCTGGGGCCTTCCTTTCGAACAGCCTCCCTGCCATCTTGAAACTTGAGGAGAACTATCTATGTTTCCGGAAGCACCTCAAGACCTTCCTCTTCGCTTCTGCCTTTGCCCCTCTTCTGCGCTGCTGATCTGCTTTCTCTCTCGGCACCGTGCACCTGGCCACTCTGTCCTTCGGGCCCAGGTACCTGCTCACCCTGCCACCCTCCTGCACTGCCTCCGGGCCACCCATTGCACTGCGGTCTGTATCTGTACCCATGCAGTCCCCCACCCACTTTTCTTTTGCACCTACCAGATACACACCCTATCTGACTAACCTAGCACTTTGCCACCTGCTGGCTGCACTACCACTGTTCATTTATTTTACTTATTATGTATTCTGTTCTCTGCTCCGCACTTTCCAATTGTCCCCCCCCTTTCCATGCACTTTCCCCCTTTTCCCTTCCCCATGCACTTAAGCGTTCTCAATGTCACTGGGCCTAGTATGATGGTTGTTTTTGTTCTCCCCTGTTCCCCCCCTCTTTTTTCCTGGTCGTGCCCTGAAACACTTATGTATGAACGCGATATAAATAAAATATCATATCATGACATACAATACTGGAGCAAATCGCAGACCCAGACTCTACAAAAATTCCAAAGCTGCCCTGTCCTCTTCACTGGACTCAGTTAGTTCACTAACATAATAGTCTCCCTTCGCAGTCACAGATTACTGACAGAGGTCCTCCTTAGTTTTCTTCTCCTTGTGGCAACACTCCCGCTGGCTCAAAGGCGCGCTGCTGATGATGGGTGATATTTTTATTTTCTTTCTCTGTGGCTGAGGAATGTTTCTCTCCCCTGAGGTGCTGGGATCTGGGGAAAAGCCCTGCAAAATGGCCTTAGGCAAGCCTACAGCCTTTCAGGTGGAACCTGCCAGGGGAAGCAGCTTTGTTCGGGTTCAATGTCCCTTCAGTGCCTCGCCTATCGGTTTAGGCATTATACATTATTAAGTGTCCTGCCTGGCAGTCCCGTATGTCCATGTTGATGACACTTTCCATGTTTACCATTTCATGAACATACATGGTTGGGTGTGCAATTTTAAAATGGTGCCTTTTCTTTAGACGCACTAATGATTGGGAATAAATATTCCCACTAGTCATGCTTGTAAATCCCAGAATGTTAAAAGGTATGTGAACCTATATAAAACAGCAGTGCTGATGAAGTACACTTACATGTATGTAACCTATTAATTTTAGCTCTTTTTCACCACTTTGCAATTCAAATGGGAATAGCATACCAACATACAGAAGCAAATGACCATAGATGTGATGGGTAACTTGTTGTAGAAATAGGTGAAGAAAGAGGATTAGATCTGAACTTCCCATTTGCAGTCCTTTTCCATGCATATAATTGGAATTGTATGTTCTCTAGAAACCTACTGTCATAGAACACAGAAGAACACTTTAGATGTCCCAAAGGAGCCCACATCCATGACGTTAGTACTAGCGTAAATGTTTCCATTGGAGCCCTTAAGCATAGATGAAACTGCATACTGAGCTTCATGTATATTTGTAAATACTAGTGCTACATCATTTTAATTATGTATTTGTGTTTTTATAATGCGCCTATACAGAAAATGGTGTTTGATGGCGCCACAAGATTAAAGGGTGGCGGGGGGAAGAAGAATAACAATAAACGGTCCTACTAGGCCTTGTGACATTTGTATTGTGCAAGTGCTGCAACAAGAAGTGCTTGGGGGGCCGGGGGCGAGGGAAGCTGGGGAGGGGAAGTGCCATTCATATAGGAAATTGTTAATGCTAAAATGGGAAGGCAAGAGTGGAGAGCAGACAAGTGCTGAGGGAGGGCAGTGAGCAGGATGAGTGTTACGGAGATGCCAGGTGGACAAGTGGCAGGGGAAAGCAGGGAATGAGGTTCCACATGCTAAGTGCGAGGTCAGGGCTGGATCAGGCTCAGTAGGGGTGTAGGCCCCGTTAGGCTAGTAAAGGGGAGGGAGCCTGGTAGGGCAAGTGTGGGTTTTTGGGGTCGGGGGGGGTCGGGGAAGAACGAAGTTCTGGGGTAGACTGGGAGAGGAGGGCCTGTAGGACTCAGAAGGAACCAGGCAGCCAATCAAAATGCGGCAAAGGGGGACATTAGCAGTGGAAGGGGCGAGGGAGAGGAGGAAGAAGAGAAAAGGAGTCCTGCGAAGCTTCTGGAACCCAAGGAGATCCGGCTCAAGCCTAAGAGGGGCAGGGAGGCCCTGCCTTAGGGAGGCTTCTGCGGAAGACCGAGATCTATCCCCCACTCTCTGCTTGGAAAAGCATATGATCTGTAGAGAGTTGGAGCTAGAAAACCAAAGGGCTTTAGCAGGGAGGCATTTAGGGAGAGATAGTTGGAGATAGCGGGGTCCCAGGACCCAGAAAACCTTGTGGATGATGCAGGAGGTGTTGAAGTTGATTGTCGCAACAACCGGGAGCCAGTGGAGATATTTTAGGGCTGGAGAGATGTGGCGCCTGGGCTTGAGGCCAAGGATATGTTTCGCAGTCCTATTCTGGATGAGTTGGAGGGGGAGAAAGGAGGATTTAGGCAGATTGAGGTAGAGGCTGTTTCAGTAGTCCAGCCTAGAGAGGACCAGAGATCTGGAGACAATGAGTTTCTGGGGGAAGATGAGGAAAGGGAGAGTGCCTCTGAGGAGGTGCAGCTGAAAGTGGGCCTTCTTGGCAAGGTCCGCGATGTGGGGAGAGGAGGAGAAGGAGGAGTCGAAGGTTTTTTGCCGCACAAGAGGATGAGGCGAGTGAACCCCTGGAGGGTAGCCAGAGAGGAGGAGGCGGTAGGGGTGCCAACGTGAAGGATCTCAGTCTGACTGGCATTAAGGCAGAGATGATTAGCCCCACACCATGCCTGAATGGCAATCAGACAGTCAGGAATGAGAGAGGAAGAAGAGAAGGGAAGTGGAGGAAAGCTTGAAGGAGAGCTACATGTTGGCTGCATAACACTGTAAGTGAAGAGAGAAGGCTGAGATCAAATGGGCTAGAGGGGCGGCAAGGTAGATGTTGAAGAGCCACTGCATGAGGGGCACACAGGTGGAGTGTATGATGGGGAGAGAAAAGGGCCCAATTGAACCAGGGAAGGTCGGTCAGAGAGGAAGGAGACCAACCAGTCCAGTGCCAGGTCTGTGATGCCAAGGGTATCACAGAGCCGATTTATAAGGATGGCGTTGGTGACCGTTTCAAAGGCAGAGGAAAGGTCAAGAAGGATAGGAACGGAAGAGTTGAGAGCAAGCCTTTATGGGTGTTCAGGAAATCGGTTTCTGTGCCTCTGGCTGCTCTGAAGCCAGAGGTCCACTGGTGGTCGTGGAGAAAACCAACCGATTCAGTGTGGTGGATCAGCTGAGAGAGGACCAGCTTCTCCAAGATCGTCATAATGTGCACTAATTCTGGCCCATGCTTGGCATTGTCTGATTAGCTAAAGAAATGCAAGTTCTCATTCCAAAAATGTTTTATTTTTATCTGCAGCCATGGCTGAGTGTGAGTGACCCAGAGGATACACCATTCCTGGATACTGTACTGCGGAAGCGAGCAGTGAAGGTCAAACATGTGAAGAGACGAGAAAAGAAATCTGACAAGAAGGTAAGAAAAGGCTGGTCAAACTTTGGTAGGGGTTAGTAATGTGCTTTTCATTAAAACCTTTTTCCACTATATATTCAAAGCTTTTGTGTTGTTAAATGCATGTAAACTATGGTTATAACCTGTACTTTTTGTTTTTTTCCTGACAGATTTACTGTTAGGGAAAATTCTCAGAAATGTGCCAATTCCGTCCAACTTGAAGACCCCCAGCAACTTTGCTGGATTTTGAGGACTTGATTTTTTTAACGTGGAGAGAGTGGGACCCTTTTTCCCACTCTCATATATTTTAATGTGATTTTCTACACTGTTTCCTTTGGTTATGGAGTCTAACAAACTCCATAGGCATCATCTTTTACAATTGTGTCACAAAGCACCTCTAGTGCAGTGACACAGGGAAGTCTTCCAGATTTCCCAAGGTTTCCTAGAGCAGTAAAGTGAAATTGACATTACTTAACATTGTAACTTTCTAGACCCAACACACACTATCTTACAATAGAGTGCTGGAGGGGTTACTTAGTATTCTTTGTTCAGATGCTTATGTAACATGTTTTATGTTACCATTTCCTCACTGAATGGCTGGTGGCAGTGGTTTCGTTTTGTACTACCGTGGTTTGCACTTACCATGCCCGTTCGTGGCTCCGATAAAGCAACCGCTGAGCCATCGTTTGCAAAATGGCGCAGAGCCTTCTTTGATAAAATGGCCACCGGTCTTCTTTTCACGTCATGTCTTTGTGGAAAGGTCCTTCTAGAGATTTTCTCTGCGCGCCAAACCAGGTTTGGTCTTTGTTCATTTCGCCTTTGGTGGGGTTTCTGATTGAAACCCGCCTCTGGCTCCAGAGTGTCTGGGGTAGGCAGGAAGTGACGGAGGTGCCCGAAACTCCCTGTGCTTAGTCTCCTAGGAGACCCAAATGCTATCTGTGGTGATTGGCTGGCAGACTGTCTGGCAAGAACAGCCACCCTGCTTGGGTGAGTGACAGCTAGGCTGGAATGAATGGGAGAGAACTGAATAAAAGGCAAGTCTTTTGGCTTGGAAGGCAGAGTCGACCACTGGACGAAGGAACTGAAGAAGAGCTTGAAGAGGACGCCTGCTGCAGCTCCTGGACTGTTGGTTTGCCCGGTGAAGCCCTGCTGCAGTGCTAACTTGCCAAGTTTGCATCGTCAGAGAAGCCCCTGCAAGGACGACTTCTCCCTTTGAGTTGGTGGGACCAATCAACTCCAAAGTAAGCCACGTGGCATCCAACTCAGAGCTGTTTGAATTTCCACAGATTTGCTGCTGGAAACCGTAGAGCCAGGGAGAGGAACACCAGATTTTGTGCGTTGCTTTTAACCTGGCCTAGAGCTTTTGGAAGATCCTCTGGACTCCCAAGAAGCAGGACTGACCAAGCCTGAGTCCCCTCAACAGAGCGCGGGACCCCAGAAGCAAGAAAAGCCCACCTCAACAGCCAGGAACCACATTGTTGCTATTTGTGGTGGTCGCAAGGAGCGAAAACGCGAAACAGCCACTGTAAGTGAAATTGCCGGTTGCCAGTCCCAGTGCATTGCAGGAGTCCCACAACGTCCTCCCTCTTGTCCCCACGAGTGAGGCCCAGGAACAGTGAGACCTGCAGAGCAGCACAGGAACAGAAGTCATCAGCTGCATATTTTCTTCATTGCTAAACTACTGTAAAACTAGCCTAAGAGAACTTACCTCTTACTGTGGAAGCGCTTGTAACTTCTGCAACTCACAAGTCTAATCAGCTTGTGGCCCTACATTTGATTATTCTTTTTATCAAAGACTCCTAAGAATGTGTGCAAAGACTCTTGGCTTAGCCTATTGAACTGTATCACTCTTCTAAGACGATCTGAAAGTATTTCCCTTGCTTAAGGTTATTGGTGATCTCTTGTGTTCTAATAACCTTTGCCTTTTACCAACTTTAAGAGTGTTCTGAATACCAACAGTAAGATATTAATCTCCCCAGCACCCTTGTCATTTAAGTCACCTGAGGGTGTAGGTTGTGTCTGTGGGCCATCCCAAAAAGATCTTGTCTGATTCAGACACTCAGAGTGTACAGTATTGAAGTGTACTTGTGTGTTACTATTATATTGCTCCCTTCTAAAGAATGCTTTATAACTGACTGATAAATAAATTGATAATTGTTTATGCAAGAAACCTTGAGTGTAAGAGTTTATTTGAATACCTGTAACTGTGAATCTTTGTGTAACTCCACTACTGCTCTCATTTCCCCTCTTGAGATAAGCCGGGCTGCTCAACACGCTACCAAAACTGTGTAGTACAAGCTTGTACCAAAGGTTGGGTTTCCTATACCTGTAGTCATAGTTGTTTGTAGTGTTCCCAGAGGGTACTGCATTCAAACTTTGCCTAACAGTGATGGCAGGTGGTGAGGATATACTGTAGAGTTGTTACATTGAGAGTTTGCTTTACTTTTGTTCAAATAGTAACCTTCACAAGGCTAAGATCCACTAGAAAAGCAATTGTAACATGCCAGAAATGGATAACTTCAGACAGGAAGTTCTGATCATTCTGACAGTAGAGCAACTGAAAGAAATGTGTAAAGTCAGGTCTCTCCCTGTTAAAGGAAAGAAAAATGAACTAATTGCAAGATTGATTATTCAAAAAAGTCTGGGTAGTAGGCCTGTCACACCTACTATCCCAGGAAATGTGGAAAATGATGATGAGGATGATGATGATTCAGAGTCTAACTCTAATAATGTTGAAGTGTTAGAGGAGTCTTAGGAGGAGTGCCCATCTTTACCTCAACAGGCTCTTATGCCTCAGCCTTTAGCCACAGGGACCCTACCAGGTCCAGTACTGAGTCCAGAATGTGTCTCTCTTGAAAAAAAGAGACTTGAGTTAGAGTTTAAAAGATTACAAGTCCAAGGTGAAAACAAACATCAGGATCTCAAACTAAGGGAAATAGAATTACAACATGCTCTTGAAATGGAGAAATTGTCTCATGAAAATGTTTCTATCCCAGAGTCATCTCGGTCTTCCAGTCCTAAGAGACCTTGCATGCCTAAAGAAGCAGTATGTATGAGGTGAAACTTGATATTTTGGATTGGTTGGGTGCTTTTGAATATAACTATGGGATTCTGGGTTTCACATGGAATCAGTTGATCCCTTGGCTTTTGTCTAGGCTCCCCCAGGTTCCAACTGATGCTGTAATGGAGGTGGGGGAACTTGAAAGATTGGAGTATGAAAATGGGAAGCTAGCTTTGATAGCTAGATTTAGGAAAACTCCTTCCCAGTACATTAAGGGGGTTAGGACCCTCAAACAGACTGATGGTACCTCTTGGACTACGTGGGTTTGTGAATGTTTGAAAAACTTAGATGGTTGGGTTAAGGGTTACAGAGTGAACTCTTTTGAAGGAATGAGAAATCTGTTTTTGTTGGAATTTATTTTTGATGCCTGCTCTCTTGAGCTGAGACAGCACTTGGCTGACTCTAAAGAGATTGATCCCAAGAAGCTAGCAAAAGCTGCTAACTTCTGGGTTGCCAACAGGGCTACTCACAAGGATTCTGGGGACCCTCATAAAGAGGATGAGGGGAAGCAGCACAAGAAAGATGATCGAGAATTCTAAAACCCCCCCCATCCAAAAGAGGGCCACAAACATAAGAAGGGTAAGCCACATGGAAAACCAGGTCAGTCTAGTGAAACCTCTGGTGCCAAACCAGAGGGAGGTTAGCAGAAGCCCGCATTTGTCAAAACATTAGGAAAATGTTATGCTCGTGGGTCTACTGACCATGTCAAAAGGGATCCCAGATGCAAGGGTAAACCTTCAGGGATCTACACTGCCTCCTTAGCCTTCATCCCTGAGGGAGAAGCACATATGGCAAGTGGAAATGTTCAACTATTGGCTGAATACCCCATTGGAGTCTCTGCCAGTGTTTCTTTAGTGTCCTTGGGTCCGTGGGAACAGCAGAATTTAGATGTGTATAACTCTAAACCAGATAACACAAAATAATACTACAAGGACAGTGTACTTGTAAATGGTCAGGAGACTCCTGCCATTAGAGACACTGGGGCCAGCATCACAGTGGTGGTTGGAGCCTTTTTCAAACCTGAGGATGTTGCTAAGGCACCCAAAGGTCCCACTAAGCTTGCTGGAGGCCCTATCCAGATGGTTCCAATACTACCAGCTCTCATCTAGTGCAACAATATGACTGTAAGAATACCAGTTAGTGTACCAAGTGAGGTGCCTTGGAGAGTCCTTTTGAGGACTGACTTTAAAACTCTTGGAGTTGTATCAATCACCCCCAGGCCTCCCAGTAAAAGGAAGCAGGAGCAGACTAGAAAGGTCAGAGAGCTCACTTTAAATGACTTTCAATGCGTTGTTACAGAAGAACCTATAAAACCTAGTCCACAGGAAGAGCCAACTTCTATTTCCAAGAATAAAGAGACCAAGGGAAAACCCAAGGTCTCAGGAAACAAGAAAGATAGCACTCCTGTGCATCAAACCGGGACATCCCCGAGAGGACAGTCCAAAGTCATACCTGTGACTGCTCCACCAGCTGAGTCTGAATGTGAGATCCATCCAGGAGAGGTTGAGTCAGCTACTGAGGACTCTGAGCTGGAAGAAGACCTTCCCCCTGTTGGAGATCTGGATCCTAAAGACCATCCTGAGCTGTACTCTTTACTGGCAGAAGGTGGCCCCTTTAGGGCAGACTTCAGTAGAGGTCAAAGAGGGTGTCCACTCTTGAAGGGCTTCACCAACAGGCAGCTTCCCAGCTGGAAGGGCAAGAGCCAGGGAAGCACAGGTTATACTGGAAGATGGCCTCTTCTACAGTGAACCTATTGAGTCTACCCCAGGAGACTACAGAAGACTTTTAGTGCCGCAGTAGGTGATACCTCAGTTTCTACAGGTAGCCCATGAGATTCCTTTGGCTGGTCACTTAAGTTTTAAGAAGACCAAGGAAAGGGTTTCTCTTTATTTCTACTGGCCTAAGATGGGGTCAGATGTAGATACATTCTGTAGGAGCTGTCACACTTGTCAGACATCTGGCAAGAGTGGAGCCAAGAATGTGGCACCTTTTGGTGCCCATCCCAGTGCTGGGAATCCCTTTTGAGAGGGTAGGAATTGGCATTGTTGGTTCCTTAGACCCTCCAACATCTTCAGGCAACCAATTTATATTGGTTGTGGTAGACCATGCTACCAGGTACCCTGAAGCCATACCTATGAGGACTGTCGCATCTCAAGCCGTGGCTAAGGCCCTACTTTGTATGTTTACCAGAGTAGGTTTTCCTAAGGAGGTTATCTTTGATAGGGTAATCCTACTTTATGTCCCACTACATGTAAGCCATGTGGAAAAACTGTGGAGTGACCTACAAGTTCTGAACAGCCTACCATTGTCATGGTCATGAAGTCAGGGGCACAGGCATGCAGGAGTCGCATGCACAGGAGACCTGGGTGGACACTGTCCTGGCGTCTTTGGCGCCAGGCTCATGAACAAAAGTAAACAAGGACATCCATTTAACGCCAAAAAGCTTTTATTATGGACATAGCACTTCAGATGCATTAACCTTGAACATTCCATCCATTAAGCAGGATGCATTAACCTTGAACATTCCATCCATTAAGCAGCCCCAAGAGTATTCTTGGGTGTGGCTGCTAATGGATTGCCTTTGCACATAAGCACTCTCTAGGAGTGGCAGGGTGTGGCTGGTAAACCGGCCCAAATGGGCATGCCCACGATCTCAGCTATATAAGCTGCCCCAATCCGCAAGACAGACGCTTTGCGTTATTCTGCACTTGCAAGCAGCGTAACGCTCACTGTCGATTGAGGTCCGACTTACCCTTTGAAGATCCTGCTTCCTGGACATCCTGCCAGCATACTTACCAACTGGGGGAAGCTGTTCTTACCTGTACATCTCTTCGGTGAACCAAGTATTCCTCTTTACACTTTCCGGAACGCCGAAATCGTCATCTTGGCACCGCAGCACGACACGCTCCATCGTCGACAGCAGTGCCTGCAAGGAAAAACAGAAGACCAGGTTAGACATCGAAACAACTGTCAGTTTAAGGTTGCGCTTCGCCTTACTTCGCGCTTTTCCTTAAACCATGACTTACCTGCTGTCGAACATTGCGGTAGCATCCATCTTCCATCCGGCCGCGTCTCCCGTCTCACCGCTGCATTGAGGCCAGATTTCCATCTAAGGGAAGAAAACAGAAGGGAGACATTATTGCGGGCATAAATAGGAGCAACATATAAAGACATTAAACAGAACAAACAGCATCACAAGAGCTCAAGAAAGACTTAACAATCATAAGGAGAATCATAGTCGCAGCTGGACTGGACTAATCCTTATCAGGGATCAGTGAAGGAACTAGATCCCATTTGACACGCCCCTTCCCGAAGTAGCAGGGCGGAGAGCTTATCTTCCATAATTCACAGGTGAGCTTTATGGGCCGGCGTATGCTCACAGAAACTGTACTTTGGGTTAAGTGGTTCGAGAGGTACAACAATCACAGATTGGCGCACTCACACACTGTTATCCCCACGCAGGAGCAGTATCACCATGTACCACCGCTCACAGCTTTGCTACTGAGGGAGAGGCCTGAAGGAGGTGATTCAAGTTCAGGGAGGGCTGCAACCGTGCCCCAACGCCTCCGCAGAGACCAAGTGAGCGTAACAAATATCCCCAGACAAATTGATTGGTAGAGAGGTTTAATAGAACTATGAAGAGCATGATAGGTGCTTTAGAAGAACCCCATGGTGTCAGTCTGGAAAACAAAACCCCTACCCATTGTCTTGCCCCCCCGGGCAAGCATGCTCCGGTCTCAGACAATCTTTGACAATCCCCTGGGGCGGGGTGGCCTATACCGCCCCTCACCTCTCATATCTCAGGCCCTATGTGCACTGTGATACTCCTATCTTACTACTGTAAACACAAATCACAAGCCACAAAAAAAACACATGAATCGATTCAATTATAACAATGGAATACATTTATTTATGCACTGCTTAGCATAATTCAAACCATGCTAAAACTTTATAAGCCTATATCGAATTTGCACCTTTTATGCTTCTGGTGCAAATCTACCATGCATCCATAACTATAAGCCTTTCAGGTTCCTAATGCAAGCCTGTAATGCAAGCCTGTAATTCTAATGCAGTCTAAATGCAAGCCTGTGATTCAAGCCTGTGATACAAGTCTGTGATTCTAATGCAGTCTAATGCAAGCCTGTGTTTCTAATGCAGTCTAATGCAAGCGTCAAACATCCAGCAGTCCTCTCCTATATGCAGAATGAAACCTCTCCAATCCACACCATGCTTCACACTCACTCTCTTAAAAAATCCATGTCTGATCTCCCCTTTCCCAACCTCAAAGCTCCCTGTGAGTGTCTAACCAACAACTAGATGGTGTCACATTCTAATCATGGGCGTAATTTTAGGGAGGTGGGGGGATGGACAGGGATGCCCGTCCCCAACCTCCATGGGACACCATTCTGTCCCCACTCTTTTTGGCTCAGGCACCTCCCCTTCAGATGCCATGTCTTTCCCAAACCCATCAACAAAGTTACCCCACTAAATGTAATCAATCAGTTTGTCTAGCCATGAACCATACTTCCCATTTGCTTCTCTCTCCTCTCCAGCTCTGTATTTGTCATGCCAGGGCTCTCCTCTTCCCGCTACTCTCTTCAATCAGTCAGACAGCAGTGGCAGGCCCCTTAAGATCTGGTCACACGACTGCTTCTGCCAAGCTCTGACAAGCTCTCTGCCCCAAAGCCATCGGATTCTGCTGCACCAAGACATCTCTCCCTCATTCTCAGGATTCTATCCAAAACTCCATCAGCAACTAGCTCGAACATACTCCATCAGTTTCTAACCCGATCCTCCAACAGACACTCAACAACCAGCAAGGACTAAGGGCAACTCCTTCACAGGAACTCCCTCGAACTAGACACTCTCCTTTGTCTCCAGCTCTGATTATAGTTGTCATGATGCCTGCCTCCAAGGAGCCAGGTCCGACCCAGCAACCCCAGAGGCAGGCATCATTCCCCCCAGGGAAGTGCCAGCGGGCCCAAGCTGGGGCCCTTTGGACACAGTCCTGGCGCCTTAGGCGCCAGGCTCATAAAGCTAGACAAGTGTTCAAGTGATTTAATGTGCACTTACCTGATGCAGACCATGCTGCTACATCCAGGCCCTCTTGAGGCCTGAATGGAACTACTTTACCTGTGGGACTACTTTCCACCTGGGTGTGGTCGGGGAAGGATACATACCTGATCGGTGGAAGGATACATGCCTGGAACTTCTTCCAAAGCTATTTAAACCACGCCCGATCAGCAACTCATGCTTCGCGTTGTTCTGCTCCTCGCAGCTGGACGCTCACCGTGTCAGCTCCTGCATCTGGACTTCAGCCACGCCTGTCAGCATCCTGGGTCGCCTGCAAAGCGAGATAAGAGAGAATTGGCGAGAAAGAAGACCTTACCTGCTAAAGCTGCATCACGGAGACATCACACCGACGATCCTGAAAGGGAAGAAATCATTTTAAAAGCATTTCGCTTCAATCGCTGCAGCGCTGCATTTCACTCACCTTTCCTGGGCGCCTCCATCTTCAGCAGCGATCATGCCGATCATCCGGATCCGCACCCACTTCCCAGAGCCTAGAGAGAAAAGACAAGAAAACAAGGTGAGAGAAGGAAGGGAAATAGGAAAAGCTCAGTTTCCTTCGAAGACTTACCTGTTGGGTCATTCCCATTTCATTTCGGGTCCTGCCGCTTCCTGGCATTCCGGACCCCAGCCCCAATGGGGAAAAAAGACAAAGACATTGAATGAGCGAATGCAAAGACATTACCTGAACGCTCATCCGGAACTTACACTTCGGGTCGGCGCCATATCTCCGGCATTCCGAACCCCGGCCCCTAAGGGGAAAAAGACATAAGCATTAGCGCTTGCTGCAATAAGACAATGAACATTATTATTAAGCTTGAACTTGCAACAGAACTCTTACAGCGCCTCACCTGAATAGTCAAGCTTATTTTGAACTCCCATCAAACCTCAATCCAGTGAAGTAACTGGGTTTCAACGCGCCCCTGCATCAGAAGCAGGATGGAGAACTCATCTTTCCAGACCCTAAGGTGAGACTTCGCGGGGAATCGTGGAAGGGTATCGAGGAGGATTGGAAGGGAGTGGGAGGCTTGAGCATTATTCCGTCAGTAGGTAATACTCCCTTTTCACGCACAGGGGAATATTCCTGCGAGCCAGAAAAGCCAGAGTAGAGGGGCCCTTCCTGTCCATCATCAGAGTCCTCCGCTTCACCATTGAAGAAGCATCAGCACTCGAAGCCAGACCTGCGCCTCCGTGGGAATCAGGTGAGCGTGACAATAGTTTCCAATGGCGCACTTATTTCTATGGTTATTTACATTCCCTACTAAGAATGTCTATTCCCTTTGTGTACACATTAACAATGCCTGTTTAGCCGGAGACTTGGTAAAAAACCGAGTCACACAGCCGCTCTCCGTTGCACCCAATGTGGGTAATGAAATTATAAAGTCCTTCAAAACTGTATGCATTTGGTAGAAACTGCAGTTATTAGGAATCAAGTGAGCAGGTTGCTGCCAAGAAAGAGTCTCTGTTGTTTTGCAACAATATTTTTTATAAACAAATCCCAAGGAACATCACTAATAAACTCTTAGTGAGGAAACGGCTGACACATCTGATTTACATAGCAGATTTTAACAAGCCAGTGCATTTCGCAGAACCTTCTCCTTCATCAGGGCAAGTCTGTGGTGTACAAATTGCATCCATGTGTTTTGTTTTATCAAACATGATAACACAAATAGAATACAACATACCGTTAATGGATGGTTTCAAAGGTGAATGGTAGCACACAGAAAGAAAAAAGATAAAACAAAGTTGAGAGGGACAATATAATACAAAGTTTCCTTGGTGCAAACGAAATGCCATAATCACATCTGTTACCGGATGATGTGAACAGCCCAAGTTAAAAGTGATGCAGGGTAATATCCGTACCAAAATAGTGTACGGCCTTCTAAATGGCTGCCCAGTGTACTACACGTCAGAACGAACGTGGTGTTCTGTGGGAAAAGATCAGTAAGATCGGATCAGTAAAGATCAATAGTAGAATAAGAAGACAATGTCAGGTAATCAGAGCAATGAGCGGAGTGTAACTGGATGTACACAGGGGTCTGAATCACAGCTTATCGCGGGCACGTGAACGCAGCGAGGGGCTGCAGTGTTGAAACCGTTGTCAAGGCAACCCTACTTTTAAATAGCATGTGACCGCACCGCGCCCGATTGGTAGCACGATGCGGATACAGAGCACGGCTAGAAGCGCAAATATTTGAAAAAAAGCAACATCATTCAATTTAGAAGACATCTGGGTAATTAACAAGAATTATGGAGCAATCAAAAACAACATAATTTGGAAAAATGAAAATAGAAGAAATACTGCTCAGTTTTACGGTTACTGTGGCAAGACTATGCCAAATTCACTCAGAACCGCATCGTGTCTAGAGATGCGTGGGTGGAACACTGCCATGGAGTAAGTAGATCAGACTGGAGAAGTCGATGAAGGGTAACAAAACTACAATACTAAAAAGAAAAAGAAAATCAAGCAAAGCATAGAAAACAGAAGTGTGCAGCGTTGAATAACATTAAGTACCCTGATCAAAATACAGGTAATAATAAAGAAGAGAAGGGCACCATGGTCACAGGTGGTGCCACCGGCTGGTGGCACCTCGGGTCCCAGACAGGAAGTCCGGGATAAGTGGCCATGGTGCTCTCTGGTTACCAATCCCGTATGCTGGGAGATGCATCCAATTGAAAGGATGCAGCATACACAGAGCAACTGAATCATGGTGATGAGGTTTGGATCAGCTTAACAGTATAGAAAAAACATATTTTAGGAAAACCACAGGGGGACCAATGTTCAAACCAGCGTGCATGCAGTAGTCAACTGAAAATCAGTAAAATGAGTAACTTGTGAAATAATAAAGTTAAGTACATAATGGATAAAGAAAATGGAATATGTGAGCCCACATGTGTAGATCAAATCAACGAACAGATTAGATTTCATATATAGCAGTGATAGTTCATCTCCTCATTGAGACCATTGGGAACCAGGCTGCTTAGTTTATCAATCCAAAAGGTTTCTCTCCTGTTAAGTCGTCAGCCCAAGTCTTCATGTGGGTTATTTCGTTATAGTACTTCTAGGATCAAAAACCTAATTTGTGTCAAGTTATGGCTTTTTTCAACCCAGTGGCGGGCGATCGCAGAGTTGGAGTTAGCATTACGGATACAGGATCGATGTTCATTGCAACGGGTTTTTGCTGATCTAGTGGACTGGCCCACATTATATTTCCCACATGGGCATTTGATGCCATATATGATATTAGTGCAATCGCAGGTGCCAAAAGTTTTAAGCAATATCTTCTTGCCTGTCCGTGGATGGTAAATGGTGTTACCTTTAATTACCAAATTGCAATTAGTGCAGTGAAGACAGGGAAATGTCCCAGTTCACTTTGTGATTGGTTCTTTTAGTGGTGGTCTTGTGTGCACTAATTTATCCTTTAGGTTCCTGCTTCTTTGGGAGGCAAAGACTGGTAATTCGTCAAACAGATTATGTACCCTTACATCATTCCTGAAAATACTCCAGTGTTTCTTAATGACATTTTTAATCTTATTGCTCTGTAGTGAGAATTTGGACACATACAGGAGATTTAAGTTCTCTCTTGTTTTTTTTAGGGTTAGACAGTAAGGTGTCCCGATCAATAGTACTAACTCTCTGAGATGCTAAGTCCAACTCTTCTTTCTTGTATCCCCGTGGTAGAAATTTTTCTTTCATCTCAGATTGTTGTGTCAAGCAATCAACAGGATCGCTGACAATCTTTTTGACACGTAACAGTTGGCTATATGGAAGGTTGTGAAGTAAGCTGGGTTGATGAAAGCTTAAACGATGCAATAGGTTGTTGCGATCTGTATTCTTACGGAAGAGGGTGGTCTTGTAGCCAGTAGTTCCCTTCTCTACTTTGACATCAAGGAAGGTAATCATGTTAGGTGATATTTCTCTGGTGAATTGGATAGGACTGTCTATATTGTTCAGATACTCGAAAAAGACATTGAAGGATGTCTCTGTGCCCGACCAGATTCCAAAAATGTCGTAATTGTATCGTACCCAAAGGTGGATATTCCTGTTCCATTCCTGTTTAGTGAGTAGGTAATCATTCTCGAACTTGTACATGAAGCTGTTGGCAAATTAGGGTGCCATCATGGCACTCATTGATGTGCCAGAAATCTGAAGAAAAAACTGGTTGCGATACTGAAAATAAGAAAAGTCTTTCTACAACCACTGATACAGAACACCCCTACTTACATTTATGATGCTACTCATTTTTTGCAGAAGCTTAATACCACAACCTTTCAATAAGATCACTTGATGTTTACTATAGACGTGAAGAGCCTATACACATCTATACTCCATAATGTTGGCATTGAATCTGTTGAATGGTTACTACTTCAGACATCTAACGTCACAAAAGGAATTCATATTGACCCTACTCCAATTCATCGCTGAGGATTCTTATTTTCAGTATCGCAACCAGTTTTTTTCCCTCAGATTTCTGGCACATCAATGGGTGCCATGATGGCACCCTAATTTGCCAACAGCTTCATGTACAAGTTCGAGACTGATTACGTACTCAATAAACAGGAATGGAACAGGAATATCCACCTTTGGGTAGGATACATTGACAAAATTTTTGGAATCTGGTCGGCCACTGAGACATCCTTCAATGTCTTTTTCGTGTATCTGAACAATATAGACAGTCGTATCCAATTCACCAGAGAAATATCACCTAACATGATTACCTTCCTTGATGTCAAAGTAGAGAAGGGAACTACTGGCTACAAGACCACCCTCTTCCATAAGAATACAGATCGCAACAACCTATTGCATCGTTTAAGCTTTCATCAACCCAGCTTATTTCAGAACCTTCCGTATAGCCAACTGTTACGTGTCAAAAAGATTGTCAGCGATCCTGTTGATTGCTTGACACAACAATCTGAGATGAAAGACAAATTTCTGGCACGGGGATACAAGAATGAAGAGTTGGACTTAGCATCTCAGAGAGTTAGTACTATTGATCGGGACACCTTACTGTCCAACCCTAAAAAACCAAGAGAGAACTTAAATCTCCTGTATGTGTCCAAATTCTCACTACAGAGCAATAAGATTAAAAATACCATTAAGAAACACTGGAGTATTTTCAGGAATGATGTAAGGATGCAGAATCTGTTTGACGAATTACCAGTATTTGCCTACCAAAGAAGCAGGAACCTACGGGATGAATTAGTGCACACAAGACCACCACTAAAAGAACCAATCACGCAGCGAACTGGGACATTTCCCTGTCTTCACTGCACTAATTGCAATTTGGTAATTAAAGGTAACTCCATTTACCATCCACGGACAGGCAAGAAGATATTGCTTAAAACTTTTGGCACCTGCGATTGCACTAATATCATATATGGCATCAAATGCCCATGTGGGAAATATTATGTGGGCCAGTCCACCAGATCAGCAAAAACCCGTTGGAATGAACATCGATCCTGTATCCGTAATGCTAACCCTAACTCTGCGGTCGCCCGCCACTGGGTTGAAAAAAGCCATAACTTGACACAAATTAGGTTTTTGATCCTAGAAGTACTATCACGGAATAACCCACATGAAAACCTGGGCTCACGACTTAAAAGGAGAGAAACCTTTTGGATTGATAAACTAAGCAGCCTGGTTCCCAATGGTCTCAATGAGGAGATGAACTATCACTGCTATATATGAAATCTAATCTGTTTGTTGATTTGATGTACACATGTGGGCTCACATATTCCATTTTCTTTATCCATTATGTACTTCACTTTATTATTTCACAAGTTAGACTAATTTTACTAATTTTCAGTTGACTACTGCATGCACGCTGGTTTGAACATTGGTCCCCCTGTGGTTTTCCTAAAATGTTTTTCTATACTGTTAAGCTGATCCAAACCTCATCACCATGATTCAGTTGCTCTGTGTATACAGCATCCTTTCACTCCTTTCACTTGGATGTATTCCCCAGCATAGGGGTTTGGTAACCAGAGAGCACCATGGCCACTTATCCCGGACGTCCTGTCTGGGACCCGAGGTGCCCTCCCCCGGTGGCACCACCCGTGACCATGGTGCCCTTCTCTTCTTTATTATTACCTGTATTTTGATCAGGGTACTTAATGTTATTCAACGCTGCACACTTCTGTTTCCTACGCTTTGCTTGATTTTTTTTTAAAACAAAAATTGCGAAAAATATTCTATCCTTTCCTTAATCAGATTTGGACAAATTAATAACCGGTGCATCAGGGTTTCTGTTTCACCATCAACTAAACAAAATCTACGTACTTTCTGATCCTAAGATACTAAATTTCTCATAAAGCAGATTTCCTTATTATTTAGTACATTAAAACTGAAACGAATCTTACTATTCCTCATCTGCCGCAAAGGATATTTTGCAATGTATTTTTCTGGCTCTGAATACCACTTCATTGCTGATACAATTTGACAATATAATTTCGCATTCAAAATTACTACATTGTTGCCAACCCAGTCAAAAGCTTTAACCAACATTTTTACCTTAGTTTGGTTCTCAAACAGACATTTTATTGTGACACCACTATTTGTGAGCATTGCTTCTCCAGCATTGGATCTTTCATGGATTCACATGCTTAGAATATTCCCCGTCGTCAGACTGGGAACCCTCGGTACACATATATAGTCGTTTTCTATAGGAAAAAACTTCCGACACTTGTGTGTCCTATCCACATCTACGTTCTCTCCGGGGCCGTCCACGCAAGCCCCGTTGGACATAACGGTATAAAAGGCCCCGTCCCCGCGGGTCCCGTCAGATTTCAACCGTCTCCAAAGATAGTGGGATCTCCTCGCGTAGTCTCTACTGCTAGAATTTGTCAAATTGTCGAACTCCTGTGAGTTTGGGAGTTTTATCGGTATGTCGGGAAAACCTCTATTTCGCCCGTGTGCCACGTGCGGATTGAAGAAGGTTTATGAGGGGGACGGCCATTTAGACTGTATTTATTGCCTCCACCCTCACCACTCGGCAGACCAGTGTGAAATATGTAAGGGTTTTTCCCAGAAAACCCTGAAGGATCGAAACCGACGACTGGTATCCTGGTTAAATGACGGTGCGGGAGCGTACCCTCAGTCTGAGGTGGGCTCTGTGCGCAGCGTGGCCTCGGCGAAAACATCAGGAGCTCCCCACCGCTCAACTTCGTCGGAGCCTCCGGCTAAGAAGTCACGACCTGTGGAAAAGGACGTGCCACGAAGTCACTCTTCTAAGGATTCTGCTAAAGACTCAAGAAAGACATCTTCGTCAACTTCGTTGAAGAAAGGAAAGGAGAGGCCTAAATCCTCCTCGGGCGATCAACACAGATCAGCCACGAGTAGAGATTCGGAGAAACGCAGGGAGAGTACTGTGAAGGCGGGACCGCCTAAACCACCTGCAGGCCCAACGACGACGATCCAGTCGGTGTCCTCACTGCCTCTGACGCAGTCGATTTCACCCGTCGTCAACCCAGCGACAACCTCGACGACGATGACCTCGTCGACGAAAGTTCTGGCTTGGAGACCAGAAGTATTTGATGTGGAGTTGCCTGACACATTGCTACAGGAACAGGCAGCTTCGATTGCCTCGAAAGAAGACGACGGCTTCAGAATTGTGAGCCCGGAGGACCTCGGTCTACGAGCCAGGTTTCCAGCAGGAGCAACCTGCTCTCAGGTGTTTACCCAGCCTCCAAGCTCTCAGGCGACCCTGTCCATGGAGGTACTGTCCTCTTTGCACTCGCTGCTGAAATCGCTGGACGAAAGGCTTCCACCTATACCGTCGACACCCCCCGTCGACGAGCCCGGCCCTTCACACCTCCCGACCAAGGTGATCGGGGTTCCAACTACTCCAGCAGTCCAGGAGGAAGGTGAGCTTTCGGACTCCCTATCTGACCACGGGTCAGTGTCAGATATATCCCTCTCACCATCTAGGGATCCATCCTGGGTGTCGGATGTGGAAATGGAAACACCAAAGAGTCCTACTCACCCGTCGCCACCGGACGATATAGGTTCCTTTCATTCTATGATGGAAAAAGCGTGCAAGGAGTTTGGCCTGGTCCAGCAGGAGGAGAAAAAGGACTGTTTTCTCTTTGACCATATGGGCAAGAGTAGACGCTCAATATTTTCAATACCCATTTTAGACCATGTCTGGAAAGAAGGTGTTCAAACCATGCGTCACCCTTTTTCTGAGCCGGCTGTCAAAGGCCGCATTGAAAAGAAATTTAAAGTCCCAGGCTCTACACCGAAGTGTCTTTCGTCTCAACCTACACCGGACTCGGTGGTGTCGTCGGCGGCGACGAGAAAAGCAAAGGCCCAACATAAATGTTCTACCCCTCCAGATAACGAAGCGAGGCGCCAGGACGTGTTTGGAAAGAAGGTTCTTTCTGTAGGGGCCTCGACGGTGAAAGCAGCTAACTCCCTGGCGATTGTGGCCAGATATGACAGGGAGATGTGGCACAGACTGGCACCTATCCTGGACCACCTCCCGGAAGAACATAGAAGAACGGCGATGTCCCTGGTTCGAGAAGGCGAAGAAGCATCGAATCATGCTATTAATATAGCGGTGGACCTGGCAGATTCGGGGTTTAAACAAATTAATAACGGAGTTGTTCTAAGACGCCAGGCTTGGCTTAAGTGCACCAACTTCAGACCCGAAGTACAGTATAAAGTCTTGGACATGCCCTTTGAAGGTGATCTTCTTTTCGGAGAAAAGGTGGATGAGGCCTTGAAGGGCATGAAGGAGGACTCAGATGCAGCACGCTCGTTGGGTTCGCTCCAGAGCGGTAAGCCTTTTCGTTCTTTTCGTCCCTTTAGAGGAGCATCTGGAAACTCAAGATTCTCAGCGACCAGGGATAGATCTTTTGGTAGATCAGCGTATCCTTCCCAGGGATATAGACGCGCCTCTCAGACCTCAAACCGGCGCAGAAACTTCCAGTTTTCCAAGAGACGACCAATTTATTCGTCGTCGTCGAGCAAGCAGAAAGACCAGCAATGACGGGAAGCGTACCGTTCTGGGAGGAAGAGTGTCAAGCTGCATCGAGGAATGGGAGTCCATCACAACAGATCAGTGGGTTTTGGACACAGTGAGGTACGGGCATTCCCTACTATTCAAATGCAAACCCCCAAAATGTCCACCAATACACCTATCCCAGCCACATCTAAACATCTTGCGGCAGGAAGTAACACTCATGTTACAGAAAGGCGCCATCGAATTAGTCCCTGCATCGCAGAAAGGCCTAGGGGTATACTCACGGTGTTTTGTGGTAAAGAAGCCCAACGGAAAATGGCGCCCTATTCTCGACCTGCGAGACCTCAACAAGACCCTACAGAGTCAAAAATTCAAAATGCTTACACTGCAGGAGGTGATCAAATCCATCCAAAAGGACGATTTTCTGGCTTCACTAGATCTACAGGACGCCTACTTCCACATTCCGGTGTGTCAAAAACACCGGAGGTTTCTGAGGTTCATGGTAGGTCAGACACACTACCAATTTGCGGTGCTCCCATTTGGTCTAAAGTCCTCCCCAAGAACGTTTACAAAATGTTTAGCACCCGTGGCAGCCTGGCTGCGAAAGAGAGGGCATCATGTATACCCGTACCTTGATGACTGGCTTGTGAGGGGATCCTCCCTAGCGTCGACCAACAACAGCGTACAAGCTACCTTACAACTTCTGCAACCATTGGGGTTCGCAGTGAACTTCGAAAAGTCTTCTCTAAAGCCCTCAAGGAGCTTGAAGTTCTTGGGAGCTCAATTCGAAACCCACTCGGGAATAGTGAAACCGTCCCTAGACAGAATATTGAAGATCGAACAACTGACGAGTCAACTTCGCCTACAGAGCATATTTTCTGTGAGAAAATATGTGACAATCCTGGGTTCCATGGCGTCGTGCATCCACCTAGTAGCGAACTGCCGATTATTCATGAGGCCACTACAGGAATTCCTGTCGGACAGATGGAAGCAGGCCACGGGCCGGTGGTCAGACAAGATCCTCGTCGACGACGAGGGTGTCATCAGATCCCTCCAATGGTGGAAAATCTTTCACAACCTGGACAGAGGGGTTCCTCCACAAGAGCCGGAATTTCAGAACACCATTATCACGGATGCCTCCCTGACGGGCTGGGGTGCACACATGAACGATCATCAAACCCAGGGCAGATGGTCTTCGACCGAATCGCACCTACACATCAACGTGCTGGAACTGAGGGCAGTGAAATGGGCCTTGAAATCATTCCTGCCACATATCAAAGGATCAAGAGTAAGAGTGCTGACAGACAACACGACAGCCATGTTCTACTTGATAAAGCAAGGAGGCACCAGATCCAGGACCCTCTCGGCGGAAGCACAAAAGATCTGGCACTGGGCGTTGAAACACAACATATCCTTAGTAGCTTACCATCTCCCGGGTGTGAAGAATGTGCAAGCGGATTCCCTGAGCAGGACAATGACTCAAATACACGAGTGGGAGCTGGACACCGGTCAGATACAAATAATCTTCGGAAGGTGGGGGACCCCCTCAATCGACCTCTTCGCAACGAAAGAAAACAGGAAATGCGATCAGTTCGCGAGCAGATGGCCTCAAAAAGGATCCCTGGGGGAAGCGTTCTCGTTTCCTTGGACGGACAAATTCCTGTACGCTTTCCCTCCGTTCCCCCTTATACGGAGGATAATCCAGGGGATTCTCAGGTACAAATGCCGGGTCATTCTAGTGGCCCCGTACTGGCCGAGACAACCATGGTTTTCCGACCTCCTACATCTGTCGTTGGAACGGCCTATAACTCTCCAGAAAGTGCCGAACCTACTGTCCAGGGACAAGGGAACGGTGTGGCATCACAATCCGGACAGCCTCAACTTAACAGCATGGCTCCTGACTTCTCAGAGTTTGGCAGCTTGAAAGTCTCGTCAGATTGCCGGAGAATTCTACAGGCGGCTAGGGCCCCTTCGACTAACAAATCATACATATACAAATGGCAAAGGTTCTGTACGTGGTGTCAAACCCAACACGAAATTCAACCTTTAGAAGTAACCCCGGAACAAATTCTTCCGTATCTTCTTCACCTAGCTGAGAGTAGGCTGTCATCATCGCACATCAAAGTACACTTGGCGGCCGTTTCAAGGTTTACGAGGAGGAGACAGTCCTCACCATTATTCAGTGACAGACTGGTGAAACATTTCATGAGGGGTCTCTTTAGAACTTTCCCCCCTACGAAACGGTTCCCACCGTCGTGGAGTTTAAATGTGGTGTTGGCTGCCTTAATGAAGCCTCCGTTTGAGCCAATGTCCTCTTCATCCATGCAGTTCCTATCGTGGAAACTGGCTTTCTTAATTGCCATTACATCGGCTAGAAGAATGTCGGAATTACAGGCACTGGTCATAGATCCTCCGTATATGAGATTCTTTAAGGACAAAGTAATTTTATCAACTAACCCTACTTTCATCCCGAAAGTGCCGACAGTCTATCACAAGCACTCGACCCTGGTCCTTCCTACTTTCTTTGCGTCCCCGTCGTCGACGGCGGAAAAAGCCCTTCATACGCTGGATGTCAAAAGGGCGTTAAAATTTTACCTGCAAAGGACGCAGGATATCAGAACTACTAGACAGCTGTTCATTGCCTATGGCCCGTCGGTGAGAGGAAGGGCAATTTCCAAGCAAGGGCTGGCTCGATGGGTCTCTTCGGCGATTACTTTTAGTCACTCCAAGGCCGGGAGACCCCTACAAGAGTACCCTAGAGCCCATTCCACGAGATCGACAGCCTCCTCCGCGGCTCTATGGGCTGGAATTCCTCTAACAGACATCTGCCAGGCGGTGGCATGGTCTGTTCCACACACGTTTACACGCCATTACTGCCTGGAAAGGCAGCAAGCGGATGAGGTACAGATGGGAAGGGCAGTGCTGCGCCGTCTGTTTCAATGAGGTAAACCAAATACGGTGAAGCTGTTGTCTCTTACCTTGCCTATTTTGTTCCTTGATCTTATTTATGTATTATGAATATGTTTATATCTGAAAATATGTTGCTGCTTACACATATATATATATATATATATATTACACACATATTGGACTGAGAGTGTTTCTTGTAAAAGTAAGTTACATTGCATTCTCACCCCCGTCTTCAATGATACTGCTATACAATCTATTCTAAGCATGTGAATCCATGAAAGATCCAATGCTGGAGAAGGGAGTAGTTTCTTACCTGTAACTCCATTTCTCCAGCGTTGGTATCTTTCATGGATTCACATGCGCCCTCCAGCCTCCCCGATTTGCAATGTGCAAGATATGTGCATAAGCAGCTTTCCCTTTTTCTACTTTGGAGGGGCCGAAATCTGACTGGACCCGCGGGGGCGGGGCCTTTTATACCGTTACGTCCAACGGGGCTTGCTTGGACGGCCCCGGAGAGGACGTAGATGTGGATAGGACACACAATGTCGGAAGTTTTTTCCTATAGAAAACGACTATATATGTGTACCGAGGGTTCCCAGTCTGACGACGGGGAATATTCTAAGCATGTGAATCCATGAAAGATACCAACGCTGGAGAAATGAAATTACAGGTAAGAAACTACTCCCTTCAACATCGCTTTTGAGATTTGCATGAACTCTTCCGTCACATTGTCACCAAATAGCTTATACACAGAATTCTTTCCGCTAAATATTTTCTATATAAGGTTATCTTTTCACATTCCATGATGCTTTTGAAAGAACACAGACCAAACTCTTAGCGTATAGCTTCCATTGGTATACATTTTCGCAAAAAAACAAAACCTTTCTCCATATTATGGCTTCTACAGTTTTTAGATATGGAGCCTATTTATCTGGAAAAAATTCCAACCCATTTGCTAATCTAGGAATAACCTTCATGCTGTAGAAATTCCTACAAGCAGACATTGAACATGTTCCAAATTTCCTTTCGATTACTCTCATTTGTCTCCCTGCCTTGATAACCTTCATCTTTAAGCAGTTTTTCAGAACATTTTGCATCATGGTACTAGCAAATGAGGAGCCCAAATATCGGATGGCTTTCTGCGGATTAATCTTTGTGCCCTCAATAAACCATATTGGTTTCAAACCTTTTTTATTAGTTTGTCCCAAATTTATTATCATTTTATGAGGATTTCTTTTTAACTTCAATTCGCTTATAAACAGAACAAAAGATTCAATAAGCCTTTGCAGTCCAATTTTAGTTTGATCAAAGAGCAAAAAAAGTCTGCATATGCAACCCATTTTTAGTTGTTAAATCCACTTTAGGAGCCACTAATCCACTTACATCTAGGGCATCCCTGGCACCCGACACATATAAATTAAACAAAATTGCGGCCAAAGCACATCCCTGGTTAAGGCCATTTATCGCCCTAATTTCTTTTGACATTAGCCCAGCTTTGCTAAATCTCTCAATCAACACTGTATCAGAGTATAGGTATATCAACATGTCCAGTAGTCCTCTATCGATGTTCAAGGCCAATAGCCTCTGCCAGAGCATAGCTCTGGCCACCATATCGAAGGCAGCGGAGAGGTCCATTGATGCTGCATACAGCGGGAGCTGGCTTGAGTTTTGTGCTTTATATTGCAAAGTGGAAACAAGAAGACCCCCAACATCGGTCCCCATACCCTTCCTGAACCCAATCTGTCTTATATCCATAATGCCTTGCTCATCCATCCAGCTTATCAATTGTTCTAATACTATGGATGCAAAGATCTTTGCCTCAACATTCATCAACGATATTGGCCAATAATTTGTGGGGCTCAAATGATTCCCTTTTTTAAGAATCAGAAGGACATAGGACATTTTCCATGAATCTGGCATTGTCTTCGTTTCGATCACATTTTTGAATATTAGATGAAGAATCCGTGACCACAAGGACTCATTCTGCTTGAATGTTACAAAAGACATATTATTTGGTCCAGGAGTGGTGGACGCTGTTGCTTTACTTATAGTCCTTCTTATGTTATCTACAAACACGTCCAATACCCATTTAGCCTTTTCATTCACAGAAACCATCGCAGAGTAGGAGGAAACACAGTACGGATTCTCAAAATGGTCACACCACACAGATTCAATTATGGGATTTAAGGTCAATTGAGATTGAGAGGCTTCAGTACTATTAATCAATAACCAATAGCTTCTGGAATGATACTTTCTCATTGCATTTAGCATAGCCTCACCATCTTTTTGGTACTAAACGGAGCGATGTTGAATCAACCAGTTCTTATACCGTTGACGACTGGCTCTAATGCTGTCTTTGGCAATTTGTGGGGATACATTGGACTTCTTTATACCACGCAATTCTTTATTCAGCTGGGCACTATGTTGTTTTATCTCTGTCAAAAGCATGTTTATTGCTTTTTTATGTGGTTCCAATTATATCTGGCATATAAAACTTAGAAATCTTCTCCAAAAATGAGCCAAAGTTATCAACAGAATGTTACCATTTTAGATTCAAGCGTTCTTTGTGTAAAGTCATGCATCATCAGATTATTAAGTTTCACCGTCTGTGCAGGACTCCATTTCACTCTTTTCCCTCTGACATTAACCATGTTGTCGCACAGTACACATTTGTAACTGCATGCTCTTTCTTCCACTTTAAGTCAATGGACAACATAGCATGATCGCTGTAAGGACTGATTTGTACAATGCAATTTTTGGACCTTTGATTTATTTGTTTGCTTACAAACATAAAATCGATAGTGGAAGACTCACTACGTGCATACCAGGTGGGTTTGTCATTAAACTGCAGTATCGTACCCCATGATTTAGCAAAGAATAACCATAAGGCTCATCTATATTTTTTATTGCTAATTCCGGATCCATGGTCACCCAATGAAGTTAAAGCCCACTCCATCTCACAATTTGTAAGATTCCAATCTGCGTTTAGGTCGCCCGCCAATATTATAAGACCTCCCGGAATGAGATCCAACCAATCCTCTATCATATGGGTTAATTCTTCAATCATTTTCTTCAGCATATTGTCTGAATAATCGGTACCGTTCCAGTAGATATTTATCAACATTAAGGATACAGTATCGTTCATGGTTTTAATGCGCAAGCTAGCTATTAATGCGGCAGTGTTAATATGCTTTTCTGTTAGCATTACTATCTCTTGATTGTTCCGAAATGCTAGTGCTAATCCTCCCTTGGGACGACCTCTGGATCCACTACTGGCAGGAAGACACAATATTACATAACCATCCCACATCAGCTATCCACATGCCCATGTTTCCTGAATTAAGACCAAATCAAAGTTCTCTAGCTTATTACGTACTCTCTTATTCAGGACTAGATGTGTGTGTCCTCTAGAGTTCCATGATACAAGCCTGTAGGTTTCAATTTTGCTAAAGTGGTTTTCCCATACTTCTCAATTGAGAAATCGATTCTCTCAATGATACAGCAAGAGTTCTCTATTCCTTCATCTCATTAAGAGTAAATCTATACTCATATACACTAAATTTTCCATCCTCTTTTACTGGTGTATCTGCATTATGACTCATAGTTCCAAAATGCCTTACCAACTCAACCTTTCTTATATCGTGGTAACTACATATATATCGAATACTCTCTTCTGTAAAGATCCTGCTTCTTTCAGGATCAATGAACGCACGAACGGTGAAAGAATCACCAAACGTACATAGTCATATCTGCAAGGATGAATATAGTTCACCAGCTTTATATCAGAAGATGTTATCAAACAGAATTCTGGTATATCACTGAATAGACTTCGTATATAAGATCTGTTTAGAGCATACGGACCGCCGTCTTCGAATACATAATTAAACTTGGATCATTGGGAGACACAGGATAACATAAGTTCTCTTTCGGATAGCCTTTAAAGGATGAGCTATAGGCCTTTCCCTCAGACGGTTCATCTATGCTATAATTAGCTGATGGCACCGCTTGAAGATTGGGCATACTCTTTCCATTTTCCCCCGAGACGCATCGATCTCCCACACAGGCCCCCGGCTTCGCTATGGCCATAGTTGCCTAACGATGCACCAGAGACAGTTCCATTCAGTTGAGGTTAGCGGCCATCTGGAGAACTCCCTGAACTGTCTCATTATCCGCATCCTTCTGATTCAGTATATTTTTGATTACCGTTCTTACAAAATCCTCAGAGAAATTGATTTGCTGCCGGCAGGGCAGATCCCTTCCTAGGGTCATCAATGGTGGCATTAGTGTGACCGCCAATTGAGATTTCATTCTGCGTCACTGCAGTTTGTAACCGTCTATCTTTCGTTTTCTCCATTCCGGCGCTGGACGTAGCATTTCTAGTTCTTACTATGCCCTGATTTTTTTTAAAACCAGTTCCCAGCGGTTATTGCTTTCGCCGGAACATTCGACCTTTGTCCTATCGGCTTTAACATCCGCCAAAGGGGCTGCCCCAAAAAAGATTGGGGTTTCAGGCGCAGCCACTGCCTCGGATGTTGGGGTATTTGTACGAGACTGGGCTGCTGGGTTCTTAAAAATGTCGAATATGTCCAGCACACCCATTTCAATAGATTTCAAATTCATATCTATTCTGTCAGCTACATTTTTATTCTTAAGTACATCGGACAAACTTTTTTCACACTTGGAGTACCCATAATAGTTTATTCCATTAGTCTGATCAGTAATGTTTGCTTTGGGAGTCTTTGATGACAAGTCCATTACTTCCCCATTTTGTTCCGGGCAATCTGTAACAAGAATTGCATCACTTTCAATTTGGATCTCTCGCACCACATCACGCAAGTTATTATCTCTCAAACACTTACCCCAGCTATGTATCCACTCACCCCACTCCCGAGAGTTTGGTGGTTCAGGCGGCTACAGCCACCTCGAGGCAAGCAGCGTACCCTACCATCCCTCCTGATAGGGACGACAAACGCTTGCAAGGTTTTTCTGCGGGGAGCATGGCATTGAAATCCGCCAACTCCACATGTGCCTTAGCAAGGTTCTCACACGCTCTGTGGAACTGTGATTCTTTAGCGTCTGAGCATATTCCCAAGGGGAAAGGAAGGGATGACTTCCTGGCTCTCGGGCAAGACGGCAAGAATGCCATGTGCGAATCTCTTCAGTCTGGTCTGGATACGGCCGACAGTGTTAGCCGGGCCATGGCTGCGATCACCGTTATACGCAGATTTGCATGGTTGCGGAAGACGGGTTTTGCTCCGGATGTGCAAGCCCGTCTTCTGAACATGCCCTTTGATGGCGCACATTTGTTTGGCAACAAGGCGGACGAGAGCCTTGAGAGGTTGCCGACCTCGAAAGCTGCAGCAAAAACTTTAAGCACAGTTGTACGTCAAGAGCCTTTTCGTCCTAGGGGACAGCAGTGGAGGGGAGTTTCTTTTCATTACTACTCCTCCTTTGTTAGAACGAGAGGGGCCGCCAGGCAAAGGGGCCAGCGAAAAAGTACCCGTGGTGGTCGGGGAAATAGAGGTGCCAAAGCCGCTAAGGTGGGTGCTTCTTTGCCTTCAGGCACTGCCATATCCGCTCCAAAATGGTCATGAGGCCATGTCCTATGGTTCGCCGGATGGGGGCAGACTATCTCAGCATCTCGAAGAGTGGCGAGCCATTACTTCAGAGGCGTGGGTTCTGGATACAATAGCCCACTGCTACTGCCTTCCCTTCCTAAAGGGGCCTCACGACAATCCACCAGGGAAACTCTCTTTGAAGCCCCCAGATCCGCTCCATGTGCAGGAAATCTTGACCATGCTGGAAAAAGGCACTATAGAACTGGTGCCTGTAGCGGAGAGGAACAAGGGATTGTATTCCCCTTATTTTTTGATCCCGAAGAAAGACGGGATTGAGACCCATCCTGGACTTGTGTTGGTTGAACAAACTTCTCAAGAAGGACAAGTTCAAGATGATTACTCTTTCTCAAGTCCTCCAGGCCCTTCAACTTCAGGATTGGTTGTTGCCTCTGGACCTACAGGATGCTTACTTTCATGTGCCGATTCATCCCAAGCACAGAAAGTACCTGAGATTACGGCTGGCGACTCGCACTTGTTTCTGGTCCATCCATTTGGATTGACCTCCCCCCAGAGGGTCTTCACCAAGCTAATGGTGGTGGTGGCAGCCTATCTCAGGCGAGGGGTGGATTCACGTCTACCCTTACCTGGATGACTGACTGATCCGGGCACGCTCTCCCGAGCAAGCACTGGATCACCTCGGTCTCACCTGCCGCTCCATCCACAGGCTGGGCTTCTCCTTCAATTTCAAGAAGTTGCATCTGACACCTTCCCAACGGCTCCAGTACATCGGGCCAGTGTTAGACATGTCCTTGGGGAAGTGCTCGCCTCCCATGGTAAGGGCTCATCACATTGTGCAGATGGTGGACAAGTTTCAACATGCCCAGAGTCTCCCGGCTTTCGAATTCTTAAGGTTGCTCGGCCAAATGGCATCCTGCATTGTTCTGGTGCCAGAGGCCAGGCTGAGGATGAGATCCCTGCAATGGGTCCTCCAGATACAGTGGTCGCAGTTCTCATGCAAGATATCTGATCCCGTTCAGATTCCACTCTCGGTCTCCCAGGATCTTCTGTGGTGGGCCAACGAGGGAACCTGATGAAGGGGGAGCCGTTTTGGCAACCATGGCCACAGGTGACTTTAGTGATGGATGCTTCCCACACAGGATGGATTGCTCATGCCAACGACTTCACCGACAGCGGTCGTTGGCCTCTGTCAGAGTCCAAACTCCACATCACCCTGTTAGAGCTGAGGGCCATCAGGCTAGCCCTGAAGGCTTTTCTGACGTCTGTGTGGGGGAAGAGTGTCCTGATCATGACGGACAACATAGTGGCCATGCATTACCTCAACAAAAAAGGGGGGGGGTAGGGGTCACGCCCGTTGTGCGGAGAGACAATGCAGCTCTGGTTCTGGGCCATCCAGCAGGGAAATTTGGTCTCTGCAGTTCATCTGGCCAGAGACGAAAATGCAGCGGCGAACTCTCTGAGCAGGTAGAGCACAATCTCTCACGAGTAGGAGTTGGCCCAGGAAGTCCTTCAGGAGATCTTCGCCCTTTGGGGAACCCCACAAGTGGATCTCTTCGCCACCAGTGCCAACCGGAAGAGCGAGAGATTCTGTTCCTTTTTTTTTTTTTTTAAACTTTTCTTTATTGGCAAGAAGCAGTAGTAGGCACGGCACATGTTACAGTAACAACATAGGGTACAGGTCAAAAAAGTAGGTGTCGATGCAAAGGCGCAGCAAAGAGAACACACAAGCATATACCAGCCGGTAAATTACAGCAGGCCATTCATTTTACAGCATGGTCCATCCCCTGCCCCGGAGATGGGGGAGAAGACAGAAGCTCCAGGTCAACCCTTCTGTTAAGGTAGCTACAGAACTCAGTCCAAACATTTTTAGGTCTAGCATTCACAGGCAACATGTTGATGTAGTCCTCCTCACATGTTTGTGTCCAAGTGAGGGCTTTCAACCACATCTGTAGTGAAGGGGGGGATCGGCGTTTCCAACACCACAGAATGCACTTCGTGAGCCACAATCGCAGCCACATTCAAGAATCTAGCAGCCCGCTTCGTGTCAGTCCCCTCCCAGACCCCAAACAGTAGAGACAGGGGGTCGGGGTCAACGCGGAATCCCACCATCTCAGAGAGAGCCCCAAGCACCACGTCCCAGAACGGAGCCAGTGCCCCACAAGACCAGAACATGTGTGCGTGGTCCGCATCGCTGGATCTACATCTCTGGCAGGAGTGGGAGTGGTCCCGTGCAAATCTCCCAGCCGCGTGAGGGGTGTAATATAGGCGATTGAGCAACTTGTATTGAATGCATCTGACCCTGGAACTGAGAGAAACCTTGCGTGTATGCATGCACATTTTGGTCCACATACTATCTGTGATGTCCAACCCCAGATCGCGGCTCCAGGCATCCTGGACAGCATGAGAGGGTTCGGGGGCTCTCGCCATCAACATTTTATGCAGGGCGGACACTATGCCCCTTCCCCCTGCGGAGTTCGCAATATAGCAAATCTCTGGGGACTCAGGGGGTTCATCAGGATACGAGGGCCACATGTCCTGGACAGCTGCTCTGAGTCGAAAGTATTGCAGCAGTTCCAGAAAGGACTTAGAGTGCCCTGGCCTCCAAGTGTGAGGGGTGATAAATTTCCCATCGGGGAACAGGTCGGCGAATGATCTGTATCCCAGGTCCACCCAGTGACGCATCAGTAGCTTATCTTGTGTAGGGGTGAGGCCAGGGAACGACCACAAGGGAAGCCATTTATAGTACGGGGGCGAGTCGGAGTAGGGCATCAGAACCTGTCGCCACGCTCTGATGGTGGAGGCCACCGGGTCAGCGGGGGCGTTCGAATGATACGAGTGGAAGAGGATAGTGGACATGACATTTACTTCCGCAGTCGCGAGTCTCTCAAGCTTAACATGGGGGGGGGGGGTCCTGGTGGTGGTACCAGTAAGTGGCGTGGTGAGCTTGTGCGGCTATCCAGTACTGAGTAAGATCGGGCACGTTGAAGCCCCCTTTCTTGTAGGGCAGAGTCATAAATTGCCACTTCCTGTGAACGGCACCGGAATGCCACAGGAAGCGAGCGCAACCCGCGTGCAGGTCAGCAAAGTATTGTTTTCCGGGCCAGAGTGGGACATTAGCAAATATATATAGGAGCTTTGGGACGATGATCATCTTGATTAGGGACAGCGTTCCTGATAGTGAGAGTGGAAGGTGGCACCATCTTTTCATCCTGGTCTCAGTGTATTGCGCGGCCGCCCCATAGTTGTCAGCCAATAGAGAGGGTTTTGAGAGGGACACCTGGACCCCCAGGTATTTGATGCCCTCGGGGGCCCACTTGAGTGGGAATTCACATGCAGGTTGGGGAGTTGCGGGTGTGAGGGGGAAGATTTCTGACTTGGTGTAATTTATAGTGAAGTCCGAGAAGGTGCCAATTTTGATTATTTCACGAATGATCGGGTCAAGATGGACCGATGGGTCTCTTATGTACAAGAGCACGTCGTCCGCATAAAGTGATATGATCTCAGGGGTGTCCCGTAGCGGTATACCTTTACGGGTGTGGTTGTCTCTGACACTATCCTCCATGGGTTCGATAGCCATCGCAAAAAGGAGGGGAGAAAATGGGCAGCCCTAACGGGTCCCTCTATGGAGGGTGAAAGGAGCTGAAAGGTGAGAATTAACCAGGACTCTGGCGACAGGGTTAGTATAAAGCAGTTTAATGCAGGCCAACAGGTAAGGGCCGATCCCCATCTTCACCAGCACCGCCCACAGGTATTGCCATGAGACCATGTCGAACGCCTTTTGGACGTCTAGCGTCACGGCAACCGCGTTCGCTTTGGGGGTCTATCCTAGAAATAACGTTGAATAACCGCCGGATGTTTAATGTAGTGGAGCAGGCAGGGACAAAACCACTTTGATCCGGGTGGATCAGATATTTCATGATGGGGAGGAACCTGTTAGCTATGACCTTGGCGAAAATCTTGGTGTCGGTATTGATGAGGGACAGGGGTCTGTAGGAGCCACATTCATCAAGAGGCTTACCCGGCTTGGGAAGCACTGTGATGACAGCCTCACGCAGGGTCTGGGGAAGGGTGGCCAGGCGCAGGGACTCGACCCAGACCTCATGGAGTCGCGGGGCAAGAAGGGCAACGTGCTCTTGATAGAATTTGGCAGTTAGGCCATTTGGGCCAGGAGCTTTCCCCTGAGGGAGGGCGGAGATGACCGAGGCGATCTCGTCGAGGGTGAAGGGTGCATCTAATTGTTCTTTAGTAGCTAAAGATATGAGGGACATTGGGATGCGGTCGAGGAGAGCGTCCAGGTCCTGTGGGCTGTGCTCCCGCTGTCGGGCATAGAGGGTAGCGTAAAAATCTGCAAAGGTCTCGAGAATGGACTGGTCGGACCAGTGTCGCACTCCGTTATTGTCAATGACACTGTCGATCCGGGCTCTGCCTCGCTCGGATCGGACAAGACGGGCAAGGGTGCGACCCGGCCTCTCTCCCTCCCCATACCTCTGGGCCGCAACTGGTCGGGCAAAGTATCTTATCTCGCGGAGGGCAAGGGATTCAAATTTATCTAGTTCAGAACGTATCTCTGCCAGCTTCGGTGGGGAAGGGGAGGCAGCATACTCGCGCTCCAGCTCCCCAAGTCTAGACTCAGAGCGGTGTAACGAGTTTCTAATAGCTTTCAGGACCCCCGCCTCCCTGGAGATACACATGCCTCTGATGTAGGACTTGAATGCCTCCCATCTCACCCCATCCGTTGTGTCATGTCGTTTGTTAGTGTCAAAAAACAAGGTAATATCGGCGAGGATATCTGCCCTGAAGATAATATCCTGGAGCGCCTCTGACTTAAAACGCCAGTTAGAGTGCTGGGGGAGGGACGGGTGCAGGGCTATGTCCAATGTGATCGGGGAGTGGTCGGACAGCGTGCGTGGCAGGATCTGTGTGGTAAGTGTTTTGGCCATGAGCCCGGCAGAGAGAAGGAAGAGATCGATTCTGGAGTGACTGTCATGGGCAGAGGAGTAGAATGTAAACTCTTTAGACAAAGGATAGAATGCTCTCCAGGCATCGACCAGCCCAGCAGTTGCCATATGTGCACGGAGGCGGCGAGCAGCCCTGGACAAAACCCTGGGTGCGGTTCCGGATCTGTCCAACTCGGAGTCCAGGATGAGATTCATGTCCCCCCCCAAATAATTGGAACCCCGACATATCTTAGGAGGGTGTCATTAATGCGATCAAAGAAGTCGGGTGCATCGATACTCGGGGCGTATGTATTAACGAGTAGGCATTCAGTGTTAGCTAGGGAGCAGTGGAGGATCACGTACCTGCCCTCCGTATCTATGTGGCTGGAGCGCAGGGAGAATTCCAAGGATTTGTGAATCAAGGTAAGGACCCCCCTGGACTGTGAGGAATACACAGTGTAGTATTTGTTGGGGCCCCATGCCGGGGTGAGAGAAGCCGAGAGGTGAGCGAGGGCGTGGGTTTCCTGCAAGAGAAGTATTTTGTCCCCGTGTCGCTGGGCATATGCAGTAATCCTGCGCGCCTTAGTGAAGTTACTGAGCCCTCTGATATTCCATGACATTAACCTAACCGCCATTCAGTAGTGTTTTTAAGGGGGATTCCAGTAACGAATGCCATAGCCAGTTAAATAATTATTGGTCACCCCAACAGTAACACTCTGTATCGGGCCATAAGCCACTGCTATCTTACCATTTTTACCATAACATCCCACAACTGAGCCCCCCCCCCCTCACTGCCACCCCCAACTCAGCAGTGCCCGTGTACCCACCCAGAAAATCAAAGCGAGCGTGTGAACCCCAACAGGGCACCCCACACTCGCGTGCCCAACAGGGGCGCAACCAGAGATCAAAACAAGCCCAACTCGGCATTGCAGTTGCAGCGGGGGTCGCTGCTGCCGTGAGCCCGACTAAGATGACTGATCGGTGGTATACACCGTATAGCGTACAGCAGAAAACATGGTGATTTTCCAAGAGACACCACAGCAGAGTACGATAGACAGAGGGTACAGAACTAGAAGTCCCCAGTGGTCGGTGAGATATACCGTAGTTCGTGCTCCAGTGTCCCATATTAAGTTTCAGGAGACGTTACAACAAGTTACAGTAAACAAAGGATATGCAAGACAAGGGTTCATGAGATTGCGAGGCAAATGCAGATGGCGAGGAGGCCATCAGTACAGTAAAGGATTCAAGTCTCGGGGCGAAGCCAACCCACTTAACCCTCCGCTGATGGTTCGTCGAGAGGGGCAGGGAGAGGAATATGGGACTCAATAAATTTCACCGCCTCCTCTGGAACCGTGAAAAAATACAACTTATTGCGGTGGGTAAGCTTCAGCCTTGCGGGGAACAGCATGGCGTATTCCACCCTTCTCTCCCTGAGCAGTTTTTTCACACCATTGAATTGTCTGCGCTCCATTTGGACATTGACGGAGAAGTCGGGGGAAAATACGGATTGTCTGGGACTCAAATTTCAGTTCACCCTTTTCTCGAGCCAGACGTAGAATGAGATCCCTATCCCTGAAACTGAGAACCTTGGCGATGATTGGTCTGGGAAAATCGCCGGGTTTGGGGCGGGGAGCCAGTGCGCGATGAGCGCGCTCAATAGTGAAAAACGGGGAGAGTTGAGGATTGCCCAAGAGGTCTTTCAGGAGATTTTCAACAGCATGTTCCATTTTGCCCTTGAGGGCCGCCTCCGGGACCCCGACGATGCGGATATTGTTCCTGCGGGATCTGGACTCTAAGTCATCGCACTTCGCCTTGACCTGCTTCATATCACGCACCAGGTCGGACACCGTGCTCTGGAGCGTGTGCACCACATCCTCATTGGCCCCAATCCTAGTCTTAGCCTCAACCAGCCTAGTACTATGCTGGTCCAATTTGGTGCGCAGTGAGGCGACACTGGCGTTGATGTCATCTAGTTTTTCGTGAAACGAAGCAAAGTTTTTGGCCATAGATTCCATCAATATTGTAAGGTCTGGCTGAGGGGAAGGCGAGGGAGCATCAGAATCATCCTGAGGTAGGGTAGTTCCTCCCTGCTCTTGTCTAGAGAGATTTTTGGCGAATTTGTCCATTGCCCCAGATTTGTTGGCCCCACGTGACTTGCCAGACATATTGGCGACACACCAAGATCCAGAGGGTAGTTAATCAGAATGCACGTACCAGGCCACAGGGCAGGCGATGGCGGGGGCCTCAGAGGGGGGCGGCAGGCCAAACAGGGCTAATCACCGTATGGGGATGAAAGCGAGGTGCGCAGTAGGCAGGTGCGTCGCGGGGTGCGTGTATCCCTGTACGAGGAGACAGTAGGTCCGACTGGCAGGAGTGATAGGGGACTATAGCGTAAAGACAGGCCCAGCAAGGATCAGGTCGAGTAGCAGTCAGAGAGCGATCGCCACACAGCGCAACCCAGGCCCAGGACGCCAGGCGGGAGAGTGTTGTAGGGGGGCAGCAGGCGGGGGAGTGAGAGGTTGGCAATGGGGATGGCAGGACCAGGGTAATCCCCCAGAGGTCGTCCGTAGTGCAGGCGCAGCAAGGCTCCATGGTTATACACAGCAATCAGAAAATGTGGGGGGCGATAATGCTCCGCAGGGGTGCCCCCCAAGGATTGGTAAAGTAGAGAGGGCGGCAAGCTGTAGTGAAGGACCCCCTACTCCTCACCTGCGATCACCCGCAATCAGCAGCCCGATGGATGTGGTGTCAGGGGCGGGCCAAATCCAGCACGGCTACCCCAGGATCCGCGGGCAGCATAGAGGGGGCCAGGCGTCTCCGGTGGCCAGGGCCGCCCCCCAGGGCTGGGGAGCCGCGGTCAGAGAAGCAGCAGGAGGCGGGATGCCCCGCGGACGGCCAGCAGCAGGGAGAGCAGGTCGAGGAATGGAGGCCAGCCCCCAGACGGATCGGAGCAGGGAAGCCCCTGACGTTCAGGCGTCACCAGGGACCTCGGGTTGTAAGGGCCGCCGGCAGAGGATCCACTCCAGGAGGCCAGAGGGGGCCCAGCGATCCAGCAGTAGAAGGGAGAGCGGGGCGCCAGGCCCGCGCAAAGTCAGCGGTCAAGTTCGGGAAGCCGCTCCGGCGGCTTCCGCAGGTGAGTGTCGGCGGGCCCGCCCTCCCCCGTCCCACTCGGGAGGCAGGCCGGGAAGAGCAGTCGGCCCCAGGTGGTGGGCAGTAGGGAGAGCGGGGCGGAAAGAGAAAGCCCAGCGGCTCGCGGGCCCGCTCACAAGGCCGGGCGGCCGGAAGGGTCCTCGGGGCGCCGCACAGGAGTCAAGTTGGGGAAGCCGCTCCTGCAGCTCCCGCAGGTAAGTGTCGGCGGGGCTGCCCGCCCCCGCTCCACTCGGGAGGCAGGCCGGGAAAAGGAGTCGGCCCCAACTGGTGGGCAGGAGGGAGAGCGGTGGCGGAAAGAGGAAGCCCCGCGGGGCGCGGGCCCGCTCACGAAGCCGGGCGGGCGGGAGAGTCCTCGGGTCGTCGCCCAAACTCTAGGACCTGCAGGCAGGAGGCAGACAGGAACCCAGCCCCCGGAGATCCTCAGCGGGCGAGGCCGCAGCCCGATCCAGTGACGAGGCCTCAACCGCCCAAAGAGCCCACCGGCGCAGCCAGCGCTCAAATCCGCCCAAAAAAGGTATCGTAGTGTCGCCCACTACATTGGCAGCTTGATTCTGGTACTCCGAACCTCAGATGAAGTATATATCCGCTGATATAGACGGATGAAGAGCAGCCGGGCACGGAGCATGAAAGCTAAGCAGCCATCATGCAGGCTGCTCAACAGCGCCCCCCCAGCGAGAGATTCTGTTCAAAGGAATTTCCTCAGAGAGGAACCTTGGGAGACGCTTTCCTAGTGGATTGGTCATTTCCACTGCTGTACGAGTTTCCTCTAGTCCCCGTCATTACTCAAGTGTTCCAGAGGTTGCAGAGTTTCCGTTCCCACATGATCCTCATTGCTCCGGATTGGGCCAGGAGAGCGTGATACCCGGACCTTCTAGAAATGTCCATCTGTCCTCCACACAGTCTTCCCTACCGAGAGGATCTGCTCTCGTGCGAGGGGGGGGGCATCAGGTTCTCCATCCTGAGGTCAAGACTCTCAACCTTCACGCTTGGTATCTGAATGGTTGAGGTATAAGGATTGGGACGTTCTGGATGACGTGATGGGGGTGTTGCTTTCGGCCAGGCGGCCTGCAACAAAATCCCTGTAGCGTTGCCGTAAGTTCTGCGACTGGTGCAGAGGTCGCAATGTTAATCCTTTTCAGTGCTCCATTCCTATGGTTTTGTCTTTCTTTTTTTTTTTTTTTTTTTTTTTTTTGATTTAGTTGATTTTTACAACTTTTCAATAAACAAAGCAATTCATAACATTAATAAGACTTAAAACATAAGGAGCGCCACAAATTAACATACATAAAAACAGATGCGAAAACTTTCAAATTAAAACAAATAGAATCACAATGAGCATTAATCATGAAACCAGTACATTGTTGGTACACTCACATGGTTCAATGATCCATATGCTTAAAACTGAGGCTTAAGCATTGTCTGCTTGATCTAATTTTAGTGAAGTTAAGAAATGTATAGTAGCTACTTGGACTCCCAAGGTAGGCGAACCAAAAATGTGATTCCAACAAACATTTGGTTCAAACATAGCAAAGCCCGAGCAATACTTGTGGAAATGTAATTGTCTTAGCCAATTTAAATTAGTACATTGTGTAATTAAATGAGCCAAGGTTTCAGGACACTCGAGAGATTGACAAAACTGACAAATATTGTAAGTGCAAGGGATTAGTTTGTGCGTGCATTGAAGGTCTCTGGTTTCCCAGATATGCTAGCGAAAGCGCAGAATTGAGATTCTGTATTTCAATGAGGGTGCTTTCGAAAGATATCTTTGTGGGAAACCTCTTTTATGAGGAGGAGAGCGATGACTAGTAGCATGTATATATGTCAAACATTTCTGGTGATTCAAATTCCATGAGGACTGAAAGAGTTTTGATTTGTTAGGATCGTGTATTAAGACTTCAATAGTAATTTCAGCCTGTGCCAAGATCTTATAGACTGACAACAGCCAACTTCGGACAAATGAGTGATCTGTGGTGAACATGTAGGTCGAAATTATCTTGAGTAAATTATCAGACTGCGAAGAAATCAGGCACTTTCTGAGAAATGAACATTGCTTCCAAGCAAGGGACGAGGCCAATGATGTGAGACCCAATTCGTAGCATAGCCACGAAATGGGTATACACATTGGTAAGTGCAGCACACTCCTCCAGAATTTGGCCTTCCATTTATCGAGAGTGATTGAAGACAAAGGTGGACCTGCTTTCAGCCCGTAAAGGATGGTAGGAATGACTTTCATTTGCCAAAATGTGATGGCCGGGACTATGGAAAATTTACCAAATTTAGTGAGGAGGATGCGTGCCTGAGAGATGGCAGTGAAGAGTTTAACGTCAATCAGGGCCATATGTTTCATTGTCTTTAAGGAAGCTTCGAAGATGACACCCAAATAAGTGTAAGAAGATACCATAGACAGTTTGACATTATGTCCAATGGACCAATGTTTTAGCGTGTGAACACCTTGACGGGGATTGAACATTAACACTTGAGTCTTAGTAGTATCAATTCTTAGTTCATTCTCTGCCACATAACAGTCAAGGGCAGCAAGTAATTTCTGGAGACCACTAGGAGTTTTTGAAATTAAAACTGTCATCAGCGTAAAACAACGCTTTTATGGGAGAACCATTAATTTTCGGTGAATCAGACTGAATAGGTTCAAAAGCAAATTTGATGTTGTGTATATAATAGTTAAAGATGGCAGAAGCCAGTAAACAGCCTTGTTTGAGGCCACGTGTAGTTGAAATAGGCTGCAAAAGTAAACCATTCAAAGTTAATCTGACTTGAACAGATGTTGAAGAAAGAAAATGATAAATAAGGTCGCTGATTGTAGGTGGACAATGGTCATTTATGAGTTCATGCATTAGTTTGACTCTTGAAATTGAGTCAAAAGCAGAGTGCAGGTCCACAAATGCAAAGTAAACCTGCTGTTTTTGCACGTGACACTGTGTTTTGATGGCATTTAACAAAAACATATTGACAACAGTGCCCATCCCAGCAACAAACCCCGTTTGAAACGGATTGCGATGAAAATGAGTGAGCGTCCATGCTGAAAATTCAAGCAGTAAGAATTTTGCAAATATTTTACTTGGTGAATCAAGAAGCGCTATGGGTCGGTAGTTCTCAGGTAAAGCATGATCCCCTTTTTTATAAATGGGGACCAAGATGGACCAGTGCCAAGACAGTGGTAACTTTTTCGTATGTAAGATATTTTGAAACAAACGAAATAAAATGCGGGCCCAATGGTGTAGGTTACGCTTTAGCATTATATTGCTGATACCGTCGGGCCCCGCCGCTCTAGAATTTTTAGCCAATTTGATAATAGAATCGAGGTCACAATTAAGGGACCACTTAGAAACTGATTGCGTTTGATATTCAAACTGGACAAAGTCTGAATCATTATATAAATTAGAGAAGTGGCGAATCCATTGCGCTTCTTGTACACCGTTAGCTTGTACATCCAATTGGTAATTGCAGTTTTTATGTTTTAGTAGTTTCCAAATACTTGCTGAATTTTTGGTAGCCAAAGTATTAAGCTTGAACTTGCTATCTTTCTGAAAAAGATGTGCTCGATGGGCACGTATCCAGTTAGTATAGCAAGTTTTTGCTAATTTGGCTGCATCAAACCGTGAAGATGAAGCAAGTAAGGATTTTCGCTCTTTTCTGTAACAAATCCTTCTATGATGTAACTCTTTGTCAAAGGAATGTAGGTGAGTCAGAGGCTTCTGTTTGGCAATTATGATGTTATGTAACAGGTGTAACATATCCGTGTATTCAATATTAGAATTGTTCAAATAGGAAGGGATAAGTGAGTGTTCTAGTAACCAGAGCTTACTTAAAGACCATGAAATACGGTTACCAGATTGGTTAATGGTCAGTTGAGAATGCAACCTGTTCGTGTTGAGAGGAGCATTGACATGTGGTCTTGAAAAGTGTAGAGTTAGAAACTTGTGATCACTATATGCCTGAGGAGTGATTGCCAAAGCGGTGATGTTCTGAAATAAAAGTAAATCTGCATAAATGTAGTCAATTGTACTGACACTTGAGTCACGTCGCCAGGTAGTGGTGGCGGGCAAGTCACCCGGTACCGCACCGTTAACCATATTAAAATTATTATCAGACATGAAAGTGGACCACATGGTGGCTTCCTGTGAAGCAACCTCAGATTTTGGATGGAGACAGTCAAGGTTAATGTCACCAACTAGAAGAGTGGCAGCGATATCGGACGATTGTGATACTAGTTCAAACAAGTAAGACAATTCTCTAAGAAACATGTTCATAGGGAGTTTTACTGGGTTCCGATATATATTGAAAATGGCCATGTTGCCACCACAGCCGATTATCTTAACTAGTTGTATGAAAATGTCAAAGGCGCACCACGGTTGAATTTGTAAATGCGCTGACTGACGGGCTGCTACCAGGAGTCCGGACATTGGGCGACCTTTTTCGCCTCTTATAGCAGGAATCAAGGCAGTAGAGTAATTGTTCCAGACTGGTGGTTTTAAAAGCCATGTTTCTTGAAGAGCTAAGATGTCATATGAATGAGTAAATACGTTAATGGAGTGTTGCAAATGTGCATGTCCTCGAGTATTCCAACATCCTATCAAAAACAATTGACGATCTTGACATCTGATGGTTATAAATTGTGGCACATAGTTGTGTTAGATTGGTAAACTCGTGTGGTGGGGAAGGTTTGGCCAGTAGTACCAGCTGCTATATTTGTCGGAGTAAATAGGGATTGTGTTCGATCAGGGTCCTGAGTAATAAAACCCATGTCAAACAGTATGAGTTTAGCATTCCATAGCATCTTTGCAACTGTGGCTGATTGTATCCATAGGCGCACAATGGTAAAATCGGCGTCCGCAATAAACTCCACCAAATCGATGTCGGTTGATGAAACATGTTCGAGAGAATCAACATTGTTTAGTATATTTAACACACACTGTCTATTGAGGTCGTAAAGTTGATGTTTGCCACCTCTGCATTTCATCATGAGTGAGTGTCCCATTGGAGGACGAGTATTAGAAAATTGGGGAGATGTTTTTGTAGACGGTTTGCTTGATTTCATGTTTTGAGCAGACATGGAAGTCAAGGGGCCCGAGGCAGATTGGTTATTTGACTTGGGGAATGCGGGGGTGGTTATGGGCCACTTCGGACCAGTATACGTAGTCCACTGAGGAGCTTACCTGAGTAGCGACCTGATGAATTGACAGCACTTTGAGCGCTTGTACTGGCTGTACCACTATTGTCAGGAATTGGCAAAAACGAGGTTAGTTGATTTTCCAAAAAAAGCGTCCACTAAGGATTTGAGCTGTGAAGTCATCAGGTCAGAATGAGTTGAAGAATTATGGGGCACAGTATTATTTTGAACATTTTCTTGAACAGGATGCATCGAAGTGCATGTTAGATCTTTTCTAAAAGGATTGTTTAGTGAGGTCAAAGGGGTGGGAGCATTGGCAATGACAGAGACAGCTGGAGAGGGGTTAGGCTGACTTTGCAGACTAAGAAACTGGTCAATGGCAGATTTGATAAGAGATATATTTGCAGTTGAAAGGGAAGAAGACTCATGAGAGCTCGTTGGTACAGAGATAGTCGCTGGAGGAAGACTATGTGTGACAGAGCTAGGGACCTTCGAGCTTGGAGGAGTCACAGATGTTTCCAAAGCCTTGACCAAGTTGTGTAGGGGCGAATAGCGAAGACCAATAGGTGCCATTGGGCGATCAGCCAGGTCTGTACTGGTATCGGACGTTGGTAATTTAGGTAAAGTCTTATTAGATAACTGTAAAGGGGCTGCGAAAACACTTTTGAAAAAAGAAGCAATAGAGTTTTTCAGAAGCTTTGGAGCAAGCATATTTTTAGATTTTTTAATTAATGTTTGTCGAGCTAGTAGATTCTTTTTTTTTTTTTTACTTTTGCCTTGTGCTGGCGCTAGTGCAGGGATAAGACAAGGTGCAGTCAGATCATGAGTGAAAGGCATTGGACCTAGAGCTTGAGATATGACCGGTGCCGCGTTACAGACCAATGGAAGAGTATTCACCGTTATGGGAATCCCATGGGGCACTTGTTGAGCACTAGAGATATTCTCCCAAGAACAATCAGCTGCCATGGGAGCAACAATTTGGGGCTCTGCCTCAATGGGGCAAATGATGTCAGGAATAGAGGGAAGTGTAGGAAAAAGAGTCATCTGAGAAAGAGCTGGATGAGAATATGATTGGGAAATAGGAACCTGAGCAATAGATGCCTTATTTGAAGAAAAAATCCAATCATTCATCGTGTCAATCTGGTGCGTCTGCTTGGAAATTTTTTCATCCAGGTGTTCAAATAATTTATACAGACTTAGGACTGTGGTGTTTAAAGCTGCAAGAGTAATTTCCAGCATAGTAGGTAAATTAATGGTCTCCGAATTCGGAGAAGGGGGTTGCGGAGGAGCATACATAGAAGAATCACTCGGAGGGTTGCTAATAGAAGAGAGTTTGTGTGGTACAACATCATCATGAGTGCTAGAGACCGATAGCATATTTTTTTAAACGATAGCCATCCACCGCAAATAAAGTAGAATCCGAAATTGATTGCTGCGTCGGGGCTGCCAGAGGGCCTCCTGCCCATGGACAGTGTCTAGCAACATGGCCGGGGGCATGTGGCATGCGGGAGTGAGGGGCCGACATGTTGGGTTCTGGGAGCGAAGTTTGCTCAAAACTGCTAAAATTAGTACAGTCAAGGTTTAGCGAAGGCTTGATAGCCATAGTTCTGCGTCGTGATTTTAAAGGTAAATAGCGCTAAGAATGAGCCCTGAGCATCGCGCTGAAGTTGTTTACAACAGTGTTATCTAAGTTGGTAACAATAACAGAATCATCTGGCATACCTTGTTTCAATAAGTGCAGATGAGCAAACATGGTGGAAGCCACTTGGGGAGTAACAAGCGAACAGAAAACCCGACCAGGAAGTTAAACAGAAAGTTTAGAACCTAAGTCTAAAATAGCCCACGCCCTCACCGCTCACTGTTCGCAGTAAACAGTCACTTCAATGTCACTTCCGGGTGCGCGCACGTGGTGCGCTACACACTCGGTTTTTGAAGGCAGGGGAGAGCGGGGCTGGAGGCGGAACAATAACTTGCTGTTCAATCACAGAGGAGCTGCAATGGGGAGACACATGACCACAAAAAGGGAAAAATAAAAATGCGGGAGGATCAAATACAGGAGGAGGAGGAGGATGAGGAGGAGGAGGAGGAGGAGGAGGAGGAGGAGGAGGAGGGGGAGGAGGAGGAGGAGGAGGAGATTTAAGCGCCGTCTGAAGAATTTTCTTACTTTAAGATTCCTTTCGATTTCTCAATTTCTTAAAGGACTGACTAATGTGTTCCTGCTGTCCCCTTTCCATGTGCCGATTTTGGGATTTGAATTTGGTTTTGAAATTTGTCATGGGTGCTCCATTTGAACCTTTGCACTCGTGTCCTTTGAGATTATTGTCCTTCAAGACAGTGTTCTTGGTTGCGGTTACTTCTGCTTGCAGAGTGAGTGAATTGCAGGTACTTTATTCTAAGCAACCCTTTACTGTGTTCCACAAGGACAGGGTAGTACTTAGGCTATGTCCGTCCTTTCTACCTAAGGTAGTATCTGAATTTCATTTGAGTCAGAAGGTGGTTCTTCCTTCTTTCTATCCTCCTCCTTATCCTGGTAACGAAGAGGAGAGACTCCATTGTTTGGATCGTAGGAGAGCTCTGAGCTTTTATATTTCTAGAATGTCCAGGGTAAGAGTGGACGATCAACTCTTTGTGGGATATGCTGGACACCGTTTGGGTCAGGCTGTTACCAAACAGACCTTGTCCAGGTGGATTATCCTCACCATTACTGAGTGTTAGCGGTTGGCGGGTAAGGACCCTCCTGAATGGTTGCAAGCTCATTCCACTAGGGGCGTGGCTACTTCCACTGCCCTCCAAAGGGGTGTTCCTATTAGGAATATTTGTGATGCAGCCACATGGGCTTCGAGCCACACCTTTGTTAAGCATTACTCCCTGGATACGATCCATGGTCAGGGTTTGGCTTTTGGTAAGGCGGTTCTTTATTCCGTAATCTGATTTGGGTACTCAATTCTTTTCCCTCCTTCATTTCTCTGGTACTGCTTTGGGAGTGTGTCAACGATGTGGAATACGTTGGAGGACACAATCCATTCGAAGAAAAAGTTACTTACCAACTGGTAACGTTCTTTCGACTGGATGTTCCTCCAACGTATTCCATATCACCATCACAGCCTGCCCCTCTGGAGAATTTCCTATGCGATTGCAGCTTAAGTTTCTGCAAGGCTATGTGCAGTCAGTAGGCATTGGATGGGTGCCACACGTTATGGAGGAAAAAACATAAACTGAGGCTACGGGCGCAGTGCGTCCTATTTATAACATCCGGTGACGTTGACAAAGGCCTTCGAGGGACATCGACTTGACGTCAGCGACGCAGGACGCCCTCTGCCGAAAAAGTTGCCGAAGTGCACAGCTGTGGACATTACATGTCAAAGATGTGGAATACGTTGGAGGAACATCCAGTCGAAAGAACGTTACCAGTTGGTAAGTAACTTGTTCTTCTAACACGTTCAATTTTGTGACAGTTACGGAAACAATGGTCACAGCCGCCCTGTTTAAACTGAAATCTGCATCTCTTACCGACCCAATTCCACTTTATATTCTTCACGCTCTCTCTGAGCGTCTTGCTCCCCTCCGGTGTGACATCGGACTGTCCTCTCAGGGATGTCCTGCTTTTGTGCACAGGAGTGATACTTTTCTTGTTTCCTGAGACCTTGGGTTTCCCGTTTGTCTCTTTCTTCCTGGAAGTAGAAGTTTGCTCTTCCTGTGGACTGGGTGTTATAGGTTCCTATGTAACAACCCACTGAAAGTCATCTAAAGTGAGCTCTCTGGCCTTCTTAGTCTGCTCCTGCTTCCTTTCACTTGGAGGTCTCGGGGTGGTTGATGCAACTCCAAGAGTTTTTAATTCATTTCCCAACAGAACTCTCCCAGGCAACTCACTTTGTACACTGACGGCATTGTTACAGTCATATTGTTGCACTGGATGAGAGTTGGGAGAATTTGAACCATATGAAGTGGACCTCCAGCAAGCTTATTGGGGCCTTAGCAACATCCTCAGGTTTGAAAAAGGATTCATCCACCACTGTAATGCTGGCCCCAGTCTCTCTAATGAGCATTCACAAGTACACTGTCCTTGTAGTATTTGTTTGTGTTATCTGGAATAGACTTATACACATCTAAAAATCTGCTATTCCCACAGACCCAGGGACACTAAAGAAAAACTGGCTGAGACTCCAATGGGGTCTTCAGCCAGTAGATGAAAGTTTCCAATTGCCATATGAACTTCTCCCTCAGGGATGAAGGCTAAGGAGGCAGTGTGGACCCCTGAAGGTTTACCTTTACATCTGGGATACCCCTTTCACATGGTCAATTGACCCCCAAGCGTAATATTTACCAAATGTTTTGACAAGTGAGGGCTTCTGCTGACCTCTCTGGTTTGGCCCCATCGGTTTCACTAGACTGACCTAGTTTCCCAAATGGCTTACCCTTATATTTGTGGCCCTCTTTTGGATGGGAGGTTTTAGAATTCTCTGTCATTTTTCCTTCTGCTGCTTCCCCTCATCCTTTTTGAGAGTGGCCTCAGAATCCTTGTGAGTGGTCCTGTTGGCAACCCACAAGTCAGCAGCTTTTGCTAGCTTCTTGGGATCAATCTCTTTTGAGTCATCCAAGAACTGTCTCAGCTCATGAGAGCAGGCATCAAAAATAGACTCCAACAAAAATTGATTTCTCATTCACTCGGTAACCCTTAATCCAACCATCTATGTTTTTCAAACATTAACACACCCAGGTAGCCCAAGGGGGGTAGTATCAGTCTTTTTGAGGGTCCTAACCCTCTTAAGTTACTGGGAATGAGTTTCCCAAATCTAGTTATCAAAGCTAGCTTCACATTTCCATACTCCAATCTTTCAAGTTCCCCCAACTCCATTACAGCATCAGTTGCAACCTAGGGGAGCCTAGACAAAAGCCAAAGAATCAACTGATTCCCAGTGAAACCCTGAATCCCATAATTGTATTCAAAAGCACCCAACCAATCCAAAATATCAAGTTTCACATCCTACATACTCACTGCTTCTTTGGGCATGTGAGGCCTCTTTGGACTGGAAGACCTAGATGACTCTGGGATAGAAACATTTTCAAGAGACAATCTCCTCAAGAGCATGTTGCATTCTTAGTTCCCTGAGTTTCCTGATGTTTGGTTTCAGCTTGAATTTGTAATCTTTTGAATTCCAACTCCAGTGTCATTTTCTCAAGAGACACACATTCTGGACTTAGTGATGGACCTTGTGGGGTCCCAGTGGCTACAGGTTGAGGCAAAAGGGCCTGTTCAGGCAAGGAGGGGCTCCCTTCCTTGTCTTCTGACTCTTCTAAGACATTAGAGTGAGACTCTGAATTATCATCCTCATCATTTTCCACATTTCCTGGGTTAGTAGGTGTGGCAGGCCTACTGCCCAGACTTTGATGATTAGACAATCTTGCGATTAGTTCATTTTTTCTTTCCTTTAATAGGGAGATTCCTGACTTTACACATTTCTTTCAGTTGCTCTACTGTCAAAACGATCAGGGCTTCCTGACTGAAGTTATCCATATTTGGCATGTTAAAATTGCTTTTCTAGTGGAGTTTAGCCTTGTGAAGGATTTTAATTGAACAAAAGCAAACTCAATTCTTAGTGTAACACCTCTACAATAGATCCCCACCCCTGCCACCAGTGTTAGGCAAGATTGTATGCAGTAGCCTTTGGGTGCACAACAACAACCCTGGCCTCCTGGCAATAGGAACCCAACCTTTGGTATAAGTCTACACTACACAGGTTGGTAGTGTGTTGAGCAGCCAGGCTTATCTCAAGATGGGTCAATGTGAGCTGTAGGGGAGTTGCACAGAGATTCACAGTGACAAGTATTCAAATAAACTCTTACACACAAAGTTTCTTGATTAAAAAATTATTCATTTATTTAACAGTCAGTTTGAGTAAGCCTTCTTCAGAAGGGGGCAATATACTAGTAACACACAAATACACTCCAAAATAAACGTTATTTGTATATAGTTTTGTTAGGCAGAATTGCATACAGTACCCTCTGGGACCACCACATAAAATTAGGACTACAGGTGTAAGCAAAACCAACCTTGGTATAAGTCTGTACTACACAGTTTTTGGTAGCGAGCTGAGCAGCCAGGCTTATCTCAAGAGGGAATGTGAACAGTGCAAGGATGTTACACAGAGGTCTTACAATCACTGGTTCAAGTAGACACACTCAAGGTTTCATGATGAAACACTTTTTAATTTATTACACTGTCATTTAGAAAACATTCACCAGAAGGAGGCAACTTAATATTATACCCAAACACACTCCAGTACCAAACCAATAAGTTTCTGAGTAAATTAGGGTTCCCTGAAATAGGAGCAAAATGGCATTTGTGTCATTTTAAATAGTAGGAAAAAGGAACAAGTTAATAAAATGGATCACAAATATTTTCTTAGGCAGTGCAAATAGTTTCAGTTCACTAGAGGACTCCATTCAGTTCAATATACCTAGGCTCAAGTCAATGGGCTAGTATCTTGGATAGGAAAGAGCAGTTCTTGTAGTAAACGGCAAAGTCTTTGCCAAAGTTCTCAGAAGTAGTGTGTACGAAAAAGAATCATATGTTGGGTCACAAGCTGATTAGGCCTGCAAGTTGAGAAAGTTTTAAGAACTTTCACTGCGAGAGAAGTTCTCTCAATCGGGTTGGCACAGTACCTTAATAGAAAGAAAAGATGCAGCTGAAGACGTTCGTTCCTGGCAGTTCCTGCAGATCTCACTGTTCCTGAGCCTCAGTCGTGGGGACAAGAGGGTGCACGTCGGGGGACTCCTGCACTGCAAAGAGACTGGTCAAACAAGTTGCAAATGGAAGATCTTCGAGTAGGTGTATTCAAGCACACAAGTTGGTGTCCTTCCCCCTGGTTAAACCTAACCAGCTCCGAGAATGGTATCCATGTGGCTTACGAGTTGATTGGTCCCACCAACTCAAAGGAAGAAGTCTTCCTTGAAGGGGCTTCTCTGTCGAGATGAACTTGGCAATTCGGACCTGCAGCCGGGCTTCACCGGGCAAACCAATGGTCCAGGAGTTGCAGCAGCCGTCCTCTTACAGCTCGTCTTTGGTTCTTTCATTATAGTGGTCGACTCTGCTTTCCAGTCCAAGAGACTCGCCTTTTTAAACCGTTTTCTCTTTCATTCCAGCCTAGCTGCCAATCACCCAGTAGGGTGGCTGTCCTTGCCGGACAGTCAGACAGCCAATCACGCCAGAGTGCATTTGGGTCTCCTAGGAGACTACGCACAGGGAGTTTCGAACACCTCCCTCACTTTCTGCCCACCCCAGACCCTCAGGCACCAGAGGCGGTCGTCACTCCTGAAGCCCACCAAAGGCGTAAGAACAAAGTGACCAAACCTGGTTTGGCATGCAGAGACACACTCTAGACAGACCTTTCCAAAAAGAAACAGCAAAATAAGAAGACCGTGACCTGTTTAAACAAAGGGACTTAAGGCGCCATCTTGAAAAACATGGCTTCTGCAATTTTTAGCTACGGTGCTCGTGGTCGGGAAAAATCATGGTAGTTTGTTGTAAAACCACTGCCACCATCCATTTCGATAGGAAAGGATAGACTGATACATGAGTATTTAGACACAGGGGATACTATGTAACCCATCCAGCACTGTATTGTAAGATAGTGTGTGCTGGGTCTTGGAATTTGGAAAGACTAGTAAAGTCAATTTCACTTTACATTCTCTGGGAAACAGTTTCTCCCAGAGAAGGTATTTAAACCTTTTGGGAATCTAAAAGACATCCCTGTGTCACTGCACTGAAGGTGCTGTGTGTAACACACATGAAACGATGATGCCTATGGAGTTATCTAAAACTCCATAATCAAAGAACACAAGAGTAAAACACACATCAAAATACATGGTAGAATGGTAAAAAAAAAAGGTTGCTCTCTTTCCAGGTAAAAAAAATCAAGGCCTCAAAATCCAGCAAAGTTGCAGGGGGTCTCTAAGGTGAAGGAAATTAGCACATGTATGAGATCAAGTTTATATAAACCTTTACAAAAAGTTACACAATAAAAGAAAGCATATCAAATCCAACAAAATATTTTACAATCATACATATTTCCATTATAAATATAATACATTTACTTTTTATAAATATAATACATTTACTTTAAGAAATGGAATCTGTCTTAAAAATCGTAGCTTTGACTTCCCATAACTCATTAAAACTGTCATCTAAAACAGAATAACTTATTTTAACCAGTCTACGTCCCGAAAAAGGACTGTTACATGATCATTAACCTTTTATTCTATTTTACACACATTTTATGAATGCTAAGACTCTTCGCCTCAATAACATTGATTCCCCATGTAACATCCTCAGCCATACCCGGTCTCTCAATACTCATTCAATATTTACGAACTATCCAAAATGCTGTATCCTACAGGGTACAAGGTCAGGACATTCTATTTGTAGGTGGAATAAGGATTCAATTTTTTGTGGATTTTTGCAGAATCTACATATATCCTTTTGACACTCCTTTTGAAGCCTTATACATTGTCTGATTAGAATACAACACGTTCAATTTCAATCTCATGAAGCTTATTTTCTCCGTTTTACATGGAAATATGCATAGATAGGATTCCATTTCCCCTGGAATATATTTCAGAGATAATATGTGGGCGTAGATTCCCGACATGGACATTTCTATACAATTTTCTTCCCAGTCAATACCCCTAATCATTTTTTTTACCTTGTTCGGGTTCGTTTTCAATACTTCCATTGATACACCTAATTCCTCCAATACCATAGCACATTCCTCCCTTAATTTATCCCACCGTATCATTTAATCCAAGTTGTTGTTATAATGTACAATCTCGTTGGGGTCTCGCATTCACACAAAATACATAATTTTCTCCATTGTATTAAACTAGCTATGGATTGTAACCCGATTTCATACCTTACCACCTCTAACGGCACACATTTTGGGAGGAAGTAAAGAATGGATCGCCACATCATACTTTCCATTAATCTGTACTCCACCTCCAGGTCTTTGTGCCAAAATTCTAGCCCATATGATATGGTGGGAAGTACTTTGCTTTTATAAAACGCTCTACACAGTGTGAGTGAACATTTCTCAAATTTACAATCAATGCGCTTATTTTGATTTAACAAACCACTCACTTTTGTTTTCAAATAATTGACATAGAACATTTTTCTGTACTTTGCAACAATTGGATAGCCCAAAAATTGGAAATCCTCTTTCACTGCCAGAATAGTGTTGTCCCAATTCCACTTAAACTTACGCTGTACCGTCTCCTTCCCTTTCGCGATCTTCATTATCACTGTCTTGGAAGGATTGATTTTTTATTCGATTGATGACATATCATTACCAAAGCCTTCCAGTAGTCTTTGCAGACCTACCTGAGTTGCATCTATAAGAAGGAAGTCATCGGCGTATGCTGCCCAAATTACTGTCTGCCAATTTTTGGTGATACAAGGGTGTTTATATCTAGAACCTGCCTTAAGTCTGCGACGTACAGATTGTAGAGCGTGGGACCCAATATACACCCTTGTCTTATTGCACGATCCCTTTTACATTCTCTGGTTAATAACCCTTCGCAATTTAGTCTTCTCCAGCATGGTGTCTGGCATGGATTCACATGCTCATGAATATTCCCCGTCGTCCGGCTGGGAATCCTCAGTAAAGAAAAAATCAGTTTGGTTTATGAACTGTCTTTCTACTAATAACCAATCATTGGTCTCTGGGTCATACTGCCCCCAGCCAATGACTGCCCTCTGTTGGGAGTCCTCGTGCTGTAGCTCTCAAGCTTTTACTGCGTGTTGCGTTTTTTGGAAGAGTTTACTCTTATATTTTCAGTCAATTCGAGCCTCAAGCTCCACCGATTCTTCTTCCGATCAATGGGGAACCTTTTCTGAATTTTCTACGCCCCTTTTTTCGTCGAACTACACTTCTTGGAGATTCTGGCTTCTTGGAGATTCTGGAATACCTTTGAGGCCTACCCGGATTCGGACATGGCACAGGACAAAGGAGATTCGACACCTACTAGATCCAAACTGTTCAGGAACTGCCCAGGATGTGGACTACAGAATGTCTTCAAGGAAGATGAGCACTCCCAGTGCCTCTTCTGCCTTCACGTGCCGACAAGTCGCACGTGTAAATGGACTGTGCGTTTTGTAAGAACATGTCCGTCCGGACAATGAAGGACTGTCGTATTCGGATCACCAACTGGCTGGAGGGGAAGAGCCCAGTAGCAGGTGAGAAGTAGTCTGAGCGGTCTTCTAAGACCTTTGAGGGCGCTCCGGTGACGGGGGCCCAGCAAAAGGCAAAGCACTGCAAGTCCGCGGGCACCGGGACGCGCCGTTGGTTTGGGCTCCTTGGCTGCCAGGCAGGGCGCAATGTCACCAATGCCATCATCCACGAGCCAAGGCCCTGGCTCGGGGAAAAGGAAGTGGTGGAACCCGGGTACGCTTTGGGAGAAGCCCCGGTCGATCCCGACGGAGAAACCCAAGGAGGGGCGAGGTGGTGACCCTCCCCCTAAGGTGAAGGCCTCGGAGGCGCCTAAGGTCGTGAAGGCCCTGATTCACCTGGCGAAGGCCTCGATTGAAGGAGTCGTGGCGGCCCTGGCGAAGCCTGTGGAGGCTACCCCAGTGGAGACAACTTCCGGGCCTAGAGTTTCTCTGCCACCCGGGAGGGAGTCATCCTTCCAGCCTATCAAGAAGACCCCTGTGAAACCCCGGGATGAGCAAGAGGGGGGGCACGGTAGCCATAATGGACACAGATACCTCCGAGGATGAGCTGGCTGGCGTCAAAAAGATCCGGGACAAGAAGTTCAAAGAAGTCAGGTCCTACGGGAGGGATCCCGACGAGGCGGACGTAGAGAGCAACGGTGGGGCCGACGAGGAGCAGCGGGCCGTGGAGAAAATGGAAGATCCTGCGCCCCAGCCGTCGCTTCCGTCGCAACCGATGCCTATGCCACAGGACAATTCAGGAGCAATCCTGATGGCTTTGCAGACCCTGTGTACGGAGATAAGGACAAGGTTGCCCTTACCCCCAGCGGACGATACATTGTTGCCTGGACCGTTGGGGAGCCCACCGAACAAGGGGAGGTGAATCCATCCTCCCTCTCCCTTCCATCCTTCATCTCCATCCCCTCCACCGAGGGATGAGACAGGGACAGACGACGACAGTAAAGACGACGGGACGACTCTCCCATCACTCCCTGCCCGGGTCGACACCCACCGACGAAATTAGCTCCTTTCACGCCATGATCACCAGGGCATCAGAGATGTTACAGCTATGCCCCGAAGAGCAGAAGGAGGAGGGTTTCCTCTACCAATGACGGGAGGCCAGTAGGAAGACCGTCCTCTCAGTCCTGTTACTGGACGACATCTGGGACGAAGGACTGTCGCTGCTGAAGAACCGGTCCACGGCTCCCGCGAAGAGGGACCGGTACGAGAAGTAGTACCGGGTCCCAAACTCCACCCCTATGTGCATCAGAGCACAGCCGTCCCTGGATTCGGTGGTCTCTGCGGCAGCCATGAAGAAATTGGCAGGGGCGACGGCATCAACTTCCCCTTCCCCACCAGACGGTGAGGGGAAGAAGCTGGACGCCATGGGACGGGTCATCTCGTCGGCAGCGACGACCATCAAAGCGGCCAACGCCCCCGCAATCTGGCACGCTACGACAGGGAGCTGTGTTTCAAGATCGCTCCCCTCCTGGACTTCCTCCCACACGACAAGAGGGCAGAAGCCCTTGAAATCCTGCAGGAAGGCGAGGTGGCTTCGGACATGCCATCACCGTGGCCACGGACATCACCGACACCGGCTTTCGCCAGATGGGCAACAGCATCTTGTGGCGTGGTTGGCTCAAGGCCACCGATTTCCGTCAGGACGTGCAGACCAGGGTACTGGACATGCCCTTAGACGGGAACAACCTGTTCAGCAAGGCAGTGGACGAGTCACTGCAGGCCATCAAGGGGGACACCGAGACGGCCCGAGCCTTGGGTTCTCTCCATCGACGGCCGTACTTTCGGACCTCTGGAGGCAAGTCTCAAGGTGCCTCCAAAGAATTCGGCGGCAGTTCTGCGTCGTACTGACCAGGCAGCAAGCTCCTCGTCGCAGGAAGCCTACAAGGTTGCAGCAAGGCCAGAGGACACCGTCGTCGTTGCCAAGGTGGCAAGGCCTCGGCTAAGCAAGACTGAACCGGACATGACGTCGGGCCCCCACCCGAGCACCCCGGTGGGAGACCTGCTGGCGAATTTTGTCAGCGTGTGGGAGTCCATCTCCACCGACCTAGATGCTAGATGCCCAGGCTCATGGGCACACTCTGGAGTTCCAAAGAAAGTGCCCCCGTCTACCACCCATGGCCAGGAAGGAAAACCACGTGCTACAGCTGCTTCTGGAGGTACGAGCAATGCTAAAAAAAGGGTGCGATAGCACTTGTCCCGAAGAGGCTCCAGAGTATACTTGCGGTACTTCCTCGTCCGAAAGAAGACCGGTGGCTGGTGGCACATCCTAGACCTTCGCCGCCTCAACAAATACATTAATTCCCAGAGGTTCCGGATGGTCACCCATCAGCACGTGCTGGGACAGCTGGAGGAGGGCAACTTCCTGTCGTCGCTGAACTTGCGGATCCGTACTTCCACATCCCCATACACAAAGGACATCGAAAGTTCCTACGGTTCGTGGTCCAAGGGTGACACTACCAGTTCAAGGCCCTGCCCTTCAGGTTGAAGTCAGCACCGAGGGTCTTAACCAAGTGCCTGGCAACGGTGGTGGCGTGGCTGCACCTGCAGGGGATCCACGTATACCCCTACCTGGACGATTGGCTCATCCGTGCAAAGTCAAGAGAACTCGCTGTCGATTACACAGCAAAGACCGTCCGCCTGCTCACAGATCTGGGATTCTCGATCAACTTCGCGAAATCCCACTTGGTACCATCGCAAGACGCCCTGTTCCTGGGAGCCAGACTCGACACAGTGGCGCGGTTAGCTTCACTGTTGGAGGAAAGGACGAAGGCCATCCTGAGCAAGGTACAACGGCTGTTGAACATGGAAGTGGCCATGGTGAGGTCCATCAAGTCCGTGCTCGGCAAGATGTCATTGTGAATCTGCCTCGTGCGTCTATGCAGGTTGCGGATGCGGCCACTGCATGAGTTCCTCGATGCCTGTTGGATGCAAGCGGCGGCCAGCTTCGAAGACCTGATCTCCCTCAATGATACATTCCGTCAAGCGATCCAGTAGTGGGGCGCCCGCACACACCTTACGGCGGGCATGGACTCACTCAGCAGGGAGCTGCGCTCTTACCGCGAGTGGGAGCTTCGGCAGGATCAAGTGGACCTCCTATTCCGTCAATGGGGCAGTCCCTAGATCGACATCTTCGCAACGGCGATGCATTCTCCTGCCCCTGGGACGGCCTGTTCCTGTACGCGTTCCCACTGTTGCAGTTGCTCTGCGACTCATCAACTCAGACGGTCCCCTCTGCAGGATGATCCTCGTCGCACCGGCGTGGCCGAGGCAGATATCGTTCCGGGACCGTCTGGACTTGTCAGCGTCCCCCCCCCCAGTCAAACTGCCGACGGACGCGGATCTTCCCGCCATGGAAGAAGGCGCCATCCTACATCACGACCCGGGATCGCTGAACCTGCAGGCCTGGCTCCTGCAGCCCTAGAGTTGGGAGGCCACGATATCCCGGCAGACTGCAGGGAGGTACTTGCAAAGGCCAGGGCGTCCTCAACTCTTAAATGCTATGGACATAAGTGGAAGAGGTTCTCTGTCTGGTACCGTGCACAGAAGATCAACCTTCTACGGATTACGGCCCCTCAAGTGCTGCCGTATTGCTGTCGCTGGCCAAGGCGGGGCTGTCGCATGCCTCCATCAAGATCCACCTGGCGGCTATCTCCAGCTACACCAGAACTCTGGGGCAGTCGTTGCTGTGGTCTCACCGCCTGGTGAAGGAGTTCATGAAAAGACTGTTCTGCTCGTTCCCGCTGGTGAAGGCTCTGGCCCCGGCGTGGGAGCTCAAGGTGGTGCTGACTAGGCTCATGGTCCCCCATTTGAGCCCTTGCACTCGGCACCACTGAAGTTCCTATCGTGGAAGACAGCGTTTCTCGTGGCCATCACCTCCGCACGACGAGTGGGAGAGATCCTGGCCCTCTCCTGTAAACCTTCGTACCTCACATTCCATGAGACAAGGGTAGTTCTGAGGACGCACCCCTCCTTCATGCCCAAGGTACCGTCGGACTTCCATCTCAACGAGCCCTGGTGTTACCTGTTTTCTTCCCGTCGCCTTAGTCTACGGCTGAGAGGACTTTGCACTCGCTGGATGTGGCTAGAGCGCTGAAATTCTACGTGGACCGCACGAAGAGTCTTCGGAAGACATCACAGCTGTTCTCCAGCATTGGATCTTTCATGGATTCACATGCTTAGAATATTCCCCGTCGTCAGACTGGGAACCCTCGGTACACATATATAGTCGTTTCCTATAGGAAAAAACGTCCGACACTTGTGTGTCCTATTCACATCTACGTCCTCTCTGGGGCCATTCACGCATGCCCCGTAGGACGTAGCGGTATAAAAGCCCCGCCCCCGCGGGTCCCGTCAGATTTCAACCGTCTCCAAAGATAGTGGGATCTCCTCGCGTAGTCTCTACTGCTAGATTTTTCGAATTGTCGAACTCCTGTGAGTTTGTTAAATTTTTCGGAATGTCGGGAAAACCTCTATTTCGCCCGTGTGCCACGTGCGGATTGAAGGTTTACGAGGGGGACGGCCATTTAGACTGTATTTATTGCCTCCACCCTCACCACTCGGCAGACCAGTGTGAAATATGTAAAGGTTTTTCCCAGAAAACCCTGAAGGATCGAAATCGACGGCTGGTATCCTGGTTAAATGACGGTGCGGGAGCGTACCCTCAGTCAGAAGTGGGCTCTGTGCGCAGCGTGGCCTCTGCGAAAACATCAGGAGCCCCTCGACGCCCAACTTTGTCGGAACCTCCGGCTAAGAAGTCACGACCTGTGGAAAAGGACGTTCCACGAAGTCACTCTTCTAAGGACTCTTCTAAAGACTCTGCAAGAAAGACATCGTCGTCAACTTCGTCGAGGAAAGGAAAGGCCTAAATCCTCCTCGGGCGATCAACACAGATCAGCCACGAGTAGAGATTCGGATAAACGCAGGGAGAGCGCTGTGAAGGCGGGACCGCCTAAACCACCTGCAGGCCCGACGACGACGACGAACCAGTCGGTGTCCTCACTGCCTCTGACGCAGTAGATTTCACCGGTCATCAACCCAGCGACGGCCTCGGCGACGATGTCCTCGTCGACGGAAGTTCTGGCCTGGAGACCAGAAGTATTCGATATGGGGTTGCCTGACACATTGCTACAGGATCAGGCAGCGTCAATTGCCTCGAAAGAAGACGACGGCTTCAGAATTGTGAGCCCTGAGGACCTCGGTCTACGAGCCAGGTTTCCATCAGGAGCAACCTGCTCTCAGGTGTTTACTCAACCTCCAAGCTCTCAGGCGACCCTGTCCATGTAGGTACTGTCCTCCTTACACTCGCTGCTGAAATCGCTGAACGAAAGGCTTTCACCTGTACCGTCGACACCCCCCGTCGACGAGCCCGGCCCTTCACGCCGCCCGACAAGATCGATCGGGGTTCCACCTGTTCCAGCAGTCCAGGAGGAGGGTGAGCTTTCGGACTCCCTATCTGACCATGGGTCAGCGTCAGATATATCCCTCTCACCATCTAGGGATCCATTCTGGGTGTCGGATGTGGAAATGGAAACACCAAAGAGTCCCACTCACCCGTCACCACCGGACGATATAGGTGCTTTTCATTCCATGATGGAAAAAGCGTGCAAGGAGTTTGGCCTGGTCCAACAGGAGGAGAAAAAGGACTGTTTTCTTTTTGACCATAGGGGCAAGAGTAGATGCTCAATATTCTCAATACCCATTTTAGACCATGTCTGGAAAGAAGGTGTTCAAACCATGCGTCACCCATTTTCTGAGCCTGCTGTCAAAGGCCGCATTGAAAAGAAATTTAAAGTACCAGACTCTACACCGAAGTGTCTTTCAGCTCAGCCTACACCGGACTCGGTGGTCTCGTCGGCGGCGGCGACGAGAAAAGCAAAGGCCCAACATAAATGCTCTACCCCTCCAGATAATGAGGCGAGGCGCCAAGACGTGTTTGGTAAGAAGGTTCTTTCTGTGGGGGCCTCAACGGTGAAAGCAGCTAACTCCCAGGCGATTGTGGCCAGATATGACAGGGAGATGTGGCACAGACTGGCACCTATTCTGGACCACCTCCCGGAAGAACATAGAAGAACGGCTATGTCCCTGGTTCGAGAAGGCGAAGAAGCATCTAATCATGCTATTAACATAGCGGTGGACCTGGCAGATTCGGATTTTAAACAAATAACGGAGTTGTTCTAAGACGCCAGGCTTGGCTTAAGTGCACCAACTTCAGACCCGAAGTACAGTATAAAGTTTTGGACATGCCCTTCGAAGGTGATCTTCTTTTCGGAGAAAAGGTGGACGAGGCCTTGAAGGGCATGAAGGAGGACTCAGATAGAGCCCGCTCGTTGGGTTCTCTCCAGAGCGGTAAGCCCTTTCGTTCTTTTCGTCCCTTTAGAAGAGCATCTGGAAACTCAAGATTCTCAGCAACCAGGGATAGATCTTTTGGTAGATCAGCGTATCCTTCCCAAGGATATAGACGCGCCTCTCAGACCTCAAGCCGGCGCAGAAACTTCCAGTCTTCCAAGAGACGACCAACTTATTCGTCGTCGACGAGCAAACAGAAAGACCAACAATGACGGGAAGCGTACCGTTCTGGGAGGAAGAGTGTCAAGCTGCATCGAGGAATGGGAGACCATCACAACAGATCAGTGGGTTTTGGACACTGTGAGGTACGGACATTCCCTACTGTTCAAATGCAAACCTCCAAAATGTCCACCAATACACCTATCCTAGCCACATCTAAACATCTTGCGGCAGGAAGTAACACTCATGTTACAGAAAGGCGCCATCGAATTAGTCCCTGCATCGCAGAAAGGCCTAGGGGTATACTCATGGTGTTTTGTGGTAAAGAAACCAAACGGAAAATGGCGCCCTATTCTCGACCTGCGAGACCTCAACAAGACCCTACAGAGTCAAAAATTCAAAATGCTTACACTGCAGGAGGTGATCAGATCCGTCCAAAGGGACGATTTTTTTGGCGTCACTAGATCTACAGGACGCGTACTTCCACATTCCGGTGTGTCAAAAACACAGGAGGTTTCTGAGGTTCATGGTAGGTCAGACACACTACCAATTTGCAGTGCTTCCATTTGGTCTAAAGTCCTCCCCAAGAACGTTTACAAAATGTTTGGCACCTGTGGCAGCCTGGCTGCGAAAGGGAGGGCATCATGTATACCCGTACCTCGCCGACTGGCTTGTGAGGGGATCCTCCCCAGCGTCGACCAACGACAGCGTACAAGCCACCTTACAGCTTCTGCAACGACTGGGGTTCGCAGTGAACTTCGAAAAGTCTTCTCTAAAGCCCTCAAGGAGCTTGAAGTTCTGGGGAGCTCAATTCGAAACCCACTCGGGAATAGTGAAACCGTCCCTAGACAGAATATTGAAGATCGAACAACTGACGAGTCGACTTCGCCTACAGAGCACAATTTCCGTGAGAAAATATGTGGCAATCCTGGGTTCCATGGCTTCGTGCATCCACCTAGTAGCAAACTGCTGATTGTTCATGAGGCCTCTACAGGAGTTCCTGTCGGACAGATGGAAGCAGGCCACGGGCCGGTGGTCAGACAGGATGACCGTCGACGACGAGGGTGTCATCAGATCCCTCCAATGGTGGAAAATCTTTCACAACCTGGACAGAGGGGTTCCATTACAAGAGCCGGAATTTCAGAACACCATCATCACGGACGCCTCCCTGACAGGCTCGGGAGCACCCATGAACGATCATCAAACCCAGGGCAGATGGACTTCGACCGAATCGCACCTACACATCAACGTGCTGGAACTGAGGGCAGTGAGATGGGCCTTGAAATCATTCCTTCCACATATCAAAGGATCAAAAGTAAGAGTGCTGACAGACAACACGACAGCCATGTTCTACTTGATAAAGCAAGGCGGCACCAGATCCAGGACCCTTTCGGCGGAAGCTCAAAAGATCTGGCACTGGGCGTTGAAACACAACATATCCTTAGTGGCTTACCATCTTCCGGGTGTGAAGAATGTGCAAGCGGATTCCCTGAGCGGGACAATGGCTCAAATACACGAGTGGGAACTGGACACCGGTCAGCTACAAATAATCTTCGAAAGATGGGGGACCCCATCAACCGACCTCTTCGCAACGAAAGAAAACAGGAAATGCGAACAGTTTGCGAGCAGATGGCCTCAAAAAGGATCCCTGGGGGAAGTGTTCTTGTTTCCTTGGACGGACAAATTCCTGTACGCTTTCCCTCCGCTCCCCTTTATACGGAGGACAATCCAGGGGATTCGCAGGTACAAATGCCGGGTCATCCTAGTGGCGCCGTATTGGCCGAGACAACCATGGTTTTCAGACCTCCTACATCTGTCGTTGGAACAGCCTATAACTCTCCAAAAAGTGCCGAACCTACTGTCCAGGGACAAGGGAACGGTGTGGCACCACAATCCGGACAGCCTCAACTTAACAGCATGGCTCCTGACTTCTCAGAGTTCGGCAGCTTGAAAGTCTCGTCAGATTGCCGGAGAATTCTGCAGGCGGCTAGGGCCCCTTCGACTAACAAATCATACATATGCAAATGGCGAAGGTTCTGTACGTGGTGTCAAGCACAGCACGAAATTCAGCCTTTAGAAGTAACCCCTGAGCAAATTCTTCCGTATCTTCTTCACCTAGCTGAGAGTGGGCTGTCATCGTCGTCCATCAAAGTGCACTTGGCGGCCATTTCACGGTTTACGAGGAGGAGACAGTCTTCACCATTATTCAGTGACAGACTGGTGAAACATTTCATGAGGGGTCTCTTTAGAACTTTCCCCCCTACGAAGCGGTTCCCACCGTCGTGGAGTTTAAATGTGGTGTTGGCTGCCTTAATGAAGCCTCCATTTGAGCCAATGTCCTCTTCATCCATGCAGTTCCTATCTTGGAAACTGGCTTTCTTAATTGCCATTACATCGGCTAGGAGAATGTCGGAATTACAGGCATTGGTCATAGATCCTCCATACATGAGATTCTTTAAGGACAAAGTAATTTTATCAACTAACCCTACTTTCATACCGAAAGTACCGACAGTCTATCACAAGCACTCGACCCTGGTCCTTCCTACTTTCTTTGCGTCCCCGTCGTCGGCGGCGGAAAAAGCCCTTCATACTCTGGACGTCAAAAGGGCGTTAAAATTTTACCTGCAAAGGACGCAAGATATCCGAACTACCAGACAGTTGTTCATTGCCTACGGTCCGTCGGCTAGAGGAAGGGCAATCTCCAAGCAAGGCCTGGCTCGTTGGGTCTCTTCGGCAATTACTTTTAGTCACTCCAAGGCTGGGAGACCTCTACAAGGACGCCCTAGAGCCCATTCCACGAGATCGACAGCCTCCTCCGCGGCTCTATGGGCAGGAATTCCTCTGACAGACATCTGCAAGGCGGCGGCATGGTCTGTCCCACACACGTTTACACGCCATTACTGCCTGGAAAGGCAGCACGCGGATGAGGTACAGATGGGAAGGGCAGTTCTGCGCCATCTGTTTCAATGAGGTAAGCCAAAAACGGTTAAGCTTTTGTCTTTGCCTTGCCTATTCTGGTTCGTTAGTGTGACTGTTTTGAGCAATATAGGTATATATATGTATGTATTATGAACATGTATATATCGGAAAATATGTTGCTGCCTACGTGCCTATATATATTAGGTTTTGGGGTGTTTTTTGTAGTATGTTACATTGCATTCTCACCTCCTTCTTTTAGGATACTGCTATACAATCTATTCTAAGCATGTGAATCCATGAAAGATCCAATGCTGGAGAAGGGAGTAGTTTCTTACCTGTAACTCCATTTCTCCAGCGTTGGTATGTTTCATGGATTCACATGCGCCCACCAGCCTCCCCAGAATGCAATGTGCAAGATATGTGCATAAGCAGGTTCCCCTTTCTACTTTGGAGGGGCCGAAATCTGACGGGACCCGCGGGGGCGGGTCTTTTATACCGCTACGTCCTACGGGGCATGCGTGAACGGCCACAGAGAGGACGTAGATGTGAATAGGACACACAAGTGTCGGAAGTTTTTTCCTATAGGAAACGACTATATATGTGTACCGAGGGTTCCCAGTCTGACGACGGGGAATATTCTAAGCATGTGAATCCATGAAAGATACCAACGCTGGAGAAATGGAGTTACAGGTAAGAAACTGCTCCCTTTGTGAACTTTGGACCTGTGAACCAAGGGAAGACCCTCTCGAAGGCTTCCATTTCCAGATGGCTCTCTGGCTGCATCATGCACTGTCACCGATTGGCAAACCGACCGTTGCCCGGCCGTCCGAAAGCCCATTCAACCAGAGCGATCGCTGCTACCACAGCGTTACTGTCTGGTGTGCCCCTGCTGGACATCTGCAGGGCTGCTACGTGGAGGTCGACACACACCTTCACGAGATTCTACTGCGTCGACGGGGATTCCAGGGAGGAGTCCAGAGTCAGCCAGGCAGTGCTGCACAACCTGTTTTTTGAAGGTGAGCCTGGTGAGGAGGTTAAGAGATGGTTAATGTTGAGTTGTTGAAAAGTTATTTTTTTTAATTTTTATTGATTTATTCAAACAAAAACAATACAAACCACACACGCAGTGCATGTATCAACAATACAATTGTTCTTCGGTTTATTCCGGACACTGCTTCCCTTATCCGCCCCCACCTGCCCCCCACAAGCCTATTTGTTACACTCACTCTGTATCTGCCTCACGTGGCGGAGTCTCACGTTCCGTGGATTCTGTCAGGTCTTGTATCGTTCCAAACAATTCTGCTATTAATGATCTCCATGCCATGAAGGTTCCTGCTTCCTCTTCTCCCCCTACATTGCACGCCTCTTGCCATACCATGGTTTCTGCCTCCGCCCATTTCTGCAACCCCTTCCACCACATCTCCACCCGTGGCTTATGACATGTCTTCCATCCCATGGCAATCCTTCTTTTTGCGAGCACGTATGCTAGATCTTTCAATTTACTAACATGCTTAAGTTTCTGCGATCTAGGGAACCCCCTCAGCAAGCAGGCCCAAGCTGTATCTATAACCAACGTGACCCCCTTTCTTTTAGTTTCTGTGCCACTTCACCCCAGAAACGCTCAATTACTGGGCATGACCAGAACATGTGCTCCATGCCAGCCTTTTTTTCGTCACATTTGGGACATGCTTGTCTCCCAGCATCTTTAAACCAAGATATCCTTTCGGGTGTCATGTATGCCCTATGCGTGACATATAGCTGTATCTGTTTTAGTCTTGCATTCCTTGACACCTTCCTCTGGTATCCCAGAGCCCGTTCCCACATTCCGTCTTCCAGCGGGGCCCCCACTTCTACTTCCCAGTCTAGTCTCAGTTGTGTTAACTCCTTCTTGACCTTAGACATCACCATCTCATATAGTCTGGAGATCATGCACGCCCTCCGTTATATCATGTATCGTATCTATAGCGGCATCTGGTTCACTCTCTGGTACTGTTTCGGGCCATGTTCTCTTGATTTTCTGCACCATTCTGTGATATGTAATGTACTGGCCCGTATGTAATCCCATCTCCTCGCACAGTACTTCGAAATCTATGATGGTCCCCTCCCTCCAGATATCTCCCATTGTCACTACCCCAACCGACTCCCAGTGGTTTCTGATTTTCATCCTCAGCTGCTTATCTCCCCCTGCCAGTGCAACCAGCGGCACCTGGGAATGGGTTATCCATCATCTGGCACGCACGGTGCCACATCTCCCACCCGAGTTTCATCATTTTAGGACGGCCTTCCATTTCTGTCTTGGGGAGCCAAATCATCTCTCAAGTAAAATAGGGCACAATCCTGTCCAAACAACCTGGATTTGAGGGTCAGTTCATCCAAGAGCCATTTAACTATATATTGCAGTTGGCTCGCTACATAATAGACCTCATAGTTGGGCAGTTTTATTCCCCCTTTTTCATAAAAGTTCTGCAGCTTCCATAGTGCCACTCTGTTCTGGGTCCCATGCCACAGAAATTCCCTACATATACTATTCAGTTTGGTGAAGAATTTCTTTGGTATCAGATATGGAATATATGTCCAAAATAATGCAAGAGCCTAGGTAGGACCACCATCTTGAGCATTGCCCCTCGTCCCATCATTGCTAGAGGCAACTTCACCCAGAATTTCATGCTCTTCTCAATTTTCTCGATGGCTATCTCGGTATTATGTCTGTGCTCTTCTTCCACCGTGTGATACATGTCTATCCCAAGATACCTGAATGTGCTAACCGCCCATGGTATTTGTAACACCGGTAACTCTCTCACAGGGATTCCCTTAGAACTACCCAGTGGAAAGATACTGATTTTTGAGGGTTCACCGCTACTCCTGACAGCCCCGCATATTTATCCAACACTTCCAGTATGTACTGGAGATTTCCGCCGGGTACCTCAAGTACAGCAGCGGCATACAAGGAGATCAGGTGTCGTTCTCCTCCCACCTCGATACCTATAGTGTCATATTGTTGTCTAAGGTATATTGCTAGGGGCTCCAGAGCTAGTATATAGAGCATTGGGGACCATGGGCACCCTTGCCTGGTGCCTTTACTAAGTTGCCAACTTTCAGATATCACCGATCCTGTTCTGACCCTGGCCAACGGTTCACTATAGCATCTTTGCCCATTTTATGTATCCAGGTCCCATACTATAGCCCGCCAAGGCCGCCAGCAGCCATGGCCACTTGACGGAATCGAAGGCCTTCACCGCCTCTAAGGACACAATTGCCATTTCTCCCTCATTCCTGCTCCCCCATTCAACAACCCGGTGGAGTCGTCTATGATTATGAGTTATGTTCCTATTCGGGACATAACCCGTCTAGTCGGGGTGTATTAGTTTGCTAATAACTCTTCGTAGTCTGTTCGCCAGGACAGCCGTCAATATCTTGCTGTCCTGGTTCAACATCGACAAAGGTCTATAAGAGCCACAGCTATGCCCAGGCTTATTGGGTTTGGGAAGCGGTATTATGATCGCCTCTCTAAGTGATTCCGGCAGCCGTCCCACCTCGAACGCTTCATTTACCATTTCAAGCATTGGGGGGAGCACTTCCTCTTTATATACTTTATAAAATTCACTTGGGAACCCGTCTGCCCCTGGGGTCTTACTAGTAGGCAGCTGCCTCACCACTTCTTCTAATTCCTCCAAGGTAATCGGTGCATCCAGCGACTCTCTTTTCTCCGCACTTATCTTAGGCAGTCCTATGTCCTCCAGTGTTTATCTCCCCAAGGCTACTACCCTCCTCATCCCCATATAGTGACCTATAATAGTCTGCAAATTCCTGATTGACTCCTTCCTGGGTGTAAACTACACTACCATCTTCTCTAGCTATCGTTTTAATCGTGGGTCTGGGTGTTTCGCTCTTGTGTAACCATGCAAGAAGCCTTCCTGTTTTGTCCCCTCCCACGTGCTGTCTCTCTATATATTTTTTATAGTTGAGGTTACACAGTCTTTCCCATTGCTCGGCACATTTCTGCTGCAGTTTTCAGGGTTAGCTCGATGTCTACACCTCCCCCCTTCAATGCCTTTTCCAGTTCCCTTTCTGTCTCTTGTAGGTCAGCCAAGATCCCACCTTGTAGGCCTTTTGATTTTGCTATGGCTACCCCTCGCATCACCACCTTGAAGGCTTCCCATAATGTGCTCGCCGAGTCAACGCTACCCGTATTTGTCTCGAAGTAGCTTATAATCTCCTCCCTTATATCTTCCCTGAAAACGGGATCCTTAAGTGCCTCTGCCCGAAGGTGCCATGTCGGAATCCTTGCCCCTAGGGGGCAGTATTACCACCCAATAACCAGGGGCGAGTGGTTCGAGAGGACCCTCGCTTTATATTCCGCTTGAGTACTCTCCGCCACTACATCTGCTGTAGCAAAGAGATAGTCCAGCCTTGTATGTAATCGCTGCGGGGCGAAGTAGTGCGAGTATTGCCTATCTTGGAGGGTGTCTTGTTCTCCACACGTCTGCTAGGCCAAGGTCATTCAGCACTGTCTGCAATGCTTTAGCTGCAGGGGCAGGTCCATCAGTCTTCTCATCTGATCTGTCCAGCCTGGGGTCTAATACACAGTTAAAATCCCTCCCCCATCCCAAATCATCGCACCACCCATGCATATGCTGAGGTTAGTGCACAGAGTTCTGAAATATGCTGCTGTATTTTGGTTGGGGGCGTATGTGTTCACAATGCTTATCTCTCTATTCTCTACCAATCCTCTTAATATGACCATCCTCCCATCCGTTTCCGCCACTTCCTGCAGCAGTTGAAACGGGACATGCGGTGCCACCCAGATGAGTACTCCTCTGGCATAAGCGGAGTATGTCGAACCCACCACAAACGCTTTCCATTTCTTCACAATCATCTCCAACTTTTACCGTGTCAGGTGTGT